>NC_092423.1:113989399-115189399 GCF_036169615.1 Heliangelus exortis
TAGAAAGAAAGAAAGAGAAAGAAAGAAAGAAAGAAAGAAAGAAGAAAGAAAGAAAGAAGAAAGAAAGAAAGAAAGAAAGAAAGAAAGAAAGAAAGAAAGAAAGAAAGAAAGAAAGAAAGAAAGAAGAAAGAAGAAAGAAAAGAAAGAAAGAAAAGAAAGAAGAAAGAAAGAAAGAAAGAAGAAAGAAAGAAAGAAAGAAGAAAGAAAGAAAGAAAGAAAGGAAAGAAAGAAAGAAAGAAAGGAAAGAAAGAAAGAAAAGAAAGAAAGAAAGAAAGAAAGAAAGAAAGAAAGAAAGAAAGAAAAGAAAGAAAGAAAGAAGAAAGAAAGAAAGAAAGAAAGAAAGAAAGAAAGAAAAGAAAGAAAGAAAGAAAGAAGAAAAGAAAAGAAAGAAGAAAAGAAAGAAAGAAAGAAAGAAAGAAAGAAAGAAAGAAAGAGAAAGAAAGAAAGAAAGAAAGAAAGAAAGAAAGAAAGAAAGAAAGAAAGAAAGAAGAAAGAAAGAAAGAAAGAAAGAAAGAAAGAAAGAAAGAAAGAAAGAAAGAAAGAAAGAAAGAAAGAAAAGAAAGAAAGAAAAAGAAAGAAATTTTTTTTTTTTTCAAAGAGCAGTAAGAAGATGATGGATTAAAGCAGATTCAGACTGTTTGCAGTTATATAAGACTATTAGGTACCCTGCTTGTTCTGGCTTTTGTAATTTGTCCATGCCCTACTTTATATAGCTCAATCCATTGTGAGCAAAACCATGAAATACCAGAATAGTTCATATTTCATTTTGTCAGCAAATTAGAAAAAAATATAAAAACAAACCACAATAGACATATTTGCTGAGTATAGAACTGAGTATTTTTTCATATCAAAGGAGGCTGAAGAGAACAGAAGGTTAAGAAGACTTTTTTTTTTTTTTTACAATGAGCAGATGTGCTTGTTACTGTTGATGGACAAGCTTATCCATTTACATCAATTAATATCAACAGCAAGCACATCAATATGGAAGCTTGTCCTGACGCCTTGATTTTTTCCCATCTGACAGGTAATAGTAGGGCTGGGAAAATGTCACAACAATTTAGTCATGCTTCACTGGCTTTAACTAGTTCAGTGACAATGGGAATGGCATCATGCTAAGATTCCTTATGATTCATAATGGTACTGCATTAGTCTGCTATTGCAGAGGATTTTAAACTAGTCCTTTGTCAATTAAGGGTTTAAGGTCAAATCCTCTTATGGTTTTTTTCATTCGTGCATTAAGTAAAAAGCAAGTTAAAAATATTTATGAATGGCACTAAAACGTGGAAACTTTCTTTAGGAACCTGTCTTTTCATATTGAGTCATAACTGAAACCCAACTATGTTTGACAAAGAAAGGCTATTTAATCACATGGTATGGTGTAGCCCTCCCCTGCTTTAAAGGCCCAAGCTACAATCTACTCAGTTTTGGCAGGAAAACTTCTGTGGATGGAAACATGGATTTTATGCTGAAGTTATGAGACGGAAGTTATGCCTCAGCACATTTGACAGTGATCAAGATATGACCATAATATTTGTAAATTGTTTGAATGCTCAGCAGCCCAAGAAATATTTAAAAAGCAGAGCACCGTATATGGGTCAGTGACAGTGCTACAGGGTCGAATGTCTTTGAATCCCAGCAGGAAAACCACAAGGCCAAACAAGCAGGGATAAGATGTGCTGTCCCCATGGCTGCACTCTCTGTCCAGCCCACCATCTGCAGGGTGCCCATGGCTGCCCTCCCCGGGCCTCTCATCCTGCTTTGGGGATGCTTCAGAGAGCATGAACAAGGAGATGCTGCCAGCTTCACCCCTGGAGCCTCCCCTGCTGGTCAGCCCATCCAGGTCATGGGGAGCTCTGTGCCTTTCCCCAGTTTTATGAGATGAATACTGCTAAATATCCATATGTTTTCTTCTTGAAGAGTAAGCAGTAACAGGACATGCTTTGATTATTTCCCTAGAAGCTGCTTCACTGTTTTTCATGGGTTGACATCAGGGTAGCTGAGAGCATGCTATGTCCAATAGTAGGGTATTTTATTGTTAGGCAATATTTTGTTGCTTTGGGCTAGAAAAGTCAGTACAAATCCTTATGTATAGAGACACATACATGCACACACTTGCAGGTTTGCTCCAATCAAATATTTCGGACTGAAATTGCCACGTATTCAGATGGTTTCATTTCTACTCAGTCCTTGCAAAGAGAACTCTACCTGAAGATAGAGCAGATTCACTGTTCAGCTATAAGCCATTGATTTAACCTTTCTGTCATGAGAAAAGTAAAATCAGCTTGCTTCCACTATAGTTGAATGTTTAGTTATATATGGAACTAGATCTTTTGAAAGGATAGGAAATTACATTTTCTATAATCAATCAATCACCTGTGAAGAGAAGTTTATTTAAAGTGACTCCTTTCTGATTACTTCTAGAAGAGATAAATAGAAAATTATTCATAAAGAACTCAAGGTATTGATAAAGTGACAGTCAAGAAGTTGTGGTCTTCAGTGTAGATCATTTTCCAATTTTATGAATGCCTGTGAAACCAGAAAATGTTATTTAAATAAGCTTCTACTAATGGCATATGTGTATTGGATAAATAACCTTGTTAGGAATTAAATAGTAATAATTAAAATTATCTAGTCATTCTATGCCAACTGTATGTAAAACTATCAGCATGAATAATATAAATATTGATGACATTTTTACTAATTCAGACATTGACATAAAATGTTATAAAAACAGATAATAGAGCTATAACTGCACTGGTTTTTATAGACTTACCAGAGAGCACTGTGATGCCTCAGTCACAGACTTCTTTCCTGAAGCTGCCCACAGGTGTGGGATGTTGCCCTCCCCAGCTCTGTCCTGATGGTGTAATCTTTCTTTCATAGACAGGAATCTTGACCTTCATCGGGGGAATTTGAAGTACAGCACATCTTTGTGCCCATGCTCCAGATGATAAGCAGAAAGTTTTGTTTGAGGGAAGGTGTAGATGTTCAGTTCATGTGGAAAAAACACTTCCTAGGACAGAAAGGTGGTCCTGAAGAGCTAAGTGACAAAATGAGAGGTAAGTGTCAAAAATTATCACCCAAAATCATCAAGGTGAAGTTTTTCTATGTCCAAATCCTATGCTTAGGGTGGGTCAGAGAGGAATAAGGAAGGCTTTGATATTTTAACTCATAAGTTTATCCCTTTCTTCATCTTTCTGAAGAGCACTTTTTTCCACAGTCCCAAATTTCTTGTGGCAATAGAACAACACATGTGCCTTAAAAATTCTGAAACTTAACATTTCAAATAAGAACAGACAGTGTTTTTATGACCTTGGTCATAAAACTCTTCACATTCAGAATGTGAAAAAGACTGATTTTTGTCTAAGATGAAAATACTATTTTTCAAAGAAATAAAATTTCACATTCAGAAACTTAGGTTTTTTCTGAAAGTTCACTTTTCCCTACATAGAGGCACTATCGCTGGTATAGAAAACTCTCAGAAACTGTGGTAACCAACTCTGCTCCTAAATTAAGTAGAAGACACCATGTTGAGCCATGTGAAAATATGTTTATCAAAATCAGAAATGGTTCTGGTGTATTTCTTCTATTGTTGGTGGAAATACCCCATAAATTTTTAAAAATAAGCTATTTGATGGTCTCCATGTTCAGAAACATAATTCTTTACATTTTAAAAAATTGTCTTTCACATATTTAATATGTCACATATATATCCCACAAAGATACCTAGACTGAGAAAATAAGAATAAAAGTATTACAAGGAATAACGAACAAAACTTTCTTGAAATGTTTTTTAAGATTGTCCCATGTCTTCAAGAAATTTTGTTGGCTATTTTTGAGACCTAAGCAGGAGTTAGCACAGAAGTGATGGTGAGAAAAAGATTGCGAGTACATCTCCATAGTAACCCTGGATTTATGAGGTGACCACCTTGCAAGAGCTGCTTTAAACCTGGCACTTGGTTCTTCATGTAAAGTTGAAGGAGGTCTGGATGAGAGCTATTTGGTTTCTGATTCCAAAGGAGAAAAGATGTGAGAAATGAAGGAAAAAAAAATGGAGTCAGAAATAGAGTGAATGGGCTGAAACTGCAGAATTCAGGTACAGGTACTGCTGAAGTTGTCACTAAGAACAAAACACCAAAAAATGAATTCTGGAATAAAAGAACATCTTTTCTGGATTTGTTCCACCATAAGATTTCTATTAAACAATTAAATTCTGATGACCACTGATACCCATTAGTTCTCCAATTTGGAGGCAGCATATAAACTCTTACAGAAACTAGGCCAAATTTTTCACTTTTATGTACTGATCTCTCCAAAAGCATTGGTAAATTGCCTGCTAAATCCCAGATGATGAATGGCTACTGTTAAACTCCAGGAGTGCGTGTTGCCAGTTAAGATGTCTGCTTCAGTGGCACAGAATTCCAGGAAGAAACTTTCTTACACTTTGCTAGAAAGAAAATCAAGTTTTTTTCTGTTCTGGAGGTGCTGTAGAAACATCTTGAAACGACCATGTGATCTATTCTACAAGCCAAAAGAGGTGTTTCTTCAATGTCTTTTTTAAACTGAGATGTGCTTCTGCTTGTTCGAACCCTCCCACATACAGATGAGGACATAATATAGGGCTATGTCTCATTATGCAACCTACCTCCCACATGCATGTTCTAAAAGAAAGCACTGAGCAGCTGCACAACACTCCTTTGGGCATGAATAGAGTCTTTAATACCAAGACTGAAATGAGAGTGATTAGTACTGCTACTGGCACACGCAGCACCTGAACGTTCATAGTTCAGTTCAATGCAACTGATGGAACATCTTGATTTTTTTGAGGGGAAAGGGCTGCCAGATTTGCTTGCGGGATGTGCTTTGATGACTTATGGCCCAGTCACTACGAAAGCTTGTGCATGGCACTCTGATTCATTCTGACTATGCCATCAGCATCAACCCCTCATTAATCAACAGCTTATTGTGATTGTTTTGCAAGATTAAAATAAGAAGGGTGATGCGACATCAACCTAGAATCATTAGGATGATGTTGGGATACCAGTGTCCCAGGGTCGACAGTGACAGCCTTGCCTGACCCCCTCAACAAGCAGACCCATGCAAATAGAAATCACAAGAGGTGTGAATCACACAGTGAAGAGAAATTCACTGTTGTAGATGGATATGTTGTCTGACAGCTCAGAAAAAAAAGGAGGAATAGGTTTAGTTGTAAGCATGGACAGTATACTGGTAAATTAGTGCTATTTATATTCCTTGGCAAACTGAGCATTTTATCCTCCCTACCAGGATCTCTGCCTGACCCCAGAAATTTCAGCTGCAGGAAGATTGTAGAGGCTAGTAACAGGCAGGGTGAAAAAATCATACTTAGAGCTCAAAGCATGTAGCAAGGTAATTTATTTATTTAGATTCCTGCAAATATGAAAAAGTAACTTCTCCATATGGACTAAATGCCATTGATGTAATCTGAAAATACCTCCTGATACAGCAATTTAAGAATCATCACTTCACACACTGATCCTCCCTCCCTGCTCGATCAATGCTCTGCTTTTACAATAGCTATTTTATACCCCCATTTTCAAATAGAGTGAAAAAAGATGAGCCTTGCAATACGCCCTGCAGGTCAAATTCAGGTTATATTAAGTCAGAGAAGGGGAGGAATCCATTTCAATGTTAGTGAGGAGTGGATCTATTTATAAGGCCTTTTTAAACCCTTGCTTCATTTCACAGCGTATATGACAGTTGATTTTCTCCAGCTCAGATGACTATGGCTACAGAAGCATCACCCTATCAGGGAAACCAGTCCATTGGTTTAAAGTTCTTAAAACCAGAATAAATTGAAAAAAAAACAAACAAACAACAACAATAAACAAACAAAAAGAAAAAACAATAAAGAAAAAAAGGAAAAAAGCAAATAATAATAATTTTTAAAAATCCAAACGAACAAGGCAAAAGAGAAATAGAACTGAGGAAAAAATCAGCAGAAAGTTTTTCCTCAGGTCAGCACAAGATATTATGACTTTTTTCTGTTCTTGTAACATCTTTCAAGCTACCCAGTGTGCCATTTAGCACTGAGACTTTCTTCAGTACTCCAGTAAATAAGAACATGTGGAAAGAAGTCCTGCATCAGTGCCTTGCTCCAATAGTAGAAGACAATATCTGTGGGAACTGGGCCACAGATTTCAAAAAGCATGAATGCGTGGGTCCCTGCATGTATTAAGTACTGGAAATCCAAAAATTGCTGCCTAAGATCTAGCTTTTGGAAATACTTAAGCACATGATAAACATGAATTTAATGAGTAAAAACACACCTCTTTTTAAGTGTTTTGCAGGATTAGCCATCACTGTACTTAAAGTATATTCACCAAAATTTCCACTTTACATTTACTTTCCCTGAAAAATATAGAACATCTATTTACTTTTGTGAACCAAAATATGAAATGCATATCAATCACCACTTTTGCACTCGGGAAAAAATATATTTGACAGCCTCTGAATGCAGTAACCGTTTCTTATACAGGCCATGAAACATCTTCAGTTTGTGTATAAACAGAAGACCAACTCTTTTGAAACCACACAATAAATTACTTTATGCTCAAAATCATGAGATCAGTAAGCTTCCAGTGAGGTTGATATAATATGGAGATTCTAAATCATCCTTTTTGAGTGTAGCACGGTATCTCTGACCATTATCCAGGGTTGCTCTTTGTTCAAGAAAGCCCTCTTGTTTTAGAGGAGGAGATTAAAATTATGAATGTCTGAAGGTAATTTCTAGTCAAAGGGTAGATGCTGGAGAAGAAAAAGAGGTCGTTTGCTGTGACTCATTTTTCAAATCACAAACACTTATATATTTATCTACATAGACAGAACGGATGCCTATCCATGGAGAGGGTATAGAGTATCTTTTAAAATCAGAATGCATGCTCCATGGCAGGTGATATTTGCTGATACACTTTGTAATATTCATCATTCAGAGAGTAGCAATGTGCTACTCTCTGAATGATGAATATTACAAAGTGTATCAGAGTTATGCACTGTTGAGTGCTTGTGCAATCAGGAGTCAGGGTTGTGTAGCTTTCCTCAGAGACATGGGTCACTAGTGGAGTCCCCCAGGGACTGATATTGAGCTTGATGCTGTTTAAGATTTTCATAAGCAACCTGGATACTGGGATCAAGAGCACCCTGATGAAGTTCACTGGTGACACTGAGGTAAGTGGAGAGGCTGATACTCAGGAGTGCAGTTTAGACTGGGATCCACTTGGCTGGAGTTCTTATGGAAAGGAACCTGGGGGTGTTGGTAGACAACACGATCAACATGAGTGAACGGTGTGCTGCAGCAGCAGAGAAAGCCAACAGGATGCTGGGCTGCATCAACAAGAGCATCACCAGCAGAGAGAAGTCATCATCCCTCTCTACTTGTCACTTGTCAGACCACACCTGGAGTATAGCATTCAGTTTTGGTCCCCACTCTATAAAAAGGATGTGGACAGGCCACAGAACACTCATGAGGATAATCAATACAAGCCATACAAGCTGAGTCTGAGAAAAGAAGCCTTGAGAAGAGAAGGCTTAGAAGAGACCTTATTAAAATGTTCCAGTACTTAAAGAGTAGCCACAAAGAAGATGGAGACTCCCTGTTTAAAAGGAGTCACATGGATAGGACAAGGGGTAATGGGCATAGGTTGCTTCTGAGGAGATTTCGATTGGAGACAGTGGTAAATTTTTCACCATGAGGTCAGTCAGACATTCAAATGGTCTCCCAGGGGAAGTGGTAGATTCTTCCATTTTGGAAAGTTTTAAGTCTAAGCTCAACAGGGTGCTGGGGTATCTCATACAAACTATAGTATTAGAAGGGCTGGAACAGATTATCTTTGATGTACCCTCATGAACATGGCAATTCTCACATATTCCCTGGTGAAAAAACCCTGTTGGAGCTTCTAGAAATGTTGACTTGTATTCTAGAGTTTTAGAATGTGTATTAATGCATTCTTTTCAAACTGTGAACCAGTCAGATATGTCTCTCCGTCTACATGACTCCCCTAGAAGTCAGAGAGGAAGATGAACCCTAATGGCAAGTTTTCCCCAACTGCACCAGCTGAAAAGGTAAGTGCCTACTACAATATAGTTGTCTATTTTATTTCTATGAGCAGTGGAGAAAGCTCAATATCAGGAAGAAAAAAAAATTAAAAATATAAAAATATTTACCTTAGAGATTTGTCTTTAATGCAGTGAAACAACCCCTAGAACTGCTTATGCCTTTGTACCAGTTATGGAGGCAGACAAGAATTTTTACTGGCTGCAACTGAAAGTGACAGAGATACATTTTAAAAACTTCTAAAAAATGCTTAAAATAGTTTCTTAACCCAAATATCTACTCATGTGTAGAAATAGCAACCCAATATCTCATAAATTACTAGAAGCAATTATAAACTGTTAACAAAGTAGGGGTACTTGTTTTCTAGAGGTGCATGATTATAAAGAGTAGGATGTGGGCCCTTAAATATGACAGAAATAGGAGGTTTAATATTACAATAATAGGCCTTAGTCTTATTATATTTTGTGAAGGAAAAACTATACTTGGGGGTAGGGCAAGAAGATGATTCTCCGGTGAAAGAAAACATTCATGAAAAATGAATGTTTAAAAGCTGCTTTGCAGTTTGGATAATATTGAAAGATAAAAGTATTATTTCTTGCAGAGAGGGATCAGTGTGTGTAGTGGAGCTGTGAGGAGATGCCTGGAGGTAGTAATAAATACATCTGGAAACTTTCATATTGTCATGTGGATACCTACGTGATAGTGATGGAGATGGAGATGATAGATTACACCAAAATACTATATTCTACAGATTGCCTATTAATTTTAAGATAGTGGAAAAAATAGTATGTAGTAAGAAGTATGATTGTATTTCTCAGTAGGGATGCAGATCATCTATAATGGGACTATTCTCAGTGAAGCACTGCCTTCTATTTAATAAAAATAAAATAAAATAGAAGGAATACAACGTATGGATACTCAAGTACTGGCATTATTTTTGCATTGGTAATACCCTCTTTTGCTTCGTTGACTTTCCCAATAATTTATTGCAGAAATCCACAGGAAATATTGGCACAAGTCTCCTAACTCATTAGTATAATGTTTTCAATCTGTCAACACTATTTTAATATGTATTTCAAGATTAAGTAACAACCTTTTTCAATCTAGACATACTGGGTAGCTGACTAGCTCTAGTCAACACTCTTTTCCAAATATCTAGGAATAATTAATATCACAATAATCTGAAATGACCCATAAAGAATCCAAATAAAACCATTTCCACATCTGGGTACTAAATGTTCATGGCTGGTTTCTAGCCTTGATTATGCTTTGAAGAACAACCAATGCAAAAATCTTAGGACCTTTATCAGTAACTGATATTGAATCTACTTTTCCTTCATCTTTGTATCTTAAATGATATTGCAATGTATATCATGTAGGCCATCAAACATACTATTGAAGCATAGGCTCTGTTTGGTCTGAAGGGATATAAAATACATGCACAGCATCTCCTCTTGCTTTGTAGTTACAAAGAAATATGAAAAAAACATATGAAGAAATAATTCTTGTAGGGTTAAAAATTGGCTTTTTTTATACCAGGAATGTGATTTTTTTTCCTTATTTCATTTGACAAATAGGTGGACAGTGCATTTCGACCACAGTGTTTGTTCTCACTTCTGAAGGAGTATTTTCAAACCTTTCCAGCAGTTACGAGAAGCCACTTACCTCCCACTCCGGAGACAAACTGAGAGGTTGGTCTTTACTTAGAACCCTTTGTTAAGGGTTTACTAATGCTTAACTTTGTTAATCTTTGACACAGCCTCTGAAGATGTTTGCTGAATGGATTGTGCAAGTCACTTCACATCCTCGTGCCC
The DNA here is from genome assembly GCF_036169615.1 of Heliangelus exortis. Lineage (NCBI taxonomy): Eukaryota > Metazoa > Chordata > Aves > Apodiformes > Trochilidae > Heliangelus > Heliangelus exortis. The sequence continues at coordinate 113,999,306 of NC_092423.1, forward strand.
CATGTCCACGCTTTGAACATAATAGCATTTACTGTTTCTTTAAAGTATTTTGACCTTTATGTCTGACGGGTAGTACACAGTGAATAAACTGTAAAAAGGATGTTGCAGGAGCATTTTAGTTGGGATCATTGTGATCACTGGTAACAGTGAATTGCTAAATTACCACAGTTATCTTACCTAAGCAGGATGGGTATAGCTATTCCATCCTAAAAATCCCTTTAAATAGAATAAGTTAACATTCATTTTCTTATCCACCCCTTTGTTGGCCAGAGTCAGAAAGTTTTCATAGTTGGAAGAGCTCTGTCTGCTTCAGCTGTTGAGGTGGATTACAATCTCCCAGAGTTACCTTCCCCCCCCCCTGTACACAGATCTGTGTGTGAATAGGTACAGGTATTACTGAATTACTGGAAGGTCATTAGGTAGATGTTTACAACAGATCAGATTTTTATAGCAATGGCAAGAAGTGAAGGGAACACTGTTGGACTATTTATGTTGATATCAAGTTTCACTGACTGCCCTGTATTGTACTACAGGTACAGTAGTTTTCACTTCCAGAAACTGGGAGTAATTCCAGAGGAATGCATCTGGATAACATTTGCCTGTTACCTTCCCCAGAAAAGAATTAGTCACCAAGGGCCCTATTCATAAAAACTAATTCAGGCCATTTCCACATGAATATCACGTCTTTATGTGGAAAAAGTGTGGAGCATGCTTTTTTTTTTTGCTTTTTTATTTTTTTTTTCTACATAAAGAATCCTTTTCTGTGATTAATGGAGCTGTTCCCCCTGTCTGTAAATGGACACCTCAATGTTTTGTTAAAGAGAAGACTGAAGTCCAAAGCAGAATAAGTAGAAGTGGGATGGATAAGAAACTAATAACTTTAAAGTGTGTACATGAATGGTATTAGAAAATGGTTATAGTATAAATTTTCTGACTGCTTGAGCAAAGGAGTGCATAAAATTGTAAAGGTATAAGGATCAGTCCTTACTGAATGTAGAGATTTTTATGAACTGGTCTAATGTTTTTCTCAAAATTTATAGTTTTCTATTAACTTTTCAGTGTTTAGCAAGCTAAAGATTCCACTTTGTTTTGCACTTTGCAAAATCCTACTTCCAATGAAGCAGCAATGAGTTAACCACACTGGTGTGATAGCTTTAATCAACCCGTAAGGTTGATAAATTGGATTGATTGGAGTCACATCATTAGCATGTGAATTTTGGTGGAATTTTAATAGCCACCAGGGGTGCACAAGATTTATGGTGGAGTCAGCTTATGATTTTCATTTGGTTGAATGCTCATTTTAATGTCCTGTAACATACACTAGACCTTGCCTACTGTTCAATTTGTGCTGTGACGAAGGGTTTCAACATACTGTAAGTTCAGCTCATTACATTTCATATGAGATACAGTATATAACTAAAATATTATGTTTTACTTCAATCACTCAAGGGAAAAGTACAGTTTTATTGAAGACATTTAATGCAGTTACAACTACAGCTGCAGAACTCTGCCTGAATGAGGCTCACATGGCAGTGAATATTGCTGGTTTTTGATGGACACAGCCTCAGGCTTGGTTTTACCAAAAAAATTTTAAGACAAACTTGCATAGGAGTCTTCTAGATGTTTATGACACTCCCCAATGACACATGTATTACATGCATTAAGAGAAATATTATGGAAAGAAAAAAGAAAAAAAAAACCCAAACAAAACCAAACCAGAACCCAGCTTCAACTTAGTGGTTCAGACTGTGCAACTACATTGATTGAATGTTTCTGGTGAGTGTGACAAGGAGGAAAAACAGACTATTAGTGCTAATTCATATGATAAACCCTGATGCCACTAGATAGAAACAATGAGATAACATAACCCTTCTGAAACATGAGAAAACTAGATGTTTCCTATCATAAGACCTAAGCCTTCTACTTTCTACATAGTGATGTGAACCCCTTGCCTATATATTGGATGTCTGTATGTTAAATTGTAAGCCCTCTCCAGAATTTTCATAAAATATATTAGATTTTTCAACTATAAAAGATCCATGCATTTACATACAGTAAACTGGCCCCAATGCCTGCTACATCACCTTTTTCAACACTCTTATAACAAAATGAACAAAGACATGAAATATTACTGTAGACTTCTCTTCACACACTGTTTTCTGGTTTTCTCTTTTCTGGCACAAAGTTGTACAATATTACATCTTCAGATTATTTGTTGCATACTTTTGAGTTCGAATGCAGAACAAATTATTTAGAACAGAAAAATCCTAAAACCTGAAATTCCTCAGTCACCCAATCCACTACCAAGATCAACACTGCTACTGGTCAAAAAGCACAAAACTAAGAAAATCAGGGCTGTTGTGGGGTTTTTCTTCTTCTGCTGATAAACAGTAAGCAATGGACTTCACTTGAAATTGAATGTTAATAGCAGCCTTTGCAGGTGTTGAGCCAAGTGTTCCCTATTTAGCATCAGAAAACTATTGACCATTAAGCAATATAATTTAGAAGTACAGTCAGTTATCACTATTTTGCTAGAAGGATGGTCCTCTGAACTTGCATTTCTGAGTGTATAGAGGCTCCATACTGGAGGGCATGTTTAGTGCTTGTTTTGTAATAGTATAAAAACATCAGAAACCCAGAAATAAATGGAGCATTCTTGGGCAAATTAGATTAGCTCAAGCTCTTTCCACATGTGATTGGAGATGATCTAATTGGCCTGTGGCAGTAAGTAAGTTATACCGAGTGTTTGAATATAATGCATGTATGTTTACAATAATAAATGCATTAGAAGCATTTTTATTGTCTGTCTTTCCCTTAACATACTTCCTCTTAGCATGAAGTGCATTGCACTTGCTGTGGCAAAATGGAATATTGCTTTGTACCAGTGTGAGCTATTTTCCTTCACCTTTAATTTCCCCTCTACTTGAGCTCTGTCCTTATTCAAAGGCCAGATCCTGCAGAGCAGCACATTAAAGCATATAGTATTCATTGCTACAGAGGTCTTTGCTTGGCATGCTTAAAGAAGTTGCAAATATAAAAAATTGCCACAACTCTGACACCAGATATATGTTATTTGTTTCTTTCTATGCCATCTGAGTTCACAAACTCATTGTATGACTTCAGGTGCTGTGCACACGGACAGACGTCAGTGAATTAAGCAACCAGCATCCTTCTGCAGCAAACACACAAGATGCTCTTTACAACAGCATGTTTGTTCCTGTGTGCATCTGTTGGCAAAATGAGGCACAAGGTGTTACAAAGTCCAAGGCAGCCTTGCACCAATGGCCTAACTGCAGTCAGCCTTGGATAGCCAGGACACAGGAAATCCTGACCCCATCGAATTCTTTGGAGTTTCCCCTTAGCCTCTATGAGGTCAGAATTTCTCCTTGCAACTAACTTACTGTGGTTGAAGGACAGTTTATGTAGACATCAGTTAGATCCTCTGAGGACCCAAAAAAACATTTGGGTTTGTTCTCAGTATAGAAACCAATAGCTCCTAAGAAGCCAGTTTTTTAATAACCCTGAAAAAAAAATCATCTGCCACCTTTTGTCATGCTTTTTCAATGACTATGAATTTAAACAGCTCTAAAAAGATGGAGGAATGAGGAGAGAGGGAGCATCAGACTCACAGAATATCACTTTCCCTTGCAACGCTTCCCTTTTAGCTAATAAATTCACTTTTGTGTTAAATTGAAGTAAAATACTAGACAGTAGTCACTTGGGTATACAGTATAATAACAATGCTTTTGTTTCTTTCTTGAAGAGAACTGGCCTCTAGAAAAGATAACAAATTCAGCTTCTCGAACATTTTGCACCCTTAAATCTCACTCAGCTACACTGTCTGCATCATATAAACAATTGGCTGTGACTGAACAACTCCAACCAAGTTTCAGCAGGTATAGATTTGGCTGATAGTTACAGACAGCTTTCTCTGATAGTGATTTCAATCCTCAGAACAGTTTTCTAGGTGTGTGAGAGGTCTCAGATTCATGACTAGAGTTTGGCCTGCAATAGACAAGAAACAAATCACAAAGTCCAGTCCTGCAGAGGTATCTCATCATAGATCTCCTGGTTCTGACAAATCCTTAAATAAAATTTCCTATTTAAAAAAGGAGTTCTGAAACTGTGTTTACTGAATTCATAAGCAGAGACAAAAGAAACCACACATTAAAAAAAAGTTTGCATTTCTCACCTCTAAAAAACCTAGAAAAATATTAATACAAAATGTATTCTTTTATCTAATTCTGTTTAGTAATACACTACCGGTATTACTTTTTGCTTTGGGTTTAGGAAGCTGTAATTCATACTAGTAACAAAGATCACAGCCTTTATCTTCACAAATGTAAGAAGCTTTCTGCATGTCTGACCTGAAGGAAAATGCTTACTCATTGTAAATAATTATACACACAGTACCAGCTACCAGAGACTGTATATATTTTGCTGTTCCCCACTGCTGTACTTCGTGTGTATGTGCGACATAATTTGAGTGGGAGATTAAACTTCCACTGAAATGCTATCTAACTGCCAAAAGATAGAGAAAATTTCAAGAAGGAATGAATGCTGTCCAAAAAGAATTCATATGGCATTAACAAAACAGAATTTTTTAATACAGATAGTTTCCCTTTAGTGTATTTTTGTCTCTGGTGTCCCTTTTGACCCAAGAGTAGCCACTGGAGCTGGGGAAGGAGGTAAGAGGGATGCAGATTTCTTCCAGTTCAGATTAGAACTTGCATTTCTATGGTGCCACCTTTTTATTCAGGTTCCAGTTCTCTGCAGATGGCAGGGATGAAGCAAGGGGAGCCAATTTATTCATTCCTCATTCCAAATGTCTTCTTGAACAAGTCTCTGCCCAGATCTTTCACTCTTTCCTGTTCCTCAGGTTTCTGCTGCAAGTGCCTGTGAGGCTTCCTGTTGATTCTTCTGTGTTCTTCTGCAGTGTTTCTGCTCTGCCCTTTTAAATTTCACCCCTCACCACACTCCAGCCCTTCACCTTTTTCTTTTTAAAAGGGGAAAATCCCTTCATGCAGAGGTCAGTCCCTTAGACAGTTTGCATGTGGCCTCTTCAGGTTGATGATTCCTGGTTTTTTACCACTGAGAAACTAAAATTCTGTTAGCTACATTTATTATGTACAAAGCATACTATTGTGTGTACTAGCTTCAAAAGGTTTCTTAAAGCCTGCATGCCACTATATTAAACCAAATCACAGCTGTTCACATTTTATCACTGAATCAAAAAGAAAAACCTCTTCTTTTTTTTTTTTTTTTTTTTTCCCCAGCTTTTCCCCCTTTAATGATTTGACCACATCTTCAATCCAATCCATAGATTTTGATGGAATACAGCTGAGGTGCTTCAAAAAATGATGCCCTTTATGTTTGTTACTGGAGATCTTACACATCTAAGAGGAGTTTTCTTAAGAGAAACTGTGAGATGTGAGTATATGTTTATACCTAGTGCTTGTTTCTAGTACAGCTAATGTCTCAGGTCAATTTGATTTCACTCCATTGTGTATGCCCTGCTCCTGAAGATTTCAGGCTTTTCAGGGAATGATTCCCACCTCTGTGAAGTGCAGTTCAGATTGCTCTAGAAAAGTTTTTTAAAAAAAAACCAAAACATAATTCTGACGTAGATATAGTTTCTTGTTTTGCAAATATCATACATTCTCGTTTACATTCTCATATAAATGAGAATCTGGTCCTAATTTTCTAATGTGATTTGACATTGAAAGAACACTTCAAATCAAAGATATGAACTGGCTGCTTTTGAATCCAACTCTGAATTAAATGGAAAATGGCTTTGTCTCTCGATATAAATCTCTAATGGTATCTGGCCTTGTTGACATTTACAAGATTGCTGTTCTATATTTTCACTATGATAGGAGCACTCTCTCTGGGGAAAACACCATCAAACTGTAGTTCTTCTGGCAACTGTATACAGCCAAATTTCTTTGCATCCACTTCCTTTCTCATTATTTTGAAGTGGAAATCCCATGGCTGTAAACTTGAAAACATATAGTATCTACTCAAATCATGACTGTAGTTACTGTCATAGAGCTCTGGTGTCTCTGTGTCTAATTTAAACTTTGTGTCTCTTTTTCAGCTTCATCCAAAGTTTTCTCACCAGAAATAAAGACAGGAAACTAGCCAGCTTTACCTTCTTGTGCATTTCCCTTGTTTTTACAAAAAAAAAGTTTTTACACTTTTTACAAAAAGTTTTAACGTAACCATGAAGTGCAGTGCCCAGTTCTAGACTCATTCAAATCTACAGAAGCTCCAGATGCTCATTCAAAGCACCCAAATGAAGAGCCTTTATTTACTATGTTGTGATTGCTGCTCAGATACAAAACAAGAACTCCAAAATACAGGGACTGCCACACAGTAACATAACCCTAGAACATCTATCCAGTTCCCTTTTTCCAGCAACAACCATATCAGATCCTTCAGCTGATTCATAAGCACATGGAATCCTGAACTATACTGTTGAGAAATCACTAGGTAGCAAAGAGAGTTTCTTAAATATTCCTCAGCGAATGATTAAGGGTTTGGAAAACTTTTCCTTTTTAAATCTTGGCTTTGACTACACTTGTAAGGTTCTTACACACTCAGCCTTATGTGGCTGTTAGAAAGCTGTGATGAAAAATATGCAACAATGAGTTCAAAGGGCCAATTGTATAGTCAGTGAAAAGGATTTCATTTTATTGATGCTAAAGTTGCTGCATTCAAGATTCTGTGTACAACTTGTTCAAGCTCCTTTCTGGACCATCAGTCTCTGTCAGTCCATGAAGGCTGAAACTCTTATCTTTGTGAAAGCTGGAGTGCAGGTAAGTACAGGGCTGTTTCATAATCAGGTCACAAAGAACCTGTGCTTTGTTTGTGGGTTTGTTTTTATTATTTCTGAAGGGTTCTGCTCTTTTCAAAAGAAATTATTCTAGTGCTGTCGAGGCAGAACCACTTTTTCAATTTTTCCCTCTTCCAACTATTAGAGCATTTGAGGATTCAGCACTATTTTCTTTTCTTCCACCTTTCACTGTTGTTCAATCTGTGGCTGTTGTTTATGAATGAAGAACTCTTATAAAATGAGGCTGATAAAGCCTCATCTAAAATCATTATCAACAACTGCTTCCTGGGTTTGGGAGTACAATAGGTAAATAGAGTATTCTGTGCTTGAATGCTGCTCATTTTATATAACGAATAAGCTTGGACCAAAGTGCCAAAACCTCTCCCCTGCATATTAGTCAGTCTTAAGATATACCAATATTAAAAATAACTTATTCAACAGACATACTATTCATTCTGGTTTGCTTAAAGAAAGTTTGTATAAAATATAAAATGCAACTTAACTGCTTTTGAGCTATACTTCTCCTCCTCTGTATGAGATTTTTATAGGTTGATTCAAGATTAAAAATTAATTTGAGGTCCCGGGGATAAATTCTGATCTTGTGTTTCACCAATGTCATGGATTACCTGGCAGAGAATGGAGTGCCTCTGGGTTATATCAGTGTAAGTAGGTCTGCAAATTTTGGGGCCAAGTTACTATGACAATAACTTCTTTGTACTCTACAATATTTATATATAGTTTCTAATGTTTTTGGCGTGTATTTTCTAGGTTTGTTCCAAGGCAAAATGTAATAATTTCTCAGAAAACACAGGTTTGGGGGCAAATAGAAAAGTTAACTTCTCTGCTCAAAGATTTGCATTAAGAAGCATCACCACTTTAACTGTAGAACTAGCTTCTATCAGCAAAAAATAAAATATTTTACCAGTGCAAAACAGTGAGTGCCTTTAAATAGTACACAGCTTCCAATGAAATTCAACAGAAATTAGCTGCAGAGGTTAAAGACTATTAGTCTTCTCTGAAATATTCAAGCTTAGCATTTTCAGTCTTTATTGACAATTCTACTTTCATCACTCCTGATAGAAGTGAACTGAAAATAATTTCCATACTCTCCTTTTGTCATCAGTTTTACCACATAAGGTGAATGCAAGAACAGCATGCATTAAAATCAAAATATTTTTCCCACATTTGTGCAGTTTTGTCATGAAGCAAAGTGTTTACTATTTCTGTAACTTTATGATCGTTTTTGTTCAGTATTACTTAGTAAGGAACAGCGAATGAATTTATTCTCTTTCACTTATTTTACTAAAATGTCTGCATCCTACTAATGGCAAACCCAAATGGCTTTGTTTTTCTCCTTCATGGCCTATATATATATGTTCAGCCAGAAGACCCACTATTTAAAAATAACGTCTCCTTTATTTACTAAGATGAGCAAAGTTTTATTTATTTAGCATCATCAATCAAAACTATTCACATCATATTTTCAAAACTATCTTGAAAAAATATTCTCTATAAATATCAAGTGTTACTGTAACAAACATTTAATTATATTATCTTCCAATATGTAAATATAAATCAGAATGAGACTACATCCCAAAACATGGAAAAAAGAAAACAGATGAAAGGATTTAGACTTAAAATCCTGGATCCATGTATCTCTACTTCAGTACTTCAGAGAGATCAGTCATGGTTTTTGAGTGATCTCTTTTTAATCTTTCAACAAAGCACTGGAATAGAATTTGGGCTCCTTGTTCTTTTCGGGTATTATTTTATTTATATTACAGAGGTAGGTTAGGGACATAATACAAAATAAAATGGTTTTGGTGCTAAGAATTTGTAATCTAAGTAAACAATAAGCAGTGAAAAGAAGGCAGCAATATGACAGCAGAAATCAGCTGCTTTTATAGGGTAATATAAAGAGTAATGACCTGTAGCTGTTGTTCTTATTACCTTATTTTTATCCGCTCTTTGTGGAAAGGCCTAGAGTTGCAGGTCACAGAAAAAACCCTTGAGACTTAATGAGGGTGTAAAAATGTAGACCATAGATCTGAACACTTTGTCATAGATCAACTCATATAACAAATCCTATGGTATTTCAACTATCAGTTAATGACAGGGTTCAACACTCTGGCCTGCATGGTTCTTTGGCTTAAGGAGGTCATAAATCATAAATCTTGCAAACTGGGAAGGGAAATGATCTCTCCCTACAAACTCTGATTTTCACAGTCATTTCATAGCATCTGCCCCTCTGCTAGAGACATAATACAAGGCTGGATAGACCTTTGATCTTATGCTCTCTGAGCTCCCATAGTCTTTGATTACCATCCTATGAGAGTTTAGATTCAAGTATAGCCTGTTCTCACTATGTCCTGATTCCTTGTCTGTCGTTCTCACTTTTCCTTACATTCCCTCATATGTAGCCAGTATTAGCAAAGAATACCATCTTGCATGGGTTTTATCTTATACTGCTTTCTACTGGGGCTGGTTCTGAATGGGGAATGGCATTTGATAATCTCTGACTCCATTGTAAATTAAATTTAAATTAAAAGCAGCTGTTTCTTTTCAAGAGAAAGACACATCTGCATTAAATATAATACAACTTCATCTGGCTTGGACTGTCAACACTTCAGTAAGTGTCAGACAGAAGGTTCATATGGTTTTGGTCTTGTCACTGACTGCCATTCTTTTCCTAAATCTTTTGAAGTCTTCTCAGAAAGGCAGGCAGGAACTGATTTAAGTAATATCTAAATAGTTAAATAATGACTTTCCTCTCTCCCCCTTACAAAGTGCACAGCTTGGTGAATTTGGATAGTCTAGTACTAAGGTTATCAATACATAAGTAACATTTGCCTTTGATGGTGGTGTCTCATGAGCACTGGATTAACCAACAACAAAGACACTTTGGAACGAGTCAGCCCCAAACTCCCAGCTCCTCCTGGGAAATATCTTTTCTGGAGCTTGGCACATGGGTGCTGCAGCTGTGAGGGCTCAGACTGTGAGCAGCTACAGGTGTTGGCTTTGTTTTTTTCCCCCACATATATTTGTGGGAAAATGGGCATCAGTGCCAGGGACAAAGACTGGTTGTGCCAAGCTGTTATAGAAAAAAAATAAAAATTGCTTGTGACACAATAAAATCTGTATTGCTTCTATGACAGTTATATGCTGTTCTGGAGAATCTGCTTATGAATAATAATAGGGATTCTGGCAATACTGGTGGTAACACTCAAAGGAGAGTCAAACAAAGGGCATTTTGTTTGACATTCATATCTTTGGTAGTCAGGAATTTTGGAATCCTATAATCACAGTGTTCTCCTTTTTTAGTTTCAATTAGGTCCTCTTCCTAGCCCTGTACATTTGTTTCTCCTGGTTTAAGCAAGATTATCTAACAGACTTCTAAATTAAATGCTTTCAAAATTAGTCATTCAAATGTGATTGATTAGGTGAGCAAAACTGGCTGCGACACTGGGGGTGGGGGGAGAGAAGAATAAAGAAATACAGATGAAAAGAAAAAAAGATGGAGAGGAAATCTGTCTAGAAGAAATTTTTGCATAAATCATAAATTTTTTTGTGTTGGAAGGGACTTTAAAGACCATTTAGTTCCAATACCCCTGCCATGGGCAGGGACACCTCCTACTAGACCAGGTTGCTCAAAGCCCCATCCAACCTGGCCTTGAACACTTTCAGTGATGAGGCCTCTGCACCTTCTCTGGGCAGCCTGGAACAGTGTCTTAGCGCCCTCACAGTGAAGAATTTCTTCCTAATGTCTGATCTAAATCAACCCTTTTTCATTTTAAAACCATTGTCTCTCATCCCATCACTACATGCCTTCATAAAAAGACCTCCATCTTGCCTGTAGGCTTTCTTAAGGTAATGAAAGGCTGTTTTATCTGAGGTGGAAAAAGGATACCAAGCTACCTATTCAGTGGATTGAAAAAGGGTGTTCTTTAGGAAAAAAAAAAAATTAATTAAAAAATCCAATCTTTTGGCCAAATCCTGTATCTCTTATTCTGGAGAATGACTCTAGAATTATGAAGTCTGATCTTGAAATCGTTTAATTCTTCAACGAGTTGTCTGTGGCATGGAAGTAAAACCCTTGCTTTAGAATATCTCTCTGTTCTTCCCTGCTTGTCTGTATCCTGGCAAAAGGGGAGAAGGAGAGAGATGGTGCAAATGTCTGAGGAGCACAAAGTGAACATGGTCAGAGGAGATGGTGCTCTGGAGAATGGAGGGATCCACTGCCCAGCCTGACAACCCCTGGCACAGCAGTCAAGAACATGGGCCTGACATCTGCTCAGATACTCTGCAGATGGTTGTGCTTCCCTGGGATCCTAGGAAGAAGAAACACTGCATTGAAAGGCAAAATATTATCCTCTATAGTATAATCTTAGGTTATTTCTTTTGTTTGTTTGTTTGTTTTTTGGGTTTTTTGTCCCACTTTGTTCACTTGGTGTTTTAAAATGAGATGCTAGAAACAATCCCAAATCAGCTCATCAAAGTCTCATGTCATGTGCAGGAGATGGATTGATGGAGAATACAATATTCAAAGGATCTGATGGAGCTTGGATACCTCTGCAGACTTTCCTCTTAAAGGAAAGAGGTAACATGAACGGTGTAAAATGGAACAAATTTCCATTCCAGTCATCCATTCAAGAACAGAAATCTTAAAAAAAAAAAATAACTCATAGACAGCAAAGATAGCAACTCTACACACAAATAGCCCCCCATCTGTCTATCAAGTATGTCAAATTTGCTGTTACTTCTCAGACAGGATGTTTTCCTTGCATGCTTAAAAGATCTGTTCAAGTAATTCTAAACAAAGTCACTAACTGCTAAGCAGAATTTCCTGCACTAATTTGAAGTGTATCCTGTTTTGGCTTTGAGAAGGGCCAGTGTCTGACACTTCACAGCAAGTAGAAAAACAAGAAGCAAATAAGGAGTAAACTACCTATCAGCACTGGATCTCCTCCCAGCCCTTAATAATTAACAATAGACTTACACCTTGAAGCACAGGAGATACTTATTGTCAGTAAGTATAGTAGATACTTATTATAGTAGATAGTATTGTTCTTGAGGACCAGTTTAAGCTATTCAGTTAGTTTTCAGAGTATTATTAAATATTCCTTAGTCTCTAGCCCACTCTCTCAAAAGAGTGGTCCTTCATCTTTTCTTCTTTGGGGACACATCTTTGGGATGTAGCCATCTCCAGACCTGCCCCACTTGGGCTGGTGGGACAGTGTCCCTGTAGGTGAGGCCACGGCCTTGGCCACTGTTTCATGGTGTCTGGCAGCTGGGTCCTGGATCCTGCTCTTGACAATCCCTTGCCAGCCCTGACAGTGAGTCCCTGCTTGATTCTCTTCTTATATTTTTTCCTTGATAATCTGGACCCAACCAGATTACAATTCTGTCCCATTTCATTTCTTTAAAATGTGTCATATTATTAACCATCAGACTGTTTTCATTAGTGATAATTAGTACATCAAGCCAGATTCCTGATACCCAGTTTGTATAATATGAGGGAAATAAATACTAGGGAAAGTAGGACACTTTCTGACAGATTTTGAATTTTACATGGGTCAAGAAACTTTTAATTAATCTGGGTCTCACTTTAAAAAAGAAAAAAAAAATCCTTTTTCAAAGTCCATTCTCTGTTATGTCAGCTATCACATACTCCAAAAGAAGTAGACTATAAGCCAACTCATCTATTGCCATGTAGCTCTGTCAGAAGATGTGATTAAGCCAGTGAAGTGTCCTGGGAGAAGAGCAGAGCTGGCACATAGACCTGAGGCACTGTACCTCTGCTTCATGCAGATGTGCCTCAGGGAGCTTGGAGCCTCATCCCACAGGAGACTGTGACACACGAGGCTGCTCAGCAGTTTCATCTGTTCCACCCATGCAAAACAGCTGAATCACCGAAGAATCATCAGTGGAAATTTCAAGAATAAATTTTATTTTTAACATAATGCGGACACCAGCAGTGGACCCATTTCTTTTTTCATCAACACCAGAGCTGTCTAGCATTGTACAGATGCTTTTTGAGATGTTTCCCTAGGTGTCATCCTATCAGATGATAGAATTCATATTTTAGATGATATGCCTAAAGCATAACAGACATGTTATCTCGTCTAAGGCAGGCAAAACTGAAATGTCAAAAACTGAGAAAACTTGTAATAAACTTGAATATGTGTGACCAACAGAATGTGGAAATCTGCTGTGTGAGATAATAGAACCACTTATTTAGTTTTTTACAAACTATAAGAAAATAAATGAAGAATAAATGCGTAAAGTGATTGAGTTACTAATCTGTTGGCCAGAAAGCCACCAAAATCTCTCCTAATTTTTGGTAGGCAGATAATTCCCACATCCGTTTATTATTTAGCCACACATTGAACAACTCTTTGTTTCATAGTATTAAAACCTGAGGAAAACTATGGTTCCTGCTTTGAAGAAAACATGTAATCCTGGGCTAATCTGACAGTCAAACGGAGCAACTGTCCAGGCAAGAATTCAAACATCTACATAGTTTGGATTGGCATTTTAATTTTTTAGGTTAAAACCAGCCGTATTCTATTCATTTTATCTCACAATGAACCTCTCCTACTGATACAGAAGTGCCTAGAGAATTCAGTCTCCTGTAATTATTTAGAGCTTTTATAGGGCTTTAAAATATAACATGTTGCAGCCAACAGTTTTTCTTGGCTTTTTAATGAAAATAAATATTCCTGTACATCCCTCTTCCTTCCTTTCAGCATTCCTCTCTCACAGCACTGGACTAAGGTACAGTCAGTGACTGCTTCATAGGTCTCATACTGCATATGAGAGCCAAGGCATATCCAGGTTTTCATACAGAAGACTTAAGAGAAATCTACTGTTTGGATGGAGAACTGGAAGCTCTGGTCTAGAAGAGAACTGTTCTCTAGAGTACCATGATGAAATGCACTTTTTTCACGTTTGTTCTTGGGAAAGTGGTACCATTACCATGGGACGGCCAACATAAAGGGCTCAATGTTATGAATTGTAAGAGATATGGGATCCAGAATGTCTACTGGAGTACTGGAGTAGAGCAAGTGATTTAGCCACATAGAGATTTATTACAAAATCTTTATTACAAAGAAAATCTTTATTACAAAATCTTTATTACAAAGAAAATCTTTATTACAAAAAGAAAACTGCAGTTTTGATAGTGGATCTCTAATCCTGCGTATATTGACTGTATTTATCACGTGGAAACATGGAAGGGATTAATGGAATGTTTAAAACAGAGATTTGGAGCCTTATTGGTAAATGTTTTTGTCTTCCTGTCTTAGCTTGAAGCACCATGTGTCTTTCAATGGAGCTATTTGACAGTTGACATTTTCTGCCTTTACTTCTACTCCAGCTGCTAATTGCATATTTACAAACCTTCAATCAAGAGGAAAAGAGAAACAGATTAGAAAAATTTTCAGTCTGTCAAGCAAGCCATACATATAATGAAACCTCCACTCATTAAACATAGAGAACTTTTATAGCTTTAATAATAAGTGTTATAAAGGGCACAAAGGTATTATTAATTCTGAAGGAATGTAGGGCTGGAAAAACAATAAGTCATTTTGACAGTTGCTATGAAGACTATTACCAAATGTTATGTTTACTTGACTAGGCTCAATTTATAAAACAAGTGCCATAAAAAATCTACAGCCTAATCAATTAAGATGGGCCTTTACCAGCTAATGGACTGAAGTTATGATATATTGATTAATGATTGAATTGTTATTGTGGATTATTACCAATTATCTTAATTATAAAATTAAGATAATTAGTAATGTGAAGTGCTTCTGTACATTACATGAAATACTGTGGCAAAGAATTAAAACGATGTAATAAAGATTTAACATGATACATGCGGGGGTTTTAAGTTGAGGAAATGAATATAATAGAATGTATGATTATCCATCTAAAAAGAATTCCAAAAGGAGTGTTTATTTCGTAAATATAGATACAGGAGCTTTTGTTCTCTTGCTGTAATCACCGATTAAATTCCTCCACACATCTCTCATGAACGTTAAATTTGGGGGACATACAAAATTCTCTTCTGGGTTTGAGTGAGCTGGTTGCAATCCTGAACATAATCAAGCAAGCTGACAGTATGTATGATTATATATGATACCACTCTGCAGGAGACAGTTCCAATATTGTATCTGCACCTCTCCATTCATTATTGGCAAACATGTGCCTGGGACTCATTGCAATGTTACAACTGGCATTTTGAAATACTGTGATTTCTTTTTGTTATAGTCAGGACTTGGATTCCCCATAGGATTTATTCACATTGCATCGTGTTATTCAATACATGTTCATGACTTCCACTAGTATTAGGAAAAGCTATGTGTATACATTCAGAGTGGAATATATCCCATAGTGGATTTCAGAAAATATAACATGCAGTTACTTTAAAACATGAGGTTAACAAAATAGGAACTGAAAGACAAGGCAGGCAAAACAAGCAATTTAAAAAACGTTCACCCAGTGCATTTGATCCTGTTCCCATTCTCTCCACAGTAAAGCATGAGCTGTTTTACAGAAGTCAATGCAAGTTGGCATAAAGCTGGTAGGAATTCAAACTTGAGCCTATCCTGCTTAAAAACCTGAAATACATTCAACATTTTAAAGCAGCTATTGCCCTGAAAACTGATAAACTCATTCACACCATTTGTTAGGTCACAAAATATTCTTTATAAACCATACAGGAGTGGGGCAATAGCAAATCCATAGTCTGTGACAGAGCTAAAAAGTCTACCTGGTGCTTAGGGCACCAGAATGGGGCTCACAAACTCAGTTTCCTGTTCTGCCAAAATATCAGCAGGTCACCTTCCCTCTTGGAGGCTCTGTCTCCATGAACTTAAAATGAGGATACTGATGCTGTTAGCAGCTTTGGTATCTACTGACAAAGAACAGGGGGAGTAATATCAATGAAGTTTGTCAGTTATATCAGTTGGACAGAGGGACACAAACAGTGGAGCAGAAAGAGGTCCCTGAAAAGCACAGTAGGACAGAACAGCTCTGGATCCTAAGGCACTCACATCTGCTACTTACGCCTGTTCATAGGATGGTTTTCTCTCTCTAAGTAGAAAAAATAATTGGTTTACTAATGGTACCTCACTAGAGAAGGGGTTAAGAAAATATGTTCACCTGATCCTCCTCAGGCAGCTGAAGACTTTCTTTGGTACTGTGCAAAGCAGATCTGGGCTGGTTATTCCAAAAGAAAATCTGAGAGATGAAGATTAGTGCTGCCCTCAGTCAAACTTTGTCAGAGCCATTTCAGATCCAGCTATCACCCAGTTAGAGCAGAAGACATCCTTGGAGCAGAGGGTGCACTCACCAAGGATGAGAAGGTGCTGTTGCACCCAGCCTACGCTCACAGGAGAAAGCTCTGAGGTCTGAGAGGCCTCTGGAACCAAAAGGTCAAAACCTTTTGAGTTTCCAGATGCTTCCAATAGACTGATGAATAAAGATCATTTTAAAAAAAATATAATAAAAAAAATAAAAGAAATAAAAGGATACAAAATGAAGTCTGAAAGAAATCTCTGACTTTGTACCCACCGCCTGTCAGAAAAGGTCGATTCTTTTACATGCCAGGAAATGCAAAACAAGAGCGTCTGTACATGTTTGTAAATAGCATCAAATTTATGGAGCTGATTCAACATGAGGAAAAAATAACTCTGGAAAAGAGCTGCAAAACAGTCTACATGGCTTAATTTGACATTTAAAAAAAAACATAAAATGTTACTCTCTTTAAAAATTGATCTAATTTCATATTAGATCTATTTTGCAAGTAAATGAAGAACATCAAAGTGAAAGAAAACATTCCATTTGATTTTAAAAAAAATTACTTGGATCCAAAATATTGTCTTCATTTCATCCAAAGAAACAAAAAATATGTAGTTATTTTCATAGCTTTCACTGTAACTTTTTTTAAATTTATTTTCTTCCCCATTTCTCATTTTTCCTACAAAAAGCACTCGTGAATTTTTCTTCTCTAGTGAACTTTAAATTTTTTATTTTGTGACAAGCTGCCATCCTCTTCAGAATGCTTCATTCAGTGACTGGTTGTCATCATTAGCAATAGTAGTAGTAGTAGTAGTATTGGTAGTCTTACTTAGGGTCTTTACAGTCTAACAATGTCATTTGTTTTTCACTATTCTCCTTTCTTGTTTTCTACAATTTGATGCTTATTTTAATTATATTCCCTCTTCTTCAATTACATTTTCTTTGATGTATTTAAGATAGAAATGACTGAAAACTTGTGCCCTCAGTGAAATTTTCCAGTAGCTCAGTTTGGGGGAAAATTTTCAAAACGTTCATTGAATCAGTTGGAAATTTAGAAAACTATTAGAAGCTCTAACAACTGAAAAGGAAAAGCCTGAGATTCAAAGAACTTTTCCAAAATTTCTTTTCCTTATTTTAGCCCTAGTTATCTTTTTCTTCTGCTTCCATTTTTGTTGTACTATTCTTTTCTTCCTTCTGTTTCCTTGCAGATCTGAATCAGAAAGGTCTATCTGCAATTTAGATTTATTGGAATAGAGGTGAAAAAGAATAAGAGTAACTTTTCACTGTCAGATTTGTACAAAAGAGTCAGTGCAAGTGAAAGCCTGGTTCTTTGCCATTTATCTCTTATACTTTTTTTACTTTTTTATCTCTATTCACTTTCTCTCTTTCAGTCATTTCCATTCCTTTTCCTTGCCTTCCTTCATACTTTTTTTCTCTCTATCCCTACTTTTAGTTTTCTTAACCATCCCTACTTATTATTATACAGGGACCTATTCAGCCACAGAAGTCTTGAATGTTAAGTGTGAGAAAGGGAAAGAGAGAGACTGTTGCAACAAGTACAATGATAGATGATTTTCAGTGTGGGTTGTTTCTTTTTTTTTTTTTTTTTAACCTGAAATGTTTTAATATTTTCAGCCCAAAAATGTTCCCATCCTTTCAATAGGATAAAAAGTAATCCCTGAAGTGCTGGTGTTGGTGGTATGTATTACTATTGTTACAGCAGCCAGCCAGAGGGAGGAAATGACCTTTAAAATGAGAAGAAGAAATTTCTCATTCACTTCTGACTCTTCTCTGCTTTTCACTTGCTCTGCATTTTCTCTCTCCTTACTTTACATCCCTCTCTTCTGTTGGTTCACCTACGCTTTTCATTTTAATTTTTTATAGTTAATGAAGGTAAGATTTATAGTGCACTTGAAATCCACTTTCTTTACCTAATTTGAATACATGGAATGTAAGAACAAAGGTGAGATGTTCTGTACATAGCTCAACTACACAAAACCGTGAAAAAAATTAAAACAAAAAAAAAAGTGTAGGAAATATGTCAGCACATATTTCAGTTACTCCCTAGACTGCAGTTTCACATGAGTGTATTTCTTAAGCACATCCATCACTGCACCCACAAACTGATCTCTCAGCTTCTCAGGGTGCTGCTGCACTGCATCACTTTGTCCATGGAGTCACATTAAAGGGTTTCTCTGATATTGTGGTGGCTCACATGAAGAGGAAGGTGCTGTGGATAATTCCTACCTCCCAGGAAGCCTTTCTTGACCCCTTTGCCAAAGGAAGGGCTGGGGGTGCTGCATACTTGCTGCTTTAGGACAAAGCCTGTCTGGAGGCGATGAGAACAAACAGGAAGGTGCTCTGCACTGTCCTGTCTTCATGCAAAATAGAGAGGAGCATCACCCAAGGGTTGCTGAGGAAGCCTGCCTGAAAACGGAGCTGCCCATGAACCCACATAATTTCATTTCTCATGTCAAGTTCATACTTTGGGAAGAACCATATATATGTACAAACTCCCTGTGCAATGCAGCACCAAAAAAATATGTCGGCAGCAGATGTAGTATAACAGTATCTGTGTTGTAAACCAAATCAAGAAGTGCTGAAGTATCTCTTATAAATACATTTCTTTGGGAACAGAATCTGCAGAATGGATGTTTTGAAAAAAGATTCAGACATATGCTCCCTCCTCTGCTAAGTGCCCTGAGAAACAAAGCTTCAGATGTCAGCAGAAAGTTAATATATAGAGTTGGGAAACTTTAGAGGAAGGTAGTAGAACAAATTCCTTAAGGAGTTTGACCTTATATGAGCTTGTATAATGTTGGAGAAGGAAAATGAAAAAATCAAGGAAAAGACAGTGAAACAACTAATATCTGTCCAAAAGGAAAGGGAAAAGTCAATATTCTAGATTTATTTAATGTTTTTGCTTAAAATAGGTTTCAAGAAAGGTAATCTTTGCTTTATCTCTAGATCTCCTCATAGGAACAAAAGAGAAGGAAACTGAGAGAGAACAATTGGCCTTTCTTTTAGATTTTTTTTTTAAATGGCACAGTGAAGTACTTGACTGCCTTTGTCTTTCACAGTTTCTGGTCCAAAATGTATTGATTGCACAAAGATAAGCAGTATGTGACTATCTTGCAATGACCATGATCAAGAAATTAAGAGCACACACCATTTGAAATGTTTGTTTTCTGGTTTCTTTGTTAGACTTAAGTGCTGGTACTTCCCTGGCCGTATGAATCTGGGAACATCACATTCCATAGCTGCTGCTAAAGCTGATGTAATGAATTGACCAAGCCCCATCTTCAGAACCTCACTCAAAATCACCCTTCTTAAAACTGAAGTCTGGGATCCTCAGATGTGACTCTTTCATGGATCCAGTTTTGCACCTCACATAGGCGGACACTGCTCACAGACACTCAGCCCAGGTTCAGCCTGGATTGACCACAGAAGTCTGAAGACTGTCATCTTCCTTGTGGTTTTATATAGTTAGATACAGATGCTCTGTGTACCCTTCAAACCCTCTGCAGTCAGATGAGAGTTGTATATGGATTTTGTTTGTTTTCAAGAACTTAACAAGTCAGACCCTTTTTTCTCCCTGAAATATATTTGTCCTGTACATGAAAGAAAGTGGGGAGAGGAGGAGCAGGCTGGAGTATTCTGAACTACTATGTATTGCAGAACAGGCTTCCAGTTGTCAGCGTCTGCACCCTGTAGAAGTATGGTTTCAATTTTACTTTTGAAATCTGAGTCGAGCAATGTTGCCAACACATATTTTTCCCTGTCAAAACATTTCACTTATTCCCGAGTCTGTAGACAGCTTTTAGGTAACATCTTTTCTCCAGTCTTATTGAAACAGGATCTTCATTTCTTTTGAAATCATTTTTCATTAGTGTGGGAGCAAAAAGTAGATACTAGAGCTGATAAGTGGCAGCACCTGGCTTAAAGATGTTCTATCAGCTCTTAGTTTCTGTGTGATCATTTCTGGTAATTGGAGGATGAAAACCAAAGCAGCAGTCACATTCAAATCAGGATAGGAGAAGACATTATCTTCCTTCCTCCACTCTGCCTGTGCTCCCCCGTGTTCCTCAGAGCTGATAGAACATGCAAAATGCAGACTTAAGGGTTCATGTGCTTCCTCAGCAAGAGATTTTTTGAGTCATTTGGTCATTATTAGGACTGGCTAATTAGACATAAATTAGCTTAAAAGCTATAGAGTTTTTGTGTTTGTGAATGACTTGTAAACTTATTCCTGTGTTTGTAGTTGCCTTAACTATTTGCAAACATATGTAGGCATTTCAGTCCAGAGGATTCATGCAATTTCTTCAGCTATTTACTGTTCACTAGCTATTGTTCATGGCATGTGGCAAAGTCAAATGAACTGCATTGCATGACTCCTGCTTCCTAACTTGATGTCTGGCAAGACAATGAATAATAATTCGACACTAATAAACATTGCAAACACACAGACACACAAAAATTGAAATTATTTGTTGTAGTTTATGTTCTGGAACAACATGACTGAGAATTTTTAACCTTTAGCAGCAAATTATTCCCTTAATAAGTACCAAAAAAAGTCCTTACTTTTTAAAAGTAAGTCCTTTACAAAGGTCCTTTAAAAGTCCATTACAAAGATATTTGGAATCACTTTTTCTATTGTTTTTCACCTCTGTTTATCTTTTCATTCATGTTTCTGAATAAAGCCATCCACAGTTCACACCAAGCTCTGAAAGGGGGAGCAGATCTGAGCAGTATGGAGGGAAAATGACACAGTTTTCATATCTTCAGCTTTTATTTGTAGCCCAGTTTTCTAACAAGATGAGGCTCAACATCTTGACTGTTTGCAAGTCTGTGCATCAGCAACAGATAAACAAGCCAATACAAAACATGGGTAGCAAGAGAGCCCAAAAGCTCATTTGGAACATTTTCCTTTTCTGAGGCATTAAACATTTCTCATCCACTTCAGTCTAGCTCTGCCTTAAAGACTTTCTGTGATGGTAATTTTTCCAAGCAATCTATTGTAGTGTTCCATTTTCTGCAGTACTAAGATCCCATACTATCTAATCTGAACCTTCATTACTGCAGTTCCAGCCTATTGCTTTCTATCCTGCCTAACTGAAGCATAAAATATAAAATAATAACATAAAGTGTTCCTGTTCCTCTTTGTCTTTTACCCTTTTGACACCAGATATCATATCCACCCTCAGGGCTACCTTCTTTAGTCAGATATCACCACCTGTTGAGTCTTTCCTTGGAGGATGTGTAGCAAAGACACTGATCCTTTTTTTAATACTTGTCTGGATTTTCTTCAAACATCCTATAATGCTCTTAGGATGAAGAAAGTATTTCAGACTGCCTTGCAGAGAGTATTTCTGTTTATTCACTCCAATGTTTCAATTGTTTTCCTTAATAATAAAGCATTGTTTATAAATTATGGTCCATAATCATCTATAGCATCTATAGCAAAATCTATATTTTGCTACCTTGTTAGCTGTTCTTCAGCCTGTCTTTGAACAGCTGGTTATTCTTTCCTAAATGTAGCACTTTGCACCTGTCCCTGTTGAATTTGTAGTGAGCTCACCCTACTAAGTTTTGAACCTGTTGGCCAGTCTCAGCTGAACAGACTTCAGCTGGCAGAGCTCAGCTGACACACAGTAATCTCCTGTGCATTTTGTGGAACTAGTGAGCTAGAGCAGGGAGAACATGCCCATGGAGGGGAAGGTTATGGTGTGGACTTCATGCTATTTAGACACTAGAAACTCAGTTCAACATGGCTAAGGGGAATGCATCTTCATATAATTTTATTTATTTTTTTTTAATTGCAGAGCTGTAAGGTTACTCTGTCCTCGTGCTCTCATGTCAACTCTGGGGTTGTTTTCTTGTTGTACATCCATCAGCCACTAGAGAATTTTGCACAGAACATGTTCTGTTGGGTATGGTGCTGAGTTGCTCCTTGGGTGATGCAGACTCCTGGAATTAAACTCAGAGTTCTTGCATTCAGCAGTTACTGCTACTGATTCTGTCAGAGGCCATGGGCTGCAAAATACTGCCCAGTCCAGAAGGCATCTGGTTAGAGAAATACTTTTTTTTCTTAGGTGGCTGTTAACTTTAGAGGTGATTTGTGGGTGCATGGTGTTACAGACCATCTTTGTGAATGATAGCAAAGAGTTAAATCCTCAGTTGCAACCATTTCATTAATCTCTGTGGTGTTGCAGTATCATATAAGCTCATTAAGTATTGAACTTCTTTATTAATAAAATACAGATTATCTCTATGCTGCAACCACAACAGCCACAATTTTTTTTTCCATGGTATCCTGCTGTATGAGAAAAAAAATTATACCTACAGCTACGAGAAAAAAAATAGGCAATTTCTTTAAGTATAAACATTCTTATCGTGTCAACAAAATGAAATTGCACATATTAAAGGAAGAGTAAAGATAGGAAGAGGATCAGATGAAATATAAAATGAACTGGAAAAATAAAGACCTATTTATGCATGACCACTATTCCCACTAGTTATTAGACTACAGGAGAACTACATACAAAACGAAAGACAGTAATTCAAAAGCTACAGTCAAATATCATGGTGTTCTGTGGTGACAGTTATCTGGAGAATATATAATCAATATGATTACTTTTTCATCATTTCTGTTGAGTTTAAGGAAAGAAATGTTTAAAAGAAGATCACTGGAAAAAAGAATATGAAAATGTTTTCCCCCAGTTGGAAAGATGTTGCATTTTATTTTTCAGGATGTTTGGGCTTTTTGCTGAAAAAAATAACAATGCAGTCAGAGGGTAGCATATTGTGGCGTTGCTTTTTAGGATATCCTGATGTGGGGATAAAAATAAAAGTCTCTGTGAAGACTTGCAAACCATTCAAAATTATTATACACCAGAAAAAGACTCATGATGAATTTCTGGCCATTTTTAAATTTTTGATTGCCCAAATAGAAACATACAACCCAACTGCAGTAACAGAAACTGAAGGAGAAGTTGACTGACAAATGAGAAGAAGTATAAATGTATGATTTAGGGATTTTAGGTCTCTTTCTTCTGTTTGAAATAAGAAGCTTAATCCCATGAGAATGTATAGGAAACAGAAGTGAGCTGGCTGAAAATTTTATACCCCACACTTTCTTTGACAAAAAGATACATTTTTGATTAAACAGATTTTTTTTTCTTGGAAAGTTGCTTCCTTCATTTAAAATGTAACTTCCTTTTGTCTGAAAACAGATTTTCATAAATCTTGCCTTTCATAGAATAAAAATGAAGCAAGGACTCTAATTCTATTTTAGAAGTCAAATCAAGCTTCAGCAGTTACTGTCCTAATTTTATCTGTGGTTGTCCTCTGTGGTATGTAGTCTTACACTGTTAAACTTCAGGAACATATTCCAGGTGTTATAATACTACAAACAAGTAACACAGTAGGACATACAAGTACTAAAAGAAGAAAAAAAAAGTGTCGCTTTTTTATTAAAAATAAAGAATTATTCATCAAGTAAAGCTAAAAATCGTTAACTTCGTGCCTTAAGTGATGAAAATAAGAAAAAAAGGAAAGTTTGGAACAATGTCAGCAATACTATGACTAAATATAAATGACAAAACATTACCTCATCCCAATTTTAAGATTAAAAAGTTAAAATCAGTCTTTAGAGGGCAATTTTTCCTACCTTTAAATAAAAAAAATGTTCACTCATTAATTAACATGTTTCGTTGTATCATATGCCTTCATGTTCCTATCACTCAACATTCTTTAACTTAGGTTAATGAATGAGTAAGAGCTCTGCTGTGGAGAATACAATGAAACAGGAATTTTATATAGGTACTGATTGCACAGTCTTGGGAAAGTTGATGTGTTTGTCTAAAGCAGCACCTCTCTGCTATCTTTTGCTTGCAAAAAAGGTCTTGAATTGGGCATACCAGAGGGGACATTTGCCTTGCATATGCCCTGAACCAAACAGTGCAGATGCAGATGCACCCTGATGCTGATAAAAAAAACACTTTAACATGTCTCAGGGTGCAACATCTCCAGGGTATCTGTCCATGCATCTGTATTTGAAATAGAACATATCCATGAGCAATGTTGGGAAGTCCATATATTTCCCAACATACTGGGAAGTATAGACAAGTTAATGTTTTAAATAAATGAAAAGCCTATATCCCTATAAAAGGTCAAATTCTGCATTCCAGAGGTGAGTCACTGTCATGCAGGCAATGCAAAACAACCACCAGTCACTGGAGGTGGTGACGTACAACAAAATCCTGTCTTGAGTGTTGCCTCTTCCCATAACTGTATTTCTTGCTTATGAGCTTATCATAAATACAGCTTTCTTCCTTCTAATGTGAACATTTTAGATTTACTAAGAAATGGTCACTTTCCAAACAGAACATTCCCAGGGTTTCTGCCTCCATCTCTCGTCTAATTTTCTGTGAAGGAAACGCAGCACCAAGTTGAATGGCTCTTCTGTTTGAGATGGTATTTGTGGACATGTAAAAACTATTTTCCAGCATTACCTTTCTTCACCTTACACATCATAAAAATGTAAGTGTATAATAATATGTTCTGTTTCTATAGAGACCAAACATAGTGTATTAAGAATATATAAGAGAATTTGTACGGAATGTTTATGCCAAATGACCTTTCTGTTTCCCCACACTTTCTATCCATTGCAGGGGTGCTTGGCAACCAACAGGCTTCAAACTAGACCTTGATGCAGCATTCAAAGGGTAATCTCTGTTGATGACAATATCTACTCTGCCTTCCCCTTCCAAAACAGCATCAAATCTATCAGATTTCTTTATCTCTGTCCTAAAACAACTCCATTGAGGAATTCTTACTAATTGCAGTTAATTCCAATACATTGTTACCTTTGGCAGTCCTTAGCTGGAATATTTTTTGATGTGATGTCCTCTTTACTATGGGCTAGAAAAGCATATTCTTTTTTCCAGAAGGATTGAAGATGTTGTAGATTTAAGAAGAAAAGCTGAACAAATCCCAGCACAGTCAGAACACTTTCTCTTGCCCTTGGGCTGGAGATATTCCAGGACAATGCCTTTTATTCAAGAACAGTAATATAAAATGTATCACATCTTTTGAACTGACTGACATGTAGAATTTACCAAAATGGAAACCACATGTTTATAAAAATTTAAAACACAGAGATGGCTACACTAGCATTATGCTCACATCTGGAAGCAGCTGCATCTCACAGAGGCAACTTCATAAATCTTTCGTGCGGGCACCGTCCTAAAATTCATTTTGCCTGAGCTAAAACACAGTAAGATGCACTGAAAAACATGCATTTAATGTAAGAAAATACTATAAAGAGTAGACAGGGACAAGAACAAAAGGACAGACATCAAACAGGAGAGAAGGGAAAGCAAGTGGTGTTATTTCATGAAATGAAATGAAAGTGTGAGTGTGTTTTTTGGTTTTCCTTTTACTCAGGAACTCATTTCCAAAGCCTTGTAATTGTCATCTAGCTTGTTTTTTTACAGATTGCAAGTGTATGCTGAGAACGACCAGATGAAACTGTTCCTTCTTACTCGAAAGGACTTTTTCCTGTCTATATTAAAAAACACATATTCTTTACTGACTGCAGTAAGATTTTACTACTTTATTTCACCTGACTTACCTTCAGAGACAGAAAAAAACTGTGGGACCCTGGGCAGGACTGATCTGCCTCGTGCATCATCTACAGAATTATTAACTATGCCCTGGCTTCACCAGCTTTATTGTTGGTGGTACAGAAGACAGAAGCACTGTAGCTTGACATCTGTATGCCAAGGGGATCTGGATACATTTAGGGAGCAGTATTGCTATTAGGCATCTAGTTATTCATTGGTCTGACCTCTAGAGTAGGAAGCTCTTCAGTATCCAAGTATATATAACCTATATAGGTAATATATAACCTATAGCATAGGTTAACTTGTTAGGATTTCCTTATCTTCACCAGATGATTTTCTGGGACTCTTATTTAGAACACAGAGCTTAGGTATGTGAGCCCAAGAAGCAAAGAACAAGTTATGTATTTCAAGTCTTGGTTTACTGAAGAGATTCCTGGTGTTGAGGTGTCAGCAGGAAGCAAAAGCCATATGGGTTTGTGCTCTGTTAAAAAAAATGGGTATATCAAATTCTGCAATATGGAATAGATCCATGTTTTTATAAGGAGTGCTGACAAAGTTGAAGAGCTAAGCAACAGGCGAGAAAAAGGTTATATATGCCCTTGACTGAGTGTCCCTAAGAAACATATCCCCCTCATAACACAAACTGGGAAGCTCCACTACCATGGAAATTTCAGATGCAGAGCAGGAGAATCCAAAGGAAGCAAGTTCCAGTAATGTCATATGTCTCTTCACAAAATTGAAGGTAGCTCTCTGAGTAGCAAAAGGGCTTTAGGTTTTCTGCTTTCTCAGCTGTTGGAGACAGATTCCTGCCAAAAGGGCTGGCACTTGGGAAATAAAAAATAATAATAAAAAAAAGATGTAATGTGTTCCTTTCAAACAGGTGCACTATGCCCGTAGCAAAGAGAAAGACACATGAGAAGAAACATTTGCACAAAGAGGCATTAGAATTAAAAAAAGGCCTGAGCTGCAGAGACTGAAATATCTTTACAAAATGGCAGGCAGCCAGAAAGCTGGAAGGTGGGGGAACGACTGCTTTTGCTTTTTCTTGTTTTTCACATTTTTGATTGAAGACGTTTGATTCTGATTTCAGTTACATGGTTACATATTGATGCTAAAAATGTGAAATCAGCTGTTATTCAGAAACTGATTTAACAAGATAGGCAGGAATATCTGCCAGCATATCTAATTTGAGAAATCAGGCACAGGATTTCTGGCAGAAGTGGGTACCAAGAAACCATAACAAAACACAGCCACACCAGTCATTATATGTTGCTGAAGACCAGACTCATATTAAAAATATTGTTTTCAAAATATAACAGGATTATTAGTAGGTGTTTTAAAAGATTTTGTTCAATTTAAGAGAACACAGTGTGTATTGTACTGAATATGAATGCTGCAGTGCTGTTCAATGGGTGCCTCTATTTCTGTTCTTATGTGCAACGAAGTTCTTCATGCCTGCAGAATTCTAAACCAACATAAAGATAGATGTATATGTACAGGAACAAGCAGATACTCCGTTCAAAGGATTTGGCCTGTCTCATAGCATCTATGAGTTAGCAGGAATAACATGCAACCATCTGTACCTTTCCTTGAAGTGCTTATCTGTGTGATGCTTCAAAAAATTAAGCCTATTCTTTGAGATACACAGATACATATTTTTCACTCATACATAATTGGTGTTTAGAAAATAAAAGCTGTTATTCTCAGTTCCTGTCTCTCAAACAATTTAACATTTTTCAAGAAAATATATACTTTATAAGAGAATACAAGATCCCTCTAACTAAATATGTTCCATTTTTCTCACATCTTGAGAATTTTATTCTGCTTCTTCATTGACAAGCATAATGGGAAAAGTGGCACAGCAACAGCTCTGCTTATTATTTGCTTTGATAGACATAACTGGGAGGAGATGTTCTAAGCTCCAAGTATCTCAGGTAGCCATTTTAAAAGGCAGTATTTACAGAGTGGCTCTCTGAGCTAGAGAAAAGACTTACAATTCAAAACTTCTATCTGATAGCACCCTGTTCACTTGTTCCAGTTTAAATTGATGAGACTTTACATGATGATGGAAAACAAATAGGTAATGTCAAACAGTTGTGATTTTCAGGGTAGAAATTTTATGTCTCTTCTCATTGCCTACAGTTTCAAGTTTTTTCACATTTTCTGACAATGCACATGAAGGTTTCTAACACAGAATCAAACCCTTTTGTCATCTTTTTGTCATAATCTCATTGCCATAGTATCATCACCTTTGGCAATCGTGTCTGACAATTCATGAAAATGCAGATTGCCATCAAATCTACAAGGAAGGAGCCCTCAGACACTGATGCATCCTTAGGGTAAGAAGTCAAACTAAAAAGTTTATTGTTCTTTAAGTGGTCATATCCCTTTGACATTTTTCCCAGTCTTTCTCTATCCTGAACTCTTGCACACATTCAAGAAGAGAAAGATGACAGACAGCAAAATTAACATTAATATGTATATTTATTTTTAGAAGGCTGGATTCTGGATTGAGATGTCCTCTAGGTAGGTGACCACTTCAATGTGATTTTCATATGTTTCCTCTCAAATGACATATTTTCTTGGAAAGTCTGGAATTCTGTTGGCTTTTTTCTCTTCATATCCTGTTATTTTATTGAAAGAATTCAAAATGACCAAATATTAAATGAGATAAAGTGAAAAATACTTTTCAGTGGATGGTTTAAAAGTCCACGTAAATAAACCAAAACAAAAGTAGCAGCTTCAAGAGTTAAACAGCCAGTAATATTTAAAAGCAATTGTAGCATGTAAGAATCATCTCTGTATATTATACAATGTAGGTACTTCTAGGGAACAACATGATTCACAGAGCACATCTAAATGCTAAGAAAAATAACTGTCTGACAAGATCTACCCTGACCAGACACGAATGATGCCAAAGGAGATAAGAATATGAAATCTGTAATGTATACAGGAACTACAATATAAAAGTCCATCTCAACCCACATGGATTTCCCAATAGCTCTTTGTCTAAGGCTGAAATAGATCAGCTGGAATAAAGAAAGATTGAGTCTGGTTAGTATTTTTCTACTTCCACAAGGGAAATATTTTCTACTCCCCTCAAAAGTCAGTCTTAAAACAAGAATGGCACTAGATTTTTTATGTTTTGAGGTCAACTAAATGCCAGTGACTGATAACTGAGTGCTCAGTCAATCACTAGCAATGTTTAAACACCAAAAACATAAGATTCATTGGAATATCATCATAGCAACCATTTCTGAGTTGGAACATAGAAAGTCTCTGAGGATCAGAGATATCAATTACTGATAGGTAACTGGTGAAAACCATGATAATTCTTTGATCTATCATTTAACTGTCAACATTCTGGTGTATTAATTTACTTCATTGATGAGGGTTAGTTTTTGAGGGCACTACATGTCCAGAGAAGCTGCTGCCATCTTTCTCAAACGCATTACTGACCCTATGACCAATTCAAGTCTCTTGTTCACTGACACCTTTGAGATTCCTAGGCTTGAAATTAAAAAGGCTTAAGATGAGGAAAAAGGGACAAGAAAAGCAGATGGGAAGAAAGAAGAAAACAACAGACAGGTGAAAATCTACAGTTGCTTTTGTAATTTGTTCATTATCTAGAGACTTTTCTTACAAAATAAACCAGGTTTTCTTATGTCACAATTTTGTATTGTAAAGAAATGAGAGGGTTTCAGAGAAAAAAATAAGCTAATACTGCAGAGCTGAGACTACTGAGGTGATGAGATTAAAAAAAAAAAAACAGATCAGATATTATTAACCATTATATCATTGTGTATAATCATGTTATTTGTACATGACTAGAGGACAACATGGTCTCCAGGGTCATTAGCAAAAACATATTAATGAGCTGAATTCCAATTGCACATACACTTACATAAATCATCTGTAGCTGCTTCTGAGTTACAGAGGTTATGCCTCAAAACCATACTTAATCTTGTAAAATGTATTTCTGCATCATAAGAAGGCGCATGGAAAGCCATGTACATACTTTCACAGGATGAGGACTAGGATCACACAGCTACCCCTCAGGAAGATCAGAACTGATCCTGTCAGCTTCATCATTCCTTGAATTGTTCATCTCCCATCGTAATGCAAGCAGTAAGCTTTTCCATTCCTCTTAATTCTTTTATTCTTGTGAACTCCATTCCAATAGGGAATATTTGTTGTTGCAACCATAGTGATAACAGATAGTTACTGCAGACACTCACGAGTATTTTCAACCACTCTTTTAAAAATTTTACTATATTAGGGTCTGTCTGTGGTAATGCCACAAGAAAGATAAGATACAGGGTTGAAATAATAATTGCATCAGTTTTCAGCTATGACATTTGCAATTTTTCTGTTTAAGGCTATTCCAGAAGATTTGAAGAAATATCATTCTTCCATCTCAGCATTTTCCTGGGAAAATAAAACTTCTCAGCATTTTATTCAGAAATTCACTTGTCTTTAAGTTCTTCTTGGAAGACATCTACAGCATTTAACACACTGACTTTGGTATAAATTACCATTATTTTGTCATACATGACAGAAATTAGCAAGGGAATTTCTTGAGGGTACAGTGATACAGACATAAAGGAGAATTTCCACAACTTTCAGAGAAAATCTTTTTTTTTTTTTTTTCACTTGACATGAAGAAATGAAAAGTAAATGAAGTGAATAGAGAAGAGAATAAAAAATATGAGGAAGGAAACAATGATTTATACTTTCTAATTAAAACTGAGTATAATAGACCTCCATGGAACCAATGGGATTTCTGAGGGAAATTTGGAACCTATTAATTATAAATAATTCTTGCATGTTTATATATTTATATATTAAGCTTTCTTGTTCATTTTGTTTCTTGTATGTGTATGTATACATAGATACATACACATATACCTGTACATATGCATGATAGATACATCTCACAAGATGTTAAAAGCAGAACAGACCTACCCATAAGTGGAGGTGATCCAGCATACAGCTTTGTTAGCTTCAGAGCAAGCCATTTGTGTATGACAAAGATCAAAGTAGAGTCACAAATGGATTTGTGCAAGTAATGGAGAACAGACCTCAATCAATCAGATTACTTCTCCAAGGAATCATTTCAGCAAAGTAGGTGTTTAACATGGAAAGAAGAGAGAAAACTGATGCATTTTAACATCTTTTTTAGTGACATGGGCAGTGTGATTAAGTGCTCCCTCAGCAAGTTTTCCCAGTAGAAGGTGCAGTAGAAACACTGGAGGGAAGGGAGGCCATGCAGAGGGACTTTGACAAGCTGGAAAGGTGGACCCATCCCAACCTCATTAAGTTCAACAAGGCCAAGTACACATTCCTGCCCATGGGCCATGGCAATCCGAAGTACAAATAGAAGCTGGGCAGAGAATGGACTGAGAGCAACTTTGAGAAGTACTTAGAAGTACTTGGAAGTACTTGGAAGTATTGATTAATAAAAAGTTCAAAATGAGCTGGCAGTGTAACCTTGCAGCCCAGAAATCTAACCATGTCCTGGGCTACATCAAAAGAAGTGTGGCTAGGAGATCAAGGAAGAGGATTCTTCCCACTGTGTCCAGTTCTGGGTCCCCTCCATAAGAAGAACATGGAGCTGCTGGAGCAAGCCGAGAGGAGGGCCCCAAAGATAATCAGAGGGCTGGAGAAGCTCTCCTGTGAGGACAGGCTGAGAAAGTTGGGTTTGTTCAGAGTGGAGAAGAAAAGCTCTAGGGAGACATCACAGTGGCCTTCCAGTACCTGAAGGGGCTACAGGAAAGCAGGGGAGGGAATTTTTACAAGTGAAAGGACAAGGAAAATGGTCTCAAGCTGGAAGAGGGCAGGTTTGGGTTAGATACTAGGAATTCCTATGTGTGAGGGTGGTGAGACACTGGCACAGGTTGCCCAGGGAAGTTTTGGCTGCCCCGTTCAATGAAGTGTTCAAGGCCAGGTTGGGTGGCACTTGAGCAACCTGATCTAGGGGGAGGTGTCCCTGTCCATGGCCAGAGTTGAAACTAGAGGGTCTTTAAGGTCCCTTACAACCTAAATTGTTCTATGATTCTACAAAATAATCAGCAGACAGGATCAGGAGCTTTATTGAAAGGCATAGGATTAGCAGTAGTGTAATAGGGCCCACGGCAGGAAATCAAAGTGAAGAGTTTGTTTTCTCCGAGTACGTGAGAAATTCTAGAGATGTGAAGCCAGTGGAGCATTAAAAGTTTGGAATTTTGATTGAGTATAGAAAAGCTGTGATCTGGCTAAGGAAAAATAAAACAGGAAATGTCCATCTGGAAATGTCAGCAAATATGGATTAAGGTTGGGCTTCATTTGCCTGTTTTTACTGTTCAATACTTTATGGACTAGAATTTCTTTGCAACTCACCTTGCCAACTGAGTTTCTATTTTTCCCTCTTATATATATATATATGGTTGCTTTAATATTTTTTGAGTTAACAGACCAAACAAAAAGCATCACATTAGAATATATTTACTCTGTTATGAGTGTTTGAAAATTCAAAAGTCACAGATTAGAAAATTACATAAACACAGTGTAGCAAGCCCTAAGGATGAGCAGCTACTGAGCAGTATTAGACATATCTTGTCCAGATTTTCCATCCATGTGAAATGAATAGGAATTGTTTAAAAGTGGAGCAAGTTAGTATAGCAAAAAGAAAATTAACCTGTCTGGGGCATCTCTCTCTAGGGATCTGACAATTTTTGACTAGGAAATGCACATAAAACAACTAGCCTGTATAATGGTAACCCTCAAACACCCTAATCTTTCAAACTTCCAGTAAATTTATTCCATGATGCAGGCAGAAAAATAATACTTCCAATAAATTTTATTTCATTTCAGTTTTAGTTTTGTTTTCAACCTTGTTGTTTTATTTTTATTTCATTTTAAAAACCTACAACATTCTGGTATGCAGAATATTTCTCTTTTCAGTCTCTAAACTGACTGCGTGTTAACAGTTAAAGATAATAATCGGGTTTATGAGGAATACAGAAGGAACTAAGTGGTCCTAATTCATGCTTTCCTGGCTACATCATAAAAGCAGATGCCCCACACAATATTCTCACGTCTGAAATAAAAGAGGCCTAAGGAGATCCTGTGGAAGCCAGTGGGATGATGAAAGCTTTCCAATGAACCTTTTTACTTGGATCAATAAAGAAGTGGCCAAGTGCTGGCCATCTCTCAGATTTTCACTGAATCAGTCTTCAGTCATTTAGCTGATAAATTTTTAAGAGAGAAAAATCAAAGCCAGGGTGCAAATGCAGAAAAGGATTGTTCCTGCTGGCATTACAAATGAATATTTGGATAACAAGATACATTACTCGGTTCTACTTCCACAACATTAACCCCCTGGTATTTCTGGAACCTGACTACTGTCTCTTGGCACATTCCCTGGAATGCAAAGTTGCAACATTTTTTTTTTCTGTTGCATAAAACAAAAATGTTTCCACAATTTTTCCTAGGCAATTTCTTTTCCAAATTTGCCAAATATATCAGCTGCCTCCATGACTCTCATGCCAGGGCTGCTCAAAAATTGTTACCAAAACATAAGTACAGCTTAGCAGCTCCTAAGGGGTTAAACTTGCTATTCTGAGCTGAGCCAATTTCACTTTGTATGTTCTGCAGTGCAGTGAAAGTTAATTCATTCTAAAGCACAGAGCTTTCCAGCAACATTGTTAATATTATAATTTTCCTTTGCTGCACTGTCCTAGCTAGTTTATTAAATGAGAGAAAAATACAGATGTGCTGACGAGCAGAGTTGTACCTGCTCACACTGGTAAAATATTTATTAAAATAACTTTAAATCAGTTTTATGCAGCATTATAAGCTTCTTTACAATTCCAAAGTAGTTACTCTGTTTTTTAGTAGTATAGTTGATTACACTTGATATAAGACATTTGTTTGTTTTCTTTTAACAAAAAGGCACATTCTTTTGATTGTGTGATGGTAGTTTTTTCTCTTATTGGAGCAGCAGTAGAATTTCCTGAATTAAAAGGTAATTGGGTTAGATGTGTGGTACATTTACAGATCTAGAAAAAATGAAAATACCAAAATAGTAACACACACACAGACATTATGGCTGCTGTTTCTAACAACAGGAAAGCAAAACAATCCAATAGTCCTAGAGTGATTGCTGAGGAAAATACAAAACCTGGCTGATCCTAAATGCAATAGCTATAATGAAACACCAAAAAAAAAAAAAAAAAAAAAAACAAAAAAACCCACAAAAAGAAAACCCAAAAAACAAAACCCATAAAATTTCTCTGCAGAACGGAGTGAAGGTTGACAGCATATTCAAAGTCTAATGCATTTATTGGGCAGGCTCATTCCTATCTGAGCTCTGGCAGTCAGATAAAGGCAGAAACAGTTTATTACAATATACAAAGGGCTCAAAAAAAGTCACCTCACTGAGTAAACCTTATCAGTAGACAAGCTGAAAATAAAGGTACCAAGACAAGTTTTAACACCTTTTCTTCCATCTCACTCAACACAACAACACTGAGTTCTAGTGGCTTTTGCATTATTTGAAGCTCACTTTGTTCCTGTATCTTGTTGCACGTTTAGGGCCCCCCAGCTTATGTCTGAGACAGTTGATTTCAGTCTCATTTCAAGGCCATATTCCAAGCTTTGAATACATTCAGAACAACATCATTGCTATGGCATCAATACATCTAAAAGTCCACACAAGCAACTAACATCTTGCCATATCTGACAGACTATCAGGCTTATCTCTCAAGAAGGTGGCTTTCATGGCCTCAAATGGCTGAGCCCTTAATAAATCCCTCTGCTGAGAAGAGAGCAGCACAAGCACAGCACTTTGAAAAAATCCATGTGAAGTGAGGGTCAGCAGAGGTGGCCTCCACTCAGCAACCATGCCAGCTAAAGTCAGTGCCAAAATCAATGCTGACTCCCATGGCCATGCTATCCAGCAGCTTGAAAGGAAGATGATCTAGACCAGGAAAACTCACACAGTGAAGTAGTGGGGTAGATATGGTCACCATTGTTCCATGGATCAGTTATCTTTTGACAGGTCTCCTGGTTGACGTTAGTTTTACAGACATGATGCTTTCCTAAACCATCACTGTCTTTGGAACATAATCCTTTGGTTTAACACCTAAAAGCAGATGAGGCCCCATGCTTTAAGGAACACTTGTAAAACAATCTTCTTACCTTCTTGTTTTTACGTATTCTGAAAGTTCAGCCAGATGATTTGTTTTGACTGCTCAGAGCACAGTAAAGCATTGCACAGTTTCACTCAACAAAGTTCAATGCAGATGTTAAAAGCTTTCTCAATTACTGAATTGACATGAGGAGGGAACGAAAGAATGCTGAAAATTTAAAACTAAAAATATTAATACTAAAAGTAAGAGATTTTTAAAAGTAAAGAGATTGCAAAAAACATATGTTTTAGAGTCTGTTTACAGTATTGCAAGAATTATCATTTTCCTTCAATGTAGACAGGTTATGATTCTTTCTCCTTGGGCTTTTGTGAATATGACCCTAGAAACAAACAAACAAACAAACAAACAAGTGCAGTACCCCAGATGTAAGGCACCTAGTTAATTGGGATAACTGCAAGAGGAAAATAGGAGTTTTTAGAGAAAAAGACAGAGCAGATGACAACAGAGACCCTCATGAGGAAAAAACCGTGAGATAAATCATATTGTCAAGAGATGAGTAAAAGAAGAAAAAAAGCCAGAAAATGACACCTTAGTGATGAGTCAATTGGAAGGTGGAGAATGCTGCCCCTCATGAGGGACATTTGCTTAAGAACTTTAAAACATTGCATTTAAAATTAGTCTCAACTGAAGAGCTGTGGTGTTTTAATTCTCTTATTTTTAAAGCCATCAGTCTAGATGTCTCAGAATTTACTTTCTTCTCTATGACTTCTATCAATTCTTAGCATTATCTAAATGCAGGACAATAATCTTGAGATGACTCAGTATGTAAAAATAGCTGCCTTGTGAGTATCAGATAGAATGTTGATTCAGAGGTTATATAAATGTGATCTGAGCTGGATATTTTTCAAAACAATGAGCAGAGCTAGACCTAAAGTTGGCCAAGATAAAAGTCTATCCATATTATATAGTTTTAACCGTGGTGAATAAATGTGAAATGCTAATTTAAGAAGTACTTATGGAGGGATTAGACAGACATGGAAAAGTATGCATGGCTAGCATATAAATTCTGTGCCTTATAAATGTCCAAAATTAATGTCTCCAAGCTCCTGAGTTCACTGAGCATAACTGAGGCACATCCAGCTGCATAGCATGGTATGACATATGGCTGCCTTCTTTTGAGGCTTGAATTTTCACAAAATGGAAACCAACACATCATGGACTGGATGAACTTCAACCAAGTCCCCGAGTAATCTGCATGTATTTGCAGGTCCATTTAGAGGCTGATTTTCTTTTACTGTTGCATAAGGCTGTTATGGTGGATTGGCCCTGGCTGGATGCCAGATGCCCACCAAAGCCACTTCCTCACTGCCCATCTCAGGTGGACAGGGGAGAGAAAAATAATGAAAGGCTCATGGGTCTAGGTAAGGACTGGGAGAGATCATAGAACCATAGAATGGTTTGGTTTGGAAGGGACCTTAAAGATCATCTAGTTACAACCCCCCCGCATAGGCACAAAGGTTCTTTCTCCCTTCTCAACTATATTATCACTGAGGTGCTACCACCATCACTGATGGCCTTGGCCTGGGCCAGATGGAACTGGCTCTATCAGATATGGGGGCACTTGTAGCATATCTCACAGAAGCCACCCTTGTAGCCCCTCCTGCTACCAAAACATTGCCACACACAAACCCAATGCAACTGACCGTGTGTTGCTGCCTATCAACTACTGATAATATTTATTACATGCAGCAGATGATGTGTGATCTTTTGCAGCTTTATTTCTGACCACCACCATCTTGCTTTCACTCTTAGAACCTGTTGTGTAAGTGGAACTCAGGCTCACAGACATACTGGATGTGTAAGACCTGTAAGTGGAGTGTGTAAGTGTGTAGTGTGTAAGTGTAAGTGGAGCTCAAGCTCACAGGCATACTGGATGGGGGGCATCTATTAAAAAAAATGTGGGTTTAATACAGCTAAGTATAAAATTTTCATTTGGAGACAAGGATGATAAAGACTGGAAGGAGAAGCAGAGGATACGTGTATTATAAATCTGTGAAAACATAGCAAATATGTTGTTGCATATGAGTTTGTAGGTGGTATGTTGGAAGAAAAAGGTGCTTATGATTCAGGGATAAAAAATGCGAAAAATAATTAAATGTAGTCATGTAAGAGCCTGGTGTACAGTCCTAGTGAAGTTGGTAGGAAATTAACCCTTAATTCCACACTTCAGAAAATGGCAGAAATAGGAGAAAGAAAATTGGAATACAAAAATACTGTACATCCTGAGAAAATAATTCACAGAGAGTCATTTAAGGAGTCCGGTATATTCAGTTTAGCAAAGAGTCCAAAGATCTTGATCACAGCCCCTAATACTGAGGAGAAAAATAGCGGGTAGTATTAAGTAATTTAATATAACAGAGAAAAGAATATCAGGAACAAAATGGCTCAAAGCATAAGGCAAGCAAAATTCCAATTAAAACCAAAGCATAAATGCTTCTTAAAGAATGTAATAAATCATCAAAGCCAAACCTCAAGAGAAATTATGACTTTTCTGTTTCTGCATGTCTTCAAATGGATACCTCATACTTATTTTTAGCAAAGTATTTTAGCAAAACACCAAGCTGTTGGGCTTGACAAAGGGGAAGCTGAATGAAACTTAGTGACCTATGATTTACAAAAGGTCAGACCAGACTATCAAATAGTCCCTCCTGGCCTCACATGCTATGAATCTATGAATAAATCTATGAAAACACGGAGCTGACTCACTAACTTCCTTGAAGAAATCCATACTCTCCTTGTCTCTAAGAAAAGACAGGTGCCCCAGTACTTTGAGGGTAAATTTCTGCACTGGTCTAAACTGAGTTGGAAGTCATGGGTGTGTTGATGCTTTGTATGAGTGAGTCTGTCATCTTGCATTGATTTCACACTGGCTACTTGTGTTGAATACCTATGATGAGAGCAGGAATGTCTTTAGCAAATTTAGATATAGCTCTAATTACAAGAGCCATTTCCCCTTCTTAGGGATGCTGATGACTTGAATTGCATAGCTTCCATTTGACCCAGTTCTGCAGGCCATTCTTTGGTCTCCAGGCCTCTTTGAAAGCTGGAAGCACAGCAGGTACGTGGTAGCCATTTAATTCTCATCTTATCAAAAGAAACTGTGTTGGTTTTAATGTCTGAAGAGAAACACAGGTGATAGGCAGATGGATGAACTCCATCCAAGTCAAACACTCAGTATCTCCAAGAATTCTGAGATAGGAAAAAAAAAAAAAAAGTAGAAAAATAGACAAGACAAAATGAAACAGGAATCTAAATATATTCCAGACCCCTGACTTCTAATATAGGTGTTTATGGCAGAAAAGTAGAACTTCCTGAGCAGATTTCTAGGGAATATGGTTACAAAGTTAAAAATAGTGATTTAAACAGAGAGTTCTATAAAGTCAAAAAGTGATTGAAACTGGGTGAGAAAGCAGGACTACTGGGATAAACAGACTGCTCTGTACATTTACCAGGAGGCCATAGTTTCATTTTCAACAGGAACTTGGTTGCTGTCCTCAGTGGAAATGCTGAAAGGCAGTAGCACCTAAAATCTGCTATTTTCTCTCAGGATGAATCATTTTCCAGGACATGAGTAGCAGGCAGATGATTTGGACAGTTATTGTTTATACACCTGTGAGCTGGCTTTGGTGTATGGGGTTTTTTGGCAGGTTTCTGTGTAAATTTTACAGCAGTGTATTGCAGTTTGTTTAGCAAAGAAATAATAAAGTCGAAACCAGACCACTGAAAAAAAAAAAGTCTTTCATACACTATGATTATGGATTTTTTGTGTAACATCTTAACAACTCTATATATCCTACCATAAAGATTTTGCTTCTTATTATGACCAGGTCCAATCCACCAAAGTGGGATTTTTTTATATCCCAAAATATCTTCTTTTGCTATTAGAGAAGATTAGTTAAGAAAAGAGGGATATATTAATCCAGTAAAGGTCATATCATTTTGATTACAGACAGCTAGTAAAGAAGAACTCTTATCTCTAACAAAAGGGAATGGTACTTGAAAAGTTTTTATGTCATTTTACTGAAAAAAAGAGGAAGATTTCTATTTCTTTACTATTAATCCCTAGAAATCTTCACAGTTTATGTGCCTATCATGCTAACTAAATGGAATCCATATGACAATGTCCACTCTTGAAACTCCAGCACCATGATACATGATTTTTTAAAATAAAACAAATTTTTCTCTTGTCTTATACCTTTCATTTCTTGAAATATTCTTTCGGAGAGTTTCTCTACAGGCAGTCTGAAATTTCATTTCCTGAAAAATTTCTGCATGCTATACTTAGGTAATTATATTGTATTATTTATCAGGAGCCAACTGTCTGTTCCCACTCTCCAAATGTAGGCAAAGACATGTGTCTTGCCCTGAGGAGTTTGTAGGCTAATTCAAGCAGTCTTCTATAGCTCCAGCACAAATGGTACACATGTTTAAGAGAAAATCCTCGAGCCTGAAACTGTGATTCATCTAAAACAACACCTACAAGGTTAGTATTGTTGATTTCAAGTATGCTATTTGTATTACAAGCTTGTGAAGTGCAAAAGTGCTTGAAAATTAAGTTCTCGAAGTGGTGATTTTAAAACGTGACATGAAATAACTGTATTACATTTGATCAATGCGTGATTCCAGAATGCTTGGAAAAAATATCCTACAAACAATGAAGCTGAAATAATGATCTCAAAAGGATAATCTTGCTAAAATATGAAAAACATGAGGAATCAGGATTTTTTATTTTTTTGGTGAAAAAAAACCATGCTCTCTTCTAACTGCTTTTCATATATTGAAATGATTGATCAATTCAAATACCTTGAATTATCATCACTAGATTTAGTTAAGACACCTCTTAAAAAAAGAAAAATTAAATTTATTTGAAATTTGAATTCAAATGTCAGAAGCTGGCAGGTAGACCTTCTGTCTACAGTTTCACTGTAGTACAGGAGCAAGAGTGAGAAGGGTTCAGGATTTTTTTTCTCTTTCACACAAAGAGAAGTATCATTTAGAGGTGAGATGAAGAGGGACAGAACAGTGAAGAAGGAGGTTGTGGAATGTGAAATGGGCAGGAATCACCCTCTTGCTCATCATGCAGTGTTCTGTTACACTCAAGCCTTTTGCAGTAGTTCACAAGGCACCCAGACATAGCACCAACATCCCCTTGTGACTCTGTGTGACTGTTGTGTATCAAAGAGGACAGGAGGATAGGACTGGTGGCCCTTGTGAAATAAAGCACAACCCATATGTTGGAGGGAGCTGCTAATGGTTTGAGCTGCCACTGCTTCCCACCACTCGTTCGTTGTCCATCATCTAATGTTTGGGGGTGTTTTCTGGTAGTCTGAGATACTACTTACACTGCAATGAAGCACAGCACCAGGATCCAAAATATAGTCCTGAATGAGATGTCCCCAGTAATGGAAAGGGTACAGCAACAGGAGTATTGTGGCAGGCAAGTTAGGCTAAATGGCAACATTAACTTAGCATCTCCCTGTGATGCTCTGGCACCTTACATGCATACTGCGGTGCAGCCTTTTTTACTTCCACAGCTATTCAGGCCATGTCATACTGTGCTTCCCATGGTATCAGAGATTTGAGCCCTCTTTCTATCAAAATGTGGGAGTTCAGACTTCACAACCACAGACCACAGTGACAGAGCAGGAGAGTCACATGAGAAGCAGTCTTGAAGACAGAATCCCTTTGGCTTCAGTGTCTTTCACGCTGAGCTATCTGTAGGATGTTTAAAACAATATAGAATCATAGAATCATAGAATTGGCTGGGTTGGAAGGGACCTCAGAGATCATCAAGTCCAACCCTTGATCCACTACCGCTGCAGTTACCAGACCATGGCACTGAGTGCCACATCCAGTCTCTTTTTAAATATCTCCAGGGACGGAGAATCCACCACTTCCCGGGGCAGCCCATTCCAGTGTCTGATCACCCTCGGTAAAGAAATTCTTTCTAATGTCCAACCTAAACCTCCCCTGGCACAACTTGAGACTCTGCCCTCTTGTCTTGCTGAGAGTTGCCTGGAAAAAGAGACCAACCCCCACCTGGCTACACCCTCCTTTCAGGGAGTTGTAGAGAGTGATGAGGTCTCCCCTGAGCCTCCTCTTCTCCAGGCTGAACAGCCCCAGCTCCCTCAGCCTCTCCTCACAGGACTTGTGCTCGAGCCCCTTCACCAGCCCAGTTGCCCTCCTTTGGACCTGCTCCAGGACCTCGATATCCTTCCTAAACTGAGGGGCCCAGAACTGGACACAGTACTCAAGGTGTGGCCTCACCAGCGCTGAGTACAGGGGCAAATATTCTTGCTTGTTCTTAGTATTTGGGGTCTACTGTACTTCCATTTTACAGGCTTTGCTCTGAAATCTTTTTACCAGAGTATTTCTTCCTAACCAGCTTCCACTGGACTGGCCCACAAAACAACGGCTGCTGCTGCCCAGCTTCATGCTGCCAGTTCCCAGGATCACTGTTGTAACCCAGGGTGTGGCTGGAAAAGTAAAATATTGACATTGCTGCTGGTACTGGCACCAGGATAAAAAAATGCCTTTGAGGATATTGTGACTTTACTGCTTTACTGCATATTTTCCAGTGCAGAAAGGAAAGGACAAGTTTTAGATTGGGGAAGCAAATGAAATGCATCATTTTAATCTTGCAAATAGTACAAAATATCAGTCCAGCACTGTAGTGGTGGTCATAGAAAAACAATACCTGTCTGCTTTGCTGACAGAATCTCCACAAGTGCTTTCACTTCCAATATTGCTTTGACCAAACATGCACTTTGCTCTGATTCAGTGCTGCAGCAGTGCACATCTTCAAAGAAGCAAATTAATAAGCTCTTCCTCATGGAGACAGCCTGACTTCAAGTGTGACCTCAAGTAGCTACACTGAAGAAATTTTAAATTATGCATATTCATCTGAAAAAAAAAGTAAATAAAAATAAGGCAGAATGAGAGAGTAGTGGAATTAGCTCAGCACTAAGTCAAAATGAAATTGGAAACTAAAGGTACAATGCTTGAATGTAAAAAAAAAAAAAAAAAAAAGAAAAAAGTGAAAGAAAAAGACTAAAGCACAGAATGAAATACTGAAGTCAGAAATTGAAATGGAAACACTGAAATGAGATGGGAAAAGTGAAATAAAAAGCCAAAATCTCTCTGGGCTCAAAGATCTGTAACAAAATAGAGAAGTGCAAAGCATGTCTATTTTTAATGAAGCCAAAATCTTTCTAGCTAAGGTTTGCCAAGTTTATCTTTTCTTCAGAAATTTTTATAGGTTTTTCCAAACACAAATTGAACAGGCTTCTTTAATGGTATTAGGAAACAGACTGTGGAATAAGACATGAGAGAGCAAAAATTCAAAGATAAGATCAAGGAACAAGAGAGGAATTTTCAAAAGGAAACTGGAAGAAATGTGAATGTTTCAAGGTGTGTAGATAACACAGTACCAGGCAGATGCCACTTGGTTTGTATTGAAGGAGCTGTTGCAGAGATAGATTCAGCATGGAAACAGCCCTACATCTAGATTGAAATCCCCTACCTGTGTTATTTGGGCATAATAACCTGGGCACAATGTGGGTATGAGATCACAGTGCACTGCTTGGCCTTGATGCCTCAGTCAAGAGTAACCAATAAAAGATTTTTCTGTTTGACTAGTAACATATGCAGGTGGTTATAAAGCCTGAAACACAGCAAACTATGTCACAGGTAAAACAGAATGGAAAAGCCATCAGTATTCAAAGATTTTAGCAACAGTCTTGGTAAAAGTAAAGGTATTAGAAATGTTATACAGATAACTGTTGGTTTTTTTGTAGCATAATGTGCTGTGTGCAATCCATCACTTTAATACAGGCATTTGCTTTTCAGTCTGTAAATAGTGAGCCACTAGTAATTGTTATACACATTCAGCATGCTGAAGATATAATCTCTTTTGTGTCTAACACAGCACTACTTCAGTCTTCACTATTAAAGTATGTGTGCATGGGTGAAGAGAGTCAAATATGACACTGGTTTGATGGAGGTGTGGTATCTTTGTCTTTGCTCATGGAGAGGTAAATAGATTTTATGGTACCCTTTTCACACAGCAAACACAGTTTGTGACAATACTTACAAGACAACCATCTAAAATAATTGTGTATCTAATCTACTGGAGTTATATCCTGAATTATGATAGCTTTGATCTGTTGTTATATATTAAAATCTAAGTAGGGAAGTAAATATTTAAAGAACTGTTTAAAATCTTCTCAGAGCCCTAGATTTTGTATGTCATAGATTTAGATATTGTAATATAGATGCAAAATCTGTCTTTGTAATGTACTTACGCTAATCCCACTAAATAGGGAAATGAGTACAGAGATCTGGAGTAGAGAGATATAGCACAGGGATGTGATAGAGGATGGTCATAAAAATGTTGTAAGTGCCACATCTGAAACCCTGACACAACAGTCTGCTGGTTTCAGAACCTGGAGAAAAGCCGACTTCATATCTCTGATACAATGTGATGTATTATTTTTGCCCTGTTCAAAAATGGCTTGCTCTTGTCACAAGCAAGCTGGTCATGATTCTTTGTCTTCTTTCCCCTCTTTCCTTTTGTTCGTTGCTTCCAGCAAACCTGAAACAGTGTGCTTCAAGGTCAGTCTTACCCAGTACTATAAACTCTCCCTATGGTTTCCCAAACATAGTTCACCCCAGCACATTTTCTTGTAGTGAAATCACACGCCACTTCTATAAAAACCTGGGCTGATTGGAGAAAGGGTTCAGTGACGGGGGGAGGAGAATTTAGGTGCCCATGATGTCTGCTGGAGATGCTGTTACCCACCACAGACACAAGCTCTTGGCTTTCAAGATTTCTGACTCCAGTGCCCTGGCTACTGAGGGAGCACAGGGAATGCAGCAGACAGAAAAAAAAACTGTGCTACAAATAACTGGAGGTGTATCGGGGTGCATCTGCCCTGGGCCAACCCAGCCTTCCTCTTTGCTTCAGCCTCTGCCCCTAAATTTCCTCCTGCTTATGTTTATTTTCCAGTTATGACTCTATGTAGAATCTCTGAGGCAGTCAAGACATGTTTAATTCTCCAACTCAAATCTTTTGATTTCCTTTATGCCTCTGCTCATGTCCCCATTCCTACTGTGCTATAGCATTGCTGAACTTCAATAAAGCAATGCTGGGTCTAAGTCTAGACAGTTATATCCAGATTATGAACACCCAGTCAAAATTTTTGCTAGGAATTGATAGGTTGGTTAACCCAAAAATT
This sequence comes from Heliangelus exortis, assembly GCF_036169615.1. Taxonomy (NCBI): domain Eukaryota; kingdom Metazoa; phylum Chordata; class Aves; order Apodiformes; family Trochilidae; genus Heliangelus; species Heliangelus exortis. The sequence goes on from NC_092423.1 coordinate 114,043,497, forward strand.
GAGATAATCTTTAGTACCTCTAAAAGCAGATATTTGAACTCTGTTTCTATCCAATCTACTGCATAATGGAATGGGCTGAACTGGTACCTTTTTCTTTCTGTACCTATTCTCATTGCAATTGTTCTCTCAGAAAGTGATTTGTTTTGTGCTGCTTTCCATTCACATCACGACCCAATCAAACCACAGAATATAGGGAAGATCAAAGTAGTACAGCATACTCGCCTACAGTAATTCACAGAATATATGAGGCATTAAAATTTTCATTCCTCATTCTCATAAGAAAGACTATAAAGGTAACAGAAAATGATGCAGAATATGAATCTGTTCTTGAGACAATGATTGTATCAAAAATGGGAAACAGTATAAACCAACAGACCCTTTCTTGTTACTATCTTTATTACACAGAATTCAGCCTTGGCTCGTGTCGTTCACACTTTCATTTTCTTTTTCATATTCTCCTGGTATATTTTTCTTAAACAGAGAGCACAACTGTAGAAAAAAATGTAACACACCTGTGCAGACAGTAATAATTTCCCCTCTTGAAATGTCTGGTTTTACTTAGAAAAATTCTACCTAGCAAATAAAAGAAAAGAGGTGGACAGGAAGGATAAAATTTGTAATGAAAATGGTTTAACATATAGATCTGAACTACACCTACACATCAGATCCTAAATTGCAAAAGGAGGCTGGAACTGGAAGTAAATGGAAATTGTCAGTGAAAATTCAAGTCTAGTATAACACTTCCCAAAGACATGTTCTGCAAGATCTAAGCGGCATCTTGGAAGATACATTCAAATATGAAGACAAAGCTAAAAATGTCTTTATGAAATTGTTCTGTAATAGATTTTTTTTTAACTGTGTGGTTGTTTTTCTCTCTCTGTATTTTTCTTTATTTATTTTAATTTGAATGTGAAAAGCAGGTGTCATATTCCAGGGATTTGTTGCATGGCCCGTTTGAGTTTCTGGTAGCTTTTTGTTCATTGTTGGTGTTTCCAGCTTATAAGCAAATTATACAGAACTGTGACCCAAGAACATCAGATCCCTGGATTATGAGCTGGCTATAACATTTCAGATCCACACCACAAACACCTGAAGTGCAACATTAGAACTGCTTTAGAGATTGCTCTTTTAAAGCCCAGAGCAATTTAGCCCTCATTATGACAAACCTATTTAACACATATTTACCTTACCTTGTTTATCTGCAAAGTCCTGTTCACTCACAACAGGTACTTTATAAATACACATATATCTTTGTATCAATGTACACTGGGAGATGTGGTATCTATTGTGGTCTATCTGTCCCTGGGAATGCTCAGATATGTCACATTTTTAGCACTTTATTGACTCATTTATTTAGCTACAAAAATTCAACATCATTCATATCAACTCTGACTTCCAAAGCTGTTTGAAGACAAGAGGGCACGGTCTCAAGTTGTGCCGAGGGAGGTTTAGGTTGGACATTAGAAAGAATTTCTTTACCGAGAGGGTGATCAGACATTGGAATGGGCTGCCCCGGGAAGTGGTGGATTCTCCATCCCTGGAGATATTTAAAAAGAGACTGGATGTGGCACTCAGTGCCATGGGCTGGTAACTGCAGCGGTAGTGGATCAAGGGTTGGACTTGATGATCTCTGCGGTCCCTTCCAACCCAGCCAATTCTATGATTCTATGATTCTGTTGCTTTGGAGTTCTGTAAGTACAGGTTCACTTCAAGTACATGGGTATTTGGGGAACTTAAAATGCTTCTTAAAAAAGAATTAAACTTAAAATCATTCTTATTTCATATTTCTTAACTATTACATGCTCACAATCAAGCAAGTATTTACGGCACTAATTTAATGCACTCCACATGTTTATTTGGCAATCAGTATTATCATTTCCCTCTTCCTTGTGTTACACAGTTTCTAATTTAATTTAAATTTGATAAATTTCTTTTTTTTTCCCATTACCAGAAAAGTAATGCTCATGGTATACATTCAGCTTTGCAGCACAATAGGCCTGCTTAACCTCAAACAGGACTGAAATCAAGCATTTTACAAAGATATAATATGCTTTACCATGTATGCTAAATACTGAAAACTGTTTTCTAAGAAGTAAAATAGGCAAATCTTTTTTAACAACCAGAGAAAGACAGCTAGATCCACCATACTTAAATGTGTCATATGATTAGGTAGTAATGCCACCCAAGATTTAGTTTGTTAGACTAAGAGGGCAAGTCTCCACCAACTGTGAAAGATGAAAAAACTGATCATTTGCTCACCTCAAGAATCTAAATATCCACCAAGAGTATAAAAAAAATCATTGGGAAATATTAACATTGTTTGCACACTTTGCCAGTGCTTCCTCTCTGGATATCGATTAGACAGAAAGTGTTTGTGGAGATATTGGCTCCCCTATCTGCATGGGCTTTTGTCTACAATCATCTTCTTAAAATACAGAAGTACTGAGGAATCTTGAGAATGGTGTTGAAGAGATTTCCCACCTACTTTGGGTCTGATTTGGGTTTAGGACATTTGCTTCCTTATGAGGGCTATGGCACAGACACCTAGACAGGGACTCTGTGCTCACCAGCTGAACTTGTACGTACTACAGGCATCTAATTTGCTTTGACTTATCATGAGGATTCAGGCAGACTTCAGGTTTCTGTCAACATTCTCTGGGCTGAAACAGAGATTTAGGAGAGAGATAATGTCCATCTCTTCAGAACAGGAACTCTGTGAGTAAAGCTTGTATTATAGCAGAAGTAAAATACAGAGGACTTCAACTAGTAACCAAGTACCTAATGGTGACAAATGAGTTAGCTGTTCCTGGGAAAGAAACAGATTTCATTGGGTAGAAATTTAAGCAAGAAGTAACTCATCCCAGTTGTAATAGATATTTCATGTCAGATAGGGACTAATTAGCAAAAGATACTTGCTGGTATCAAACAATTAATAGATAATATGTATCTTATTACACACTTGTTAAACATCAACAGAGCAGTTTAAATAATGTATTGGCATTTCATTCACATAAAGCTGTCTTACTAAACCTAAATTAAATTCTTATTTGAGAGGCTTAATTTAAAGTGTGACTGTTTTCTCTAATGAACTACCCATTTGTTTCCCCACATTGCATGTTCTAATCTGTGCTTATGATGGTGTCTAAAAACATATGGGTACCAAATGTGGTTATGCCTTATGCCTATTATCTTTCAGGCATCCTAAAGGTCCCTTAAACCTTTGCAGTTTTCTCTCTAGAGATGTCGGTTTATATCACAAGACCCAAAACCCCAATATTTTGTCAGAGGTATTTGTTGTGATGAGTGCAGTGGATAGCTCTAGTTAATCTGTCCGGAGACTTTCTATTCTTCAGATAAGATCAATCCCTATTCTCATAATTTACAAATTGTTCCCAGATATCAGACATCATCAGCCTTGTTATTTTCGTACTGCAGTAAACACAAAAGGAGAAGGAGACATAAAAGGTAAAAGGCTTTTTGTGACATAAAAGAGAATGCAAGGTTGATGTATCCTTTGCTCATGGTATTTTTTGGCAAAAGATACAATAATGCAAGTATCTTTCTGATTGATTAAAGTATTGAAGCGTATTCTTTGCTTCATAAATAATGCTCTATTACTTTTCTTCAAAGACAAGTAAACCTTGACAGACTGACCTTTTTCAGGGCAGAGAGTTGTTTCAGTGCCATAAATTATACTGTAAAACGAGTGGAAATGCTACTGAGAAGTGTGTGACAAAATAAGATTAAAGATTACTACACACAAAAGATTGTTGTTTTATTAATGGAGTCCTGTCAGTAGGATGAAAAATTCTCAGCTTTTTACTGGTGCTGAGATCACGTCAAACAGAAAATTATGAATGCATTTTCTAAAAGGCAACAAAATGTGTCAAAATAACAATATACTGATTAGTTGCCCTCTTCCTAGTTACTTAAAACAATTTCAGTGCTTCTCAAATAAAGTTTAAGTGCTGCAGTTCAGCCTGTAATTTTAAAGGATCATACAGCCTGTTGGCCTGTGGTGTTGCAGGCAGATGTATGAACATTGCAGACAGACACTTTCCTAGAAAAGAAGGCTAGGTATCTCCTTTGTCAGGATGTATTATACCAAGAGGAAAAGCATATACCATTTTTGTGTCCATTACTGTAACCAGTAAGCACTCAGTCTGAAAAAGATAGCAAGAATCTGAGAAAGCAAGACAGAGATATCCATGGAAAAATGATCCTAGCTTAAACAAGTAGCATTAGGCCTTTCTAAAATATTATTTGATAACATGAAAAATTACTTTGTCACTCCAATGTGTAAAATCTTGTAAAAATGGAAAGAAGCAGCATATAAGCTTTTTTAAAACATAAGAGTTTGATGTGTTTATTTATAGGAAGTGTGTGGATTTGGTTTACTTTATGCTTTTTTCTCCCTGTCAGTTTACCTGAAAGTTCTGATCAATAGTTTTTGGATCAGTGACATTTCTTGAAATGATAAATAATTTTGGGAAGTGGAGGAAAATGCAATATAGCATGGAGCCTTAGTGAACAGCATAGAAACCAAAGATTTTCTTGATGTCTGAATCAGTACAGCTTGCTAAAATGATAATGAGAATTAAAAAACTGTACTAGTGCCATGGAACAAACCCATTACACAAAGTCATAGTAAATCACTACCCAGTACAGGCCATTATTAAGATGATTGAATAAGATGCCCGTGTATTGGCTCTCATTATCATTAGCAACAAAGACCAGGATGAGAATTACCCCTGTTACTGTAAGCCCTGTGACAATGACAGGATGTGTCAGAAGCTGTAAACACATTTCAAAACACTTGACAGCTTTTGAAGACAAGACCCAAAGGCTAAAATAATTATTAGAAAGGCTGGGTTTTCTCACAGTTCACCATCTAATGCAAACGCCGCTTCATACCTGGGGCAGCCCTGGGCACTGCACTGCCCCATATGAACTGCAGGAATGCTCCTTGTCCTCTAAGTCCATTGGTCTTTTTCTCCACATTTCATTCTGTTGGTTTTTGGTTTGGGCATTTTTTTGGTCTTTTTTTCTTTGTTTTTTTACCTTCAGCTTTCTTATTTAGCTTAACATACTGAGATCAAGTGTCAGCTAAGAAGTATTTATATTAAAGGTTCTAACTGTACATGACCTTTCTGTTGCATCTTCTTTCTTTTTATATTCCCTTTAATTCTCTGCTAGTAGCATATCTGATCACACATTTTCCATTCTGCTTCTCTATATTTCCCTTCAGATTCATTTTTCTGAATAAGAAAATACATCCATCTTTCCAAATTTCACCAGCTAGTTCCACCTTCTAATTGTGTCTCCTTTCAGTGCCCTGTACACATTCCTGGCTGATCTACTGTTGACTGCCCTTCCATGTTCTCCTTTGCAGACCTGAATGTGAACACAGACCAGGTGTTTTCCTATTCTGCCATCTCCATAGGACACAGTCTTAATTTTCTGAGCAACACCAAGACACAGGTACTGTTCTCTACATCTCATTGGTCATCATGTTTGTTCATTCTCTTTCCTAGGAAAATCCTAAATAAGTTAATGAAGAATTGCATCTCAGTTTGGGTACTCTACAGAATTTTATTTAATATTAAAAGATTTCATACTTTATTGTAAGGTTTTAGTGGTACATTTCTGCAGCTTCCCACAGATTTCTGTTGATTGGCTACCTCTTGAATATTAGACAATTTCTCACACACTCTTACTTGGTGGGACACTTATTTTATATGTATGAATCCCAACTACACTGCCACACTGTATCTTCATTGACAAGCACTCCATATGACACAGCTATTCCCCACAGACAGCTATCCCCTCATTCACAAATCCCCTGCACTCCCACAGATTGTACTCTCTACCAGGAAGGGTTTTCCATGTGCCAGGAGGCTCCTCAGAGGGAATATTACCCTTCATCCTCCACCAAGTGAACAGTGTTTATCTGGAGCCTCCTAAATGTCATTAATTGAATGGATCTCAACTGAGCTGCTAGATTATTTGAAAGAGGTATGAAGTCTAGACCTCAGGCCTCTTGCCTTATTAAACCAAGTCACTGAATGCTGGCCTTTGTAATAGATACACCCTCAGATGATTTCTGAGGGTGAAATAATAAGGAAAATGGTATGGTAGGAGGTCTCATGCTTTGGAACAGGGCTACAATATGAGGAAGGTGTCTTTTAGGTATAAAGACTTACCAGTGTCTTCTGAAGATCCCTTCAGGGAGAATGCAAGTTCATAGTCTTTCAGCTGGCTTATAAATTGGTTGAATAATGTATGTTTATGGGGAATCAGATACGAATTTTACATTTGGAATAGCATGTCAGAGAGTGCTTTTCTTCCAGTGTTCGACCAGCTTGGGTTTATTTTCCTTGGCCACATGGTTTATTTTCCTTCTTGCCTTCTCTATTCTTCAGCCACATGGTTTGTCAGTAGGGCGGAGTCAGCTCTCCAGACATTTAGAAAAAGACACAGATGATTGAAACATATAGACATAAAGGAAGCATAGAAGCCTGAATCTCTTGCTTCACATTTGCCATTTCAAAGTTTCTGCCATTTCCCAGAGTTGCACATATTTTCAGCAGTTGTTTAGTAGCCATAAGTCCTCTCACAAAGGCAGATTCCTTTCTATAAAAATCAGCAGTCATCTGTTTATCCACATTAACTCTGAGCTATTTGGATGTTTGATTGTAACTTTTAAGCTTTTATCATTTTGCAGTATTTATGACTCAGGGGCTTAGAGAACAACTTTGATGATAAGCATTGTTAGAATCGTAGCCACAGCAATGACTCAGTGAAGCTGGAAAAAGAATACTGCAGGAACTATGTATACAGAATGAACTTGAATAGGAAATACAAGATGTTACTTCAATAAAGTCAAATACTGGAACTATGTTCACTCTGGTTTTGGACACAACAAGCTTCAGCACCTTACAGAATTATGTAGGTTGGAGTTTTTTTAATATTTCTGGAGTCATAATAATTTTAATGACATTTTAATTCAGAGACACATGCTGTCTTTCTCTAATGTTCCTCAGAATTTTAGAGTTGACATTTTTATCCGAACTTAATTGCAAGTATCTAATTAATGTACAGCTATCTTTTATGTGTGCACTTAGTGTTCTCTTATACTTCTTAAACAGATAAAATCTTCACACGTTCCACTATGCTGTCCAGTACATTAAAGACATAGAAACAAATGTCCTTTCATGCTGTGTCTTTGCTTAACTAATGCTGACCTATTTCAACAAAAGAGATGATATATGCATAGGATTCTGCTCCCTACAACCCATACAAGTCAGTGCAAGGAAATTTCCATGACACCATAACCTTAGTCATATAGGAAAATCACAGCTGCACTCTTTACAAAGAAAAAGAACAATATTCAGCTAAATAGATCCCAGTCATGGTGGAAAGAGAGTACAAATGAATTTGCCCCACTGAATTTTAAAATCAGTGTACTATGGTAATTCTAAGTTACACAGCATTTTAGGATTTCAAAAATTACATTCTGACTTGGATTTGTTTTGAAACATTATGCCAGACACCAGAGCCAGAAGGCTTATAAAAGAGATGGGAATGCAATAAAACTCAACTTCATTTTATTATTCTATCAGCTTAGCTTGACCTATAGCAACCATGCAAAGGGTTTCTATTAGACAGTTCCTCACTTTCTAAATAAATTGGACCAAAGATGATTTTCTTGACTGAGAAAATTCTCTAATGTTAGCTAAAGAATTTCAGCTCTGTCTATAAATATTAATGTACTTAGTAATAAATTACACACATGAATGGCACTTTATTACTTGAAACTAAACTATTAAAAGCCTTATTTAGATTGCAGAGAAAAAAAATAATGTAATTAAGGTCAGCTAACCACGGCCAACCCTACACATACTAAGTGTCCTAAGCAAAATCTGGACTCGACCCACGTCTCTCATAACCAAGTGTTTTACCCACACCAAACTGCCTCAGCTATCAACCAGTATTCCAGATGCATCTTTTCCTCTTGTAAAGCATTCATTTCTGCTCATTCACCTGGACTTTTCATTCCTGTTTCTGATTTACAGTTTGTGAAAGGACTGTAAGAAGGAGTGTAGAAATAAATGTGCTGAAAAGGATTTTGGGATCCATGTGAAATCCAGAGATATCCACGCTCTGTGGCAGAGAACAATCCCTGAGAATCTCTGTTCAGGAGAATGGAAGAGCTGGAGGACTGATGGAGAGAAATTTTAAAAAAAAAAAAACAAACCCTGACAATTTAAGTTCAGTGCTGACTTCATTGTGAACAGGGAAAGCATTTCCAGCACCATTTTAATGTCTGTGTGAAAATTTGGCACCCTAAAATCAACCAGCACAGACAGCTGTTAAAGGTCTCTCTCAAAGTAATTAGCAGAGAGGAAATGTGTCTTATAAAAAAAGAATCACATTGCTTTAAGCAAGCATCTTAACTTTGCTCTATTAAAGTATGTTTCAGAGAAGTAGTTACCAAGCAAGCATGTCACCACCTTAGTAGGTGTGCTCCTGTGTACTTTTCTGGGAGAAAAACACAGACAAAATGTGATTTGGATTCTCTTGTTTCTTGAACAGCATTGTAAAAACTGCTCACTGTTCCAAAACTAGGCCTAAGGGCATTTCTGGGCTTGCAAAACCTGTATTTCTAGGGATGTATGAAAAGGAAGAATCCAAACTCTCTTTCAGACATCAAGCTGAATTCGAAGGGGTAAAACAGCTACTCAGAAGAAGAAAATGTTATTTCACTGGTCAGGATTTACTCGAAAGTAGTGAAGAGCTAGAGATACAGAACTGACAGATGCCCAGCTGAGTTAAAAAAAAAAAAAAAAAAAAAAAAAGACACTTAAACATCTCTGCTAGCAGGAACCCAGTCTTTTTTTTTTTTTTTTTTAATACTACTAGCTTCCCATCTTCAACTTTTGAGCATCAAAACCCTTTTAAATTATGTCCCTGAGGCAATCACCATGAAGCACATTACTTCAGGCTGTCTTCATTTCCCATACTTCAGGCCACAAAACCTCTTAGTGTAAACTGGCCTTTCAAGCTATATCTGAAATAAGAGCACCAAAAAACATTATCTTATGCTTTAGCTTACAACTGCTACTAGTGGCCAAATACTCTGTAAATACTTCTTCTGATTTGTGACAGATTATGGAGATTAGCTGTTTTAAATCTTTAAAATAATGGATCCACTCCAGAAAAGAGTAAGTAATGCAGAGGTTAAAAAATGTAGTATGAGAATAATAACTTCTTGCTCTTCTGTAAGATAGCATCTAATTTGATTTTAGTAAGAGCATAAGAACATTTCTTGTCTGTTAAGAAATGAGTCTATACCAGGTGGAAGTTGTTTACATAAAGTTTTTCAATAAAGATCACTCAAATCACACTGGTGAAAATTGAATATCACTGGGGCTTACTTGCTTTTCAGTGGAAATACTGCATTTTAATTTGTTCCTACATTTTCACTTTTAAAGTTTTTAGAATTACTTGGAAATGCATTTAGATAAAAATGGGGCCACTGACATCCGATAAGTAGTTATATTTAAGGTGATGGTAGATCTGTCAATATTCAGAAGCTGGAATACTCACTGAACCTGATAGTCTTAGATCACCGACTCAGCTTCCCCTTAGTAGATAAACTGTAAGAGGAAAAAGAACTAGCACATTTTCTTCCTTGTTTCTGGCAGTTATTTCTGTTGAAGAAGTGACTTCATCTTTCCCATACTCTGTTTGTAGTTCTAGGACAATTGCCAATGACACATTTTCACAAGTATTCAAAGGCATCATTCAAGACTTGTTTACACAAAAGTTGCCAGAGAAAATATTCACCTGAAATACAGTTCCCCTTTCTCTGTGGTCAGTGGAACCCATCACCAGAAGTGCTAGGATTTTTTTTTTTTTCTGCAGCAATTAATAGGAAATTGCCACCATCCATCATTTTTTATACAATTGATATTCATATCCACTAGGGAAATGTATGAAAGACAAATACTCGAATTGCTTAAGGTTGATCTCAAGGTCAGTCAAAATGATCCACAGGAAACATTTACAGGCAGCTGAAATTGCTTATAATTTGTCAGTAATCTTTTGGAGCAGTCTATTGTAGATAAGTTGTGTCTTGATAATTTGGAGTGGCCAACATGAGTTTTGATTCAAAGAGACAGGGTTTGAGTAGGTTAAATGAAAGAGAACACATTTATGTAATCTTAAGCCTTCCAAGGCAAGGAGATCAGTGGTAGACGTCTCCCAGTGGTGCTCTCTTACACTTTGTGGCTTGATGTACTAGTTTGATTTAATACCAGATTATTGAGCCATAACCTTGTATTTCCTCTTTGTTTACTGAAAAAAAAAAAAAAAAAAAGCACAGTGATTTGAAAAGATGTCATTTCGTGTGTGTTTATAAAAGACCTGTCAATACAACATATTTGAAACAAATGTGCTTCAGAAGCATAGCAAATCTGTAAATTGGATGTTCAACTGTTTTTAATACACATTTTGAAAATGTCACTATTTTTCCCTGTATGGGATTATGACCTACCACTGTAAAAGGTTTGCATGCAAGATATAAGACATGTAGTAAAACAGAACTATTGTACAACTATAGCAGGAAAACACATTGAAAATTCAGGAACATAAACTCCTGGTAGAAAAATAAATATGTAATTTTTGTTGGACTCTAGAGAGGAGCGATTTATGGATCAAATCACCAAGGGAGTCAAAAGAACAGTCAGAGCAAGTATTAATGTAGTGGAGCAGTCATCCAGTGTTAAGATTAAGGGAAGAGAACTAGAGGGCATTTTCATTTTTCTAATGTTAACATTTGTCAGCTATAAAGAAGGATAATATCAGATACAGTCAAAAAGACTCTATGATTTTGGACACACCATCCTCAGCATTTGGAATTAACCTTTCAAAATTCAGTCCTTTGGGAATTTTTTTTCTTCCACATGCTTTCCTTCATCTTTATCTTTGAATGAAAAGGCCATGCCTAAATATTAGAGTACCGGGCACTTCCAAACTGCAGAAGATGGGTACACAGAATCAGTTAGAAATTAATAGGCTTTTTTTTTTTTTTAATTCATGAGAAACTGATAAAAAATGCCAGAATTCTTTCAAATTCCCCTGTATATGAAAGGCTGCATATGTTGAAAGGACTTTGTCCCTGTGCAGTTTTCCTATATGTGCCTTACAGCCTACATCTGAGTGAATTCAATCTGAAAAGGAAAATAATATACTAAATTGCCCCATTTTCTCAATACTTTAAGGTTTGTTCATCTTTTTTAAAATTCCCGATTCCTTCTTCATGTAATTTTTAAAGCATCACAGCCTCCTAGGAAAAACATATATAGTTCACTTCTGAGAAAAACCATCTGTTCTTCACATTGCCCTGGTAGCTCTCCTCTGCACTTCTAACTTTCTACAGCCTTTTCTAGGAAATGGAAAATCAAAATTATATGCTAGTTCTGTTGCCACCAGTGCCTTGTACAGCATCACTGACAGATTTTTGTTTCTACTGGAAACACCTCCAGTACTTTAAGTTACAAATGCATCTGTTCTATTTATTTGATTTATTGGATTATGTTATGCAATTTTGGCAGCTGAGAAGCATCCTATGGTAAAGTAATTTATCCAATCCTTCCCTCAGCCATTTCCACATGCTCACTCCCAGTTCTTAGTGCTTGGATCCTGTAAGTCCACAAACCTTCACTTCATATTAATGCATTTTATTCCATTGCTATTATTCAAATACTGGAGATCCTCCAATTCTTTCTAACACCTTCTTACCTTTGCCAGCAGATTTCATTAACCACCTCCTAATTTTTGTGCCAAAGTCACTAGTGACATTTAATATAACAGTTCTCCCAGCACTGGCCTGGTGGGGGTCCCATTGATAATTTCCCTCTGGCCACTGTTTTCTTTTCACTAGCAGACTTTTGTCATCCTTCCTGTAGCTAGATCCTTAGCCATCTTACCATCTTGCCACTTTGCCTGCTCCAATGTAACTAATAATTTTCCATACTGCACCACATAAAATACTTTACTGCATGGATACCTCTGAGATCTATGTGTTGGAAAAAAATCTTTTATCTGAAAAAGAGAAAAATGTCAGATTTGTCTGACACAATCTATCTTTCATAAATTTGTGTTTCGTATCTATTTATTGCCATAGTCTTAAATTTGTCTCTTCATCAAATTGTTATTTCCACAGCTGGAATAAAGTAAATATTGAGAGGAGAAATGTGTGGTGAGCCAGTTTTTTTCCCTGTCACTTTTAAGTACAGAATGTATGCCTTCTATTTTCTAATTATAGCAAATATGACCCACACATAAGGATAAAGAATGCAATAGAAGAAAATTTGTTGTTTGCTTTTTTGTTTTTGTAAAGATTGGGTTGATCATTGTCTCATAAGCATAAGTGAAATTTCACCTCAGTAGAAGGCAGCAACTTTAACAGCTACTTAAACACTCCGAGAAAAAAAGCAATACTTAAAAGATATGTAGACCTTCCTCCACTACTAACAGTATAAATTCACACCTTTTTGCTACTGAAATGTTGAAAATTTGTCATGAAGATTAACAGGTCTTCCCTAAATCTGTTTACTTATGGAGACACCCTTTTTTCCATGTATTATTACTGATCTCTTTTGAAATTTTATTATTTAGATGTAAACTGCACTTCATTATCATGTTTCTTCTCAATTAGTATTAAATGTTTACTGATCAATAGTAGCTTGTCTCAACCCAATAACAGCAAAATTGTCCTTCCCATTGTGAGCTACAACAAACCCTACAAGTAATTACATATGTACTATTAGTTGGGGGATGCCAAATCTGGAAGCCCAGCAGTAGTGGGGCTGCTGCAGCTCCACACCCTCACATCTAATGTAGCAGATAGGGTGGGCATATGTTCCCAATAGGCACATGCACAAGTATTACACATAAATTCCACATACATCCATATAAATATTGCTGGCCACACAGATCAACACAAATGTCTCTGTGTTTTTGTGTGTAGGCATATACACACACACATGGATATAGAATAATAGAGTCATAGAATCTTTCAGGTTGGAAAAAAACCTTAGGATCGAGTCCAGCCATCATCCCTACTTCACAAAATCCTCTCCTAAACCATATACCTCAACACCACATCTAAATGACCCTTAAACACATCCAAGGATGGTGACTCAAACACCTACCTGAGCAGTTTATTCCAGTGTCTGACCACTCTTTCTGTGAAAATTTTTTTCCTGATGTCAAATCTAAACCTACCCTGTTGCACCTTGAATCCATTCCCTCTGGTTCTATGCCTAATTATCTGTAAGAACAGATCAGTATCAACCTCTCTTACAACATCCTTTCAGGTAGTTATAGAGAATGATGAGGTTTCCCTTCAGCCTCCTCTTCCTCAAACTAAGCAGTCCCAGCTCCTTCAATCAATCTTCATAAAATTTATTCTCCAGGCCCTTCAGCAGCTTCATTGCCCCCCGCTGCACTCTCTCAAGCACCTATATGCTACACCTTTATACTCCAACAATCATGCCCTGAGCAAAAACCACTCATCCCCTCCAGCCTTGGGCACCACAGACACATAGGGCTCCCAGGACCTTGTCCAACTCTGGTTATGCTCACACCCCCATACATACACACAGTGAGCAGGGAGTTCCTCACTAGGAAAATACTTGGACCTAGAGTTTAATGAAAAGACAGGGCACACAGTGATGATTAAGGGCAGGGGGGCATGGCCGGGCAAGTAGACTAACCAAGAACCTGCTCATACTCATCTAGGCAACTGTTATCCCCTTATGAATCAAGTTTCTCATGGCTGTTTCTCCCCATACAGCCTATATCCCTCCCTTACCTTGCCTTTAGTTCCTCCCCTAAGCAACCCAGAGTACCTCTTGTGCAGCCCCAAAATGTTTTTGCCATGTCATTTAATAAGTTCCATACCCAAAGCTGTGACCCCCTCAGTCAGTAAGATGCTCCAGAAAGCCTCCCCCTTTGACTCACCATGACAGATGCCATCCCTGGCCCATGAGGTGATCACTCTCCACTCTGGTCCTATTAGAGCATTGGTACCCTAACAGAGGTTAATTTTCCCCTGAACTTGTGAGGCAATATTCATCTTTGCTCCTGCAAACATAACATTAGGAATAAAAGAGAACTCTTCCAAAGACTTTGGTAATTTTAGGAGCAGGCAAAAGTTCTTCACAAGCAGAGCATGACCCTAAGTGACTGACCCCTGAGCCTGTACAAAATCAGCCCAAACTGGACATGTCTGAGGAAATCAGAATACAGTCTGAGGATTTCCTCCTTTCCTGTCAAAAAGATACCAAATAATCTGTTTTGATAATGTGTGCCCTCTCTTGCTCTGTCCCTCTTCAGTAATCTTCTTTTGCCAGCCTAGACACATCTTCTATTTCAGAAGAAGTTATCTCCATTATGAAGATCAGCAAAAGCAGATCTGACTTTCTAGTGTAAAGAAAAAAGTATTGCCCTCTAAACTGACCATCTCTGTAGCTTCAAGCAATGTCTTAGTAGTAGTTCAATATCTAGGACAAAGCTGTGTGAGTTCCATTTACATATTAACTTGCAGAACTCTTCCAGCTGCCTTTTGTGCCTGGCCCTGTGACATGTTTGCATTTAATTACATGCAGTTGGTCCCACACACTTTGCAGAGAGAGTCAAATTATTACTTGAATTATTACTTGCAGGAGGACCAGGGTTGAGTAAAAGGCTCAACAAGGGGTGAGTAGATCTAGAGGGAGTGAGAGGGATTCAAAAGCTTTTGGAAAAGCTCAGGAAATGCAACAAGAGAAAGATATCAGCTTTTTTTTTTTTCTTTTAACCTACTTTTACATTTTATTTCAGTCCATTTTAACCAGGAATCCTATTTCTTGGCAGAACAATTGGACAAAAGTAGGTCTTGTGTAACTCTCTAGTGAGTTATTGCTCATCTGATTCTAGCCTAGGTAAAACTCAATAAAATGCTAAATAAATCAATGGTTTCTACTTCTTTCTAATAATATTGCTATGGAATCATTTTATAATTACAATAAGGCTTCAGCAGTGCCTGTCAATGATCAAATGGCAATTTCCCTGAGTAATGCAGCCAGCCATCAATGTCTAGTCTGATCCACAGCGATATTCAAAAGGAGCAAGACTGCCTTATCAAATCTTACCTCGTAAGGTTTTACCATCTGTATGACATACATTTAAGGCTTAGTTCTGAATTCAAGACCAGAAAATAAGAAAAGAAATCTGGGAATTTGACCAGTTTTCTAATGAGATTCCCAGGGATAAGATTTCCAAGGTGATTGTGTACTTCAGGCATTTACCCTCAGCAAGTATCTGAACTAAGATTGTGACTGAGCATCTCTTTCCACCATGGCCACTATTGCCAAACTGTCCAAACCACACAGAAACTTCAGTGTAATTTTAAAGCCAGAAGGTTCCATCTGAGGGAGAGAGAAAAGGATAAGGGGTATATATTTCTTGAAGATATTTCAGAGTTTGGTTTTGAGTGTCACCTCTAGTGTGAAATCTATGCAACTGCAGGAACATGATGAGAGGGCATTCACATGAAATACTGGGCTCAGAAATCTCTATTAATATCCACAATGGCCTCTAACATCTATTGAAGAATGATCACCTGTAAACCATATTAATCCAGCAATTTAGGCAGGTTATACAGATTCTGAAAAAAATTTAAACATATTTAAGGTGCTTTCAAATTAAGTAAAAACTATGCAAGCCATGGCATATAAAAACATCAGGACTGTGTAAAGTTACAAAAATAATTTAAATTAAAAATTAAATGTAAGTATTCCCATACTTATTTTTCTTCCATTTATAAGAAGCTCTTCAACTAAATGCAACTGCTATAAAATTGCTCATGACCTACAGAAACATAATAATAGTTCCCTAAAACCGCAAAAATCAGAATTACAAGAAAACACTTTCATAACTTAGTAAGCAAAATTATTAGATGGGACATATTTGACTTTTACCTGGACTACCCTCATAATTAAGGTTGCATTTCTAACTAATTCCGTTGGAATTGATTTTGGTCAATACCATTTTTTTAAACTGCCAGGTTAAAACTTTTGACATAACAACATTTTTTACATAACAACAACTTTTTGGCATAACAACAAGCCACAACCATTCATTCCTGCAGTACCTGGAGGAAAATCATAATTTCATACTAGATTTAGTGTTTTGTATCTAACCTCAGGCAAGTATTTTAGCATCTTTATGAATTAGGATTTTGGTGTAAAATGAGATTCAGAATGATCTTCCATCTCTCAAGAGGCTTGCAAGAGTAGTCACTAATCATTAAAAAATCTAAGTAGTATTAGTATCAGTTAAAATGAAACAATGACAGAAGAGAAGATGAACGCAAAACTACCCTTCTCTACTTATCTAATGTTATTTTGCTGCATACAGAATATATTAGTGGAATTAGAGTAAATAACATTTGAAAGTTGAGAAAGAGAGTGTACCATGAATTAGGATCATGAATTCTCTAGTGATATTTTCATCTTTTCCCTTGTGACCACAAAATACTTACAGTTCCTAATTGAATGACATGTCACATTTCTCTGACGTTGTCACTAAAATAAAACTGTTCTTAATGTTCCAGTTCAGATGAGGTTAAAAAGAACAGAACTAGGTATACAGGGTTTGTTTGTTTGTTTGTTTGTTTGAGGGGGACCAAAAAATAGAAGGCATAGCATGTCAATAAAAATGTCCTGATACTCTGTTTGTCTGTACAAATGACAGTCCTGTTCATTTAATCTCTTCTGACTCACTGTTCTCAATTATTTTGTATTTACCAATCTCGACACAACATGGTACACCTTAACATTTTATTTCTTTAGTGCTATCTATCTGTACTATAAGGTTTAATTGTTGCAACACTAGCTAGCATTTCGTCATGTATATGAGTTAAGGCATTAATATTTCAACTCATGAAATGACAGGACTCTCTTTCTGTGTTCTATAATTGGTAGTGTTATTTCCAAATAGTGCTTTTTATATGAAGCACTGTTTCATACAGACTGACAACTTGATCACTGTGATTCTGCAATACTAACTTCTATTTTGGCAGGATGACATTTCTTGTAACATCTATACATTGTATTTATTTTGCTTTTATTTCTAATCCAGGAAAAGTGTAGTGTGGTTCTCTTGCTGGAGGAACAAATAAAGCAGTTTATTGGAAGTATTCCTCCTAAAGATGTCATTTAAGAAATAATACACTAAAATTGTTCATTACCCCAAAGCATAAGCATTGGGCTATGGAAGTTAATTTATTAAAAGGCTAGAATTTTCCTTTTTAAAAATAATTATTACAATAATTAACGTAATAACATTATTTAAATGCAAAATAAAAAATTCTGCTAACCATAATTATAAACAACAGTAGTTCCTTTAGCTGAAGCTCACTGGAGGTAAAATGATCACGCAGGTCAGTATGGATGCTATTTTCTTTGCTGCAGTTGAACAGGTTTCCTAGCTGGTACTTGTACCATCTTGTCCTATGCTGTTAGTTCTGACAATCATATTTAGAGGTCTCATTGCTGTTACAGTAGACACATTAAAAGTTCCACAGTCTACCTTGCTGAAATCAATGTACATCATTGAGCTGAGTATTTTCTGAGTATTAATAGAGGACTGAAAAGTGAGGCAAAAAACCACCCATAGATTTATTTCAGCTTTCCAGATAAATTAACTTTGCCTTAAATGGGAAGTTTGTTATAAAAGTTTCACATGGACCTTACACATAGATGCACAGGGTATTGATTTTATGCTGTCTTGGGAATCTTGGTAGCAATCACAAATTTAGCTTGACCAAGATAAATATGTTTCCATAGTAATTTTGTAGGCTAACAGGCTATAATTCTGACAGCACACAACTTCTATTAGTGCCATCCAAATCAGGACAATCTTGGAAATCAGGTTACTCAATAGGATGAGTAGACGGGACTATATAATAGAAAGCAGTCTTTTAGCTTACAATTTGGGGAATAGCATTCACAGTTAATCAGAAACCTCTCTAAATACCTGGGCTGAAAAAAATTGAGCTATACTTCCCAGCTGCCAACACCAAACCCTTACCAACTGTGTCTCAGTAAATGAGAAAGATCTCAAATTTCCACAGATGCTTTCACAATCAATTGGTAGAGAACAGGTTTTAATTAGTAAGAATATTTTGTAAATCTTGTACAATTACACCATTATTTTCCCTTGTTTTTAAATGAGTAAAAAAATCACTTGCTGAGATGCTATTTATCTCAAAAAAAAAAGAAAAAAAAATCTGGAACTTGTTCAATGCTTAAGTTCTCCATAGAGTGCATGGCTTCTCTGTATCTGCTGAGAGAGAAAGCGAATTCCCCCCTTGTACTGGAGTTTGCTTCCAGCCACCTACAACTGCAAATTCCCTAAAAAGAGATGCAAATATTCTATTCCCACCAAGTGCTCCACTCCCTAAGAGCAGCTGCTGATGAGGCTCCACTTAAACACTGCAGTGGGTTACACCACCCATCTCTTCATGATCAACTGTTGGAAAATATGCTTCAGACCCTAATAATTGTTCATTAAGCTGTCAGCTACTCCTCCTCTGTAACTATAATTTTGTGTCTCTGAAGAAGAATGGAAAAGGGAAAAAAAGGAGGCAATGTTAAAGGTAACAATAGGAAAAACCAAAGCTGTCTTATTGTAGATCACATAATTAGCAATTAATTATTTACCTAACTTGCTTAACCTCAAATTCCATTTGTTCAGTATCTTTAGCAAACAAAAGCGTTAGGGTTTTTTTCTCAAATGACTACATTTGTTGCTCAAAACAAACCAGATTTTTCTGCTACATTGTTTTTAACCGTAGATCAAACATGGAAAGTCTTCTGCAATTATTCTCTGTTTAATAACCTCTATTTGGTCAATGTTAGCTAGTCATCACTTATTAAATAAATCACATGTCATTGTCTGTTTTCCTATTACACACAGCCACATTTGGTGCAAATATTTGCATGTAGAAATTTCAAATTTGTTTTTTAATTACATTTGTGTCAGTGTTTTCTCATTAACATGAGAGCTAATGGAAAATCAATGCAGAAGATGTTCAAGCATGGCTGGAGCAAATGCCATTTAAAATGTGAAGGAAAAATTGTGGAGTAAAGCTAGCAGTTTACCTCCAACTTCTATATTATCCTGGATGAATTTTTAAAAAATATAATAGCAAAACAGTCAGCAAGCACCTGTAATTTGATGCACAGTATATTTTAGACAGACAGCAGCAAATGCTTGTCCATATTGTATTCATGAGTCTTAATGGAGAAAGCAAAAAATTCCTAGAAACATGAAATTGTTTAAGTTGAAACGGACCTCATGCCCATCTAATTCCAACTCCCTGCATGTGCAGAAACACCTCCCACTAGACCAGGATGCTCAAAGCCCCATCCAACCTTGCCTTGAATAATGAACTTCATCCATCCATGGGGGGACACCAAGGAAGTTAAGAAATCTGACCATGATCAGAAAAACTGGTACGAGAGGACTTCGCACCTAAAGAATGTGGTACAACCAGATTCTATTTACATGACAAGAACTCAGCCCTAAGAAATATTTCTTGCTTTGGAACAGTGGGTATTTTATGTAATTCAAACCCTTGAGACCAGTAGTGGAACACAGGCTGAAGGCCACGGCTGGATACAGTAAGAAAGTTTTTCCACTGGTGACAAGAAGAAACCAGGAAGATCTTAAGAGAGATGAAAAGGCACGTGAATCGAGGGACAACATCACAGGACCAATGGAGAAATTTGCAAGACCAAGAGATGGCAGAATGCCACAAGGCCTTGTAAAGGTGAGAACTGGCAGGCTGATGAGCTGGTGAAGTACCACATGCCAAAACATGGGCAGGTGGGCATGAATGAGGAAGGTGCCAAAACCAGAGGAATGGTGACCCCACATTTCTTTCCAATTCTGGTTGTTTGGCAGAGGAAGATATCTGATTTTACACAGCACAAAAGTATTTTTGCACACTCAAAATTATTGCCATCCTGTTAGGGGACTTGTCTACTACATAGTATGCATTATTTATTAGGAACGATTTGTCTCTCTTAAGTAATTATTTAAAACCCAACACTTTTTACCAGAGGCTATACACTTGTCAAATTTACCTTCTTTACAGTGAAAATATATTACTTTACATAGTATTTTTGTCTTTATTGGCAATGATTATCACACACTTATTGACATTTCCAAAGTACTTAAAAAGAACAAGTTAAATCCAATATTTTACCTGTCATCATTAGAAAAACCACAAAAATTGAAAAAAATCTCCCCCAAGTAGTTAAAATATATAATAAAATCATTTCTGTGGAATACCAAAAGCAAAATGTGTCCAAATCTGTCTTACATGAGACAGAATTTTCTTTGAAATCAAACAGTTTGCATGAGTATGTCTTGGTGAAGAGGAGGAACATACTTTTTTTTTTTTTTTTTTTTTTTGTAGTAATACACACAGATCTGAGCCTTCCTACTTGAAAAGTTCACTAAATTTATTACCTAAAGATACTCACGGGGCTGGAGATACTTGAGGTGCAGAATCCCAATGTTTGAAAAGACTTTTATGGAAAAATCATTCTGGGTGACATGGAGTGACCTCATCTCACACAGACACTTCATTTTCCATTCTGCTGAGAAATGATCATCAAGCCAGGCTAACTAAAATAATAAAAACATTACCAGAGCCAAATACCATACCAGTGCTGCTGATGCCTTCCACAGGTCAGCTGAAAACAAAGGTGAGTCCTGCAGCCACAAGTGTTTATTCTAAAGGTTCAGCCATGCCACAGATGATTTCCAATGGATGATTCTGTGAAATACCCTTTTTCATTTCCTTAGAACTTCATTACACTTGACATGTTCGAGCTGATTGCCTTCCACAGAACACAAATTGACCTTTCTGCAACACAAGAAGAAAACTTAAGAGAAGAAAAGCATGCGGAAACATGGTGCAATTCACCCAACAAAGCACCGGGAGTAGCTGAAACTTGTATAATATGCTGAAAAGCAGGGATAATGTAGGCAAGGTGGCTGCTGTCATCAATTTCTTGCACTGAGGTGCTGCTGCCTCTATATTTTGCCCTCCATCTCTCCCATACAGAGTTTACACAGTGATCACTCAGCATTACAACTCAACCTGTCCAATGGTTAGCAGGAATATACACTTGGTGTGAGTGCTCTGAAGCTCAGATTTACAGAGCTTAGTGAGTCAACTGGCCCTCAGCTGGAGTTGCTGTTGGTTTAACATTAGTTAGATGTATGCTTAGCAGCTTCCCCTAATGTTTCTTATAATGTATGTTTTAGCACTTTCTCATCTGTTTCTCATAATGTGAACTAATGTGTCTGCCCAAACTAATAAGGGAATGTGGAGGATGCTGAACACAATCTGCCAGCCACTGCTTTCCTCCCACACATAACCATCACTTAATTCCTTAATTCAGTTTCCCCTTTTTTTTTTTTTTTTTTTTGGGGGGTGGGGGTGCATGGAAGAAAAGTGTTATGAGAATATTAAAACAGCAATTAAGGAACTAATCAAAGACATTAGAGCAAATAAGTGTGGTCCTTGCATATGTCTTATGCCTAGCTATACTTTTACTTAGTCTCACTATCTTAGGAAAATCTCTACACTTAGTGACATCCATCCACTACCTTCCATTTACACTTTGTCTTGTCTGTCTCATACACTAAAATCAAATTTCTGTGCTCTGTTGGAAGCACAGCTGACACCAGGAGACTCTGCCTGGCTGCAGAGATTCCCTCAAACAACTCTGATCACACAAGTGGTCTGCAAAATGCAAATCCTTTAGGTCATGTAGTTTTTCCCCAGTCTGCCTGTCAAACACCATTCACATCTATTTTCCCACATCAGGAAGTTAGTACTTGGAAAGAAAAGTCTAAACACTGGATTACAAACCCTTCCTTTTGATTCAGTATTTCCTACTGTTCTGTGCATCATTGGTGGAGACTTGGAAATAGAACTTCATTTTTTTTTAAAAGAGACATGGTCTGGGAACCACATTTTTTACAATGCTGGGCTTAAACATTCTGATTTCATCTGCTTGTGTTGTCTGTTCTTTCAAGCTCTAAGGTTTTCAGATGGTATAAGATGGGTTTTAGTCAGTTGCACAATTTTACTCAGTCTTCAGAGACCTTTTTACTGGCTGACCAACAGCAGGAGACTGCCAAATCAAAAACTGGGTTGTGCAAGATGGCCTGAGTTCAAATGTCCTTGAGCAATGTGAATGGGAAAGAACCCCATGCATTGCAGAGTTCATGGTCAGCTTAAAACTGAATATAAAATGGTCAAAGCAAGAGAAAAGGAAAAGCAATGGGACACAATAAAACTTGAATGTTATATGAAGGAAAAGGGCAAAGAAAGGGAATAAGAAAACTTCTAACAGAAAAACATAATGATACCTACATTCAGATCAGCTAACCTTTTGGTGGGAGACCCAGGCCTAATATATAATAGAAACATATATTTAGATTTAAAAAAAAAAAAAAAAGTCAATTATTTGCTTTTAGGAGTTAAAAAAAAAATTAAAAGTAGGGGGAGGAATAGTGAAGCTGCAGTACTGCATATCTGTAGGAAAGCTTACACTGACTTCAGAGGACTTTGGATCAAGACCTTCCAACATTTCCAAAAAGACTAAGTGCCTATCTTGCACAAACTGTCAAATAGTCAAGTGTCTAACACTACTTGCAGTATCACAGCTAACTTCTTTATGCAAATTAAACACATTTATTGTCACAAGGTCGAGTGTGAGAGGTTTGTGCAGAAGTTGTTGCTGAAGTCACAGCTTACTGAGTACTTGCTCAGAGCTCAGTGATCTGGGCCAGTGATGAGATGAAGGCATCTCCAGTGACATGATGTCTGTATCCAAATTAGTTCAGATTTACCTCAGCCTTTGTCACAAGCTGCAGTCATCTCTCTGGTTAAAGTAAAGCCTCAGAGGACCTAGAAACCAGGGCTATGTCCAGACAGAGGTATGACTAGGGATGGAGTTTTCTGACTCTAAAACTGCTGCTCTAAAGAGCAAAACACTCTTCCCTGAATGGCTGAGGGTTTTAGGGCTTTCAGCAGTCACATTTGCTGTTCACAGTTGGGTAAACAAAGGACTATGAAGTTTTCTCATATTTATTAGTGAACATAAAATGTCTATAAAAGTTTTTTTTTCAAGTATGTTTTTGGTCTCTACATTTTTTTTCATCCTCGATGCACATTATAACCCTGGATTTTCTGATGAATTTTGATCACATTCACAGGACATATGGTTTGTTTCCTGATGGGTTCATAGTAGCTCTTTGGATAGTTAAAATTAGTCACTCATGCAGTGTTCTGAAATATTTCCTTTGCTCTAAAAAGGATGAAAGTGTAGAGATTCAGTGCAAGAGGCTGTGTTTGCAGTAATTTTGGCTGGAAATAGAAGTACTTTAAATCTTATCAAAAAGCAAGCTCTTGTATGATTTCCATATCCGTATTGCAGACTTGATTGGATAAGATTTGGATAAGTTCAATCCAGAACTATGAACCTTTTGAGCACTGACCCTCACTAATTCAGGACAGATTTGGTTTATGATGACCACAAGTTCAAGCGATGCCAACAGCTGTTTGACTGGCAAAGGTAGTGATATTTTCTTTCATTCTTTGTTAGTATTTGCTTTCATTCTTTCTACCTGTCAGAAGTGCCAAGGATATGGTTGTAAGCATTCAAATTAAAGGCACATCTTCTTTGTAGAGTGACTACAGTGCAGTAGAGTGTTACAGTGTTACTTCTATTAATCCGGCCTTTGCACATCCTTTTTAGAAAACTCCATAGATGTTTTAAGGACAGTTTGGTAGGTAAGAACCCTGACTCTGATATCTAGCTAAAATTGGCCCAAAATGCCTGTAATATGTGAGCTGACAGTTTGAAAACTTAGTGAGAATCAATTTTCCCTCATTCAAGATTGTATGCAAACTAAGGCACCAGGCCCTGGGGTGTCTGTCTCAATCACCACTGCCATCATCATGACCAAATGCAAATAAATTTGATGTTCCAGAAGTCTGGTAGGTGATACATAAAATTAAATTATGTTCTATTCCTGTATCAATAGTATTAATATTAAGACATTTTTTAATTATCTGACATGGAAATGCCATGCATTTACTGTAAGGATAAAAATTATTTTCCAGTAGATAAAATATGAGGCAGGGTTAGAATCTGGCAACAAAAGTACAAGTCTCATCCATTGAAGTAATCGAGTAATCTGAATATCAATAAAGGCTGACAGACCTAGTAGCTTCATGAACACAACCTAATAAAACCAGACCAAAATAACAGAAGTGAAAGGTGTTTTCTATTACTGCATTGGTTCATCTCTCCCATCAGTAGCAAAGTTGCCTCAGTTTCTGGAGAGCAAGGAATGCACAGTTAATGACATACAAAGATGTATTCATCTTTGGATCAGCATGCTGCAGCCTTACAGTTAGTATCATGCATGAATTTGTACCCCTATTCCTGCTTAGGTGTCCTTACTTTCGTGCTTGTAGAGCAAAGCAGGAGCTTACAAAGATTATTTGGTCTGCAAAGCAGGAAAAGTACAGAAAGAGAGTTAATGGGATCATTCTTAGGAATGTGTTTGTTGAAAAAAGGTATCTCCCTGATTTCATACAGCCAACAGCCAGATTCTTGTTGGGTAAGATAAGAAAAGGCACCAGGGTTTGTATTGTTTTTTTTTCACTTCTAAAGGATTTGTTTCTTTGTTACAATAGGACTGAAAATTTTCTCTTGGGAAAAGTATGAGTGACTTCCTTGCATTATAGATTTGATGGCTATGTAATCACTTGATGTTTATTTATAGTAGTAGTAATATACTATGGTCCCATGAAATATTATAATGCTGTGGCAATATTGGAATAAATTCCTACCTTGTTAAAGGAAACATTCTGGTGTTTCAAAACAGAATTTCTATTTTCAGAATTAATTTCTACTGAGAAGTTTTGAATCTCCACAGTCCATCACAATTTGAATTAACACCAAGTTCTGAAATTATGATCTCCTATTGAAAGGAAATACTTCAGGGTGTATGTGTGTGTGTGTGTGTGTGTGTGTGTGTGTGTGTGAAAGGGAAAATCCTTGATAACCACAAGCCACCAATCAGCTGCTGTTGCTCTGCTTAACTTATCTGAGATCAACGTCTGCAGTCCCACCTCTTTCTTTACACCAAAGACTGAGCTGTGAAATACCATAATAATGGTGAATTTCCTGACCTGATACTTATCCCGCTTCTGTCACTGACCCCCATGTGGTACCCCAGCACTTCAACTTGCATTTAAAAGGTCAGTATCACTACAAGAAAAGGTCCATCAAGGACAGTAGCAAGTGACAATTTAGTGTGTATTTTCTATTAGCTACCCTTGTAGTCAAATAGACTTTGTGTGTGCAATTATGTTTGCAGTCTTGCATAATACAGTTTTCCTTGTAATTGTCAGGTTATTAGCACAGTGTTTTAATTTTGCTTCCTTCCAGTTATTTGCATGTTTCTTAATTGGAAGTCATTAGCATATGTAAATACTACATTTCCATGGCGTTTTGCAGCATGAGCTCATTGTGTTGAATTAATTTGTTGGCTAAACAAACCTAAATGTTAAAATAAAATCAGTGTGTGTATGTGGTATATGAATATATATCTAAATGTACAGGAAAATTGTATACAGTATATTTTGCACATTTTTTAAAATTAGTTAAATGAAGCCTTTCAATCTTCAATAGTCTCTAAATATATTTACTTTATTATATAATTGATCATAAGACTCCTGTTCACACATGCAAGGAATAATATCTAAATTACTTAGGTTTTGAGAGAATTAAATTACTTCCATACAGTAACATAAATTATTTTTGGCAACTGAAGAAGATACTTAATATGTCAACATTTGCCAGAGGTTAACACAGTTACTACAGATGCCTTCCATTAAGAATTGAATGGAAATCTACAGTAAAAAATATTAGTATGTAAAGAAAATTGGATTTTCTAAAGGAAACCACAACAGAAGGGTTTAACCAACGTCTCATGGCATTGATGGGTTAGCTTTATATATTTTAAGAGAATGTGTGATCCAGTTGGAAAATTCAAAGTAAAGAAAAAGAAACCCCTAATAGCCAGGGGTTTCTTAGTGAGAATTCTTGGTCATCATTAGCATCACATGCAGCAGACTTCCTGTTTATAGAGCTCTTTACATTGTTAAGCTGTTGTTCAGTTGTCTGGAGAAGTCAGGACTCATGAGACCTCTGCTGGTGCCTGACCTTGGCAAGTGGCACCAGAATGCAAAACTGCACTGATCATCAGAACAAGCATGGAAATATTCACTGAGATGCTTGAGAAACTCATTGGCTGCTTTTTGCATAAGGAAGTTCTTTAGGATCTCCAGTTGAAGAGCGTTCTGTAAATGAAATGGATCAAGACTTTTACCAGCAAAGTGTGGCTCCCAGACACTCCAGTAACTCAAGGGGAATGTGATAGCATTCTTACTTAAACAAAATACTTTTCTATTAAAAAAAAAAAGAAAACAAACCAAAAAAGTCAGTCTGTTACTATTTATGATTCTTCCTTTGTGAAAAATGCTGCTTTCTGGTGGTTTTCTTCTAATCCTTCCCCTAGAGGTTGCTTAAGTGTTAAGAGTATCAGTGATCTAGAGGTAGTCTTTCTGTAATTTGTACACTGATGAAAGTTAACTGCTCTTGGATGAGGTTTTTAATCCATCTAAATTAGTCTAGCTAGAGCAGAGACTGATCATATAATTTCTTTATTTGTAAAATACTGGCAGTATGATTACATTTACAGCTCATCCACATCTCCACATAGATTTCAAGGAGAGCATGGCAAGACATTGTGTCCTGACACATGTATTTCTAACATGCTGGGGAATGTTATCCACTAGATTAACACATGATTTTTTTTTTCATTATAAACTTGCTATGCAAAGCATTCCTATGCTGTAACTGTTTAAAGAGCAATGGTGTTTAAAAGGTCTGGCTCATAAAACTTCTGCATATATTATGCATTAACCTTTAAAGATTTCCCCCTTCCCACCTCAGTTACTCATCCTTGCTGTATTTGCCATGCAGACCACCTGTTTGTCAGATCTAGTCAGACAAAAGCACTGCACAATCCTTTTAATAAGTTCTAAAAGCAATTTAAATGGGAAAGAAAAAAAATTTTTTTGGATCATTTCCTAAGAAAACTATCCAGCATCATGAGGGCATGAGCCAGAAATTCCAGAGCAATTGTTCTGTAATAAACAGCACAAAAAAATTGCCAATTGCCATGTCATGATACTTCAAGGTACCAGAACCATCCACTCCCGTGTTGCCAACTTTCCAGCTATACAGCCTTTTGAAAAATATTTGATTTTTTTTTTAGACTGGTACATCGTTCTATATCCACAGCTTTTTTCGCTGCTTCACCAGGTTACTTTTTAGATTTTATGCTTATTAACCTTTACATTTCCCTCTAGTCCATTCAACTGACTTAAATTAGAGAAGAACAGGTTTCCAAAGCTTTTTATTCTTGGTCTTCTCCCCTGACCTGTGCTTTTCTAACCTAACCAGTAACAAGACTTGACTACCAGTTCTGTACACCTCTGCTGATGATTGACTCCTTCGTTGCTCTGTGCCAAATCATGTCTCTAGACATTTACTTGAGCCCCTTTGGCTATCTCCCCAGGTTTTCCACCTGAATATCCCAACATTCTCTCATACAGAACATATTAAAATTAAATTTCTTACTTTACTTCACTAAAATCTAGTCTGCCCTTTCCCTTTTCTGTTATTTCAAATGTTTTTTGTGATCTTGCTGCTCATCCTACTTCATAAATAGTTTTATGCTTGATACTTCTTTCATGCTGCTTCTTCCATCCACTATCTCAAAAATCTTTCTTTGTCTCTCTTTTCCCAGATGCAGTGTTTGAGTCTTTATCCTGAATTTTAACTGATCAAGATAAGAAAACACTGATCTCTTTTTCTCTGGCTTTTATTCTACATTCTGCACAAGAAAGTTTTTTCTCACCTTTTTTAAAGTACGGGAAGGCCTCTTATGGCATCCTTGCCACGGGACAACTTTTCCCACTTCCTTCTGTTGGATTTCTAGGCCCTACAATGCCCCCTCCTTCCCCACATCTCACTGACCTTTCTCCTTTTCATTTGGCCAGTGAAACCACTCCATCACTTCTCCACATCAACTTCTTATCTTTCTATTTTCACCATATCCTGGCAATATCCATTCCTGTACAGGTTGAGTGGTCTTACTTCTCCAGTTCACAACTGTTTTAAAAGTGTTCCAGAGTAGAGAAAGATGCATTCTTACCTCAGCCTTCAGGATGGGCTTGATTTGTGCTTTTCAATTTATATTGAAAGTTTTCAGAAAGAGGTGACATATTCTTGTATGTATATATTGCAAAGCATTTAAGACATTGCCCTTGCTTGACAAGGAACTAATTATTATTTATCTTTCATTTTGGAAGTATACAAATGGCATAAAATAGTTTAAACTGATGGGTATAGTATTGCATATGTAGTAATATTTTTAAATTAAAAAACAAATGAGGCTTTTCACTAGCATCTATATAAGCCAAAAATAAAATAATAATAATCACACTATGACAAAGGTCTTCCATAGGAAATTAAAAGGTTAATTTTTAGTTGTTATCAGCATCAGATTTCAGCTAGGCAATGTATTTCAAAATCTATAAAACTACCTTCACTTTGAAGGACAGTTTTCTTTTTATTACTGGATATTTTTAATTTTGAAGATTGTTTTACTTGCATCTGCTAGTCATCATTCTTTTGATCATTGCAAAAGTATGACCTTGATAAAAATGTAAAAATTGGGCAATTGTTCCAGGAATATATAGTTTGAATAGTTAATATTATATTCCTCTCTGTAAAAAAATCCCAAATCTTTCATTCAAGTGAGGTTGCAAAAGCCAAGAAATATATATCCCACTACTTTCACTTTTATGATTTTGGAAACCACTAAATAGCAAAAAAATAATAAAAAATAAAAAATAAAATAAAAAAAATAAAAGGAGCATTTGAAATGCAGCCAGGTAGTCAAGAAAAGAGAACTCTGTGTCTTTAAGCTGGGGAGGAAAATAAAACCCAATCATTCCAAATGTATTGCTTTAGTCATCTGGTTTCATTCTATTAATGACCTTTAACATCTGCAAAAATATTGTGAGAAGCTAATTTTGTTTGTACTGAGGTGGTGCAGAACAGTTTCTGGCTGTCAGTCTAGGATGTGCTATAAAATAAAATTGTCTTTCTGGGAGTCTGACAAAAACCTACTGTACAGATTCAGTTTATTTACAACAGCATGAAATGAAAAGAAAACAGAATTTTACAACATGCCAGCATTCAAAAAATGAATAGTACTTACACATTTATATATATTTTAGTAATAAGTTTTCAAGATAGCCACTGAGATTAAGGGAACTATTTTGTATTTTGCGGTATTCCACAAAAATTTTAACCAGTGCAAAATATTTCTCTGCAAATGTTCTTCTCTTGAATTGTAGTAACCCATTACTCTGATTTTAAACAGAGCCCTCCTTAAAAACCAGAGAATTAGCTCAGGCACAATAGGCCTTTAATTCAACAGAAAACCTTGCAGAAAAAAAATGTCTGTCTGGACTGTCCACAGTCAAATCACAAAAAAAAAAAAAAAAAAGAATGGGGATGGTCAGAATCTGTGCCAGCAGGCAGAGAGCATTTACCTCTTCCACCTCTTTCTAGTCCAGATAGGACTCAGGAAAGAGGCAGAGAAGGGGCTGAGTAAAAAAAAAAAGATATCATCTGATTGTACTTTATCCAGAAAGGGCAAATTACAACATGTACCACTGGAGGTGGAGGTCTGTAGCTTTGCTGGTGCCTAAAACCCATCAGGAAGCTGCACCATGGGGCTGCCTTGTCCTTCCTCACAGTGAGGACTGGGAGGTCCCAGGAAGTTTTGGCTCCTGGCCCCTTGGGGCTCTGCTGAAATTGAAGTGGGGACATTTTATTGAGTGAAGAAAAGTACAGTTTAGATGGCCTGGAAGTGGAACATGAACTCACCTCAGGCGGAAACTCCTTCCATCACTGAAAAAAAGTTAAAACTTTTAACTGGCATCTTCAAGTCAAAAGGCATTTTGGCCTGTTAGCAGTCACTAGGTCTACCCCCCATTAAGCAGTTTATCTCAGCTAATGTGATAGAAACACTATTTGTATCTGTTAAGTGAAGGAAGTTCATTAAGACAGATTCTTAGATGACTAAAAAATCTTTTTTCTTACAATTTAAAGATGACTATAATGTGACATCTTCATTATTTTCTGTAGAATTGAGTACAGTCTGAGAACATCTATGAACACATCCATTTTTTTTTTCTAGATCAACCCAATTCTATTCATACTTACTAAAGTTATACAGAAGTAAATTAAATTTTTCTTTTGGATTCAGAGAATGACCAGAATATTAAATACTAATAAAGGTAACCAGGCATTGTAAATAAAATTTCTTGATAAACTGTGATGAGTTAGAATGGTGACAACCAGGAACAGCACTGTGTGAGGTCTTTCTTTATCACCTGAATTATATTCATCATCTGAATTCCATGCAAAACATGAAGACAAGAACAAGCTATGTGCATAATATGGGGACTCATGCCTAGGACTGTGGAGGTGCTTCCTCTATGCATGACTTTGATGAAACTTAAACTGGGATACTGAGTAAGCCTGTGTTGTCCATAAGTGTTAAAGAACGCTCAGAACTTGGTGAGGAGATAAAAAATAACCAGAATTATTTGATACTTAGAGCAGTTCTTTTGTGGTCAATGTTTTTAAAATTCTGTGTTTTCTGGGGAAGAAAGCAATGAGCATGAATTTCTTAATACAGAGATAAAGGACTAGCAAGAACTGATGGGTGAAATGTCCTGACAAAGATATTTATCTTAGAGACTTTGCCAAAATGTGCTGAATATAGATGTCTAGAAAAAGAGAACTGGTACATTCTCCATTGCTTGTGTCATCTGCTCATTCTCAAACTCTGCAAATGAACCATTCCTGTGAATAACTTCACCAAAAATTTTCATATATGGATTATCTTTTAATGACTCTACTCTGCAGCTTCATATGGCCTGTATATGGTACTATTATTTGAGGGTGGGGGGAAGTGTAGTGTTTTGTTTACTTTGTAAAGCATAAAGAACAGTTTCTATGCAATGCTATTTGAGGCATCTTATTTTTCACCTTCTTCTTAGATCAAAATGTCACTAGCTTTTGGTGCAGCAAAATACTTTGACACATTTGTACCTTGAATAAAAGTGGAAGATAAGCCCCTTGTCTACTAATTAGAGAAGCAGATGCTCTCAATATCCCTGTGTTAGCCTGGCACCATTTTTCTAGGATATTGAAAATAACAACTCCTCTAATTAGTACACAGGGCTGATTATGTAAATTGCATTCATCCCATCTTGTTCAAAATAAGTTGCACGGACACATATAAACAACAACTTCAGGTAAAATCATGCTGATCCAAAAGCATAGATGGCAAGCACATAGAAGTAAATACATTCGTTCTTTTGCTATCCAAAGCAGTAAAACCACAAAACACTTAGATAAAAACGTTTAGAGAAATCATCAAAAGCTAAAGACAGAAACATGGAGTCGAACAAAGCAAACAGAAATGTTCCTGATGCAGTCAAAGGGCTGGGCTTAGTAAACAAAAGAGCCTAAGATTGGAAATTAATGGACAAAAATTATATCAGAAATTAGGCACAATTAGTGGGCAAAATAAAGAAAGAGAAGCAGGTCTCAGTGAGATGTAGACAGGCTCCAGCCTGAGTTGGGCAGGGAAAAATTAAATGAAATACAACAAGGGCAACTGTAAACTCTTGTATCTGGGAAAGAAGATCCCCATGTCCCAGTAAAGGTTGGGGACTGAGCTGTTGGAGAACAGCACAAAGGAAGCTGGGGGCCCTGGTGGACAAAAGGAGGAGCATGAGCCAGCAATGTGTCTCTGGTGGGGCCTCATCTGGAGTATTGGGTCCAGTTCTAGGTCCTTCAGAGCAAGAAGGACAGGGAACTGCTTGAAAGAGTCCAGTGCAGAGCCACAGAGGTGATTAAGGGAGTGGAACCTCTCTCTTATGGGGAAAGGCTGAGGGAGCTGGGTATCTACAGCTTGGAGGAGACTGAGAGGCAACTTCATTAATGTTTATAAATATGTAAAGGGTGAGTGTCAGGAGGATGGAGCCAGGCTCTTCTCAGTGGTGTTCAATGACAGGACAAGGGACAATGAATGCAAGCTGGAAGCTGGACCATAGAAGGTTCCGTGTAAACATAAAAAAAAAAAAAAAAAAAAAATTTCACTGTGAATGTGACAGAACACTTGAATAGGCTGCCTAGGGATGTTGTGGAGTCTCTTTTGGAGACATTCAAAGCCCATCTGGATGCATTCCTCTGTGATTTACTCTTGGTGATCTTGCTCTGCCAGGGGGGTTGGAGTTATGGTCTTCAAAGCTCCTTTCCAAACTCTAACATTCTGTGATCCTGTGATTCTGTAATATTCTATTCATTGCCTTTTCGGGGAGTCCCTGATTTGTTGGCAATGCCTAGTGAAGTAGGAGTGAATTAGGAAGTCTAGCATCCTTCCTATGGACACTAAACTCCATTATGACATCTTCAGGCTTCCATCTTGCTGATTTGTACAGTA
Organism: Heliangelus exortis; assembly: GCF_036169615.1. Lineage (NCBI taxonomy): Eukaryota > Metazoa > Chordata > Aves > Apodiformes > Trochilidae > Heliangelus > Heliangelus exortis. The sequence goes on from NC_092423.1 coordinate 114,076,314, forward strand.
ACTCTGTTCATACTGAGCTACAGAGAACATTCAGATACCATCTGTTTTTATCTTCAGACCTGAAGACCCTCTTCAACTTGGAAACTGGGTTCTCTTGGTTTTTTCTAGTTACTATTTAAGATGAGTTTGACTTATCCAGCTATTACATGTTGGCAGCATAGAAATCTATTAGTAAAAAAACATGGTAATTATGAGATCTTTAAATAGCCTCACTTTAGCACAGATTTTGCCAGGTATAAGAGCTCTTAAGAAGAATCTATGTTATACTGAATATATTTTCACAGGTAGAACTGAAAAATTAAACTGTGAACCAGAAGCAGATGTTTTCTTTACATTATTTCTTATTCTTTTCTACCCATTTTGCATTTGTTTTTCTCACTTTGCCTTCAGGACTCTAACATTGATAAAATAGGCAAATCTTGAATGTATGCTTTTTTTTTTTTCCGTAATCCATCTGATATCCTGTCAATCAAAGAATTTTCCTTCAAAAATTCTCAGCTATTGTGGGCATTGTAAACAGGGAATGTTATTAAAATGGAAGACAAAATTACTATGCTATGTTACTACTGCTTTGTTTCTTGTTTCTTGTTTCATATATTAAACTTTGCCTAAAGTACTTGTAATGGCAATTGTCCATCATGGGACTAAACAGGTCAAGTCCTCTGTAATTAGAATTTGAACCTTATTTGATTTTTTTAATGTTGGTCCTATCATCATATTTAAAGCTTACCTACCATCAAAATCAGTACAACAAAACATTGTGAGTGAAGCAGAGAAATCCTGTCTTCTTCCCATACATGCCAGGCTTGATCTTTGCTCTTTCCATCTGGCTTTAGAACAGTAGATGTTCTTCTGTTTATAAAATTTCTATGGCTGCTAAATAAGTTTTTTTCAGAAATTATTTTCTAATAAAAAGTGTGCTCTTTTAATTTTATTGTAGCATTGTTCTAGTCCAGTATTTTTTTCTTAAATCACATTGTGTTATCTGGACGCCTAGGAAGGTACTGTTCTATAGTTTCTGCCAGTCTACCAAATATATACTTGCTTTGCACATTTTCTCAGTGGTTACCTCCAGTAGTTTCCTTTTTGAAGATTCCTTCACAGACTTTTTGACAGAGATCCCAGGACTTAAAAAAAAAAAACAAAAAACCAACTCAAACTGCTTATGAGTCACTGTGCAGGCTGAGAAAGACTGTACAAGTATTCATTCTTCATATAACCTTTCTGGTGGTTTTGGCAGCTCAGTTTCAGACAATCAGACTGAAACACTGTATGATGGGAGAGAACTGGCTACAAAAGATATCTCAGAGGCAAAGGTTGGTGGGGTTGCCCTTTTAGTCATTTCCTCTGCTTTGGAAGCAACACATCTCCTGTTCAATGCTGATGCTGGTTTCATGCCTCTAAAAGTGCAAAGCTTCTTGGTTCTCTAAATGCTAAATTAAGATCATCCTATTATGCACCACCTACTTTAGCAACATTAGATATTAAGCCAAAGACAAATAGATAAAAGAGTGTGAGAGAAGGCATTCTAAATAAAAATTTAAAAGTCCAGATGGGATCAAATATCACATCATCTGAATGCTCAAAGAAAAAAATCTTTTGAAAATACAGTTTTTTCTGTCCTCAAAGTAGTGATCTAAACTGATTCTCGTAGCCATGAACTTAACTTCAGTGGTTTAGCCAATTAATCATTACATCTCCAGTATTTTGTATACTGATGTTGAATGCGATCACATTCTTAATAAAGAAGATGAATTATGAGGCAGAAATCTGAATTGCTATTCTTCTGGGACTCATCATCTCATCTTGCTAGACATATCTCCAGAGAGGCAGCATGAAACGTATAAACATCTATTATCAATCAAAAATGCTTGCCATATGGCCCATAATGTTCCTGTCCTTAACACTGTCACTTAGTATCAAGCCCAGATTTGTGGCTGTTCAACCAGACTGCTCTGTAGCTCTGTTGGCAGAGATAAATCTGCCCTTGTACCCGTCATACCCATCAGTAGCTTCTGGGAGTAGCAGCAGTGATAGAGCTGCTGGCCTCCAGCCTGGCTCAGTCTATGATCCTTGTGCAGGGCTTTCCTCCCTCTTTGGTCTTGATTGTGGAGAGCATCCCCATCCCTCTCACTCTGTCTGAGGAGCCACCATTAACATGAACCATCCCAAAACACACATCCATTGCGTGGGAGAATCACTCGACAGAAAGAGGAAATGTTCCAGAATATCCCGGGGATATTCTGCCCCAGCTTCCATTTCACCTGTGTTGGAGAAAAAAGAGAGAAATTCTCCCTTGCTATCAGCAAAAAGGAGGGATGATTCAAGGGATTGACCAGGAAAAGTAGATCAATTTTTTTGAAAAGAGATAAAACAGAAAGCTTCCTAGCTTATTGTGTGAAAAGGAGAGCATAAGATTTTTCAGATGGTTGAGTAAAGCAAAAAAGAAACTTTAGGTTTAAATAAACTCACCCAAGACCTTTGCTGACACTTTAACTCCCATGTTAAACCTTCTCATTAATGCTTCAGCCTGCACTGTGAGTGAAGTCATAGCTACTGCTGTATTCTGGAGGGGGGAAATGGAAGATGGTAGCTCCTTACCCAACTTTAATGGGAATTAAAAGGAGATTTAGTCATAATTTCTGTGTTTACTTTTCTACTATCTGAGGAATTACAGTTTTATATATGGCACTGAAAAGAATTGGTTTTTTTCTCCTTTTGCTGAATAATCTGCTCCATTGGTGGGGTATATACCCTCCTCAGAGTCACTGGGATTGGGTCCCTGACAGAGAGAATACAGGACAGAGGATACTTGAAAACATATCTAGTCAGGTTTAGCAAATCTTTAGTGGATGAGATCACTCACCCACCAGAAAAACATGGCTAAACCAGTTGCCAGCTTGTAGAAGAGGAGGTAGTTTTGCCAAAGATACAGATGGAAGAGACTTTGGGGTTATCTTTGCTTTTCTCTATAAGAAGCAGTCCTGGGACCCATGGGAAGTTTTTCCAAAGTAAACTGTCCTTGTGTGGCCATGTGTCCCTTATTCCCTTCTTCCTGAGGCACAGTAAGGGCCCCAGCTTAAGGTTTTAAGTTTCGGTCTCTGAGCTGCTATAGGGTGGTGGAAAAACAGTTTGTAACCTTTCCTGTGGATCCTTTTCAACTATATATTTGCCTCTCATTCACATGACAAAATACATGCATCCAACATCTCCCACAGTTTCTCTAAATCTAACAGATCGAACAATCTGGATTTCTTGAGAAAACTCCAGTGTTTTCAGTGTGGTATGACCTTTGGAGGGAAAAAAAGGGAAAAAACACTTTGATGTTCAGATATGTAGTCCAAATTGTCAGTAACATTCTGGACATATTAATGGTTTTCTAAGGAAAGCTTTTACTTTCGGTCTGGTCTAGAAACTAACATTTTCTGGGCCGTCACCCAGATATTCAGGCCAAAAGACAAGAACTTGCTACACTTACAAGCAGTACTCCCTGGGAATCATGATGTTTAGATGTCAGCTGCAAAGGATTTTCCACCTTTCCCCAGAGCAACTTGCATGGAGTGGAAAAATTCAAGTTAAATGGAAAAATAAAGTGCACCAGCTCCACAAAGCCAATTACATTTTTATATTAAAAACTCTAAGTTAAGAGAAAAAAAGCACTGTTAAAATCTGACACAAAATATTAGTTTTGTCCTCTTTACCAATTTCCAAAAGGTAAAGCTGGAATGAAGTTGAAAATTTTTCTCAGCAGTCTGAGTTCTGCCCACACAACACCTCTAACCTTTCACAGATGAGCCCTTTCTTCCAGCCCCACCACCACCCTGTAGAGAATACTGCCATAAATTCACTTCACTCAGTACAAACCTGACACTTCCAGACACGATTCCTTTAAAACTCCAAATTAGTATAAGGAGAACTTTTTCTTGTAGTTATGTGTCCTCATGTGACTTGCTGTGATCCTTATAGAAACAAGGTGCTACAGGTTGTGGATGTAGGATGATAATTTTCCTCACCTAGGATAAGAAAATGTGGCCATTGTTGCAGTGCCCAAATAACCCACTGTCATAATTCATTAATGGAAAAGTACTAGAAATTCAATAAGATAAATTTATATCAAATATTGAGATTTATCAAAGAATGCATTGAGACCCTTCATGGTTAAATTATCCAAAAGGCACCCACCCAAAAGAAAAAAAAAGCTGAGACCTATAATGAGTCAGAGCATTTGTCACGGCAGCTGGAGCAGCACACAAAATGGATGGCTGAAAGCATCCTTCTGCTGAATCATATTGAGAAAAAAAAAACTAATAGAGAATGGACAGTATGGGCAGGGAGATTGTTCATGTCCTAATGATAATATTTTCCATGGGAAGGATTTGGATGTAGATTCATTTAAATCTATATCTATTTTGCTTATCAGGATGGTTCAAACCAAAACATTTATAAATCAATGAAAGAACAGCCACAGTCTTCAGAGATATTAGGTCCAACTCCAAGGGCCATAAAAAAATCCATAACAGCATCCATACACTAAAAAGAAGAGGAGTCACTTGCCTGAAGTGGTAATTGCTGGTACTTTGTTCCAAAAGAAAAGTAGAGGCTAAGTGGAGCAATAGTGTGATCACTGATCCCAAGGATTAAACTTATCTTGTGAGGTTAGACCTTGCTCTTTCCCAGGAGCTGGGCTCTCTCCTGTTTGAATAGGGTGTAACATTGTGATAATATTTTCATAAATCCTCTTCCCAGTCTTCCTACCCACATTCTTTTAAAGAAAGTTTCTTCTCCCTTTCCCACACTAATTACACTTATTGTAATTTTCACTTTACCATATGTGTGTTGTTTTGAACAGTCAACTGAGTATGTAACATTATAACATTGATAGTTTCTAAAGCTTTAATTGTCTATAACATTAGTTTTAATTGTAATCCTTTAATGATGAACATTTATTATATAGAAAGTAGTGCTGCTTAATTAGGGAGGAGAAAGAGAGAGTCAACTTATTAAAATCTTGTTGTTAGCACAATTTCATAGAAACTTGGTGCAATTTCCAATAACAAGCCAATGAAAGAGGGGATTTGAGGGATGTATGTTGGACATCTCATCCTCCTGTGGGTTCTTCAAAGGTGAAGATGCCTTTCTTGTCATCAGTGTGATGAGCATAGCTCTGAGTGGCAGAAATGTAGTGGGTCTTATAGCCAGGAATATTGGTACCTATGGATTTCAGGCAGCTCTTTAAGACTGCTGATGATCTAAGTTTAGACATGCTCACAGATAAGTGTTTGAAGACCTTGATGGGTTTAGCTCTTAATCACTGTGATAATGTTTGCCTTGCACAATGCAGTTTCATACAAGGGTATCCAAATGAACTACAGAGTGAGGAACCAGAATCGGAACAGCAGTCCTAACCCAGCACTCAGTTATCTCCTCCAGATATGTCTGCACATAGTCGTGTTCATCTAGTAACTTTAGTAATATTTCCAAAGATATTCAAGATCTATAGCAGATTCAGACTTGAAGCTGTCAAATTTGGGGCATACAGAAAAGGTAACACTGGTTCAGATTCTGTTCTCTGTGAATCATGATCAAATCTGCACCACTGTAGGCAGATGCACACCCAAAGGACATGGGAAATGTCGTTTTTTTTAGTATAAAGAAACATTTTCGTGTCCATGGAGTTTCACTGTTTTAAATGGCAGGTTTTTATTTGCTGTTTATTGGTGGGTCATAATGGTAGAAATAAGCTGGGGTTATAAATCACTGTATAAATAGCTAGTGAAGTACTGCAATGATCATAAGGATGTTTAAGTGTCTTCAAAATGCAAACCCACATGAGCTGTGGAATACAGTACATGTAAATACTTGGCCCTAATTTACTAAAATATTCTGTCTGTAATGTGGAAGCTTCTTCCATGTCCAGTGGAGTTCCTGGGACTGAATCCTGCATAGCCTCTGACAGGACATGGGCTCAGACTCTGACACAGATACCAGCACATCTCAGCACTGCCTTTCTTGCACCAATTTGCCTTTCTCAAATATTACATTCTCATTTGGATGTTCTTCTACAGTGATCGTCAGAATAAAGCCAATACTGGTTTTGTGAGTGCTGAAATTAATGGATTATTTCTTTATTCAAGAATATATATTTCCACAACCCTAGTTCCATTGTCTGGTATGCAGTTTATACAGTCTTTTCAACCAAGAATTTAGCCAGGTAACTTTTAGATGAAGGTGGACATCCTGTAAATTTTAGTTATAAGTTAGTTTCCTTTGTTCTCTAATTTTTTATATTTTGAGGAGTCTGATAGTCTAGGGCTAGAAAAATTACTACCTTGTACTTTTTATCATGCTACCTCTGAGGCTATCTCAGAATCAGTATCAAATCAACACATTCAACTTAATAATAGAAATAAAATACTGCCATTTTGTGAATTTGGACACTCAAAAGTAAAAAAAAACAAAAAGGATAGGCAAGTTTGCCTCTAATTCTGAAGTTACAGATATGCATAACATATTAGTTAAGTAGTTACTCTAGTTTATTCACCTCAATTTGTGGTGAAACTTTTACATAGAAAAGAATCAACTAACTTGCTAATCAACTAGCTCTTGAAGACCTGTGTCAGGACATAGAATAAATCCCAGTCCACCTGACAGATACTCCCATGGTTTAAATTGAGAGACATTTCCCTCAGATACAGGACAGCAGTGAGCACAAATATACTTGGGCTTTTTAACATTCAGGGCTCAGTTGAACTTGCCTTTGAGTTTGCTGTAAATGTTAAAAAGCCAAGATATTTCACATACATTTGACCTATCTTTGACCTTGATAAATTGATAAATTGACCTTGATAGGTCCATTTGATCTACCTCTGATGGCAGCCAAAATATGGGTTGTAAAAGGACCCGCAAGATAGAAATTCAGGGCGCTATTCAAATTTCTTATGGACAAATATCTGCTTCACAGTTATGACAGGTGGTGTCAGAAGTCTTGACAGAAGCATCAAAGATTTAATGATATGGAAGTTACACCATTCTGGTGCTCTGATGGGCTGGCTAATGAGAAATCTCTGTTGGAGTTTGAAACTAAGTAAGTTTTTAACAGGCAAAGTAACAAATAGAGAGCTTGAAAGGCAGAGTGAGAGAATCATGTCTGCTCTTCTTTGCTAATAGAAGTTCTGACTCAAAAGGAAAACTGTTCTAATAAGATGCACAGGAGCATCACATCTGCACAGAAAGTCCTGGAAACTGGATCTTCTAACAGTTAATCCCTTTTCTAGAGTGGTGGTGTGGTAAATTTTGAGTAGTCCTTGGATATTTTGCCCTGTGAAGGGGCTCAATCCAGACATTCTCTAATGGCACTTTGGAGCATCCTAGTGGAACTGCTTTGTAATAAGCAATTGCCTGATGCTGTGGCCATGAAAATGAAGCCTTGCTACACATGAAAGTGGAAAACCAAAATTAGAGGATTTCCAAAGTATTAGTTCTTTTTAAAAACATTTATATTTGTCTTTATATGCAACTGAGAAACTAAATATTTAATTTAGTAGTTTTCAAAAACACCTTTTTTTCTTGAAAAAACAAGTTCAGCATAGTAGAAACAAATAATTGGTATTGATCAAGCTGGTATCAATTTTTTTCATGTGTGTTGCTTATAAGCATTCTGTTTCAGAATAAAAACAGAAAAAGGAGTTCCCAGGAGCAAATCTGAAGCACTATGTGCCATAAACACAAAAAGATGACTTAAAATTTTGGTCTCTATTAAGTTCATGAACGAACTCTTAAATTTAGAAGGAATAAAGTTATGTCTGACATTTACCCGATGGATTCCTCCAGGTTTTAATCTTGTCATTATGTGAAGGTATAAGAAGAAAACACAAATATCCCAGACTTTGTATATACAAAGGAAAAGAGTGTTGTTTTGGATTGTTTTCTTGGTTTTTTAGAAGGATGAGTGTATTATGGAAAAAACCAATATTCTCAACAGTTGATAGACTTTTTATGCCTCCTTCTTTATATCTATAAAATATTATTACTTCAATCCTCTGGCTAGTCCAGTGGGGCTTAATAGCATATGATAATCTTTGAATTTTTTTTTTTTTATTATTTATATATATATATATATCACTCTTTCAGAAATTTCATGTGCTCTAAGTCCTGAAGAAGCCTAAGAAATTAGGATGTGTTAAGTTTACATCTAAGATTACTGATGTAAGTCTGTATCCAGTGAAGTATTCCTCAGCTCAAAATTATGGTTTGGAAAACCTCGGTAAGATACCACCTGATACCACCAGTTCCTAACCTTTCTCTTTCATCTCAGTTCCCCCAGGAACTGTGCCATCACTCTCATTTATGCTAAATAGCTCAGCATCTGGCATACTCTTGTTTTAGAAACTGGGGATTTCTGCAAGTCTTCATCCAGGAGGTATTTTCAGAGGACCAATAACCCCAAAACATGATTTCCTGAATGATTATACTTTTAGAGCTTTCCACAGCACACGACCCACCTAACATTCACCATGTCTTTTAGCATTGCTTAACATGACTGAAGCACACTCAAAAGATACAAATTTCTACCCTTCAGGTCTGCCCTGTGTGAAATTATGCCCTGGTGCTATGGCCTGGTATCCCAGCAGATGTCCCAGTTATGGAAAGACACCTATTTCTGTGTCTAGATGCATGTTGTAAGATATGGAAGAGAGTATTTACTCTAAGACAGACTTTTACAGGAAAATCTCTGCTCAAACTACTGCAAATTTATGCTTTGACATGCTAGAGATGAGTTTTTTCCAAGAACAGAGTTCCCCTGAGATTAAAGTTCCAGAGCATTCAGACACCAAGAGCAATACTCCAGATAAAAGCAACGCCATAACATGCCCAGAGCCATGGTGCCACTTAAGCTAAAATGGGCTTTCAGGTGAGAAAAGCCTTCAGTTACTGAGAATGGGCTTCCTCATCATTTATTCTTGCAAAGTATAAATCCTTAGATTCTTCCTTTTCCTGAGACCAGCAACCAGGAGTAATATTTCTGATGAGTTGTAGAAATTTTAACCCTTGTTAGGGTGACCTAGAACAAGGTTCATTTTCTTTCCAAAAATCATATTACACTAAGGCTTCTCATGCATTGGCTATAAGCATGAAGAAGACAGTAAGGATTTAATGTCTATAATTAATGCTATAAAGGATGGTAACAGTACTTTAAGAAGAGAGAGAAGATTGTCTATCATGATCCTGTCTCTTCCACTCATGACAAAAAAAAAAAAAAAAGAAGGACCCAAGGACTGACTAGTCAAAATGTAAAATTACAGATCCCTGAGATTAATGGGGGGAAAAAAAAAGTCTCAGAGACAGATGTGAAAACAAAGGATGATCCTGAACCAAAAAGCAACAAGTAAAAGCAAAAAAGAAAACCAGAGGAAAAAGCTAACAGACCTTTTGAGATATTTTAGTTAATAATGTCAGAATATTTTAAAAATAAATCTTTTTAAGCTTTTAAATTTTGAGGAAAGAAAATTCAAAATCTTGTCATTGGAAAGAGCAGAAGCTGCAAAGAATATTTCACCAGTGATAGTTAAGATTAGGCACAATTTAAGTCAGGCTTAACATCAAAAAATTAGTGTAAAACTTCAAAATATTTGGCACAGAGGTTAACTGGCAGATCAAGTCCACATGGCAGGCATCTATATGTTAAAATTTCTTCATACTAAGAGCTGGATGATGACAGAAGGACTCTGCACTGAAGATGAATTTGTGTAGCCTTGGGCCCTGGATCTTCAGGTGTACTGGGTCTTCTTTCCAACTTTACATCTGAGGCTTGGGTTAGTTATTCCTAGGAATCTAGTGTAAAATTTACTTGTTTTCTGTATTATAAGTATTTTTCCGAGAATTTGACTTTGCCATTCATCTCAGTAACAAAAAAATTGCAAGATTTCCCCTCTCTCTCTCACAAACATTTTCTTATAGTCTTTTTCTCACAGGCCCACCTGTGTTCTGACCCCAAGTTCCACCTTTGTTCAGGAAACATTGCAAATCTTTATGCTGGCTGGAGTTAACAGAATGTTTTCAACAGGATGACTCAACAGAAACTGCCTTTTTCATACATATTTTATGACCTGGATAGTAGCATAACACAACAAAGCAGCTTGGTTTCTATAAAAGGAGTTTGAGGACCTATTTTCCCTGTTTGTTAGTCCAGTTTTGTGCCAGTAAATTTTCAGCAGGGTACAACATGAATAGTACCATAGTGAATCAGTTTCTGAGATTATACCCCCAGTGTGCAGATACAGTAGCTTTGAGCTCTTCTATTTACAAATCTTTTTATAATCAGTATGCTTAAGACTGTAAGATACAAGATTTGTAATATTTCCAATAGTCAATACACACACACACACAAAATAAAAAACTATAATAACAGCACTGGAGCCTTGACCTTCTGAATATGTGATGTTTTGCTTCATGGCTGTGTTTTCCAAAGAGCTTTAAACTACATAAAACAAATAAGCAGCCAATAAAAAGAAAAAAAACAGATCTTCAATTCATGTGAAGTATCTGCAAGAGGGAAAGCAGATTTTTTTTTTCTCGTTTTTTGGCGTTTTTAGGGAAAAAACTAATGGACTATCCTTCATCCAAACCCTGATGGTGAGGGGAAAAAGAAGGTAGATAATATGCTGAGCTGTGTAGGCCGAAGTGACATTTTCCTTTCTTTCAAGATATTAATTCCACTTTCACAGAATCACAGATTGACAGAAGTTGGAAGGGATCTCTGAAGGTCATTGAGTCCAACCCCCTTGCCAGAGCAGGACCAAAATTAGGGCAGGTCACTATTTCATTTACAAATATTTTCTAGTAAAAATACTGATCATTATGCAATGATCAGCATTAGGAGCATTAAATGTATACTATGACAAAAAATTAATTACTAAGGAAGGCACCTTTTCCTGCAGGCAGGCACAGGTAGGAATTGGTGGCTGGTTCCTATACCTTTCAGCTGGCATCCATACAGTAAAACCTAGCTTACATCTTCAATGTTTGGCTCTTGCTTCTGCTCTCCTCCATTAAACTTGTTTATTTTCCTCATTGCTAGCAGTAAATGTGTGCAAAAGTGAGAGGGTTTTTGGCTTAATTTGCAATATTTTCACTTTTTGGGAGTCTTTGAGGCACAAGTGACTTACACAGAAAAGACTGAAAAATGGTGAACTAGAAAAGACTAAGAAGCTAAAGGGAATGAGGTTTAGTTCTCTTGAAATACATAAGGAGTGCTGAAATTCTGAAATCTCATTCTAGTGAAAGTTTGCAATAGTATGAGCATGGTAGAGCAATCAAGTGAAGCCAAAAAGTGACAACCTTCTTCCCTGGAGTGAATCAAGGATAACAACTAGAAATTATAACAAGTTTTTTGATGCCAGTTGTGGTATTTCCAGGCATCACCTGGGAAGAAAGCCTGACACAGAAAAGCAGTCAGAAGGACAGAAGGAAGGCAAACATAGCCTGAGCTGATGTTAAACTGAATTGGCTTGTAGAGGCTTGCAGTCTATCCATCAGCCAAACACTCAGTCGTGCATCTGAATGAGGCAAAATTCTGTAGCCAAACATTTCACTGTAATGCCAAAACCAGCACTTAGCTGAAATGTATATGCTGGGGTTTTTGTTTTTCTAGTTGCATTCCAGAATTGCAGTCCAGCTGTTCTTAAGTATACTGGGTGTGCTGCCACAGAGAAGCAGTTACAAGGATTTTTTGAGGCAATCAGAAGAATGGTACCTCTATGAAATTTCACATGTGAAATTTAAGATGCATCAATTTTTAGCTGTCCTGAAAATGCCAAGAAATTGAAATACTTTCATCAATCAGGCTTAAATATATGTAAAAAATATTTATTATATGCTTTCCAACAAATAAATTATCCTGAGGTGAAACACAGAATTTGTTTAATAAGTAAACCTTGCTTTAACATCAGAGTGGAAATACCTTTTGGACTGTATCTGGTCCTTGAATTGATTCAGTCCTGGGGAAAAAAGAAATAACTGACATTGGAAAAGAAACCAATTACCTGTTTTGTGACAGAAAAAAATATTGCCACATTATTTAACATGATCTTGCATTAAGAAGCCTTTAATTGTAACACAGTGAATTAATTGCCAATAAACATAGGAGTATATGTCACTAAGCAATTCTGCCATAACTTGTAAAAACACATGCATTTGGGAAACACAGGGTCAAAAAACCCTCTCTGCCTGAATTCTCATTACAGCCCATTGCCCCCCCTTGCTGCTATTAGCCTTTCATAATGTAAAACATTTCTTCATTTCCAACAGATAATACTTTCAGTCGAAAGGTAATTTTTGAAGTCTATTACTTGCATTCTTAGTGAAGAGTACAATGTAGCATTTTGTTCTAATATGCCATTGAAAATGTTTGAGTAGAGACACTATGGAATCAAATACAAAATGTCAAAATGGTTTCCATTAACTATGCACATTTGCACTGCTTCAGTTAATGGGCATGTTTTTGTTCTTCATCTTTGCATCTATAAGATGAAATGATTCAGTTAATGTAACTGAAAAGTACATTGAAAAGGTAGAGCAAATTACAAGAGCATCAAACCCCAATTCCACCCACATACTTTATTTTATAATGAAGTTTAATAATGACTAAAATTGTCTTCAGATTTAAACATCAGTCATTTCTGCAATTGTGGTTAATGTGAAAAATCTCACCCACAGTAATGTTTTAGGAAAACATGGTAAAAATGGTACATTATATTTTATACTGAGATGTCATAATGAACTCTTAACTAGATATCATTGAAATATATAGTATGTTAAAAGCAATTTGCCACTACAGGCAGAACTGAAACAGGGACTATGTCCCCGTCAGCATGATAACAGGTAGGGAAAGTTCTTTTTATATTATAAAACCTCTATTGTGCTTCACCACCATTATGTGAGGGAGTCTTTGATACTAGGTATCATCTAAAATACTGTTATAATATCTAAATTACTTGTTTTGTACTGATAGTGTCATTTAAAATAAAGAGTGTTTTATGAAAGTGAACATCAATGAGAATATTATTTTCTCCAAAGGACCCAAAATGGATTCATCTTCATTTCAAACACAGAGATCTCTAACAGCAATAAGATATTTTTTGAATAGCTGCCTTTCCTACTCTTGTTTTGTGGGGCTGGGATGTGCCACAGAATCTCTAACCCCTGAGTGGGCCATGTTTAGGACCAGGAACCCTTGGAAGGTCACAGAGCTGCCTCCTACACCCCAGCAAACATTTGAGCTGCACCAACTGGCTTCATGATTATCTAGGTTCCTGCTGCAAAGACCAAAACAGAGGGAAAGAAATGTTCTCTCACAGCTCTGCAGTGCCTGGTTCAGAGAGGACTAAACATTGTCCTTCTCTGGCTGAATGAATTTTTAGACATTGAAATTTAATTTGGGTCAAACTTGGATTAACTGCCATGGAAACTGTTTTAAGCCACCCTTAAGAAAAAAAAAAACAAAAAAACCACCAATAAAAAACCCAAAAACATGATGTTCTGCATGTTCAGGTTCTCCGAGTTCCTGAATGAATGAGCTCTCGCAATAATTAAATTTATAGCCAGCCCCGTGCATCATGTCTCCTTGAGGAGGAGGAGAGGCAGCCCAGGAACAGGGCTGGGAGGGAGAGGTGAGAAATCAGCTGCTAATGGTGCCCCTGTCCCAGCCACTGCTTTCCCCTGCTGCCTCACCCCTACCTCACTCACTGACAAATTAAATCCTACATTTGTTTGGGGTTGGGGGGGGAAGGGTTGTGTGTCTTTCCTCGACATTAAATTTTCTGGCAGTGGTCACCAGATGGCAGCATTATATCATCAACCCCTTCCCCCCACCGTCCTTAAATTATAGAGCAAAAAAAATGGGTTCAAGTGGCCCATAGCTGGAGCCACCAAGCAGTGGTTCACATTGTCCCCAAATTATGCTGTGTGTGGCTTGGAAAAATCACCCTGTGTCCTTCTGTCCTCCTAAAGCAAAAAAAAAAACCAAAACCAACCATCCAACCAAAAAAAACCCCAAAAGCAACAACAACAAAAACCCTAAAAAAATCTTTAAAGAGATACTGTGAGGCCTAGCTTGTAATTCCTAAACTCAGGACTTTCCACTGAAGATGGTTCTTACATACAGTGAAGACTATTTCCTTGTGGAAGGAAAAAAAATTTCAAAATACTGTGTGTTTGTGGTGTTACTTATACACTGAGATGCAGTTATTCTCACAGATGAACTAGAGATGAGTCAGGATTTTTCCAAGACTGAGCAATTGCTGTTTCTGTTAGATCTGATGGACAATATGCTACTAAATATCAGAAAGAGACTAAATAATTTATTCTAGCTTGATTTATTTACAGTATATATTACTCCAGCAGAGCACAACTTTCTGTAGACCCCTGTACACCTGAATTGTGGATGACCTAAGGAAACACAGACTTGATTATCTTGCCAGCTGTCTGCTCAAACACAGTCCCAATGCTCTTCAAATCCAAGTTTCTTGTAATGGAATTTTTTCTTTTCCAGTAGACTGTATGGTTAACTTCCTCAATAAATTAAAATGTACCAAGGCTAGATGTCCATAAACACTGTGTGAGTCACACACAGTGTCTGGGATGCTGCTGAAGTATCCTCTGGGGTCACGTTGCAACACAAAATATGTGCTCTCCACTGTGAGACACGTGGCCAAACCTGCACTTGGTTTCTAAATTCTCCTTTTCTGACTCTGCTTCAATGCAGTTGCAGAAGTCTGTAAGCAGAAATAACAGCATAGTTCTTTTTATATATGACAAATACAGATCAGACTTAAAGTGCTGTATTCATTCACTGGGATGACAGTTTTAATGGAAATGTCTAAGACTACAAAAGCAAAGTAAACCAATGAGGAACCACGCTGTCTGCAATCCTCCTTATGTGATTCCTGCAACAACACCACTATGATGTAGATGTTTCTTTTTTTTTTTTTTTTTTTGGGCAGGTCTGTGTGTTCTTCAAACCATGATCAAAAAATTACAATATCATCCTTCCCAAGACCTCACGCTTCCTAAACCTTGTGGGCAATAAGTTGCAGAGACTGCTTGGCATTACCTAAATTATCTGCAATTTTTTGGCATGAGAAACCTGTTCTTAGAAGTAATCCTACGCTCTCTAATTATCTGGATTAATTCTCCAATCTATGGACTAGTTCTGTTAAGTCACACCCACCAGGTTTTATGTGTGTCCGCAGGCACAGCAAATAAGATACTGCTAGTTATTCAGTTTTCACTATATCCTGGAAAAATCCCTTGCCACTGCAATCTATGGGTCACAGCTATTGTACTCAGGTCATTGGTTTTGTATACTGCTATAGTAACAAAAGATACTCTATTCTGGGCTCAGCACCACATGATGAAAACGGGCCTGGGTTGCTATCAGCTTCTCCTGCTCCCCCCTAGGGAGTTTGTGTCATTAGGAAGGTGTTGTTCCATGAAATAAAGGAAAGCAATTTGTTTTCCTAAGAAGTTCAAAGGTCATGAGGGAAAATTCAAATGCAAAATCTCTTATCACCATCTCATCACAAGATGCAAACAATTGCTGGGTTCAGGTGACAGAAGAAATAATGAATGAAAGTAACCCCCTTTGGGGGGATTGATACATTGGGTGCCAGTTAATGAACTGCAGAGCAGACCAAGAGGCACATACGCCACACTCTCCACACAAAAAAAGCCTGGGTCACCTTTTTCACAGATGTATTTTGAGCAAAATCTAATCTATCAGCTATTACTAACAAGAGACATTTGCCCATATCTAACTCAGTATCACAACATAGCTGATACCATCTCATTAAAAGCAGGGTAGCATTGGAGAATGCCCCCGGGTGGAACCATTTATTATTTACTTATTGAGCAGATCTAAACAGAAGAATCTTGTCTTTGCCCCAAGGAGCTTGGTATATGTTTCACTGGAAAAGTAAGTAGTAGATCCAGATATTATTAAAACCTATTCCCTGCCACAACATGAAACAATTAAGAAGAGCTGGATTCAGGCTACAGGTACTGCTGGCTTACTTCTTCAATGCAGTGATGCTCAGGATTCTCTGTGGGGCATTTTTTCATCTGAAGTTACTGGAGCTTTACCTTCTTGTCTTCAAAGTAGAATATAAAAGGCATAGAAGAAGAGAGAAGAGTGTGGTGGGGTTTGCCTCTTGGATGTTGACAAACAGAACACAGGGGATGAATGGTTTAGAGGGATATGAGCAGAGAAAAGGTTATATTTTCATGCATAAGGCTGAGAAGGAGTCCCTTTAATAGTGGTAAGCATTAAGAAAAAATGCACAAAAGAGAGAATAGAAATATGGAGAGAGAAATATGTGAAGATAGAGACTGAGAGAAGCAGAGAAACTGGAGACACAGGGACACAGCAGTACAGCAATAGAAAACAGAGATACACTTTCTGCAATGAATGAGAGCCAGTGGGAAGACTTGAAAAGGAGAATGGCTTCTTGATGAAGAATGGATGAGTCAGGAAAAAAACCTCCCTTGTTGCCTTTTGTTATATCTATTTGGCTAAGTAAGATCTTTGTGCCTTTAGTTTTGCTGTCATAGTCTGTGGAACCTTTGTCACTCCATATGCTTACAGAAGATCCACAGAGCTTTTTTATGGTTTGGGAACTTATTTACCAAGTTAAACTTTTGCAGTGGTTTGTAAAGGCACCCCACAATAAGCAGCAAGGATCCTTCTGTATATAAGGGTAGTGCCTTGCAAAGGTGAGTAGAAAGGTCTCACCTAATATACCTCCCATAATGACACAGTCCCTACAATCATTTTGGACCCCACACAGTCTTTACACTCATGGGTGCTTCTTAGACTTCATAGATTGGGCATAAGAACCAGTTACACTGCTGAAAGGGATCTATTTTAAACATACATCAATCAACCCTATTTGCTGATTAGAGTCTGTACATGGATTTTCGTGTTATTTCTTAGCTGTCAAAGTTGCTTCCAGAGTGAAGTAATTTGTTTTTCTAACACAGTGTTCTGTAGGCATGAAAGAGGATTTCAAAAGTGGAACAAAGCTCCTGCTGTCAGAACAAAATCATAACTTTGCTGAGGACAGAGCTGATAATGACGGACATCAGTTGCCTGAAGGTGCTATTGTTACTCCTCTATATTAAATGAAAAAAAATTGGAGAATACCATCCCATTAAGCCATTTTAAAAATGAAAATTAAATTACATTGTTTGGTTTTGTTTTTTTTAAATTTTGCCTGACCCTTTCACTAAAAATGAAGCACACTTTAAAAAGAAAAAAAAACCAAAACCCAAACACTAAAAAAAAACCCAGTGTGGAAAGTGACTCCTCATTTTTTTCTTAGGTGGTTGGGTGACATACCCCACACCTGGTGACATTCAGCACGCTAAGCAAACACTTTTCTCTGGGTTGTGATGCTGGTGATCATCAAAATAATATTTGAATACTGGAAAATGTGACAAGACATAACATGCCAAATGAACCTCAAAAAAAAAGAAAAATATATATATAAGCCACGTAATAGTGCTCCAGACTTTTTTAATGCAGTCTAATTACACTGCTGTAATGTCCCATATGAAGTTTAGAGGAACTGGAAATCTAGAGAATGCTGATACTTTGCTTTTCTTTCCCTTTTTTTTGTTTTTCCTGAATTCTTAAAAACATCTATATTTGTCACTCCAGTTTGTCTTTGCTTCTCATGTCTCTGGAGCTAACATCCTATCAGACATCTTCTTCATGACTGGCAAGAAATTTTTTTTCTGCAGTTACTTTGAAGTGCCACTAACAATATGTTAGAGAAAGATTCTTACCAAGTTAGAAGTAGGACTGGAGATCATAAGAGATGTCATTGTCAAATTACTAAAGTTGCACTTCTGGGGAGCCTTGGTAGGTTTTTAATGAAGAGTATCTACTAAGAGTACCTCTACTTCAACTTATAAAGATTAAAAAAAAATCCAAAACAACAACCAAAAACCTTACCAGTCCAGTACAGCTGACTCAGAGTTTGCAAGCCTGACTGGTTAAGGAGATTTTTTTGAGGCTTTTTGTCTTGTTTTGGACTTTAAATGAGTTTTGAAATGGTTTTTGTGGTCCTTGCTGAATTTCTGTTAACCACCTAATGCATGAATGTGGCTGAACATAATCATTGGAAAGAGTGAAAGCCCTAAATGGGGGAAGGGACAAAAACCGAATAACACGAGTGTAGTAGAGTCAAAAAGAGACATCAATGGGCATCCCTCTGTTACAGATTTTGTGAAATTGTGGAAATATTCTGATCCTTTCTGATTTCCTGAAGAATGGACACCTATTTATAAATGAATGGCTCTGTAATAACTCGGTGACACCTTCATAAATCTCACCATTGTAGAGCAGTGTGTGACACGTCTGATGAGAAATGTGTTTACTCCTTTTGGATTAAAAATAGAAAAACACAATAGAACAAGTTCATTGGCAGGTTCAGGTGGCCACTTAGTACATAATAGAATCAGGAAATGAAAGTGCCCTGTGGCACAGAGAGAAACACCACTAAGCACCCCTTTTTAGAGGACATGAGCAAGTGTGTTACTATGGCTTGATTTTACTTTATATTATCAGCATTTAAATGCCAGCAACTGTACCTCTTTACAATCAACTAAATATTTATTCAGTTCTTCTGCTTGTTATTTCTTCATTAGCAAGGTTTTCCCTGCTGTGCAGCAGAATATGTGAGTAACTTTGGAAATGTCAGAAGCACTCAATTTGGATCAACTGGGGGAAGTGATAACAAGACTCATAATCAAGTGGAAGCACAATAGTGGCACATTTCAAGCTGTGAAATAATAGATCGATTCAGAAGACAGATCTCATGGGGTAATACCTCCATTTGTTCTTATTTTGATTTTTTTTTTTTATTCACCCTCTCCATGGAATGATTTCTTTCATGATCTTATTTGGAGGCAGTAATTTAAGATCTATTAGACCATTAATTGTTGTTTTATAAAAGAAATGTTATGTTTTTAATAATGACAAACTGAAGCTCATACAAGGAGGGTTTAAAAAGCTTTGGATTAGGTTCTGAGAATCTCACACTTCTTATATATCCGTGTTCTAGTGATTGTGTGTTTTAACAGCATATTGGACAGCACTGAGAGTCCTGTTTGACAAGAACATTGCTGATATTAACTCTAGCAGAAAGGAAGGATCACATAGCCATGTTAAGCAGGGCTTTTATGAAAACCAGGCTTATAAATTTGAAATGAAATAATTTTCACCTTATATATAATCTATAACGGTGTTGCACCTGAATAATTTAGTAAGAAAATCTAGAATATTTTCCTTTTGTCCACTCAGTCTCTGGATTTCTAATTTATGGCAACAATAAAACATCATTACATTCATTTCATTGGTACAGATGACTGCTCTCTCTAGATCCTTTTGCAGTGCAATGACAGGTTAATATTAAAGTCTGGTTCCATTATTTTTCAAACAGATTAACTGCAGAATATTGTCTCAAAATTACAACTCAGAGGTCTTTCTCCATTTCCTGTTTGCTAATCAGTTTGTGGCTTCCTAATCATTCTTTCATTTCCAAACTGAAATGAGTTAGATGTGTTCTATTGTTCTTTCTCAATGGAAAAAATATATATTGAGTTTATTAAACATGGTGATCTTCATCCAGTAGGCCACCTTGTAGGACTCTGTAGGTTTTGGCATTATTATTGTGATTAGAGGCTACAGGAGTAGTTATCTCTTTGCCTGATGTACATTTTTATCCGCTTTGACCAAGGAGATGAAAATATTTTCCAAATAAAAATCTTTCTTATGGGATGAAACAAGTCCCTCAGCTTTAGGAACCTACTCTATCCTGTGCAGTTGACTGGATTCCCTGAGATCTGGTGAAAGGATGGGAACAGCCTCCTTCATAGAGCAGTTTGGCACAGTAAGGTCAGGCTCAGATTCAGACTCACCATTAGAGGAAGATTTTCCTTTCTCCCAATTTGGTAGCTGACTATTGAATAATGGGGGAAAAAAAACTCCTTTCATTTCAATATATCTTTAGAATTGAATATTCAGCTAAGGTCAATTGACATTGTTTTCTGGAAGGCATAGGTGCTATCCTGAGTGAAACTAAGGAACAGTTTGCCTTACAAGGTTTCCCTGTGAACCTACACCTCCCATGGTGGCCAAGGCTTTCCAGCCTTCTCTTTCTTTTTAGAGTGAAGGGTATTCATTATTCTCCTGTCATATGGGGTTATCAAGTTGAATGAAAATTGGTTTACTTGTCTGGATTTGGGCCATTTCAGGAAAAATATCTGCCTATAGACTTCTCAGCAGATAAGTCTGCACATCCAGCTATTTCTAAATATCTTCCTCTGTGCTGCTCTGGAACAGGAACATTCCCAAAACAGATTGAGAGAGGAGTTAAACCTTTTGCATACTCCTTTCTCTGTTGCCTGGTCCTCAAGTTCATTGTTTCATAGTTAGGGATCCACATCCCAGTCTGCCCTGATCTTCTCATGTCTCTTCCCATGCCAGGGAAATCACTGACACCGGAGATTTAGTAGGATTTGAAAAAGATCATGCATTTCTACTGGCAGTAAATGCACTTTTAATTCAGTTTAAAGGCATTTGTTTTAAGTTATAAAGGGATATAAACCTTGCTGCTTCTGAGATCAGAGAGTCTGCAGCTGCTGGAGCTTGAATGAGTTTTTTTCCTCTGAGCAGGGGCACTGCTGCTGCCATGTGGGGAGCTCTGAGCCTTCCTGCTGATGCTGGCATCTCCTGAAAACAATACCAGCAGCTTGATGGAGGGACATGGTTCAGATTTTGTCACAAAGAAGGACAGCCATACAGCAAAAAGCACATCATATTGGATTTGGACAGTGGTCAGTGTGACTCAGAAGAGCCAAGAATCCTGGGACCCAGCTTCTGTGTCCACCCTGCACAGGGCTTCACCATACAAAATTTTCAAGGAAAAATGCACATATCAGTTCCTGTTCTGAAAGGAGTGCCTTCTGATTGCTTCCCTGAGTCTACCTACAGATTATTTAGTTAACATTAACTTGGATGTATGATCTATGGCATGGATAGAAGATGGAGGTAATATTTCATGCTCTGAACATTTATCTTCCAGATGCTTGTGATACAAACTATCTAGCAACCACATAAAAGGTGGCTAGAGAAACAAAGGATAAATTGCTGTTATTAATTTAAGAAAAAAAAACAACAACTCTATACACAATACATAAAGATTCACATTCACTGCCCCTCCATCAAGTTCATTAACAGCCTCCTACAGGAATAAGCAGATTTCCTCCAGGACTGCCATCTGAAGGACAGAAGAATATGGATTATTTTTTCTGTGCTGCCCTAGAAACTTTACAAATGTTAAGAACTCAAGTTCCTTTAGATGAACATGACAAGAAAGCAGTAAGGGGAGTAGATGACCACTTTTCTCACTGAGGAATATTTTTTTTTAATCTTTCTGTCCTAATCTCTTGAAACTTTGGCCCAAAGTCTTCTAAAATGTTATAGAAGGAAGAAAATTTCTTGTGGAGAAATCATTTGCAGATTTTATGGTTTCTGTTCTGGGCTATTGTGGTTGTTTTAGTACCTGTTATTTTTTTTTAAATTACAAATAATATTATTCAGACTCTATTTGTTGAAACAGAGTATATGCTTTTGCTGCCCAAGAGACTGGAAATGGAAGTATGGTCTACAAATATTAAAAATCCCCTGACAACATTATTCTCACCACTTTGGTATAATAGAAAGTAAATTATTTTTAAGATAAGTGGCCTGGATGTAGAGCCTTGCTTTTATCATTTTTTTCTGAATAGTGTGATGGCACGGTCACACTCTACTAAATATAGACCTTATATGAAGGGGAAAACCAATCTTTCTGTTTTCACTGATCTGCAATAGGCCATCTACCATCAAACTCCCCATTTCCTTTGAATGTGATGATATTATTATGCAGAAATCTAGCAATACTCTGGACTGGCTAAACCATAAAATGTGAATGTTTCTAAAATTGCCTTAGAATATGTTTATTTTCAATTTATAAAAACGTTGCAGTAGAAGTGTGGGATGGATATACATAAAATTTTTAACAATCAGTGCTGATATAAACCTCATGTTTTATATTACAGACACACAGATCATACATTCGGAAAAATAGGCTTTCAAAGCAGTAGTTAGGAAATGTCAGAATTAAAGTTACTATTAGGTTATGTTCCCATTTTTCTATTATTATCTTTAATTATATGATTATAAAATAACTCCTCATACACTATCTACCTCATTCAGCATGCAAAATATTCCTGAGAATAATCTAATCAATATTCTAGTTTTTTCTTATTGTTCAGTCTGCAACCTCAGGCCATATTTGTTGCTAAAATGAAGACTTAGAGATGGAAAACTAATTTTTATATCAGAGACACTCATCAATTTCACAACTGAGTGACACATAAGTATTAATTAACTTCTTTTCAAAATAATTTTATGAGCTGAAGAGCAGTGCACATACTATTTTATAGCCAGGGTGCCTGGACACATATGTGAAAACACATATTTCCATTGATTTGAGGACAGAATTTGAGACATAGGAGGATCAGATCCCTCAGAGCACCTAAAGTCATGTAGCAGTTTACATAAACCTATTGAGTTTAGCTGAAGCTGAAAGTTCCTTGTACTTTTCTCAATCTGATGCCCTGGAGATAAGCTGTGAAAACTCAAAACTGATGTGACTTCCTGTCATTTCACACCTATTCATGCTCTCAGCTGGGAGCCTAAATTTGTCCAAATGGTCTGGATTTACATCCCTCTTCAAGAAAAAGAAAAATGGGGATCAGGCTATGGAAACTGTGCTGCCATCTACCAGCTCTAGGTTGGCTGCAAATACACCACTGATGCAATGCAGTAGAAAGGCAGGGGGAGGTTTGTAGACATCTGCCTGTCTGGACCATAAACACACAGGTCCAGGAACTGCAGGGAAATGTTCTGTAGGATGTACTCTAGGGACTTTGGCCTTATTTGTTTTGGTATTTTCTTATAGTTCCCTGTGTCGGTCATCAGAGTGGTGAAAACAGGTTCTGCTGAAACCTTTGGACACTTCACTCCTCCATTTCCAGATGGTTCAAAGACTTGCACTGAGAATGAGAGGGCGTTGCAGGATGATGGAAAGTGCAAAACAGCATATAATAGGTGTCACAATTCAAAAAGGAAATTCTAATTAAAGTTGCAGAGTGAACCTTGATTTTCCAGTTTCCTCATTTCAGAATGTTGAATGTAAATGTTGAATGTAAATGTTTCCTGAAGATGTGGCACCAAAGATGAGCCCAGTCATTTGTGTCCACTGGGGAGTATGTGTAGAGAGAGAGCAAACCTCTAGCAATAGCTGACTGACTCGAGTTTACAGTCCATCATGTGTATCAGCCAACAGTGGATCTACCTTGAATGAATTCCTCTGATCCCCTTCTAAATTCATTTAGAAAAGTGCATGAAATGTATGCCTTTCATGTCTTTTAAAGTCTCCTTTGCAAATTTCATTTGGTGGTGTTACCTGTACTGTGAAAAAAGTTGTTTGCTATTGATCTTCTCTGTTCTACAAATCTCCCTCATATTCTTTTTCACCTTGTTGCTACAATTTCAAATTGTGTTTTTATTTGCTTTGTAGAAGTATGAAAGACAATGTACATCTCTGTTTATTTTTGTTGTCTTTGTCTGTATCCTTGCTAATTCTATTATACCTTTTCCTTTTGCTATGGCATGCCCAAGACTACAAGCTCCGTTTCTTAAATTTAGAATAATGAATCTTGAAATATTAATGGATGATAAATGTTAATTCACACATGATTATGCATTCTGCTGGGCTCCTAATTATTTTCCTAATTATTCTTCAAATTCTAGTTACATTTATAGACAATGCTGGACTCTGAGATGTTGTTCTGAAGACCAACTTGAAGTGGCTTCAAGATCTCTTTTCTGGATGATAATAGCTAAAGTGAAGGCAATCATATATTATTACATGTAGGTTAGGTTTTTTTCCTAGGCTTTCTATTCCACATTCTAACATCTAATTTCCTCTTGTGTTTATAATTTACTTATAAGTTTGAGTTCCTTGGCAACTTCTTACAATAAGCTTTAGATTATCCCAAATAATTCTGTACCGTTTTCAGATTTTGTCTTATCATCTAAGTGATATCCATTGGTTGAATGGCACATTTTCATATCTAGAATATATTTGAGCCTCCTTCTTTCTGAAATCTAACTGTGGAACCTATTATCCATTTTTTATGTTTTAAACAATTCTTAATCTACTATGGAAATTCTCTTCTATGCCATGACAGCCTTTTTCAGTGATTTTGAAATGAGACTATCTCAAAAGTATTTTTTTAAATCCCTGCATAATACAACATCTGAGAGGCTCCTCTAAAGTCATCTGGCTGTTACATGAGTCATGAGGTCTCTATGCAAAGTCTATGTTGCCTTTTCCCTAGTAGATCATATTTTGCTATTTTATTACCCAGTCTGTTCTTAAAGAATGGGACCTTCCTACAAAAATGCTTTTACACAAATAGAATTTATCTGATTTAATTGTCTGAATTAATTTAGAAAATCTTATAAAATACTGGTGTCATGTGTTCCACTTTCCCTTCTTGAGGTAACACAGCTCATTTAAATGACAGATGTTATTATTCACTATTAATAGTTCAACAGTTGCTTATTTCAGTTGACTAAAAATTTCTCAGGGGAACAATCCTGTCGGCTTATCCCATATGGGAAAGAATAGTTCTGTAGCAGGAATCTCTCTGACTTCTTCTGGAGTAAGTGTTGCCACAAGAATTAATTTTGACATATTTTTCTCTCCAGTAGTATTGTGTTAGTGAATGCTCCTTATACAGCTTGATCAGTTATGGGACCCACATACTTTTTGAAGAGAAACATTTTTAAGAGGAAAAAAATTTTAACATTTTTCTGTTGTTGTTATCTTTCTTTCTGTGTGTTTTCATGTGTGACCTCTTGGGCTTTTTTTTTTAAAGAAGAAAGCAGTGGAAATTTTGTCCTGTGGCAACAAATAACAGACCTGGAGAAGAACTTTAGAGATTTTAGCATAGAGCAGAGAACAGCAATGTAGTTCTTACTGGTTAGCTTTGGAGCCCTGAGATAACAGTTTGCCATCTCCTTGCCATTTTTACCAGCAGCAGAACAATAGTGAGACTCAGGACACTTGTTTTGACTCAGGGATATGCATATTGAGCAAAGATGCTTTTTCTCATTCCTCCCTTTTTTGTCCCCTTCTTTGACTTTGACCCTTGATCCTTATGTCAGCTCATTTGAACTATTCTGGTTGGTTTTTCCAAGAATGGCAACATGATGCTAACATTTAGGATGTAAAAATATCAGCCCGGAAAAGATGGCAAATGTAGAACTCTATAATGAAGAACATGAAACTGCTAGAGTAGGAGACAACACTATCTGTTCTGCCTAAAACTGCTGCTGCTAAAGAATCCAATTTCTAGCTACGTACTTTCAGGAGCATTAATATGGGGTAACCACAGGATGTCAAGGGATGCTGTGGGATTATAGCATCTGAAATGTAACTGATTCTAAACACAAGTTATTTCATCCAAGCAAAAAACATGTCAAAATTCAACATCTTTGTACCTGCAAACATTTGCCAAAAAAGGCTCATGTAACTTCCTCTCTACCATTCTCTCTTTCTCCATCTTTCTGAGATGAGTTCTTTACATGAACTTCACACTGGAAATCACTCACCAACTACTTATTCATATGAATTCTGTGCTGTGTGCTATGAACCCCTGCCAGGGATCTCTGGGAAAGGATTGATGCTTTCAGAGTCCTAACTTACAGGGAGGTCCTCTGCAAAACCGTGAAACTAATCTGAACCTTACACTTAGTTCAAGTTTCATTCTCCGACCTTGCACTGCAGATCCTATGAATAGAACATTGTCCTTTCCATGCAGTCTCAATAACTGGACATTTTCTGGGTCCGTGGATTTGTACAATGAGATATCTACTCCAATCTGTGTGCATAATGCTCCAGTGCCCACCAGGAATGGCTGCAATATTGGCGCCTTTCAATGTAGATCACATCATTCACAGAGCAGGGTTCAATAAAACGATACTGTAGTTAACAAGTTTTATAACACAAAGTTACTTTAAAACATGGAACTAATCAGGAGGAAGGCTGTTTATGCATGTCAGAGTTACATTGAATTGTCAATAAATAAACAAAGATTTGCTTCACCTATTGTCATGTATATCAAGTAAGCCATTAATCTAAACTAATGAAGCTTAAGATATATGACAGGCAGTTTTTATGGAGCTCTTTCTTAATTATATGTTTGCTTTCCATTATAAAACTGAGAGAGCCCATTTTCTAGAAAGCAGCACATTACAGCCAAAAAGCCTCGAATCTGCTGCTTCTCTCTTTGTTCCCAGCTCACAATAAGTAGCTCTTACATGTACACATTCATACTGTTCTCCTGGATGAATAGCCTACTCAGAAATTAATTTTAAAAATCCAAATAAAAATTTACATGGGAAAATAACATGTGCATCGTTTCATCTTTATTTACTTAGTTATATCATTAGATAGCTAGTTAGTTAAGGATTTTTGATCTCTCCTGGAAGACAAAAATGAAAGCTGAATTCAAACAGTTGCATTTGCAAGTCCATTTTAAATTTATGAGTGTATCTATTCTACAAAGATTTAGGTGATTGTTTGCTGTTGACATGGACCTACATTTCTTATGAGATAGCACATAATAAACCCATTAAAAATGCTTCAGAGAGAGCAAACAAACTCATATGCTTTCCTGGAAATTTCCAAGAATAAGGTTACTGGTTTCTCTCCATGGATTTGCAAGTTTGATATTACAGAACAGAAAAATGAAATGGCAATCTGTTTTTCATTTCCTTCTGAAAATGGTCAGAATTAATTCAGGAAGGGCAATTGCTAACAGATCAGCTTCATTTCCTTTCATACAAGGTAGTCAGATGTCAGCATCTACTGGCAGTTCAAATGCCCCAGGCTACGGGACACACACCCAGGACAAGCAGCTATGACACCACTAGGAAGAGACACCTGTACTTGAAAAGCACCTGGAGACCAGATCACACCTTCTAGAGCATCTCAGGTGGCACTAGACACCACTATTTTGGCTCCTGAATCAAGCACTGGATGTGTTTGAGTGAAGGTGTTTGCTGTGGTAGATGCTAAATCTTGACTGGAAAGGAAAAATATCTCACTTCAAAATCTTTACATTTCTCCTGGTAGTCTATATCAGAAATTAGTCTCTTGACTGTTAAAAATTATTGTTCTGTTTCTAATTTCACTTTAACTCTTTGAACTCCTAGCCATTATATTTTACAGTGCTTTGCCAGAATGAAAACCCTGATCGTCCTTTTGTTCCTCTGAAATACTGAAACGATTCGGTGCTTAGTTCTCACATCATTCTGGAACTGCTGAATGTCATTTCAAACAAAAGAAAACCTTGTCAAGTGTTGGAGAAGATGCTCTTTTCACATAAACCAAAAGTTTGCATTGATGTTAAAGCTTCCATTGATCCAGGTTGCACAAAGGTGGTGTGACCATTTGGGAAATAGAGGTGAGCTCTGAAGTGACTATGCCCAACTGATGGTTGTATGGTTGTTGGCTTTGAAAATGTTTCTACTTAGATGATAACTGAAAACTGAAGCATGAAAATCCTTGGTGAAATTTCATCAGAGTATTAAAAAAAAAAAAAAAAAAAAAAAAAAAAAAAAGCCAACCCATGCAAAACTCTTCAAACAAACTTTCCAAGACAGTGGAAACCTGCAAGCTGATCACACTAAAGAGACTGAGAGCTGAAACCTTCACGATAACTCAGATCAAAATCAGGACTTTCATGAGCTACAGACTTCTGCACTAATGACAGTGTTAAGGAGTTTGATGTCTTTCTATGTATGTGACTTTCCTGTTCTTGTTCTACTACATATTTTATGTGTGTGCATAAGAATTTTGTGTGTGTCCATGCATAGAAGTTACATAGCTGAACTTATCTCCTTACTTTGTTGACACAATAAAGGTTACCAGAAAAATTGGCTCCTATAGTCAAGTAAATGGCAAAGCTAAAGGCAAGTGAGAGGCTAGGCAGCTGGTCTAGTAGCTAGGGCAATTCTTTCAATATCTAGACAGCTGTATTATGGTCTTCTAAAAATGGCATTAACATCTGAGAAATCCAAGAGTCATTACACAGACCGAAGAGGCTTAGATGATCACAGATTTGGTTTTGAATTCATCATAAGAGACTCCTGTAACTGTGGAGGCCAGGGTGAAACAGGCTAGAGGAAACTACAAGGCAGAAAATGTGAAAAGAAAGAAGTTTTTTTGATTTTTAGCTTTAAAAAAAAACCCAAAAAACAAAAAAGCAACCAAATAAAAATAAGCCAAAAAAAGCCTAACTATCACATGGGGTTTTGGAATTTCAAGGAGAGCACAATTAAAAGTAAATTAATTGTTGAGAACCTGCTTCTTTTATGTCTATAGAACTGTATCTCTAAGCAGCTGATGATAGTGCCAGACTTTTCCCCTGACATCTGTGGCACTCTGATTTAAGGTGTCAGTACATGGATTCTTAGGAGGTCAAAACCTGTAAGGAAATATTTTGCATATTACCTGAAGTAAAGTTTCAAGCAGACCTGCACAATTTTTTTCCATCAGAAAAACTTTATGATGGAACATACAGGTTTTGTAAATTAATATGCTCTGTGGGGATATTTCAATTATGTTTTATGTCTTCCAACCCAGTTATGAATTGTTTCACATTGCTTTGCCCAGATTGAAGCATATGGTTGATCTGAGAAACCTAAAACATTTCA
This sequence comes from Heliangelus exortis, assembly GCF_036169615.1. Taxonomy (NCBI): domain Eukaryota; kingdom Metazoa; phylum Chordata; class Aves; order Apodiformes; family Trochilidae; genus Heliangelus; species Heliangelus exortis. The sequence goes on from NC_092423.1 coordinate 114,105,211, forward strand.
CTTGAAAATATTCTTAAAATTGGCCCAATTTCTTAGAAACATTGAAACTCTCATGTTCCTAAGGACTGGCCTCCACACAACTATTTTTTTCCACACGCCAGTATGACAAAGTTGACAAAGATGGGCAATACCTTAGCAACATAACATTGAGTGCATTGACCAAAATCTCCTCTACCTCTACAAAACTTCCTGCTCAGCTTGAAATTTTGACCACCAACAACTTTTATGGACTTAGGCCACTGTCTGACAAAGACTGTGGTATCCAGTCAACATCAAGTGTGGATGCATCCCATTAGATCCAGTAGCATGCGGGTTACACAGATGCAGCAGAATGGATACGTGTACTGAGATGTTAAGGACTGAGCGCCTTTAGTAATAGCAGTCCTTTAGCAATCTATATCAGCCTAACATAAATATGATAGCAATCAAACACTAAAAATATCATAGATTTTCAGGCCTGAAGCAAGATTTCAAAAGAAGCTAAACTATACACTGAAAATATGAACTTAAAGAAACTGTATGATATCTGAGGATCACTGTTCGGTACCTATTTTTAAAGAAATAGCACTTTCCAAATGCTACATCTGCACAGGCATTTACCATTTTTAGGTACCTCCCATTATGAAACTACCCTGGCCTTCAAACTAACCTCTGAAATACTTCATATTTTCTTTTCCTGTTTTGGACCACATAGAATTGTTCGCACTGGATACTTAGCTCTTATGGACAGGAATAAAACATTATCTGCTAAGTCTGTTCCACTAAGTAGAGAAATTAGTCTTCAGAATTGCTGTAGGACTAATTCAAAGTAACTGAGATTTTCATTTAGTATAAGCCATCTGAACATCCCAACCTAGCATAAAATGGTTCAGTGAAACTATCACCAATCTGTCTTAGGTTTGTTCTGATTCATAAATACTTCACCACTGATGTAATGCATGCAGTCGTAAAATTCTCATATGTATAAAGTACAAATATTGGTAGCTGTTCAATATGAATGGCTATCTAAAAGGTATTAAAGAAAGCAAGCTCTGGAGAGAAAGTGGAGGTTTTTCAAAGATCTGCTACAGCTTTGCAGTAAAAGGGGTTTTTTTTACTTTTTTTCTTCATTTTCTGGGATTAAAAAAGAATCTGTTCTGTTTACTGCATAGCCATTTACATTCTGGCTTCGGATTTTTCAAGAAGACAAAAGTCTGTTTCCATTAGCACTAAAACCAAAGAGAGGCTTTCACCCTAGAAATGTCAGGCTCCATTACTTTCTGTAGAGTCTGAAAGCACTGCATCTGTTGATGTCAGAAACGGGCAATATGTCTATCCACAGAAGAGCAATGAGGCCTGTGAAAAGAATGTGTAAAAAGCCAGGCAAAATTGTTTTCATAGATGGCAAGTAGCAGCAGTGGTAAGAAAAACACCAAATTTCCCTTCCATAAGGAAGAAATACATAACTAAAAAGAAGCCACTTGAGCTGATTTATTTGTTTTGGAGGAAGGAAAAGTAAATACTTTTTATGGTTGAGGCATATGTGATTTCCAAAGTTTGTAACACACTTCAGATGCAATAGGTGAACTCAATATTGATGTGTGATATTCCACTTCAAGTAGCTCTTCAAATAATTTATGTTGACTTGAGCTAAATATTGTTTGTTGTATACTCTAAAATACGTATTTTTCAGAAAGAGTCTGTGCTTAAGAGATAGATGCTAAGATGAAATGTTTATGAGGAGGAACTAAATGAATAAAATGCCAGAATTCTTAGCATCTGAACTTAACCATGTATATTTTTTCTATTTAAACATTTCTTGTCTTAACTTGGTAGATGTATTAATGTGTCTAAGTCTCTGCAATAGCATTCTACATGTTTTTTCAATCCAGATTCAAGAAAAAATCTATGTAAGCATTCTCGTGTTCTCTTTCATCTAGCCTGGATGGTAAGGACAGTAATATTTCACTTTTCACTGAGAACATATTCTTCTCAAAAGTCAGATGCCTTACATTCGTTTGTAGATTCTCTGTCTCAAAATAGGCCAATATGGACTGATCAGGACAAAATTATTTGTGCAGGCAATATATAGCCTCAGCTCTACCCTGCTATTTAACTCTGCTTTTTAAACATTTTTTTAAAATGCAGTCTCTGTCAACATAATAGCATTGTCATGTGTCATGGTTAAACTCTGAGCTGGCAATTAGAAACCCACAAGTGAACACAGGAAGACTGGTGGTGTTTTTCACAGCTGTTAATTATTATTATAAATTTATTTTATTCAGCAAACTAAATTGACATGGATTTTAGGTATATACCTATATCTGCTGCAAGTAAATCTGATGACTGTAATTGCCATCAGGGACACAAGTCATATCAAAAAGGCTTTTTTTCAAAGCTGTGAAATGTAGTCTCTTCATCTGAATTATAGATACTTCATTTTAAATACCGTCTTAGCTTGGAAAATTAATGTAACACAGCTCTGACCACCCACTCAATAAACTTTATTAGTTTTGAATTTAAAATAAGCACAGTTAAAGGAAATTCAGAAATTAGTAAAAATGAAAAGATAATCCTGGAAGACAAGATGCTCCTGAGAGTTCTAATAATGACCTAGCCTAATCTTTTTTTTTTTTTTTTTTTTCCAGTCATTGAAGATAAGATGATATGGGACACAGGATCAAAGCCCTGATATTCAGATTATTGAGACCAAGAATAAAAATATCATTAGCTAGTGTGTGAAGGACTGTCTGGATTATACCAGAAACATTTTTTGATTGTCCCACAAGATCTTAGAATCCCTATAGTCTATTGCAGACAGAGAATTGGAATATGCACATATTGGATCCACTGCCTACATAGTAAAAGCTGCATTTACTTTGCAAAGTTGGGATTTCACTCACTGAGTCTAGAACCACTAATAAAAGGTATTCAGAACCTTGAGTAAATGTTGCTTAAAATTATGGAACCTCTCAGTAGGGTCATTTAAAAAAAAAACATGTCACAAATTCACAAATGCACCCCATGTTGAATGTATTACGGTAATTGAACTGTCATCATAGTGTTGTCAGTGTGCATCTCTACCTAATTGAAAACACATTTCTTTGCAGTTTCAGCTATAAAAAAAAGCATGTGGAAGGCTTTTCCTGGAGGACTGGGGGGAGGAGTTCTGAAGCCTTTGTTACTTTTTCTTTGGTTTTGGTGTGAACTGTAACCAGGAGTAACAGAAATTAGGAGAACTAAACAAGTAAAATTAGCCACATACCTATTAATTTCAAGAAACTTTGGGTTTAGGTTAATTTTAAAGTCCTTTTCCTATAATACTGGCACTGATGTGAGCAGGAAAAATTTATTAACAATTTTCCATTGTATATCATTTTAAGAGACTTATGTACTTTCAGCCTGAATACCACATGTAATAATTCATAGCAGAGCAATCCATATGCTACATATCTCCGTTAATCTGTCAAGTGAAAATGCTAAACCTGGAGTAGATGAGAAGAATAGATTTATTGTGACAACATTTTTTTGATTCCTTCTTCGCTTTTCTCTCCTAAAATCTTCTACGTGCTAGATATCATTCCTAGGTAAATACTTATCCATGGCTTTATGTCCCTTCCTGGTGAGAATTCATCTCTTCTCACCAAGACTCTCAGCAGAGACTGCTCAAATAACCAGTTCAATATTCACTACAGGTCCTCTTGTAAATAATGCAATATTTATTGCTAGCCCTAAGGAAAAAGAAATTACTTGAGTAGATGGCAAATATAAATGTAAGTCTGCAAAGGGATAGATCAGAAAGTATTGTGGGTACTGCTTTAAACTCTTCTTACAAGATAAAGTTACAGAAACATTACATACTACAGTAAGATACTTTTGACTCATTCATGCAGCCAAAGTTGCTTAATTTTTAAAAATCAGAATAAAATCATAATTGCTAACATTTTGATATGAATAAAATCATAAGTGTTGATGGGTTTATCAGTGGCTCTGTCTGGAGTCAGAAGGGCACACATGCAGATGGGTCTCAGTCTTCTACCTTTGGACCTAACCAGACAGAGAATGAGTTGCTGAGAGTTCATGTGTCCCTGTCCCCATCTTTGCTGACTTAGCTGAACTTAGGACACTGTCTAGGTTCACACACATTCCCAAGATCCTGCAAACAGTCCTGGATACCCCAGGTTAGGCACAGACCACATGAATGTCTGCGCCCAGTTACGTAAAAGTTAATCTTCCTATAGCTGATATAAGGGGGTGTGGCCCTTCTTGCAGCAGTTACCCAAGAAGTCTTCTCTTGCCTATCAGAAACCTATGGAATCCTGTGCTTCTTTCCCTCATGTTACCAATGTCTCTCTCATTTTTTTCTGGTTTAAAAAAAATTAAAAAAAAAAAAAAAAAAAGAGTTTTGCTTACTGTTTTCATCTCAGTCTCTGGTGAAAGATAGGAACCTCCTAACTGAAGATATCAACAGGGTGTTCAGTGCCAGTCTTTCTCAGCTGCAGGTAACCAAGCAGTGAAGTCCACAAAGCACATGTTTTGTGACCATTTTGATTCATCACTCAGCACTTCACTAAGGCACTCATTATGTACTTATATGCCCAATTAAGACCATTTGCAGCAATGGTGTTTAGATATACCTTCATTCTTCCATCCATCCAGTGAGTGAATATATACTTCTGCAATCATTACTCAGTTCCCTATCAGTCAGTCATGGCTGTGGGATTTCTTTATGCAAAGTAATTATCTCATCCTCTTGTCTCCAGAACATCACTTCCCTCTTCTTTTTAATGGTGGAAAGCAATGAAGTATTATAGATGTAGCATATGTCAGATAATCCTGGTAGCTACCAGGCAGCCAGATCATCAGACCCTTCACAGAAGAAAATAGAATTACAGAGATGAGATGAGGTGGATATCAGATGAAGATGCTTTGTCTAGAAGAATCAAAATTAGCTTTTACAGGTTGAGAAGAAAGATAACTGATGAAAACACACACCAGAGACCACCCATCATCCTGCTGAGGAATATTAACAACAAACAAAGAAGCCAAGCATCAGGATTCATGCATAAATTGTAAGCAGATCTGGGATGCCTATATATGGGGTGATATTGAAATACTGCCATATTTCCATCCCACTCTCTAGTTCCTTGATTTTTTTTTTTCAGATATATGAAACCCTTTTTCTGACTCTTTACACCAAAGGTATACTTAATATTGACTCCTACGAGAAAGAAAGAGGTTTCTAGATAAAAATAAGGCAACAGAATACAAACCTCAATATTTAAGCACTCAGAAATCAGAAAATTCTAAAATGAAGACTACTATTTAAATAGTGGCGTTAAGTCCATGAATTTCAATAAACCAATGAAGTACACAATACTCAACTTTAAAACATTGGTTTTAATGCACATATTCTAGGTAAAATACCTTTCTACGTAAAATACCTGTTCTGATATGTGACTGAATGCTAAGATTTCCCATGATTTTGATAAAGAGAGGAACCATATTTTTTATAAATATTACAACTTTGATATTTCCATGGATATTTCAGAATCAAGGTCATTTGGTAAACATGCTTTATCATGCACTACTTTATTCATCCCTCATTTTTATGACATTTGTTTATAAATACAGTAATTGTGCTAAGTACAGGGTTCAAAATCATGTAAAATTATTTTATTGTAGTTAAGATTTTTACATAAAAATAAGTAACAGGGCAGGATTTCCCCATAACTTGTTTGGAAATGTATTACTGAAGAGACTAAGAAGTGATCCAATGGTTGCTAAAGTTTCTTAAGAAAAGGTTGGTGTCTTCAAACCTGTGCAGAAAGAGTATAAACAACTACAGAATTAATGCTTTAATTAGCTTTCATGCTGAGAACCCATTTTATTACACTCTGGAGAAACATGGATATGAATTAAGAGTAAGGGGGTTCTAAAATAAAGTGCTTCCATGCATAAGTATAATGACAGAAGTTTTCAGAGGAAAATGTGAGGTGGCATTAGTGAAGCATCTCTCCCATTAAAGGTTACTGTGAAATAAAACTTGATGAGCTGCTTGTGATTGATCAATAAACCAGACCAGAAGACTACTATTTAAGTGAAAAGGGAACACATAAGAAGAATGCATAAACCTCCTGTATAAACTTAGAGGTCTGATGAATAAATGCATTATCTATTGTGACAACAGTTCAGTACTGCTAATGTAATTAAGATAAAATTGGAAATATATTTCTGAACCCTTTCAGCTAAAGGGAATTATTAATTACTTAGTTCTTGAGAATGCTTTGCTTTAGCTTGTTGGGAAACAGTTTTAACCAATTTGCTATTTGCTATTTGCAAGAGAATTCCCTGCCAACAAATAATCAAGAACACCAAAAAGCCTCTCTATTTTCTTTTTCATACTAGCTGTCACATATTTAAGGAGATAAAAAATAGATAATGTAGTGGTCAGGTTAGACAACTGAGCACAAACAGGCAACTCTGAAAGAATGACACATTGTCTAGAAATTATCTTGGTGAAAGAAACAAATCTGAAATCTTCTGTAAAGGTTGTACAAATGACACAAATAAGTGTCATCACTTACTTACAGTAAGTAAAAAAAACCTATCCCCTACATTCAGATTGGATCTATTCTTTCTGAGAAGGTCAATAAACATCCACTGCTTTCAGAGCCTGAGGTAAACTATTCCCTCTGACAAAGGAGCAGAACCTATTCTCTTACATACGTGTACAAGCAGGCATCCATGTTTCAGCAACCCATTATGAGACTTCTCACAGAAGTTAGTCAGTACCTGGGGCCCAAACCCCACAGATTCCGAATGCAGACAAAGATGATAGTCCTTGCATTTCATTACTATGTAACTATGAGGCCTGTTGTTATTGTGGTCTATCAGGCCCAAAATACAAGTCTGTTGTTCCCAGTTCTTGCCTTCTGGCGTTATTTCCCAGTTGTCAGACAGCAAAATATGAACCCCATGCTGGTGAGCACGGCCCACACAGTGACTGAGGTGGGCTGGATGCCTGAAGATCCTCTCCTGCAGAAAACATCTGCAGGTCTGCTGAGGTCAACAAGCAGAAGTCCTTCCCGAGTGCCATCAGCTCCACATGCCCCATCACAGTACACAAACATGTGCCATCCCCTCAGCAAAGCACCATCTTCCAGTTTAAAGCCATCAACCCTCATCCTGTCACAACATGCCCTTGTAAACAGTCCCTCCCCAGCTTTCCTGTAGCCACCTTCAGGTACTTCAAGGCTGCTATAAGGTCTCCCCAGAGCCTTCTCTTCTCCAGTCTGAACAACCCCAACTCTCTCAGCCTGTCTGCATAGGAGAGGTCCCCCAGCCCCCTGATCGTCTTTGTGACCCTCCACTGGACTTCCTCCAACAGCTCCATGTATTTCTTATGTTGGAGGTCCCAGAGAGCAGCTAGAGATCAGCTACAGTGGTAGCTTGGAGGAATCAGCTGCATCGTCTACTATTTGAAACAAATGATAGCAAGCTGGGTAAACATCCCCTGGGAAAGGTTTAGGTATCCTGCTGAGGAGGTGGGCAGATGAACTTTGGAGGTCATTTTCAGCCCAGTTTTTTAAGATTTGGGAAACCTACTGATAACATCCATTTCTCCCTAACAATGGATGTTTGGGCAGCAGAAGGGCAATGAACAGCTCGAAGTGATGATATTATCACCGATATTTCTACTGAAAATCCAGTCTGTAGGCAGCCTGTAACTCTACCTCTTCTTAGTGAACATTTTCATTTAATTTTAGCTGCATTTTATTTTTAAAACTCAATTCACTCAAATTTAAGTAGCTCATATTCTAGGTTTGTAAATAGCTCATCTGGTAAATGCTGGATAGATGCTGGCAGCAAGCACCCATCTTCAATGTTTTGATTAGTTCTGCTTGGCTTGTATCGTCAGTTGACTGAATGTACGATTGTGCACATTAAATAGAGTAATGTCTTTATGGTTACTTGGCAATTATTTAACCACTACATTGTACCCCAAACTCCATCTTTCCCAGATAAATATAATACATCCGTCATCATCTCTCCAAAGTAAAACACAATTATTATAGCATACATACAATTCAGAGAGACATAATGGCACACTTTTAATATGCTTCAAGTTGAACTTGCAAATGAGCATCCTGCTGTGGAAAGAACTTCACACAGACATTTTATGTTGGTTTTCTGAAGGTATTACTGTTTTCAAAGTACTCAAAGTCTGTTGGATCTGTAGCTATTCTGAGTCGCTAAATCAGGCCCCACTTACTGTGATATTACTAAAGGAATGAAGAGGATTTATTATCTAAATTTCCCAGCAAAGGATGCAGAGCTATTCAGATAGGTGTGAAATGATGGGGTTTGATTTCAAGTGGTCGATAGATTAGCACCTCAAGATTGCAGGGTTGAAGGAGGCAGACCATGGCTTGTTGTGTGAATCAGAACTTGACTTTTGGTGCTACTTGTACTGAAACAATGTATTAAGAAAAAGAAGACATGGGCAAAATGTAATATTTTTATAACTTACCAATCCACAGCAGGGGGCAGAGGGGTGGACCGGGTAATCTTTAAAAGGCCTTTCCTGCCCACACCATTCAGTGATTCAATGATTTCTGAAGTATCTTCACAATTTTTCTGAACACTTTTGCAGATAAACCCCCAGCCTGAGCCTTGTAGGTAAGTGTGCTGGCTCTGGGAAACCAGACTCACACGGGTAGTGACATTGTGTCTGATCACTAAATGAAGTAGGAAGCCCATTCAAAATCAGGAGATTCATTTGGTGCCTGGGGAGACTGACATCTTGAATTTGATGAATAGGTAAGGTAGGGTGTTCAGTTCTGTCCCTCTCTTGCTTTCCTTCATGCTTGCTTGCTTGTATTTCCAGGCCATAATTAGAGCATTAGTTGAACTTGGGGTTTCATGGAGTACTGGTCCAAATGCAGAAAGTATTTTCCATGAGCTGTGTTGACAGTTCATTCAAAAGAACTGAGTGTTGAAAGGGCTATTAATTCTCTACATCAGGTTAAAGTTATCTGGTTCATCTTTCATTTGCCTACTGAATTTATTAGGATTTCATAATAATTCAGAAAGAGTTTATTAAATTAATTTTATCAGAATTGGCAACAAAAGTGTTTAAAACTTTCTTATCCTTCCTTCTGAACCATTCTGTCAACATGAAAAAGTTCAATAATACAAAAATGTGTCTGTAATTTTTTTAATTATCTGATAAAAGATACGGTTCTTGAAAATACTTTGAAGTAGCTGCAGCAGCTACTGCTACTCTGTAACTTCATGTAGGTGGGCTCCCAGGCTCTGCAGAGTCTTGTTGAAGGCAAGCAGACGGTACCTATGCTTTGCAATTCTCCTTGTATTTACTTGCCTACAGGATTGGCACTGAGTATTTGAGAAATGCAGCTGTTCCAGAGAAAAAAAAAAAAAGGTATTTTTCCAGCTTATCACTGTTGCTTTAAAACTTCAGAATCTGGCAGCAGTATGGAAAAAATATTTCACTGTTTGTCAGCATTCATTTCAATGCTTGTTTGGAGATGTGGCAGCAATTTGCAATCAGACAGCTCAATGCAGTTGGAAATATTTAATTTCCAGAACGTGAGAGTTCTGGGCTCCTGTGGAGTCCCAAAGCCTGAAGCTAATATATAGGCCCCAACCTTGCTTTCATTTAAGTCATTGGCAAAATTCCCATTGACTTCAAGTGAAGCAAGATTGGCCCAGTTTCAAAGAAGGAGTACTATTAGGTTTAGCATTTTAAACCCACAAACATAAGGAGTAGACTTAACATTATCGTGATTGAGCATTTTATTTTCAAATGCATTTGACAGTATATTCAAACAAAGAAATGTGGCTTATCTTTAAAATTTCAGATCGCTGGGTTGAGCAAAATGGGAGCTGCTTTCAATTAAATAATGCAATGAAAAGTATTAGGACTGAATTGCATTTGGCAGAAGAGAATATTGTATTTAGCTTATTGCATTGCATTCATTGGTTTGTGGTTGTGGAGTCCTCAAGCAAATACCATAAATCCACATCATGTCTTTGCATGTTGTAGCAGATTTTGCATTTGGGTCTCAGAGTTAGTTGAAAGATGTGTTAAACCTCATGTAAACAGACAGCTTCCTGTCAGCCACCCATCTGAGAAGCCTCAGAAGTTATTAGAGTGAGGTTTTGGATCAAGCTACCCACAAGAAATTCACTCCAGATATGTCCACTACAGAGGAGGAGACCACATGAAGTACAACAGAAATGTCCCACAACAAGCTAATCCAAAACTTTTTGGAGGTTTCTGATATCACAGCCATCAAAGAAATTCAGTTTTAGGGGCATGTATGTAAACCCCAGAGCTAAAAGTATTGCCAGGCTGAAAGGCTGTTCTAATTACCTCAGTCTGGCATGGTTTACCTGAGAAATGGAGATATTGTCCTACCTATAGTATCAGGACAGGGTAGGTTGCCTACTCTTCGGTTGTAGTGTGCTAGTGAAAGGGCAAAAAGGACATGTGCCAGGTGCTCCTGGGGACAGTGAACTGGATCCTGGTTAGGATGCAGGTTTGGTTCAGCAGGAGAGAGGAGAGGGCCTCAGGCTTCACGAATCCTGCTCACAGGCTTCTGCAGAGGCTGTGCTTGCTCTGGGTGAGGCTCAGATGTAGGACTCTACAGCTCAGCCTATGGTGGCAGCAAACAGCAGCAACTTCATCCCAGAGAACAGCTGGAGTAGACCAGATGTGCCTGGTTGTTCAATCTCTTCCTAAACAAGGAGCTCAGAAGCAATCTCTTCACCCAAGCGCCCTGTGGTGTCTGCTTATACCATGCTCCTGGCTGTAATGGTCTTGCTTAGGGTACAGCAGGGCACAGAGGGTCCTGTATCCAGGGGATACCTTCACCCCTATCCCAGCATACTGGGATCTGTACATCAACAGGCTTCTGGGAGGACAGAGTCAATTAGGCTCTAACAAGAAAAAAATACTAATATCTGAACTGAGCTCTTCCTCTGTGCTTTAGAGGTTGATTGGGTTTGCTTTGCTCATTTGTGTCTATGTATGAAGAAGGCTTCTACTATGTGTTTGATTTCCTTTTTTATTATATTATTCTAATTAAGGAAACAGAGAAGATTCAAAGACAATAAACAGTAAGTAAGGATGTTATATACTAACTTCCCAGAGCTAAGGGATTTCCAAGAAAGTACTACAAGAAGCTTCTGATGCTGGCTTATCAACAGAATGGGTCAAAGGGTGAGCAGGGACTTGTGCTGCCAAGGGCTCCAAATATCCTTTCTATCTGCTCTCAGAGAGACAGAGGGTGAAGAGTGACTTTCCACCTTCAGAGGAAGTGATCAAGGCACCAGATGTGTTACAGGTCTGCCAGGGGCTGCAGCAGTCATGGACAGTAACTTTACACTGGCCATGAGAGGACAAGAGCATGACAAAGTACTCAGAATTGGCTTGTTTGCCATTAGGAGGAAGTAATAAAAGTTTTTTTTTTTATATAGTTGGCTGCACAATGAACAAATTTACTGCAACATTCAAGCTTCCTACCACTTGCTTGCTGAGTTCAAAGTGACAGGATTAAGCAGCTACTGATAGTCCTAATAACTGAAAAACTCTGTGGTACTTTAAATAATGAACGCCAGCAGGCTGCCAGCTGAAAGAACCCAAATATATTTACAGTTCATCCACTGCTTTCTACTACAACAACTGCAGCTGTTTTGAGTACTGTAACTGAAGGAAAATTATTCTGCTAATTTTTATACTGACAAGCCCATTCAAATAAACAATAACTGCAATTTACCAGAATAACTCTGCTCTGCAGACTTCAGCAGAGAACAGTGAGTCTTTCCTTAATCCATCTGATGTAACTTTTGTTATCATAGTGCAGAGAGGGAGGACAGGTAATACATAAACAAATTGTTTTAGAAAGTTAGTAACTCCTGAGTTTTAAATGAGACTTTGTACCTAAAGAAACACAGAGACAAAAATCAGTCAACTAGACAAAGTCAGTTCTAGGCAGAAATCACAATAACATAACTCAGTTAATCTGTGGAAGATAAAACTCCTGTAAAGGGTCATTTTAATTTCAGAGTGAACAAATAATTAATTAAAAAATATATTTTCAGAGGCTTGTTCCTTTTCAACTGAATGGGGTGCTCTGCTACTGAACCAGACACTGAATTGTCAGAGTCAGATCATTAATATAGTCTGAAAGCAATTCAAAATCTGTATCCCTGCATATTTCACTGTACTATATACTTTCAAAATATACATTTTGAAGTATAGCTGTGGCTTCCCAGAAATATTCAGTGCCTGTAGTAAGGGGAAAAAAAAATGCTGGGAGGAAATGGATTTGTTTTTTCAGTTAAAAATGTATATTTTCTTTTTGGCATAGGATGTAACCACCAAGTATTCTTTGGCATTTCTCTTTGAGACAATTACAGATCTTTCTCTAAAACGCCAATTTTAAATGCTGTCTTGTTATCTGCAGTTGATGCTCTTACCATTCCTTTTTATAGCAACCATTTTTCAAACAGTTTTTGAGTCAGTCTCATAGCCATTGTCTCCTGGAACACTTTATTCTGCCCAGTACCTAAATTGCTGACTACCCCAGATCTAGAAGACAAATTACTGCCATGAAAAATATTCAACCATCAAAATGGCTGCTGTCTCTGCAAGAAACTGCATTAAAGCCTGGAAGTGGCCTAGTGTAGATATTACCAGCATTAGCAATGTATTAAAGAACTCAGAAATGCATTTACCATTTAATACATTAAAGACTGGAGAGCTGGCAGAATAAATGCATCAGAAAACACAGTGCTTAACTTCCTTGCTCCTGAGTATTATCTTTTCCACAAAGTGTTTACACTGAAATTTCTTGTCTCTGCACAGAAGTTATGCTACCTCTGCTGGCAAATCTGGCTATTTTAACCTGTTTATGTGTTGATCTAGCAAAAAATGTGCTTGGTACATCCTCTGGTGGCAACATTTGGAAACATCAGTTGAGTGTGCGAAGAACTGACTTCTCCAGTTTCTTTCTTCATGTACTAGAGCTGCATTTTCCCCATTTAGGAATAGGAGACCAGCTGGCCAAGAGCATCCAGAAAGAGCCACTGAGAGGCAGGAAACCACCTCCACCCCACTCTGGGCTGCCATCCACAGGGCTGCCCATCACCTAAGTTCAGAGGTCTGGTGGCACGATCGCACCATAAATCTTTGTTTGCACCCCCTCCATGCTATCCTTCTGTCTCAAACTATTGTGTTTTTATGGAACAGAAGTGAAGTTGTGCAAGTCTTGGTTGTAGTCTGCTTTCCCCAAAGGGAAACCACACTTAAGGGAAACCACAATAGCACTTTGTGAAGCACTGGCACTCAGGGCAGGCACAGGTAGCAAATTCCCACACTAGGGAGGGAGGTAATACAGACAGGAAGGTACTCCTGGCTTTCTGGATTTAATGCAAATAGGACAAAAAAAGGATTTGTGAAGCTATTTTCCACTAGGATGGATGAGCCTGACTGAGAAGAAGGTGATAGCCTGGCTGTTGAGAAGCAGCCCTCTCGGGTCCCCTCACCTTTCCCTGCTGCTTCCCAGGCAGCCCAGGCATTGCTCTTCCTCACCACTGGAAGCCAGCAAGCAGGACAGTGTCACTTACAGGTTATTAATGTGCACAGGGAATGAAGAAGGAGCTATGAAATAGGTGTGAAATTAGATTAATTTTAAAAATGGCTAGCAGACGATCATCTCAGGAGCATGTGCAAAAATAGCTCCTTTTCTAATCAGGATGTTTTCTGTTTTACCCAAAATGTTGTTGCTTTTCTTCTTTTTTACCCTTTTAACTTCAGGAGATAGGCAATAGGCAAAATGTTTTACTACACAGCTTTTCACTCTAATAGCAAAGAGGGATTAGTTACTATTCAATCAGCTGCTTTTCTTCCCAAGACATATTGACAAGACCCGTGAAATTAAGCCATGCAGGCTTCTCAGTCTTGGAGAGTGTCTTGTGCTGAGGGTGAGTTTCTGTACTCAGGGATGAACCTTGGGAGGGAGGCAGAGAGAGGATCATCAGGAACCACAGGAAAGTGGTGCCAGGTAAAATTGGTAGCATCTGGTTATCAGTGCACCTCAGTCCTCTGGTGGGATGGTGGCTCTGTGCCCCAGACATTACAGACTAAACACAACAAAGAGAAGTGCACGGTGCAGCAAATAGCAGAGGTGGGCACCAGGCTTTATTCAGAGGAGAAGGCAGATGTCATCACAGCCTTGAGGAGGAATTACAGGCTGAAAGGACAGGGCAAATTTCAGTGTCTCTGCCTGAGGCCTGTCCCTGTCTCTAGGGAAGTGCCTGATGCCAGGGCAGGGGCTGCCTCAGTGCTCCTGAGTGCTCCTGGCTGAAGTGATGGGGACAGGATGGGCTGCCAGGCTCCCTGCCACTCTGGGGAGCCCCCAGTCCTCATGGTGCCCTGCTGCACTACCATGTTTGGATCTTGAAGGAGCCAAAAGGATGGGGTGAAGTCACTAGGACACAGTCACCAAAGCTGAGTGTGGTTAGTCCAGAGGAAAATTTTACAAGGAGACAAGGAAAGCTCATGTAGGAAGCACTTGAAAGCAAATTACACCAATAATCCACAATCACAGTGCTGTGATAGACCCAGAGAGTGCAGCTCAGCATCCCTGTGTTTGTACAGCAGCAACAGGCTCATGTATGACATGGGGACCAAATGGGGCCAAATGCTCCTGTCAAGCCTGCTTGAAGGTGCACCATTGAACTTCACCCAAGCAGGGCCCATAGGAGGGAGGATGAATGAGTGTTTTGGCTTGCCCTTTGCAACCCTCCTTCAGTGACCCAGGAGGGATCAAGCATTTTCATTAAACCCTTCCAGCTCAAGATGTAAGTGCCTGAATCCAGCACTGAAACTTCAGACCCCCAAAAGGCCTAACAGCACGACTGAGGTGTTTCTACCTATCTCTCCCAAAGCAGAGGTGTTCTGACTGCAGGTACCATTGAGCACACCCAAGTCCAGCCATACCAGCAACCTCTTTTTCAAGAAACCGACTCCAGGCATAACTAACATCATTTTGTAGTAATTTAAACACTCAATAAGTGGTGCCTGCAGCCCCAGTATTTACTTATTTATTTAAATATTATAATTATAATATTATTTAAACTACATTGTTAGAAGGGCAAATTATTACATACTCTGGCTACTAAAATGTCCGACTACAGCTCTGGCAAGAGGAAAACATGTGCATGTATATATGAAACATGATAGGCAGGCAATTGCTTCCAGGCCATCTCCTGCTGCTTAGAGATGATTCGTCTGATGTACTGTGTAAGAATGGATGTATTGATGTACTATGTCCTGAATAGAACTTTAAAGAAGTGAAAAATTTGGACCATCCCTACTGATTCTATACTACCTGGAAAATAAGAAATAAAAAAAATAATAATTCTTGTTTAAAAAAATCATATAGTGGAGGCCTATGTGTCTGAAAAAGAGAACAGATTCTTGTCCTGCAGCTGGAGTAGCTAAAATTACTAACAAGAGTAAGAAAGTGTGGAAAGTGATTTCTGCCAGGTGATGCCTGAATATGCACAGAGATAGACTATTTACTAGATTACAACAAAAGAGACTCAGTCAGTTTTGGAGACCAGAGTTACACTTTGGCTAAATCAAATCCTTATAATATCAGATCAAGGGATCTTATGCACTAAGGGGGTAGAAAGGCACAAACACTTTTTTATATGTAATTAATTTCTCATGTAATCACTTAATTAAAAATGTTTAGAAGAAAAAAAGTTCTTTGTCGCTTCTGGTGCATCCACAGTGAGATTCCCATGTCCCTGTTGGAAATAATCAACACCCATTTTTGTCTCTTCACATAAGACCCATCACCTGATTGCGGTGACGGGAAAGATTCTGGATTTATACTGATTTGTGTCCTGTCTCTTTTCCTACTCATCTTCTCACTCAACAACCCCCTTAACTATATACCTAATCATCAGGTATACAAGTGAGCAGGGACAAAATTTACCTCATAAAGTTAAGATTTTAGTGTCAGTTCCGGCTTTGCCCTGGCAGGACTGGAGGAACTTTTCCTTAGCTTGCTCTCTTCTGCAGTCTCTGGGCTGGTGGTGCTCTCTCAGACTGCATCTCCATCTTGTGCCTGGCTGACACAAGAGCCCTGCATGTGCCGAGCCTGCTAACCCCTTTCAAGAGTGGTCTGCTTCCTATGGCCAAATGCAGATCTCAGCTGGCAAACAGGATGCAGGGGAGTTACCCAGCATGGCAACCATCAACCACAGCTCTGTGTCTTACCATAAAAAAACAGAATCATAGAATCATAAAATGGTTTGGGTTGGAAGGGACCTTAAAGATCATCTAGTTCCAGTTCCCCTACAACGGGGAGGGATGTCTCCCACCAGACCAGGTTACTCAAAGCTACATCCAACCTGGTCTGGAACACTTCCAAGGGTAGGGCATCCACAGCTCCTCTGGGCAGCCTATTCCAGTGTCTCACCACCTTCACTGTAAAAAATTCACTCCTAATATCCACTGCTAGTGCCTTACCCTAAGCTGCAGGCACCAGCCAGATGTGGGAGGCAGCACTGGCAGCCCTCATCTCACAGCCAGGCTGATGCTGGCAGCCACAGCACTCGTCTTGTAGCAGAGAAATGGAAGAGCAATGCTCTCACAGACAGGTTGTGTGTGGGCAGCTGCTGATGCCTGCATCCCCCTGATAAGACCAGTGCTTGCCTAAGCTCCTCTTTCTATTTTGGTAGTGGCTGTCTGGCTGCCAGCATCAGGGGAGCAGAGGGCTGCTGAGCCAAACCAAGCTGGGCACTCCCTCTCTACCCCATTTCTGATGGCAGAAGGGAACAGGCAGGGCTGTCTCATTGCATGGTCCAAATGGAGCAACTTCTCCTCCTCAGCCCATAGGAGAGTGCTTGTATCCCTGTCTTCTAGAAAGCCATTTCCCAGAAGAGAAAGAGCAGCAGAGTCTTCTCCAACCATGCTCCAGGGGTGAATTTCAAGGAGCAATTGAAAAGGCAACAGGGAACAACATCCTAGGGCAAGTGTGTACCACCAGCCTCTCCCTACAGCACAGTATGGATTAGTGTCCTGGGGTAAATCCTCTGAAAGGAAGGAAGTCAGGGAGTTTCAAGACACAGACTGAGGTTGTTTCTTTCTAAGTTAAGAAGTTTGGCAAAGTGCAGAGTGAGTGACTTTAGGTACAGATCCTGGGTATGTGCTTTCTAAATGATGTGTTCACTGTATTGATCAAACAACACCATAATTCTGGATGTTCCATGTATTTTCTACCATGGGGTCTTGATGTTAAAGAATGGTAGGAGGGTATTGAAGACGATATGGATTAAAGAAGAAAATTCTACTTTCTGGGTTCAGAGATCAGGTGAAATTACCAGAAGGGTGCTTTCTGATCTCAATATCAAGAAGTTTATAATTTTGCTGACATTGGGGTTACTGAGACTGTAGTTAGACAATATGGCAAACCTGTTTTAGGATGCCTATTACAAGATCAAAAACCCTGTGGCCATATGACACAAAACACTGAAACAACTTCAGTCTGTCAGTTCAAATTTGTTCCAAATATTTTGAATTCTTAGTACAATTTCAATCTGTCTTGACAGATCAGTTTTTAGCTCATCCTGCCCACTCTAATTTTATGCGAAATACACATCAGCTGTTTACAGATAGTTGGGATAAAGCCTGGCATATATCCATAGTCTGTACTCTGGCTGATTCTTCAGAAATATCCCCATACCTCATTCAGATCAGATTTGTACCACAGAATGATCCAGGAGCACACAGATCTTATGCTATTGAAGCACAGCCCACGTGCACCCTGTTGACAGAAATGGTATGTGACAGAAAGAATCTAGGAAGAAAGCAAAAATAAAAAAGCTGGAAGAGAGCTGATGGCCAAAAAAAAAAAAAAAAAAAAAAAAAAAAAAGAAGATAAGAACTGACTTGAAAAGAGAAAAAAAAAAAAAAGAAGAAAAACAGAAGGACATAAAACAAAAGGTGCAAAAACCACACACAAAACTGCGTGCAATGCAAATACAATCATGCATAATACCAGGTGTAAAGAATTGAGAATCTGGACTAAAGGTAACTAAAGATTAGGCAGAATCAGAGCATCATAGAATAATTTGAATTAGAAGGGACCTCTAAAGGTCATCTAGTCCAAGCCCCCTGCAGTAATCAGGGACATCCTCAACTGGATCAGGTTGCTCAGAGCCTTATCAAGCCTCACCTTGAATACCTCCAGCTATGAGACCTCAACTACCTCCCTGAGCAGCCTGTTCCATTTTTTCACTACCTTCATGAAAAAGAAATTTTACCACAGAAGATCAGTGCAAGATTCTTGACTTGATGAAGGAATTACTGGGCGAAAATCTGTGATCTGTTTTATGAAGACCAGGCCAAATAGAGTGAACCTTTCCACTTGAATGTTGGTTGATTGTAAATAACTGCAAGTCACTTTGGTGAAGGGGTCTGGATTTTATGTATGTGCTTGAACATATTTTTACTACACCTTTAAACATAGGGCTGGACAGCTGGAAACAAACAGGAAGAACAAACAGATAAAATGGGAGGACTGAAGGAGATGAGGGAAGTCTCATTAAAATCTAATGAAAGACAATTTAAGGGTCTGAGGAGGTAAAAAATACCACATGATATCATTAAATTAGTAATCAAAAAATTCAAGAGCAGATTTAGGCATGAGAGATTTCTAGATCCTTCCTGTAGCCAAATGGCCTCCTCTTACTGGTGCAACTGCTTTGGTTTTTGTGACAACAAATCTACCCCTCCATGTAGATGTCCATTACAGTTAAAATATAGCCTGGACAATGTTTCTAGGAATGAGACCATGTTTTGGTTTTGTTTATTTTCTCTCCTTCTGGCTTCTAGGGAAAGGGACAGGCAAAAGCAAAGGGGAATAGGGGTACCTTACTACCTGACCCCTTGTTGTCAAATAAACTTGCCAAAATTGAAGATATTTGGGGTTTTTCTTCTTAGAAATTGGTAGGAAAGCAGCATTATTTAAAAATTGTACAAGCAATCTCATCTATACATACCTAGATATCTTTCTATATGAAAAGATTACCAAAGCAATTATTACCAAGGTAATACTAGAGAGTTCTTTTCTACCTGGGTAATTAGCAAGAGGAGGCTTGTATCTGAGATCACAAGGTCTCTTCTATTTAGATCTAGCAATGTAACCACACATGATCAGTCCCTTCATTTACAGGACAATTGGTAGGTACTTTCTGAAAGAGTATTCCCTTCTCTCTCTCTCTTTAAGAAATAAAAACAATTACTTTACAAAACAAAGGCAAAATGGAGGTTGGTCTAGAAAGGTGCTGAAGGCTAAAAGAAAAAAAAAAAAGAATTTAGCTAACAAAAGTCCTATGGCACATAACTAAAACTGGTTGAAATTTGAAATCTCGATAATTTAGAGTATTTTGACATAATTAAAATTTCATTTTGGTTTAGCAAAATTCTAGAAATATCAGAAAGGGCACTTTCTTTCCTTACAGGTAAAACTAAGAACCATCTTCCAGAGGCATTACTGCCACCTTTGTTTGTAGACTCTGAGATTATTCAAACTGCAAGCTCTTCTCTCGAGACAAATCATCTGTCCAAAATAATTTCAGGTTTTTGGAAATTAAAAGATGTTACAGGTGCAGAAGTGCAACGAACGGCATGGCTTAGCATTCACATAAATGGCAACAGGATTTGGGTCTAATTAAAAAATAAGTGGCAATGGCAACATATCAGTTGCACCTCAGTTCTGAAAAATAGAAAAACATCCTCTCCATTCTGTACCTCAGCTTCAAAAATTTAAGACTTGCTGTTACGGGCAGAGAAAGAAAGTTGCTGCATCTCATAACTGCAAAACACCAATCGGATCTTCCTTTGCTGAATTTACCAAATGAAGGGTGTGAAATAAGCTTGTTAGCCTTTTAGTGATTAAAAATAAAGTTAATTGTGATGGAACACTACCCACAATTACAGTAATCAACTCTAAAATGAGAATGAATCCTTAATACTAGATTCAATTTTGTTAATGAGAAACTGGGTTTAGGAACTCTTACTTGATTAACTAACCAAGTGATGAAAAGAAGCAGGGAAAGCCTGAACATGGTAATGTGCTCAAATTCTTTTGGGAAAGGGTAAATAGTATAAAATCAAGTAGCCCACAAGAAGCAGCTGTGCTCTGTGAAATGCATTTGGGAAAGAATCCACACTGGCAAAGGAATGAATGTGTCTGATCAGGAGAAGCAAGAGGAGGTTGTCTCTTGGAGCAAGCAAACAAAAGCTACATGATACAGGTGCCTCCAAGGCCTTGGAGCGAAGAGGCAGAGTTCAGATTTAAGGACAATGGGACATGATAAATGGTCCATTAATCTGCCTCTATAGTGATGCTCATTTGAGGTACAGCAGATACTGCCTTTGCAAAACCTAAGAATTTTCAAAAATATTCACAAGTTTCACTTATTCCCATACTTTCAACACAGATAACAGGGATTTCTGAAGCTAGCTGTCTGAATTCAAGCAATACTCACTTTCCAGGTGGTGCCAAAAGCCCTAAGAGAAAAGGAATTGTTTTTTCCCCCATCCTATTCTTAGCGTTCCAGCACAGTGAGCACCTAGGAAGGTCAGCAGATCATTTTAAGTTAGGGAAATCCTGTGAGAAAAGTGCTTGTGCCAAACAGGTATGTAAACATCTGCCCATGCAGCACATGCTTAGGCTGGGCTGTCCTATTATTCAGGAAAGATGGGAGCATTGCTTTAATGTAATAAATTATTACCTTTATTATCAAGGAGGAAGCCCTTGGGGACTATACCCTGACTCAGATTGCAGCTCTCAGCTTTGAATTTCCTTCTATCTGCAGTGATTGCAATAATATCAAACAGATGAGCTCCATTCTGCAAGGAAAAAGCAAAAAAAAAAAAAAAAAGAGCAACTCCCTGAAGGGTGGGATTCATGGTGTTCCTTAAAGCCAATGCGGGCTCTGCCGCCACCAGCCCCAACAATATCAGAGATCTGTGATGCAACTGCAGTGATGCCAGGAGAGCAGGGCCCTGAGCCATGAGTGCACCAGGAACCCACCTGGGTACCAGCACTGACTTTGTGGCCACCCTTATCCCTGGGGACATCTTGCTGTTGTCTTTATTGTGGATTACTCTCACCTCAGGGCAGCACACAACCCACTTAATTGGAATTTGTGACAACTTATGTAGTGGCAATTTGGATTTGACTTCCAGCATTTATCTGTGAATTTTATCTGAGTAGATGTGATCTCGACAAATGGCTTAATCTATGGTTTTCGTTCCATTCTTAATAGAAACCTGCCTCAATTTTTGTACATGTAATTTTTCTTGCAGAGTATCTCTTTGCCCACAGATCCCTCCTTGAAGAAGGGGCATAGGTCAAAAAAAAAAAAAAAAGATGCCAAATTATGATTCATAGAAAGACATACACAGATAGAAATTTTCTTTGTTTGCCTTACATGCTGGAGAACAAGCTCTGCCTGAAGATCTATAGTTATGCAGACATCTAGTGGCTAGATAATATAGTGCAATTAAACATTTCTACAGGACACTTGTAAAAATTTTGCAGTGTTACATCATCATCTGCAGGCCAGATATCTTGGCTCTTGTTGAAAACAGATTCTTTGGCTCTGCAAGTCCTTTTTTCTTTCATTACAGCCCTAGCCACAGGTATTGCAGGTGCTCTGGCCCCATGTGCTTCTAGGATTTCATTTTAAATTGGGTAGAACTGGGATGGTCAAACATAAACATCCTGCCAAGAAATCAGGATGGTGCAAAATGCTGCAGCGCATCCGCTAAATCACAGCCTATAATTTCACACAGAAGCTCATGCCATTGATAAACATTACTGACTTCCCTGCCAAGAACACAGAGCTCCCAGGGTTTTTTGTGTTTGTTTTTGATTTGTCTCTTGAGTAAACATCTCCTTATCTATGTGAATTACTACATGTTTCTAAGTCATGAATAAATCTTTCCACTACCTTTGGTTTGCATTTTTCTTCTTCTTACTCAGCCACACATACAATTATCCAACTAAAGAGACCGAGCTTTTTTCTAATTATGATTCAAGATAACAAAATTCTCTCCCAACTGACCTATAGTGCATGAAAAAAATCTGGTATCTTCCCAACATGAGTTTAAAGATGTATTTTTCCAAAACTGCTTTATACCTGCTACTTAAAATGCTGCTGACATAGCATATCACATGCAGTTGCATGTGTTTCACTGACTTATCATCACTTTCATCTGTTTCATGCTCACCACTGTCAGATGTTTACATGGGAGACACTTCAGAAAGCACTGTTTGTAGTGTATATTTGAATTAAAGCCTACAGGATGCATGGAGTTTATGTCTATGTAAGATCAAGATGGTTTTGCCTCCATCTCAGACACAAACACCACCTTAAATAACAAGCACAGGAATTGCTTATGTGCTTGAAGCTTCAGTCTTCTCAAATACTTTGCTTTCCAAAAGAATGGAGTTCACCTTATGACCTTTTTCTTTATTGTCTTCTGGGGGTGGGCAGGGAGGGGGGGGGGGGGAGATAATCCAACACAAGGAATGAGTAGTCAGGGTTTAGGATAAGGATTGGTGTGAGCTGCCCAGGGACAAACAGAAAATTCCCTTGCAGTGGTGGGAGAGGGATAGGAGAGCAGCAGCCTCAGGAACAAGGCTTGCTAGATGTCATTTCTAACCACTGATTTGGGAGCTGGCTGTAAGTGAGTCAGCTGGTTTTGCCCAACCCAGAGTTGACCACTTCCAACACAGCTGAGTTGGGATGGAAACAGAGGAGGGATATTTCCAACCACATTCCTGCAAGATTAAAACTCACTTAAGGAAATTTCTTTATGCTGTTTTTGCTTTGAACTATCTATGTTTTCTTTTTCTCATTGTTATTCTAGGCTTAAAAACTCATTGTGTACTTTATAGGGTAAGTTATTTTCAAGTTTATGAAAATGCTCAGGCTCCATCTTCACCTCCTTGCCTGACATCTTGGTATGAGAAAGGCCTCTTTGGATCAACACGGGGTCAGGCTCTGGGGAAGATTAAGCAGAAATAAAAAGCTGCCACTGCCTCTGTACACAGCATGGTAATAACACTGATGAGAGGGATGTAAAGATACTGGACAGGAGGGTCACAGAAATGACTCAGCAATGAAAAACAAACCTTGCAATAGAAGTCATCATCTCAGCAGTTTTATCAGGGAGAAGGCTGGAGAGGTGACTTGACTACTGAGTCAATGCTGGGTTTTTAACCTTGCAGGTAAGGTCATAACAAGTTCTCCTGGATAAGGACCACCTGTGTTGCAGGGAAATATGAAGAGTTTCTCTCTCAAATGGCTAACTGCTGAGTCTTTTTTCTTATTCCTGGCACCATATGGATAGTCAGTCTATGATCAGAGAGAAATATCCCTCAGGTGATTCAGGGGAGAAGGCATTTGCAAAGTGAGGGTAAAGTTCATTAATACATCTGAGCATTTGAACTAATACTGTAAGAAAGTCCCACGAGAAAATGAATTATCTCTTCAGAGCAAGTCGAACTGCATTTAGTATAAAGGACCTGGGAATGACTAATGGGAGTTAAGAGCAGGGAACAGGACATTAACACATGTTCATTAAAGCAAGGGAAAAATAGCCAGTCACACAAATACCAGCAGCATATATACAGTGCTGGTGAACTGATGCTAGGCACAGTTTTCATACTGAATAGCTTAGCTTTAACAAAAGTTCTAATGTCCATTTAAAATTGTCCTTTTTTAAAATATAGTTCTTCTATGTGTAGCATTCTACAGATACAAGTATACACAGAGATGTGTGCTTACAATGACAGCTCGAGTTTCTGAAATAAATGTGCACATAAAGACTTCCAAACACAACCTGTGTGTACTCCAGCTGCCTGACATCTCAGCAGGTAGCTGGTGTATAAAGGAAGAACACATCTCACTCTGACTTCATGGCTGATGGTGCCCCAGCCAAGAAGGGCCAAAAATTTGTCCTCTTTCCAGAGTCCTTCAACTGAAAAGAGGGTTTTCCCCTTTTCCTTTGCAGCCATCATTCACCATTGCATTCGTCAATTTCTACAGGGAAGGAAGTTTCTCTTCATCCTCACTGGAGATGTGGCAAACAGGAAAGGATTAATTCACACAAGACCATTTCTGCACCAGTGCTGTGTCTGCTGGTCAAATTCAATAAAGGGAAGTCTGAGTGTAGAGCAGCTGTACCTGTCAGGTTCTGGAAAACACTGTTGTGTACAACTTCTTGTGAAACTGCCTGTGCCTGGATCTCCCTCCTTGTTGCTTCTGCAGTCTCAACAAAATCCAGATGAAATATCACTGTAAAATTACATTTTCTTTATCTTGCCCTGTTGTTAAGCACTTTTAATTCTTCAGCAACAGTAGCCTTCAGTTACCCTTTGGGATTCAGGAACACCAAGGAATCAACCTTTAGGAGATAGGGGTGCTGACCAGGGACCACCTTTATATACTCAAACTCAGTGTCCCAGTTCACACCAGTTTCTATACACAGCTCCCACACCACATGTGCCACAGTATTGTCTGGGATCAAGTCTGGCCTTTAACCCACACCAATTTATGCCTTGTCACCTCCCAGCTGTATCTTGGGGATAGGTTTTGTTCATTATACTATATATTATATATATTATATTTATTAATTTATTCATTATTGCTCCACCTGTGCCTTGATTTTCACTGAAAGGAAACACAAAGGAAAGCTGGGAGCCAGGACAGAAGGCAGCCTTAGGGATGTGTGATGGTCTCCAAAAGCCTTCTCTGATTTGAGTGGGCAGGAGCCCTGAATCACAGCACAGGGTGCAAAATGCATCATACCATAGTCTGAAGTCAAACTAGGAGCTTAAAGACTCTATTTTCCTGAGAGTTTCAAAAAACCATAGGGGAAGCCAAAGAACAGGTCACCTGCAGAAGGAAGGTCATCAGCAGCAGACATCCTGCCTCAATTCACCTTCTTTCTCCCATAAGCTCTACTTCTCGTTCCCAACACCTTCCTGAAGTTTACCAGAAGGCTGCAGAATCAGATTTTGCTTCATGAGGCACATAGCTGCTGTTAAGTATTATGTCACTAATTTCTTGATCAACTGTTCAGCACCTCTTGGAAACTTAGAACTCACGTTTCTAATAAATCTTGAAAATTATGTGGAGCATCACACACATTAATACTTACCTTTGAAAATATTCCTACTGTAGATAGAAATTTGATTAAGAATAATTGTAGCAGCTGTAGGCTTGGAGAGGAAATTAATAATTTAGGGCCTTACAGTACCCTCAGAACACCTTTATCAGTTTTTATGATTTCTTAAAAATGTTAATACAAAGGCAGGCATGTGGAACTCTAATTGGAGAGTAGCAGAGCCACACCACAGCGAATAAAACCTCTCATGGGTGCAGTGTAACTGAAGTAATACATGGAGAGCTCTTCCTGCAAATTCCTCCCTGAGGATTCCTACCGAAACCAGAAAGACTAATTTTAATTTTCATGACACTCCACCAATGTGGGTTGACCAATCTGCAATTAGAATGGGTGTGTTTTGTGAATTAATTTGTTGTTCTAGTTAGATCTAAAGACAAAATACAGTCATAAGTATTTTTACCCCGGGTATTTTTTTTTCTCTTTCAAAGCCAAACATAGAAAGTCTGACAAATGTTGAGAAAAATTTACTAACCTCTATTACTCAGTAGCAATATTTGTATGACTAGAAGTTCACTGCACAAGGCAACATAGGAAAGAACAGCAAACACCGAAAGGGAGCACAGGAAAAGGAAATAATGGACTTCAGATTTTTGGTGGAGACATTACATCATTTGCTTTGCTATATATCTGTGTTTCACAGCCAGCATAGTATCAGACAGCTTCAAGATAAGGAACATGTTTATTTAGAGAATAAATCTAATTCATATTTCATCATAATGTCAACATTTTAAGTATTAGTAGTACTGCTCCTCTCAGCTAATAGTAGTTAATAGTTTGTTGTGTGCAAAGAGAATGGATCTTCTGAATGAGCTGTGCATATAACTGGGAATTGCCAGGTTCACAACATGGTTCACTCCCCTTTTGGAGGGCTCCTTCATAGCTGGGTTCAAGAAGATAGGAATAGGTCTTCCACTGGTAGAAACCATCTGACTTCCACCTTGTAGGGCTTTGTTTTGGAGTCCTTTCCTCCCCTCCACCCCCCAAGATTTTAGTGCCAAACCTGACCATCAATCAGGACAAACTATCAGACTCCTGTCAAAGACTGCAGACAGTCCAGCCTCACCCCTGCAGGCCATTGCAAGAGGGTTTATGCACAGGCTCCTCCATCCCCTATGGCAAGACATGGACCAGCAGTAGTCCAGGCTCTGGTGAGCACCATGCTGGAGTTGGACTCCAGCTGCAGCTACTTGAGGAGTCATTGCTGAAGTTAGAGGGGCAGCAGCCAGGAAGCTGTTACATGAACATCATGGAAGTGCTGGGGACATTGCATATGGAAAGCGCGGTTTTGGCCAGCACTGAAATCTTGAACCCCTTGACACAATAATGGGATTACACTTCATTTTGGGCATTAGTTTTGGGCAGAAGGTGTGAAAGGGCTTCCTTAAATAAAACTCTAAGAAATACAAGTTCCCACAGGCTCAAATGGCAATTTGCCAATTGCCATTTTGCTAAGCCAAAAATAAACAGATAACTTCATGGAGGGCTGCTTGTTGTACATTTTCTATGCATTTATTGCAATGCATGCTGTCATGGGCAGCTGCATGTCTTTCCAAAGGAAGCAAATGTTTTTGCACAATACACAGCTCTGTACCCATGAAGTCAGCAGTGTCCAACCCCTCTCACCCAGCTCACCTGTGGGGTGTGGCTTTGTCCTATTTTTTCTGCTGTCCCTAATATACACATAAATGTCTTGGAGAATTCATAAGTTATTCAGCAGCAGCTGTCCCAGAAGCCCTTGAAGAGGTGAATCAAGTATGCTTTTGGACACTGCCTTTACCATTGTCTGGTGATGACTTTGTGATTGATGACTTCACCAATCTGCTCCAAGGGAGTAACCTCCCCTTTGTGAACCCTCAGTTTGCAGCTCCATTGTGCCTCTGTCTGGAGCTCACCATCTGTGGCTCCAGCATTCTTCCACTCACACAGGTCTCTGCATGAATCTGCCCTCCTCGTGCTAGGAAAGTGGACCTCACTGATAGCTATGGTGATCAAAGCAACTGCCCATCACATTGCTGACTCCCTCCTTCAGATTGTGGTGTTTTACAGGAAACCAAAGCTATGAGCTTGACTAGCTGGCTTAGCCTACCATTTCCTTATCTGTTTTGTCAGATGTGCCATGTGTGGCCCAGCGTGGCAATCCCCATGCTGTGCAGTGAGCTCAGGACATGCAGAGCAGGACCCCAGACCACCCTCTTCAGCAATGTACAGAAACAAACAGAACTGTCATAATTCACAGGAGAACAAAGGCCGATCATTTTCTGCCTGAATTGAACATTTCTTTGAAAAGTCTCATGACTCACCAAGTAGAAAACAATCCAGATGATTCTGTTTATTGTTACATTGGTTACTCTTCATTATTGCAAAACTGTCCTTAATTTCAGTAAGGTTCCCAGAAATGCAAATATCATTCAGCTCTAATCAGATAAACAATGTTAAGTGCATAGGTTTGGAAGAGAAGTGCTCCTTTGTACCCCAAAATTACTCATGAATTTGTGTAATACTCTCTTTGAACAATGGTTTTTATTTGTAGATTGCACCTCCCCTCTGCAGAAAATATGGTTACTGACAGCACAAGAGATGATACAGAATAAAATTAAATCCAACATTCAAAACAACAATAAGTATTTCTACATATTAATATTCATCCCAAGCTTAAAATTAGTACTATTTGGATCACAGACCACTATTTAATGCTGTGGCAAAGGAACTACATAGGCAATGATAATTACCATTTAGAAATAGTTAACAGTGTGAATTGGAAGATTTAATGTGTTTCCATCTTTTAACGTACAGCCTCATTCCCAGAATTTCACTGGACCGTGCGGACAGAGCAAGTGTCACAGCTGTCTGTCAAAGCTGAATTAGATGAAGACAAACAATACAGGCTTTGTGGTTCAACTGAAGCAGCAGCCTCAAAAGTTTCCATTTCTCATCTGAGGGCACTGTGGGAGCATTGTCTTCCCCCTCTCTGAAAAGAGAATGGAACAATTATGTTACTGAAATTCCTCTGCAGTGGGTCTGAAAGACTGTTTATGTCCAGCCAGGGAGACAGGGAAAACTAAAAGCAGGGATTTCATGACAGCAGGTGGGGGCAGTTTTAGGGTGTACACTACAGTGACATAATGGTCCTGAGTCTTCTCTTTCAGGGTAAAGCCAGTGCTGGAAGATTTATTAGCAAATGGCAATAAAAATGTAAAGTTAAATGCAGTGGTAGAATTATTAGCCTGAAACAAATCTTTAAAATTTGCTTTCTGAAGCAGTCAGATAATAGATTCTAATGTGGAGAGCATAGGGATAAGCCAGAAAGGAAAATATACCAGTCACAGAGAAATTTTCACTTTTTGATATTTTGGGGACCCCACCAAGTGAAGTGCTGAGTACACAGCTCTCAGAGGGGCCAAGTGGGCTCAGGAAACCGAAAGCAATCACCAAGTTTGTCCCTCCTAGTAGCAATAATATTACTATTCATTAGCAGTAGACACATTACTACTTGGTTTCATGAAAACAGATATTCATGTACTTCAGCATAACCTCAGTTTATGCTTAGGTTGCCAAAATGCTCTGGTTCAGAAGTGGTAGGTATGAGAGTGCCAAACCATTTCCTAATAATCTCCTTTTTTTTTCCCTGAGGTTATTTTAGTGCTAACTACAGCTCAGTACACACACATAAAGAATTTGTAAATGCTTGGGTGCATGTAGTGACCTGGGGCTACAGTTGCTTGCAGGAAGAGTAAACACATCACTAGAGAGCCCCATTCTATTTCTTAAAGAGGAAGGGAGCATAGGGACTGTCAGCTAGTGGCAGTGATGTTCAGAAATCAGTATCTATCCACCAGACAACTTGTGCCATGATTTCTGTGTGCTCCCTGGTTATCATTCAACTCTCCCAACAGTCAGGGTGTCTGGCAGCAGGACCATTTGATGGTCAGCTTCAAGAACATTCTACCAGAGGCCTTCTGAGGGAGGCTGTAAGCCTTTCACAGTTGGTTTTAGCCACAACACTTCATGTAATAGCAGAGAGGATTCTCATTGCTTCCTGGTGTTTGGTATAAGGGTGTAAGATTAAAAAAACATGCAATATTAATGAGTTATGCTCCATCTCTGGGAAAACCACTGGATGCTTTTCATTGGGCTACTGATATGAAGGTGCAGAGACCAGCTCCCTCCCTGAGGTGAACTGAAATGTTCCTCTCACGTGCACAGCAGACACTGGATAAGGAAATAAGACTGAAAAATCTAAGCAAGCTGAAAAGAAGCAAAAAACTGTGAAGGCAAACAAATGCTGTGACACAGTGACACTTTCTTAATCTCAATTAGCACTAAACTAACTAACAAAACTGTTACATACACTGCAGTGAGCAGTATGTCTCTTCTTTCTAGAATAGTCCCTAGTGTGATGTAAGGGTGATTGAGTATCTAATTACTCCTTAATTGAATGCACTTTTTGTACATTTTTCACTACTTTAGCTTAATGCTTTTGGTCCAAAAATCAGTCACTGAAATTAAGTTGAACTGGGATATCAGAAGCTATCTTATTAATGGCTTACTTTTTGAGAGAAGCCTAACTTTGAGCCAGTCTGAAGATTTCAATTGTTTAATGTTTGTAATGTAAGCAATGTTTGACAAGCGATTGACTGTAAATATTGGTAGTGCTGTTATACATATTTACCCTTTATTCTTACATCAGTATAATTCTTCTACTATGCTAAATTAATAGCACTGTTCCATAAATGTGGTCAAGTCACAAACTGAAAATACCTGACACCTATTATCACAATACTCATGGTTAATAAAAAAGAAATATTAACAAACACTAATAGAAATTCAGTAATCATCAGAGTGCATAATCAGACAGTTAAAAAAAATATTTCTAAGAATATTTATTTCTAATTCTATCATATAATAACCCTATTTACTTCAAATTCTTCATAGAGAATAAATTTTCTTGTACAAAACTGGGATAAAAGCAAGACTGTAAGTTTATCTCAGAAACAAGGAGTAGTGACAGGAGCAAAGATTGGATCAAACTGTTGTATTTTTAGGAACCAAAGATCCCAATGTCCCCATAGTAATAGACAGAACATATTTTAAAGAAAATATATAAGAAAACTTCAGTGAAAATTATTATTTTTCAAAGTCTTCCAAAAGTATTGAGAAAGTGTAAATAGATGGGCTGTGGAGAAATGAAATAGGATGGCCACGATAATGTGCTCTTTCATCTGATAGGGAAGAAATACCCCATTGCAGCAGCTGTAGGTCAAGATCACTACACAAGATCAAAAACTTTCTTCTGCTACATAAAAGTAGTCAGTCTGCTTTCTGAGGAGCTGTTCCTACTCTTTTGTCTTACTGTAGTTCTTAACATTATTGTCTTACACAACGTCTCTATTTTTTTTTTCTTTATAGAAGCATTCTGCCTCCTCCTCCATAACACTAGGACTAGGTTAAATCAAAAAGCTAAAAAAAAAAAAAAGGACATTGGTAGAGAAACCACTTTAAGACTGACAACACATTACAATTGTCCTATGCTTTCCTAAAAGGTACAACTGAAGGTATGGCCAGGCTTGAATTCAGTGTCTCAGAAAAGAGATTCTACTATCTCATGAATCCTTATCTTTCCTGAAACACTTCTTCTTAACTTCTTGAGATTGCTATGTTCTATGGGCATTTAACAACACTGAGCTAACTAAAGAGCACCTTTGTTTCTTTTTAGTTCTGGTGATGCATAAAAATCTTTTTAAAATTACAGTAAGTTTTGCTTTATAACACTGTTCTGTCATAAACCATGGTGTTATTTGTAAAGCATTGCTAACAACAACTACTGAAGGCCTTCACTTGCTCCGGTTACAATTATCAATTGCAAAAACATTTTCAGTATACAACCCAAATAACTTGGTCATTTTGTTTGCTATTTATTTTCAAAACATTGCTGTCTGCTTGCCACGTCTTTGCATACTTCAACTGAATTGTTTTCATTCATATAAAAGAACTGGAATCACAAATTGTGTAACTACTCAGATTCTCATTTCCAATGGAGTAATAACGTTCTGCTTCAAAACCTGAGCGATTTCATTTAGGTAAAACAGAGTGCACTCCCACTGCCTGACATGTATAATATCACCAATGGAATGCATATTGTAGGCTTTCTTGTCTGGCTGTGGTCAAACACAAATACCTGTGCGTCCTCCTAAATACTGACACTTGGGGGCTGTTGCACTGCTGTATTTTACACATACTAATCTAGAGTCTCTGTATTTATAAAAACAAAAGGTGTATTTTTATCAAAGAAAATTGAAGCTTTCCACTCCTTCACCTCTCCACTAATTTGCAGAATTTTGTCCATAAGTGAAAATCACATGGTAGAGTTTCAGTGTGTGTGTTCCCACTTTTGTGTTGAAACAGGGAATAAACATGCTGGGAGGGTGTTTTTTATGGCAGGCATTCCTGGTTGCATTATCACTTCCCAAGCAACAGTGCACAAACCATTCATGGTTTATGGCAAGCAGCTGGAAATTATACTCTCAAAATCCTTTTCATAAAAAAAGCTGATGATAACAGTGCATTGTGGATAGCAAATAATTTGTGATGCTGACAGTGAGTCACAGGTCAAGAAGTTTGGGAGCCCTTGCTAGCATGAAATATCGTATTTGAAGCATATGCATGGGTCTGATTCCTAGGCTGCTATAAAACTTTTTCCTAGCTTTGAAAAGAAAGTACAGTATTTAGTTACTTCTTTGCTTCCTCTCTTCATGCTAAGGGATTTTTATTGCTTTCCATTTTTTCCACCAATATTTGTGTATTTCTAAGAAAAGCTCAGTAAAGGACTGAACAAGGATGATTGCAATATGGTACTCATTCTGGAAATGGATAAAACTCAAAATGGTTTTCTTCCTCAGCTGGGGCTTGATCACTCCCTGAAGTGATGTTCTGACCTGAACACAGGATAAATTCCTTCTCCATCAGTGATCAGTCTATGACTTGTGGGCTGCCTGCAGCTACCAAACTCCTGAATTGTGTCTCCCGTGTCACTGTTATGTCACACAAGAGGAGATGTATTTTGCTACTCACTAATTTGTCTCCTCAGTAGAGGTAAAACAAGTTAGACAGACACTACAGGGTTACTTTACAGTCATCTCAGTGCACACCCTACTCCCTGCTTTACAACAAAGCAGGAGGAAGCAACCTGAAAGGGCATCATCTTCCAGCCATTCCTGAAGCTCTTGCTCCCCTGACTGCTCCAAAAGTTTTGGTATCTTTCCAGTAGTTTCTCATTATGGCATGTGGCTCACAACAGAGGTGCTTGGCTCTCGGTTCTGTAGTCCTGCACTCAGATGTAAGCACATTCTCAAGTACTCTGAAGTGGCAGCAGAGTGCTGGGCACTATACATAAGCTCTTAAAAACAGGAGAACAATAGTTGGGCTTGTTGATAAGGTGAAGCTGAGTTTCTTTCAAAGACTGAAACTTAACAATTAAATCAACCATCTTTTAAGCACAAAATGTAAACTCATGGAGACAATGACTGATGAAAAATCACTTGCGTAGAAGCAGCATAAATACTGGTATTTCGTCAAATCTAGGAAATTGGTGTTTGTGTTTCTAAAGAAGTAGTGTTTATAATCCTCGTGTTGCTGTTTTTTTTATTTTTAACCAGGAAAAAGAGAAGAATGGTCATAGTAGCCTAATGGTACATGCTGATGAAAGCTCACTCAAGCTCTGGATCTACACAACAGAAAGCATAAAATCCCCAAGTGTTGCTGCTTCCACAGAGCAACTTGCTTGTAAACTTTAGGAACTTCAAGGTCTATTACTAAACTGAGAGTAAAGACACATATTGTTTGGTAATGTAAACCTCAATTCAAATGCAAAGTTCACTGAGATCTCCCTAGGCAAAGAAGTACAGCCCACAGCATGGTTTGTTCCTCAGTGGCAAGGTACTGCTCCATACCTCACTCTGTATTTGAATGTCCCTTTATATTCTATAACCTGCTCTGACCATACAATGAGCAATTCCAAGCTCATTCCCACTGGAAAATAGTAATCCACAGTTCAACTGTCCTACGGAAAAGGCACCATAGTACTGCTGCCACAAGAGCAGCTCTGCAGCTTCAGAAGCAAGTGATTTACACTGTCCCCTCATTAAACTACCCCCTCCCTGGCAGGGGTCAAGGCCAGGTTGGATGGGGCTTTGAGCAACCTGGTCTGGTGAGAGGTGTCCCTGCCCATGCAGGGCGGTTGGAATGAGATGATTTTTAAGGTCCCTTCCAACCTAAACCATTTAATGATTCTGTGATAAATGCACTGGATCCCATCACCACAGTGCTCTCTCTCCTTACTGGGAAACCAATGCTGTGTCCATTTCTGCTTGTTTGCTCAGACCTCTCAGTATCAAGCAGACAGTCTCTGCATATCAGCTATGCAGCCTTTGTTCCTCACACCCTAAATTATTCCTTCCTGTTCCTTAGGCCTAGAAAAACCTTGATAATTTCATGATGTAATTTATTTTTCCCTCTAATCTTGGATGTACAACTAGGAAATTAGTAATTATATTAAGAATGGGTTTTGATCCAAGTTATTTTCTGCTATCATAATTTACCATACATGGGATAAACTTGCAGCTACTGGCAATCTGAGCTCTACTAAAGATATATGTTAATTACAAACGTGCACATGCATTTGTGAATACAAAAGTGGTATTTTTCCACGAGTTTTTTATAGAGTCACCAACAGAAATTCAGAACAACTAGAGTAACATAGGTAGGTAAATAGAGTAGGCATAAACTGTCATCCCACTTGGAGGACAATTCCTCATTTAGGGATGCAAAAATAAATTTTTGTGCCTCAGATGTGAACTTTTGAGGCAACACACTGAAGACCATATTCTTTATGCTACTGGTTATACTCAGTGAAAAGTAAATTAAAGCCTACTGCTTTCAAATGAAAATATTCTTTCACTATAACTTGAGCAAGTTATTCTTTAGCACCGGGTCTTACTGTCTTGTATGAAAAAAATCTCATTGATTCCAATTACCAGGCACTTATTTGACCTTATTTGACCCCTGGAAAATGGGAACAATGTCATTCAACTTTCCTATGCATGGAATCATGTGATTACACCCTGATTTATAAAGGGATGAAAACATGTAAGCATGCCACACTGAATTCAGTATTAACAACAATTCAAGTTGTTATTCAAGTGTTTGAAATCAGAGATCTTGCTCATGTACACATAAAGCTATTCCACTGAAGAAACGGAGGGGAAAGCCATGTCTATCAAATCAGTTGCATGGAAAGTAATAAGAATTAAGGAGAGGGTAATAAAACCACTGGAAATCACAATCACATATTCTTCATGCTACTAAAAAAGTGTTTATCCATGAGGCAAGGTGGCAAGCCCCAAAATAAAATTGCCTGCTGGTATACTCACAATTCACATGTTAAAGTATAGTAATTCAGCACTCAAATTGCCAAAAAAACCTGCAATAAAATGGAAGATTTAAGGTTTTTCTTCCTTGATTTTCAGGACTGATAGCATCTAGTGTCTCCATTGTTAAGCTTTGCTGTATAACAATGAGAAGTACAATTCTTTTTCTGAGATCACCTGAGATTATCAAGAAATGCCCTGATACTCAAAGGCAGAGCTTTGAGTCAAGTATGAAGTATCAAAAAAACCTATCAGTGACAGTGAGGAAGACACAAAATTTTCATTTCACTCTTTTCTTTCAGAAAAGGATCTGGGCATCCTGGTAAACAAGCTGAACATGGGCCAGTAAGGTACCCACTTCCACAAAGGTCAACACCCTCCAGGACTCCACTATGAAGAACATTTCCAGCAGGTGAATGGAGATGATCTGTCACTTCTATTTAGCACTTACAAAACATCTGGAGTAATGGGTCCTGTTCAGGGTTCCTTAATTCAAAAGACACATGAGCATATGAGAGTGAGTCCAGAAACAGGGCACAAATATAATTAAGGGATCCTGGAAAGACGGACTGAGAGAGCTGGGACTGTTTAGCTGAACAGGATCCTATCAATGTTTATTTATGAGCATAAATATAGAAGATGGCACCAGACTACTCAACAGCATCCAATGAAAGGGGAAGAGGCAATCAGTACAAATTTCAACACAGGAAATTTCATTTACAACTGAGAAAACACTTTTTCACTGCTAGGGTGGTCAAACATAGGTAGAGTTTATTCAGAGGAGCGGTGGATTTTTCATCCTTATAATCCTCAAAACCAGCTGAACAAAGCCCTGAGCAACCTGCTGTAATTAACACTATTTTGAACAGACAATTGGACTAGTAGAGCTCCAGAAGCACCTGCAAAACACAATTATTCTGTAATTCTATTGTTTAAAACTGAACTCAATTTTCTCACTTTCCATGTCTGAAAGCCAATCTGTACTGAGTTTTCTCTGCAAATTCCTTAACATGTAACTGATTCTACCACTACTGGATATGACCTAAAGAGGTAAGAAATAAGGAAAAAAAAGTCTTTTCCGAAGGAATCTTATGTGAAAACTTTGGCAACTGCAGGAGAGAAAAAATGTAAAAGCTGTACTCTAGAGGATGCATTTAAATAACACACACATAACAAAATCCAAAATTAATCCCAGTTAATCTCAGAGAGATATGCATTTTTAGTATAAAAGCAGAGTCAAAACAGGAACAAACTTATTCTAAGGCCCACTGCACTACAGAGAGCAGTGAAGCTACAAAGTTCTACCTGTTTTTTCTTCCCGAAGTCTCCCTTTAGATCTTGGCCAAACTTTATTCTAGAACTGTTGGGAGGCATTTTGAGATTTAAGCTTTCCCATGACAGAGCACCATTTAAAAAATAAAATTATAAAAAGAAACAAAAATCAGTTCTTTACCTGAGATTACAGACCAGGATATATCATGTTTGTGTCATCTCTGCTTTCATTTCGACAAACTACCACAAACTGTATCAAATATCAATATATGCTATTTGATCATAAACCACAAAGGTTTCAGCTCCACTGAGTTTTCAATCAAGGCAGATGTCCTGAAAATCTGTGAGCACAACATGCATAGAGCCTGCACTCTGATTCATTCAAAACTCAGATCTTTCAAGCAACCTCTTTCTACTCCTTTGGAAATGACTGTAACCTTCTTGCCCTGACAGAGTGATGAGGTCATGAAAAACTAATGTTCCTCAAAGTTCTTCAAGTGGCTGCACCACACTGGCTCGGAATAAAAGAAATTAATGAAAACTCCACCGACAGGAGTTCCAGCAGCCTTGAGAGAGGGGCATCACATTAGAAAAAATGTTCACCAGTGTGTTTGTAATTGTAACATTCAAGACTTACCAGAGCTGTAAAATAAAAGGTAATCTCCTCTTTGAAAGGAGAAAGGCTCCCTCTTGGATCACTAGGTAGATGCCACCCTGCCAACTATTACCTCCTCATCTACTCCAGAGTCTTCACTACAATATTCAGCCAATGTCAGCAGTCACAGCTTAAAGACCACTACCCATTTGTATTTGTGAGGATGTCTGAGGTCTGTGTGAGGAGCTATTTCCCAACACCTTCCTCCTGGAGAGATCTGTGTGTGAAGAAATCTCTACAAAGTAGGTTGTATTATTTTCCTCCCTTTCTCTCATTTTGCACAGAGGAAAAGTGATCAAAGCCATACAGTTCCTTTTTACATATATCTAGTTTCCAGCTCCCCAGAGACAAACTCAATAGCTAGAATATATTGTGAAACCTTGGTTGGTTCAATGTTACTTGGACTGGTGCATCCAAAACTAAAAAGAAGACCTGGCCTAATGAATTTCCCATAAATGATTCAATCAGGTGTAGAGAGCCAAATGCCATTTCTTCTCTGGGCTACACAATACCAGAAGTCACAGTTCTTTCTCAGTGCTTGAGAGTCCATCATTAGCATAGCCTTATAGTGAGGGCTATCACTTTACATTCCATCATTTGGGAATTAAAAGTGCTGACCATTTTGTGAAGCGTGGCCAAGACAAATCTTATTATTTAAAACAAATTTTTATCGAAGTATTGACAAATGTAATAAAATTTCAAACATTAAAGCAAAAGAGAATTTTTTTACATTTCAGTTCCACCGTTGTGAAGGAAACTCTTTCATGCTTAAATTTCAAACTCAGTGTGTCAAGTAATTTCGCTGTTACAGACTTGAATTACCTGCACTGGCCTAAGGACAATATTCACTCTCTGAGAAAAATTGTACTTTTATATTGCTATGATTTTCCCAACTAATTTTCATACAGAAGTCAGGATAAATTTGAAACATCCATTTTTAAGATTAAAGTAGGCAATATTTGGTGACTGCAGAGAACCATGTAATTGAGAACTGGTCTAAGGGATGTGCTCAAAATTAAATACTGGAATGAGAAAACAATGTTAATAAAAGGACCAATGTTTTACTTTCTTTGCTTAATTTCTGGGATGCTGATATTAAATAGGGTTATAAAATACAAATAAAACCTTACTTTAAGGATATTTAGATCCACACACTATATTGAATGCTTACACTGTATGGGAAGACCATGAAATTGTTTGCCACTGTCCCAGCCAATTTATTAACTTCTGTCACATGCAGGAGGAAAGCTAATCCTTCCACTCTGTTTTAATGGATTTAATTTTGGAAGCACTGAATTATTAATATCTTTTAAGGGTTATCTGCTGCCTGATCATTTCTTACCTTCATAGGAAGTTGGGGGCTGGACCCAGGGCATGCTCTGAAAAGGCTTAACTTCACGACAGAGCCTGAAGTGAACTACAGAATCACACTGTTCACCCAGGTAGGGCAAGAAGGTAATGTACAAATAAAAGCCCTTACTCAAAAGTGTGTAACAAAAACCTTTCAGCAGCATGCCTCCAAGTGAATTAAATGGTTCTCTTGTGTTTGCATAGCTTTGAAGATATGGGTAGATTGGAAAACTGGTGTTTTTATATTATGGATTCTGCCAGTAAAATAGGAGAATGGGGAGTACCCACTGTTTTTATTATTTATATAAGGTTTATTGTATGATAATAGATAGAAAAAATTACTATATTACAACGTAGTAGGACGTATTAAATAAAGCAAGTGAACAGAGTCATTCTTTTCTTGAAGACTTCCCAGCTTTGCTGTCTTAGTATTGGCAGATCCTGCTCTTACAGAGGGGTAATGACTTCAATGACCTTTCCAGGCCCCTTCCAACCCCTAACATTCTGTGACTCTGATCAACATCAGGACACTTCATTATAAAATCAACCATAAATGTTGGTGTCTTGACTACTACTAACTAGTTAGAAGTACTACAACAACTACAACTAACTCGTTGTCCCGACAGCAAATTTTCTTAACTCTCTAAGAATCCCCTTCCAAGGTTTTGCAGTAAAACACTAATTAATGAGATAGAATGAGATTTAGAAGCAACTGTTGAGGATTGAGTGAATTTATCTTGTAAATAAATGATGGAGGCTAGGGAAACATGACACAGGAGATTCTAACACCTGAAGTGGGGATAATGCAGGTTCACATGTGTATTAGCTTTTATGCACTGAATCCAACAACATCCTTAAATTCTTGCTCGGTGAGCTAATGAAGGCTGAAAAGACAATGGAGGACAAGAAGCAGCAGCTGGTTGGATGAATGAAATATTAAAAATTAGCCATGACAAAATTTAATTAATTTCCTCTTGTATCTGCACTGGTTCTGCCCAAGATTCAGTCTTGTCAGGAATGAAGAGCATTATAGAGTAGGGAGAAGGGATACAAAACAACAAAATAAAAAGGCCTCCCATGAAAATTAAAGACCTCCTTCCAGAACTGCTATCCTTTTTTTTAACAGGTAATAATAGAAAGATTCACTAATGACTGATCTTCCAAGAACATGGCAAGAAATCAAGTAATGAACATCAGTAAGTGGGGAAATGTACCACATGGGTATATTGAGCTGTTGCTCACTGCAGAAGGAGAAATTTAAAGCTACAAGAAGTAACTAAGATCTGTGTGTGATCCATTTATACTGAAGTCAATACAAATTTTGTAATTCCTTAATCACACATCAGATTCCAGATGCTAAAGAACCAATATCAACCTCACTATTATACAGCAGAACAAAATAAAACCGTACAGAGTAAAAATTTACAATTGTGACAATATATCATAACATATATCAGTGCATTCTCTCCTTTAGCTTAATCTCCCCTATCAAAATTAATTCAATGTTTGATTTTTCTGCTACGATTTTACTTACTTGCATGAAGATTTTTG
Source organism: Heliangelus exortis (assembly GCF_036169615.1). Lineage (NCBI taxonomy): Eukaryota > Metazoa > Chordata > Aves > Apodiformes > Trochilidae > Heliangelus > Heliangelus exortis. The sequence goes on from NC_092423.1 coordinate 114,144,752, forward strand.
TTGCTCTTCTGCTACTGAAATGCAGCCCTGATAACTCTGTCACTAAGTGGCTGAGTTGGTCTGAAGTTATCTCCCAGGATTCCATCACAGCCCTCCAAAAGTTCTGCCCCTTTAACGTGTGTCCTCAGTCTACGAAATTCCTCTATCTGAAAGGCAGAAAAACAGACAGGAAGAAGCTAAAATGCATTCTGCACTCTGGGCTATTGATCAAAATGAGGCTTACCCAGCCACTTCTGAAGCTTTGAAACTTGGAGTGTTTAGATACCATATATGAAGGTATATATTAATAATAACATTTTCAATTAGTTGTCGGTACTATAAAAACATTTAACATACAGAGAAAAATAAGAACTTTTATGCACATGGTTTGGCAAACTTATCTTTTCCTTTTTTGTAAGTTTTTAAGGGGTCTATAGCCATTGTAGATTACTCCTATGAATCCATCCCACAGTTGTGATATGAAAGTAATCAGTTTGGTCTTCCTTAAAGCAGTGTATTTCAGGAATTATTTGTTCAGCTATAAATTGTGTTTTGTTTTTGGTTCGTTTGTTTGTTTGTTTGTTTTTCCTGTGATATATTTGCTGTGTGAGATTACTGTTTCATTTAAAAAAAAAACCTTTTTATAAACCAGGACAATTTTGAACAAACTCCCAGCTTTAGAGGAAGTCTGAAAATATTTTTTTTCATATTAAAAAACCAACAACCCACTTCAAAATTTCTGCAGATGTAGGTGCTAAGTGTACTTAGAAATTCAGATACCATCAAAAATCAATATAAAATATTTCAATTATTTCAAAACAAATATCTTTCTAGTTGGTAAATCTTTTTACATTTTTCTAAGTATAATCATCAAGTGTAGGGAAAAATATGAGCAGCTTCCATCTCCATCCGTAGTATCAGCAACAAGCTCTGTGTGACAAAATCTAAGGAAATCAATCATAGAATCATAGAATCATAGAATTGGCTGGGTTGGAAGGGACCTCAGAGATCATCAACTCCAACCCTTGATCCACTACCGCTGCAGTTACCAGACCATGGCACTGAGTGCCACATCCAGTCTCTTTTTAAGTATCTCCAGGGACGGAGAATCCACCACTTCCCGGGGCAGCCCATTCCAATGTCTGATCACCCTCTTGGTAAAGAAATTCTTTCTAATGTCCAACCTAAACCTCCCCCGGCACAACTTGAGACCGTGCCCTCTTGTCTTGTTGAGAGTTGCCTGGGAAAAGAGACCAACCCCCACCTGGCTACACCCTCCTTTCAGGGAGTTGTAGAGAGTGATGAGGTCTCCCCTGAGCCTCCTCTTCTCCAGGCTGAACAGCCCCAGCTCCCTCAGCCTCTCCTCATAGGATCTGTGCTTGAGTCCCTTCTCCAGCCCAGTTGCCCTCCTTTGGACCTGCTCCAGGACCTCGATATCCTTCCTAAACTGAGGGGCCACAGTACTTGAGGTGTGCATATGTCAGCAACAGTAAACCTTAGTATTATACAGTGCTGTTTTTAAGTCTGGTATTTTAAATAAGTAGGTACAACAACTAAAAATAATCGTGTTTGTGTTTGCTTTGGTATATTGACAAGCTGTCTCAGCTGGATACTGCAAGGCTGTATCCAGGCTGACTGGCTTAGCCTGAGCTTTTGTGCTTGTACTGACCCTGTGATGCATCACAATCCAGCTCAGGTAGAGCTTGAAGCTGAAGCTACACAGAAAGCAAAACAGACCCTGAAGTATTTAATCATTTTATCTTTTCAGAAATTACAGAGTTAATTTGTCCATGAAAAACACCCTATGAGAAATTAGAGAGAATCATAGAATCACAGAATAATTTGTGTTGGAAGTGTAATTTCAGAATTAAAAGAAATGTGGTACTAAACAGCAGGTAATGGCAATTTTATTCTTATATTGCCTGCAGACAATACTTTCTTACTGTAACCTGGGAGACAATTGCCTTCACTGGTGTTTTTCCACTCTACAGCAGAACTGATAGAGACTTATTTACTTGATTTAGAGACTCTCTCTTCTCTGTACTTAGAAATCAACACTCAGCTTCTTGCAGCTGAGATATAAGGCAACTGCTTAGACTGAGAAGATAAAAAGCAGAACAAACTGGAGGTTTGTTCCTTGGAGGTAATTTTAGAGACAGAACTCTGTTTCTGAAGATTGTTTGTTTAAAGCTGAAAAAAAAAAAAAACAAAAAAAAACCAAAAAAAAAAAAACAAAAAAAAAACCAAAACTGAAAACAAGCCCACTACAGGCTTGGAACTGAAACAGTGTTTAGGAGTCAAGTGCTGGTAAATCAGTGAAAGGATTTTGTAAAGTTGCCTTCTTTCACCATCTGAATCAGCTCTGCAGAGTCTGAAATAATTGTCCTTTAGGAAGGAGCATTTAACAAGAATATTGGCTTTTGTTTGATCTTTTGAGAATGAGGGACTTCAAACAAACACAGATGAAGGAGAGGGAAGAGCAGACTCTGCACAGTTGGCATTTGTGAGCTGTCTCCTACAATAACTACAAATGCTCTGCCTTGATCCCCACGGTGAAATGTTTCTCCAGGAGGTACTCTTTACAAAGCAGCTGCCAGTTTCTTCAGCCAAGAAAGCAGGACTGACCTGATCCACGTGCCTGCTCTTTAAAGTGTACAGGGAAGTCAGGAATCGAAGCATTAATCCAAGGTGGAAAAGCTTGTGAGTCCATCCATCTCCTTGTTCAGTGGAGAATATCATGATTCAGACACCTATTAGAGAACCTCGATGTACATGGTACTCTGCCTCCCTCCACATAAGCAATTGCCAGAAGAGGACACTACCTCTGCTGACATTATTTTTCATATTAAATTTCCATGGATAAAGCAATAACGTGTGTGTCCCACTCACCTTCCTTCCTCAAACACAAAACAACTTACTATGCCCTCCCAGCTCTTCACAAGTCATTGCTATGAGGAACACCCTCTGGGGCATTTCAGGGGCATGCAGCTAAGCACCCTTGGATATTCACACTTTCAACAGGAATAGCCATTTATAAAAGTTTTATAGCCATTTATAAAAGTTTTTCTCATGCCCAGAAGACACTAAGGCTGACCCAGGCCTGTTTTCACCATGATTCAGGATTCAGTTCTAATCAGTGAGAGGGTAAATACACAATGTTAGCACTTTTACTGAGCAAAACTAAAGTTAGGTTATATTTTGTACAATTTTGCAAGAAAGCTTTTAACCTTTCCCTGTATTCAGATCTTGAACACTGCTTTCTTTTGTTTCACATAAATATTTTCTGAAGAGTAGAATACACAAAGCAAAGAATTTGCATTTTTTTCTTTCCAAACATTTTTTCTATATGAGGAATAGAAGCATCATCCTTCTGTTTGAAAGCTTCACATGCCTCCATGACACCTTCTATGAACACAGACCTGTTTCCTAGTGAACAGAATACTGTGAACCTCTCAGAGTGTTTTATTTCACAAACTACAGAAATTCTGCACAATTACCACTCCAGCTCCATATGCTTCTTACTATTTCTGTCCTTTAGGATATCTTGGTTCTGAATGAGGTCGACAAAAGGATTAGAAACCTCACCATTCAATATAAAAGCAGTTAGTTCTGACAATAAGTACAGAAAAATGACAGCTCCTTGCTGTATAATTGTTTAAAATCCCTACTCTGAGTGGGGCTTAAACAATGTACTTGTTTGGGGCTTCAGTGAACCACAAAGCACATTATCTACAAATGTCAATTTTATTTTTTTTTAAATATAGTGGAGAGCACAACCAAGTCTTCTTCAATTATTCCGTGCTCTTTACTGGCCTAAGAGGAGGGAGTTTTCCCCATTGCATTTCAGCAGTCTGCATGCATTGGTGAGATGTCTCACAAAAAGCAGTCAACCCAGTTCTTTCTGGACTGTATATTTTAACGTAAGACAAGTGAGGATGAGAAAAACCACAAAAGGAGGGCAAAAATAAAAATTTTAAAAATTACTAAATATTACTACAGGGTGCAACATTTCAGACGAGCTCCTTTCATTTTGGTTAGTAAAAAACCTCCTAGAATCGAATTTGCAAGACTCTCACTCTCCAGGGGAGTCACCTGCATGCTTTATCCAGACCTCACAGAACCACTCATGAAGGATAAGGCTCTCTTATGGAAATGAAGCCTCTTGTCAAAGAAAATCATTTCCAGTGAGGAAATATCACTGGATTCCAACAAAGCACATCCTGAAGTAAAAGAGTCCTGGCTTGCTCTTTTGCTGTTCATATAACCAACCCTCTTGTATCCCAGTTGCTGAAGTGAGATGAATGATGGAGATGAATCTATCTATAAATACCTTCAGGAAAAACCAAAAAGGGTTCTCCACTTTGCCATGGTCAGCCTATTATGCCTAATCCAAAGTAGCTACTTCTCCATTGTTTCAAAAGAAGCAAATATGAAAAAATATAGATGTGACCATGAACTAGAACTGTAATTTATTAAATTTTTTTTCCCTTATGAACCACAGTTTGTTAAGCTAATCAATATTTCTATGTTAATTACAGCAAATAAGAATGTGAATGAGCATCTTGTCTCCAATATATTAACTAGCTTCATCAAAGGAAAACAATAAAACCTATTCCATATCAGACTCTTCATTGTTACTTGTTATTGACACTCCAAAGTTTATTACTTTATGGACTGAAAAGTGAAAATATAAAGCTTTGAATTTGTCTCTTACTGGCTATAACCACAGATGCTACTAGTATTCATATAAATAGCTTAAACTTTCATAAGCTGTGTACATTAGTATCCCACAGAAGAAAGTTCTACAAGTTAATGATACATGTAAAAATAATCTATTTAAATCCATTAGAAACACATTTGCCCTGAAATCTATGCTTTAATACTACAAGTAGACAATAAAATGCCTTTTCCAGCCTTCCATGGATCATTCAGAAGGGTATGTGCTATAGTACATCCTCCTATTTTCCATGGACAAAAGTCCTTACATTTCTTATCTCTCCTTATCAATGGAATCTCTCACAGATACTCATGCCCATGTGCACAAAAGAGGTCAGATATTAATTGCAGCCAAAATGCTAATTACAAGTTAAAATCTTGGATTTCTAGGCTATAGCAAAATATTCTGGCATCCCAATTTTGGGCATCCTGGAGAACTCCAAGTCCCTTTTTGACTTCATAATCACAGTATCACTGTCTCTCACTTACTTGTCTCCATATTTATTTTCAGTTGACATCTGAAAGGATAATCTGATGCAAATAAAATTTTTGTCCCACCTTCATAAAAGTCCTTCATGTTCTTAACAAGTCTCTTCTTCACAACCTCAGACTTAATGCTGCTGCATTCCTAAGTAGCAGTAATTTTTTTTTTCTAATTGATGCTGATCTACAGCAAGTACAAAATATTGTGTACCATGGTGTTAAGTCCACTGCAATCTCTCTCTGCTTCAGTGTCACAGCTCACCTGCACACTGTGTCAGTGGCAGGGAAAAAGCCCCTCCATGACTTGTATTCCCTTCATCACTGCAATGTTCTTGCTGGGTTTGGTTTATACCAATCAAAGTAATGCAGCAAAACAAACCAGCTACACCTCACCCAAAGAAGGCCATAACTAGGAATCACACTCTCTTCCCCAGGGGCTGCGAGGGGCTCTTTTGCCCAGGCACAATATTTTCTTCTGGAGACTTATCTCAATCACAACATGTTCCATAATATTATTTACTTGTGGTAAATGAGCACATATTATTAACTAACATTGCACTTCTCAGCTTAATTCCTCTTGCACTTCCCCTCTCCCCATCTCCCACTACATGTGAATGGCTTAAATTGTGCCTTCCTCTGTGCACTGACAGGATTAAAAACAGACTACAAAATCTGCAACTAGCATGAAATAAAGTGTCCTACAATGTCTCAGTGTAACAGCTGTGGTCCTTAACACTTCTGATTAAGTCCTCTTATTCATCCACATTGTGTCTGGGCAATCAGCTGCCAAGCTAAAAAACAGATTAATGTCTTTAAAAGTTATTCTGAATCTAATAATGCCAACAGGGTTCTGTTTCTATTTACTTAGAAGTAAGCAGCCATAAAAATCATCCTTTCATAAGCAAATAAATACCAGATTCACGGTGGGATACACTTTTAATTTGCAGCTACTGTACAAATAAGCATTTTGGGAGCTATTGTGTTTATCTTGTGATTAGAACAAGAATTCCGTTGTCATTTGAAAAGAAACACTGCTAATTTCAAATTGATAAAATTTTTTAGTAGTGTGCTGGTATTACTAGCAAAGTTTTAGCTCATTAAAACTGAAATAACTTAAATCCCACCTTATCACCTTTTATACTTTGTTCCCTTCTGTTTATACATGCTTCAGAGCAGACAATGAAAAATAACACATTCAGCTTCAGGGATTCTAGATAGTTTCACTTAAATTAAAACACATTTCTCCAGATAGGATTCACAGGCTGTGGTAGAATATTCATCAGGAGTTTTCATTGTTTTTACTGGGATTATTTGTATACAGATTCGAAATGCTTTCAATAGAGAAGATCCCATGACTGTTTATAATTTTAAAAATAGAAACAAACCTTTAAAATACATTTGTGTGAAATCCAATTTAAACAGGTAGCTTTCATTTGACATTTATTATAAAACAGAATTATAAAAGAGAAAGTTAAGTTAAATACAGTTCAGTGCAATATAGCTAGCTTTTACTATGTTAACATTTTTCATTCTCTAGGACATAGTTTCTCCCTGTGCTTTTTTGTTCCTTTAACATCAAAAAGCAGTGATATTTGAAAGCTTACATTACAAAGAACTGAATTTCCTTTGCCTATTGACTTCTTTCTTTTTCTTTCACTTTAATAAAGAATTATTTTAAATGCAACGATAAATGATAACAAGGTTTTTTCATCTCTGACCTTTGCATTGCTTTCAGTGACTCAAAAGGCTTAACCTTTACTTGAAAAGCCATGTACTGATCTAATGGGATCTTCAAGGAGAACAGATATAATGCCTTGATATATATATTTGCACGCTATAACCTTTAGCTCATAACCATATTCCAAGTTCACTGTAAGCACAGCTGTTACCTGCACTTGGGACACAGTCAAAGGATAGCGAAATAATATCCAGGTGACACCTTCACTGCAGGGTGGGATGGTTAGAGAGCCCTCATACACCCAGTAGTCACGCAGAAGAGGATCTGAAATGAAAAGAAATGTGGGGTTTTAATGAGGTTAAGGAGGATAATGGTGTTTCTCAATTACGACAGATTATGATAGCCACGGGCTTGCTGATATGATTAAGTTAGTATGCAGTAAATTAATGTCTGAATTTATCATCTGCCAGGCACTGTCCACTACTTCCTCATGTACATGAGATTGTGGTCATTATATTAAAGAAACTCCCCCTTGCAGGCAAGTATTTGAAAAACAAACAAAAAAAACCTACTTCATACATGTGGAAAATAACATGCACTATTCCTTTAACACAGCGATTAAATAATACAGTGGGAAATAACTCCTGTTAGTGTCAAAAGCTACAAGAGACATCCCATTTTGAAGGCAGACAAGTTGTGTTGATCAAATTTTAAGCGAATTCTGCATTTAGAATATGTCTAAAGGATGAATTTATTTTATTTCTTAGAAAAATTCAGTGAAAACAGCTCAAGCCAAACTTTTCACAATTCTGGTTGCATGTTTTTTGAGATGTACTGGTGTCTCCTAGCTTTGGAAATGTGAGTTGGTTTTCACAGAAGAAAAAAATCAAGGTTTATTTAAGAATAAGCTTCTTTTATTGAGCTTATAAACTTATTAATCGGTTAATAAGTAACTGCTAGAATAAACAGTTGTCTCAAGAAAATGTACAACTGTTTGCCTTAGCAGAGTTTCAGCTCTACACACGTTTGATTTTAATTATTTTAATTTTAATTCCCCAGAAATTCCAGTCACACCATACTTCATAAGTGAAACTGCACAGGGCTGCCCTTTGCAGCTGACACTGACTTCCTGACACAGCTTAAGAAGTAAATATAAGAAATTGCCTCCCTGCAAAAGAGGGGACAAGAAACAAACCTTGAGAGGAACGGGAGGCAAAGGCTGGTTAATCATGTCATGGAGTGCTAGAGGGGAGGCTGTGACTAGCTTGTCAAAGACAGGATGAGAAGCTAAAAACTGGAATAAACTTACTCAGTTGATCTATCTTGTTATTGCCATTTCCTTATTAGTTCAGATGAATATTATTAAAATTAAACCTTGCTAATGAAGCTGTGATTGTCAGTGAATGGGTTTTGGTTTGCTGGTGTAGTTTTCTTTCTCAGTTAGGGAATTACACAGAAAATCCACTGAAAGCATGTTGCACTGCCAAACACACAGAAGTTAAGAACTGCAAGAATTAATTCAGCCTGTCCTGTGCATGCATTGTGACACCATCTGCTTACATGACCACAAGCATCTTTTCTAGAGAACCTTTCAACATTCACTTGCATAGATAATTTTCTTTTGAAAAGCATCTAATAACATTTGGATTTCTCAATACAATATGTGGTCCTCAGTCTTCTTTTTCCCCACACTATTCAAACCCTGCTTGTTAGAAGGACCAGATTGTTTCATATTTCGTATTTTTACTGCACTCACTTCTTCAGTGTCTGAGTGCTTCACAAACATGAACAAAACGATCCTTCCAGTACCTCAGTGTGGTGAGGAAGGACAGATTACACCCACACTTTAAAGCTGGGGATCTGAGGCACAGAGAAGTTAAGGTCAAATGCATCTATTAATTTGAGGTGTTCAATATGAGATGCTTAGAACCAGATTTCTCAGAGTAGTTAACTCTCTATAGCACTTAATGCAGTCAGAGCACTGCTCCCATTGACTTCAGTTGGAGGTGTAAGCACTCAGCACTTCTGCAAATCAGCCCCCATGATCTGAAGTTGGGCACCTAGAAAATGAGGAACAAGAGGTTAGACTTATGAAAAATCTGGTTTATGTGACTTGAGCAGGAACTCTGAGGTATGGATCCTGTGAAAAATAACTTACGGTCACACAGTTACTATATGTCTATAATGGTTATGCATGAAGGGGCACAGGTAGCCTTAATTCCTGCAATTCCTAATTGCTGAGCAATTGACTTCACAACCTAAACAGTATTCTTTTGATATCATTAATATCGTTTGATGTAGACCTGGATTACTTTGTAAAATTAAAGATCTTGACACTATAACACAGATTTTATCTGAGGATTCCTCGCAGAAACATTTGTCTTGTAGAAATTCTTTCTTTTTAAGTCACTTTGGTTTTTTTTCAAGACAAGGTAGAGGAAGTGGTTCTTTCTTGCTATATGAAACTTAACTTTTAGCTATATGAATTTGCATTCGCCTCCCATTGTCACCACTCTTTGTATGCCATACAATGGTCACTGCATTAAGGCACTGACTGCCTTTTGATGCTGCCAAAAAGCTACCTCAGTAAGTGGGTAACCTTAACTCCCTATTAAAAGCCAAAGTAGGAGTACACTCAGCTCTCCCTGCAGGTGGGATGATAAATCATCTGGAAAACTAGCCCACAGTGCTCCAAGCAGTGCATGGACTATAGAATCACATCCCATTCACGTTTGGAAGGTGCAGATATATCACAAGTTCCAAAGGGACTTGATTCCTATCCCGAGGTGCAGACTGCATTACCACTTTATGGGACACACTCTCAGGCTTGCAGTTAGGCTTTGCTTTAGATCAAGATTGTCTCAGCCTCTGCAATGACCTAGCAATCCACCCACACAAAAGTAAGCAAAGGCACCTACCTGGCAATAAAGAGTTGGGATTAAAACAGGGTATTGTTTTGGACTTTCCCTGAAAAAATGAATACAAATCAATCTCATCTCTGTTTTCTTATTACAAGGATGATGAATGGAGAGGTAAAGCACACTGTGTGTGGTTACAGCATTAAGCCTTGAATTCCAGTGCAAAGCAACCTCATTAAGAGCCCCCATTTAATCATCATTGCATTTGTCCTTGGAGCTACCCAAACATGTTTTTTTTTTTAATTCTATTTTAAATTTTACTTTTAAGGCTACCCCAGGAATTTGTTAACTTTCTAACTTTAATACCTGGGCTCCTTCCAGGTCCTAGCCTTGAAATTTTCTACATGAAATTCAGGGGTTACATAAAAAATAAGTTCAAGGCCAAAATGGGCTTTTCCTTGTCTGATGTGGATGACTTAATAAAATAAAACCAATTTCACATATTTAATGGAAGGAAAATGTATGTGTACCAGAAGTATGTTTTATGCTGACCTTCTGAAAGTGATTAGTATAATGACAGGAACTTTCATGACCTTCCTCTTCTTAGCTATCCTTTCAGTAATGAAACTACAGAGTTCCATACACTATTGTTTTCTCTGACAACTTCATAAACAATGAGTTTGTTACATTAAACATCATTACTTCAGTTTACCAGATATTATTTGACTAAAAGAAGATTTTCAATTCCCTTCTAATAACAGCTTCTGATTTTTCTGCACTTCAGCATCCACTGAAGTGAATGGCTAATGTCTTCAGACCAATACAGAACATCTCATTAATACACCTCAAAATCGTTTAAAATCAAAGGTAGCTGTGATTATTTCTGTGCTACAGACAGAGACCATGAAACAGAGAGATGGAAGTAACTTGTTCAAGGTCATTTAGGACACCATCAACATTCTGGAGAGCATTTGTATCTCCTCAGTCCTGCTGGGCTTATTATCTGTCCCTTGGGGTCCCCACACATAAACCATCTGACAAGAGGGTGTTGTGTCTTTTTCTGATTTTCAACTGCAAGTTTATATGGGTGCTCAGTTCATCTATTCTTTTCCCCAACAAATTAAAACTAACTCAGTTTGGAAACACTGCTGCTGAGGTTGTTCAGTGCACATGTTGCAATGCTTACATTCACACTGAATTCATTACAATAACTGAAAAGGTAGCACTTGAACTCAGTTACTGGTACAGAAGATCAAAACTTCTGGCCATCAGAAAAGGAAGCAACTATACACACTATATATTATCTGAAAGTCCTATAAAATGCTGAGCTTCTGATGCAGGCCACAAAACTATGGCTTTTGCATGTGTTTTTACTAGAGTTGCATCTGAAATCCTTTACTTAGCTTCAGTGTTTCATAAATGCCCTTCACTTCCTTACCCTCTGGTCAGTGAAGGAAGCATTTCTTCAGACAATGCCTTACCTTGTACTGGATGTCCTGGAGGACTTCAGTTACAGCCTTCAGGCCTACATGCTCTTTTCCTATCTGAAATACACAGCAAGAAAAGATGAGTTTCAGTATTTCGCTATTTCTGAAGCTGTGAGGCAAGCCAGAGGTCAACCAGAACAGCAAGTTCTGTAATTGCTTTTAGTTAAGCCACAAAACCTTGAGTTAACTGAATGAACTGATATATGCACTTCAAACAATAAAATCATGATAGTCACCAGTCAAAAGCAAACAGGGTGCAAATAACTTTAAAGCATAGACAGAAACTCTAAGAACAAGAGACAGAGCCACATTTCAGGCTGGCATTTTTTGACTAAATCTGTTTTGCAGTACATAATGCACGTGGAGTCAAAATCATGCTGCATTATGGCATATAAACGCCAAGGATATAGTTTGTCCTTACCAGTTTTTGTCAGAGGACCACACAGAAAGGGACAGAATGAACAAACACAAAAGACACTTTATGAATTCATTCCCACAATATTGCAAATTTGGCACAAGGTACATCTGAAGCCTAAGGGGAGTGTTTTCCTGCCTGCAGAGGACAGGATGGCAGATCCCCTCTCTCATGGAATCTCTGGGATCCTGCTCCCAGCAGCCTGCAGCACTGTCTTTACCAACATCTTTACGATCAGTTTTTCAAAAGAAATCCCTTCTAGAAATAGGTTCTTCTTATTTTATATGAATGCTGTTCACATTCCATGCTGATTTCAGCTGTTTCCAATCTAAATCACCCATCCTGGGGCAACAGCTTCTACTTCCAGAACAACACTGGCAGAATAGGAAGTCTCAGAACAGCCTTCCATTTGATTTCTTTGCCAACATGTGCACATATGCAGCAAGGAATGGAGTGGGCATAAGAATGGGACAGATGGACCCTGAAAAATTTGTTTGCTTTTTGTATATCTTGGAATAGAGAGCCACAGTAGTCACTGGAAGGGAACAACTGATTGTCAACAATATGTAGTTTGTCATTTCTAGGAATGTAAGTAGATGTTCCCTTGCTTCAGAATGGGATTTCCACTTTAAAACTTTGAAGTGGCTAAAGACAGTGAAATAATTTCAAAGATGCTGTTCCTAAATTAATAATCACCAAGGGCTGACCCTTAAATCAGTGAAAATATTTTCATTTAACTTAAAATGAGTTTTTGAGAACTGTCATGCAAAACTATTATGTTTCCATGCCTGGTCACTGAATTTCCACTCCCTGTTACTTTAATAAATGGCATAGATACTATTTTTCCTTTGTTAATTGTAATTCTACGACACCTTTAATGAAAAAGCCCTTTGGAATGCTTACAAACTCTGATGAAGGTGAGCGACCAGAAATGGAAAATATATCATTGAAGTTTCAGATTTATTTAAGAACTTAAATGTAACTTTCTATCAAACTTGAAGGTTACCTCTGCTGGAATTAGAAGGTGACTTACATAAGCAATTATCACACAGCCCTCTAGGATACAAAACTGAAGACTTTCTAACTTCCATTTTTAGCAGTTCTATCTGTATGTTGGTGCTGTAACAAATGTACGTTAAAATTCAAACAGAGGTAAAGCTCAAAGGCATTCATAAACTCGTTATGGAATATGAAAAATTAATAATATCACTGTGAAAGAAAATCCATTTGAACTAAGCACGAACTCTAACCCCCTTCCTCCAAACCCATTTAAATAAAACAGTTTGCCATTTCTCATGAGGAGGATGAGAATCTGGTGCTTGAGGACTCTAATTGAAAATCTTCTTTATAGGGTGCAGCCCTTGAAAAACCTTGAGAAACAATTAGATTATGGGCCTAACTTCGCAGCTTGAATTACACCCTCTCCCCAGCAAGCTTTAAGCTCTTCAAACTCTCAGTCTGGCATTTTGGAAGAAGAGAATATGGTTCCACCCTACATTTGTCCTGGATAAAGAAATATATTTGTCACCGTTTTCAGAAAACACAGGCCTACTACCAGTTTTTGGATGTGCCATTTAGTTAGTAGGGTGTTTTTTCCCTCTTTCCTCCTCTCCTCTGTATATTTCCTTAAATAATAAAGGCCGAGTGCAAGGTACTGCACCCGAGTCGAGGTAATCCCTGGGTGAATACAGGTTGGGAGGAGAAAAGATTAAGGGCAGCTCTGAGAAGAACTTGGGGGTGATGGTGGACCAGAAGCTTAGCTGGAGTTGTCAGTGTGCATCTGTCGCCCAGAAAGCCAACCAGGTCCTGGGCAGCAACAAAAGTGTGGAGAGCCTGTCAAATGAAGGGATTCTGCCCCTCTACTCTGCTCTTGTGAGACCTCACCTGGAGCACTGTGCCCAGTTCTGGAGTCGTCAATGTAAGAAGGACATAGAGCTCCTTGAGTATGTCCAGAGGAGAGCCACAAAAATGATCAGAGGGCTGGAGCACCTCCGCAGTGAAGACAGGATGAGGATGAACAGGTTTGTTCATTCTGGAGAAGAGGAGACTCCAAGGTGACCTTCAAAAGCTTTCCAATACCTGAAGGGGGCTTACAAGAAAGCTGGGATAGGACTTCTTGCACAGGCATTTAGCAAGAGGACAAGGGGAAATGGTTTGAAATTTGAAGAAGGGAGATTAAGATTAGATATTAGGAGGAAATTCTTTACTATGAAAGTTGTGGTTGTCCCTGCTCTGGAAGCATCCAAGGCCAGGCTGGATGGGGCTCTGAGCAACCTCATCTAGTGGGAGGTGTCCCTGCCCATGGCAGGGGTGCTGTATCTAAATGATCTTTAAGGTCCCCTCCACCCTAGACTGTTCTATGGTTCTGTGATTCCTTAATCCTCCAGAGCACTAAAGAGGTAACAAGTGAGCACCTATACCTCTTGACAGCCCTCATTCTGCCCTCAGAGGAATGGAAAGTGGATGTCTGCTTACAGCCAGATTCACTGAGAGAGATTGCCAACTACACTTTACCCCTTCTTGAACTGATATGCTTTCAATATCCTGTATAAATAAGAATTACTTACTTAGCACATAACACAGAAGATATTACTGAGGAGTATCTTTTGAAAAGAACACCAACAGTGATACATTGTTTTATTTTACACAAACATTAAAAATGAAAGAAAATGGAAATTAATTTATTTTCTTCAGACAAATGACAGTGCATGATAACAAGTGCAACACAGGAAACTTACCTGCACAAATAAAGCAATAATAGCTATGCCATGCTTCTTTCCTACTGCCTCATCAATGCTGCTGTACAAAGTGGAGTTCCAGTGCATTAAGTGAAGCTAAAACAAAGTGCAAATAAAACAATATTGTAATAAATTAATAAAATAAATAAAGCAGCAGTTAATATAAATTAACAAAGCCTCAGCATGTGTGTGTGCATGAATGAATAAACATGTGCATGCCTAAGGCTGTGCATGTATATGTAAGTGGATTCCTACTGTAAACATCAGGAATCTCAAGTAAAAAAGGGTCAGCTGCTGAGAAAGTGGCATATAGCCAGTTAATAAATATTTTAACAAAGCTGTGTTAACTATGTTAATGATGTTAATGATGATTTAACTACTCCCTTGCTTTGCATACTGAAACCATGTCAGCTAATGAAACCTGTGTCTCAGCCAGCCAGATCTCTTCCAAGGCAGAAGGATGATTACACACAGAGTGCCCAAACTCATGTTTAACTGACTGACTGTTCTATCTTAATGTCACCCGTCTCACATAATCACCTCTCAAGATGAGTCACTCAAATGTCAGTAGTAAGAGTAGGAGAAGTGATTTCAGGAATAAACATAAGGAAAGTAAAGCAGAGAAAACTGTCTGGAGTGGGGAGAGCAATGAAAGGGATGCTAAAGTGTAAAATATGAGGGCTCAAGTATCCTCTTCTGCAAGGTAACAGGGCCTGTAGGAGTTAATGCCACTTAGGTTTGTTCAGGTGACGTGTCACAGCATGACTTAGGAAGGGGTGTTTGAGAAAAGTGATGGATGGGGGAAAAAGAAAGATATCAAGGAGGGAGGAAGGGAGGGAGGAAAAAAGGGAAGGAAGGGAGGAAGGGAGGAAGGGAGGAAGGGAGGAAGGAAGGAAGGAAGGAAGGGAGGAAGGGAGGGAGGGAGGGAGGGAGGGAGGGAGGGAGGGAGGGAGGGAGGGAGGGAGGGAGGGAGGGAGGAAGGAAGGAAGGAAGGAAGGAAGGAAGGAAGGAAGGAAGGAAGGAAGGAAGGAAGGAAGGAAGGAAGGAAGGAAGGAAGGAAGGAAGGAAGGAAGGAAGGAAGGAAGGAAGGAAGGAAGGAAGGAAGGAAGGAAGGAAGGAAGGAAGGAAGGAAGGAAGGAAGGAAGGAAGGAAGGAAGGAAGGAAGGAAGGAAGGAAGGAAGGAAGGAAGGAAGGAAGGAAGGAAGGAAGGAAGGAAGGAAGGAAGGAAGGAAGGAAGGAGCACTATCTACTGAGAGGTAATATGAATTTCACACACGAGTGCTGCAGAACTAATGCTAAAATGTAATCTCTGTGGCTGGGTCTGATAACATTATAGAGCTTCAACAGCTTTGCACAGCTGCTTTGAAGTTTATCTGACAGCAACTTTTGCACATTCCACACAGATAAAACAGCTAAAAAGACACAAACTCTCAGACTTCATTCCTGTTGTGAAATTGTGAACAATGTTTTGCTCAGTCTTGAGTCTAAGAAGTTAAAATGTCATCCTGTTATCTAACATTGTTTCCATCTTCAGCATCTTAGTTTTTAAAACAGATAGCATGTCTTACTATTTTTTTTTCACTTCTGACCAGTAACAGCCTCCGTGAAACGCTTACTGCCCCTTCCTTACACAGCAGGAGTTCTCTTAGGCATCCCAGCATTTGAGAAGACCAGTTCCTCAAGTAAACACTGTCCCCTTATTGATCTAACCTCCAAAAAGAATTTAGAGGAATTCTTCTTGATGATAAAAGTTTCTAAAGTCAATATAAAATTTTAAGTGAACATGTTGTAATTCAAATTAAATTCCATATTATCATACAAATAATTATATTCATGCTGATCAAAGGCATCTGCTGTGCTGAAAATATGAAACTGTTTTCTTACAAAAGATAATAATTAATTTGCCCATGAGAACACTTATACAAATGTACTTGCCCAAAGCTACACAACATTTACTCAATGCTCCCTGTTCAAACTAAGCTATCTCACTATTGCTGATATGTTTTCTTGGTGCCATGTATTTTATCATCTGTAAAAAGCTGCGTTACTCAATTTATTTGCCTTTGGCTTTTAAAGAAACAAAAACACCTGATCAAAAATGAAAATTTCAGTCTCCAACGCTCGGAACACCCAAGAGGATTAAGTCGAAGCATTGCATTTTCCGCGACGAGCCCAGCAGCACTTGCATCAGCTATCACTAGAGGGGGCTCAAGGAGCCTCCCCCAAACCCTGATATTCAGAGGGAAAAGAATGAGGTCGGGGTGACAGAGTCGGGAGGGCAAGGTCCTTGGTGCAGCCAGCACAGGGCTGCCTGGCACAGCACCTCGGTTGGTTGGTAAGGTCGAAGCAAACTTGTCCTGTGGTGGCTGCAACAGCAGCACTGAGGGCAATCGCCAAACATAAAGTGACCGTGACTTGGGCTGTGTCAACAGGCAGCTCTTGGCTAAAGCTGCCCTGGCATTCAGCATGTAACACCCCTTTGGAGGTGAAGTCTAATCTGATGTTTGTCTGCATTCTGACAAAAGTGGGTTTTTTGGAAGATTTGAAAGGAAAATGCTGTGCCTCAGCAAGAGGAAAATGAACAAGAGCTTCAGCCCATACCATCAATGACCCCTGGTTATCCAGAACAGAGCTGCTCTCCTGTCTCAGGCAGCTGGATCATCAGGGCAGACAATTTCTTATGATAAGGCTACATATCAACTAGAAAAATAACACCAAAGCCTCTGTGTAATGCTATAAAATATTAAGAAGTCTAGAATTACTCTGCACAGTGGCATAAACAGCCTGACAGGAAGACGTGCTGCAAAATACACTCAGCTGCTGCATGAATGTGGAACCAGAGAGAAATGCCCTGCAGCTGGAACACCTTTCCATGGAACATACCTGCCAGCACCTCCTCCCACATCTCCAGGGGGAGACATGGGGAAAGTAAGTTAAGTATTAGTTACACATTTTAAGAATGTCTTTAAGGCTCTGCATCCCCTTAAGGCCTCCTTCCTTTCAACCAGCTCAACAGAAGTCAGGATGGTCTGCTAAAAAAAATGTAAAGCAACACAAAGAAAAAAAAAAGGGATGTACTAAAGGCTAATGTAGAAAATCGTGAAACAGGCTGAGGCTTAGTAAGCAACATTACTAAAGGTACTGAAGTGGTCACTCAGCACTTCTTGTCCAAAGGTTTCTGTGAGGGTCTGCTCAAAGATGCTTTAAATACACCGTAGGCTCCTTGGAACAAGAACCACCATTTTGTCCTGAATTGCTAAAGCCCAAGGTAGAAGGGGCTTTCAGCTTGTCTTTAGGATGCTACTGAGTTACTTCCTTAGAGGATGTGATAATTACAGTGCATTAGTAAACTATTTTTTTACACAGCAGGTTGTAAACTTGCTGTCATAAACACTGTGGTGCCAAAATAGTATCAGCAAGTTCATAAATGGATTTGAAAAATTATGCAGAGATGCAAAAACAGACATGAAAGAGAACAGGTAGAGATGCCACTGTCTCTAGCACTCCTAATCTTATGACAGCAAATGATGGGGGAATACAACCAAAAGGGGTTGGGCTCATGTGCTCTCCCTGTGCAGCATCCCTTACTGATACTTCTGGGGACAGGATACTGAATGGATCCTGCCCTGATCCAGCAGCATATTTACTCTCTTCCCATATTCTGAATCAAGATGATATCGGGAATCATTCTTCACAAATAAATGTTCTGTCATTAGGGATTTACAAACTGAAATTAAACAGGCAACCTAATGAAAAATAATAACCAATAACAAAATATTCTCTAACAACAGGCCACCAAGGCCTCACATCTTTTGCTCTAGCTCTGACAAGCCCACGCATGCACAATGAAATAAATAAACAACGTCAACATGCACCTGTATAAGAGGAAATATAATCAAATTAATTCTTCTACAGGAGGGGAAACTGTAGCTCAGACAGCTGGATAAGTAAATGAAAAATATAGCAAGTAGGCAGGCCTAAGTGTTTGTGCAGCAAAGTGCTGCTTTCAAATCATGGTTTATCCTGCATGATCATGTGGTTCTCTGGAGCTGTTCTGCCTTTTGTTTGCTCCTGTTTTATCTGTAATATGACATCAAAGAAAACCATCAGATAACAGTTAAAAAAAAAGAAGATTGCAAAAAAAGTCTTCAAACATTACAAAATTTGAACTCTAGAGAGTACAATCCACAAACAGCATGGCCTGTAATTCTTGTTAATATTTATGGGAAGCAGATGTGCACAGAGGAAAGACCCCAGTGCTTCTACAAATCTCCAAACTGTCAACAATATATAATATAATGCCCATGCACACTGACAACTTTATACCAATGAATATGTATTTACAAGTGGTAAGACCCTTATTAGTGCCTTATTAGGTTAACACTCTGTATTTTGGTAACCTTCAGTTTTATGTTGATTTGAGACAGCTCTATAAAAAGTGCACACTCACAAGGGGTGCCAGTCTCCAATAGGAACATAACCATGCGTTTTTTTTTAAATAATCAGCTGGAGCATATTGACAGATTACCACTGTGGAGTTGTCATTCAGAGTACAAACAAGCTGCAGTCGTCAGTATATCAGCAGAGGCTTTGCTCAACTTGCTAGCTAATGTTTTGCTACTCAGTATTATGGTGTTTCTATAGAGTCAAAATGAACCAGCTATGCTGTTACTGATTATCAGTGGCTGGCTCAGCATGCCAGACAGTGTAATTCTACAAAATAATCAGAAAGCTGTGAGGAACCCCTTAGCTCTCAAAAAATACATTCTTCTCGTGGACAAAAAAAAAATAATCTGAGCCTTTTTACATTCCAGATGTAAAGAAAAGAGCTGTAGCAGTGACTTCCTTAACATCAGATAAACTGAAAACTTCTGAAAGCAAATGATAATAAAGTGCTGATAAGATTTATTCGTTCTTTGAGACTGGAGAGACTCTCCTTTTCATGAAAAGTTAAGAAATCATTCCAGGTAGCAGAGAAAACCCCACAGAAGGACTATTCTGTGTGGAACAAATTCTGAGAATGTTCTCAGCTTTCATCCAGTCCCCACTCATTCAAAAGACATTCTTGTCCTAATGCCCTTGCTTTAGGAAAAGCTGACACTGACATTAACAAGGGGCCTGTCTTGAGCTCACCGAGAACAGAAACAATCTTTTAAGCTCTGCTGCTGACCTTATTTCATTCCCAGCTCACACATAAAAACATTTAATGACAGGATAATTTATGTTGGAAGTGGCCTCTGAAGTTCAACCACCTCCTTCCCCCAGTAGTTAGCTACTAATTCAAAGTCAGACCAGGTCACCCAGTGCTGTGGCTGACTGAGTTTTGCACATCTCCAGGAATGGAGAACCCACAGCCTCTCCGAGTAACCTGGTCTGTGTTTGACCTCTGCCACAGTAAAGAATTTTTTCTCCTTGTACCTGACCATAAACTCTCTTTTTGCAGCCTGGGTTCCTTGCCTCCTGCCCTTTCATACTCCCCAGGTGTCTCTGTTGAGAAACTCAGACACAAATTGCCCATTATCCCCAGAGTGACACTGCTTGATTGAACTCCTGAATGCTTCCTCTTCCTCAGACCTTCTCAGTCACCCACCTGTGTGAATGTTTCACCTAAGCTTACACAAATCCTGTAATCTTAGGAAAGTTGCTACCAGCTCTGTCCCCCACTGTGACATCCTGATATGCATCTGTCACTCAAGTGCCAGATCAAACATGAGACAGGAACATTCCTTGGTAGGTAAACACACTCTGAAATAAATCAAAGCTCATCTCTTGTTATGACATATCTGATCAATGGTAAGGGGAGAAAAAAGACTGCTCCAATGTTTCTGCACTGAGTATTACAAATTTGCTTTAAACTTCATAATCTGGAACGACTTGTTACCGTAACAAGGAACCCATATATTATAATTGCTTTCTTTATGGACACCTATTGCTAAACTACTGAAACCCTAATTTGTTCTTAAGATCCCTATAAGACAGTGTTCAGTATGTAGCATGTCCAGTGGCTAAGCCCAGCAGTTTGGAACAAAGCACCAACCCCCCCACCCCATAGGAGTCAAGGGGAAATGTGCCAACAGCAAAACTCCTCCTGACCCCCCTGGCACCAGAACCAGGTCCCTTGCAGGGGGCTTATGCCTAATAAAACCACCAGCAGCTGAGGCAGCAGGAGGCAACAGAAAACACCTGCTCAGCCTGGGTTTAGGTGTTGCTTCAACCTAGCTGGCAACCACAGCCCATTTTGCAAGGGTTTTTGACACTGGGGATCCTTCTGTTCAGTTGGCTCCAGTTTGTGCTCTACACACAATAGGAGACCATCATTTTTCAATAGTTCCTCTTCAGAACTGCATGTTAATTTATTAGATCATCAGACTGTGACCCTTTTGTCACTGGGCTTGCTTGAATCTACTGCTGTTGCAACTGCCTATTGTACTTTCTCCACTCTCTATGCTCTCACTCTTTACTAAGGAGCTAATTATTACAAAAGCTTCTTTCTTCAATTCATGCTGCATCATGTGTACATTAATCTCCTGGAAAGCTTTGTTCCTTGATCAGAACTAGGTTACACAGTTATTTCTTGTCAGCTGTCCAACTAGCAATTACAAGCTCTAGAAAAGTCTGCTTAGACTGTTAGTACTACAGGACTAGAAGGCATTTAAGGATGAGAGATAGGTTCTTGCTCTTTTATCTTACCCACTCTGATTTCAATTCATATAGGCAGTGCCTCAAAAGACCAGCAGTTAGGTGAACACTGCATCACTACATCTTAACCAGAATTGCATGTAATTCTGGAATTTTTGACAATATTGCTTTTTGTCATACATCTGTACTGAGAAAGAGAGTGGAGCTGAAACTGAACTTGATTTCACATAAATGTCATTTCAGAGCTGAATCTATATTCCTAAGGTAAATTTAAGCAGCTTTAGAGCTGCTCTGCTAAAGACTACAGAGCTGAGAGCTGAGAACTGTTCTCCTGGACTCGCACAAATTTCTTAGAGATCAGTATATTATAGTCCAGTTTCATTCATAATATGGCATAATAGCTCAGGAGGGAACAGTACAAATGGGAAATTCTTCATACCTAACCAGAGCCAGCATAAAGTCTTATTCCTGGTTTGAGAGGGTTGACATGGAAGCTGAGGATGTCAGTCAGTGTTAATGGAAGGCAATACAGTTTAGTAGTACAATAATGTGTAATTTCAAAAACCCATGAAAGTCAAAAACACAACTTCAAATATTGCATAAACGGCAATGGACAAAATGTGGAAAAAATGTGTCTTGCTATTATACATTTGCACAATAATTTGTGAGTTGATACTTGACTTGGCACTGAATTGTTTCAGGAAGCAATTGACTGCGCTGCTGGCAGTGACCATAACACACAGTAATTACTTTCCAAATCCTCACAAGGGGACCAAACCAAGGATATGACCAGGGTATACAGCTCCAAGAAAAGTGATTAAAAAATAAAAAGTTAGTTATTAACAGCCTGAAGGAGAGGTTTAGAAAATTAAAGTTAATGGAATCGATTCAGAAGCTGTTTGAATATATCTTAGGAGAAGCAGGAGTATGTGTATGTACTCCATGCCTCAAAAAAAAAAAACAAACCATAAAGTAAAAAACCTGCATGGTTAAACATTACAGTTCAGTCAAGGTAAATATGCTTGCTTTGAAAATGCAAATGCAAAGAAAAGCAAATATCTAGATCCTGAACTCTGGGAAAAAACAAGAAGAAGAAGATGAGGAAGTAGCCAAGGGAGTTAGGTTATTAATCAGTCTACTTGGTTTATGCTTGTAGACTTGAATTTTTCAATGTTTCTACTGTGGATAGGTGTCAGAATGTCCCTAAATTTCAAGAGGAGTGAAATATTTTTTCAATTTCAGACACAGATCATTGTCATTAAATAATTAAATAAAGGGAATTTTATACCTATCTTTGAAAGCAACACCAGCTTCAGTACTAAAAGAGACAAGTCAAAAGTAGCACTAAGGAACACAGATGAAAACACTGTTAGCATTAAGAACTTCCTGATTAATATAATGTGGGAGAAGGAAAAGCACAGCTTCTTTTGAACTTCTGTGTGCTATAGTCCATTGAAAGTGTTAAAGACCTGGCAGGGCTGGTGTGTGGCTTAGCTGTCAGGCTCCAGGTATGTACAGAACAAGATGACATTCCCTGAACAAAGAATTCTGTAATCTAAAATCAGAGAAATAAGGTGCAAACAAATCAAGTTGGACCAGAGTACAAGGTATGCTGGAGAAACTGTTTAAACAGCTTTGCAGTCATAGTTTGAGATACTATATGTCTCAGGTCAAAAGCTAAATTCACAACTAAAACATGTTGAATATCTCTCAACTAAGACACCAGGTACTCCAGAAACCCTGCTGACTGGTGGGCTCCTCTTTGTTAACATCTCTGAAAGAGGCTGAGCTGTAACATGCCTGTAAATAAAATTATTTTAGTTGTATCATAAAAGGAAAGGTTGCAAAGACACCTTTTTTTATTTTATTTATTTTTCTTTTATTTATTCTCTTTCCTAAAACCCAGCCAAGCAACATCAAAAGTAGTCTAAGCAATTGTGTAGCCAGCTTCAAGTGTGTCACTGAAATGATAAGGAATAGCAGGACTAGCAAACTATTTGCAACATCTCAAGAAATACTCCCACAGTTGCTGCAGGAAAGCACTTGTACTAAAGAAATATCTATGCCATGGTGAAAAACAATACTAAAAACATTGCAACATCTAACAGTAACCAGGTATCCATGTTCCTTCTGAACAGTCTAATTACATGCAGTATATGACAAAGAACTGCTGCTCCATTGAAGAAATGAACTTAACAGAAGGAAGTAGATATGCATATGGAGAGATTCAAAAGACTACAGATGCAAATAGTAAGCTGAAAGAGAAAAGTGGAACTGTAAAAAATCCAACTGAATGTACTTCTTTCTGTTCTGGCAAAAAGAAGTTTAAACACTAAGAAAAAAAAATTAATTTAAACTTTAAAAAAGCAAAAAATGGGTCATATGTCTCTCTTCTAACCAGAGATGGACTAACTTTTCAGAGAGTGCCTTCACTTCCACCAGACACAAAGTTAGGGAACAGAAAGGGCATGTGAGGAGGCTGACACAAAGTCAAGCACCATGATATTTCTTCCAGCACACTCAGGTAAGCAAGACAGAGGCACAAACTTACATTTAATGCAATCACAGCACCAATGTCTTTACATGTCTCAGTTTTTGTGAAGGACACCAATCCACAGAAAGCTTTGTAACTCCCACCTTGGCCTCTTTTATCCAGAGACTGCTGCCATGAGATATTAGCCTGACTGTTTCTTAGGAAAACCACTGGCAAAACATCAAAGGGTGTACGTGAAAACTGAGGATGTTGTAATATGTGATTTGCATGTATTTATTTTTTCTTCCCATTTGAAAGCACAAGCGCTGTTTATTTCTACTGGCACACACAGAAGATTAAAATAAAGCAGGAATTAATAAAAAATGAACATTTTTCCAGCTGTAATAAAAGTATAAAGGATAAGGTAAGGAATGAAGATGACAGAACGCCCTTGATTCCACATTGCAGATTGTCAGTTTCAACCCAATCAGTAAGAAAATGAAAATCTATACAGTTATTACCATCAGATTCATAGGTCAGCCTCTTCTCTGTGCTAAGTTTCTGCTCAGTGTGTGAAGCAAGGAGCACCACAGAATATGTTACTGTTCTCTGAGACCACATCTGGCCCCAGCAAATATGTAGGCTGAGGTGTCCCCAAGTCTGCCCTTACCTGGTCTAACAGGAAAAAATACATGTTCAAACCGTTCTTTTTGCTTCCCATGAAGAAAAGGAATGAAAAAATGAGGGTTTTAGTGCAGGATCCTCCATTCTGTGTTTATTCTAGATTCTTGCTAACATGAGTGGGTGTATGTGTGTGTCTGCATGTGCTTTTATAGCTCCACAGTTAGAAAGCAAAGCTTCGAGAAAGGACTGGTCCTTGATCACATTAGACAGAAAACAAGACAGAAAACATGAAGTGCAAAAGTTAAGTACTTAATTCTGGAGTGTTATTTTTAAGACTAAGTATTTCATATAAACATGTCCAATTCCACAAAGTGTTGACTGCAATCTGTTGTCCTGGATTTAAAATCAGACTGTTCCTATGTAGAAGCAATTAAATCACTGGTTTAATTTTCAACAGTAGATTCTCTAATGAAGGCAAAATAGAAAAACACTCTTTCCCTGCTAATTTACTAAGTTTTATTAATAGCTCTTGAATCCCACAGTTGTCTGTGCTTCAAAACTGAGGGTCTCTCTAATCTCCAGATGCATATGATCTTCTGAAGTCATAATCTTAACTGCTCTCCAGTGAGCAGTTGCTCTTCCATACTACATTCCTCCAGGAAATTCAGTCAGTTTTTCCTCTAATGTTGGCTAGGCTTCCTTTAAAACAATAAACTTTCTTATGCCTCTCCTAGAGTTCCCTATTGGGAACTTGTGGATTGCCTAATGGTGCTATGCTTTTCTCCTCTCCCCTATTTTCATAAAATCTCCACATTTTGTTAAACTTTAACAGTTCCCCAATCCAGTTCATCACATGGTTTAATTCTGGCACAGCAAGAAGGCCAGTGAGACCATCTCATCAGCAAGAATGTGCTTAGAGGATGAGGGCATCAGATTCCCTGTTGTTATATTGCTGGACTGGGATGTTCAACAAAGGTTTTTCAGTACTGCAGTGTCTGACAGTCTTACTAGAATTCACACATCTAGGAATCATGAGTCAGTTCTCTGTCAGTTCTGAAGTAGTCACCATGTGTGACCATGGTCAAACAATTTAATCCCCGTGAACTTGTTTTCTATCAGTTCATTGGCAACAGCAGAACTTGTCTCCCCTGCACTGATGTCTTGTTACATTATTTGTGCTTGTGAAGCACTTGGGCATGACAGCAAATACTTATGGAATTCTTGAAAGGTTTTTAGCTCTCAAATGATCTAGTTTTATCCTTTGTCTCTAAAGAGCAATGTATGCATCATTAGTACAAAAGACACAAAATTTTGGTTTGAATATAGTGGCAAATACATGTGTTATATTGACTGTTTATATGAGAAACAGCTGGCATAAATTGTTCCAGCTGTTCTGAGGTTCAGCTTCTGTAATGCAACAAGCTGTTGCTGTGGTTCCATTGCAATAATTAGTAGTGTTAAGGCCTCTATCATGAATCTTGCTTTTGCTGTAGGAAAGACTGTTGTGTGTCTTTTAAGTGGAAAAGTAAGATTTTCTTTTTTTCTAAACCAAATATACTTATGTCGAGGGTCATTATTAACAGTATTTGCTCTGATGCATGCAGAGTTTACATTACTACAGAGTCAGGAGGAACTGAGACCAAACCAACCGGTTGCAATGTTTACCTGTAGTGAAACACTTGGAACTGCAAAGCCATTTAACCTGATCTAGTGGAAGGTGTCCCTGCCCATGGCAGGGGGGTTGCAACAAGATGATCTTTAAGGCCTCTTTCAACCCAAACCATTCTATGAGTCTATGATTTTATGATTCTACCTCTGACAGTATTCACGCACACACTGGAACCAACTTAGGAACTGGTCCTGACACGCATGCAGGAGGAAAGGGAGGAAATAAGGAATCTCCTTCCTCAGCCTCTTCCACAAGTGACAGGTCTTGGATGACAGAAAAACAGTTAGGCCTAGTGGTTATGGCCAAGGGCCAAGGAAAACCAAACAGGAAAACCAAAGCGCCAGGAAAGCGAGGGAAGATGTGAGTAGAGTGCCAGCAATGTCCATGGCAGAAATCAGAAAATTACGTACAACTGAAATAAATCACATCAAGGGCACATGGCCAAGAAGAACAGCAAGGAAGAGACTTGAGCAACCATCTTGTTGTGCTCGAACCTGGGCTTGAATCCTCTCCAGATGTCCCATCTTCTAAGGGACCACACAATCTCTTCTCCCACAGTAAAGTGAAAATTTAAATACCCATCTTGTTAGACTTGGGAATGGGGTTAACAGTAAAGGATGTCATGATAGCAGGCACTATATTCAAGAGGACAAGCAGTGACACCAAGAAACTTGTATGAGAAAGCAGAACAAGAAGAAAAGCTGTATTTCTTTTCAAGGACTGGAAAAGATTCACATTTTTCATTTAAAAACTATCAGAGTCTATATCATTTCCACCTACAGACAGGGATTGCGAAGAACTATGTTGTTCATGGCTACTTGCCTACCTCTGTGAGGATGGAGCACCACCAAAAATGTTACTACAGGCTGTGACTGAAGGCTGTGTCTTAGTCCAGTACGACTGCATGAAAATTCAGTGAAGAATGTCTATTGCAGGCAAAGACTGTCTGAAACTTCTGGCAGAATTAAAACAACAAGATGAGGTAAAATGAAGCAGTCAACCCAGAGAAGGGCTCTCTTCTTGAGTTATTCCTTATTTTCTTCTCAGTCTCACTTCCTTCGCACATCTTCTCTCCACCTACAACATTGCTCCTTAGAAGAGTTTTTCTTATTGTAATTTCTAGTTTGTACTACTTTTTTTTAAAAGCCTAATGAAATTCTCCATCATGGTAGAAGTTACAAATCACAGACTATTGCAACTGCAACCTCAAAAATCTTTTAGGTGCATAATAGCCATGAAACTTCTCCACACATAACTGACAGTGAATAACTGGCTCTTGAAAGAGAGACAAAAGGATAAAGAAGCTTCAGTATTGACTCAGTGACATTATTCTTTGACCTGCTGTCTGGCAGCTTGTATGTCTTCCACAATCCAACAAATAAATTGCAGATTTTGCACAGATGGAAATTTGCTACCTCTGAAGATGTATGGATGCAGTTCTTCCTCAGAGCTTAACTAAGCATTTCTCAGCCACTAGCAAAGCTGAAAGCCTGCTTGTGCTAGCAGAGAGGCCCTTTTTCTTTTGGGTTTTTTTGTTTTTTTGTTTTTTTTTTTTTTTTGCATCTGCTTTTTTTCATTAATCCACAATACAAAGTACATAGACATATTCCCTGAAAAAATCAAACTCCATGTAACCGAGCAAACAAGGGCCAATCCAAGCTTATATTGACAAATTACCTAGAAACAAAGTATACTTCAGAGACCAATGTGCCCATTAGGTCAAATTAACCCTCAACCACAATAAAAATATACTGAAAGAGCTTAGCAACTAGCAATCTCAAGAGATATAAACTGCTCATGTGTGCTTTTACAATGACAGCAATTTTAGTTTTATCTTGTTATTGGTTTTCTGGTTTTATCCAGTTGGTTTTCTGTTTCCCAGTATGCTAGGAAGAGATGGAGACCTCCCAGCTTTGTACCTCTACAAAGAACCTGAAGGAGGTCACATCAATGAAGAGACTGTAAAGTGTATGGTATACAGAAACATACAGAAAAGTACTTAAAACACATACATATATGGGGCTAGGATCCCAGGCCATACAGTTCACTGACTGCCCTAGAATTGGTGCTGGGACCAATTTTGCCCATGGAATGCTCTGTAAATATTAGTGTTACGTTTGCAAAGGGTTTCTACATGTGCAAAATATCCTTTTTCCTGTATAAATCAGTGCAGATTTGGAAAACAAAGATGAAAACATCTGCTTAGATATTGGCCTGATTTTCCTGTGCTTTTCCACATTTTTGTTCTCAAAAATTAGATAATGTCCAATGGCCATATCTACTTTAAACTATTATTAATCTATTATTCATAAGCTGTCAAGGATACAGCTATTACATGAATGTCATAATTTTTTTGTAAGACACATTGTTTTAATCACAGCTTACAGTATTCATCTGCAGTGAAAAAACTTAGAAAACCAGCCAAGTGTTTGAGTAACAAGTTAATTCTCCACCAGAAAACTTGGACAATTTCTGAACCAAGTTCCAGATCTCAGCATGAAGCTAAATATTCCTTCTGGAATCTGTTCTTTTTGCCTCCTGTTAAAGTCATGACTGCCTAAGCAAGATATTCTTCATTCCTAGCTCCTGTGCTGCCAAAACCAGTGGAATGGATAAAATATTTTTCACAAGCAGGTAACCAATGCAATAAACTAAGGCAACAGGATTTACTTCTTTGTTTAAAACTTTTCTCTTTCAAGGTTTATGATTGGCATCACAGTTCCACTAAAGCTAGTGGCAAAAATCCACAGATATCAGAACTGAGCTCACATATTAGAAGCTACTGTCATTGTGGGTTAAATCGTTCATGCCATTCACACCTACCCAGACCCACTGCAGTCTGTAAATCTTTGCATAAAGAGGAAAAGACATATTGCATGTACACTATCTCCCAGCCCTTCTCTTACAATTATAAATACTCTGTTTTATTTCTTAAACCCAAATAATTTGCTAACAAGAAGCTGATTAAAACAGACAGCAAGAATGTTAAAAGTTTGTAAAGATCAAATTTCCTGTGGGAAGCCTGATACCTCCTCTCTAGAAATGCCAGAAAGGGGATGCACAATGTGCAAGTATCTGATTTCAGAGCCAGGCACACAGAAATGCCCTCACCAAAGAACATAAAAACTTGAGTAGATAAGGATAATATTATCAGCCTAACCTGTAGCCCTAAAGCTGTGATTTATTTTTTTTTTAAATACTTAGGCGGTCACAATTTCATATGAACAAAGGAAAACTTAATGGTTTAAATCAGACTGAGATGGGATATGGGTTTTTTGTATTATATTTAATTTCACTGTAGCAGGTATTTCAGTAACTCTGAAGGAGTCTACATGATGAATAAGTCTGGTTTTCATTACACAACAGAAAGAAACCTCTTTTTTTTATGTATAGAGCTGATTCTGGTCCTCCAGACAACAGGATTTTCTTCTGTTCTACTCCAAAACTGTAGAACAGACGATAATTCAGTTTTTAACCTTCATGCACATATTGGAAACATTTTTTAGATGATTTTCTGCCAATCTGCTTCTACTGAGAGCTTTCACATGGTTCACAGCTAGCATAATCCTACATTTTTAAGAGGATGGATTACAGAGAATTATCCTCCTGGTCATATTAGAAGTGGTAAAAGGAACCTCTTTATTTTCTCAGATAGTTTTATTTCCAAGAAGTGGACTAGAAACAACTGCTCCCTTTCGATCAGATTATACCTTTGGTCACACCACCACTTGAGTAACTTAGAGGAAGAGACATCTTTAGGGCATAATTTTCCCTGTTTCTCTTTACTTCAAAAGCAGTGAAAAACTTTCTTTTTTTTCATAAAACAGCACTGATGACATCATATGGTTCACTTTCTTCTCCTGTTTTTCATCTTTTTTGCCTGTAAATTTATTTGGCCTTGCATTGCAGTATCTTTTCACAGAGTTTGGGTACCATGCACCTCCATTTTTATCTGTCCTTATTCTAACTTTGCCCTCCTCTCCTCTCTCTCTGTACATCAAATGTAAAGGTGGAAGACAGAGCTTCATTACTTCTTCATTTGTTCTCTACCTTCTCTAATCCATACACTTAGCATGAAGAAGAGGAGTACCACATCAAGATGTCAAATAGTTCCTCTCTTTCTTACACCCAAATTAGGTTCAGGTAACTCACGTGTGGGTTTTAAGTGTGGGGTTTTCTGCCCTGTGGAAACGTATACTGTAAAGCAAAATCTAATCTTTAGTAACTTGTTCCGTTTGCTGGCAAGAAAGTCTCTAAATGTTAAGACAATTACTAAATATTTAGCACAAGTGGTAGCCAAAGTAACTTTGGCCACAAGGCTAAGTAACACAGCTCACTTGCAGTAGAAGTACTTGGTGAGAAAGATTTCTAAAGAAGTTTGCACAGATGGCTCCTTCCACTTTCTGGCTGAATGGCCTTCATGTTCTTGTTTTTTTCAAGGAACAGAAAGAGGAGCATTGTACCCATATTTATAACCCTCTGCTTTTGCTTTATTTAAAAGATGATCTACCTTTGACAACTATTTATTGTTTTGTCCTGCTTTCCAGACCGCATGCAAACACAAATTAGTGTCAAAATCCTGGTTTCTTCAGTCAAGGAAAGTGGGAAACACCTTTGCTAAACTTCATGTAATAATAAAAAAAACAATAACCTCATCCTCCAAGCCCTATCAAAAACATTTTTCACAGTGTGAATTATTTCAAGAAGCTGTTCCAGAGATTACATAAACTTAATAGTCTAACCTATTTCACTGTGACCCTATATATTCTAACAACGTTCAAAGGCCCCAGATGTCTAGTAAGAAATAGATATTTTGCACTAAGTCACACAGGATATTACACAAGTATCAATGGTGAAGATACTAAGTAACTGGACTACTCTTTGAAAAATAATAACCTTTTTAAAGTCATCCTTTACACATCCTCTAACAATGATAATCTGAAGCTGTTCCACAAGTTTTCGGCCCACCGTAAGAAAATAAAGCCTTATAGTCTTCAGTCCTTAAAAAAATCTAAACTGCTGCTCTAAACAAAAAACAGTCATAGTAATCTCAGATAGATCTCTTCAAACTCAAAGTTGGTTTCTTTACAACTGCTGAAGTACATAAACAGGGCCTGGTTTGTTGTGTTTGTTAATATACACACTTAAACCAAGCACTTATGTTTTCATATTACTGTTTGTCCCCTTGATTTACTTTGCTCCCACAAAGACAAGGGAATTTAAAATCATTATCATTGGCTTTGTAAATAATTTCTAGTTCCTTAGGAAAATGCCCTACTGCATTTGCAAATCTTGAAGAAGGTCCAAATGTATGCACTTGGTGTTCAACATATTTCTAGGCATGCAGTCAGGTACAAACAGCTACCATTTTATTTTGCATTTAGCACAGGACAGAAGTACAAACTATTGAACTAGGCACACATCACTGTTTGGGTTCAGTAACTACAAG
Organism: Heliangelus exortis; assembly: GCF_036169615.1. Lineage (NCBI taxonomy): Eukaryota > Metazoa > Chordata > Aves > Apodiformes > Trochilidae > Heliangelus > Heliangelus exortis. The sequence continues at coordinate 114,175,960 of NC_092423.1, forward strand.
TCCAGTGAAAGCCAAGCCCAATATGCATTCAAGCACCAGTTTTATTATTGCTCAAGTAGAGTATTTGATTTGGTCAGTCTGAAGTGGATTTCATGTATACGTTCTTTGTGCATATAGAAGAAGGAAATGGAACCCATCTGCAGAAAAAACTGCCCTGCACTTTCTTGCAGCATGGGGCAGAAGATGATGAACTGGCTCAGCCAATACACCTTGGTACTACTGACCTTGGATACAATAAGCTATACTACCAGAAGAATTAATCTGTGTAAGGATCTGTTTGCAAAATTAAACATTCACACTGTAGATAAAGTGTAATTTCAACAATTTTTTTCTGCTACAGAGTTTTTGCATCAGGAATTATTTCTTGGAGATCAGGGCCTAGCTGAAAGCTGCTTAGGTGTAAGATACAGGATAACACCAGCTTGCTCACCTCCAGGTGACGTTCTTCAACTGTGCCAGAATTCTGTTTGTGCAGCTGCTGTGCTGCTTTTAAAGTAGGTGAAGAATGAAATCCCTTAATGACTGATTAAGTGTGTTGTTTTGCATCTATGAATCAAGCATTTTTTCTCTGGACTGATCTGGAGCAGAGAATTCTGGGGTTACTGCAGACCATTTTCACATACCATCAAGACTGCATGCAAAGTGATCCTTAATACACAGGGAGAAAGGAGACCCTGATAGACTCCCAAATATAATACTTGACATAGTTCATGTCAGTATTCCTTGACCACCAGATACTGGATCAGCCTTGAGGAAAAGCACTAAGCAGAGCTGTTTCAAAATGAGAAAGCTATTCCTGCCTCAGGGTAACAACAAAGTATTGTGGTGATCCTAATACCCACAGAAAACATTGTATATATTACACCAGGTAGCAAGGATGCAGAGATGATTCCTTTGCTTTCCCTTTGGTTGATGAGTCTTCCTCATTCAAGTAAGCCTCCTGAACTGCCGGAGTATGCAGGAAATAAACCTGCAAAGCCCTTCCAAGTCACTTTATATATGAGGGCTTCTGATGGACCAATGCAAAATAACAGCAGAGACAAGATCTGAAACACAACTCTTAAAGAAAGTACCTGAACAATGACTTAAACTAAAGGTGTGAGTCCACAAGCTTTTTACACTTAGTTCTGTGGTAGACGCTCCAATACTTTTTCATGCATCTCTGCAAAGTGGTTCCATTCCTGCAGTCTGGCACTCAATAATATAATGCTACAATGACAAATTTCCTAGCAGTGAACAACACAGGGAAAAAGGAAACAAGAGTTTCAGGCTCATGAGGGATTATGATAGATAACTAAGGCAAAAAAGCCTCAAAGAGCTCTGAAAAAAAAACCCTAGAGTTTCTTTAAAACAAATACTGCACAATAAATGGAATAAAAAGTGCAAAGCTGAAGTCAAAAAACATCAGAACTGGTGTGTATTGAAACTAGTCTTGCAGCCCATGGTCTAAGGGATGCTCCAAGCCACTCTTTGACAAGCGTAAGCAATGGGACAGTGGGAAGTCAAGTAATATGATGAACAGCTGATGGACAGCAGAAGAAACAGGTCCCAGCATTTGTGTTGCATAGGAGCCCAGACTGACACCCAGCAACTGAATTTTTTCAGACTGCATTATCACTTTCTTTGTGTTCCGTAGTTTTGTAATTACAGATTATACCCAATAATATGACATAATCTTCAATTTTCAGGTATGCAAAGCTATTTCATGAACAATTTGCTCTACACTTACCCCAAATTTACCTAAGTTGCTATCATTCACCATGGTAATATTTCCAGTGGCTAGTTCTCCCCATCCGTAGCTATTAGTCAAGGTGACATAGGAAGCATTGAAATGGCAGCTCTTGTTAGAGCACTAATATTATTAAGACAGAAGTTAATAATTCTGCAGGTTAACTTTATGACCAATAAATCACACAATGTGATGAGTGCTGGAGGCATTCTATTCCAGATGCATATCCTAATTTACCTGCACCAAAGCACACATCAGCAAGATAGCCTTGTGGTTGAAATTTAAAGCGTGTTGAGCCAGAAGAAACTTTCTTTTGAGATACCAGGAATTCAGGCTATGAAATAAAATCTCTCACATTTAGTGGGTGTTATGCAAGGCACCCTTACCTCCATGGGAAAAGCCTTAAAATTAACTGTGTGTTCAGAACCACGCTGGTTTTCTCTCCCCCAGTGAAATCGAACATCGTGTAGTTCAAACTCATGTCCTCGAGGTAATGGCCCTCCTATTAACACTGGGAAAGAAGACAAGTGGTAAGGAATTTGGTTTTCCAAGCAGACAAACCATTGAATATAGTCTCCAAACACAATGGGGAGAATATTGCAAGCTTCTTTATTAGTAGCAGCATTAGAGAGGAGAGGAATAAAGTTTACAGATTTGACATCTTTATTTTTGAAGAGCCATGGAAGTACAGAGCACAAATTCACAAACAGAAGTGAGATTGCTGCTAGTCTTTTTTTTTATGAGGCAGAAAAGCTGCCTCATAACACAAAATAAAAACATTGTACCTTTACCAGTCAGAAAAGCGAATACATTTATTGCTTTTATCAAGATAGCTGTGTGCTCCAAACAGATGGTGGGGGTTCTGTATTGAGCTACCTCCAACCTGACTGATTGCCTAATCTCCACTGCCTATATTTGCTGTGTGTGTCAAAGAAACTGATAGAAATCTTCTGACTGCCAATACTTTGCTGGGTAAGGGTGTTCAGCCATACACCACCTGTCAGGCTTCTGGTACACAGAATGCCTCCATATCTAAATATATTCAGACCTACTCAAGGGAGCCTAAAACCTACCACATTTACTTTAAAACAGCTTCTAGACATCCCTGGATTTTTTTTTATTTTATTTTGGTGTTTTTGGGTTTTTTTTTTTGAATATCTGGAATTTTGTAGAAGCATCTATCCACAAGTGCAGCACATACAAATATTATTATATAATAACTCAATACTTTTGCATTAATGGAGACTTCCACCATAAGTAGTAATAGCGAGCGATTGTACCTTGTGAAGCCAAACCTGCTTTGGAATTAACCAATGGAAACATTTTGCCCAGGGATTTGCAAATCTGCTTCAGACCAAGTATTACTCCACAGGCTGCAGATGGCTTCCCACTGAAATAATTGAATAGTGGCTTATAGGCGGGGTTGGATTTTACTTACGGGTATTCACAATCTTCCCTAGAATCCATTAAATTCTCACATAGTTTTCAGAGACTTTGAATGAGTCTTTTACAATCTCTGATAATTGATAAGAATTATTTAAACACATAACCTAGAGCTTTAGGGAATTAAAGTTCCATAATATGAAGTTATTCTGACACACAAACTGAGCAGCCCTAGTTTGGAGCACAACACGTAGTGTAATACTAAAATATAGTTTAGCAACTGCATCGTATTACAACTGCACGGACACAAAAACAAAAGTTTTTGTGAGCTATAAAAAATTGAAAGAAAAATTATTATTTATGGGTTTTATAGGTAATACACTGGTGGAAAAAGAAAAATATTCTGGTTAATTCTCCTCTAATAATTCTTCATAACTAACATTAACAGGCTTTAGGGCTTCTAAAATGAAATGTGCAAAATGTAGTTATAGATTCAGATTTGCTTCTTAAACTCGCTTTATCTATGTTTGGTCTATACCTATATCCTACAGGGAAAATCTACAAATCTGGTGAACACTGGGGGAAACAACCAATTATTTAGGAAAATCTGGACAAATAAAGAATATATGATACTTAATCAGTGCTATTTCTTAGGAAAATGAAGGGTTTTCTCTGTTTTAAAATATTGCTCCAAGAGAAAAAGTAACTACAGTAAATGTTCTCTGTATCACATAGTTCTGGACCGCCAGGAGCTTCAGAGAGTTTATTTCTGAGGCTGATGTCATAACACTGATCCCATATTAAAAGTATTTCAGTGCATGAAGCATGTTTATTTTTGCTTTGCCTTTTCTCAAATCTTAATCCTCATCAATTCATGAAACATGCTTAACTTCCCTTGGCCTTTCACCAGTTTTCAATCCTTGGTAATTTCAAATATTCTGAATTCAGCATCCACTGCACAATCCACTGCTGGCTGAAGAGAAGTCTCTCTGTTAGTAGGATATCCTCTATAGGATTTTTCGATAGACTAATGTTCCAATTCAGAGCTGGTCATGCTTCTTCCACTTAATGCATAACACATGTAAAATGATCAAACTGGAAGCAGCCTGTGAAAATGTTTGCAATTAGACAATAAGAAGGATATAGGAATTCCAGATGGACTGCGTGTCCTGAATTAAGGGCTAAAATCAATCACTAGTAATGACAAATTGATTTTTAATGTGTGACTTAACCAGTTTAGTTTTTTCCGTACAGAAGTTTTTCTTTGACTATTAACATTACAGTAGACTAGGATCTCTTGCACGGTAATTGGACAAAGTTTCAAAAGCATTTAGTGCTCAACAGTTCCCATTAAAATAATCTGGCTAAGTGGATTTGTCATTAGAGATCCCCTGTGAGGAAAAGAAACAGCGGGAGTTTCCGCAATCCCTGAAATTTGGCCAGAATACTAGGTCAAAGACAGCTTATTAACTCTTTTCTCCTCTTGTTAGGGATAGAAAATATTGTCTTCCGTCTCCCAAAAATGGAAAAATTATCCCTACTTTACAAATGGAGGATAGGTCATTATGTAACATGAAAACTAAGGAAAAGCTGAAACTAAAACAAGATTTCCTAAATCTTAATTCCATAGCTCAGTCATAAACCTTTATTCTATTTCATATTTTCTCATATTTCAAAACTCATCAGTCCTCCACCATGCTGCATTTGACTTTAAAAGGCAGTCTTTCTTTCTCAATGGATTATTTACGCATGTGCATATTCATCCCATCTTACTAATTATTGCTACTAAGTTACAAACTGTACTTGGGAGAGGTAAGGTTGAATGAGTTGCAAAGGATGACATAGTTTGTGGTCATTCTTGCTTCCTCCACAGGAGAATTCAAGAACCTTCCTGCTCTCCCAAGAGAGAACCTTACTCCTTGAGAAAGGAGCTCTTATTCTGATGGTGGCAGAGTAGAAGTATAAAATGCCTATTCTATCAGAAATCCGCAAAAATTCCATGGAAAGAAATGTTCTGTTTTGCAATAATACGTGGACTTTTTCATGGGAAGAAAACTATAAAGGAAAGCATTATTATCAAAATAACAAACCCTTCCTTTTTAAAAAAAAAAATATCAGTGTAAAACTGAACTGACTCCCTCACTCCCAGCACAGCTGTAACTCTCAGGACTACTGAGATCTCAGAAGGAAACAAAAGTTGGAATGCCTCATGGTTTGACAACGTTCAGTGGTTTAAATGCCCCCCAAAAGGCTGTTACTAGCTAAGACTGGCTAGAGTAACATGGATGTTCTTCCAAACACATGGCAATAATTACCAAAGTTCTGGAAAACACTTGAGTCTCTTTCACATGGATTAGTTTATCCAGATGAAAGGTCTGAAAGGGATATTGCAACTTCACTTAAGTTGGAATTGTTTCTTTTATTATTTACTTCTAATGTTTATTTGATGAATGACATCAAAAAACACTCTTTAAAAAATGAGGACTGCTTTGCTACTTGCTCTTCTTCACTATTTTAAGCATGTATAACTGGAGTATCTTAAGCTGTCCAGTTCCACAGTTAGCATTCACAGCTCACTCTAATGGAAAAAAACTCTTTAACTTACACTGTCTCTGGACCAAGGACAAACGTTGCCAGCTGTACAAAGCTGCTCTGGCAACACGCTGCCTTAGCGATAGTCTGGACTGCTTCTGAAAGCAGACAGCTGCTAATGCCAGTGAATTAGGTGACACCAGCAGGAGAGGAAATCCTGGACACTCTCTGAAGCAATCTGGTTGACCAATGAGACGTTGAAACTTGCAGTTTCCACTGCAAAAGCTCTCTCGTTTTCCTACAGCAGCCACCAGTAACACCCTTGCCGGCAGCAGCCCACGCCGGGCGGGCGCATCCCCTCGCTGCCCGGAGCAGCGGATGCTCCACGCTGCGGGGATGTTGCTTTAAGGCAACGAGAGCTTCGGCGGGGGCAGCAAAGGCCGTGCCTCATCGTACCTGATTTTGACTTCAGGGCAATCTGAATAGAATGCCCATCGTTGATCACTTCACAGTCGCGACACACCACGTAGTTTGGCGACAAACGCACTTCCAGGAGCGACGGGTCATACTTGGCTTCTCTCGAGTTCAAGTTAATGGGCGACTGGTACTCCCCGTTAGCGTCAGGAAAGATCAGCCCCCACTCCACTCCTAAGGCACAAGGGACGGTTGTTACCAGGGGACCCGGCACCCCGCGATGCACGGCGGCTTCCCGGGACACCCAGACCCTCTCCGCCCGCCCCGATGCTCCCCACCGGCGGGGCAATGGGCTGCTGCTGCTCCCCCGCTCCTCGGCCCGCCCGACCCGGACACCTCTGCCCGGTGGCTCCGCCGCTGTTCTCCCTCCGGCGGCCCCGGACCTGCCGCCTGCTGCGGGCCAGCGCTTCCCCGCAGCCGATTTTTCCCTCCTCTCCCCCACTTAAATCCCCCCCAAAATCGCCACCTCCTGCTCCCCCGTCCGCGGCCAAAGTTTCTCCTCTCTGCCCGCTCCTCACCTTCCTCGTAGCCCCACTCCGGAGCCTCCTCCCGGCGCGGGGAGGGCTCGTCGCCTTCGATCAAGCTCCTGTCAGCCATGGGCGAGCGGCCACGACTCCCGCCGCCCGGGCTGGGTGTGTGTGTCTGTCTGGGTGTCTGTGTGTGTCTGTGTGTGTCTGTGTGTCTGTGTGTGCCTGTGTGTGAGGGGGCGAAGCGGGCTGCCGGCGCTCCGCAACGAGCCTCGGCCCTCCCTCCGCCCTCCGCCCTCCCGCCCCCGCCAGCGGCTGTCGTCCCGTGGCGGGGCAGGGGCCGGGGGCGCGGCAGCCGGGCGGGCCCGGGAGACGGTCGCTGTCCCGGGGGCGCGGCGGGGCGGGGAGAGGGGAAGGGGAAGGGGCGGCCACAGGACACGCAGCGAGTCCTCCGTGGGCCGCCGCTCCCCTCTGGTTCACCTTCCCGCCGCCTCCGGGCTCCTCTCCCGTGAGTGTCTGTCCCGCAGCTCCCATAGCGCCCCTGGGCTGGGCACAGGCTGAAGGTGAGCAACTTCAGCGTGGGGAAGGACAAAGCCCTGGGGAAGGCTGAGGGACAACTGGCTGCAAAGTAGCTTGGCAGAAAAGAACCTGAACACCCTGGTGGGATGTGAGGCAGCACCTTCACAAAGAGGGTGAATGTCTTTGGGATGAATTAGTTTTGCCAGTTTTGCCATTAGTTTTGAGTAAGTATTGCCAGCAGGTCAAGCAAGGTGGTTCTAGACACCACCTCAGCTGCTGGGTCTAGTTCTGGTCTTCCCAGGACGAGAGAGATGGAGAGTCCAGCACCGGGCCATGAAGATGGTTAAGGAACTGGACCATCTCTCTCCTGTGAGGAAAGACTTAGAGAGCTGGGACTGCTCACCTGGGAGAAGAGCAGGCTTAGAAGGATCTTAGGAGGATCAATGTGTACAGATACATGAAGGGAAGATGCAAAGAGGACTTTTCCTCTTCTCAGTGGAGCCCAGTGACAGGACCAGAGGCAATGGGAACACATGGAAACACAGCAAGTTCCCTCTGAACATCAGAAAACACTTTTTCACTGTGAGTGTGACCAAGCACTGGAACAGCTTGGCCAGAGATGTTGTGGAGACTCCATCCTTGGAGGTATTCAAAACTTGTCAGGACACAGTCCTGGGAAACATGCTCTTGCCCTGTTCTAGCTGGGTAGTTGGACAAGATGATTTACAGAGGTCCTTTCCAATCTCAGCCATTAGTCCTGTGGTTCCACCTCACCCCATAGCACTGTGACACTGCTATGGAGGGAAGGAGGACTTCAGAGAGGGTAAGAGCCACTGAAAAAGCAAGGGAGCCCAGGTGTATCTTTCTGTTTCAAAGGAGTGTTGAGTTCTTCACACTCATTACAGTGCCTCCTTGATTTGGGCCACATCCAGGAGTGTGGTTTCAACATCTGAAAAATATACAGGATGTAGGTTTTGAGGAAAGTCTCTCACCAACAAGAGGATGCCCGAGTTCATGGGTACAAAAGGATCCATTCTTCTCCTTTGCCAACAGCCATGGATGGACCTGGAGAACATTAATTCTGCTGAGGGAAAAAAATAAAGACAGAAATCCCTCTTTAATAGGAAGTGACCCAAACACTTGCATCAGTGACAGCAAGGGGAATGAAAACCCACCACTGACAGTCTGCAGCCAGGAAAGACAGAGGTAGCAGTCATGAAGTGTTGCTCCAGCTGTAAGCCCTTCACTTCCCATCCTTGGCCATTTAAAGACAGTGAACAGACCTCCCCTTGATATCCCAGAAGGACAACATCCCTATCATGTGCTGTTTATCCACAGGCTTTGATCTACGTGTGGACCTCATTGTGCTTCACTGTTCCCCAGCTCAGCAGTAGTACCTGTGATTCCTGTGCAGGGCTGACATGGAAGCAGAAATTACCATCAGTGTGAAACTGAGCTGGAAGGAGAAGGAATGAGCTGTAAAAATCATGAAAAAAAGCAAGACAGTACTAGTTCATGAGCTGTGTGCAAGGTAAAAAGAAAATAGGACAAAGAAATGGAATGTACTGGGGTTGTGAGGAGGTTTTGATATCCGAAAAGAAACGTGAGGTTCTTCCTGCAGGATGATTTGTTAAAATTTTCACTATTGACGTTCCAAAGGAATATATACTACCAAAATAAACTACAACCTTAGTACAGATTATTGAAGAAAAAAAAAAAAAAAAAAAAAAACACAGACATTTTTCTTCATATAGTGAGCACCTCACATCAGTACAAACAGAATATTCATATTTTTCACATGAATTTTAGCCATGTGAGATATCATGTTGCATATGCATACTTGTCTTCCATACAAAATTGGCTTTATTGGTTGCTAATCCCTTCTTCTCTCATCACTTCTTAAAAACATACTAGTTGTTTCTGTTAATATAGGTCCCTTTGCTTTGTCCCACATGGGACAAAACCAAACATTCCCCTAAATAATTGCTGATTCTTGTCCATCTGACTGGAAATTCATTTTCCTCTTCAAGCAAGAATCTGACATTCTGGGTTAAAAAAAAAAACAATCTTGGGAGGCTGTGTTCATTCCCTGGCTCCTTGAAGTACAGTACTTCATTCATGCCCTCTATTTAGTCCTTTCCTGCAGTAGCTTTCCTGTGGGACATCTGTTCTAGAATTTCACACTTATGAGGGACAACATAATCAGACTGCAAGTTCCTGTTTTGTAACACTTTTCATGGCTTTCCATAGTTTTCTTGGCTTTCCATAGTTTTCACGGCTTCCATTCGTAACAACTTGAGAACTAAGCTATTTGCATTTGCTGTCCTTCCTTTAAACTTTTCCATTCTTTCTATATCCCTCCTCAAAATTACACATAGCAGGTAAAGCCTTATTGAATAGTTTGCATTTCTTTATTCCCATATGTCTGCTCAGTTATTTTCTGTGCAAATATACTATTTCTTCCATAGCTGCTGTCAGGAATAGCATGACCCAAAGACCTAAGGACCTAATCATCACTCTGCTAATGATTTCTACAATTTGACAGTAAAGTGCCTAAGTAAAGCAGTAGTTCAAAGGTATGGCACTACAGCAAAATTAAGTGTGGAACAGAGCTCTCACATTTAACTCCAACCACAAATGTGAATATTGACCAGGCCAATCTCTGCACAAACCATCTCATTCATTTCTGGATCCAGCTTCAAGTGAAAGAGTTGAGACAATCAGGTGGAGACAGTGACATGATCTAAACGTTGTTAAAAGTCAGTGGGATTTTGTCTTCAGTTCAAGAAGGACAGGGAACTGCTTGAAAGAGTCAAGCACAGAGCCCTGGAGACAATTAAGGGAGTGGAACATCTCCCTCATGAGGTAAGACTTTGGGTGCTGGGTCTCTTCAGCTTGGAGAAGAGGAGACTGAGGGGTGAGCTCATCAATGTTTATAAATCTGTAGAGGGTGAGTGTCAGGAGTATGGAACAAGGATCTTCTCAGTTACGTCCAATGATAGGACAAGGGTTAACAGGTGCAAGCTGGACCATGGGAGGTTCCATGTAAATGTAACAAAATGTTTTTTCACTGTGAGGGTGACAGAGCACTGGAAAAGGTGCTCAGTGAGGTTGTGGAGTCTCCTTCTCTGGAGACATTCAAAACCCTCCTGGACATGTTCCTGTGTCACTTACACTAGGGAATCCTTCCCTAGCAGGGGATTTGGACTCGATCATAGAATCATAGAATTGGCTGGGTTGGAAGGGACCTCAGAGATCATCAAGTCCAACCCTTGATCCACTACCACTGCAGTTACCAGACCATGGCACTGAGTGCCACATCCAGTCTCTTTTTAAATATCTCCAGGGATGGAGAATCCACTACTTCCCTGGGCAGCCCATTCCAATGCCTGATCACCCTCTCGGTAAAGAAATTCTTTCTAATGTCCAACGTAAACCTCCCCCGGCACAACTTGAGACCGTGCCCTCTTGTCTTGCTGAGAGTTGCCTGGGAAAAGAGACCAACCCCCCCTGGCTACAACCTCCTTTCAGGGAGTTGTAGAGAGTGATGAGGTCTCCTCTGAGCCTCCTCTTCTCCAGGCTGAACAGCCCCAGCTCCCTCAGCCTCACCTCATAGGACTCGTGCTGGAGCCCTTTCACCAGCCTGGTTGCCCTCCTTTGGACCTGCTCCAGGACCTCGATATCCTTCCTGAACTGAGGGGCCCAGAACTGGACACAGTACTCGAGGTGTGGCCTCACCAGTGCTGAGTACAGAGGCAGATTCACTTCCTTGGACCTGCTGGCCACACTGTTCCTGATACAGGCCAGGATGCCATTGGCCTTCTTGGCCACCTGGGCACACTGCTGGCTCATGTTCAGCTTCCTGTCAATCCAATAGATGATCTTTTGGGGTCTCTTCCAACCCCTAATATTCTATGATTCTATGTGATTCCTTTGATAGTGTAGGCACTCTTGGAAGCATTGCACTCTGTCAATCCATTTCTGTTCCTGTGTGTGGTATTCTGAGGGTACCCTAAGCTACACACTGTACCTCCGCAATCATCCAGAAACACTAATTCTTGCAGTGTTATGTTACCTAATGCACTTGTCCAAAGACATCCACTTCCACTTAGTAGTTCTTTCCTCATTAATTAAGTCTTCTCTTCGTGGGGATCAGGTGGTTTATGCCAGCCACCTGTGCTCCATCTCTCTCTCAAAGTGGCCTTAGACATCTAAAGTCTGAGTCTGTGTGGAAGTTCCCAGCAGTTGACTTCTCTATAAGATGTAAAATATATAACTATATAATACTATATAATTACTATATAATACTATATAATACACAGAAATACACTCTTTATTTTGTAAAAATGCATTGCTTGTGGTGCTTGCTATACTGGCTCAGCATACTGAAAAATCTGTAGGGAGGCATAGTTGTATTATGTCCCTCAAGCTAGTATCAAATTTATGGGTGAAAAGTACCAGAAGCCCAGCCAATGAGACCCTTGGAAATGATGGGGCACCTAACCAAAAAAAAAAAAGATGGATCAGGGCACTTCTCTCCTGAACCCTGGTTCAGCCTTTGATGCTGTGGGACATGCTGACTTCTTGTTTAACTGGGATTAATGATCACACCCTTTGATGACACCAGGGAAAAAAAAGCTCAGGCACAGATCCAGGGCTTAACAGTTCCTCTCTGAAGTCAGAGGAGAGTAGTTCAGAAGCAGCAGAGTCTGTGACATTCCCCTTTGTCAGATGAAAAAGGGCATTTTGAAACATGTCTAGTAAAATACTTAATTCTTTTGAGACTGCAAAGAACTATTCTTCTACTTCCTAAATCTAGATATGGTTGTTATTATTTGTTATGCAGTTAGTATTTTCTTTCTTTTTAAATACAATGTAACCTTTCCAAACGTTGTGAAATGGATGTACTCAGGAAACCAAGCCTGAAACAAAATTTTGCATCCAAACACTGTGAAATTTTTAGGTTTGAATCGTCATAAATGTCAAGCAATATTTTTGGGAGGTTAAATTTCAACAACTGTACTTACAGCTTTCTGAGAAAAAGATTACTTAAGCTTTTCTGAGCTTAAACTCTGAAGGGGAGAGTCCATTGAAGAAAATTGTACAGGTAACTAAGAAATCTGTAGGAAAAATAAAAGCAGAATTACATAAAGGTTTTTTTTAACTATACAGTCCTACCTGCAGCACTCTGTGATGACCACACAACTGACAGATTTTTCTCTGATTTGAGGGATGGGAAATTCAGATTGTGAGAGGATCACAGTTCCTTTTTTATTCACTTTTCCTTTATTACCTTGCTGTCAGCAAGGAGCAGTTGAGGGCACACAGGACTTAGTATTGTGATAAGGAAAGAAATATTCTGTGGGATATTAAAGCATTGCATTTGGGGCAATTCAGAGTACATTTATGCTTCTCTAAGACAGACCTCAGTTCTTGCCAAAGTATTCTCAAAGGAAAGGCAATGGCTGTAAAGCACTGTAGACAGCTGAGGGGATCAGGAGCATCTCGCTTTTTCAGTGAATAGAGCTTCCTATTTTGCTTCCTTGTGTTGGACTCTGAGGTTGGCCAGCAATTGTCTCTCATGTGGTCTCATTTCTATCTTTATTTCTTGCCAGGTTACTCTCTCAAATAAGCTTGATTCTTTTCCAAACAGAGAAGCATAAGCAGCAGGTTTCTGCATTTGATTGTTAAAGCACAAGCTTTTATGTAACAAAAGTGAAAAATGTCTCTGCACGTTTTGAAATGAACTAGTTCATTACAAAGAATAATATTCCACTATTCCTGGAATAATATTATTTGCCAATCTCTTTTTTTTTTTTTTTTCCTGCAGCTGAAATAATGTGTTATAAAAAGGAAAAGGATGGTGGGGTAGTATAAATAGTCCAAGATTAAAAGGTTAAAAGAGACCATTTTCAATAAAGGGACCATTTATAGCAAAGAGAAACCATTTACAGTGAATGACTGTATGTTTGCAAGTCAAGTTTACATTGGCAAATGCTGTCCTGCAAACATTGCAAAATATGTCAGCTGGATCCCTATTTCCCTTTAAATCCACACCAAAGTGTGTTTTCAGTGGCCTCATGTGTTTTATTTTCTGTAAGCTTCTTGGCTTTGCCAGCTTATAGGATAGCAGGCTGGTCTTGTGCACACTTCACACACTTGGCTTTAAAATATGCATGGGTTTTGAGAAATTAAAAGGTCAGTAGATTGACCTGTAAGTATGTACACAAGCCTCTTTACAGGACATATGTAAAACTATTGCATGCAAAGTTGCATCTTTAAGAGTGCACAAGAGATGGAGGGAAAATGAGACTGGGTTGGTATTTCTAAACTGTTGGGCATAATGAACATGGATCCCTCCAGAGTTCAGATATGTTAAAAAAAGGCTATTATGACTGCCCATGAGAATACACACATATACCTATAGGACACTGAAGTACAACAGCATAGTTTTAAGTTGTTCGAAGGAAAACAAATAAATACAAAGCCATTTCTAAGGATTGAAAAACAGAGTCAAAAGGGAAGCCAAAAATTAATAAAAAGTACAGTGTAAAAAAAAATTAAAGAATAATCTAGTGTGGTGCTTTTCTTTTCCCTAATAAGATATATCCCTGGAAACAAAAATCTGTAAAGAATTATAAATAAGTGACAAACACACAACAGGAACTGCTGATGAAGTAAAATAAGTATGAAAGTAAAGTGAAGTCCTTCAGACAATAGAAGCATAGAAGGGAAGTGATTTTTTTCCTCAGTAGGCTAAAAGGAAAAGACAGATAAAGGATGAAATAGGATCTCTCTGAAACACAGAATGCAAATGATGATCAAGGACCCTGACATGGCAAAACTCCTGTGTCAATAGTTCTTTATTTCTTTAGGAAGGAAGCAGAACTAGAGACACACCCAGACCCAAATTCAAGGAAGAAGATAGGATGTTCAGAGGAAAAATCTGCAATAAGTAGGTGATAAATGCTTATTTAAGTAACAGTAATAATATTAGATCTTTAAGATTCTGTGAGATTTTTGAAAAATTATGAGTTTCATCTAATACCTGTTGAAATGAAGTGGATCTTCACCAGTGAAACTGATAGATGTTAAATTTGCTAATGGTAAAATAAATGTTTAAAAAAGAAGCAGTGAATCAGGGAAAGACATAATACCTTCTACTGTTTAAAGTAAAAGGAGAGAATGAGCTAAATATTGAGAATGAGAAGTTTTTTACTACAAGAGCACAGGCAGATGTTGGCTTAAAGGTGTTGGCATTTCATCTGGGAAACTCAGAAGAAAGGGGAAGCACTGATCAGGATCAAGTGCCAAGGGAATAGCAGCATATTTGTGTCTGTAAAACGATGGAGAAAACAGTCAGTTCTTCATTCACTCTAAGTTTTGCTTATCAATATGTAAACATCCATAGATGATAAAGGGCTCACGTGCCCTGTTCTGGTAAAGTTATGATATCACACGTTCAGAGTTCAATCTGTCCTCCTGTATCTGAAGCCATTATATTTTGTGCAGTTACTTGTTTATTAAGTTAATTATTTGGCTACCAATAAATAATAACTTGTGTTTGGCTGCAGCATGTTTTCCAGAGGTGCATGACCTGAAGACATGAAGAAATGAAGAATTCATTACTTGGACAGTTTGTTCCACTGGTTAATCACCTTCACTGTTAACTAATGGGTACCCATTTCAAATTTTAATTGATCTGGGTTTAATATCCAGCCCCTAGTACACATTAAGCTTGTTTGCCTCGACAAAGGGCCTTGATTTGTTTGTGTTTTCTCTCTAATGCACTCACCCACTTGAGTCTGATCACCTTTGTGTGCTCTAAACAAGAGGAGCTCATCAACTCTTACTAGAGGGTTAAGATCAGGATATCTTGGTTTTAGCTTTTCTTTTCTGCACATCTTCCTGTTTTTCACATTAAAAATACAGACACCGGATTTGTCCTGTGTAGCTCTTGTTTTCGGCTTTGTGTTTTCATTTCTTTTTTGTCTGCACATTAATGATTCACATTAGGGGTTTTTTTGCTGTTGAATCAGACATTGGAGCTCTTGTTCTGCTGCTGTTTACTATAAATGTTCAATCCTCTCTCCGAGTCTGGGTACCCAGGAGCCAGTCTACAGCCTGAACTCCCATTTTACATTTAGTTGACCCAAAGCACCATTCATTTGAATGAGTGTCCTAGTGTTCATTTTTAATCACAGCCTTGTACACCAGTACATCATACACCTCATAAAAATCTGTAATCTCACTATATATGCTTGTCTGACAAAAGATATTTTCATTACAAATATTGCATCTAGTTTTATTTATATTCCTCTCCATCAAGCTTTTATGACTGTAATCCCATACCAATGCTTTTTTGTATTTTTCCTGGAACTGTTGTCAGTTTAACCAGGCATTAGCTACCTAGATGATCTAATTTCTCTCTTTTTCCTTAATGTATACGTAATAATAAAATTCTCCAAGTTGTTAATTCTTTACAGAAGAGAGTTGAGATCTGTCCAGCTAATTCTTGCAGAACTCCAATGTAAGTCCATAAATTTTAATCAGTTTTTTTAAATTCTAAGTTTTATGATATTGTATAATACCACTTACCTATTAACAGACTGCCAAATTCTTTACCCACACATGATGTAATAAGATCAGACTCCTCTCCAGACATAGAACCCCAAACATTTATGAATATTTACTATTTCCCTGTCAGCATTAACAAATGCACAGTCTAAGGCAGTAGTTGGGTTTGGGTTCCTTTCCTTACTAATGTAGTTAGAAAATTGTGAGTTATTTGTGTGAAACCTAACTATGGCTTTTTCCCTGGAGTATTCATACATATTTTTATAGTCCACAATTTCTACTTTCTTCTCCTTTTTCCACTTATTAAATTTTTTATTTCTAATTATTTTCTCTATTCAACACTGAATCAGCACCAGTTTCTAAGTACAGCTGCTCTTTTTTCTTTCAGTTGCAGAGTTGGACACTTTTCACATTTTTGAGCAGTTAAACAGCTCTCTATTTTATATATTGATCTCTAATATATTTCTATATTTATCTATAAATATAGAAGTATATTATTCTTATGTATTATTCTTATATATTTATATATTAATCTCTAATTTATATATTAATTATTTTATAATTACACAGCATTCCATTTTTTCCTCTCAAGTCATATAATTTGTAATCTTAGCAATAGAAAACAAAACCATATGATTTCAAAGTTTGTACAGCAGGAAGCAAAAGATATGGAAAGTAGTTGGCAATTTCAAAGTCCAGTGATCAACTGCAGATAAGGATTATGAAGGAGCAAGTATTTAAAGGGAGGCTGGGCAGTAAGTGATAGAGGAAAGTGTGAGATAACACTGTAATGCTGCTAGGAAGACTCTTAGCACACATCCTCAGTTTTGCAATTCTAAACAGTTCAACTGGAACATAGGAACAGGAAAAGATACCATTCAGATTCAGATTTTACCATTCATTAATCATGTTTCAGTGTAGATAACTGGGAAGAAGCAAATTATTTTGTTCTAATTTAAATGTTTGTGATAGGAATGCAGATTTCTTGAATTAGTATCCTTCCAGGGTGATAATATCATAAAAATGTAGTCATACCTACCTTAGATTAGATGTGTTGTAGAAAGAATCAGTAAAGAGATTTATCTTTGTACCCAAACCTCAAAAAACTTAGAACTTACAAGGACACTGAAATGTCCATAATCTGAAGTGCTAAGGGCCTGTTGACTTTCCAAGCCACTAAAAAACTTCAAACAGCTGCCATTAATAAAATCCTTTCACACATGCCATATAAAATCTTTGCCCTAAGCTCTCCAGATTTCCATAAAGTGGCTCAAGTACTTTATAAGTAATATACAGCAATACATTCATATTCAGCAGCTTTATATAAAAAAGGCGGGGAAATGCATCAGAGAAGACTTCTTCACTACAAAGAAGATCTTGATATAAGCCTTTTTTATTTTCTACTATAAATTTTTTAATTTCACAATCCCCACCCTCTCGTTTAAGTATCTCAGACCAGGCATTTTCTGGGTTACACTGAAACACAGGAGTCTTAAATATCTCTTCAGCTGCTTCCTAATGTTTGTTCCACAGGAAGGGAGTTAGTTCGTAGCACAGTGTGCTTTGTGCATCAACAAAGCAGATAAACTCAGCCTCTCTTCACCCCAAAAAGGGGCAGGGGACGACCACCAGGAGACAGTGTGTTGGACTTAAGGATTATTGTGAAGGTTTCAGGGAACAGGACGACTGTCAGGTAAGGAGAAAAGGGTCTCTGCTGTTTATGTTCCTGTGCTGCTTCCTCAAACTGCTTAATGGTGTGTAAGCACTTTCTCTGAAATAGCTTCTCTTTGGTTCCCAGCTGTGGGGTGGTATTTCTCCTAGCAAACAATAGAATTTTTCCTAAATTCTCTAATTATTATTCCTGCTTGGCACTTCCAATCTCATTTTGGCACTGAAAAGCTCTGTCTTGAGTGTGTTAACGTAGATTTGAGCACCAGGTATTCCCTCCATGCAGAAGATGGCCCAGCTCCTGCAGTTTTACCTGACACACTTGGATTGGCATCATAGTAAAGGAGCAAATAGGGCTTTTTGCTGAAAATTCAATTCTTCATGAGATTTGTCTATCTATCTACTTTGATAAACAATAGTTTGTCCCAGAGAGACCCTATCATATGAAAGGGCAGGTTTCTCATGAGTCCTCGCACATTTTTGGCTTTGGCAGATATTTCCTTGGAATTCAGGAAGGCAGAAGATGCTTTTCAGGTCGAAAGGTTTCATTTATCATTTCTTGGGACTTTTCCTGTACTGTCTGCATTAGCAATAAGGAGAAGGCCTGCAGTAATAAGACTGATGGCACTAAATCAAAGCATCTACAAAGTTTCTAAAAGTAAAAGTCTTCTGTGGGCTTTCCATGAGCACTTTTCCCCCTACCCTCACACTTCTTTTACTGTCCCTGTTCAAGGCTGAGCTTTTGGTGCAGTCAATGACATGCAGCTTTGTCAAGTTGTAAATTACAAAGTAAAAGTGTGGAAACACAAAATTAAAAGCTTGTTTATCACACAGCTTCTTGGGTAGCCTGGGGCACTGAAGCAAGTGTGACAAGAGGGCTACTGCTTTCTCAGTATCACAGGGAAAGTGGAATCCATGCCAGGCAACCAGTGCATCAAGCCCAGGAAGCTGCAGGAGTCTGCAAGAAAAACTTCTCCTTTCACAGTTAAAATTCCCAGAGATTTTACAAAATCCCTGTGATGTTTAAAATGTGGTCCTGCAAGAGTGGTTAATAAAAGTGCCCAAGCTTTTCTATTAAGGGCAAATTGTGCCAGGTCTTTACAAAGAATAGTGTATTCCCATCCTCATCAAACCCACTCTCTTTGAAAGATGTGGAAAGAGAGGGAAGAGAGGCTATGGCACTCTTTATTCCTTTCTACTCACCTCAGACTCGCATTTGGTAGAAGCCATGGATCATATTTTGTCCCACCTTGACCTTAATGAAAAATGACAATGTCTTGTGTGAGAGTTGGATTGTCTAGGGAGAAAATGGCAGTATTCAGATTCTCACCACACACCCAAACATAACATACTCTCAGGTTACATTGCTGTTTGCTTTAGCAGCAATAAGATCCTGGCCTTCATAAGGTTCAGGAACTGTTCAAGAAAGGTTCAAGAAACTGTTTGATGTGAATGATAAGATTTTAGAACTACTATTCCAGGATATTTATATGCAGATTAAGGCAATGCTGCAGTATATGGAGAGTACCCATTTGGGGGATTCCAGCTTTTAAAAAAATTTGTAGTTGTAATAGCATTCTATTAAGGCAGAAGTTTCTTCTAGTATTAGGCCTTTTTTCATAAGTATTTTTTTCTGGTAATTTAATAAATTATTCCTTACATCCTCACGTTTAAATTCTATTTCCACGCAAACTGCATCCAACAGGGTTGATGAGAGTGCAGCAGTGCATACGATAACTTTCAGAGAGCTGGCATCTTGCACTGTCATTAATAGAAATGTATCTAGAAGTTGTAAGTGCCTTTCTAAAGATACTTACAGGACATCTTCCTATGACTTATTCACTTATTCCTATTTTCCTTCAAAAGCAACTGAAAGAGGAACTTTGAACCTCCTTTTTCCCTGTGCTGACATTGATTCCTACATGAGAAAGGAGGCAACAAAAGTTAAGCTAAAGGAACTTATATCTTTTATGGCTGCAAAGATTCCTGGCTTGAAAAATCAGTTCAATTCCAGTGCCTTTCACCTTCCATGCTAAGCAGGGAAACAAAGAAAACATTCATAGACACAACACATGTGACACAGGGCAGTCTAATGGCTTTAGAACAGTTCAGTGAAGCATTAATGAATTTACAGTGATGACAGCACCACAGTGCTAGGATCTAATCTGCTCTGTGGTAAGTTGTTTTCATAAGTGACCTCAAACACAACCAGTCAGGACTCTAGAATCCTTTGTTTTCTGACAAAACATAATCAACCACTTTTCTTTTGAAACTAGTAGCCATTCCCTTGTTTGCTCTGTCACTGGTGTTTCTCCAGTCTATGCCACATTTCAGATGAGTCTTCAGCTGTTCCGAGCATCTGAGTTTTTAAATATATTTTGGGTTCTTCATGCTGCTAGCCTCAGCAGGTGCCTGGAACTGAGATCCAGGAAAAAGCCTTGCACAGGAAAATAGGTGGCATGATCTGGTCCGTAATAAGATACCTTTATTCCAATTTTATATTCAAATCCTTTTCTTCACCATCATACTTCCTTGCTGTCACATACCTGTGCCTACTCATGTATTTGGGTGAGCTGATCATATAAGATGTTAAAGTAGATATTAGCAAGGTTCTAGAGATGAAGAGAGAGGTGAGTGCTGGCTGTTAACACAAGACCTTATTCTGCCTGACTGATATCAAAAAAATTTATTAGCATTGACTTAAATAAGCATCTTGATGGAGACAGCAACCTCTGTTAAAATGCCTCTTGCCAGAGTCCTAGGCAAGAAGGTGTTGGGCTTGAGGAGATAAATAGGTGGGACAGCTTCTCTTCAGAGTCTACCAGGAATGGTGGTCACACCTTAGTACCCACAAAACTATTCACAAGATTAGTAATTTTATTGTACACATTCCCTCATAAAGAGAACTGAGTTCTGTACTTGAAGAAAACCATAATTATTTCCAGTATTTCTAAAGCATCTGTGCTTTTAACTATATCCTATGACAGTTCTCTGAAGAAAAAGGTGTTCTTCCAAATTCTATAAAGCTACATATTCTAAACTACTTGCCCCTTCCCAGAAAAACAGGTAATGAAATAATTGAGGAACACAAAGAAGGCAAAAAATCTGTCTATGTTTTCAAAGATCTGAAAAATTGCACTGAATCTGGTTATATAGATGAAGGCAGACTGGAGAAGGAAAAGATCAGAGTAAGAGGTGGAGAAACACTGCAGTCTGCCATGTTCCCATGGAATGAGTAAACACAATGAAGTTTGCATTGCTTTAGTTTACTCTAGCACTAATACCAGTGAAACCAAGCTGTGTGAAACCAAGCTCATTGCAGAAACACCCAAAGGCCTGGGAACACTGCTACAGCACAACAAAAGCCTTTGAGATCCATCCCCAAGTCAGCAAGAACAAATGTAACTTTCTTAGAGTTTATTAGTACACCAGTAAGACCTTTAATTGTGCTCATGGGGCACTGTAGCAGTTTTCTTATTCCAGAAGATGTGGCTCTAAGGACATTGTCATGAGAGGAACTACAGACACCAGACAGAAGAGAAGTACATCCACAGAATTTTATTCACTTCCCAGACTGCTTGTCACCTCACTTCAGTGGGACTTTCCATGTCAGCAGGAACTGCTGGGAGAAGACAAGTCTGTCCTTTCTCTGTCAGAAGTACTTTGATAATCAGATTTACAAAAAAAAAAAAATATTGGATTGGTTACCTTTTTAATCTGCATTTTAGCAATCCTGAAAACAGGGCTGTTTCACACAGCATGTTAATATCACAGCATCCTCTCACCTCTTACCATGTTCATTCATCATATGCTGTAAATTACAGTAAAATTACCAAACTGGAGACTAATGGTATTGCTGAGTCTTTCCCTCTTCCATATGTTCTGTTAGCTGGTTTTCGTCTTTTTTTGTGTTTTCAATTTTTTTGTTGTCAAATTCTGTGGCAGAGCACCAAATGCTTTTCTGGTCCTTATCATGTTTCATACATTAAAAATGCATTAGGGATGATATCAACTACCTCGATTTGCTTTAGGATGTTGTCTTACTCTCATAGGCACTGAAAATAAGACTCACAAATGTATTCATCCTAAGCAGAGTAAGTGGCATTTCCTCATTTATAAAAAATGCAGGCCAAAACCTACTATTAAAAGGATTATGAACAAAAAAATTATAGTTTGATCCATATGCTTGATGTTCAAAATAATTCATTTATGATAATAATCATAACAATAATAGGAAGATGAGGAAAATATAAAATGTTCTTGTCTAATTCAAACCTGGGAAGAAAATGAGTTTTCCTGAACACTCAAAAACTGCTTTCAGAAGCAGTTTTATCTCTGTGGAATTGGTGCAAAAGTTACATATTCCTTCTGTTACATATTCCTCCTGTTACATATTCCTTCTGTTCAGTACCTAAAAGGCTGGGGGAGATATTTTTTCACACATATTCCCAGAGCTGCTCTATTCCCTTTGTGCCTTGCAGGATCAGCACAAAAGGTCTAGAAAGTAGGATGGAAAAATCAGATGCAGGTTCTCCTTGAGAAAAGGGCTCCCCAGTTGCTGCAGTGCCAGCACAGAAAGCTGTCCCCCCACCAGCAACTCACTCCTCTTCTCCAGCACCCTGAAAAGATGAAGGTCATGATGCACACTGTTCTTCTTACCTGGAAATGGGAGAGCTCAGTCCTAAGCTGGTGAGAAACAGCAAAGCATCCACCATCTTATGGTGTCAACGTATGACACAAAACTGGGTGGATTGGTTGACACCCCAGAAGGCTATCCTGCCATTCAGAGGGACCTAGAGAGACTTGAGAGTTGGGCAGGGAGAAATATAATGTACTACAACAAGGGCAAGCATAACATCTTGCGTCTGGGAAAGAACATCCCCAGGTACAAGTATATGTTGGGGACTGAGCTGTTGGAGAGCAGCACAGGGGAAAGGGACCTGAGGGTGCTGGTGGATGGAAGGATGACCATGAGCCAGCAATGTGTCCTTGTGGCCAAGAAGGCCAATGGCATCCTGGGGTGCATTAGAAGGGGGGGGAGGGGAGGGGTTGTGGGTTGAGAGAGGTTCTCCTCTCCCCTCTACTCTGCCCTGGTGGGGCCACATCTGGAATATTGTGTCAAGTTCTGGGCCCCTCAGTTCAAGGACAGGGAACTGCTTGAAAGAGTCCAGCACAGAGCCACCAAGATAAGGGAGTGGAACATCTCCCTTATGAGGAAAGGCTGAGGGAGCTGGGTCTCTTCAGTTTGGAGGAGAATGAGGGGTGAACTCATCAATGTTTATAAATACGTACAGGGCAAGTGTCAGGAGGATGGAGTAAAGCTTTTCTCAGGGGTGACTAATAACAGGACAAGGGGCAACAGTTATAAACTGGAGCATAGGCAGTTCCATATAAATGTTTGGAAGAATTTTTTCACTGTGAGGGTGACAGAGCACTGGCACAGGCTGCCCAGGGAGGTTGTGGAGTCTCCTTCCCTGGAAACATTCAAAGCCCACCTGGATACGTACCTATGTGACCTGCTGTAGGTGACCCTGCTTTGGAAGTGGGGGTTGGACTGAATGATCTTTCAAGGTCCCTTCCAACCCCTAACTTTCTATGATTCTATGATCTTCTCCAGAATCAGGTGCAAAAAGGTTCCTGCTAGCTCTGTTTGGATGTCTGGATCCTTTGTGCACCTACATCCCTCAAGTTTGTACAGAAATTCTTTCTAATAAACTTATTAACAGCAGCCAAGCATGGTTGTATTCATACTTGTAACATGGGGTAACATGGGTCCTCCTACAGAGAAGGAGGCTTTTAACTATGTCACTTTTAAAATTATATAAGTAAGGTATTCACAGAATGGATAATGCTGAAAAGTACCTCTAGAGATGATCCAGATGTTCTGGTGGGTCTCAGGGACTATGATTACTAAATTTCAGTCTTAACCAATGAGAAAAGGACACTGAGTACATTTGCCTTTCTGTATGCACTGAGAAGGTCCCCTGACCCATTCAGCAGTGGGAACACATTTTCCCTGGTCATTTTTTTGCTGCTGTTGTATTCACAGAAACCACTCTTGTTGCCTTTCATACCCATCAACAGATTCAACTCCAGGTTGCCTTTGACTTTCTTAACTGGATCCCTGCACCCTTAAACAGTGTTTCTATACTTCTCCTACATCACCTAATCTTACTTCCACCTCTTGAATGTTTCTATCTTTCGGTTCTGTAAAGAACTTCTTGTTCATCCATGCAAAGTAACCCGTGCTGGAGGAGCCAGAGTTCTACTGACTGAAATAAGTGCAATACATTTTAAAAGAGTAAACTAAGCTAGGGAGCCAGAGAACTACTAGTGGAAATAAATTTGATGTATTTTAACCAAGCTGGAGAGCCAGAGGAATGCTGAAGCAAGAAGCAAACATTTTCTATTTCCCCTGTGTCCACATTACATCCCGATACCTTTGCTTGACTTCAGGCATGTGGGGATGGACCATTCTTGAGTCTGGAGGAGGTCATCCTTGAAAATCAGTCAGCTTTCCTGATCTCTTACTCTCTTCTTCAAGGTGACCTCGCATGGGATTCTTCCAAACAGGCCCTGAACAGACCCATGTTTGCTTTTATGACATCCAGGGTTGTAAACCTGCTCTTTGCCTTCCCTCAGGATCCTGAGCTTCACCATCCCATGGTCAAGGTGTCTGGGATTGCTCCTGACTTCCACATTTCCAACTAGTTCTTTGTAAAAGTCATGTCCTGCACAGCATCTACCCCCTTCATCTCCTCAGCCCCCTGGATCAGTAAATTGCCATCAGAGCATTCCTGAAATCTCAGGGATTGTTTCTGCCCTGTGGTGTTGCCACTCCATAAAATATCAAGGTGGTAAAAGCCTTCTGTGGGGATGTGGGCCAGAGAACATGAAATTTTTTCCTGTTGTCTGAAGGAGGCCAGATTTGCTCATTCCAACTGATCAGGCAATCTGTAGAAGACACTCACATCAATGTCACCCACATTGGTCTTCCAGCCAGCCCAGACCCATAATCTCTCAGCTGGCTGATGGCAGAGCTCCATGCACCCCTGCTTCTCTGTCAAATCCAAGTCAACTTCTTGTCCTCACCACCCTGCCCTATCCTTCCCAAAGAGCCTGGGTCCTGCCATTGGAGCACTCCAGTTATGTGAGTGGCGTGTGCCCATTAATCAGAAATTCAAAATAATGTAGTCTTCACCTACATAAGAATTCAAAGGTGAGTGTTTTCCTTTTTGATTATTTCTTTTTCAGACAACTGACAACAAATAGAAAGTCCATTTTGCAGTGCCACTGCAAGGTGCATGTGCTATTGTCAAATGCATCCTATGCTGCTGTTAGTTTTGTAACAAAGAAAAAAAACAGTTCTTATCAACAAAAATAAACAGAAATGATAAATGGCTTGCTGGTATTTTTCTGTGAGCCAGTTTTTAAATGGGTCACATTGTTCTCCTCTTTACTAGCAACCTAAAATAGAAGTTATTATATCAACAGTGTTTTGCACATAATAGAATGTTATCTGAAATGGAGTTTGGTAATGTTTTTTCTTTAAAATTAAGGCTATAGTACTACAGTTATTGAAAATTATCATAGTTTACTTTTATTTTTCTATTTAAAAGCAATATTCTTGATAGTAAAAATTGCAGTTGGAGTTCAGAATAGACAAATTTATCTCTTGGTAAAAGCAATAAGGACAATGAATGTTCGCATTGAGAGCACAGTATTACTGAGGCTTCTTTTCACTTTATGGGCTGAATTTTCTGCCAGAATATTTGATGTACTTCCACAGATTTCAGTGAGACCACACCAGTGTGTTTTACAGAGAATACAGAACTTTGGTTTTGTAGTTAAAATTTAACTAAGTTATAAAAATAGGGATAGAATTTAAGTAAAGGCATTGACAAATCTTGGATTTGAGAAGCTGTTTACAAAAATCAAACTGTGGTCCATTTCTCCCTGGAGTATCTTGCAGATGTGCAGCTGCAGCTGCAACTAAGGAAAATTTGAGCTACCCAGGAACATGAACAAAAAGCCAGGCACATGCAGCCCACCCAGGGCACACGGGGCCATCCAAGTCACCAGCACCTCCGAGGGAGGGGTTTTTACAACCATTGAGAAAACACACTGGGAAAATGTAAACTGAGATGTGTGCAGGGTGCCAGCTGCCCAGCCCAGCTCATGTTTGTGCATTAGTGCAGTGCTGGTGAGGACTGGGTTCAGGCAATGGCACGTGAAGCTGCAGAGAATTCCTGCTTGGAGGACACATTTCCCCTTTATCCTGCAAGCAGCTTCTGCTTCCACTCAGCTCTCTGTTCAGGATTAAAGGGCATCTCAGGGCTCCACTTTGGTGGCTTAAGTTAAAGTAGGGCTAGAATGGTCAAAAACATTTGCAACCCTGGGAAACATAATAAAGGAAAATAAGGAGGTCTTTCTACCACCTGCTAAGGAGAACAGAAGCACAGGAGAGAACAAGCTCAAGTACAAGGTCCTGACTACACCAGGCACCATGGGTTAAGCTCTTCGGGGATTTCTTCAGAGAGGTGAACTTCACTTGCACTGAGATCAATGAAAACCTGAGCATTCAATCTGTTTCTCATTAAAAAATTCCTCTGAGTGTCTCCAGCGTGCAAGTCAGAACTGTCTGAAAGTCACGGGGAAATGAAGGGCTGTAAGGCTGAGAATTTCATGCTTCTTTTTCTTTTTATATACTCTTTATTCCCCCGGATCCTATGGGAAGCATAGGACTTCAGCACAGGGACAGCCAGAAGGATTCAGGGCTGTTAAATTAGTAGCTTGTTTAAATCCCAAGGTAAACTAGTTGTGCTAAATTAATCTCTGAACCCTCACATCAGATCTAGAGCCTCTGAGCAGTGCAGATATTTTGAGATGATCTAATTGTGGTTGGAGAGAAGGGATGGGATGGGCAGGAGCAATGCTATACTGTGTGTGCTGCACTGGGGTTCAATGCAAAAAGCTGACAGGGGCAACACAGCCAGAACACCAGGGATCAAAGATGTACAGGCATTTCAGAAAAATGATTGCTGGTATAATCAAAGATCACCAGGTTTGAAACACTTGGTAGGAAACTGAGGGAGATGCGCAAAACTATTTTAACTAAAATAGGAGTTTCTGGATGTGGTGGAGAGATTGGAAAGAGCAGGGAAGGCAGGAGCTGTCCCTCATGGGAGTTCTTCAAGCTCCTAAGTAGGAATAAGAGGCACCTCAGTTAGCTTTGTTTTCTAAACTCAGGCACAACCAGCTAACAGTAATGCCTCACACCAGAGTGAATTAAGAGCATACAGGTACTGCCATCTTTAACACTGTACAGGGGGACAAGTGTTGACAAACAGTAGGCAAAGCTCTACTGTGAAGCCAAGTGAGAACAGGATTCAGGGTTAGCCCAAGACTCCCTCTGGATAATGTTCTTTTGTGGGTCCTGTGCTGGCAGATGCTGTGGGGTGGAAGCCCTGCATCCCCACCCCTCCTCCATGCCCAGACTGATGTCAGCACTAAAGGAGCACACACAAATCTTCATGGTGTCGACAGTCTAATTGCTACCACCAAACAGGAAGGGAATAGAGAAGACTTCCAGTGTCCTGCTGGTAAAGGTGGAATTTGTATGATATTGGTATGCCCACCTTTGTTGGGTGGGTGACATTTAAGCACTGAAGTGGAATTTTTAAGTAAAATCCTTGAGTTTACACTTTTGTGTTTACCCCTCTGCATGAGTGGAGGAAAATAATTTTTAAATACTCTGCTGAAGACAGAAAATAAAATAAAGCATTTTGCAACCTGTGACTTGTTCAAGTCATGATTGATCATTGTCCCATTGCTGCAGGTCAACCTCTGCCATAGAAAACTCCAGATAATCTTCAGCTGCATTTCCTAAACCATTAATAGGAGAGGCAAGGCTAAGATAACAATGCCCAATTTATTTCCCAAAAGCAGCTGACAGGAGGAAATGGATACCAAATGAATTAACTCATTAGAACAGTACAGCACATTTGGAAATTCAAAACAGACTGCCTAGAATGATTTAAAAGTAACATGAGGTTAATGTCAGTGCTTTGCTTAGCCATGTCAGTTCTGTAATCTACTGCTCCAGTTTTAGAAAGGGTGACGGGTGCAGAGCCTGGGGCTCCCGTGTTAGGGTGATCCTGGGCTTAATTAATTACCTGACTGAAATGACCACACATACAGACTGTGCAAGGGCTGCTTTCACATGCATCGACACACTCAAACACCACAGACACACCAAGACTTTCTAATATAAACTAAAATATCTCTTGTTTGCTTGTGGAGAGGCATTATTAAAAATAGTATATTTTTAATAGTATTAAAAATAACTATCTTCTACGCCATAAATACATTCTGTCTTTAAGAAGCTGCATCCATATCCAGGGCAAAAACTCGACAACTGTCTCAAGGAAGCAAGGGTTGATCTCATGCCTGATTGGCAACCAGCAGAGAATTTCTAAGACATTGAGTTTTACCATTTGTCATTGATATGTTGTCAACTAATCCTGTTTTCTCCTGGTAAACTTCCACCTGTGTCTTTCAAAGCTTCAGGAGTGTTTTTTTAGAAAATGGTGGACATTCACATGACAGCACTGATAAACTAAAATGTGCATTTATAGCTTTCAGTGATAGGGTATATTTAAGACCTTAAGTTGCTTTTTATCCTTCTCAGGATAATAAGCTTTAATTAAAGGAGTCAGGGGCTGTATTGCAGAAACATTTGCCTCCACATGTATAGCACAAAGATATTTTGCAAAGAGACAAGTGGTAGCCAAAGCAGTTCAGGATGTTTCTCCACACATGTGGCAAACACCTGATAGCACTTTTCATTAAAAACAATATATATATATTCTAACACAAGACCTTCTTAAATCACTGTATCTGAAAATTGCTTAAATTTCATTAGTGTGCACAGATTAAGGGTGTGCAACGCCATAAAAATGGTCATTTTGATGGATATCAGAGGAATCCACCTGGATGGTCTATGACCAGAAGTTGTAAAAAGGTCTCTGCTTTCCCTTTGTTGCAGGAATCACTCAGAACAAGGGTCATAGCAAAACAAAAGCAATTTGAGCAGCCTGTCTGAGAGGAAGAAGAGGAAGGAAGGAAGAAGGCTTATTTAATCTTCTGCACTGTCAATCATTTTTACATCATCCCAGATTATGCAATATGCTGTAGCAGGGACAGTGAAGTGTGAGTAAATCAGGAAAGGGCAGATTTCCTTAGCACTGTCTGCTACACAGTGTGTGCTCTCAGATGTCTGAGGTGGAAAAGTCACAGCCACAGACTTCACAGCATTTCTGTCTGGCTTCAGTCTACACCTACCCTATCTTCCCCAGGGTTAGGAGGAAGAGAGGCTAAATGCTTTCATTGTGTTTGTCCTGGTGGCAGATAAAGAAGAATCCTCCTGAACTCAAATTAAGTCACTCTCTTCTTAAGTATGGCATTGTTACTGTGCAGTACAAATCAAAATAAAATTCTGTAAATTAGTGGCTTGATTTCATTTTGCAGTGATGCTTTACAATGTATAGTGTCCAACACTATGTAGTGATAATCCTAAAGAGAGCACATGGGGATTTATAGTGTATGATGCTACGTAATGTCTGTGATGTTCAAAACCTTGTTCCTTTATTTTAATGTCTGATGATGGCAATACAGGGTGATACAAACTGCCTTGGGATAAGGCACAATATTTTTTCCATCAAAAAAAAAACTTCCGCTGTACTGGGATGAGGTAAAATCAGGAAGGTAAAAGCAAAACTACCGTAATTCAAGAGACTGTGTCATACGGTCACACCCCTTCTTTCCCTTGAGTATCTGGGTTTACTGTGATATGCCAATAATCTTCAGAGGAATGTTGAAAATCCCTTTTTTTAAACTGCATTGGTCTTTTTTCTTTAACTGAATTCCCCACATACACATGCACACAAGCACACACTCTCTTAACCTTTTTCATTATTCACCAACAGGTTTTAGTGGAGCCCCAAGCCACAGCAATTCTGAAATCAAACATGTTGGTATTTTGTGGAAGCTCTCTTGCATTTTCTTGCAGAACAGATGTGCAGTCCCAGTTCAAAGCAAGCCCCATGCAAACTGCCAGCTCTGCATACACGTTGAGAGTCTAAATCAGATACAGTCCTCTTCCTTTATTTTGCTCTGGCTTCAGAAAGCTCTCTGAGATCAACCTCATCCATGCAAATGTCCCAAAGAGAAATACTAGATTTAGCTGACAGATGCATAAAATCTCATGTTGTCACAGAATTGCCCAGTGACTGCTCAGCACCAGATGGCAAAGAATGCAAATCTGCAGCTGGGCCTGGTGTTCATTAATTCTCCAAATTCCCTCCTTCACAGCTGCTGTTTTCCAGTTCCATGTACATAGAGCCAAATTTTCAGAGGCAGGAGATAGACCATGGCTCCACACATTGATGTGAATATACATCTTTCTCTATTTGCCTGAAAAACACCTCTTTGAGCAGAGCAATAGTGCATTTGAGGGCTCATCTGAGTGTGCTCACCTGCCAGTACTGAAAACAACCTTGATCATCTTTCAAACACAATCTCTGGAACCAGAGCTGTCTTTCCAAATACCTGTTTGGAAGTACATAATAGTGTTTTCATCCTTTC
Source organism: Heliangelus exortis (assembly GCF_036169615.1). Lineage (NCBI taxonomy): Eukaryota > Metazoa > Chordata > Aves > Apodiformes > Trochilidae > Heliangelus > Heliangelus exortis. Next base: position 114,205,954 of record NC_092423.1, read on the forward strand.
TTAGGACTCCTGGGCACTGTGGAAATATTAATCATAGCCACAGTAACACAAAATGAAAGATGTGATCCCGAGGAGGTGTAGAGCAGTGTTACTGCAGTTATCTGGGAGGAGTTGTGCTGGCCATGCTGAGTTCCACAGGAAAGTATGCTCTATCCTAGCACTATAAACTTTAAACTTTTGTTTTCACTTTGTGGATATTGCCAGCCCACACAGCTTTTGAAATATAGTCACTGAGTGCCATTAAAATAATATGTCTGCAAGAACTGAACTGGTGTGAATTTTTCCTTTTTTTTCCCTATGGGTGAGAAAATTGAAACAACAGATAAGGGACTACAACAGTCCACATTGGTTTTCCTGAGCTTCCTTTATATTACTTCAGGTGTCAAGGTCCTCCAATTGCCTCAAGTGTAGTTTAGATTTTATTTTCCTAAATGAAGGTAAAACACATATGGAAATTTTTTTTTCTCCTTACCTGTGTAATGATTTTCAGTTCTGAGCTCTCAGTTGTTCAGCTAGTAATCATAATCTTAACAAATACCTTCAGCCAAATCACTAATTTATACTTGAATTTTTTTTCCTCCTGGGGCTAAGATGATACCTTACTCTGTTTAAAAGGGATGAGTCTTGCACAATGGGAGGGGAAAGTACACCAAACAGAAGTTAAAATTTAAACTAAAATTCCAAATTGGACAATCACAAATGATTTTTAAAGCAAAGCATAGCATGCACTTTACCATTGCAACATGACTTTTATCAGATTCCATAAGATTTCCTAGGATATTTCTCTCTTCCCAAACTGTTTTTATTGCCTTCAGCTGAATGGGGATATTTTTGTCCTGCTTTTATGCCCCTGAATTATTCAATGCCTACCACAAATACACTTCACCTACCACCACTGTCTCCCCAGAGTCATGGAGACCTAAGCTGCTAAACCCATGCAGTGAATAGCTGTGTTGTAGAGATCACCCAGTGCCTGTAAACTTTATAGACCACCCTCACCAGGGTTACCAAAAACTTCTCCAGGTCTTGGCCTGGCTTGCATGCAGCTACCCCAGCTCTTTCTGCAGTCTTGCTACCCAGGGCCCTCCAGCTCTGCCCATCTGGCAAGCAGAGTCAGTCAGGTTGGGTACCTCAATCTGTCAGGGGAATATTCTTATACATTCACATGGCCAATAATTTGAATCAGATAAACAAATCTGACTAAAAAACACTGAAAAGCTGGCTCCTGAAGTTGCACATGCTAATAATTCCTGTTGTTGTACTGAAATGTTTTAGCATAACTTGAACTACAGCTATGAAATATGGAAGTGGAACAGAGATGTAGTCAGTCCCCGGCTATTTCTATGTTTCTGTGGCCAAAAGACAGAGCAACACTAATGAAAATGTTTAGTGTTGAAGGCACTTTGGGGTAGTCTAGCAGTGTTTATTATTACTATTATATACATACCCAGAATATCAATTTTTCAAAGCAAATAATAGCACCAGTTTAGGAAAACGGCGATTTAAGATGATAGGGGTGGTTGCTGGTTTGGCAGTAAACTATAGAAGAGCCACCCACCTATCAGAGAAGAAGAAAGGAGGGAGAAGATTTTGAAATACTTTGTTTGAAGTTAAATGACCCAGCACAATTTGCCTCAGTGACATTTTAAGATCAAATAGTCCAAGCACCAGACACATGTGCTTCAGATCATAGGGGGAAGTTGCAACAATTTAAGCCTGATCTGCTCAAGCAAAGGAGCCAGAGATGACAGAGACATTTATTTATTTCTGAGTTCCTGAGGTTAATCCTACATATTTTCACAAGTATCACCAGGTTGTAATTACTTATTTATTTGATTTCCAATATTTTGTAGTGATAGTATCTTAATAAAGTGCTTATAAAGTAATTAGAAAAGCATTTACCAAGTTACATTTTTAGGTTAGTGACTGTTTTCCTGGAAGAATGGAAGGGAACTTCTACCAAGGCAAAAGCAAATATTTCTGAAATTGATAAAGAAATATATATGGAGAGGGTTTAAAAAAAATAACTATCCAGAGAGATGACATTTAAACATGATACTTTGTAAAAGGAACATTAAAAATGTTGAAGAAATACTAAAGAAAAGTAGCACTGGGTAAGGTAGAGAAGTCAGAGAGATCCTCGGGTGGCCTGCACCATCAAAAACACACTAAATCTGAGACTACAAGATGCTGAGACCCGAGCTGTGAGAAGTCAGCAGGAAAACAAAGTGCTAATTGTGCCCAGAGTAAAGCACAAGGAGTGCACGAGAAGGGGATTTAAAATCCTGCCTGTGGTTGTGTGTGCAAGGCTTGGGGGAAGCATCGTTCTGAGGCCAAGAGGCAAGAGGGCTGCTGCCACATAGAAAGTAACTGGGAAAAAGCAATGTCACCTAGAATAATCATTGGAAAAGAGGGTTGGAAGTTCTTTCTGTTGCAGAGGCTTTCATTTGTAGCAAATAAAGGACAGTTGTGTATACAAAGCAGTCTGACAAAGCCTGCCCCTGCCCCTCACACCACACACATCCCTTTTTTAGAAAAGAAATACAAGTTTACAGCCAGCATGGCTCTCTGGGAGGCAATATGCTGCTGGAGGTGGCTACCTCTGTGGAGCACACGAAGGCCCAGCAGGCTTTGAGGACCTGAACCTGACAGCCAGGCTGTGGAGACCCAGGCCACAAGGAAAAACCAGCGCTGCTCAATCAGTGCTCACTGTATAAACACAGATACCTTTGGATTAATTATATGCTTGCTTTATGGTCATTATCGTAGAAATTTATCTCAGAAGCAATGCTTTCTGCCTGGAAAATAAATGTCTCTACTTTTCTTCATTGCCTAATAGCTGGAGGAGTCCATTATCTTGGGGAAAAAAATTTTTCCATCTACGCTGACTCTTAAATATTTTATAATAATTTTCCTTTCTGGCTTTCAGAGTAAATAAAACAAATGTATAACAGACACAAGATGTTAAACAGTCAACAATATCTGTAATTTAATATGTGCATTGAATCCTCACCTATTTTCACCCTGACATTCTATAAATTGTAAGGTACACTGTACTGCTGCCTTCAATTATTTTTGTTCACTTTAGACTGTCAGTGCTCAGTCCAGCTGCCATTCAGTCTCTATGTTATAAGTGCTTGGTAGTGTGCTTCAGGAGGTACAGGTTTTACATTCTGTAGTTTGGGGATTTGGATCACAGTGTTTGAAGGGCATTTAATTATTACTTCCCTTCTGTGAGGATTGCTGCAATGACATTTCAGTGTAGTACGTCTTCCACTTACTCATTTTCAGTTAGCTTAGAATAATATGTTATTTTCAGCAGCCTGAAAAAAAAGGGAAGAAGACTTTTTTTAATAATCAAATGTAATATGATCTGTAGTTTCATATCTCCAGCCAAAAAAAAGCTAGTGTAATCCAGCTACCTTGGTTGAAAGCAGTGGGGGGCTGGGACTTAGAGTCATCTTAGGGATGCATTGATTGAACATAGCCCTAAAAACTTATTTCTATAGTTTTGTTTTATATTATTATTTATGTTGTTTATGCTATTTATAAACATATTGTTTTATTAAATATGTATTTACATATTATGTATTACCTTTTATATTGCGGAATGTATATAGTATGTTATATGTTATATGGTACGTATTATATATTGTGTATTTTTATATTTATATATTTCTCATATATTTCTTTATATTAAATATAATTTAGAAATATATCTACACAGTTTTAGTTTGCCTCCTTTCCATTTTCAAGAATTCTAATGAAAGACAACTGGCAGAAAGATCACCTGCTTTCACTTGCAGATATCATCTGCATGGAAATGTCCACGTAGGTACAGGGAAACTAAGCCAAGACCTCCCCGAGGTGGGCTCAGACTCTGCAGTCCATACTGAACTGGTCCAGACTGGGTTCTAGGAAACAGGCAGTTTGCATGCTTGATGCCATACAAGTGAAGGGAGGATGATGATAATAATCACAAACATTGCCTCAAATCAAAACAAAATTTTGTAGGATTGTAGGAAAAATACATCTAAGCTTATTATGGTGTGTAAAAATCTGGCCTGGGTTTTTGAGTCTCAAGTTGATAACACTATGTAGAAACAAGCATTTCCATTTCACTTTCTGAAAAAAAAAAAAAAAAAAAAAAAAAAAAAAAAAAAAAGTAGGCCCCTTTCATAAGTTATATCTTGACTAACAAAGACCCCCAAAAAATTATTCTCTCTGGAGGACCTCATCCTTTTCCATAAAATATTTATCTTAATTTTTCTGGATCAAAACACATTGATAATGAATAAAATGTTTCAGGAACTCCTCCAGCCTCTGTGAAGCTGTTACATTTACTATGTGCAGAATATACATTACACCCTTTTCAAAGGTCAAGCTACAAACTGTTGCATTATTACAACCTAATAACTGTACCCACCACCTATCACCATCTGTTAAACCACCAGAAAGGCATCACATGATTAACATCTTTTCTCAAAAAAAATTAGAAAAATAAAAGGTCCTGAGACTAGAGTCTTTTACCAAACTACCTTCTCTGAACCTTCAAGTTTTAGAAATCTGGTCTGTTTCCAGGGAGTAGTTAGAAAAGAGATGAGATCAGAGGCTGGGATCAGAGATGGGCAAATAAGCTTTTGTGTAAAGCAAATGAACATGAGGGGGATTGGAACTGGGGAACTTTGGAGAAAACCAGCTCATAAATTCAGCAGAAAGAGGAACTGACTAGGGAGAACAAAAAGGTCACAATGCTTTAGTGTCATATTTTCTTTTCTAATGAATTTCTTATTTTGAAAGAACAGAATATTTTGTTATGTTAGCTTTAAAAAAAAAATTCCATCATGTTTTTCAAAACCCCTTTAATTACTAATTTTTTATTTAATAAGGTAATAAAAAAAGTCTTAGCCCAAAATTTTAAAGCAGCATTTTGATCTTAAAAAAAAAATAGAATAAAAAGGAAAAAGAAAAAGGAGAAAAGAAAAAAGAAAAAGGAAAAAAAAATAAGAAGACCCAAAGAGGGCTTCTCAAAATACTTATCTTTGCAATTCATTTAGTTTCTCCACTGAACAAAAAATGTTTCCTCTTCAGATGACTTTCTCATAGGGATGCATAGGGTGTGTAATCTGCTGAATGGTAGCTGGGGCTACAATGGGATGTGCTTCATAGATACACTCATTTGACCTAAATTTCACCTAAATCCCAGGGTCTGTTGTCTCCTATAGGCCAACCCTAAGCCTTCAGAGTCATTTTGTTAACAGAGAACACTGTTACTCAAAACTTTAACTGGAAGGTTAAGGATAAGCTGTTCAAAGGTGGTTCCAGATTTATTGCAAATGCTTGCATTAACTTTCAAAAGGAGATATGACTTCTAATACAACACTTGACACATGTTTTTTTCTTGGCTGTTCATATGGTTCATTTCTGTCTTCACTGAATGAATAGGAATATTTACAGAAATGCTTTCTGAGACTTTATTAAACCATCATACAGAGGAATTGTGCATCACAAGCACAGTTATTTCTTAACTCATACTGAGAGGCATTACAGTTATGCTATTATGAAGAGAAATAGAACATATCCAAAATATATATTCAGTAAATGCTACAGAATTCTTGTTTTCTGCAAGGCTGGGCACACAAATAACTTTGTAATATTAGAACTTAATTCTCTTTCTACCAAAAAGTGGCATCTTGCTTTATGACCTACTGCCTTTGCATGCCAACTAAGACATAGTAAGTAGTAAACTGAAGCCTCTAAGTGCCAGTTCTACCACTTCTCCTTCACATCACCCAGACATAATCTGACTTCATTACCAGAGGCTGCCATGACTCATGGTTTAGTTGCTGTATTTTCTCTTGTTAATGTATATCAAAGGCTTGCACAGTATAATGAACAAGGTCTATTTTGCTAAAGCAGAGAAAAGTGTATGGTTTCTGTGGAATTTCTGAAAGACCTGGGAAAAGAGATTCCTTTTGCTTTTGAGGTTTTGCACTTGAAAACATTTCCCCACTGCAGATCTACATGAGGCAGTAGCATTGGCCATAATTCCACTGAAATGCCAGTCAAGGAAATATCCTCAAAGATGTGTATTTTCCTTTCAAACATGTATTTCAATGTATATCTTTTGCTCCTATTTATATAAATTAATGAGTCCAGTCTTTCACTTTAGATATCCAAACCAACATATTCCTCAATGTTCCCTTCATTCCACATGAGTAATCATGACACAAAGACCATTTCATAACTTCATTCCTTTCCTTCAGCTCCTGAAAAAGTGTAAAGGAGAAGAAAAGCTTTCCAGTATGTCCTAAGGGGAGAAAATAATCCCAGATTAAGGTCAGGAGCAACTTCTATAGTTAAGGGGGGCACATGAAAAACCATTTACCTCCAGTCCCAAAATTCACATAGGTACAGCTGTAATATCAGTTCTTCCACAGATGGGTACTGAGGTGCAGTGCTTTGAGCAATTAGCAGTCAAGTATCACTTATTTCTTCAAGCCAAATTGTTCTTTAGGAGTGGTATTTGTTTAGATTGTCCAGGTCACCTGAAAAATTGGGCTACTCTGATGGTTCTGTTTCTCACCAGTCAAAGAAATAGGTAAAGTGTAAAGGAAGATATATTATAACCTTAATATTACTTACATTTGTTTTTACCCTATTGCTGTTTGGATTTTTATAACTTCAGCTAACTGCAAGAAATACTTTTCAGACAGTATCCATGCAAGCAAAACCCCTCTGGCTCATTCAGGTTTTGCCTGAATAAAGGTAAAGGAACAAATCTTTGTTCTCTTAACTTGAACTGCTCCATCTTTCCTACATAACCTCAGAACCTCTATGACAAACGGTGCTATTATAAACAGAGAAAACTACTTACAGATAGTGAAAAGGATGCAAGCTTAGAGTATTGGATTTGTCACACTGGAACTTGTCCCCAGTGTATCTCATCTGCTCTATGACAGAGGCTTCATCAGGATGTCTCTACAGAAAGCAGGATCATCACTCTCAGTGCCTACAAAAACTCTCCAAAGTGCATCTGATCAGTTTTTATTCTCACAGGGTGCTTGGGATGGAGACACATGAATGACTCTAACCAGAAGTGCATGAACAACAAAAATATCATCAGCCAATTTTCTTTTCTCTTTATGTTGTTTTGTTTCCCCAAATCTCATAGATGGAATCTGCTTAGTTTGATTGATACACTTGGTAGGGATTTACAGAAAATGTCTTAACACTGCATGGCATCACTTAATCTATAAATAAAATAAAACAGGGTGTATTTGAATAAAACAGGGTAGAAGCTTAGTTTTACCTCAGCACTGAGGATGGCCTTCAGCTCTTGCAAGCCCTATTTGAGTGTCTGTGTCAAACATGAGTCCCCAGGGAGGACTTACTGCCCTTTCATCCTCTGATTTCCAGCTGGCATTCACTGCAGTTTAGCTTCTAGGAAGCCCATCTATAAGAGTGAAATGACTACACTGAGAGTTGTAACTTGTTTTACTACCCACATAACCCAGCTGACAAGCCTCTGTTTTTTGTAAAAACACATATGCATGAAGCAAAGTATGTGTGTTCAACATTGAGTTTGTTTGTTTTCTGTGACTATGTTTCACTGTAAATTTAGGATCTGAACATCCAGTTTGAATACAGCCAGAAAAAGGAAGGCACTTACACCTTTTATTTACCACAAAAATAATTTTCCTACACCTTGGTCAACTTACTAATCTTACAAATACTTCCTATATAAAAGTTATTTATTTTTGAGCTAATTTTATCAATTTAACAAATAACAATTTATCATAAACAATTATGATAAATCTTACATAGCTTAACATAGCTACCAAACAAAACCACAGTTGCCTCCCTCTCAGAAATATAAACATAAACCATCAATATATGTTGGCCTGTATTAATATATAACCACTTCCATCATTCCTTACTGCCTCGTGCCTCGTCCTCCACCAGATCGTTTCCCTACCTCTGCTGCCTTCCAGTGGCTCTATTGCCTTTCCTCTGTAATGTACTCTTAGCATCATTCATTTTTTCTTCCAGGATCTTTGGTCCCTTAACTATATTCATAACTCTTATTTTACCCTCATTTGCCTGATATACTTCCTGGTGAACACTGACAGAAGAGGTTACACAGGCTGTTCCCAGCTTCCTCCTATTATTTCTTAATTATAAGAAATGTTTCTTCACAGAGGGGAAAATAAATAAATAAATAAATAAATATTCTACTCCTGTGTACAAAAAAGCTGCTTCTTCTTTGAGCATCTCTCCAAGTATGGGATCATTCATCATCTGATCCAACAGAAACATCACACCCTCATTTATCAGGATATATAGCATGACTGGCAACATCCTTCAATACATTTAGGGATCCCACAACTTTCTTTCACACTTTTATTTCCTGCATCCACTTGGTAAAAAACACCTTATCAAGGAACCCAGCTTTATAGATTTGTCTCTTTCCAATGCTTGTGTGACTGACTGTCTTCTTTCAGACTGCAGATAAGATAAAACTTCTTAGAAAACACATCTTTTTACTAACAGAATTGCATGAACAGGGTAACTCCCCTGATGAAGCTCACACAGGGTTCATTATCCAGACAATACAAGCTACTTAAGCAGAAAAACCCCAAAATTAGCTCTTACATCATCAGCTGAGCGTGTGCCAAAACCAGAAGTAAATCACTGAAGCTGTGTATTATGCATGAGATACACAACATTGTTGAATTTTATTTTTTTTATAAATGATAAAAGGAAAGATGCATAGGAGTGAGATGTGATTCTAAATTCATGGGCTAATATCATTGCTGATTTTATTTGCTATTAGAAGAACCTTGTTTTCCTCTAAGGCATAATGTAGAGAGTCATTCTAGCTCAAATATTGATGGGAAATGTTTTAGGGCCATTACAGAACAAAAATGAGTATGAAAGCAACAGCAGTAAATGAGCAAATATTCCTAGCTATGATGCCAGGACTTGGCTGTTTAGCTATCAAGCAGACGTTAACAGATGACAGATAAGTAATTATTCAAGAAAGTTGGATGAAAACTGCTTGAATGCATCCAAACAATAATGCAAAATAAAATCTAAATTTTGATGAATGGGGAAAATTACACATAACATAACAACATAATTTCTATGTAATATTCTTAATTATGAAATATTAACATTTCAGCACGCAAGGTTTTAGCAGCAGTCTGGAATCCCATTTATGAAACTGAGTCCCACACATTTGTATCTAATTGGATCTGTGCAAAAGATTCCAGCCTATTCTAAGAACAGACTTTGGCACGCAGTGTCTCAGGGGGGAAAGAGCACAAAGGCCATGGCATCCTACATCTTGCTTGGACACTTTTCTGCTCAGAGGCAGAGATGTCCTGTCCAACAATAGCAACAGCCAGAAGCTCTTATCACCTTCCAGGAGGTGACCTTCACAGGAAAGCAGAAAGGGTCTTGGAAAGCACACCCATTTCCTCTCCCAACCTCAGGAAAGCCCTGCTCTTTGCTGAAGGGATCCCAAAAGTATTGTCTGCAAGAGGTGCATATAGATAAAGTGGAGTGCTTTGCAACAGATAGAGATTTCAACATGTTCCTAAAAGATATGACATTACAGAGGAAAAATTAAATGTTCTATGGAAGTAGCATGCAAGTAAGTGTGATTCAATAATGAGCAAAGTAGTGCATAGCAATACTAGAGAAGCATGAACCTTCAACTAAAATCAGTGAAGGGATGCAACCAGAGGGATCTTTATTAGTGTTGTTGAAGATGTGAACAGATGCTGTATTCGCTGAAAACTAAGAAAACAACAACAAAAAAAAAAAGAGCAAAAGATTTTTAAGCAAAGTTTCTGAGCAGGTGTAGCTCAGGATGGGATCCCATAAGGCCTGGAACTGGAATAAGTCAGTGCATGTAAGCAATTCCAGCATCAAAATCTTGATCACTGTGGTGGCACAGGTTCAAATGCCTTCTTCGTAAGTGTCTCCTGTAAAGTGAATTCCTAAGTGAGGAAATAAGGAAGCAGGAGGAAAAGAATACAGAGTAGAGCTCAATATCCAAAGCATTCTCTAATAATGGACCACATTTGTGCTATTCTGCAATATATACTCAGAGAACCATCCAAAGTAGACAGATTTTAGGGCAATTTGTAAATCAATTATGTAGCTGTTAACAGTTGTTTTGAAGAAGACTTTGGACATCATGCAAACACTTGCTGAAAACAATTTGGGTTTAATTGCAGAGAAGTGCCTGTAGCCAAACAAACATGCAGGCTTGTATTCAGTTTCAGTGGCAAGGTTTTGGTGGCAGGGGTGGCTTCTATGGGAATCATAGAATCATAGAATCATAGAATCATAGAATTGGCTGGGTTGGAAGGGACCTCAGAGATCATCAAGTCCAACCCTTGATCCACCGCTGCAGTTACCAGACCATGGCACTGAGTGCCACATCCAGTCTCTTTTTAAATATCTCCAAGGATGGAGAGTCCACCACTCCACTGGGCAGCCCATTCCAATGCTTGATCACCCTCTCTGTAAAGAAATTCTTTCTAATATCTAACTTAAACTTCCCCTGGCACAACTTATGCCCTCTTGTCTTGTTGAAAGTCATCTGGGAAAAGAGACCAACCCCCACTTGGCTACCCCCTCCTTTCAGGGAGTTGTAGAGAGTGATGAGGTCTCCCCTGAGCCTTCTCTTCTCCAGGCTGAACAGCCCCAGCTCCCTCAGCCTCTCTTCATAGGGTCTGTGCTCGAGAAGCTGCTGGAAGCTTCTCCCCTCATGCCTAATAGCACCAATTCCATACAGATCCAAGATGGACTGACTCCTGGCTAAGGCCAAGCCCATCAGTAATGGTGGTAGTTCCTCTTGGATAACACAGTTTAGAAAAAAAAAATAAGCAGTTGCAGCTGGAAGAGAGGAGTGAGTGTCTGTGAGAGTAACGACCCTGTGGACAGCTAGGTCAGGGAAGAAGGAGAGGGAGATGCTCCAGGTGCTGGAGCAGGAATTCCCTTGCAGCCCATGGTTAACACCCTGGTGAGGCAGGGCTGTCCCCTTGCAGCCCATGGAGCTCTCTGATGGAGCAGATATCTACCTGCAGCCCATGGAGAACCCTGTGCTGGAGCAGGGGGATGCCTGACATAGGCTGTGACCCTGTGGGAAGCCTGCACTGGAGCAGGATTCTGGAGCAGGACTCCTGGAGAGAGGAGTCCACACTGGAGCAGGTTTGCTTGCAGGACTTGGAACCCCTTGGGGAACCTATGACGGAGTAGTTCATGAGGAATGCTAATCCATGAAAAGGAATCACATTGGAGAAGTCCATGAAGGACTTTCTCTCATGAGAGGGACCCCATGCTGGACCAGAGGAAGAGTGTGGGGAGTCCTCTCCCTGAGGAGGAAGGAGCAGCAGAGACAACGTGTAGGGAACCGACCCTTAACCCCCATTCCCCACCCTCGCTGCACAGCTGGGAAGGAGGTGGTAGAAAAACTGGGAGTGAAATTGAGCCCACGAGGAAGGGAGAGATGGGGGAAGGTGTTTTAAGATTCAGTTTTTATGTGCTCATCATCCTATTCTGATTTGATTGGTGACAAATTAAGCTCCTTTTCCCAAGTTGAGTCTGTTTTGCCTGTGACAGTGATTGATGAGTGATTTCTCCCGTCCCTAGGTCGACCCACAAACCTTTTGTTCTATTTTCTCTCCTCTGTCCAGCTGAGGAGGGGAGTGATAGAGCAGCTTTGGGCACCTGGCATCCAGCCAGGGTTAACCCACCACGAGGCCATATGTGGAGCTATTTCACAAACTTAATAGCTATATTGAGTCAATTTATGATCAGTGAACTTGAAGTAAAACTATAGTTTAAAATATCCCGTGGGACGTAGAATTTTTCTGTAAGTCCTGTGTTCTGACTGGCAGGAAAAATTTGGTCATAAGAATTACATTTTAATTAGTAGTAAAACAAGAAAGTAATGTAAAAGACACAGTGGTGAGTGAGAATAACAAATCCTGTCACTGCAGTCTGCAAAGAACATAGAAAACTTAAAAGTATTTGTCAAAGTAGTCGTAAAATTTAATTTTGAGGTATTTGAGAGTGAGAATAAAATTGTAAATTGGCATAAACTATTATTCTGATCAAGCAATAAAAACTTTTTGTGGATATAAGGATGAAAAAATGTTTAGACCAAACACTTGGTTAAGCAGAATATTCTTACATCATAAAAACATCTGATTTACATTTTTTTTTGGTCATAAAATGTTATTTTTCTAGAAATACATACTGATTGGCAATGGTTGGAAAACAAGTCTATTCAAATCATTAATTGTTTGTCAAGTATTAACTTGGAACTGTAGTTAACTGATTCAGAATTTTTCAAATGAAAGATTACCTACGTTGTTTGACAGGGACATGCGTATTTTTTGTCATCCTCAGTTGCTCAATGCTTTGCACATTTCACAGGAATATAAGACTGGAAACCTCCTCCTCCTTTAGCCACTAAATACATTCCCTGCTGACAAAGACAAGCATGTGAATAGTTTGCTATCATCCAGTTATTATTAGATATATTAGGCAGCTTCCTTTTTCTTTTTTTAATGATATTGTCCAGGGAAGCTCTGTAAGTCTCATTATGTTAGGTTCACTGCCAGTGTTCACAAACAAAAGGGGAAGACGTACAATAAACCCAAACCCAGTTATCTTTTAGCCACATGTGAATTCCTGGCATGTCTGAAGTCAGTGGGTGCCTTGCCATTTGTGTGAGATTTCACCCTGCAGCCACAGAAAGGGAATGTTCTCACTCATCAGGGCTTCACCCCTTTGGCTATCAGAAGCACAAAAGCAAGGGTGGGAATACAGAGCTAGATTCACAAAAAGATTAGGGTCAAGGATTTACACACTGAATCTGAAATTCACCTACTTGAAGCCCTCACTCAGTAGCTTCTTGCTCCAGAAAGGCCTAAAGTTTGCCAATATCTAAATTTTGTCAACAAAATGTCTGTGCACACCCAGTATTGCTTATGACCTCAAAGGGAATTCCCAAATTATAGAAGTACCATTGCCATTCTCCCTTGTGAGGCCATATGTGACTCATTTTCTTAAAAAAATAAAAGCTGTTTCTTCTACAGAATTAAGAAAAAATACTGTATCTTTTGTCTTCCCCTTTTAACATCCTCATCATTAAAACTTTGATGGATGACTTCAACTACAACACCCATTTCTCAGGGGAATATATTATCAAAATTTCTCAAAGATTCTCTGAGTTAGTCCTCCTAAACTGGCTTTACTTTGCATACAGCAGTTTGAGAGAACTTCAAAGACTGGAGAGATCTGAACAGTCAAAGTCCATTCAACTGCTTCATGCAGTACACAGAAAGTTCAGCAGAAGAAACAACAAAACAGCTCAAACTCTCAGGCAATGTGCACTTCACAACATTGAATAAATTGCATTGGATTCACCTCTCTCCTGCTTCAGGGATTTCTGAGAAAGGACATCAAACTTCAGGAGAGAGTTACTGAAGATGGAGGGACTTGTTTTTTTATGGATTGAGGTTTATACTCAGTTGGCATTTCTTGTTACCATCACATGCCAGCATCTGGCTCTCATTAACCCCACCCCTGCACATCTAACTCTCCATATATGTATATATATATATATGCATATATATATATAATGATTCCTTATAGGTTGATTTCTCTGCATTGAAAATGTGATCCCTGAAAATTCTTTAACTTACAGAGGGCACAGGCACAGAGAAGAAAGAAAAACAGGATTTCTTCCCATTGCTCTTAAGCTCTAAATACTACTGATCAAATGGGATATAAAAAAACAGTGTGAAACTGGACTTAAATATTTTTCTAGGGAAGTAATGCTTCTGGGACTTGCATAAATATTCTTGTGTTCATGAAAACATGGAATTGGTGAAGTACTTTTGGACTGAAAAACAGTGTTTCCCTTACACAGAATAAGTCATGCAGACTCCCTTAGCCAGCTGCAAAATAAGCAAAAAAAATCAACAGGAAAATAAGTTTGAACTGACAGGAAAAGGTAAAAGATGCTCACATCTGCTGCCTTCTGAACACAAAATAAGGCTTTCACTTTCCAGCAGATGGTAATTTTTTTTCATTGTGTTGTACATTGGTATTGCTGAGGTCACATTTACACAGCTGATTTGTGGCAAGAGGAAGGAGTTCACAACCTTCCTCCTTGTGAGGTTTCACTTGTTCTACAGATGTCACACTCTTAACAAAAAAATCTCCGTCATTACACCTGAACTTTGTGTCCCATGATTTTATCTCTGACTGTGGACATCTTGGCTCTTGATCTCTTGTTTCTACCCTAATTAAATGGAAAACAATTACTCAGACTATCCAGCTATCTGGAATGCTTCCATACAGGGAACTGAAAAGAGGAGGTTTTTTTCCTCAGTCTGGCTCTCACTTGTGCTGCTTTGAAGAGCAAATGAGATAAATTATTTTCTGTTCTCTGTCTATCACATAATATCTGAGAATATATCAGCTTTCTGTAGCCTTACCTGTACTCCTCTACTGGCATAGGAGGTTACAAATATTACAAGAGATGAGCAGAGCAAAACTTAAGGTGAAGAATAGTCAAGAATACTTTTACACATGGAACATACTTGTAGAAAACCAAAAAATTATCAACATAAAGACATTAATAAAGCCTCCCTACCAGTGTTGAAATGAGAGGATTTTTTTTTACTGATCAATTAATCCTTTTCAAAGCTGTACAATTAAAAAAAACCAAAAATTGCTAGCTACTTTTTTATTAAATGATAACTCTAGATAGACCATTACTTCAAAAGATAAAGAGGTAGAGGGGATCTGTAAGATATAAATACAGTAGCAGTCCTTGTGCCTACCATGTTAATGTGTTACACTGATATGTGCTTCATTTAAACACTTCTGAAGCACTTCTGAAAACAAACAGGATATGTTTTCTCAGAAAGCAAAAAGGGAAAGATGGAAGATTGTCCACCAGTGCAATCAAAGGAGTCTTTATTTATGCTTATTATCCTTTAGCACTGTTTGGCCTTCATTTCCTTCCAACCTGTGTGTTGTCACTCAACCCAGGAACATAATTCCAGTATTTAGAGGAGAATGAAGGGAGTGGGTATGATGGCACGTTATAAAAAATGAGGCCCAGAAATGGAAAAAAAGTACAAGTGACACATACAGCACTGGAATATCTGCACTGTCCCTGACACTAATGCACACTTTCATCATGTCCACAAGGCAAATTCATATACTACAAGAAAACTCAGGTCTTAACTTCCACTGTCACCTGGCTTCTGTCTCACATCAGTTCTTGTGGCACTGGTGCAGGATGACAAAATCCCAGGGCACTCCCTGGGCAGGGTCTGCCAGCTCATCCTATCCCAACCCCCAGCCAGGAGCAGGGGCTGGCTATCAAACCCTCAGCCTGGTTCTGACTTAAAATCCTGCCAAGGGTTCCCTTTCATCAGTGTGAAGTGAAGAAAAATAATGTGTCGTTGCCTGCATCAATTCCCCTTTTCTGACCCAGTAGGCCCTACAAAATGCCCTAACAAAATCAACTCTTCAAATATTGGGTTTCCAAATGATAACACCAGCTCTAAATTCAATCTTAAATATATTTAAGTAGATATGTCCTCTAATTCCAGTAATATCTTGCAGAAATTGCCCTTTCCAAACACAGGCGAACCTTATGTAAGAAGAGAAAATACTGTAGTTTTGAAGCTTTAGATTTCTAAGACCTAAATGTAATTATTAAAAAGAGTCCCTTCTATTGTTCTCCCTATATTATTTAACAATATTTGAAAACTTTTCTTTTATAGTAATTATTACTATAAGTAAATATTAATAAGTATTAATTCTTTTTGTCTTTGTAAATCATATAAAGTGCAAATCCTAATACAAAATTTAATTATATAAACAAGTTGAAGGAAGCCTAGGAACAAATGAGAACATAAAGAATCACCCCATCCAACTGTTTTCTCTATTTGTAGTTATCTAGACTCTCTAGAATGAAAAAAAAAAAAAAAAAAAAAAAAAAAAAAAAAAATTAAATAGATTCTTTCAAGCGTAAAGCCTAAAACGTTAACCTCAGCTGAAATCCTAATGTTAACATCCACATCAGCAGTGAGCACAGCAAAGAGAGAGAAAAGAGTATTCCCATAGAGAAACATGACATCTTATTCCCCTAGCCCCTGAAGAATCTACCCACAAACTGCAAACAGCAAACTTTAGATTCCTGATTCCTAACACTGACTCTATCCGGTACAGCTGTATAAATCAGCTTCTACAAGGCAATGGAGAGCATTGGTATTTTCCAAAACCTTTCTGCTTCAAACTCTTTAGCAACAATAAGATGCAGCAATGATCTTGGCCTTTAGGAAGGAACATGTCAATAGGAGAGAATACTTCTTAGCCTGAAACCTAACCTCAGTCCTAAATTTAAAGTGAGTTAGAGCCAGGACCTAACACATAGCCCACCACTAGACCTAATCTTAGTTTAAAACCTCTACGCATCTAAACAATAAATTGCACAGCATTTGCCTTTACCAGTACCTGTTATCTTGTCTTCTGAACTCTGCAAGCTGCAGAGAATAGATTGCAAATTAGAGTCTTGAATATCCAGTTCCAAACCCTATCTCTGACCTTAATTATTCACACAGTTAACAGCATGAGAAAAGCACATCCAACCTCCTGTCATCACCTGCCCTCTTCCTGACTGTCAAAGCACCACAATCAAGACATAAACAAAAACCTTGAAGACCTGAATTCCTAAATCCCAGCTCTAACACTTGCATTAATTAAAACTTGTGAGGATAATAAAGAAAGACATGGAGCATTTACCCCTTTCTGCTGTCTTCATGATTCTTCACTCCCGTGAGAAAACAAAAAAACCCTCCAAATTCTCCTGAATACTCGAACTCAAAATGAACCTTGAAGCTTAATGTTAGCTAGCACACCTGAGCAAGTGGTGGCCCTTTCTGAACTATCATCTTCTGGACATGTGGGTCCTACAAGCTTTTCAGTCTGACACGTATCCAAGCCATATCCCACTTTTCAATTTTTTCCAGCAGATAAATGTGCAGACTGCAAATTCCTGGCAGATTTGTCTCCACAGAGTAGCCCCAGCAGATTATGAAAAACTGGCCCTATCAATCTTTATTCTCCTCCCACCTACAAGGGACCTACAGAATATGCAATACATACACCTGGCTCCTGAATTCACACAATCTCCAAAGTTAACCCCAGTCCTGATTCTACTTAACACTTGGGACCCATGTCCAACACAAACAAAAATACATTAAAACATTCCTTTTCATCAGCATTTGTCCACTTCCTACTTTTGAGGAGGCTGATGGATTGGACATGTTTACAGAACCAGGGGAAATAATAAAATATTACTTCTAGGTTTATGATTAACTGACATACAGTTAAATTGTGGTTGGCTTTGCTTTTTTTTTTTTTTTTTTTTTTTTTTAATAAATACTGCTTTTTGGCAAACATTTCTCACTGTTTCTTCCCCTGGAGAGTCTTCTCTGTCAGGACTTCATTAGAAGAAGCTGAATGGTGAATAAAAATGTTTTAAATTAGTACATTTCACAGAAAAGTTGGTAACTACTGAAATCAACTTCTTCAGCTAATCTATCAAGGTATGTAAATACTTTTATTAATATTTAAACATAAATTAATAAAGTGTTCTACAGCTTCACAGAATTTCTATGATACAAATTTAAAAGTGCTCTTCACCAGAAATTGTAAAAGGGAAACATGATACAAAAAAGTGTTCGGCTGTTAGGAGTTTAATTTCTGCAGCAGAGGCTACAATTTCAGATAGTGGTAACATTTTTATTGACATACTTGATCCAAGTTCTCCACCTAGTGGAGTAATCTTTAATGTGCCAAAGGATAGCAATTCCTTGCATGTCATCATTTTTTAAATTTCTGATTCATTTAAGGAGTAACATCAATAGTTTCCCTACATAGTATTTTACAAATATTTAAGATATACAATATTTTTTTCCAAAATTTACCTTTATATCACACAGCAACTGAAATATTTATAATAACTTCAGATAGCATGAAGATCAGAAGAACTGTATAAGTCACAACAGTCAAAAAGTATCCACAAAATTTTCAACAAAACAACCTCAGATATTTTGTTCATCTAGGTTTTCGTAGGTGAGTGAAGTCCTATTTTTGAAAAGCCTATATGCTTCATGAATACTGATAACAATCATATTATAAAGCAAATTTTATAGCCAGCAACATACCTGCTTATATAGATAGCACTGATAAAACAAATCCATCCAGGTGCCAGAGTAAAAAGTAGCATTTGAACAGTTTATCATGAGACACAGCAAATTCCAAATCTATTTGAGGTTCTTACTTTGAGGCTGGATGGGACTGTCAAATATGTATTCTGGTCTGACCACATACATGTGTATGTACCAATATCATCCAGGAATTCCAAGGAAAAGTAGAAGGAGCATTGCCATGCAGAAATTCACACCAGATGAACATAATCGTCCACCTTGCTTAAACGTGTGAATCGTGATAACACTTTTTCCTGTGCTCATGAAGAACAGCCCCTTGGAAAAAAGATTACAAAATAAGTGCCCATATAAGATACACAGTTCACATCTCAGACTTACTAAAATTTAAGCTGGCCCCCAGCTCCAGCACCTGGAATCAGAACGATAGCACAGAGACAGAGAAAAAACTGTCGCTTTAGGTAGGTTGCTCCTGAGCCACTTTGGGACACAAGTTCAAAACATAGGATATGAATTTCATCTGTGTTCCTGCTGCTGACAAGTGCACTCCCAAAGCAATTGGTGTAATGCACCGTGCTCCTGGCCTGACACATTACTTAATAATTGCATGGCTGCATTTCAAGTCACCTTGAGTTCACAGTAGTTTTCAGTTGTGACTTGATAGCAAGAGTGGGTTACAGCCAGCCTGCACTTGAGATAATGAAGGTATAGATTATAGTGGAGAGCACACATCAGACAAAAGAGGTCACATGTCCTGGCTTGATGCAGATCAGCATTATAAACTTGATCTCATAGAACATGAGCACCAGAAAGGTGGCTTGAGTCATTCATTGCACTTACCAGAACACAGTTTGCCAGCATCAGTGATCGTATTGCCACAAGCAGATGCAGCTCCAGTTTAACCTTTCTTGCTGTACTGTCTTCCAAGCACTTCCCCAGCACCCAGCCTCGCAGATGCAGGTGGACTCAGGTGGGCAGCCCAGCTCCCAGCCCGCACACCCGCACCATCTCAGGGCGCTTCTTGCACGGCAGCAGCAGCAGCAGCAAGCAGAGGTCCCTGTGGCACTGAAGGGGAAACTGAGACAGCAGAAGCCTCAGGCTTATCTGAACAGATCCCAAACAAACTGCAGTAGAGGAAAGAAACTTAATGGAAATCTTTTCCTCTGTGCTATTAACACGGAGCCTTTAAAAATAGCATGTTATCCTTCCAAGAAGGAAGAGAGTACTTAATCCGGCACAGAAGATTTATTAATGCTCAAGCAGGCAACATAAATACAGCATCCTGCAGGATCTGATGCCAGGCAAGACAAAGCAAAATTCATGACCTCTCTTTCGCTCTTCTCCTGCCTGGAAACACATCTTCTGCTCCTGAGTTGCAGCTCTGCTGGCCTTTTGCCAACGTACTGCTGCTCAGTTTTTCTTCTTCAGTGTCAGTAGTCTACTGATTGTATCTGCTACTTCTGCTTATAAGGTCCTTTTATTTCTTCCTGAGAATCAATAAATATTACTGTCCTCCAGAGGCAGGAAGATAGACAGGGTAATGATGTTCCCTGCTTGCTAGGTTTCTTCCATTGAGATTGCAACAAGGTTTCTGATAATGAGCTAGAAAACCTCCACAATATTCCTCCACCCACTGTCCACAAAGGAAGGAGTTCACATGATGTATGTATATATTTAGTTAAGTCCTAAATCTTTGTAGTCTGACTAAAATTAGTTTGTCATCTGAAAGAAAACTGGCATTATGTTCCTTGCTAAAATTCAAATCACCAGATGGAGAAAAGGATATCCTCAGACATTTGAAAAAATACCCCTTAATCAAGGAGAATGTCTCGATTTTTATATGCGATCCCTTAAGGGGTGCTGAGAAATCTCTTGATACCAAGACACTAGTAATTTGTAAGGATGCAGCTACAAGACACTGCTTCAAGAGTAAGAACCAACTTAAGTGAATAGCTCTGAGGCCTTCTTTAATTCCCTGATGGAATTGCATGACGTTTTCAGCATACCACCAGTGCAAACTGAGGAAATAATAATGAAGTTTGGGAGCAAAATTCAGAGCTTCTACCCTGCCAAATTTCAACTTGCTTACCATCTTGCTTATCTTTGCTGTTAGTACTGTAACAATTTTTAAAATAATTCCTATGGGAAGAAACATATTTTACTTGTTATGGTAAAAAATAAGACTGAATTCTACCATAAAATTTGTTCCAAAAAACCCTGTGAATCAGAAAATATAACTGAGGTGAATGGAAGTTTCTAGAAATGATGAACACATCAAAATATTGCCTAACATTGTTAGTCAGACATGCAACTAATGCACCAAAGGATGCAAGCTTCCTAGATATTTTACTTTGGCATTCAGTCACAACTATCTGGAATTCACAGTTATCAATGCTGGTGCCCTTTTGAATTTGACTTCTTTTTCAGTTATAATAAATGAAGTTGGGATCTGACTTTGACGCTGGACTATTTGGCACTCAATAGCATGGCAGAGTCTCTTTTCTTAATCATAGTTCATTGAAGGATCCCTTTAAAAAAAGTGAGATTACTGTTAGGAAACTTACATTCATATACCTAGAGATGAAGGCAATTTTCTGCAAACTGCCACTGCACAGCTACAGGAAGAGAAGGAACATTTCTTTGTGATATTATCATTATAATTGGGGTCATACTGGACACAGAATAAGTATCCTTTGGGATTGGACAGTGATTCTAAATTCTTCTTTTTTTCCTAAACATGATGAATGCAAAATATTTTAAGTAGCTGGTGCTCCTTTTTTATGTAGGGTCAAAATCTGGACAAATTCTGTCACACTGTTCTCTTATGAATTGACCATTTACTTCAGAAAATCTAAAATGCTTTTCACAGAAGGAGGTTGTTTGTTGGCAACAATTATATTCAGTTATGATTGTGGATTTTGTGGGAGACATACAGTCTATTTATGTGTATATGACTTGGGGTTTTCCTGTCATCTCCACCACACTCCCTAACTGAAGACTTACAAGAGAAGTTTTAGAAAATTGAAAATTTCAGCTCATATTGAATAGCACCACAGATGCACCACTTGCTTATTACCTGATAAAATAAAGCCCAGAACACAAAGAGGTTGATTTTATATTGCTCCAAGTAAAAATTGTGGCACTGTACCAAGTTCATGGAGTAAGGCACACCAAACTGTTATCTGAAGGAACTCTCTGAATGGCTTACTGAAGATACCTATCTTTCTCCACTGACAGAGAGGGAACTTGGAAGGGCTGATATCTTAACCAAGACAGGAAAAAATATTAGAAGTGTGAGCAAGTTTTTCATGTAGCTCTGAGTTTGTTACTGGAGCAACAAGAGCTAAACATTTCTATTTGCAAGTCTGAGATCCTCTTATAAAAACAACAGTGGAAGGCTTAGTTGGACAAGAGGGTGGTTGCTATTGTAATGACATTAAGATTGGGATATGCTGAGTTTTTTTAATGTTCTTCCCATTCACAGTCTTACAGTTAAGAAATTGGTTGCCATCCTGCCCTCTGAATCAGCCCTTCAAATCCTTGTGTTTTCCTGCCTCCCTAAAATAGGAAGAGATTAAGGGTGACTGAAAGCAGAAAAAAATTATGCGGCCACATATATGTTAATCTTGCCATCTTTTCTGTGGGATTTGGAAGAGGGATATTTATAAATGTTCCTTTGTCTTGCTTTTGGACTAGCCACTGATTTCCCATCACCCCAGAAAACATTTCTAAAGGTCTGAGACAGAAATTCTTTCAAGACAACTAATCTCTCCATTCATGTCATTCATATAAAAGTAATTCTACACCCTTAGTATTGGTCAGAATATTTGGTCTTGAGTCTCAGGCCACAAATAGACTGGAAGTTTCTGATAAGCATTTCTTTTATCACAGTCTAACTTTTCTCATAGCTAACCCCAATTTGGTGTAACATTTGAAATTTAATTTGTATACTTTTGCATGTTGGCAAACGTGGGACAGCAGGCTGTTCCTGGCCAGAGGCTGCAAAGGTTCAGATTTTTTACCTTAAACACAACCAATCTTTTATTTGAAGGTCTTCTTAATTGAAAGGGGCACAAGTATAAACTGGGAGATGAGTTGCTGGTGAGCAGCCCTGCAGAAATCTGGTCTTGTGTAATGTAGCTACATAACTGTATTAATTCAAAGGTGTTGACCTGATTTATCGGAGCTGAGATCCAAACTTTTTAAATAATAAATTAAATCATATTCATTTCTTGAAGAAATACTCTAAAACTCCTTTAACATTTGTTTGATTTCATGTATTTTCAGTGTTGCTAGGTCTCACTTTCCCAGAGTTTAGCCTCAGAATACTGTTACCTCTGCATCTGAAACAGACTCTTCTCTTTGCCAATACCCACCGCATCAGGTACCAAACTGGAAAAGTAATCTGCTATGTATCCTTAACCACCATAATTTCTTATTTCTACTTTTTTGACATGGCCATATTGGATACCATACAACGTATTCTGGATGGGAATGACAGGATTTACAGGGAACACAAATGAATGCACTTTATTCACTTACTGCTAAGTCTGATTACTACAATTTTTTCACTTTATTAATATGTTACATACATAAAGATCCTTTTGTCCAAGTGGATTCCAAAGCAAACCATTAAAAAACGAATAGTAGTGATTTAGATACTACTCACCATAATTGGATTATATGTTCCTTGCTTCTGTGTTAAATTACTGTAGCAGTTCAGCGTACAGATGACCAAAGTCTCTGATTTCTCAGTTGAGAAACAGTCTTTTCTTTGAGCAACAGACTTGTAATTGTAGCACTGAATTTGTCAAAAGATCCATTCTGTCCTCTGCTGAATTAGACTCATAAAAGATGCAAGAACACATTTGTGCTGCTGACAGTGACAGTACTGGCTCTGCAGATGTCACTGTTGCTGTCACTTTGCCCCACATAACTCAGGCAGTCTTGGGTATCTTTCCAGAAACTAGCACAAAGCCTGATTCAGTCCTTCAGCTTTAAACATGGCTTTTATAGTACACAGCACTGCTGCAAGCAGGAAAAAGAGGACATCATTTGGAGAGCAATTTCTAATTAATTTATACTTTCAGTATCTGAATTACAGTTTCACCAAGCTACTGGTCCTTAATTTGGCCCTTTGAGGCTAGATCTCCAGCTTTGGAACATGTTTCTAAGCCTGTAGGTTCTGTATGAAGTGCTGACTGGTGCAGAACAGGTTTTTTTTTTTAAAAAAAAATTAAAAAATAAAAAAAAAAGATCAATATTCAATCATATTTTAGAAGTTCTGTGTTGTAAGAAATTAGTGGGATAGCCAGAAGTCTCTCACAGAATCCCTCTAGATAAGTTGTCTAGCTGTGGGATGAGCAGGTTAACAGTACACTGGGTGAAGAACTGGCTGAAGGACAGAGCTTACAACAACAGCCTTTAAGAGGTTGTTGTTGTTGTTGTAGTGAATGGGGCTACACCTGGTTAGTGACTGGTGACCAGTGATGTTCCTCAGAGTCCAAGTCTATGGCCAGTCCAGTTCAATATATTTATCAATGATCTGGATATGGGAGTTGAATGCAACATCAGTAACTTTGCTGATGACACCAAACTGGGAAGTGCTGTTGGCTCTGTTGAGGGACAAATGGTCCTGAAGAGGGATCAAGATAAATTGGAGCATTGGACAAAGATTAATGGAGTTAAATTTAACAAGTCAAAATGCCAGATTCCACACTTAGGATGGAGTAACACCAGACACACATATAAACTGAAAGAGAAGTGGCTGGAGAGCAGCCCTGCAGAAAGGGATCTGGGGGTGCTGGGTGACAGCAGGCTCAAGAGGAGGGAGCAGCACGTCCTGCCAGCCAAGAGGGCAAACAGCATCCTGAGCTGCATCAAACACAGTAAGTATGATCAGGTAGTCAAAAGAGGTGATCATCTAATGTATTCAGCATCAGGGTGCCCCCAGCTTGCAGTTCTGGGCCCCAGTATTAAGGTACTTCAGTGCACCCAGATTAAGGCAGCAAAGCTGGTGAAAGAGCTGGAGAGAATGTTCTTTGAGGAGGGATGAGGATTTGGGGTTTGTCTAGTTTGGAGAGAAGGAGGCTTAGGGTGACTTCTTTGCTATCTGAAACTTCCTAAAAGGGGCAAATAGAGAGATGGGAATCTCCTCCCTGGCATTCAGTGACAGGACACATAGAATGGTTCAAAGCTGCATCAGGGGAGGTTTAGACTGGCTGTTAGGAAGCAATTCTTTACTGAGAGGGTGGTCAAACACTGTAAGGGGCTTCCTAGAGAGGTGGTCATTGCCCCAAGCCTATTAACATTTACGAGGAATTTGGACAGTGCCCTTAATAATATGCTTTAACTTTTAGTGAGTACTGAATTGGGCTGGACTAGGTGATTGTTGTAGGTCCCTTCCAACCAAAACCAGTCCAGTCTATCCTAGTCTATTTTATTTCTAAGGAGAAGCCAAATTATTCTTACAAACATTCTATTTCGTTTAGGATTAGAACCCAAAGGGGGAAAAAAAGGTAATCCTAGGACTGTGGCAGTCATGGTTTTTGGAAAATCAACAGGCAAGACAGATACCCCTGCAAGATACAGCGTGAGGACTTTTAAATGCTTCAAGTTAATAGATCTCTAGTTATAAAATTGCCTCTTGTAACCTTTAACTGGGTCGGCAGGAGTAGCTGAGCTGTTAAGGGTCTCATTTACCTGCTGTAGATTGCTCAAGGAGAAGTTACTGTGGAAGATTTAGCTACTCACAAGCATAATCTAATGAACAGTTGAAAGATTTTTTTGATTGAACAGGAGAACTCTTATGTGAGCTAAAGTAGGTATATTTCAGAGAAGTCCTTGAGTGTTATTTGAGGGGAAATGGCACAGA
Organism: Heliangelus exortis; assembly: GCF_036169615.1. Taxonomy (NCBI): domain Eukaryota; kingdom Metazoa; phylum Chordata; class Aves; order Apodiformes; family Trochilidae; genus Heliangelus; species Heliangelus exortis. Next base: position 114,231,106 of record NC_092423.1, read on the forward strand.
ATTACAGCAAAAATCCATTCCCACAGGACCAAATATTAAATTACTTGAAGAAGAGCTAGAAAAATGGAAATTAAATACAACAGGAGGAAAAAAAATGCAGGGAGAATTCAGAAACTGTATAAACAAAAAACTAAATTTGACACACTGTTACAAGAAAGCATAAAGAAAACTATGTGCCAGTGGAAAATCTGTTGACTGTCAGCAATCAAAACCACAACAATTAAAATAAAAGAGTTTTAAATCACAGCACCCTGTTAACAGACAGATAAGTCAGCTTTAACTGGCCTGGTTTATCATAATGAAAGTGGGACTTGACCAGAATATCCTGGATAATTTAAAAAAGGGAGTGTTAATTCTGTGAAGGGTAGTATTGGGACCTGAGATACATGATTACAGAGTAGCATCACCCAAAATGTCATGAAAAAGAATAACAAATGAAGAGACACAAAGCAGAAACTACTGGCACCTAAAATATTGTGAATCAATTAGAATTAATAGTTTTCTTGGAAAGACAAGAGTCAAAGATGAGGTTATATGGGACACTGGAACCCATGGGCAGATAATTTTCTACAGCTATGCCCTGGAAAGTTTGGAGAGTAAAGAAACTCTGTGTCTGATTGTCAGCAGACATAAATAAAATAGAAAGCATAGAGGGAAATCTTGTTTTAATTAAGCTCAAAAGCTACTGAGTAACTCAGTATTTGTCCACAACTGGACTTGGCACCTATGAACAGCTACAATATCCTGAAATTATAAACATATTGCAGAAAAGTACAGCAAGTAATATGGCTGCAGTTCACTAGTGTGGTATCAAAACTGACCTTGCTAAGAGTGTGGAATATGTTCTTCTTCAGGCTGGCATTTGTGGATACCATTACATTCCTATAATTTAGACAGACAGTAAAGAGAATTAATTGTGTCCCCAGAGAAAGTCCCTAATGTGGAACATTGGTTTTGTGGACCTGGTTATTGAAAATTTAACAACAATATTTTGGAGGAATTATACTGTTCAGGGACTCGAGAAAAAATAATCATTGTAACCTAATAATTACAGTGGTGTTATTTTTAAATGACAAGACTGTTGGTAAGTTTGCAGACATGAAATTGGCATGGACACTCTGCATGCATAGGTAGAATCTATCTGGAAAAAGAAAGAATTTGTGTCTTGATTAGCCAATACAGGAAACACCTGCTATGAACCAGCAGCAAGCCACTTACTGGATATGTACAGGAAAATTGCTTACAAAATACTCAAATAAGAGTATTCAAATATCTTTGAAGGTTTAGACTGGATCCCTAGTCCACATGTTAGAAATGTGACCAGTTGTTGCGGCGAGCCTTCTTTCTTTCGGGGACTCGGTTCTTCTCTACATTTCCCCCCTTTTTGTTGTTTGTTGAAAAAAAAATAAACTTCATTTTTTAATAATTTATAAAGTAGACGCTTCGGGCCCCGCGGGACACTCAGCTAAGAGCATTGAGGGGGCGCCGGATAAACATTTTTCAATAAATATATTTCTCGAAGTAAACGCTTCGGGCCCCGCAGGACACTCAGCTAAGAGCATCGAGGGGGCGCCGGATAAACGTTTAATTATTTTCATTATTTTTCAATAAATATATATTTTTTCTTAGCCTTTATGGAGGGAAAGTTCAGGCTCTTACCGGCCTTTTTTGCTTTGGTCTTTATTATCAGCAGGAGATGAGGTCTCATGAGCACCAGCTCAGCTTTCGCTGGTACTCGCCACCTCGGAATGCCTGGCCATGCAGAGACTTCTCCGAGCATTCGGCGCACCAGTCTTATCGTGTGTCCCTAGGGCCCCGTTTTCAGGACCGCACTATCGCGTGTCCCTGGGGGCTCCGTTTCAGGACCGCGTTGTGTGTCCCTGGGAGGCTCCGTTTCAGGACCGCGTTATCGCGTGTCCCTGGGAGACTCCGTTTCAGGGGCCGCACTGACTTGATGCGCACTCAGAGCTCCGCTTCAGCTTCAGCATTCCTCGGGCTTGAGTTCCACGCGCCAACTCGCTGCGCCTTTCGAGCCTCATTCTTCTCTCCTGGCTGGCTCGCCATACCGGGCTGTTGTATCTCGCCGTGCTGGGCTTCTATTTTGAGCTTCTACACACCACCTTCCGCATTTAAGCCTGGCCTTGTGGAGCTTGTTCCTGTGGTTGCGTTTTTGGAGCTCTTTTTCTAGAGCATCCCGCACCACTGTGGTGTCTCCATCTGACGTGGTTGCGTATTTCGAAGCTCTTTATATCGCCTTTCGCATTTAAGCCAGGCTTCGTAGAGCTTCCCGCAACCAACGTGGTCGTGTAAAGCTTCCTATATTACCTCAGTGTTCACGGCTGCTGTTGTTGCCCGCATTCTCCACCAGATGTTGCGGCGAGCCTTCTTTCTTTCGGGGACTCGGTTCTTCTCTACAACCAGTAACCTTTAGAGAAGACTTACTAACATCTTAACTGACACACCAAGTAATCAAGGAAAACAAACAAAGATTTATAAAGTGGAACAGGCTCAGAAAGTGGAGAAAAACCTAATGGTACTCAACAGCTGTCTCAAGTCCAGACCTTTCAGCAGGTGCATCTTGCTACTCATCTCTGGAGCTAGAAAAAGCTGGGGTAGGACCAATGGTTAAGCTGTAAAAAGTACAAGCTTCTGTAGGCATAAAAATCCTAGCTGGAAAAACAAATGTACACTAAGATTATAACACTGGATAAAATAAAATGTAAAACTCCATGGGCAGATATGCATTCCAAATACGGAATAGCATTAATGTCATGATATCGTTACTGAAAACTACGTGGTGAGGGTAAGCAAAATGTAAGAAAAAAGCCATCACAAGAATACTGAATACATCTGGAAGATGGCGAAATTACATCTCTGTCCTTGATTAAAACTGTATTAAAAGTCATCCTTATGTAAGGGGTCTAAGGTTCATCAGCTCTGTATCGATGCAAGTCATTAAACTGCCTCATCTGCTTTCAGAAGTATATTTGAAACTTTTTTCAAGAAGTAATACATACAAAAACACTAAAGGAAAAAAAAATGGGGGAGAGGTGGAGGGAGAAAGAAAGATATATGCTATCAAAAGAGCTACATGTACTGTGAAAACTTCAAAGAATTTTAACCCAACTAACTCAACTACAAGTTGCAGCTAATCCATCCTTGGGTGCTGACTGGTACCAAATTTTTGGAGGTAAACCCAATAATTGGTAATGGAATACTGACTATAGATGAAATAAATAATTACTTTATTTCAAGAAAGATGGATTTTCTGACTTTGCCAGGCTGCAGCTGTCAAATGTGAACTTCTGCAATACAAGTTCTTCAGAAGTTTGTTCTGAAACTCAGGGACTCAGTTGACTAAGTCAATCAACTTAGAGGCTAAAAGAGGAAAATATATTGGTCTGCTGAAGTGGCAAATGCTTTCTCCAGAAGTTTAAAAAAATTGCAAAAAATTGATAGTTCTGTTTTGCAGTAAGAAGGCAGGCAAAGAGCTTGGAAGGTATTTGGTAGATGATACTAATATCTTGACAGAAAAAACCACCACATTTGCCTGATTTCAAGTCTTCTTCATGAGGAAACATTTTACTGTCCAGAAGAAAGACCTAAATTTTGCTAGCTTTTTTAATTAGAAGACATTTGGTCACAAAAATACCTGGAGTTTAAAACACAGCATGACAAGCAATTGGCATACTGGTTGAGTTGATTATGGCTGAGTAGCCTCTACAGAATTTAGATTATACATAAACGTAACCAAGTCTGTTTTGGGGAATGCTCTGAAGTACGTAAAATCACTTCAGTAAGTCTTGGCTCTGTTGCAATATATATATTACTAAAAATATATGGCTCCAAACAGTTTGCTGTAGAAGCAAACTATTCTTGATTATTTTTCCTGATGAAGGTTGCTAATCGTAGACAATAATCAAGAAAAAAATGCTGGATTGTGGAAAAGGAAGAACAACCACTAGACCTAAATAAATTAACTTTATAATTATCCTCTGAAATTGGTCAGCTCAAGAATGACTTTGCACAGATGTTATTTCTAGATAAAAGGCTGGCACAGTGTGCTAAATTTTGTGGTGAAAATACATTTACTAACTCCAAATTGGCAGTAATTACTTCTAAGTTGTTAGGAACACATTACCTATTACATCAGTGATAAAAGTTTAGAAAGGATAAGCCTAATTTTAAGTGAAAGACTGAATTCAGTTACTTACTGGTTACTTAGCATTTACTCGTTACATTTCATAGTAAATTCAGAAAAGAGATACTAATACATCTGTATCCCATATAGAGAGAATATTTACATATACAAGTCCAAACTCTGAGAATGTTTAAATTAATGGCATAAGTAACATAAAATCCACCTGTCTCTGGGACAACATTCTACAACAGAACAGTAAGATGTCTTACTGTAGATCTAAATGAACTTCACTCATCTAACCATGGTCAAAATATCATTGCTAGCCTACTTCAAACATAAACAGAGTTATTCCAGCTAGGAAATCACAGTTTATGCCACAGATTATGGTGGCTTCTGTGTACACAATTAGTTATAGAAGTAGACATTTTCTCCTGAGTTATCTAGTTTTAGCTGACTACACATCTCACATGCACTGCCCCTTTTACAGTGGGACCTGAGCTCTCCAGTCATTACTGATCTTGGTAATACTTGAGTAATGCAATAATGTGTTAACCATAATTTAACCAAGGCGACAGGAAATATGTGTGAGCAGTAAATTGAAGTCCCAAGTTGATGTCCCATTTCTTAAGCCAATTTTCCATTATATGGCCCAAGCAAGTTCAAAGTCTCCATCCTGGAAATATCCTACTTTCACTTCTAAGTGAAGTTTTGGAGAGAGAGAGAAGCTGGCAGTAATAAACTTCTTTGATGTTTCTGCATTATTTAACCAGGAAGATGTGATTGGGGGGGATGGTAAAACTGACCTTGAAACTTGTATATAATAAAAGTAAATTTTGTAATGTAGGTCTCTCAATTAACATAGAATATTGCAAAAGAAACATTGACTTCAATAACCTATGCTAGCCTAAATTGTTTATTTTGACAGTTACTCAAGAAAGTGATGTTTCAGCCATGACTGCTGACCTTCCTCAAGGTTTCTTTCAAATGAGTCAAAGCAAACTCTCCAAATACCTAGAAGAAATGCAATGTCAAAACAGTGTACACTTCAGAATAACTGTCAACATGTATGACTAAATTAAATTAACCTGAACTGAAGATTAAACGTCATTGCTCTGAAATGCATATTAATACTTGTATTTATTGAGGGAACTGCACCAAGATAACCTTGATACTTTCTGTGTATTTGGGGGGAGGATATGAACATAGGGCTCTTACCATCAGTGGTCAGTAGCCATTGTTGGCTCATGGAAATAATGAAAAGTCAATGAATTGTTATTATTCCCATCTATTCTCAAACCACAACACATGCATTTCCAAAGTGGTTTAATATCAGAGACATGTCTTCTGTTTTTTAGTCTGTGGCAGTATTTGTCAAAAGCACTTTGATTCCTCTCTAGCACATCATCTTGTTTCACACTTAACCTGTATATAAACCAGTACATACATTGAGCCACAGATTTCTTTGTATTCATATAATTTGTTTATCAAATATAATACAAATCATATTAATGTGATACAAATAAACATATAACAAGTAATGATTTTTTTACCCTCACAGAGAGTTAAGTTTCTAATTTCATTTTTTCCCATTCAATAGGCAGAATTAATAGAATTCCAAGTCTGATCAAGGTAATTACTTAAGGTAGGGTCCAGAAAAGTATTATTTCCTACTGGTTGGTTTCTCAGTTCAAGTCTACATTTCTCTAAAATTCAGCTAGGCCATTGAATTACTAAGCATCAGTTAGACAGCTGTAATTGTCTCTGACAGAAAAGGCAGACCTCAAGTTATATATACAAAAATGCATGGAATTTACTCACCCCAGAACATAAGGTCAAACATCTGCTTACTGCAAGTATGGTAGTTAAACCTATTGGATCTTTATCTGAGGTGTGGGATAAACTGCATGTTTTAAGAGACACCAGTAAACTTGGCACTTGTAAAGCATGAACTACTGAACTATTCCAAACAATGGGACAATTCCACTTTCTAAATGGACTTCTGTAATATGCCTGTTATCATTACAGCAAACTTTCAATGTAAGAAAGCACAGTTGAGTCTTTGTTTTTTTTGTTTTGGTTTCTTTTTTTTCATAATTTAAAGTCAAATTACTGAGAAAATACAACTTATTAAGATGAAACTTGAAAGAATGAACCACAGAGTGAATGGAATGTTCACCAAGCCCATCCAGTTCACGCTCCAAAAGGTTCCAATTACAGTTTTTCTTCCCAGTAAAAGTGGAGAGAGAAGCGGGATTAACTCATACAAATTAGGAACTAATTTACTGGAAAATGTTAACAAGTCTATGAATCTCTGTATGGCCCCTTTGTTTCAGGAAGCAGTCCATTTGTAGAATTGATCCATACTCTCCTCTCCTCTCTCCTCTCCTCTCCTCTCCTCTCCTCTCCTCTCCTCTCCTCTCCTCTCCTCTCCTCTCCTCTCCTCTCCTCTCCTCTCCTCTCCTCTCCTCTCCTCTCCTCTCCTCTCCTCTCCTCTCCTCTCCTCTCCTCTCCCCTCCTCTCCTCTCCTCTCTCCTCTCCTCTCCTCTCCTCTCCTCTCCTCTCCTCTCCTCTCCTCTCCTCTCCTCTCTCCTCTCCTCTCCTCTCCTCTCCTCTCCTCTCCTCTCCTCTCCTCTCCTCTCCTCTCCTCACCTCTCCTCTCCTCTCCTCTCCTCTCCTCTCCTCTCCTCTCCTCTCCTCTCCTCTCCTCTCCTCTCCTCCCTTTCAGTATCTACTGCAACCAACATATTCTTTCCAAAATAGCTGGTTTTATTTTATTCATTACACAATACTTCTTAAACTGACTACTGCATTATTTCATCCATTGTTATTAGATGTAAATATTATAATTGTCATAAGCTTTTCTCTGTGTTTTCTCTTTGTTTCAACTGACTACACAAAGGAACAACACATGTTCATGGCTTTCACATGAGGGAGCTGTTTTAATACCTTGCTATGAGTCATCAGGATACAAATATTTTGATCTCTTAGTTTTACTCACATGAATTAGATTTGTGCTGCCATACCTTTCTGGGAAGTTTGGCTGTTTAGTTTCTTTCTATGCAAACACACATTGCATTCCCAACACCTGGCAAACTTTTATTTTATAGTAAGTCTGATGCACCAAGGGAGCACTCTACTTACTGAGTAAGTAGAGACTGATTATGTTACACAGAGTACACACAACAGGGAGGAGGAGAGTATGGCCTGACTGCTAATCCAGAAAGAATTTATGCAGTATGTTCCTGGCCACTCCTCTCAGTCATGAGCAGGTCTGCTTTTCCCCGTCACGCAGATGGATTCATGTGCCTGGCAAGAAGTATGGAAAATTTCTACACTACTGTTGCTCATGGAAAAATTAATCCAGATTCTTCCTGATATGCTTCTCCATTGCCTCTGTCAAAGTACTAGAAGTAGTACCATAAGTTTAGTCTTCCAACTCTGTGGTTATATGACCTTGGCCAATTGCTATGTGGCTGATGACTTCCTAAAAGGAGCAAGTTTGGTTTCTATTTCTGAAATACTAAATTACTCTTCATAGTTTATGGACCACTCAGTGCTCATACTAGGAAGTACTATCTACTGTGTTATTTTTTTCTACAGAACCAAGGAGTTCTGCAAATTAGATGGTCATCTTACCTTTAGAAAGCATGGAAAGAAAATACAATAACTGAATTTGTTACCTAGAAGGCAATTTTATTGATTTTAATCTATTTTTTGACCACACAAAATAAATTAGGGTTGTTTTGAACAAAATACAAGTAGGACTGAGAAACATGGCAAGAAAAAAATGCCTTGGAGGAGAGAACTGTCAAAATACCACAGGGCAAGCCTTGTGGCAATGAGGGCTTGGCACTCCCACAGATTGCAAGCATTTTCTGTGCTAAGTAATTATGATGACATGAGGGTTGTGACAACTAAGCAAACTTCACTGTTAAAAAAATGGGATTACAGTGGCTAGTGATATAATCTGAATTTAAGTTTTATCAGGCAAGAGCTTACTTAACATGTGATAAAATTTTTCTTTCCATTTGTGGACTAGAAATACAGAATTTAAAAATCCCTTTTTTAAGTGGTAAAGAAGTAAACTTCAATATAAAAGAAGAGATTCTCCACCAAAGAGAAATCTCATTATCAATAAACTACAAAAATAAACCTTAGAGCCAGAATTACTTTCCTCCTACAGTTATTGCCATGAGTCATAAGACTGAATTCTTAGCATTCAAATTTTTGTACTACTAGGCATCTCATTATCAGAGCAACTCGATATGCATAATAAAGATAAAAAACTGAACACCCAATAATTTGCCACCTGAAATGAATGCAAACTGATGGGCAGGGGGGTGGTTGCCCCATTGCCATTCATTCTCTTGGGCTTCTTGCCTGTTTACTTTTCCAGTCAGTATGTGAATGCTCAACATATAATGATACAGGAACCTTAAAGAAGAGAAAAATTAACACTTGCCTACCTTCTGATTTAGGGAATTAAAGACTCCCTAGATTACAGTGTATGGCTATGATGGCACAGCTCATATAGAGCCATAAGAGCTTTGATGTGACCTTCACAGCCTGGAGACAAGTGAGGGACACCAGTGAAATAACCTTAAAAAGGCTGGAGTCCTGAAAATTACTCAATTAAATGAAGGAAAAAACATGCAGAAGCATGTGCTGCCCTCTGCATCAACAATGGCTGAATACAAAAGGAGCCAACATATGTATTTGTTAAAGTAAAACATCTTCCAATTTAAAATATTTAGGATAAAGCTAATTCAGTAGAATGTGCAGTGAAGAAGTACTTAAAAGAGAAATGAACCTCTCTTTTTTTCTGGTTTGGTTCCTTAAAATTTAAATAATTTCAACAGAATCTTAAAGCTTTTAAACATTATTTTAGCTACAGTGTAGCTACAAACATGTTTGTTAGAATTACCAGACATTGCTATTATAGCTTTTAAACAAAAATGTAGTGTAGGTAATCTGCTAATATCTTGGTGGAAAAAGATCATTTCTGCAACTCTGACACTAAGATTTCCTCGATTCAAATCCTTTAGCAACTCTGCTGACTTTCATGGCCTTAGACAGTTCCTTACTGTCCACAGCCACCCAAAGACATCAAAAGTTGTCTGAAAAAGAAATAAAAAGATTCTTTTTAATCCTTTCAAATGAAAATATCTTCAGCTTGAAAATATGTGACCACACTTGTCTGCTATCCCTTTTTAAGCAAACCAGTTTCCTTAGAGTTGTCTCACTTCGTGCTATGAGTAAACAGGAAATTTCTGTGATTTTCACTTCCTGTGAGTCTGTTCAGTAACTTTACCCTCTACTTTTTCAGACACTGCCAAAACAATTTTAAAAGAAATCTAAGAAAAATGAACAAAAAAAATTCTATCTCTACAGCAAAAAATTTGCCTTGCCATCAATTTAAGTAAACTTCTGCATGGATCTCTGTCTGTGTAGCAGTAATAGTTGATGCTTCCGTGATTCTTGTTACATGAGCACACATATTCTAATGTTCCTGAGGGTTAAAAAAAAAAAAAAAAAGCCAAAAATTATATGCCAACATATCTCTTCAGATGGTTTGTTAGTATTTTCAAGGTTATTTTGTCTTCTCAGTTTTTATGGGAAAACTCTATTAAAATTTATCATGTGCTGGTTTATCAAACTGTTTATTTTTATACCAAGGCAGTAAAAATCAAGGTTATTTGTAAGGAAAAACAAGAAGCAATGATAACACTGGCAAAAGCCATTAGTAAATAAACAGGGATAAAGCAGAGGTCATGTAAATATTTCCAGGGGTGCAAAAACCTAAAGTACGAATACAGCTGGGAAACTGAAGAACTATACTTGTACTTTTTGCTGCACTGACTCGAAAATGTAGGCTGAGACTGTATTTTGAAAACAAAAAATGCTATTAAAACTGCATTTTTCTTTCCCCAAAATTAGTTACCCATGTAACTGATCTGGAATAAAACATCCAAACACCATAGTGACTGGAGAAATACAGAATCTTTCCAAATGCATTACTTTCAGTTTTAGCATTTAGCTAATAGCATTTAATTAAGACTGTTAGTTAAATACTACACTACAAAGGTTTTAAAAAAGAAACTCATTTCCAAATAATTTTTCACCAGATTATAAGCAACAATGTAAATTATCTTGGGTCTTTTAAATTCATACTAATCAGCATTAGTAAAATTGCTGTATTTCTGAGGGCAGAACAGGGGCTACAGCAGAGGGAGGGAAGCAGCCACTGCACACGTGTTCTGCTGTTAGTTAAAATCCCAGCCAAAGCTGCCTGGACTACAACCCTCAGAGTCCAAGTCCCAGCTCCCTCACAGGCTTGTATTTATAGGTACTCAGAAAAACAGTCTCCAGTTTCACATTTCTCCACTTCAAAAGTGCAGTTTTTCAACTCTTTGGTCTGATAGCCCATGGTCTTCCAAGTCCTTTTCCTCCTTCCTAAATCAGCCTTTCACTGGATGCATTTCTTTTCATATTGTCCCAAATCCTCCCTCATTCCAGCGCCCAACTTCTCCCAGCCCAGCAACCTCTACTCTTTCTATTTGCTGCACTCACTCTCCTCACACTGAGTGGCAGTGTATAGGAATTTTTTGGTTTTTCTGCCCCAGACCACTTCTCCCAGAGTCCAGCAGACACTTGAGGGTCTACCCCTCACATAGGGATCTGCATATACAGCCCCTGCTGCTTCTAAAACTCTGGGCCTAAAAGGTATACAAAAGAACAGAGATTCTAATGTGTTTGCTGGGTCACGAATTACACACATAGCAAACCAGTCAGAGTGTAAAGGTTTACACCATCCAAGTGTTAAACCATGCTCACCTTCTTGAAGAAAAAGATTTAAAAAAGCAGTAGAAGATGAGCCTATATTCTGGCTCCACAACTGAGAATCTTGTTATGAAGCCCAAGGGATGAAGGACTGGGATTTGAAAGACTAATTTGGTTCATTCTTGCTGTGCAAACATGATGCATGCATGAAATCACCCATTTAAAATAGACAACAATCTGCCAGGTTGACCTGAAGAAGGGAACACAGATTTCCACCTGCAAGAAGTAGATATGAAATGCCTCTGAGCCCTTCCTGATCCTTCCAAAAGCCCCTGTGAAAACGTGAAACCAAACACAAACAACAAATGAGAACCTCACATTGCCAAAATCAAGTCTCTCAAATCCTGCAACTAGAGGGAAAAATGGAATTTCGCCACTGAGCTGGGCTTCAAAGTCCAGGGTGCTGTTTAGAGCGTTTCACAGAAGACCCAGTTAGCAATGAGTGGATCACAAATCAAAAGGAAATTTCAGAACTTCTTTTGGAAAGACTGCCCCAGCAGATTTAACCGTAAGAGATTTCAAGTAAAATATCCATAATTTCACCACAGACAACATGAGAAGTCAGTAAATGCCACTGCTTGATGCTGCACATTGAAGACGTTACATGGACTTCTACCATTACTTCAGTTTACAAGTCTGGGATGAGTAAAAGTGTTATGAAGCTAAAGAACAAAGCACTAGACTCTTAAAATCCTAAACAGAAAAGAGGAGGTTGAGAAACCTTTCTCTATGCCATTGTGCTAGATCTGTCAATGTATTTCCACATGAGGTGAGGTTTCATTCTCAACATTTATAATAGATAAAACATGCTATATATTGCCTTGTTACTTAAGTAAAAATTTTCTAAAAATATTAAACAAAATTCCCAAATAAGATAAGCTATAGCACACTATTAATGTTCAGAAAAGCTACATACAGACAGATTAAATGCCAGACACTAGTATAAAAACCCATTTCCTATTCAGCATCTACATAAATAATTTAAGAGCAGAAAGAAATTATTTAAAAATTTTAAGCTGAACTGTGGAGCGGGAAGAGATTGACTTCTAACAGGTAAATCATAGTATAGTGCAAGTTATAGCTACAGTATGGTTTTATTAAAATGTTATGCTAGGGTTCTGCTTTTGTTTTAGTTTCCATTAAAAATTCCTGTTTAATACTTCGCTCTTCACAGTATTGGATGCTTCTGTGGCTCTTTCCTAAATGATACTATTAGTAGTAAGGATCCTGCAAACCCTCAGGCTTTGCTATAAACCCCTACTGAGTTTGCAGGGTGATAAACAATGGAGATTTAGTGAAAAAAAAAAAAAATGAGCAAGCTCTAATTTTCTCAAGTGTATCAAATTTGCCAGAATACAACATGATACTGCCATCTCTTTGAAATATTTCACCATATTCTTATATAAAATCACTAACAGATAACATGTGTTATTCACGGGAATATTAACAAAAGCAAAACAAATCAAAACAAAAGCAAAGCAATGCTCTGGGAGCATTTTGTTTCAATACTGAATAACCACTCCTTGTTTTACATCTCCTGGATAATATTTTTTTTGTGAGACTGTGTCAGTGGTAGCCTTCTGTTAAAGCATTAATGCTTATCAAAAATAAAATTTATTTGTTTGGAAAACAGAAATTTAGACAGATGACAGGTAAAAATAAAAAAATACAACACCTACTTACCTACATGCCTCTTAACAGCATTTAAGGAAATGTATGTTAAACATAACTTGGATGAAGATCAGTTTTGCATTAATATTTAGTTGGAGACATCTGCAGTCTGCAGAACAGCTGATATAACATTCAGTAACACAGGCATATGAGCTCTTACACAGCAGCAAATTAGCTTGTAGTCACCAAGGGATAGCATGGAAAACAAATTCCTGCATGTTACTATTGCAAGCCTCTACTAAACACCAACTTCATAAATATCCCAACAGTAGCACGATTGAAATAGTCCACAGTTGTGCACATGTAAAACTTCACCAGCTGCCTGGCTAATGACAGCATCATAGAATCATTAAGGTTGGAACAGACCATCAAGACCATCAAGTCCAACCATCAACCCAACACCACTATGCCCACTAAATCATGTCCTGAACTGTCACATCTACACTTTTTTTGAACACCTCCAGGGCTGGTGACTCCACAGCTTCTGTGAGCTGTCTGTCCCAGTGTTTGACCACTCTTTCAATGAAGAAACATCCACCCTATACCTCCCATGGTAAAATGTGAGATCATTTCCTATCTCCAGTTACTAGGGAGAAAAGACCAACACCCACCTCACTAGAACTCTGTTTCAGGTAGTTCTAGAAAGTGATGAGGTCTGACCAGAAAGGTTATCTGTTCACTGTACAGCTGCTGACTCAAGCCTAATGGCCACCAAGCCAGTCAGCAGGGCATAGATCTGCTGCCTGGGTTGCCAGAAAGGTGGCTTCCTCTCTGACTAACCAAGTAGCCTGAGCAGAAACAGGTAGGGCTGCCTGCTCTCTAACCTGTCAGTCACCTCAGCAGGCTGTTAGATGGCTAAGGAGAGGTAGAGATACCTCCCATTTTACCTGACTGTATTTTCTCACCATCAGCAATCTGCGCTTTTACAAGATGGAAATTCCCTTTTCTATCAGATTTAATTGAATGGCAGGGGTAAAATTTTCTTGTGTCAAACTTGAAGTCTAGAAGATCACATGATTTGGAAACTAAGAGACCAAATTTACTTGCAACTTATTGCCCTGGGATGCTGACAACAGACTGTAAAAGCATGAGCAGCTCTCAGAGCAATACTCTTTGTGGCACAAGCATGTAGGAATCCCTGATGCTACCTGCAGAGACATGAAGGACATCATGAGCAGCTCGCGAGGAGAAGGTGAAGGATGCAGAAACCCACACAATTCTTCATATTCCCAAATACAGAAGAGATTACAGTAGGAGAGGAAACTAAGCCAACACCTGATGATAAGAGGGCTATTCAGTCTGGAGAAGAGAAGGCTCCAGGGAGAGCTCATAGCATCCTTCCAGTACCTGAAGGGGCCTACAGGAAAGCTGGGGTGGGGCTTTTTACCAGGGAGGGTAATGGCAGGACAAGGGGTAATGGTTTTAAACTTAAAGAAGGTAGATTTAGAATATTTAGAAAATATTCACCAGGAGGGCAGTAAGATACTGGAACAGGCTGCCTAAGGAAGATGTTAATGCCCCTTCCCTGGGAGTATTTAAGGCCAGGTTGGATGAGGCCTTGTGCAGCCTGGTTTAGTGGAATGTGTCCCACCCCATACAGAGGGGTTGGATCATGGTGATCTTTATGGTCCCTTCCAGTCCTAACCATTCTATGATTCTGTCTGCATAACTGGTCTAATAGAACAGGCTTTAGCCTTCACAGACACAGAACCCTCTTTGAGGAGCAAGGACTGATGGGCAGGGGTGGGATCCATCTGGTAAAGCTGCCAAAAGCATGACAGTTTGTTGGTGTGGCTGTGGGACACACAATGGATTTACCTGAAAGCTCCCATAACATCCTCATAACAAAACTCAAGAAATGTGGGACAGACGATTGGACTGTGAGGTGCATTGATAACTGGCTCAGCAACAGAGTTCAGAGGGTTGTGATGTGTGGCACAGAGTCAAGTTGGAGGCCCGTGGCCAGTTGTGTTCCCCAGGGATCAGTACTGGGTCCAGTTTTGTTTAATATCTTCATCACTGACCTGGTCAAGGGAACAGAGTGTGCACTCAGCAAGTTTGCTGACATGAAGCTGGGAGGAGTGGCTGATACACCAGAAGGCTGTGTGCTATCCAACAAGATCTGGACAGGCTGGAGAGCTGGGCAAAAGTGAACCTCATTAAGTTCAATATGGACAAGTATAGAGTCCTGCATCTGGGCAGGAATAACACCAACCACCAGCACAGATTAGGGAATGTCCTCTGAAAAGCAGCTCCATGGAGGCCTTGGAGTCCTAGTAGAGAGTAAATTCTCCATGGGTCAACAATTTGCCCTTGTGGCCAATAGAATCCTAGGGTGCATGAGGCAAAATGTGTCCAGCAGATCTAGGGAGGTTCTCCTCACCCTCTATTCTGCTGTGATCAGACCACACCTGGAACACTTTACCCAGTTTTGGGCTCCCCCCTTCAAGAGAGACAGTGATCTACTAGGGACAGTCCAACAGAGAGATACGAGGACAATTAAAGGAGACTTGAACAACTCTCCTGTGAAGAAAGACTGAGAGAACTTGGGCTGAGAGCCTTGAGAAAAGAAGGCTAAGAGGGGATCTTATTAATGTCTATAAATATCTGATGGGGCTGTGTCAAGAGGATGAGGCCAATCTCTTTTCAGTGGTGCCCAGTAATAGGACAAGGAATCATGGGTTTAAGCTAGAATATAGGAAGTTGCACCTCAACATAAGGAGAAACTCCTTTACTGTGAGGGTGAGAGAGAGGGTGTGGAGTCTCCTTCTCTGGAGACATTCAAAACCCACCTGAATGCACTCCTGCATGGACTACCCTAGGTGAACCTGCTTTGGCAGGGAGGTTGGACTAGATGATCTCTAGAGGCCCCTTCAAAACCCTAACATTCTATAATATGGAAAAATTAAAGCTTAGCCACTCTAGCTCTCTATTCAGCAGATGACTGGGAGAGTGGCAGAAAAAGGGTGGGTGTAAGAGCAGGTGAGTGGGGCCAGAAATTTCCCATTTCTATAGGCAGCAACCTTCACTTGGACTGGATGAAATCTTAACCGCCTCACGGCCGGGTTTCCTGTAGCTTTGTTTCCCGCGGCTGAGGCCACACAAAACCCAGCTGAACAGCGTAAACGTCAGATAAGTTCCCACCTGCAGAGGGAGCACTTGGGAACACTCGTGAGAATTCCCTGTTGGGTTTAACAGATCCCGAATTACAAGGTTTACCTCAGCCAAGATACTACGTCCAGTTTCCATGATCAGTACTAGGAGAGGAAACACAGAGGCTGACCCCTACATACACGGATAGGTGAAAACAGAACTAATTTTCATAGGAAGTAAGGCAAAAGCTTCCTTTTCCGAGAAAACTTACCCTGGATAGGAATTATTCATTAACAAAAAAAAAAAAAAAAAACCAACCAAACAACAACAACAACAACAAAAAAATTTAAAAATAACTAATGAAATTTCACTTCTGGTACATAAAATAAGGGGAAAGTATGTTTCCTCTGTGTGTAAATGGTTTTTAAACATGTTGCCTTCCAATGCTCTGTCCTGTCAAAACCTATTAAGTATTTGCATATATAAACTGGGTCAGAAAATGCCTGAGATCAAATAAAAAATAAAACCAAAACAAAACCCACAAATACAATGGACAAAATTACTGAAATTTAGCAAAGGGGAAAACAGTGCTTAATAAAGATATACCAAATGTCTAGATGCATCTGGGCAGTAGAAGCAAATTAAAATTCAGATGCTGTTGGAAAAGCAAAAACACATTCAGAGAGGAGCAAAAATAGCGACACCAACATAATTTTGTTTTGAGGTGATACTGATGGTGTTACAGACACATAAAAATTACTATTTTGGGCTCCATACTTTACAAAAAATGTTGAGAAACTGGAAGTTCAGAGGAGAAAAAAGGAGAAAAATTCTTGAAAGGGAACATGAAAAGTGTGAATTTTTCATGTGGAAAAGGTAGATATCATGTTAAGCTCCTTTTGCTTTATAGCAATATTGTGGGGGGTTGTGCATATGGGGTTTGTTTTTGTTTTTTTGGTTTTGTGGTTTGGTTTTTTTGTATGTTACAGGGAAGAGGACATTTAAAAAAACCAAAACCTTAATTTGGGTTTCAGATCATGAAATTGGGAACAGAATTTGGGACAATGAGCTGCACTTAAGGTTTTTACAAGTAAGTTAGATACACACCTGTTAGAAGTGGTATTAAGTCAGTGTTGTCCAAATTGGTGACCTGATGCACCACAAACAAAAACATTTATACTATTAAAAGCCACCAGACTGGTATGGCCAGAATGGTAGAGCTGAGATTGTATGAAGAAAATGACAATGACTCTTCATCAGCTGACAGTCAATAGCTGAGCTGAAGAGTACCCCAAAGCATCTTCAACCTGCTGGTATAACTTTCTATGGCACTGACCCATGAGCCATACACCTTTGACTGCTCTAGGGCCAGAGCTCTGAGTATACAGGATCCTTCGTGAAGCAGCTTAGACTATGGAAAACCTTGAAGTTTCTTCCCACTCAGCTGCCTTACGTGAACTCTGCAGAAAGTCCTAAACAGCAGCTGTGAACTTGCTACCTTCTTGTCGCATCGCTTCAGTTTGATGAGGAAAGACAGAAAGGAAAACCCTTTTCAAGCCAGAGCTCGTGTTTCATAAATAATTAAAATAAACTTGTAGAGGATTACTTGCTAGTGTTTATGCTTAAAGGGTTCTCTAGTTTAGGGCAGGCTTTGCAGTCTTAGATGTTTGGGGGGTTTTTCCCCCTGAACTTTCTTTTCCCCTGAACAAAACCACCCTAAACGCTTCAGGTTGCAGCATTGGGGTATTGCCCACAAAATTGTTATCCCAAACTTCAGCAACCCTGACCGTGGTGCATACCAGGAGCTCAACACCGCCCAACGAGGGCCCGGCTGCCGCCACCCTCCTTTCCACAGCTTCGCCCCGCATGGCGACTGCATCCCTCGCGGGTCACCGAGGGGGAGAGGAGGCCGCACAAGCCCCTCCGACGAGACCCCGGCCTCCCGGAGCGGGAGCTCCTCGCTACTTATTCTTCCTACCAAAGCGAACGAAAAGCAGCGTCCGAGGCACGCAGCCCCCGTTACGACGGGGGAAAGGCCCTCTCAGAGAAAGGAAACACCCTTCTACCAGAGGACAACCGCCTTCCCCCGCCCTCACCGGCAGCCGGGGCGCGGTCGGCGGAGCGGCCCCGCCCCTGTCGGCGGAGGGAGGTGACCGCCCGCTCCCGGTCCGGCGGCTACCTCAGCACTTCCGGGTCGGGGGAGGGGTGGGGCGGAGCGAGGAGGCGGTGGGTGCGTGACGTTGCCGGAGGGCTCCGGGGCCGCTCGGCGCCTGTTTATTGTTCTCGCCGCCCGTTCTTCCCGCCGCCGCCTCTGCCTTCCCCGCCGCCTCAAGGGAGAGGCCGGGAAGGCGCTCAGCCACCGAGTCAGCCCGCCGGCGGAGGGGGCGGAGGTAGGAAGGAGCGAGGGAGCGGTGGCCGCGGAGGCGCCCGGCGGGAGCGGCCCGGCGCCCGGTGGCCGTTTAACCGTTTCCACCTCTCCGCAGCGCCAGCCCTGACAGCGGGGGCGGGGGGAGCGCGCCCGCGCGTCACGAAGGAGACAGCGAGAGCCGGGGAGCCGGGGAGCGGGCGGCCATGGCCTACGCCTATCTCTTCAAGTATATCATCATCGGGGACACAGGTGAGCGGCCGCGGAGGCGCGGCCCGCCCCGGGAGCCGGGGGAGGAACGGTGAGGAGGGGGGGGAGGGAAAGAGGCGGGCGGAGTGGGGAGCAGGCCCCGGCTCTCCGCTCCCATTTCCGCAGTGCTGGCGTCGTCGACGTGGAGGCTCTGCGCGAAGAGGCGGCTCCCCCCCCCCCCCCTCCCGCCTCTGCGCTGGGCCCCGCCCGGGGCCTCGGCCTGCCTCTCGGCGGTTCCGCGCCCGGCGGCCTTGAGCTCCACGGCGGGCCTGGGAGTCTGACAGCCGTCTCCGGGGCCCAGCTGATAGGCCGCGGGGCAGGCCGGGCTGTGTCACGCCCCTGGCTGCGGCATCTGAGCGGGGGAGGGGGGAGGAAGAAGGTGCTGTCACGGCAAAACTTGTGCCTGGGTTTGTGCCCCTTATTTGCATCCCTCCAGCAGTGAGGCCTGATGGCACTTCGCAGTTTTGTGGTGAGGCCGAGACTACTGCTGTGAAGGTACCTTCAGCTCAGGCCGCAGCGGTGCCCTTTGCAGCCCCGGCTGGAGGTGCTGTAACAAACTGCTAAAGTGTCGATGGATGCTGTCTAAGGAAAATTAAAAGCTTTGACTCTTTCCCTCTGATTTACAGGGATGTGGTTTTTTTTTTCTTTTGTTGACTGCTACTTCCCTAGATGCTTTAGGTTGCTTCTGTGATCTGTTTTCTTCCTCTCCCATTCCCACTTAACACGGGATCACTACTGTTTGTCATTGGCTGCTCTGTAACAAATAATGCTTACAAATGCTGCAGGCATAACCATATACTGATAGAAGCCCATTTCCAAATATATTCTATGCTTCATCACTATAGCGTGGATGTAAGTAGCATATTTGGATCAAACTCTTGTCAGGACAGGGTAACTAATGTAGTTAACTATTGTTCCTGTGTATTGTGCATCTTTGTCATTGTTTTCCTCATACCTGTATAAACGCCTTCCTTAATAAGTTTGATGACACAGCTGCCATATTACATGCTAAGGATGCCTGCATAATTGTACTTCATCCCTATGAACCAAATTATTATTAATGTAATTATACAGTACAGCTGCATTACATGTGAGGTTGTTAAATACACTGGGTGCAACTACTATGTGATTTTACCTTTTTTTAAACCTGTGTTTAAACTCTGGAAGTTTTTTTTTTAAAAGCTACTGCAATAGCAGCTCTAGTCCTAGTGAATCTTAAGAAATATATCAGAGCTGTAGTGGCCCTGTTGGTTGCATTAGGCTGTAGATGATAAGCAGAAATTCTGCTTTTTTTGAATATTTAGGTGAGTGACAGTTCATTAAACTAAGACACAAGAGATTACCTGAGCAGATTCAGGTAAAGAAGGTGTTTGTCTGTCCAGGGTGCCACAAATTCAGAATGGTAGTCCTTCAGAACAGGTGGTGAATTATAGTACATCTCTAAAAACTTCAGTCATTAAAGTGGCAGAAATGGCAGCAAGCAATTGTTTTAGTACACCTCATTATATACTGATTAAACTTTTACAATTGAATATTGCAGTGGTAGTGGTCTGCACTGCACTTTTGCATTTCAGTTGCTTGAAATGTGAAATACAGAATAGATGTGTCACTTCTAAACTTTTTTCAGCTGCTTAAGAGCCAAATATTGAAGGAGAGGAGGCAGAAAAGGGAAACAGAGGAAAATAGCTCATATGTTTGGTTTTTTTGTTTTTCAAATTCCTGTGTTTTTTATTCAGAGTTTCTTCAGGAAACTAATTAAAACTACTGTAGTGATCATTCTTGAAGTGAATTAAATATGCCAGTATTAGTAAGTTGATTCTGTTTTTATTTAGATAGTCTGTGAGCTTTTAAAGTATTCTAATATAGCTAGTACTGAAGAGCCAGTTTAAGGTGTGTGCAGTTTGTTGCCAAAATGACTGGCTTAGGTGTTACTAGCATTCTCAGGCGAAGGCAGCTGAACTCTCAGATCTGCAGATGGAAGTTAGAAGTGGGTTGGGAATGTCCTCTTCAGTTCCAGCAGTGATCTGCCACAGCATTCCAACTAGTGAAGGTATGTCAGTGGCCTTGCAGGCCTTGAAAATTTCGTAGTGATCAAGATATTTATCTCTGAGACTTTAATTTACAGTCTTTGGAAATGGATGAGCTGCCTGGTGACTCAGCAATTAGTTGTAAACAAACTGAAGAAGAAAGGCAGCTGAAGGCAGATGTTAACATTTAGCTTGTCTTCCTTTTCAGCAGTACAAAACAAATTGGGTTATGTGAGCCATAAACAAAACCAATAAAAAAAACCCTGCAGTTATACAAGACACCTGCAGATACCTTCCCTGAATTGTGATTCCACATACTTTCATCTGCTTAAACTCAGGAATTCAGTATGATCTCAGTCTCTTAAAATGACAGCCACAGAAACTGTGCAAGACTACTTATTTCTCAACAGCTTGTGTCCCCTTACATTGCTTGCTTCATTGGCTGCTGACATTAGGTGACTTTTTCTTTCACTGGTACTTCAGGCATGGTAGCTTTGTGAGCATGGGATTTATTGATTCTATTGTGGTTGTTACTTTTTATATTTTTTCTAAAAATATTTTTTTTCCTTTGTAGTTGGAACTGTTTTAAGATCTAGTTAGTTTTCTCTTGTGGGATAGAGCTGCAATGGCATGGCTGTCTATCTGATACTCAACACTGTCATAAATCTGCATGGATTTGACATTAGCTGTGGTATTTCGTGGAGCTGGTATCTTTAAGAGAAAAACAGAACTATTATGGAGTACTGACTGCTGTGAGAGTTGACCAGGAAAAATCTTTTCATCTGGATATTTCCAAAACATTATAGCACTTTGCAAACATGTTTAGAAGCATACATGGTGCATCCTGCTTAGGGCTCTGAGACCTTTGGCTTGATGGTTAATACTGTCTCTTTCATTTTGATGGTTGGTATGGAGTTGGTGTGTTCATCCAGTCTCCCCTACACATCTTGTTTTGGCCATCAGCTGAGATACATTTTAATCTGAAATAGTATGAACACTCTTAGGATATGCGTGTTGCATGTTCTTGCATTTGGTTACTTAACATCTGTAATTCTTTTACCTGAAAGTTTTTTGGTATAATGATGAAATCTTTTCTGCTTAAGTGTTTTCACCAGCAGTCTACCACATGGGAATGATATCTGAGATTTCTGTGAAAACTAAAGCTAGATGGTTTTCCCCAGAATATTTGATATTCATTAAACAGGATTTTCTTATATCAGAGTGTGTTTACTAAATTCTATCAGAGAATACTACTGAACTTTATATGCCTGGAATAACAGTTCTGAATGGTCTTCTTGCCACCAACATAACTTTTCATTTGTATCCCATCTAAATGTCTCTTAGAGATCAGTCCATGAACATGTCTGTCTTCTGCTTTTCTTGAATGTGTTAGTTTAGCAACCCTCAGAGCTTCTTGCAAAATGTATTTTTCACTTGCCTTTCAATTATTGCAGATAATTGTGGATTATAAACCAACCAGATCTCGAAGTTATTAGGGGAAGATGATGAAAGAAAATATAAGTGCTTGGTGATCCAATTCTTCTTACTCTCTAGAGTAAAGTAAGCTGTCTGGTCAACCATTTCACTTGTCCAGGAGATTCCCAGATGTCGAAATTAAGCAATTGAATTTGCTTTATATTTCAGGTGTCCTTGTGAAATATTTCTAGTGTCAGTGCACTTTGTTCTGGATCAACTGCTGCTATGAGCTAGCTGTGTGCATGACCAAAGCTTCTGGCCTTTATTTTCTACAAGTATGTAACAATGCTTCTTAACAGGTTTTCATCCCATTAAAGCTGCTATTAATATTCCATGATAATATGAGAACTTGTTCATGCTGAAAACCAGAATACTGATCTTTAACATACATCTTGCTATGAGACACTTCCGTTAATAGTTTGATCCCTGAAAAAGCAGATGTTAGCTGTTGTGTAAGTACATCTTAACCTCTTAGAAGTTAACTAGAAATAACAAACATAAATAAAGTATAAATAAATACTTTAATACTTTAATAAAGTATAAATAAATACTTATAAATAAATAAAGTATAAATAAATAAAAATAAGTAGATGCCTATACAAATTGTCTCTTGAGGCTGTTACTTTGTGCTGGCCCTAACTAACACCCTACCCCACCAGAACAAAACAAAATCAAACAAAAAAACCCAAACACAACAGCTAAACCCCCAAGCAGTGTCCATATTTTTTTACAAATAGCTGGCCTTTTACTAAATAATCTGTGATTATCCAGGACACAAAAAGGTTTTCTACAGAGTCATGTAGTTTAATTTTGTTTGGAAACAGTTTTTATGTATTTATATTTAAAACTGGCAGGATTAGCAGTTTGGTAGTGCCATATGAAATGAAATGTGACAAAACTGAACGGCTCCTTTCAGTTCATAGGTCTGAACTAATTTTTATGTAGAAAGAAAAACTTCCATCATTGTCTTCAGATATGCTGTTGTAAATAATTTACAGCAGTGTTTGTTTATTTAATTACTGAAGCTGAATCATCTTCAAAAGAGTTTAAAAGCCATTTTTATGACATTACTGTTCCTGAATATATGTAGCCATCGTGAAGGATTTTGGAAGTTATTTTTCTTATTATCCATGCTATAATTGGTGTGTGAAGTCCCTTTGCTCTGCAGCTGGCAATTTGTAATTTAGTACTTTGTCCTTTCTATTACTTAAAAAAAAAACCACCCAATATTTGATGACAGTTGTGGCTAACTGGTAACTGACTGAAAATAGGTTAAGACAAACCTTTGCTTTATGTTAATGTCTCCCTGTGCTTAGGCCTGTGAAAGGATAATATTTCACTTTGAGTTGCATAAAAATGCAGTGGTTGGAAAGGAAGGAGAGAAAATGAGCTGAATCCTGTGATGAGAAAAGGGCTTATGAAACATCTGAAGGCTTTGCAGAGAACTTGGAAGAAAGTAGCTCATCAGCCAGGTTAGAGGTATAGATCTTGTGATGTTGATACTATGTGATTACCCATTTTAAATCCTAGTTGTTTTTTAAATCTGTTTGAGATTCATCCATTGTTTGAGACTGTACTTAGCCTATTTAAAGATTTGGTTTTGTTTATTATCTAAAGGGATGTAAGAGGAACAGAAAGGTTCTTTCAGCTCAGTTGGTGTTGGGGCTTCCAAGCTTGCAGTGAAGCAGTTGAAGGGTTCTAGAGCACAAGCCTTATGAGGAGCAGCTGGAGGAGTTGGGGTTTTTTAGCCTGGAGAAAAAGAGTATGCCACAACCTTGTGGAGACAACCACAACCTTGTGGTTGCGGTTGTGGCCGCAGCCTTGTAGAGACACAAAGTTGCACTCTACAAAGACATTGTAGCACAGGGGGTATTCATTTTTTCTACCTAGTAACAAGCAATGGTCTCAGGTTCTGCCAGAGGAGATTTAAATTGCATATTAGGAACAATTTCTTTACTGAGCAAGTTGTCAGGCACTGGAAGAGGCTGCCCAGGGAAGTGGGTGGTATCACCATCCGTGGAGTTGCTTAGAAGAAGTGTAGATGTGGTGCTTAGTGACATAGTTTAGTGGTGGACTTGGCAGTGCTAGGTTAACAGTTGGAGTTGATGATCTTAAAGGTTGTTTCCAGCCAAAACAATTCTGCAATTCTATTGTGTGATATAGTTGATTTGAAGTGAAAAGGGGAGGTCTTGCTTCCCTTACCTTTTGGTGATTTCAGTAGTCTACCATGAGCTGAATCAACCCTCTAACACAGTAGAAAGCCACCTCTGAGCTGGCCCCAGCAAAGTGCTTACCTCAAGGTCTGGATACTTTCAAAGGAGGAAATAGAGTTGAGAGGATCAGTGAGAGGAAAATATGAAGGGGGGAGTAGGTCTTCATCTCTGCGGGTGCTAAGCTGATTGCTTCACACGACTGGGTGATCAACAACAAGAAAAATACAGTTTTGTGAAATGGCTGTGTTAAGCCAATGTTTGCTGCCAAAATGGGTGGACCAGGTTACCACTCCTTGTCTCAGCTATGAACCACTTCTTAATTGTCAGCATCAGCGCTTGTCTGATCCTTGAGAGAGCCAATTCAGCTCACAAGGATGATTTAAAAAACCAAACAGTTAGCAGGTATGGTGAAAAAAGTACAAGAGCCATTTTGAGTAAGGAGGTGGAACTGTGTGGAAAGGAGTCAGTATGCCTCTCAGAGGTAGCTAGCACATATCTGACCTGAAGATATTTGTTTTCAAGATTCAGTTTTGGCATCCGTGTTGAGATGATGACTAATGCAGTTCTTTTCCTCGGTCACCTTTTAGGGCTATAGTGGTGCTTATGGGAGCAACTAAGAAAATTATCTTGGCCCCCTCTTCCCCCACCATCCCCATCATCCTGGTTTTTTTCTTTTTTTTCTTTTTTATAAGCCATTTTTAATTTTTGATCAGATCAGCTTTATAAGACACTCAGCAGTGGAAGGTACAGGACTGCAGCAGCTTATTAGATTGGTTTCAGTTGTTGTGGATCCTTTTCTGGCTGTAATCTAACAGCAGATGAGTTAAAAAGCTTGGGATTTTCCCTCATGTTGGTAGTACCACACTTCTTACTTTGCAGCTAACAGCTGAACTTTCCTTGCCTTATTCACAGAGTCACAAGTGCTGGAAGAAGAGGGGGATGCAATTGATCTTTCCTACAAAAAATCATTTAACTGTCTAAGCTTTATCATCACCTGTGCTGTGGTTCCAGTGTTGTTTTTTTAATGGCACAGGGTGCAGCCTACTACTGAAAAGAAACACCCTTCCCTTTGCTGTCTATTTTGTAGCCCTACTCTCAAGAAAATTCTAGTATTTTTTGTGACTATAGTGTTATTCTGGATCTGTAGCTTGGTTTAGCTCACTGCATAACCTTAGGAGTGAGAAGGGAGGAGTTAGCTTCACCACTTAGCTGCTCTGGCTTGCTGAGCAGTGCAGGGAACACAAGTGTTGGGGAAAGGAGGTGCTGGAGCATGGCTGGGCTAAGGCAGAAAATAGCAAAGCTCTCACAACCCTTTGCCTAGGGGAATGGTGGAGCAGCACCCAGGAGAAGATGCTTCCAGATGAGGAAGATATTTCTTTTCTGAGAATCAGAAGAATTTGAAGATCAAACTCAGCTTGATAGTTTGGAATTCAGAGCCAGAAGGTAAAAGGATTGTAGCACAGGTTCCACTTTTCATCGCTGTTTTGGTACTGAGGAGTGATGAAGGGATCCTAGAACATGCACTTGCAAAGAAGCATGCTGCTCTCCTCTGAGTATATAATCCATTGTTTCAGTTTGTTCCTAAGTGGGAGCTTTTGTTTACTGTGTTCCTTGCTGAAGTGTATCCAAGCTCTGCTCGGTTTTGGGTTTTTTTTAAGATCCTAAGATTTTTTATTTTTTTTTTGTCTGGGTGTGGTTTAGCTGAAGCTATGAAGCTGAAGTAAAATGGGGAAATAGTTAATAAATAACTGAATCTGTCCCTTTTGTGTTCTACAATTGACTATAGCAAGACATACTAAACTAGTTTTCCCAGAGTGTGTGCCTCATTTCAGGTGTAAGATTTAAAGTGCTAAGGGAACAAGATACATGGTAAACAATTGGCTTTTAATGCATAGTTACTTCAAACCATTTGTAAGCCCTGGGCTTAGCAGCCATGCAACTGTTAATTGATCTTTTCAGCATCTGTTCAAGTCACGAGGTGGTAAGCTGCTCATGAGTTCATATGTACAGGCCCTATCCCTGATACAGGTTCCTGGTTGTGTTTATGGTAGCCCAATCTGCTTTGGTTCTAGAAGGGAATGGGCCACAAGCTATTCTCATAAGAACTTTTCTGTTACAAACTTGGCAGTGTCTTAAAGCCATAATTGTAGGCAATAAAATATTAAGTGCTACCTAAAACAGAATATAACCTAAACTTAACAAGCACTGAAGCTGTGTTTACAACTTCTGGAAACTCTCTTCATTCAACACTAGAAAACTTAAGGACTTCCAGACTTCTTTACTGGAAGGTTCTGAAATAGCAGGAATGGGACTAAACAGAAACTAGTAACTTCTCTTGTTTCTGTGTGTGTTTGTGTCTGTGTCTGCAGTCTGCTCCTGAAAGACCTCTTCCATAGCAATAATTAGAGGTGCAAGCATCTTGTGCCAGTTTGAGACAGTGCTTGCATCAAAGGGGCTGTGCTTGTCTGTCATCTTTGCTGTGCTGATGCCAGTGTTTTTATGTTCTCCTGAACCAACACCAGCCTTACAAGAAGAAATGAGAGGCTGACACTTAAGAAGTAGGGCTGGGTCACCTAATTGTGTCACTGTATTGACTGGATTTTGAAATGTTTTTCTAATATTTGTAAGATCTGTGCTGGAATATGGCATAGTTTTGGGGTTCTGGTTTATCCAATGAAACTGGAAACACTTTCTAAAGTTAATGGAAAATGCTATTTTGTATTCCGTTTCTGGTGTGATTTATAGTTTGGGGTTTTTTTGCAGGTGGGATGGTGATCATGCTCTGTGATGGGGCAGCAGTATTTCCTTGGTGTTATAAAAGTATCTGTATATGTAAACAGTGTTGTGTGAGTAAAAGAATTACTAATATTTTCAGGTTTCTTCAAGATTCATGTTCTCTGTCCCTATAACTCCAGTATTCTGCCCATCCCTCTCCATGATTCTTTCCTACTTAGTGTTCTCCACCATTCCTTGTTCATTCTCCTTCTGTCCACTAATTTTGTTGGACAAAGCCTTCTTCCCAGCTGCTTTTGTTCTGATAGCTTGCTATCATAAGCCAGAGAGCTACAGAAGAGAGATCTGTTAGGGCCCATGCTGCGAACTTAGCCCTGGGCTGTAGTTCCATGCCACTCCAAGTTGATCTGCTGGCTGCTGCATT
This sequence comes from Heliangelus exortis, assembly GCF_036169615.1. Lineage (NCBI taxonomy): Eukaryota > Metazoa > Chordata > Aves > Apodiformes > Trochilidae > Heliangelus > Heliangelus exortis. The sequence continues at coordinate 114,258,338 of NC_092423.1, forward strand.
TCTCTTCACTCATTTGACTTCTGCTTTTCTGACCCTGGCATTAAGCCATTTCTGTTTTCTTTGTCACTCTTCTTGTCTGGTTAGTGTGTTAACTCATCAGACAACTAAAATGGTTTAGCCAGATCAGTTCTGATGTAAGAAGGAGAAAAGAGCATGAACATGCTATAGGGAAGAGAAGAAGGGAAATAACAGCACTAACTAATTCTGGTTTAGGCTGCCAGAATTGCTGCATTGCCTGGGATATTAATGTCAGTGTCAACAATTTGTCACAGCATTTGCAATTCAATGCAAGTCTCTGATTTATACTAGACTTGATTGAAAGTGATCACTGGTCGTAGCTTTTAAGACAAAAATGGTGGGTGGGCAGTGATTACAATTTATTAGGCTTTGTTTCCTCATGGATCCATACTAAAAAATCTGAGAATGTTGAATTTAGTAGTAGAGAGATAATGTCATTATATGCAAACCTCTGGTATGCATCTCTTGTGTCTTGCAGTATGGTTCTTTTCCTTATCACTTTGTTTGCTGTCTTTCATTACCAGATACGTTGCTTCAGATCAGCTGAGCTGACCTCTAGTATGTGGCTGAAAAAGCCTTATCTTGCTGGACAGATAAAGCAGAGTACAGCAGGAGCTGGTTTTCTAGTATTGTGAGTTATGTGGTGTATTTCAGAGTTTAAGTGTATGTAATCCAAATGTATGACTGTTGAGTTTTAAAAGGCTGAAAATTGGAAATTTGAGCAGAATGGGAAGAATGACCCCTTCAAGTAAAAGAGCAAGGAAAATTAACCATAAAAAGTATTGTGTACAATCCTAAGTAGTTTTAGTCCTCCTGTAGATTACACTAACTTTTGCTTTTCTGTGTTGTCACTAACAGAGGAAACTGCCCTTTTGCTGACTAGTGTCCATGTGATGTGAGGTAGTTAACCCATCTGCATCTGAACTCAGGGTGTCTGAGGGGAACAATATTTGTATTCCCTGGCTGTAAGGTGAAATAAGTTGTGCCAGTTCTGCTTGGTCTATTTTTTGGCCTATGGGGAACCAGTGGGCAGTAACATAGTGGTTGTGAGCAGCTGTAAATGTATTGAAGGGGATAGGTGGGAGTAAGGTGGTACTGAGGATCTAGTTAGCTTGGAAGAATGTTGTAAGTACTGAAGAGAAAGCAGCTATGGGTCTTCAGAAGCAGCAAGACCTATATTAGTTACTATGGAAAGAGGATGTGAAATGATATTTTGAAGGTCTGTTAGGAAACTTCTTTCTTCTTGGAGGCAGAGCTACTTTTTAAAAAGAAGAATTAATTTTTTTCATTTTTTAAAAATAATTGCCTTGACTTTAATTTTCTGGAACTGCTATGAAAAAGTTGCGTACACTTCAAAGTAGGTGCAACGTAGTATTTCAAGTTCTGCTAATTAATTTTAAACAATATATACCATTCACTTTAATTTCTGTTAGTTCATCAGAGATTTTTTTTTTAAAGTTTGCTTAAAACTTTTTTTTTTTTTTTTCAGGTGTTGGGAAATCATGTTTATTGTTACAGTTCACAGACAAGCGATTTCAACCAGTCCACGATCTCACTATCGGTACGTCTCTTTTGTTCCCCCCACAGTTCTGGTGGTTAAGAAGCTGGGGTACTTCAAGATGTACTTATCAGTTTGTGGTACTGTGATAGTGTAGGATTTGTGCTGGATCAAGTTAGCAGTGAATCTTCAGTTGATTAATTTTTCTTGGCTGATAAAGCCAAGTGAAGGCCTTTTTTCACACTAGAAAGGTACAATCTTAAAAACAGTTTATAGAAATCGTAGCCATAGTATCTCAGCTGTCTCCTCAGAAAAACTGAAAACTCAGCATGGAAACAGAATTGAGCAAGGTTGAAGTGCATTGATGGTGATGCAAATGACATTTTTTCTCTAGGGAGTGGAATATTAGTGTAGTCGCACAACCTGGAAGACACATTACAGATGAACTAAAGCAAAGTTAACCTTAAAGGTGAATAAACAGATTTGCAGTCTGAGAAGACTAAATTCTGGATAAAGAAGTACTAAAGAGTAAAGGTGTTCACTGTTTGGAAGGGACAGGTTTGAGTTTTTTTCTTCCTGACTCCTCAAGTGGATGTGGACCATTTGTTAGGTCTGATTTGATACTGATACTAGGAGAAACATATATTGCAACAAACAGAATTGCAACTGCTCTGCATCTGCTCTAACTCTAGCAAACTATACAAGTTTTTCTTTCCACATCCAAAGTACTGTGGGAATTAATTCTTCAGTGGGCAAGCTTAGTCTTCAGATCAGTTTCAATATTAAGTGTAACAGATGCTAACCTCTGATAAGGTTGCAGAACCTTTGAACTTCTTCATGTTATTTCAAGGCACACAGCAGCTCTGGTGATGAGCCTTGTACAACATGTATCCTCAGTCTCTATTTTTAGTTTGTGCCCTGGAATAGGTAGGCTCCCTGTGTTTTGGAGTACTGAAATAGATGCTCAGAATGTAAACAAGCACTCTTCTTGTAACAGAATGTATCGGGTGATTTAGTTGCAGCTTCCCGTTCTCTCAGACAGTCTTCCCACACCTTGTGTGTGACTGGATAATGTAATTGAAATTTTTAGGCAAACATCAGTTTTCAAATATTTCTGACATCATGATAGCAGATAGGCTGCCTCAATAAAGAGCCTAAGTTCTTTAGGAAGGCATGAGTTATTGCCATCTTTTTTTCTTTAGGCCTGCCAAATAAATGACACCTTATGCCTTTGGCAGCCCCGCCACATCAGCAAACTGATAGGCTGTGGGAAAGAGATTCATCTCAGCAGGTTGGTTGTAATTCCAGTTGTCTGCCTGGCATATAGCTGGCTGAAATCTGGGAACAGAAACCTCAGCTAGTGGGATGAGAAGCTGAGCCTAGATAGTAACATGAGAGATGTAGGAATGGAGCATGGGAAGCTGCTCAGAAAGGGGAAGAAGGGGCATAGGCTGGTAGCAGCCTTCTTTCACTGAAGTCATAGGGCATGTGTGTGTGTTTTGGCCAGGAGAATGCTTCTCCCAAGTACCCAAGCAGATATAGAAGGACAGAGATAACTAAAGAACTTAGGTTCAGAGTCATAGGAATGCTTATTCAGGACAAGATGAAATGGGTTACACTTCTAACTGATTATATTAAAACTTAGGTTGAATAAAAAGGCTCATGTTACATAGCCTAACTTTTTGATATAATACAATGGTTTTAGCCTATGGGAGTATAGATTCTATTCCTGCTGTGGGCAGTTCAGGAGAAGAGAAGGGAAACTGAAATAGGATATGTGCAAAAAAGACATTTCATTGGGAGTTGTGAAAAATTTGGCCCCAAATTCTAGTGTAACTAGCTTAAAATATTGTCTCAAAGATGTAAGAAATTAAGAGAGAAACTTTATGTCTAATGAAAACAAGATGGGGGGAAAATGTATGTGATTCTATGAATTCTATTTTTCTGTTTTCAGAGTTGTGCATGATTGTAGTACTGTACTCTAAAATTAAAGATTGCAACAACTATATCAAGTTATTTTCCATTTTGAAAGAAAGGAAGAAAGGCAGGTGGGACAAGCTGCATTGATGCAGCTGAGGGGGGTAAAAAAACCCCAATACTAACAAACATAAAAACCTGAAGAAACTCAAATCCCCACAAAAAGACAAACACAACAACAAAAAAACCCGGAACAAATACACATACAAAAACCCAACAGAAAAAAACAACACCACAATATTTGTAGGTAAATAGCAGTGAAAGAAAGCATTGTGAACATTCTTTTGGTTGTCTATTGTGCTTAGGAGATGCCTGAACATCTTCTATTCCATCTTCAAGAGAAAAAAAATTACCAACAATGTATGTTGTTTCAAATTCAGAATTTTTTATCAGCAGATATTTTTATGAACCACGTTAAATAGTCTTTTAATTTTTCCATGGGGCTGTATGTAGAAACTAAACATTTAGGATGGTTGTAGAATTTAAATTGGTGGCAAAGGATCTGCATTTTGAGATCAAGTAATGCATGCAGTGTTAACACCTTTAGTCCAGGGACCTTCCCCTGGTTTTGCAGTCAGCTGAGTCAGAGTATTGTCATTCAGCTGCTTCCTCCTCCTCGACCTCCTGTCTCATCCCATTCTTTCAGCTTGTTTGCATACAGTTTTTGCAGGTTATTTGGATGCTAAAGAGAATGCAGTGTTCTTTGGCTCACAGCTTTTATTTGGCTCAATATCCTTTTCAAGGGAGAGAGGTTCTTCCCTGTCCTTTTCCTCAAAAGTAATTTTGCAGAAACCAGTGCTTTCCCTCACAAATATTCCAAACAAGCTTTTGAAGACACATTTGGAATGCCTAATATCATTACTTCATAATAGGAAGACTTCAATCCAGATCTAGATGGTGACTAATTTTAGACAGAACTTAAAGTACTAGATATTTATTTTTGCTGAAATAATGGATATATGAAGCATAGATTAATGGCAACTTGATAGCCTTTAAGTACATCCACTATTGCTAGGCATATGTCAGGTTTTAAATACTATAGTAATAGCCTCAATTTATACTCCATTTACTGTTAATGATCTTAAAATTGCTTCAAAAGATTGTAGCAAAGGCTGAATTTTTTCTGAAATTGTTTTTGTTTATTTAAAACATTTGCCCCTCAGTTATTTCATTTGATCTTTAACTTAATAGAATTTTAGAAGCACTTGTTTTCATAAAGGTAGGTGAGTTTTAATTACTAGAGTAATAAATTTTATCTTTTTGAAGGTGACACGTGTGTGCTTGCTTAATAGAATATTTTGTTGATAAAGAATTATAGATTTAATTTCTTCTAAACTGGCTTCAGCAATCTTTTCTTACTTGAGTGTTAAAATAATTTGACTTGAATTTCCTGTTTGCATTCAAATGTACATCTGTTTCTCCCTCTGATCTAGAGCTACTAAATTGGTTGGAGAACTTTTTAGGAAATACCCCTTTGACACTTGCTCTGGTTAATGCATTTTCAAACTACTCAGAAATTAACAGTTTTCTTTCTTCTGGAAAACTCTTCAGCCTGTTCAGGCAGTCGGAAAATTAGCTAGAAGCAGTTTGTGAGAGAGATTATTTCCTCCAAGTGCAATGTTGAGTTAACTTAAGCTTATGTGTGTTCTTGCTTTCATACTACTTGACATTTTTCTTTCTGGTATATGCTAATGTAATCTTTTGTAAAATCTATTCAGGTGTAGAATTTGGGGCTCGAATGATAACTATTGATGGGAAACAGATAAAGCTTCAGATATGGGATACGGTAAGTAATAAATCGTATAAATTATTTAAATTTATGGCTCCACTAGTGCTCTCTTATTGTTCTGGTTAAGCTGTTTGTCATCAACACCTGTGTGAGACTGTACTTTGTCTGTCTTTGGTGTCTATGAAGATTAAAAATTTCCTTTTCTGTTGTGATGTAGTCTTAAAACAGTGCAAATTTCTGCTGCAACTTCTTTAAGTAACACTGTCAGTTTTGCAAGACTGGTATTTGTGCTGCCTCATATTTTTGTGAAAGTTTCCTATATTATTAAGAACTTATATTTCTCTAAGTAGTCTGTGTGTTCATGTAAGGTCTGGTTAACATAACATTTTGTTGGGAAATTTTTGTGTGCTTGCTTTAACCTAGAAAGAATTCTCTTGAGGAGCTGTTTGTATTTCCAACATAGAAGAAAAGGTACAGCTCACTGTTTTCATCAACCTAAGAACTCAGGTTCACTGTAATTGTGAAGATAGTTAAGACAATTAAGAAGGGAATGATGGTAAAAGCTTTGATTTTGAAAAAGGCTACCAAAAATCAGACTTCTCAAGGTTTCAGGTTAAGAAGATAGATTAGCAAACTCAGCTGTTCTCTTCTTGTGGCCACCTTACCATAGTGGTCAGCCTCAACGTCTACACTCGTGATGCAAAAGCTTCAAGATTCCTGTACTGATAGCCATGTCTTTCAGTTGTGCTTAACTATTCCCTAGGACAGGTTTTTCTGTTTCCTTTTCAAAATACATTTTAGGATACCTTTAGAAACAACTGATACATGAGCCATAGCCTAATTATGTGCTCTGCTTAGTATAAAAAAAAAATCGATGAAGGGAGATATATTCATATCTACATACATGCATGTGGATATAAAAATGTAAACAAATGCAATATTGTAGCTAACTTCATTGGTAAGATCCAAAGTTCCTTACTTATTTTCAAAATTCATCACTTGATGAAGAGATGAAGGCACTTCCTGTGCCTTCTTGGAAGTTCTGTGTGAAAAGATATAGAAGTATATCTTCAGATTTTGCTTACTTTGAGTGGTTTCTGTCCTGGGAATTTTTACTATTATAAATGTGGATTGCTCGCTACTGAGGTGTCTGATCCCTTTGAAGTTCAATAGACAAGGAAATCTCTGCATAAACATTAGCTGTAGAAGCAGATTTTTAGTATGTAGTGTGACTGTGAGAATGTATCTGTATTGGTCCTTGTTTTCTAAAATTGTGACAGATTCTCTATATGACAAAATTATTTATATTCCTACTGGTGCAGCCACTGTCTTACATTGGTTTTTGAACTTATTTCGTTAATGTGCTAGTATCTGCTTTGTGGATACAAGTGATCTTCAATGATTTTTGAGTAAATTATGTTTTTCTTAGTGCCTCTGATTCAGTAGCTCTTTGCAATCTGACTGCTTTCTTGAATGCTTGCAAAGTGTCTGGTAACAAAAGTTTCTGCAGAATTGCTTTTAGTAAGACTTACAAACCCCTTTTATGCAGGTTTTTTTATCTTGCTAGCTTCTTAAATATATCATGACTAAATTAAAGGTATTCACTTAAAGCTTTCAAATGCTGAATAGATGATACGTTTGTGTTGCAGTTAATTTATAAGCTGTAAGTAATGAATGACAGCATATTGACTGTAGTTAAAATTTTAACTGCGTACAATCTGATTTCTAAAACACACAATGTTTCTATTCCAATCAAATCTTGGTTTGTGAGTATATATAAATCCCACTGTCTCAGTTCTGAACTTGAGTGCAAAGGTTGAAGGAATAGCAAGATAAGAAATGTGATGAGGTAATTGTCAAGAGATGTTTTACTTACGATGGATAAGGTACACAAATATCCTAAGGTTTGTGTATTGTGTATCTGGGTGGATCATTTCCTGGATTTCTGTTTGCTGTTATTGGTGCTGTCTCCGTATTTAAGTTGTAACAATTCCTGTTTGATAAGAGTTGATTTTATACCTGTGGTTAAGGAAATATATGAAGTGTTTGTTTTCATAAACACTTTTGTGTTGCATCACAGCACCATCTCTTCTGTGATTTAGTGCTAGCTTTTATACCTGCTTTCAGTTCATCACTGAACACGAAACATCTTGAGCAGAAACATAAAAAGTGGAGAACTGGATAAAATTTGTTTTGACTGGCTAGCAACGAGTAAGGATTTACTTTCTTGAGAGAATCAAGCACTTGAGATTTTTCTTGCTAGTTATTTCTATGCAATGAGAATCAAACCCTTCAATTTAGATTTTTTTTGGCCCCGTATTTCTATATAACAATACCTAGTTTGTGTTGTCTTCAGCAGATCACTGCAGCTCCAGGGAAAGGTGTATCTTAATAATGGGAATATAAGGAAGCTGTAGTTCACTGCAGGAACGTTACAGGGGCAGCTGAAGCTAACACTGTTGCATGTCTGTGAGATCCATTTATGTGCATTTCTTATATCATAATTCAAGAATATTTGATTTTTCATTAGTGTCTTTGTTTGGATCTGTGTTACCAAAGTTAGCTCTGCCTGGTGTTCATGTAGGAGTACCCAAATTTAATTCCTTTTGGAATGGAAGGTATGCTCAAAGGATCCATGTATGCCCACTAGAAATTGTAGTCCAGCATTTGGTCCTGTGAGCTAGCAGTCTAGTGTGACTAGTCTGGTGAAAACAAAAGAAAACAAAAACAAAAAAAGCACCCCAAACCAACAGCAACAAAAAATTCCAACAGCTTAATTCCATGAAGGATATTCTGTGTGGCCCTTGCATACTTAATGTTAGGTGTTTCAGTCTTGGCTGTTCTGCTGATTGGAATATCTAAAGCAGCAAATAGCATGTTCCAGTTATTCTGCCTCAGCTGCAGGATGCTCCTGATATTTCCTAAGCTGGGCTCTGCAAGCTTGCTGCTCTGTGTGCTGTGGCACACCTATGTTATTGGATCTGGAAGTTCTTGGGTTTTACTTTTCCTTTTTGATCCATTTAGGTCAGTCAAGGGGAGTGCAGGCATTGGATCAAATTGTTCTTTGTCTTGCCTGTCTTTAGTCTCTAGATTTCCTTTCCTAAATCTTTAATCTTAGTAAGGGTTTTCTAGTTATCCAGGTGGATAGACTGAAAAATATTTGTCAAAATTAGTTTGTAATTGCCATCTATGTAAAATTAAGCTACCCTTTTGTGGAAGTGTGGTATTTGAGCTAGTGTCAGCTGCAAAAATAACTTCTAGGGAAGTAGGAGTGATACACAGAAGCTGGTAAGTATCAAAATGACTGTTCTGGGAGCTATTAAGCTGTGTGAGTTTAAACAAGCTGTGTAGATGACTTTTTGTTTGTTTTGTGGCAGTGTAACACTGAGAAATATTAAAAATTCTTCTCCTCAGAAAAACTTCATTGTTGTGGAGAGATACATGGCCTGTTACCAGGATGAGTCAGTAGCCTTCATTTTGTTGTTGAAGGGGATGTTCTGTATTGTATTGACTGTTACTAACAAGTCGTTGTTGATGAGCAAAAATAAGCAGCATTTGAAAGAGGGGAATTCAAGTTCTCTTAGATGCTGCGGGGGAAGAGATCACTGATGATACTAAATAATACTACTACTGTTTTCAAAATTAAACTTTTTCAAAATTAAACTTATATGAATTAGGTTTTTTCCTGTGTATTTAAATAAAATTTTTAATATCTACTTCTGCTTAATTTAATGGTAATATGTAATATAAAAATGTTTATTTGTGATTGCTTCTATAGCACTTTAAGTTTGCCTTAGACTGGTCTTGCTTGACTAAGAATAAATATCTGAAAAAATCTTTTTTATAAGCTAGTTTCAAGCAATTTATTGATTTTCATACAAGTGAGTTTTCAAATTGATAGTGTGTTCTAGTAGTTTGAAGCTTGCACAAAAAAGCATATTTGTGCAAAGAAGGTGTGATTGTTAAAGGTATGTCTCTTTTCCCTAAAACTACAGTGTAACTTGTGTCCACTTTCAGATATTCTGAACATACTAATCCTTCTTGGAAATTCAGTTGTTTCTCATGTACTTGCAAACATTTTGGATCTAGTAGACAAAGTAAAATTCCGAATATTCAATAAGTGAACATTCATTTCATCTTAGGGACACTGACTATTGCTAGGATGGGGCACTCACTCCTTAGGGTTCTATACAAATTTTCTACTTCATTGTATTTTCTACTTCAGAAAAAAGTAGAAAAGCAGTCAGCATATTTTTATGTTTGTGAGCAGCTGGTGAATTCTTCCACTGAATTTTTACTTACTTGACATCCTTAACTATTGTACTTGCAAAAAAGTGGCTACATCTGACAGCACAAATTAGGAGTACTCAGTACTCATGGCCCTCTGTTTTACTGCTATGAAGTAATAATCAAGAACTTAAATGGGATCCATAGTCCACGGACAGTTTGCTTCTATGTAGGAGCATTAACTTTTCTAGATTCATGGATCAGGGAGGAATTTGTTGATTTAATAGTTAGTCCTTTTATTATGCAGTTTTTGTGATAGGACCATCATCTGAACTTCAGTACCAGTAGCTGAATTATTGTTCACATCCATGATGGTACTTTAGGGAGCTAAGGTAACCTGATGCACCTTCCAGCCTACTGGTCATAAACCTTTGTCTGTCATGTACTTAAATATATCTAGTTATTGAAATACTTTATTATTTATTTTCTGACTGGTCAATGATTTCTTGTCAGTTTATCTGTGACTTTCAACAATAATAGAGCAAGCTCTTGCTGAGGATAAGACCTTGGAGGGAAGGATAGTAAATCACTTCTTTTTGTCTCTGATGGAACTCCCATTTTAGTGAAGGTAGCTACTTAAAATCTAAAGGTTTCAAATATATTTATAAACTGTAATAAATCATAAGAATACTTCTAATAATGAAGGGCTAAAGCTTTCTATTTCTGTGATGTGCTGGGAATTGGTTTGGGTGTCTAAATGGCATGCATTCAACAACATCAGTAGAAAAGGCATGTGTATAGATGATCTGTATTTAGACAAATGTACAGTTTCACCGTGGGGATCTTGGAACATCAGTTCACATTAGGATGCTGACAGTTATTTTGAAGAAACATGTAACATAAATTCTGACACTTTCTTAAATTGTTATGGATTTCTTGTTGTAATGTCTTTAGGATGGTTCTTTGTGAATGTTTTTTCTGGGAAGCTCTAGGTCTTTTTGTTTTTATACTACTTTTGTGTGGATTCTTTGTATTGCATGCTAGTAAATCAACTGAAAATTCTTTTAATTTTGGAGTAGAGACTTGACTGCAAGAAAGGTTAATTTATTTGTATAAACAAGTTGCCATGTACGTAAAAGGCTGTTAATTTATTTTTAACTTTCAAAACTACGTTCAAAGGTATGTATTGCTCCTCCCTTTCTGGAACATTTTGTTCCAGGGATCAACTTTGTGGAGTAGTTCCCAACTGGCAGTTGTCAGAGGTAGTGTGGCACTTGTGCAAGTTGGTTGTTTCTTACATGTCCTTTTTAGTTTAAGTTTACAGCTCACAAAAGGGTAAACAAGTTCAAATGAGTGTTCTGTCCCATGGTTTGAATATGCCACGTGTGTATGCCCCTTTTAAAAGTGAAGAAGTTTAGAGCTGCTAGCTGTGGTGCTTTGTGCTTTCTTATCTTTCATGTAGATTTATACCATAAAGTTTTCCTCCTGTTGGTCAGCTTGAATGTATCCATTCTGCTGGGATGTATTCAGATAACTTGGTCCTTGAAGACAAACTTTCCAAGTTTTTCAGCACTAAGAACAGAGAATTCAGTAAAATTAATGGAGTGTTTCCTAGGGGGATGAGCTGTTGTGGATAGTGTTTCATTATCTACTTTCTTGTACTGCCTCTTGGGGCTTCTTTTTTTTTTTCCCCCTTAGTTTATAGATTCAAAACACTGAGTCTTTCCTCAGCTGTGCCACAGGTACTGTGTCAGTGGTAACACAGTTACATAACTGTTCTGAAAACTTCACTGCAGGCCCTCTCTCTTTGTATATTAGTGACCTAAGAGGATTGATAATGCTTCATATTCTGTTTACATCACTACTTTGAAATTGCATTTTGGTGTCTATACTGAGGTACATTTAGAGAAGTGCATGGGATATATGTTTGTGCAGTTCTACAGTTCAAACAGGGGTGAAGACTTTTTGTACTGTTTTGAAGACTTGGAGCTCCTAGAGCTATTAAATAAGTTTTGTATCTTAAATGCTGTTTTTGTTAAGCAGTATGATACAAACTGTGGAAGTTTGCAGTCCAGAAAACAGCCAAAAAAAATGTTACTTAATATTTGCAACATCACTTGTTTATCAGAGGCCCATGTGTTTTCACGGTTAGTGAACCACTGGCATCAGAATTAATGGTTCTTTTCTCTGAAGAGGGAGGATGCATGCTCAGGCACGTTCAGTATGCATTCATTGGTTCCTCTAGTCAACCTTGTCTGAGCTAGATTTGCTACAAGTAAAATAGCTGTCATGAACTATCTGTTACCAAAAACATCTTTCACCTTCCCACTCCCACTGCAGTGTAGTTGAAAGTGGATATAACATCTTTGTTGGGGACATGGACAGTAGGATTGACTGCTGCACCCTTAGCAGTTTTGGTGATGACACCAAGCTGTGTGATGTGGTAAACATGCTGGAGGGAAAGGACAGGCTTGAGAGATGGGCCCATGCCAACTTCTGGCTTTATTAAACTTCACATGCAAGGTCCTGCATGTGGGTTGGGGCAATCCCAAGCACAAATACAGGCTAAGCAGAAAGAAACAGAAAGAGAGCAGCCCTGAGAAGAAGGACTTGGTGGTGTTGGTTGATGAGAAGCTCAACATGTGTGAAGCCAGCAGTGTGAGCTTGCAGCCCAGAAAGCCAAAACCACGTTCTGGGCAGCATCAAGAGAAGCATGGCTAGGAGGTCAAGGGAGGTAATTCTTCCCCTATACCTCCACTCTTGTGAGCCCCCCCCTGTAGTACTGTGTCCAGTTCTGGGGCCCCCAACATAAGAAAGGCATGGAGCTGTTGGTGCAGGTCCAGAGGAGGGTCTCACAGATGATCAGAGGGCTGGAGCAGCTCTCCTGTGAAGATGGGATGAGAGAGTTGTGGCTGTTCAGCCTGGAGAAGAGAAGGCTCTGGGAACACCTTATATTGACCTTCCAGTACCCAGAGGGGGCCTATAGGAAAGCTAGGGAGGGACTTTTTACAAGGGCATGTTGTGGTATAATGTTTTGAATCTGAAAGAGGGTAGACTTAAATATTAGGAAGAAATTCTTCACTATTGGGAGTGGGGAGACACTCAAACAGGTTGTCCAGAGAGGTTGTGGATGCCCCCACCCTTGGAAGTATCCAAGGTCAGGTTGGATGAAGCTTCAAGCATCCCCCTGGCAGGGGTGCTGGAACTTAAATGGTATTTAAGGTCCCTTCCAACCCAGACTGTTCTGATTCTATAACCAGGGGTTGCCTTGGAGCAAAGGCTTGTGTTGCCTGTACTAGATGTAATAAGACCTTGGAAAATATCCCATTTAACATTCTTTTAGTGGCTATTGTCACTACTGTTTCACACACACACACGCTGGGCACCAGCAAACATTGCCCAGACAAATTGTTGAGGCTTGGAGATGACTTCCAGAGCCAGCTTCCCAACTCAACCATTCTGTGATTATATGAAAAAATCTTTTTAATATGGAAGAGTTTAAAAAAAAAAGAAGTGCTGGATTTTACAGGAACATGGAATAGTAAGAACTGTGTTGATTCCACTTAAGATAAAGAGCTTTTTGCTGATATCAGGGCTGGTTTTAATTTATACTGAGCTTCCATAATGCTGCTTCTGTCTGTTATTCTTCAATAGCAAGCAGATAAACTTGGGTTGTCAGATGAAGTCTGATAAAATACAATTACAGCACGCTTTTTCTTTTTTAATAATTTTTGGCTAGTAGCCTACACTTTCTTTAGTTTTGGAGTCTTTGAAATAGCTTGTACCCGCCTGGGACAAAAGAAAAAAAGCAGGGAGGAGGAGGCAGCAGAGAGCAAATTGAGAGATGAAAACTGCTTAAACTAACAGTGATACCAAAAAAGTTGTGGAGTATATTCTACATGCCTAGCTCTACTATATTGACCCAAATCTTTCACGCAGAATGATTCTGTTAAGACAGTAAATTATATATTCTTTCTTATTTATGATATATTCCTTATTATTTTGTATATAATATAAAAATACATATTCTATAAACATAAGTATTGTGGAGTTTGTTTACAGATGCTTCTTCACAGAAGCTTTACAAATTGCTTTACAGTTTTCTTCTGTTTGGCATGAAAGGGAATTCAGTTTGTGTTGTCTTTTGATACATGTAAGCACATTCGTTATTGCTATAGGGAAGATTGTATCTTCTTTGGAAAAGAAGGGGTAACATTTTTCCCACTCTTCAGGATGCAATGATACTTTAATTTCCTCATGGGTACCTGAGACAATTAAAATGCTAGGATTTTCAGTATTTAGATACCAATCTTTTTTAAGTAAGTTATTCTTGTAGGAACTTAACATTTCTTACATTCTTGTAAGATTTTCTACAACCTCTGACAATCTTGGCTGACAATGTGGTTGACTTACCACTTCATGTATGATTTTAGACAATACATGGAATACACTGCTAACAGTAACTTCTCTAGTTAGGAAGAAAAGGTTTTGTGCATCTACAATGCACTTGAGGTAGTCACCACATGAAGAAAATGTTGCTGGAGCTTCTGGATAGACAGCCAAGTATTGCACTAAAAACTTGGGTTTTTTACTGTTCCTTGGTGCATTGTAGCAGGTTGTATGGTTTTGTTACCTCAGCTTACATAAAGGTGTATGCTAGAGTATTCTAATAGTGTTGAAATTTTTAAATATGTTGTCTGTTGTAACATTTTCTACTGGAACTGGCTAGGATAAAGTGTTTTCTTAAACTGAAGTAACTGATTATTCTGGAAGATAGGGATGCTTTTTGAAGACTGACCATGTAGTAACTTTTGCCACTGTTCTTGCTCAGTGGTAGAATCTAGATCAAGTTCTCCTTGAATTCAAGATGTTATATTAAGAAAAGCACAGTAACTATGAGAAGAGAAATTTTTCTGTATATGAATTTCGTGGCAGGGCTGAGGGGCAGCTTGGATTTGGTAAAGATTTCATTGATGTTTTTCATGGTTTAAAATAAGGGTATTTTCCTGTAGTTCTGCTAATAACTGTCTTATGCTTATAAGGTTTTTTTCAGCATTAATATTAATATTTCTTAATCATGTTCTATGTTTTAATCATGCTAATGCTTCTGTTACTAAATATTAAAGAAATGCTTCTTCTAAAGTTTGTCATGTGTTAGCACTTGTTATAAACATGAGTGTGGGGAGCACAAGGTCTGCAACTGAATATTTTTTCATGACTTTATTTTTTTGAGCAGTGTGTTGTTTCAAGTGCTGAGATTTTTACAGAATACTTTTCTGTGAGAGCTATCTAATTTATAAAGGATCTCTGAAGTTTTTCACCAGTGCATATGAAGATGACTCTTGCATCCTGTAGCTGTTTGACGAGCCATATTTATCAAGTACAGAAGCAACTGGTTATCTGTGGGGCAGAATGGTATAAAATTGAATTCAGAACCATTTTCTGTTTTTTCATAATAAAATGATTACCACAAGAATTCCATCTGAGGACTGTTGAAAGCTGGCTGCAGTTTATGATATAACGGATAAAATCTGCATCCTTGGCCTTCCAACAACCTTTACACCAGCAGATGGTGGGCGTAAAGATGTCATTCATCATTTATTTACAATGGGCTTTATTTATTCTAGTGTCAACAGCTGCCCCAGGGAGCGGGTTATTGAATTCAAATGTGAAGCTCTGGGTTATTTGCTTCCTTTCAAATTTGTCTTCAGAGCTTAGTTGCTAGGAGTCCATTCTGTGCTCTAATAATGATTCATGTATTGTGAAGCCATTCAGTAAATTGGGTTGTCAGGGATTGCCAAAAAAGGTTTAGAGGTCTTGTTCCAATTTTTTTTCTTTTTAAACAGCACTGTGCTGTAGTTGGTGTCTTCTCCTTATGTACATGCTCTTCTCTTGCTAGAGTTAGAGACTTTGTCCCAAATTATTCCCCTTTCTAATGTCCCATCCTCTCAAAAGTAGAATTCTATGATTCCGTGATGCTAAATGTGTTGTTTTCAGCCCCCAAAAAATAAATTTGAGATGTGAAATAATGAAACTTTGTCTTCTACAGGCAGGACAGGAGTCCTTCCGTTCCATCACAAGGTCATACTACAGAGGGGCAGCAGGGGCTTTACTAGTGTATGACATTACAAGGTGAGAATGCTCAGGATTTGAAACTAGATTAAACTTATATGTCTTTGTAGAGTTGTGCTACGGTATATACAAGTTTTAAAATGTCTAATTTAGTTTGTCTTTTTGTATAGATATTTGTAATCTGGTGTTTGCCAACTTCCCTTAAATGCTCAAAATCAGGATATAGCCCATGTAACCTGTATACTTCAGGTTTTCTCTGTAGTGTTTGGGAAAAAGTATATATAAAGTTTTAGGAAGAATGAAACAAAGTACTTTCATAAACTATTTGACCATGAACCTCTGGATTACCTTTATTGAGTAAGACCATAAAATATTTTGTTGATCTCCTTTTAGTGTTTTTATTACCATGAGCTATAATTTTTCTCTAATTATAGGAGTTTTTTTACTGAAGTGCTATTCTGCAAAGGAGTGAAATAGTAAAACATCAAAGTTTGGTTACATATAAATACCAGGAAGTTTCTACCATTGCAGTATTTTATGAGGTTGGGAAAATACAGGTCTTAGTGTGGCTTTTTTTAGCAGCTGTTTAGAAGTGACTAAGATTTTCCTGCTGCATTGAATACTGTTTCTATAGAAATAGTTATCTGCAAAACTGTGAGTATTGTGACTGGTTTATGAAACTGTTCAGGCTCCAAAATCCTATTGGGGTGTGTGGTTTCCTTTGTGCCTCTTGGATCTCGTTGCTGAATTAAGCAACAATTTTTCCTTGAGGTTTCCTTGACATTTTTCCTTTTGTTTCCTGTTAAGTATCAGGAAGCAACGTACTCCTTCCAGTGGATTTCCAGCAAAGGAATTGTATTTTGGTTTTTTCACTCTTGTGTAGTCTTAAGCACACTTCACAAATGTGTGATTTAATATTTAGTGAACGCTCTCTGTAAAATCTGTAACGTTGGATATCTATGTACCTTACTTTGAAAGACTTTGCTGATAAATTCACTGTTCAGTTTATAACCTCCCAGAATTATTGTCAACCATTTTCTGCCTTCAGTAGAATAAATATTACTTTATGACAAGATGATTCCTTATCCTTTTGTTTGAATTGGTTGAAGCTATTACCAACTTTTAAAATTCTGTTCAGCAGACTTTATATGTAACTGCAGATTATTACAGCTATGAGAATCCTCTTTACTCTTTGTAGCAAACATGTTTTCAGTTACTTTTTAGGTGAAGTTCTTTAAAGTTTCTTGTTTATTAAATTTTTGTTTGCCTATTTTCCCTCTCACAGAGGGATTACTAGCTTTTATCCCTGGAGCATGTGTATTAATAAATAAGTTGGTTGCTCAAGTAGAGAAGCTGGCTAACTGAAGGGAAAGAAGTTCATTGGAATCCTGCTTTTAAAATATTTTCTCTTCCATATTTAGGAGGGACACTTTCAACCACTTGACGACTTGGTTAGAAGATGCTCGTCAGCATTCCAATTCCAACATGGTTATAATGCTTATTGGAAATAAAAGGTAAAAATTAACCAGTTAAGAATTTGTATTACATTTTTGTTTCACCTTTTGTGTTTTTTCATTTGTAGGCAGTATGTGAACCTTACATTTATTCAATGGACATAATTATATGGTGAATCCTAAACCTTTCCTTTCCTAATTAGACTAATGCCATGCGCAGCATATGTGGATCAACTACCTTCTGTTCCAAGTAGCTTTTTTAAGAAGTAATTTTAAAAGGATTGACTGCAAATGCCTGAAGTCATGGATTATATGAATTATTTTCCTTGTTGCATTTTTTTCTTACACCTGGCATCATCATTTAGAAGCACCTTGATCTCTCCCTTTTGAAGAGAGTATGACTTCTAATTTTAGGTGTTCCAAGGTGCTTTATTTCTTGGTTAAGAATCACAGTGGAAAAAGTGACATTTAAAGAGTCCCATGCTGCAATATTCCCTTTAAAATCTCTTCTCACATATAAAGAGTGCATCCCTCAATCATTATACAAGGTGTTTGTGAATTCTATGTTTCTTCATATTCTGTATGTTTTATCTGGGGTCAAGGGTAGAGAATGCTTTTTTCACCATTTCCTGGTGAATCCAGATTGCTCTTAGCCATTGGATTTAGAAAATACAACTAACAATTTTTGTTAGTGTGTTACCCAGTTTGTAAACAATTATTTAGTTCATGTTCTCATCAGCTGGCCTGTCCAGGGTTCTAAAATGAATCCCTGTTGTTACTAAGACTTTGATTTGTGTTGAAGGTTTTTATAAAAGCACACCAGTGGGTACATTAAGTTTTTCTGTAATTTTTCTTGTTATTGATCCAGTGAGCTGTAGCATAGTGTCTATTTTTTTTTTCTGGATGTAGGGCTTTTCAAAATATCAAAAGCATCATCTCAGAATTTAGTAACCCATTAATTATGGGTCTTTACCTAATTGACCTTAACTTCTCTCTATGCCTCAGTAATTCTTGAAGATAAAGATGCCATTTGAAATAATGGTGTGTATACTTGTCCCTTCCATTTTCTTCCCTCTTCCCCCTCCCCCCTTCTACCTCCCCTTGAAAAACATTTTAAGCATTAAATAAATTGTGAAGCCTCTCCATGTTTTTTTAACTACTCAGGAAAATTACTACCCATGTTTCTTTAATATGGTAAGCATAGTCTTCAAAAATTAACATAAATATGTAATCTTCTTTATTAAATGAAGCCTTTATTTAAAAAAAAAAACCCACGATGTCTATGACCAACTGCTTTTATGCCTATGTAAGTAAAATGTGTGGCACTGAAACAATGAAGTGTACTGTTTACTTGAGGAAAGTATTACATAAGTTTGTATACTTAGTTGACATCTGTTGCTGTTCCTCATAATTCTTAGCTGCTAAACTAAATTTTTGTCTTATGTTCTGTTTTATGCACACTGTGCCATATGGGTGGCCATTATACTATGCTACTTGCAGCTAGCTCAGTAATTTGCAGTTACAATTAGGTTTTATTCAAATACAGTATTTTAAGTCATAGATTAAGGTGCCACATGAAGTAAAAGTTCTTAAAGAAGCTTTTTTAAGGGGATTATTTTCAATACTCAAAGAGGAAGAAGGGAAGAAAACTCCTCCAATTATGTTACGTTGTTCTGAAAGTGTGTTATGGGGGTTTTTGTGGTAGGACATACTAGTAGAGAAGAACATGTATACTAGCATAATATTTTTGAAGGAATAAACTGTGTTATTATGAGTTGCAGAAGTGCACTTGATATATGTTTGTAGTAATGACTTTTATTGCTGGATTTGAAGAGTGTTGAGAATTTAATCTGAATTATAATAGCTTTTTTTGAAAACATTACAAATACTAGTGTTAAAACATGACAAATACTTAATCTTCTTTCCAGAACAAAACATAGCTATTTTGATCTAGTAAGACCAAATGCTTCGAATTATTGGAATGGAGAGAGGAAGACAACTGTGGTTAGTAGAAGCAGTTAAAGCTCTTTTAAGAATACATTTAGATACCCATAGTGAGTTTTGACTGGGTTATCATGGCAGTTTTTGATGCAGTTGCACTGTTTCAAGTCAAGAGTTTTTTCTCTTCTATCATGGAAGTAACACTGTAGTTTAACTAAGATATTTCCCAGGGCAGCATGGCGGTAGCAAATAAAGACATTGCTCAAATGGAAAAATACAGTGTCAGGTATTTCAGGGCCCTAAGAATTAACACCTTGGAAAGATATCTTAAGCCTGAGACTGAGATACTGGAACACTTACTTATAATGAACATCAACGTTAAAATAGTTCTGAGAATACATTTCTTGTATCCTTATCTTCAAATGCTCCATGTTTAAATGATGCACTGAATTATTTTGACTTCTAACTCATCTGAGCTAGCACATAGTTGCAAAAATAACCAAAAACCTACTTTGCTGCAAAATAGATGCCACAGTGAGTATTGTTTATTTTTAATACATATGTAGTTACAAGGATGGTAGCGCTGAATCCCAGTATGGTACATCTTACTGATATTCTGGCTGCACATTAAGCCTGTTTGCATGGTGTTTACTTTAAAAATGTGTGTCTGAGCAGATGTTTTTACATGCACAATTTAAACAAAATTTTATTTAATTGTTGAAATTATTATTTAATATGTAAATGTAGCATTGTTATTGCTCAGTATGCAATATGCTTACAAGGGACAGAAACTGTGTACAACTTGCTCTTACAGAAGCTTTAAGAAGGATCAGTGAAATACTTACATGTCTACATGACTTAGAGAAGCAGATTTGTCTTTAGTTGTCCAGTCCAAGAAGGGGTTTTTTCTGTTGTTTTTGTGCAGTGCTTAACTCCCATCTAAACTGCTTGGAAAGCATTAAACAAGAAATTGAGTTACAGTCACTTCAAATTTTTGTGCTGTTAGAGGGCCAAACCTGGAGTTTCAAAACATAAATGCTAGCTTGTTAGGACAGAATAGCTAATGTAGTTAAAAATAATTTGGTTTTGCTTTTAAGTCTTATTATCAGAACAACTATTGGCTGCATGAAGTTTTTGTGACTGAATAGAAAAAAAAAAGGTTTTAAATGTTTTTTTAATGTCGCTAAGAATTCTTTCATAAAACTCATCAATTCATCTTTACAATGTGGATTGGTAGATAACATTGTACTAGAAAAGACTAGTATTAACCTAAAATGACAATGTCTAAAGCTAGCATCCAAGGATTAGCTATATAAAAACACATCTTGTTGAAATTCATATTTGATGAATTCTCTGAAATTTGTCAGTTGATATTGATAGCTCAGGCAAGTGTGATGCTTGTGGCTTCTCCATACATTTTAAGAATGACACTTCCAGTAGTTATACTTTATGTAAGGGCTTGAATAGTTATTCATGTGTACCCAACTTCTAATGGGGACTCTAGGCTTTTCAGAACATCTCTGAAGAATAATATTTATGTGTACAGTATAGACTATGAAACTAACTTATTTGTTTCCATCTTAGTGATTTAGAATCTAGACGAGAAGTCAAGAAAGAGGAAGGTGAAGCATTTGCACGAGAGCATGGACTTATCTTTATGGAGACATCTGCCAAAACTGCTTCCAACGTAGAGGAGGTAACTACCAAACAATATTATTTTAGTAAAACAGTAGTTTTGACTTGCATTTTGTTACTTGTACAGATACTGTTCCTTTAGGTTCTGGATTTACATTATGAAAATTTACATTATGATAATTTACACTATGAAAAAGGCAATGTCTATATTGTATCTGACTGCCTAGTACTAATCATATTGTTTAAAGTCTGGTAGTTAATATAGCTGCTCTTTTCTTTAAAAATATTTAGTCATGGATTAAGTGGATGCTTCTGTCTGCCCTGAAATCTAAAAAGTAAGACTACAATAGATTTGGTAGTCCAAACCAAGCCAAGCTATTGGTATCCTTGGCAGATGTCAATCTCACCTATTTTAAAGATCCCTGTTTTTTCACAAGCTCATCAAAACAATCTATTATGTCGCTTTGGTATTTGTATTGTTGCAGTTTTTCCCTTCTGCTCCCTAGCAGGGATCTTCTTTGCTGCAATTCATGTGCACAGGTTCTTTTTTGTCCTCTGCAGCATTGCTGAAGAGGTCGTTATCTTGGTTGCTGTTACTGTCCTATGTATTTGAATAAGCTTTTCAATCTCTTATGCTTGGAAGAACTTTTGCAGTTTTGCGTTTTAGTTCATATTTCTGGGCACATGTGAGTTCTTGCCTAGATTTATTGCATGTTTTTCTTGAAGGATGGTTGTGGTGGATTGACCTCAGCCAGTAACTAAGTCCTTATCCAGTTACTTGCCCACTCCCCCTTGTCCAATGGGATGGGGGAAAGAACTAAAAAGACCCAAACCAAGAAAAAGTCATGGGTTCAGGTAAAGAGTTCAGGTGTGGGGAAGAGTGATGTAAAGGCAGTCACTTACAACTTTCCATAAATGGATTGATTCCCATCCAATCTCTGAGAAGCAGCTACTTTGGGAAGTCTACCCTTTGGTTCTTACTGTTGAGTATTACCTCGTATAGCATGAAATACCCTTTAGGCCAATTCTGCTCACCTGTCCTGTCTGTTTCTGCCTTCTCCATCCCCACTAGAATTTGCCTGTCCCCAAGCCTGATGGCTGTGGAGGGCAGATGAAGCAGAGAACCTTGACACTGTGTAAGCACTTCTCAGCAGTAGCTAAAACATTGTTGGGCTATCAATGCTATTTTAGTCACAACTCCAAAACACAGCAATATACAGGCTGCTGTAAAGAAATCTCCATCCTAGTCAGACACAGTGCAGTGGCAGACAAAGAGCTGAGGTGTTAGTGCTATGTAAAGCAAAAAAATTGCTTCACAGATCTTTCAGGCCCATAGTCAGTTTATACATTCCCACCTACCAACCTTTCTTACAATACCATGACATAAATCAGCTTCTCATGCTACATAATCTGCCCTTGCTCTTTTCCAAAATTGTTCTAAATGCAAAATGCTGGACAACCGATATTATTTTAGTGCTAAAGTCTTCTAGTTTTGAAATAGTATTTTTTTTAATGTTATAGTAAGTGTAACTAGCAGCTTTCACTGACTTACTTCTGGTTTGTTGCTACCTGGTTTCTAACATTAGCACCTCTCTCATGTCAAAAAATGTGTGCTAGTGAGTGAGCTGTCCAGTACCAAATGCATCTCTGATTATCAGGAGGAAAGTGAGCCTAAAGTTCTTTGTCAAAAAAGTTCAGATAGAATCCTTTCCTTCTGAAGGTACAAATTAGTGATTTTGTGCATATACTGACTTACATAAAAGTTAGAAAAAGCTTTAGGATATACTCTTTTTTAGTGACAATCAAATTCATTCCTTAAGTGGTATTCTTAGTCAACACTAAAAGAGGTAGCATGATCTAGAATAGTAACAGCTGTAGGAGCAAAATTTTAATCTTTGAGCCAGTAAAAATAAGAGAGGAGAAATAGTAGGCATGGAAGGTGAAAGATGGCACACTGGGGACAAAAGAAACTATTTTCTGGACTATCCAGTATCAAAAAAATAGAAGGGAACAAGGGAAGAAATCAAGGGGAATGGGCAACATCTGAGGAAAGAACAAGTAGTATGCAGATCAGAGACAAATCTTGCCAGCCTTCAGTAGTTGACTTCAGACTGGAAAGAAATGATACTTTTGTGGCTGCCTGAAGAAGTAGAAACTAAACAGAACAACACTTGAGGTAATTCAGCAAAAATTAGTCTGTATTTTAAGAAAAAGAAAACTGTGGCCCTGTTTCTACAAATGTTACTTTACATGGTGGCAACAAAGCATTTTTGCTGTCTTATTTGGGAAATGAAGGAAATAATGCTGATGAGTTTTTGTGTTGATGGAAGTACACTGGGTCTAAAAAGCTGAACATTGCAAGTCTATGAACTTGCACATGGTTTATTATATCAGATGTTTTCAGATGCATTTGTGTTAAAAGTGTTGAAGACACTTTCTTGCTTAGATTTTAGATAAATTGTGAATATGCTTTTCATGCATTTGAGTCTCAGAATGCTCATTTTTCCAAAATGACAAGACTTAGATAGAACTTCTGGGGTCGAAGGACTCTCTCTAATTCTATGGATATTACTGAGGGATGTGGGGAAAAAAGCTGTGGGGTGTGGGGTGAAGGAATATCCCCTTAGGTTATTAGCAGCATTTTTAATTCATGATGAAACATCTCTGATAACTATAGTGTAGGGGTTATGTAGTTAACTGTGACAGTGTCAGGGTACTTGTAGGAGTCTTTAATGTCAAACATGTTTGTATGAGATACAGAATCACCAGTGTTGGAAGAGTGGCTGATTTTACTTGAGAGAAGGATATAGCTCCAGAGCAAAATGATAGCTGTAGATGTCTATGTCTCTAAATAGGTTACAGCAGACCTATGCAAACAAAAGTTTACATGAATACAGCTTCAGAAATATTTAAGGCCTCCATTCTTTGCACTGTATTTAAAAAGGTCTTATAGAACGATAAAATAAATGTTTAATTTTTAATTCATTTATTAGTCTTCTGTCCTTCTTACCCATTAGTAGGATAAATTCCTCAGAAAGGGTGTTTTTGCAAAAAAACTGTTACTGTAAGGCACAGGGATGTGTACATATGGAAATGCACAGATAAAACAGGTTAGAACATACCCAGATAATAAGTGGTGTCTTATTTTCCCCTTCATTTCCCAGAAGAGGGATTTTTTTACCATGCTGAGACTGTGTAGTTGATTAATAAAGCCTTGGCCTGCTGCATTTGTGCCTGTGTTGTTTGCTTAGTGGTTGCTGCACAAAACAAAGTAGTAATGAAAGTGTATTTCTTGGTATTGAAGGAAGTAATGTCAATGTGGTTGCCAGGAGAAGTGACAGCAAAGCAGTTACCCAGTATCCAGTAATAAGCCTTAAAGGATTCTTACACCAATTTAAGAGAAGTAGTTAGATCCAGCTTTGAGCTATCTGTCCAAAGTAGGATTGAGAAGAATATGTGAAAAAAACAAAAAACAAAACAAACAAAAATAATAAACCCACCATAAAACAAAACCCACCAAAACAAAACCACAAAACATTTAAACCTCAAAATTTGTCTGGCCCATGTTTTTTTCCCATTACAAATCTTGTTTTCAAACTTTGCTTGCTGAATCTGAGGCAAAAGAACTTAAGCAAAACAATCAAGACTGTTAAGGGTTTAGAAATTGGAAGCCCTCAAATCTCTTGAGTTCTGTAGTACTCTGGAGCCCATCTTAGGACATGGAAGCAGTCAATATCATGATATCAATATCTTGAAATACTAGCTGCCATTTCTTAATTTTTCACTTTTTTTTTTTTTTTTTTTAATAAAAATGCTGTAGTGCGTGGTTTTAAAGTAGGAAATGGGGTAAATGCATCTTCAGTTCTTCTGGATGGCTGCTTGTACAGTCATTTCTCAAGTAAGGGAAGCTTCCCAGGCAGTTCCAAAAATTACCTTCTTCATGAAAAAAATCACATTTCAGAACTGTTGTGAATTAAATTACTCTGCTTTGTAAAAATACAAAGTTACAGCAGTCTTAATTTATTTTGCTGAACTGCTCACACTATTTTCAAGTATTCTTAGTTTATAGAATGTGAATTAATTCTTCTGTATCTTTTGGTTGACATCAGTAAATCTCACCACTGTACAGCTTGTGTCCTAGAGATGTAAAGAAACTATAGCAAGTGCTTTTTACCCATTTCAATTATTCTTGAAACACCATTAGCTATACAGGTTATTTTATTGTTCTCAGTTCCACAGAGTTAGTGAGGTAACTGACCACATTCTGCATTTTCTGAACAGCTACTTCAGTTAGGACATTTTGTTGTTTGTTATCAAGTTTCTGTAATTGATTTGGGAAGCTTAGGCTACTTATCAGATAAGCGTTTCTCCAGCATCTAATTTAAGATCTGACATGCATTTCTTGATTTTATTACCTCTTGTCTATGTCCAGACTAATACGTGGCCCTGCAGTAGCACATGTAGTAACTGTGTGGCTCTTATATGCTGAACACAGAATTCCTGTCACTGGGGGATTCAGGAGGGGCAATGTGTCAGTACAGCTGGTGTGCTGCAGGAGTTAGCAGACAGATCCACGTTGGAAAGCACAAGCAGGTAGCTGTGAGTCCTGGGGTTTTAGTCATAGCCATTCTGTGTTCAGTCTGCTTGCCTTTCATGAGGCTGTAATACTGAAACACAGAAGCACCTATGGGTTTATGTCTCTGGTGTTGTACCAGAAACACTTAAATAGCCAGAGGAGACTTTTTTTTCCTAATTTTTTTTTTTCTCTTTTACTCACTCTAGTTGAAAATACATGTTTCTCTCTGTCAAGTGACAAGACTCCAGACCTTGTTTTGGGCAGTTGGACATTGTTTCTGACCCAACTTTCTTACCTTTCATCATAAATGGCTGTTGTAGACGTTTGCAAGCTAATGGGGGAGTCTTAAGCAGTTTCTTTATATGAACAAATCAGCTGCTGTGATTAATTTAATTTAAGCTGTTTCCCATGCTTAAACTTGTGTAATGCCTTTGTCAACCTGTAGCTGAAACAGTACATTGACCTGTTCAGTGCTTGGATCTTAAGCCAGTTTAAAAATATTCGTGTGTTCTTCAGGATTATGTCTTGTAACCTACATCTTGGATAGAAGTGCTTAGCAATGGAGAATATCCTGTTAGCTGTATATCTTTTGCAAGGCTGTTAAGGGATATTTATACTCTTTCTGCACAGTAGGTAATTGATAGTTGGGAATGGGAAGTCAATGTAGCCTCTTCCTTCATAGTTTCTGTGGAAACTCTGTTGCCACAGAGTTAAATTATTGTGTTTGATATGTAATGGAACTGGGTGAGAAGTTTCTGAATCATTGAGAGGATAGAAGGATTATTGAGGGAGGAGGTTTAAGCACAGGGTTATAATTTGGCTGCAGTACAAGCCCAGTTATACTGGTCTCTTCAACTGTATCATATTTATTTAAACAGGCTTTGTTGTTGCTGTTGATTTCCTTTTGGACTGTCTAGAGCTATCAAGGTAGCCAGCTATCAAAACAACTGTGTTGTGGGGTTTTTTTCCTCGGTGATTAAGCTGCATCACTACAGCATTTATTTCTTTGCAGTTCCTTTTTTTAAAAAAATAATGATGTGTTTAGTGATGCATGGTCTGAGCAAAGCTGTTGGCTTTCTCTCAGTAGAACTCATAGTTAAATTTGACCTGCAACATTGAACTTGTTTTCAGTTCACAGTGAAAGGAATTTAGTAATTAACTTCTAGAATCCTGGTTATCGTATCTGTTTTCTTAAAGGATGATTGGGGTTTGTGCACTCTGAAGTACTGCTTGCAGAATTCAATGGTGCTTATGTATTTATGTTTTTCCTAAGAAAACACCATGATGGGTATCTGAAGGCTTTTCACTTGTATATGCATAAGTCTGAGGTCCAAACCCCAGGCACGTTTGCACTTCAATCATAACATCAGTTACTTTCCTACCTTGCATTGAAATTAAACGTAATACTTTTTTTCTCTTACTTGCAAGAGAAAAATTTTATCACGTGGTTTTTCATTGGTAGTTCAACAACAGTATATAACTATTAATTGCAGTATTCTCTTAAACGTGCAGTTGAGACCTTGCTGAGTGTTTTCTGCTTGGGCAGTGTCTGTGGAGCAGCACCTGTGGAGAATCACCTGCATGAGCTCAGGGTGACCTTGTGCCTCCTACAGCACAACCTTTGTGTCCCTGCAATATCATTTGTTGGAATCCATTTACATGCACTGATTCTCAGGAAGTAAAGATACAAAACCTCTATTAGGGAATCTGGAGTAGCTTTGTCCCTTCTCCTTGCACTCCAGACTGCTTGTTTTAATAACTTTAAGCAAAAGAGTTTTCTGAACTCTCATCAAACCAGTGCTAGACACTATTGTTGTTCAGAAGCTGATCTCACTTGAGTTGTGTATCACTGACTCCTGGTGTGGGAGTTGGTTTTATTCAGTTGTTTCACATATGGAGGGGATTATATAGCCCTATGCCAAGCTTTCATCTTAAGAGTATTATCTTTTTTTTATTCCAAGTTGTCTGCACATAAATAGAATGCAATAATGGATTCATTATTTAGGATTAAATATGAATAGACTAATGGTTTTGACTGAGCAATGGAGCACTTCTGCTACATGTAGTGGATGGTCATTCAATGGTGTTGTTTCAGTTGAAACTTAATTCTCTCTTGAAGCAGCTTCTTTTCATACTTTTGCTTAAATGAATAATGAATATTCAAAACCACTGTTGCTTCAGCAGGGGTGCTACGCAGTCACAGATAAGGGAACCAAGTTGGCCTTAGTAATACTCAGAAGTGTAAAAATAAAAATTCCATGGAAAGATGAGATTCTTAGCAGCTTCTAAATTTGAATTGATTTTAAATATTTTTATTTCCCATTTACACCCTCCCTAGATACAATTATTGGTAAACAATAATTTTAATGTTAATAGATTTAGCAGGGATTTGGTTGTTAAAACGATGGTAACAGTTTTCATAGTACAATAAAGTGACACTCAAGATGTAATCTGAACAGAACTTGTGGAATAGCAGAGTTTGTAGTTCATGAGAGTCTTTAAAACCCAAGAGCTAGGTTTATCTTAACTCTTGTATCAAAAGCAATATTCCTTCAAGTTCCTAGAAATCAAAGTTCTGTGACCTTTCAGCTATGTGAAGCTGGCACTTCAGCCAGTTTCCCCCATGAGAAAATAGAGATGTTTGTTCAGCTGTGGGAGAGAGGAGGAGCAGGACTCTTGGCTCCAGGGAAGATTCACAGCTTTTACTTCCTTGCTGAAACCCTTGGACTGTGCCCCAGCTGTGCAGTAAGGGCTCTGGAATGGTTGTTGGGGCTTCTGGGCATCCCAAGGTATAATCAGAATAAAAAGTCTCAGTTAATCAAGAGTTTCAGGATTTACTGAAGAGCATGAGAAGTATTATATGTCTGCATGCCTGAGCTGTAGATTCTGCTGGAGATACAGATCCTTAGTTCTGGGGGTTTTCTTATCTTTTTTTTCCTCAGGTGTTCTGCCTTTGTAACTGTTCAACAGTGGCAACACTTCTAGAGCTTTAGCGGTGTGTGGCTTCCCAATAATTTTGTCAGAAAGATTGCACTGCAGTAGTTACATATGAACAAATTTCTGTCAAGTTTTGGTTTCTGCCTGTGCACCTTTACTTCAAAAATAAGATTACAAATATGTTGGGGGGCTTTTCAGGCTGTTGGTTTGTTATATAGCATCTTCTTACTGCTTGCTGGTTAACCCTTCTGTAGCCTTTTCGTCCTAGGCTTCTTCCTGAAGGATCATCTAGTTGTTAAAAAGGTATTGTCTTACTATTCATAAAACAGCTGCCCAGAGCTTTGGAATCTCACCCTAGTCAATGGATATCCAGCACCATTTATACACTGGGATGGTGAATCCTCTAGGAATAAATCCATTTGTGGTCCATGTTGTTTCCAGACACATTCTTCAGTATAACAGTAATCTAACTATATTTTATCTTACTGCTTAAAGATAAGATGGAAAATTAGGAAGCAGGAAGAAATTTTATTTGTTGGCTGACCACAAAGGTTAGGGTCATGCTTCAGAATTTGTGAGATATTTAACTCTTTGTGCATTCTGCATTTAATTCTAGGGAGAGTGTTCAGAAATAATGACCACCAATTTGTATTTCAAAGCATGAAATTCAACTTCTGTATTGCCGCCAGAGGGCAGCATGTTACACGAGCTGGCCATGCAGAACTGGAAATATTTTGATTTTAAGCAAAGATGAACTTATAAAATCTGAGTTCTGAAAAGTATTACTGATTCGTTTACAAGTTTTCTGTGTTATTTTCAGCTTGTAGGTGAATAGTCCTAGAATAATTGTAATGGCATTGGCTTTCAGAGAAAGAGAAGTAATGTTACTGACATCTGCCAAGTGAAATCTAAATGTAGCTGTTTTATAACTTGCATTCTGATGCCCTTAGCATATTGCTACTCCTACATACAACTTGTATAAGACAGGTATCATGAGCTTACCACTCCCTTACTTCCTGTATATTTTTTTTAACCAGTTATAGAATTAGTTCTTCCTGGTCTTGTCTCAAGGGCAGTAAACTTAAATTTTATATGTGTACTTTGTGTGATAAAATGGACCTTGAAGTTGATTTAATTCTATGTTCACTGTTTTCAGGCTTTATCTTAAATGCATCATTTGTCCTGTTTAGGTTTTTCTTATATAGTTTCAGGTTTGGTTTGGGTATTTTTTTTTGAGATGATCATTGTGAGACTTTTTGATTCCCATGTAGCAATGTGATCTAGGAAACTCCTTATACAAATCATGTAAAGGATACTGTACTGCTATATTGTGACTCAAAAATATCCTTTGCTAGCTTTGTAGTAGGTGCTGGTGTGACACAACGGGTATATCACATATTACAAGACTTGCATTCCTACTTGTACAGTAATGTAATTTTCTTTGGCAGCATGTTACCATTATTTGAGAACCTAGCTATTGTGTGAACAATAATGAAAAACATGTTACATAAAAACAAATCACTGAATAATTTGTATACAACCCTTTTTTAATGCTGTGGTACAGATATGCTCAGTGGTCTCATGCATAAAAGCATCAGTAATTTGTGATTTAGAATAAAACCAAGAGTTAAATATTAAATGTAGACATTTTACTGACATTATACTGTTTTCTTTAATTTTTAGATTCTTTAATTCATAAATGTAGCGTATAATTTGTGTATTTGGAAGTCTGACATACATTTTTTGCAGAAGTCTCTCTTCCTTATGCAAAGTACTGGTGGTACTGTATACTAGAGCCTTGCCACCTTTAGGTGGCTGTGTATAAATCCAGATTGAATCTGGTACTGTCTGATCTGCTTTGAGGTGGAGGTGCTCAGGTATCTTTGTATGGTGATTTAATACAGTCCCATCTCAGCAGGCTTGGTAGGCAACCAGCTGAGTCCCTGTGGGCTTTACTGGTCGAGGTCTTTGGTTGTGTGGAAGTGGCTGAACTGCACCTGGATCCAGTTGGTGTGTGAGGTGCTGCAGCTGTGCTCTTGCAGTCCCCTCCACATGGTCTGACAAATCCAAACTGGATTTGAGGGGAAGCAGCTCTGTCACTCTGCATCCATGGCTCAGTTTATCTGCAGAGAGGATAACCTGACCATTAATAATTTATAGTATACTGCATGTTCCAGGTAAGAGATAGAACATGCAGTATAAAAAGATTTTTAAAAGAAGTCACTTATATGAAGTTCACCTTCTTGTCCTTGCTAACTGTGGCCCTAGCATGCAATGCCAAAATAAGCTACATAATATTCTTATAGCAAGTAGACTGCTGTTTTCAGTGGTGTTCTCAGGTGGTTATTTTGAGTCTGCTTCCACTTTGAAGCATAAGCTAACTTAAAATACATGGATACGAGAAACAAATGGAAGTCTCAAGGGATGGAAGTCTCTTTTCATGGCTGATTAGTTATAATTTTTCAGAATCTATGCCACCTGAAGAAAACATTAGGTAGATTTATTATGTGCTATATTCTTGTGAAACTATTGTTTTCAAATGGGAATTACCTATACGTGACCCATTGCAGCCTGGCATTTTGCCATGCAGAATAACATTATATGCTGTTTTAACACTAATATGTGGAACTGCAAAATCACTGATTGGATCGTAGTAGTTAGATTGTCTTTTCAAGACAACTGAAATAATAGAACTGAGGTGAAAATAATATTTGGCTATTTCAGATAAGTGTTGTCTCAGGCAATATGTTTAATATTAAAATAGACCATACTGAGCTCAGTATATTTTTTTTGTTTTGTGCAGTACATGAGTAATAACTCTGTCAAAGGGGGGGGAGAGGCTGTGTGTTCCTAAATCACAGTTTTCCAGTGCATTTCACTACTTTTTGTGAGAATAGATGTGTTATTACAGTGAACTGTTCTTCGACATAGCATCCAGACAGTATTTGATACTCAGCTGTGTTAGTCTGGAGTTTGTAGTCTGTTAAAACTATAATTTTGTTGCTCTAAGGTAATTTTTATAGGTCTATTGTAATTCTCATGAAACTTAGCTCTAAGAGCCTAGGCTCACTTAGCCAACATCTTCTAAGAATGGTTACAATTGCCAATTGTTAAGTGCTTGTTTATGTGAAGTTATCATAACACATTTTTAAGACTACAAGTTCTGTTTAATGTCCTGCAGAAGCAAGCAAGTATCCCCACAGATTCCAGCTGTGTGAATTTCCAAAATTTTTTACTTGCACCTTTCTGTAGGCCTCTGCATGAGACCATAACAGTAATTAGTGTGTTATCAGAACCAAAGACAAGTTCAAATTTTTTTTCTTATATTGAAAACTTCAGTTTCTGAGGAACTGGAATCTATGCACTGTTGGCCAAAAGCCAATTTTTTTCCTCAACTCTTAACGTGTGTTTGAAAAACGAACTCGCTTCCTAAGTGCCTTGTGAATCTGCAATGATTAATTCTTCTCATTATTTTGCTGCAAATTCTCATGACCCTCTGTGATGATTCGATCACCCACTTAGAGTTTATGCATATTCATATCTTTCTGCTCCTGCTGCAGTCGTTCAAGTCTCCTTCACTGGCTGTGGTGTGTGCTTGGTGCAGTAATTGAGCTGCAGTAGATTGATTACTCTGGGGAGCTGTAAGGCCTTTAAAGGTGAAAACATATCAGTCCTGTTAATTAGGAAACAAAGCTCTGGTGGCAAGTTCAGCAGTCAAATGCTTCCAGTGTAGAAATGAGGAAAGGTATGATTTGTTCCTCTCCATGAACCCTGTTTACTTTTTTATATTTGAATTAGATCTGTATTTGCTGTAATAGGCTTGTGCTGAAGATAGCTTATCTTATATGATTGCATAGTGGTGATATTTAAAGCAAAAAGAACTCTGGGTTTGATATTGATTATAATGATTAGCTGCTGCTAATCACTTCTGAAATTTTACATTATTTTAGGCATTATGTGACCTATAAAGTTAAATGAGAGATGAAAAATGGAATCATTGATTGTAAACTTTAACCCAAGCCATCTGTATCATTCACTTTTTCAGACCTGAATGTCAAAGTCTTTTCTCTGAATTTAAAACAATAGGTTTTCAGAAATCATGATAAAACTTAAGGCCTCTCCTTTTTACTATTAAGATATCTATTGCCTATCAAGCGCAAGATTAATTAAAGAGAACACGTTCTTAAAATTAGGTGAATATTAAATGGTAGCATAAGGTTTCATCCAGCAGACAGCATCCTTACATCATCATTGTAAGTACCCTGTGGTTTTATGTTGCTAAGCACTCTAATCTAGAGTGGCCTATTACAAAGATATTAAGGGTAGGGGAAACCATCTGCCACACAATCTATCCATAAGGGTCAGAAATAAATAATTTAAAAGTAATTTATGTATCTTAAAAACCACTTTTTCCCTGTAATCACTGGACAACAGATTGTGGAATACAGATGTTATGAAAATGCCACTGTTTTTGTAAACAATGTGTGATCCATTGCTACTTCAGGGTAGGTTATAGGATGCTGTTGTCATACCTGTTCCTGCTGAGGTCAGGAGGAAAAGTCTCGCAGAAACAACAGCATGTGTGATTGGACTCCAATTAGTACATCTTACACCAAAGGATATTGCATTCATTGTGGTTTTTTCCCTCTATTTTAGGCATTTATTAACACTGCAAAGGAGATCTATGAGAAGATCCAGGAAGGAGTTTTTGACATTAATAACGAGGTAACTTTTAGTACTCTAAACCCTTTTGGTTTGTTTGTTTCTTAAATGTACATTTGCCTTCTGCAGAAGGCTGGACAGTAAGAATTTGTTCCATTTGGATATAGGGTTGTCTGCCATTGTGATAAAAATGGATTAAAATAAGTGACCCTATCCATCCATGAAGCATCACAAAATAATATAAATCCCCAAAAGAGAAGAAAATCCACTTTCATCCAGTTCTCCATATGGTGTCATCTGTTTTCAAAGATAATTTTCCACTATGTAAATGGGGGAACATGTTGATATGCCAGATGCACTCCATGAGCTGTCCAGTGTAGGGGAGGGATTGCTTTGAGAGTTACATAAAAGACTTTTGAAATGTTCCTGCTTTAGGTGGCTGGATTCTGTAGGGAATAAAAGATTAGCCATTTTGCCTATGCACATTACTGAAATTACAGATTATCAGTGTCTGTCTCTTTGCTTGTTTGGGATGGGGGTGGGGAGGTAAAGCAGGGAGCACTTTCATAATGCAAGAGCCTAGAAAGACCTGTAATGTCTTTTGAATTTTTAAATGATTGTGGTGTTGAAAATCTTGAGCAGTTAGGAGAGAGGTTTGTGGCCTCAGAAACAGCAGATTTATATTCACTGGTAATACATAGAAATACCAGGATCATATAAAAATGTTAGGATTGTATAAACTCTTGGTTAACATTTGTGTGATGTGACTTTCTAGTTTAAATTGGATAGGGTGAAGGAGTCAGCCGTTTCTGGTGCCCAAGTTTTTTATCCTGCAAGTCCCTAGATAATATTGCTGAGGTGCTTAGTGAAACCATGCATGGCAATCAGCACTGCCACTCTCTCCTCTATCTGCTCTGTGAATAGGTGCATTCTCTGTCTGGGACTGTCAGTCTGACCCTTCTCTTTAAGTAGTTGCAGAGTAGTACTTTGAGTAGTACCCAAAGAGTAGTGAGGAAATTGGCAGGACTCACTTAAATACCTTCAGCTCTTTTTTGCTTAATGTATTTCAACATCAGAAAATGTAGACTATTAAAAGTATTGCTGTTACGACTTCAGAAGGAAATAATGAGAAACTTCAGTAGTAGGCAAAGTATTGCCCCTGTACTCAGCACTGGTGAGGCCACACCTCGAGTACTGTGTCCAGTTCTGGGCCCCTCAGTTTAGGAAGGATATCGAGGTCCTGGAGCAGGTCCAAAGGAGGGCAACCAGGCTGGTGAAGGGACTCAAGCACAGATCCTATGAGGAGAGGCTGAGGGAGCTGGGGCTGTTCAGCCTGGAGAAGAGGAGGCTCAGAGGAGACCTCATCACTCTCTACAACTCCCTGAAAGGAGGGGGTAGCCCGGGGGGGGCTGGTCTCTTTTCCCAGACAACTCTCAGCAAGACAAGAGGGCATGGTCTCAAGTTGTGCCAGGGGAGGTTTAGGTTGGATATTAGAAAGAATTTCTTTACCGAGAGGGTGATCAAGCACTGGAATGGGCTGCCCCGGGAAGTGGTGGGTTCTCCATCCCTGGAGATATTTAAAAAGAGACTGGATGTGGCACTCAGTGCCATGGTCTGGTAACTGCAGTGGTAGTGGATCAAGGGTTGGACTTGATGATCTCTGAGGTCCCTTCCAACCCAGCCAATTCTATGATTCTATTTGCATTGTGAAACTTGTAGCTACATAAGACTTGAGTAGTAATCCTTCAAAGACACCGATTGGAACTGGGAAATGTGTGTGCGTACAACACCCATGGTGTTTTGGTGAAACACCTCAGCTTCAGTAATGATGAAAAACTTACAGAAAACTCTAACATTATTTCCCCAAAAAATGCACCCAGCGGTGCGATATAAATTGGACAGTAATGAGAGTGTGTGAAAAAGCATGCTCATTGTATCTGTCGAGTTTCATATAGTAGCTGACTGCTTTACTGTGCCTTATGGAGCTTTGATTGCAATATGCTGTCAAGAGCCAACAGTCCGTGCTATTTATTTGGCTTTATGCCAAGTCTGGCTCCTTGATTCCTCAAGAAGTTGCTATCAGCCCAGAGGGGGCAAAACCAATGAGCCATAGGGCATGCTTTTTATTAAAGAGGAGTCAAAGAGCGAAAAGAAACCACATCAGCTGCTGTCAATACTGAGCTAGTGCCAGAAACCCCAAGGCTACTACTGTTGCAGAACAACTGCCAAGCACTATAAATCTGAGATTTACTGTGACGCAAAGTTTCCTTAAGAGCTTAATTTCTGAAGCTACTGTATTACTTTTCTCAAAGTGCTGTATTTTTAGGTAAAATCCACTTGAGGGAGTGAGGGTTAAGATATAAGTGTGATTTTGATGAATGAAAGAGCTGCGCTGTGTGTGGGTTCTTGGCAAGCAGCCATGTCTTTCGGGATCATAGAAATTATTGATGACACAGAACACTCGTATGCCCTTAGCCTCTACAGCTGATTCAACACAGAAAGAAATGCTGTCTAGAGAGGAAAAGTTTTATATTAAACTATTAAACTAATGGAGGTTTTGGTGAGAGGGGAGAGGTTATCCGTTGCTAGCAAATGCTATGTATTATTAAGGCCTTATACCAAGTAGTATTCAAATACAATTCTTGCTCTGTGTATTCATGTTAGGAGTTTAAAGTACAGAGCTCACCGTGGAAATAAAAATTAAATGAGAAGAAAAGCATCTTCTTTTAAATTGTGTTTAATTGCCAAAGACATTTTGCTAAAAAAAGCATACCTAAACTTTGCTTAAAAAAAAAACAACTATATTTTGCTATACTTAGTGCATACATTAGGAGCCTTTGCTATAAAAAAAACAAAACAAAAAAAAAAAACTTTTCAAGTATATTAATGTTGTAAAATAATTACACTGTGTATTAAACTTTGTTCCAGGCAAATGGCATCAAAATTGGCCCTCAACATGCTGCTACTAATGCAACACTTGCAGGCAATCAGGGAGGACAACAAGCTGGAGGAGGCTGCTGTTGAGCCTGTTTTTACTTTCTAGCTGCCTGGATGGGGCCTACTAACTTGTTTGTTCACCCTTCCCTTCCCCCCACCCTGCTCGCCTCCACTTCAATTCGACTGAGACATGAAACTTGTAAGTTGGTTTCCTGTTGCAGAAGAAGACTTTATCCTTCAAATTCTTGTATAACTTTGAATAAATGGTTAATGTTCACTTAAAGACAGATTTTGGAGATTGTATTCATATCTATTTACATTTGATTTCTAGGTCAATTGATGTGATTATTTTTGTTAAATGTTGTCTTGTGCCCTTGACTACGAACTGAATTGTATTAAACACTACAAAGTCATCTGAGTATTTTAATCAGTTTGTGTAGTTAGGTTTCCCAGCTTCTGCGGTTACCTAATGTTTAATATTGTAGAGCTGTCCTCAAGTTTTTTGTCAATTTTCAAGGCTATAAAGAGAAGCGGAAGGACTCTTTTAATTCTGTATTTATCACTTTCTGTATATATAGTTTAATAACCTGCTTGGGTGTACTTGCCAAGCTAGAATTCTTTAATGCATTTGCATAAATTCTATACTACTTAGAGCTTGAAAACTACAAAAGCATTAATAGAAGTTGCTTGGACGCTAAATTTTAAGCCTTTTTGACATTGTTAGCATGTTCATCCCCCCCTGCCATTATCCTGAAGTCCAAGAGAAATGCTTAATGTATATTACTAGAGGCTACATACGTGCTATCTATTTTAATGCCAAATGTTTGCTGTTTGTCCACAATTTCCACAGCACCTCTTCAGAAATGGATTAGCTGTTTGCCTTAACAAATATTACAGGTAAAAACAGAGTGTGAATGAAAAAGTAGAGGAGGAGTTGATAAATTTAAAATGGCACATTATAAAAACGGTAATCTTTTCTTAATGCTTTTTTCTTGTTTACCACTTGATTTCTAGGTATATTTTTCATGCAAGGACAGTTTTTCAACCTAAATGTACAGTGGTTGTGTAAAGTTTTCTTTTAGTGACAACTTGTAATCCTAAATATGGTAAGCATCTTGTCTATTGTGAAGAGGGTGTGAAAATAAAATCTACCAGTTTGGAAATCTTGATGAAAATCAAAACTAGAAATGCTTTTGGTACTTATTATGGTGGTGGTTGGGGGCGTGGGGTTGTTTTTGCCTCAGATGAAAAGGTTGCAATGGTACAAAACAAAATTCTGTGTTTATTTGTTGAAGTACAGAATATTCATGCAACTTTCCCTACAAATGAGGAAACAACTGAGTTTCTACCACATCCTATTTATAGAAACTGAAGATAGAATTCTAGGTCATGCTTCATATATAAAAAAAAAAAATAAATTTAAAAAGTGGAAGGGACTTTTGTGTTACTGGACCAATACTGACTGTAACATAACACTGGGAGACATGGATCCTTGTGTCATCCATTCTTATTGTCAGAACTTTAACATCAGAAAGTAATAAACTTCCTGACAGTTACAACATAGCAGTGGTTCTGACTAAATAGAGTTTAAAATACATGTGGAACCTTTTGTTTGTATCTGGGGAAAGGGACAACCAATAAGGATTTATGTCAATTGACAACTTCAGATCTTTTCTTACACATTCAGGAGCATTATAAGCAATGCAATATAATTGTGTCATCTACTTAAATTCTAAAGAGGGTGCTCAATTTATGTACTTTCAGCTGTTAACTGTTTACTACATGATGTTTGCATTTATAAAAGTGGATTGGTTGAAGTTTGAAAACTGTGTAACAATAAAACCACAGGACTTAATTGCATTGATGCTGAGGGAAAACTGGATTGTAGTAACTAGCTGCTCAGAAGAAGGAATGAACAAACAAGAGTATGTGCTTGGATTAACTGCTTGAAGATTTTTTGGAACTGGCAACATTGCAGAACTCAACTGCTTGATATGAGAGGGGAGAAAAGCACAGCCTTCAGTAGCAGCTTCAGCTACATTATGAATGGGAGTAAATTTCACTTAGCCATAAAAAATTGCTCCTGGTCAGGGAGCAGAGGAGGGGAATATGAGAAGGACAGAAATGTATGCTGTTTTAAGTGGTGATGATTTAGAAAGCCACTGGTTTTCTGAAAGCATGGAGGATGTATAGAATTGACCAGGAATATAGGGTTATTACAGCAAGGAGTCACTGTCACTTGTGGGTTTGGGTTTGTTTTTTGGTTTTTTTTTGGAGGGGGAGTGAAGGGTAGGAGAAATGTGCTTAATATAGTGATGTGCATAATGTGAATATGGATTTTTGATCCTGCTGGCTGGCCCTGACTTATATGCCATTTTTACACTGGGCATTATATAAGTCTGGTCCTTTCAAAGAGGAGGTAAAGGAAAACTTAAGTTGTGGTTCATTCTGCCTGGCTTTTTGTCACTAGCTTTATGTATACGTAATCCTTTTGTTGCCAGTTAGGAATATGTGTTTTAGTTGTCTTTTGAGAAGCCATGGATCTACTTTTATCCCATTAGAATCTGTAAACTATACAGCATAAAACCTAGCACGTGCTTCACAAGTTTATTCCTTCACAGATTAGGGTTTTATTTGTACATGACCGACTGATAACTTGCCTAGTAGAATTCCTGCTACTTTTATTGGTTGCATTTTCATAACCAAAGAATTAAAACATTTTGTTATTGCCCAGCAACTTGTACAGCTGTTATATGTACTGTAAGACTTACCACACCACTTACTGCACATACCAAGGTGCAGTTGCCCTGTACTCCCAGTTTAGCACATGGTATAAACCATAGTTAATTTACAAAAGAGTACCTTTAGAGTGACAGAGCATCTTGGCAGGATTTTAAGACTTATCTCTTCTACTTAAAATGAGATGATCTGTACATTTTGTCAGTCATTTAAGAAAAAGTAATACACATACCCCTCACTCGTATGTGTGTTTGTGGACTTGTGTTTCTGTGGACTTGCACAAGAATAAATCAGAATTATTCAAGATCAGACTCAGCAGTGACTTAAGGTAAATGACTGCCAAAATACTCATCAATATGCTAAAATAAAAAGGGACTGTCTGAAACATGTAGCAGACAGCATGTCCTCCCTTCCCTGCTCCAGAGCTATGTCTCGTCTGCTGTTTTATGCTTTTTGTGACACTTCTTTCATTGTGTTGCTGACTTAAAGAGTGCCTTCAACTGCAATATTTATATATTGGTGGGGTTTGAAGGGCACCAGTTAGTTTTAGGTTAAATGGCATACTTTTAAGCTTGGAAAGCAATTTCTGCCTTACAAGTTTACCTGTGACTGTTAAAGAGTACTAAAGCTGTTCTTGAGAAGAAAATAAAATCTCCTATCAGGCTCTAAGTTATAGTTAAACTGAATCTGAATGCAAAAATGTGTATTAAAAAAACCAGAACCTTTAGAATCATGGAATCACAGAATGGTTTGAGTTGAAAGGGACTTGGTCATCACATTCCAGACGCCCCTGCATGGGCAGGGACATCTCCCACTAGACCAGGTGGCTCAAAGCCCCATCCAGCCTGGCCTTGAACACTTACAGGGAGAGGACATAAAAATGCTGTAAGACAATTTTTGCCATTAAAGATTTTTTCATAAAGTAATAATTCTAAACGAGGCACCCCAGTGTGCCTGCATTTTTCTCAAAAGTTGGTGTCAGAAGGCTATTGCTTTGGTAAATGCTGAAGTCTGATTCTTCTTGGTGGTCTATTATTTTGACACTACAGACTGTCCCACAGCTTTCTTAGATTTTTTTGTTGGTTTTGGTTGTTTTGGTTTTTCCCCTCCTAAATCAAGTTTCTCTTGTATATTATTTCTTTTTTGTATTGTCTGTTCTGGTATTTGTTCATGCAAACTGAATGCAGTGAGTGAAGTGCTGCTCTCCATCTTCCCTACTCCATGTCCATTGTATGTACATTTCAGAGAATTTGCCCAGTATGGAACATTTGCTTTGGGGGTGAAAGGTTGGGCAGAGAGAGAGAGAGAGAGAGACACTATCTTACTGCATGATAAAAAAATCATGAGGGAAGTATTGCATGAGTTCTGTTACTTGTTACACCAACCATGGGAACTGTTTTGCATCTGGGGGGTGGTGTGGGTATGATTTGCCTATTACTCTTCCACTATTGCATGGGAAGAGAAAGGGGAGAAGGAGAAGGCTGACAGGTTTTATTTGGATATCTTAATAAATTTGTTTGCTGGTATCATACTTGAGATTTGTATATACTTAATGTTCCTCCCCCTAAAATCTCTGGGTTTTCTTCTGCCATGGTACTGCAATATAACTTTTAACAGTATGCAGTAGTGATTTATTTTATTATGGTACTGAAATCTCCATTTGTAAATAATCCAGGCTGCTGCTGTGTAAGTAGCTGATGAAATGTCTTTAGTGGGTCTGCTGCCTATGAAAGAAACCACAACATTAGGCAATAAAAACTACTAACAGAATGTTAAGAAACCAAGACCATGACAAAAGAGCAGCATGTTGTGGATCTATCATTTTTATTCTTGGGACAGATTTTATTATTTTTGGAACTCATACAAGACATGTTAAATATTGTGGATGATAAGAGGAAACAGACTCTTGGCAAACATGGAAAACCAATTACAGCATATTACCCTATTCCCCTTCCAATAAAGGAGGGGTGAAGCTAAAAGTTTATTCTTTGCCTAGCAGCTGGAGGGGAGGGGCAAGGGGGTGGGGAAGTGTGCCTGCTTTAGGATTGGGTTGAGGAAGGAGATTGTTGCTGTAGTGATCTTACTGCAGGCACTCCAAGCTGGAAAAGGCTTCTGGAGAAGTACACTGTTGTCACAGGGGCACTGATTAAAGGGATTGCTCTATAATACCAGGTATACTCTTCACTTAATACGTTTCTTAAAATTGTGTTTGCTTGCAAGCTTCAATACTGCAAATCTCCCTGTGCTGGGAATGAGTATTTTTGAAAACTTGTTTTGACAAACAAACTGAAACATGTATCTGATACTCAGACAGGGGATTTAGCTGCTACCTCCCATGGCTCTCTGTGTCATAGAGGTGAAATAAGGTGTAGGGAAAATCTACTCAATGTTTACTTAGAGGCTCGTCTACGAAAATGTCTGCACATCCATTTAAATCCCTGTCCCGAATTACAGCTTATGTAAAATTGTCCATGGCAGCATGAATGTAGGTAAATTAGCATATCAACATGGTTTTTGTTATTTCCCCACACACACACAGCAGTTACAATTTTTCAAAGTCCTTTTTTAAAGAGTAGGAGGTGTAAATGTTTATATTGGGCAGAATCTCGTTGATGGTTGGGACTGTGGTACACTTGGTGTAAATTATAGCAGGATCTCATTAGCCTTTCTGACTTAAGCAAAGCCTGTTACTATGTATCAGACTAACTGGAAACTGATGGCTTACTTTTCCTGGACTTGGACATAAAATACTGGGAGGCAGGAAACTCCTTAAGTGAGAGGACAGCTCAAAAATTACCCATGTACCACTGTCATTTTAATGTTGGCCAGGGTAAAACAGCCAAGTAAACAGTGTGTTTTCTGATTAGGGTTTGAGGAAACGTTTTCAGATACAGGAAATGTTTGAAATAATGTGACTCAGAAAATCGTTAAATAAAAGGATACTCGGGAAGACAAAAAAGCAAGGGCTTGCTTGCTGTCTGAAGATGATGGGATGTGGGGAAAGGCTGTTGGCTCAGGCAGCGTTGCCCAGCAGCTGAATGCTGCCACCTATGCCTGGGATTGTGCTGCTGCTCCAGAACCGCAGCACTGGACTCTACGTGCTGAAGGAACTTTTAAATTTGGATAACTTTATTCCCCAGGTGCACATTGGTGATGCTAAGGCTGGAATTGAGGCAGCGTCCACAGTTTGAGGAGGTGTATGCACGGTTTTTTGGGAGGAGATATGGGAACAGAAAGAGTGAGAGAGGGCATGGGGCAAATGAACTCAGCAAGTGCTAGCTCAAAAAATACTTGAATAGACACACAGCACCTCTCTGGGAGTGTTGTGTACAAATGCAGGAAAGTTTTATCTTTAATGTAGTTGGAAGCAGATTTCTACATCTTTCCTATCGCATTTTGTGAGGATGACCAGACCTTACTCATGGCTTGCTGGTTAGGTTCACATCCAAAAGTATGTAAGACAGAGAATATCTGAAAAAAAAACCCAAAACATTTGTGTTCCTGGTGTTCCTGAGAGTCAATCCAGCAAAGCATGGCTGACAGAGCTAAATTAACTGGCCACCAACAAAGGTCTGTCAGCTATCAGTGATGTACAAAAACCCAGTGGATGGTCTGTATTGATTCTCCTTGCCCTGTTGTGTTCAACTCTCATCTTGCAAATAAAACATTCCTGCAGAGAAACAAAAACACTTGCAGTGTCTCCCACAGCTATTGCTATGAAGCAAAAATTACGGTTGTGAAGTAAAGTATGTGCGGTATTGTAATCCTGCCTGGGAGATTTTTCTATGAATCCACGTAACCTCAGAGAAAAGGACATTTGTTACTGCTGAAGAAAACCTAATATATGCTTAGTCACAGCCAGTGGGCCTGCAGGACTGAACATTGTGCATCATAAATTTAACTCTTCGGTATTTTCTCTGGCTTACTTTTCGAGCCCAATTATTTTTTCTTCTCAGTTTCCAGAGCTCCATGTCTTGTTGCTTTTGAATTTCTTCCCATCTTCTGTACCTTGCTTCTCTTCATTTGTATTACTTCTCCCACCTTTTCCTTTCCTACTTGGATTTTGGGAGGGGGTGGCTGTCTAGGGGGAAATACTCAAAACAAGGAGCAGCGTATTTACAGTTCCCTGTTCTGGAAGACCTTTAGTAACTAGCACTGGTAAAAACGTTAGTTTTTAGTTAGTACTTGGGGTGATGTGATGTTTGTTTAGAACGGTGCCATTTTATAGGTCATAAGTCCACCCGTGTAATTGTTGAGGACCTGGGAGAAGTAGAGGATGTGCAAGGAAGTTTACTGAACTGTGCCTCATGTAGATGTGCAGCAAGAGACTGGATAACCTTAGCTGGTGGTACAGACCCTGAGCACGGAGCACAGGGTGGGTTGCAAGGCTGAAGGTTTCCCGTGCTGACAGGACTGTATAGAGCTGCTACATCCCCTCTCCTAGATCATCGACTAATAGCAGAAAGCCTCAGAAAAATAGAATAAAAATGTAGCTATCTATTAGGAATTTTTTAGTCAAGCACTGTCCGAGTGGTGTTTTGTTATTTTGGTTTTTGCTGTTTTTTTTTTTTTTTTTTTTTCTCTTGCTTTGTTTGTTTTGGGCTTTTTTTTTTTTTTTTTTTTTCTGAAGGTGTACAGACCTTCATTTTGCCTTACCGGCTTTCCGGTCTAATCCAATTGCTATGCACAGTGAAAAGCAGTTTTTCCTTCAGTGTCAGATGAACTCTGAAGTTCTAAAGTTGCTGGGTTATTGTTGCTCACCAAATGTAAACGGATCCCTTCAGGGCTGCAGTAGAGGAAAAGCTTCTACTGAAACTAATGCTTCAACAGCCAAAGAAAAAGCTTGTTTGCTGCAGGAAGGAGGAGACGTCTCTCATTATCTGGGTGCTGGGAGCCAGCCCGTTCCAGCCGTCTCCTCTTCCTGCTCCACAAGGACTGAGGCGTCTCTTTGAGGTATGCAAAGCAGCAATGTGATACTCCCCAGGCTTATCAACCACTATCAGCTGGATCTGCTGTTTGCTCCAGACTCCACCTTTGCTTGGAAAGCGCTTGCAATTCCATGAGGTAACTCTTCCTCCCAGCGCTGTGGCTTCTTACACCGACCATGTGCTCCTACCGTGAGCCCGGACTGAAAAATTTAAAAAGTCAACCCCGATGTTCATGTGCCGCGACTTCCTCTCTTTCTCCACCCCGCCGCGGAAGGTCGCGGTGCTTCACAGGCATTTGCTTTTGGCGGAAGGTCAGTCTGGGAGGGAGAAACACCCCACGGCCCAAGCAGAACCATCGTCCTCCTCCTGGACACGGCCTGAGCAGCCGCCCCACTCGGGCCTGCCCGGGGCAGCGGGGCCGGTCCGCTCCCGGGACACCGCCGGTTCTTCCACAAGCGTGAGGGAAAAACCTGCTCGGTCGGCACCGAGACTTCAGCGGCCGCTCCGGGGCGATACAAATCTGAGTTATTTTTTTTTTTGTTGCTCGGACTGATTAGGAACAGGTCCGGACTAAGGTACCATAAACACCTATTAAACTGAAATAAATATGTCTACAGGGGGCTTAAGTTAAACGGGTGCAGCTTTGCCTGCGCGGGGGAGCCGGAGGGGCGGCGAGCCCACCACACGGCGGCCCCGGCAGAGCGCAGTCCCGACGGGGTGAGGAGTGCTGGGGGTGTCTCCAAACAGAACCCCCGGGACCCGCCAGGCAGCGCCGGGACCGCTGGTCCGGAGCTCGCCTTCCGCACGGGCCGAGGGGAAGGGACCGGGAGAACCCCAGCCGGGCTCCGCGGCTGCACAGGGGGGGACGGCGGAGGCGGAGCCCGA
The DNA here is from genome assembly GCF_036169615.1 of Heliangelus exortis. Lineage (NCBI taxonomy): Eukaryota > Metazoa > Chordata > Aves > Apodiformes > Trochilidae > Heliangelus > Heliangelus exortis. The sequence goes on from NC_092423.1 coordinate 114,302,553, forward strand.
TCAGGGTGTGCGGGCAGCTGCCGTCAGGGGAAGGAAAGCCCGTCCGCCCTGACGTGGGGTGGAGCGGGCCGGGGGCGGGCGGGAGCAGGGGAGGGGTGGCCGCGGGCGCTCCGGTCGCCGCGGGCGAGAGGGGGCGGGCCGGGGGTTCCCCCTGTAGGATGGCAGCAGGGTCGGGGGGGGGGGGGCTATGCCGGTGGCTCCCTGGAAACCCTGCGGGAGGGTTGACTCGGGGGCCCTGCCCGGCCCCACCGCCTGAGCGCGGCCGTCGCTACGGCAACCTCAGTCCCGCGGGGAGGAGGGGTGCGGGGAGCGGGTGGGGTCGCTCCCCCCCGGCCCCTGCTATGGCCCCCGGGGCCACCGGCGGCAGCCGCTTGCTGCTCGCTCTTCCCTGCGGCCTCTCGTCCCCGATGCCCCGAGGGGTCCGTCCGGGTGCGGCGGGCCGGGCCCGCGTCGCTGCGAGGGGAGAGGCGAAGCGGCTGACTGGCAGTGGCCCGCGGCCGGGAGCCGCCGGGCTCTTTCGACGTCTCGGCTAAAATCCCCTGGAGCTGCTCGTTCGGGGTGTGTATGCAGTATCCAGCATCCAGCGACAACTTGGCTGGGGTTCCCGGGGGAGTTCCTGTGGTGATATATAGTTTTATATATATATATATATATATTTAAAATACATATATATATAGACACGTACGGTGGCATAAGGAAACGCGTCCAGCGTTCCAGGCCTTGCCAAACTTGTGGGGGAGGAGACGACGCGTGGCTGATGCTTGCCCCAGTCCCGCAAGGAAGGTCGAACCTGGAAAGGTGAGGTGTCCTCTTAGAGCAAGAGCCGAGGGGCCTGAGTCCTCCCCAAACTGAACGGAAGGGGTAGAAAATCCTGGCAGCACCTTGTACATCGAAGCTGCTTCCTTGGCTTTATAACCACTTTGGCAGCTGTTGGCAAGTTTAAGCCAAGCCACCTCTCCTGACCGTCCAGGGGACTTTCCTTTATAGTCCTATTATCCTGTGCAGGCAGCGCTTTTGCTGGCGGTGAGCATTCTCCCTCTTGCTGCAGGAGCGCGGAGCTGGGAGGTGCGAGGAGACCTGGGAGGGCTGTGTGAGGAGTGGCTTCAGCAGTGGAATCAGTCCCTGCATCCAGGGGATGGGTTTCCTGTGGTCACTGCAAGGGCAGCCCAGCCCCTCAGCCTTCCCCCTGCCCCGGCAGAATCTGCCGGGAGCCTGTCCCAAAGCCCCTCTGCTGTCCCAGCTCCCAGCTGCTGTGTTGTGGTACCCAGCCTATTGACTGTGAAGATACAATGTGGCTCTTCTGCTTCGAAAAGTAGTAGGAAATTTGGGATTTTTAACTTATTTCACTGTGTTTTATTATTTATAATGCTATCCCCCCCACCCCCCCCCCCCAAAAAAAAAAAAATCAACTTCTTGTATTAAAAAGTTACTGCAGTTGAGGGAAAACACTTCCACTTAATTTTTGTACTTGGCAAAATGAAGGTGAGAAAAGAAGCAGTGAAAATAAATATTTTAATGTCTAAGTGGTTAGGCAATTTAACTTTTATGTCTGTAATTTTTGCTGCACATTAGCAGAAAGTACACATTTTTACTGTCACTTATTGTACTTGTGAATGCAGCAAGTACACTGCTGCTGGACTGCACACCTTTGCACATGTCATCGGTACTGATAGTGGTTTTCATTTTAATATAAGCTAGACTGGCCTCATCTAGAGGAAAAAACCCAACAATGTAGAGAAAATGGAAATTCCCCATAAAACAAATTTTTCATTAATTAAAATCTTCTGTAGATGTTTCCATACTAAATACAACCCTTAGACAGTAAAGTTTCATCTCAAAAAGATAAAATAGCCATTTCTCATTGCTCTTATTATTAAAAACCAGTGCCACGCTTAAAGGTTGTCAGTGGCCATAGTCAGTATTTGCCTAGGCAACTCCCTCAGTTTTAACTTGCTTTTTGGACAGGTAAACCACAGGCGTGCCTGGACATTTGGCCCTTCTGAGCAGTTCATCACTGAGGAGGCAGATAACTGAACTCTCAAGTCAAATCAAAACTGTTTCAGTGCTCATGGATGAGCACCTCTTCTCCTTTTTGTGACCTCCTGATTTCCCTAGTTTAGGTGGGTTTAAATAACTGGAAAAATGAATTGTGTGCAATGCATACTTTTAGGTACAAACTGATAGTATGCATACGTTGAAATACTATTTACTAGAAAGACAAGCAGCATCTGAAAAGCACATAAGCCTAATTGTTTCCAGACACAACTGGCCTGGATTTTGTTTCCTCTTATTCCAACATTCTGACCTTGTAAAAATTATCTTGATTGTGTTATGCTAAAACAAGGCCATGATCTTGCAAAAGCTACCACGTGTGCTAGTGCTGAGGAGCACCAGGGGAAGCACTGTGCATGGAACAAATGTTGACAACATTAGGCCCCAAGTTCGTTTGTTTGTTTTCCTTTGCTTATATCTAATCACGGTGAAGCAATAGTCTCACTTCTGCTAAAAACTGAAGCTGGGTTTTCGTTTTTAAAGGAGGTCAAAAATGTGTGGTAAAACGTATGATTCTTGCAGCAGTTTAAGCTATGGGGTTTTGAGGCATTTACACTAAGAGAAAGAACAGAGAGTGTTTAAAATAAATGTATTGTCTGTGGTTTTTTCAGTCCTTCTGTGTGTGTGATATCTTTGTTTTTCAGAAGATTGTTTCTAGGGATTAGTAGGAAAGTTTAAAGACTTTGTGGCTTTGATGATAACTCTTAACAATACCATTGTACCCTTGTATAAACACGTAAAGAAGACTTAGGACAGCATAAAGTGTTAGATGTGCTGCTGTGTCTGGCACTGGATAGCTTCTGAGTATAATTATATTTTCTGTTTGACAAAAATTCAAGGCCCAGGTACATTGATCCTTTTATTGCACTAACTCCTGCTAGTCATGTATTTGGGAATCTGCAACTTACTGGCCTTAAATCTCTGTGAAGAGTTGTGACAGGAAATCATCTTTCCAGCCTGTTGAAATGAACAGATGATCCCTCTCGTTATTTCTTTGAAAGCTCTCCTTTTGGGTTTTCTTTTTTTTTTTCAGGATCAAGAATAACTCTGTATTTGCATCTTTGTCAGCAAGGCTCCCATGGGGCAATCCTTGTAAGCACTGGGATTGCCTGTTTGGTAGCAGGGAGGCTTACAAAAAGCAGCTCCAGGTGGAAGTGGGCCTTTTCCTGCTCCTCCCTCCATCCTGCAGCTTTCATCCAGGCCCTGAGAACTGCCTGCCTTTCAGACTAAGCTACCAGTGAGAGAGAGTTGTGGTCACTGGGACAAGGTATTAGGATATCAACCTTACGTTGATTAATTTACATATAAATGTTCAAGGAGTTTCCTTGTATATAATGTAGCCCATCAGTATGATAGTGGTTATACAACAGCAAATGTAACTTTAAAAATTAAGCCTATCTCTTAAAAAAACCAAACAGATTTTATGTGTCATTAAACTTGCTTTCTAAGATGTTGGCATGAATAAGGCTGACATATTGTTTGGGCTTTTGTTTTGTCAACGTTTCTCATTTCCCTGCAGAATGCAAGGTGAAAATGGTGTATGGTAGATTATTTATGAAATGCAGAAAACTAATAGCATATGCTGTGTTCATGTTGGTAGCCTACTATGCCAAAGATCAAGCAATGAGTATTAGTGCTGCTGTATCTTCTCACAAGTGTTCTACTTCGTTTCTGTTAAATTGCAGAAGAGCTTCAAGTAAAATCCTGCCACTTTAGAAGCAGTGATATAATCTGTTCCTTCAGTGGAAAAAATACAGTGTTTTCTGGCTTGCATTTCTAGAGAGAGAAAATACAATTAGTCCATTGCTTAAAAAATGGGCCATTCAGTTCAGCCATACTTGGTGTGCAGCCTACAAAGTGTGAGCTGTGGTATTGCAGATGCAGCAAACACCCTCCCTCCCCTGCTGCCACAGGATGAAGACACGAGGTCTTTCTGCCCTAGCTGAAATAAGCCAGTTCCATTCATCTGCCAAGAATGTACAAGTAAATATAGTGATTGTGTAAGTTGCTTGTCATACCTGAAGTATAAACAAATTTGTGCAGAGGAAAGGTGAGTGTCTGGCAGGTTTCTTCAGTACTGCAGAGCTGAGGTGTGCCTCTTTAAGAATAAGGAAAATTGTAGATATTTACACAAGACAGAAAGAGAAAAGGTGCAGAATGGAGGGAAACAAAAGGAGGGGTTTTGTGGTGGTGGTGATTTCTTCACCACAGAACACTTCTACTTTCAAATCACCTCAGCACGAATGACAAGTATGCAGCATCTTGTGGAATCAGACCTAACATTTCTCCTATGAAACATATGGACGAAGTGAGGTGTTCCCTTATATGTGGGTTGGTGCTATCAGAGTACATTTTCTTAAATTCATTTCCTATTTAGTATTTGCAAGGTTCAATTCCCAGTGTGTTGCTTTGATTACTTTGATGATCAAACTCTACTTAGCTAGGTAGTTGTGTTTTTGCTTGCAGTGCAAGGGATACGCATCCGTCTGGTTTGTGAGAAACTGTTAAGATTGTAAGTTTAAGTCCTTACTTGTTTTCTGAATGTGTCTCACACTTTTTGAGCCCCTCAGTGCCCCCAATAATTAACGCAGGCTAAAGTGTGAGTGCATTATCCTTTTCCTCTGTATGATGAGAATTGATTCGTATTGAGAGTTTTGGCTCTTTGAAGAGTTCCATGCCAGTGAAATGAAGATCACAGCTGACAACTTCATTGCTCTTTCACAGAGGAACTCTATGATAACCTTTAAACTTAACTATGTATGAAGCCATTTTCTAAGGATTGGATCTGAAATAGTGGAAGGAACAATTTATTTTACTTTTTGTCATCTATATAAATGTGCAATGATTTTATATATGTTCCTATATCCTTCTGAAATGAAATTTTCCATGCTTACCCCTCTGGAGAGAGAAAAGACAAGGCAGAGAGGGAGAGAGGCAGAAGACATGTCACCAATTACTCAGCTGTAAGGCACCAAGATACTACTGTAGTAAGTGCAGTGTAAGAAAACACAAAGAATAAAATAGATATATGTGAGCATGTTTATGAAATGTCTCTAATTACACCAAGCTGGGAGGATGGTGACCGCTATGAGTGATCAATCAGTCCAGAAATCAAAATGAACTTAGTAAATACAAAAGTGAAATTCAATTAAAATAATCATCAGTTTCTTGCAGAAATCAAGGTAGATGGTTATAGGGGGTTTGTAGAGAATCACAAGCAAAATAACAATGGACAATGCGATGCATTTGCAAAATGCAATGCTCTCTTAGGATTTATCAATAGGTGGCATATGTAAGTCATAGAGAACAATGTAAAGATGACTCCACTAAGTGCCAGTAAGGCTTCAGCTGCAGTATTGCCTTCAGTTTCATGTTCTGTGCTGAAAAATAACATAAAGGACAGGGCGAGAAAAATAAGAGATGTAGAATTCTTGTGTTGGAAGTGGTGAAGGAAGGAAGGATGTTGAACCTGAAACATGTTTCAGAGAGAACTGGGTAAATTTTCCATTGTCTAAAAGGTTAGAAGAGGTCTGATCCACTGTTTTTGAATGCTGAGGGAAATATGAGATAAATTGTATCTGTACAGAGGGAAGATGTCTTGGACTGTATATTAAGAGGGTGGGAGGATGATTTAAAATTGGGTATTAGGAGAGTGAGGGGGGATGCAGCAACAACTTTTTCATCATTGCAGTGAAATACCAGAACAAACTACTTAGGAAGTTTGGGTATCTGCTTCACAGAGGGTTTCTAAGAACAGGTTAGACAAACATCTGTTGGGGATTGTCTGGGGCTACTTTATCCTGTCTTTGTGCGGCCTGGGGGAACCAGATGGTCTCTTCAGATCCCTCTCAGTCCTCTTCCTAGAAGTTTACCAAGCAGGGAGGGGAATGGACCTGAGTTTAATGAGAAAACTGTATCATCCTATTAGTTGATCCTCTTAAAGAACAGAAAAAGAATCAGAGAGAAACCAGGTCTAACTTAACTGTATAAGTAAATGTTTCATTTTAATTGCGGCTGACTTGCGATTTTATGAAGCACTTACAAAAGAATACATGGAAAACTTATAAAACTAAACACATTTAAGGTGTTCTTCACTGCATGTGTAGTGTGACAGTTTCAAGAAGCAATTTTAAACGCGTCTGTTTCTCAGTGAAGACAAGCAGTAAAAATAACAAGTTTGTAAGTGTTTTTCAAGGATGTTATACATGTGTGTTTGGCTGTGGGTTTTAAATTGCCTCCCATTTTAAAACAAGTAATGACTGCATGTGGAGGCATTCCTGAACGTTGCATCTGGGTGCTCCTTGCACATGCAAATCCAGAAAAAATAATCATCACAGATCACTTTTGCTCCCTAGTCCACAGAAAGAACAAGCTGTTCAGTACCTGCTCAGAAAAAGCTATGGCAAAGGAAAGCTGAATGGACATGTGAAAGCACCTCACTTCCTCAGCAGGTGAGCTCTCTGGCTGCAGTGGTGTTTCCCTCCCTCTCCCCCTTCCCTGGGTTGTGCATTGGGAAGTTCCAGTGAAATACATCTGCTGTGGGAAGTCCTGCTCACCACGAGGAGACGTGACCTCCTGGCGAGTCAGATCCAATTTTACGGGCGGCTCTGAGTCAGGGTGGAGCCCGTGAACTGAACTTTGTGTGCAAGAAGGAAGTGATGTTGATGGCAGCTTGTGTTGCTAAGCAGATGAGTTGCTGTATTTTCATGTCAGCTGACAGTTTCGGCCGGGTGTGTGACTTCATTCTTAGATATGATGCCTTCCATTTATCAAGGACAGAGGTCAGAAATTGTCGGCGCTCTGATAGCTGTGTCTCTCCATATAAGAAGAGGCATGTTCTACTGAGCCATCTAAGATGAAAGTGGGAGTCCTGAATGCTGCTGCTGCATGGTGAAAGCAGAAGTGACTGTGAAACTCTCAGACCACGTCACAGTCCAAAAGCAAGCCTCCTCACAAGCAGGGATGTTGTGGAGTAGGTCTGTTCCCTGGTGTTGCTCCATTTTTATAAGAACTTACTGCCCTTCCTGGTTAAAGAGGTGACCTGTCTAACTGGGTGTCTTATCCCCAGCAGTGATGGCAACAGGAGGGCTGAGGTGAACAGCTGGGCACTGGCCTGTTAAGTCAGAACTTAGGTGGAAAGCTAAAAGATCCTGCTTCTTTGGTAAACTAACCAAAACAGGCAGGGAGACTGGGAAGGATAGTGACTTGTTTATCAACTCTGTGCTGCTGGCACCACAGTGGGTGCTGCCTTCAGCTGTCCAGATTGTCACGGGCAAGTGGCAGTGTCCAGGCAGTGTTGCTGAGAGACTTGAGGGGGGAGAGTGCAGGCAGGTTCAGAGCAGCTGCCCACAACTGCAGCCCTGCAGCCCACTGGTGAGCCACCAGTGTGCTCCTTTCAGATGGTATTTCCACCTTTTCCCTCTCTAAAGTCTTGGGTTATGTCCTTAAGCCATCCCTGAGAGCTGTAGTTTTGTAGTTCTGAGAGGTATTACTATCCCAGAAAACTTCCACAGAAAAGAATTAATTTTGAGAGCAGTATTAATTCTTGTAGTTGTCCCAGTCCCCAGGGTGAGGCAGCAGGGAAGGCTGATGTCCCTCAGAGCTGTGTCCCTGTAAGGCCTGGCAGGTGAGCAGCATGTGGATGTGAGCTGGCGGAGCTTGCTGCCCCTCTGCTTTTCTGGTTCAGTTCCTCTGTTCAGGAGCTCCCTGCCACAGAAGTGGCTGTTTGGGTCAGTTCCAGCTTTTGTCACTCTGGCTGGCTTGAGTTTCAGAAGGAAAAAAAAAAAAAAAAGTAAAAAAAAATAAATAAAACCAACCCACTCAACTGTCTACCCTGGCTTGCCTTCTGTTCCCTTAGCTTGCTGGTGCCACAGGGTGGCTCCTTGTAGCACTTGTATTCCTAATGCTTTTAGCTTTTCAGATTAAATCGTTAAGGTTGTTCTTTCTGATACTAGCTTGCTGCTTCCTGGTACTAGCCAAAATCCATGTGCTCTCAATATTTAAGTGTGCTGTACCTTGGTGAATGATTTATTCTAAAAAAAAGTATTTTAGTCTGTGCCCTTTTGGTCACTTCACCCTCTGAGACTTGTGTATTTCCATTGCTGCCTGATTTTAGAGAAACTTTGAGTAAAACTTTCACTTGTGAAAGAAAAAGAAACCATATGGGTTTTTTTGCTTCTCTCTGTTTGGCTGAAAAAACATTCAGAGATGAATAAAACATGAGTGTGTGTTGGGGTTGTGTGATTTCAGAGCCACTTTCCACTAGTCATGGGACAGAACATGACGCATTAGCTCATCTCAGGCTGCAAAATTTCATTCCAAATACCAAGCCTGAAGGGCAGCTACTCCAAGCTCAGACTTGGGCTCCTGGTGCAGTTTCACATCTCTCCTTGCACAAATAGAAGTAAACGAAAGGCTGTGACATACAAAGTTGTTGAAGTTTGGATACACCTGTGCAGAATTTTCTTGGGAGCTGAAAGTTCCTTCATCAGTGCAAAGAAGACAGCTGGAAGAAGCCAGCCGGAAGGTAAGGCAAAAGCACGAGTACTTTCTGTCAGAACTGATGCACATTTGGACCATCACAGTGCTGAGCAGGTGAGGAAAGAAGAACTTCATAGAGCCTGTCTCAAGCAGGGTGAGTTGCTCCCATCTCTCTGTGCCCAGTCCTTAGCATAAATAGCTCTCAAACAAACCAAATACCTGGAACTGGGTGGTCAGGAATGAGGCAGAGGCTGCTGGGGCCTTGTGGCCCAAAGGCCTGCCTGTACATAGCTTCTGTGGGGACTCAGCAGGGTCAGGTGTCATCCCTTGTCCTTGGAAATGACAATGTCTAGACCTTCAGATCACATTTCAGTGTACCTGCCTTTTAAAATAGATGATGGTTCTGCTGAATAAAGAACCTTCCTTTGTATTTTCATGTGATACTAAATACTTTGCATTTTGTAATACTGGTGGTTTAAAACAGATGTAAATGCTGCTTGGTAATGTCTGTGCTGTACTTCTTATGGAGTACATTAACTTATCTGTGTAATTATGCCTGTCATGCCCAGTGACTTGCTCAGCTTTGTACAAACTATCCCCACCTTGAAAGTTTACCTAGCTCGGTGATGTGTAGCAATTCATTGGGGCTTTGTTGGTGCACATACCCTTGCTCTGCAACTGCTGTTGAAATTCTCAGCCATTAATGCAAATTCTTCCTAATCTGTGAGCCAAATGGCTGCCTGCATCATCAGATGGATTACTTCGTCCCAACAGCATACAAAGGGTTGGGTGGCTACAAGTGAATTTTCATCCCTGTCATCTTTTGGATATTTAATAAGCTCTTACAAATAAGGTTAATCATTAAAACTTCCATGTTGCTGTTTCCTCACTTTCCTACAGAGCTGCAAAGTGCTTGTGATAACTCGGGGAATTGGAACTTTCTCTTTGGGGACTGGCTGAAGCATGAGTTAAGGTTTCAAAACTTTTTCCTCCGTAGCAGCTACCAAAGATGAATTATTTCATCCATGTCTGGTGCTGCTGGCAAGTATGTGTGTGTGTGTGGACAGATGTCACACCAGGACCATGTCATACCTTGCAGCAGTGAAACCTCTGCAGCACTTTTCTTAACTCCCTGTTTCCTGTTGCTGCTGAGGAGCTGGAGACTGGCCCTAATTCTCCATGTTCTGTGAAAGTGACGTTTGCAGTTTCCGTTTCTCCTAAGTGATGGAAAACACTGGGAGACTCCCTTCACATTTTTATTAACTGAGTACTACCCTTATTTCATAGGCCATGGCCTGAGTATGATCTATGGGACCTGGGGAGCTGGTTCTGTGCCTTCAGTAAGAGGCATGCACTAGACACTTGGGCCTTTTTCCCCTCAGAACAAAAATTTTACACAGTACCAATTCATGTTCCCCCTCGTTGCTGGCACTGCATTAATACACTTTTTAAGGGAAAAGCTGCATTTCTTTAATTGCCTCACGCTATCACCACGATATTCTTCAGACACTTTTCATGCTCGGAAGCTTTGCAATCTGATTTCTGCTCAACAAGAAACTGAAACAAGTTTCTAGGGGGAGCAGTGAGGCTGCTGGCTCTCGGTCTCAGAATGAGTTTCTCTTGCACCTAAATCTTGGAGAAATTAAATCTTTGAAAGCAAGGGGAGTTCCAGGCGAGTTTACACTATGCCAGGGTGCTTGGTTGCCTGATTAGGGGTGCACTTAAACGATAGGGGCAGACAAAAATTCAGACTTGTGGGGTAGTGTTTCTAGGTTGTTTACTCTCTGGTCTGTCAACATACTGCAAGAGAAAACTGAAACTGGTTGCATTAGTAACTTGGGAGGATACCTCTATGTAGGGTTGGTTGCTTTGGGGGTTTTTTTCTTTCTTTTTTTTCCCCCCTGGCATATTAGAGAAATGCACATTAAAAATAGAACAATCGTAAAATGAACGGATTTGGTGAAGGCAAACTCAGGGCATGTGCTGCTTCCAATGTTTGTTGTTGTTTTGTTTTTTTTAAAATACTATTTCCATTTGCTATTTTTAACTTTATGGAAGACCATGGTGAAGAACGGGGCACGTGTTATACCACACCATCACATGTTTTCAGCTTTTCAACACATTTTTTTAGTTGAAAGAATGGCATGGCATCACCTCCCCAGCTGCTGGCCCCTCTCTCTGAGTGACTGCGCAGGCCTGCCTACACAGGAGGTGGTGATGGCTCTCCATCCACAAACCCTCCTTTCTCCCAAAAAGGTGCTTTCCCTCTAAACCCAAGAGAGATTGAGTAGGCCAGACTTGAATGACATGACGTGGAAGAGTTTCAGACTTCCGCTGGAGAAACCTGAGATATTTTTGTGGCTGTAGTGGCCCCCACAGCCACAGTACTGTCATGGATGTCTGGACTGGCAGAGCCCACAGCCCAAGAAAGAAGAGGAGTTGTTGACACCCACGTTGTCCAGGTCAGGCTCTCGGCTCAATGTGTGTTAGGAGAACATGGAGAAAAAGGTTCTATGAAGAAGTTTTCTCTCCTTCCCATAGCAGAGGTATGAGAGGAGGGTGCAGCTCCCAGTTAGGAGCGGTGGGAGGGGGAGGGTGCTCCTGCTCAGCAGCACATGATGTTGTTTTTGCCCGTCTCCAACCTGTTAAAAACAACGACTGTAAAAAGTTATCTTGTCAAATGACTGGCTGAAAATTCCTGTAATGCAGAGTGTCTTTACACTGGGTTTACATTTTAATCTCTTTATACTTTTAAGACGCTTATTTAGTTTCCAGAGCGATGCAGGGGAAGACCCTTAAGCATGCTACTGGTAATCACTTTTTGGTGGGATTTGTCTAATTTACTTACGGAATGAGGTTGTTTCGGTTTCTATCACGAATTTGCATGTATCGCTTTACAAACACGACAGCAGAAGGGCTCGGCGGCCCTCCCGGTCCCGGTCCCCGTTCCGTCGGAGCATGGGGAGCGCGGCCTCCCGGGATGGGAACAGGGTCGCGGGTGCGAGCGGGCAGCGCTTCATGGCCACTTCCCTTTGAAAACCCGACCCGCTCGGGACAAAGTCCACCCGAACCCGCAGACCCGAGCGATCCTGCCCCAGCCCCGCCTCGCCTCGGCGGCAGGGCGGAGCTCGGCGACGCGGTGCCCGATGCCCGGCCGGGGCAGGGGAAGGGGCAGGGGCCAGGGAAGGCCGCGGCGGTGCTCTGGGTTTCACTTCGCCGCCGCGTTTGGGAAGTTTGAAGCGCGGGAGTGACAGTGACACCTCCCCTCCTCTCCGGCCGGCTTCACCGGGAGTTTCCCGGAACGGGACGCGCGGCCGCAGCCGGGCCCGGCTCTGTGACCCCGCTGTGTGTCCCCCCCGCCCCGGTCACCGGCAGACGGGGCGGAGCAGCGGGGAGGTGTACGGAAGACGCCGTGCCCCGTGCTTCGTCCCCCGCCCCGCGGCAGCGCTTCCTTGCCCAGCGGCTGCAGTGGGAGCCCCGGCGGGGCGCTGGCGGGCCAGGCGGCGGGGAGGTTAGTGACCCCCGCCCCTCCCCCGGTGGCCGGGTTTTTTTTTTTTTGTGGTGTGGTGGCTTGCTTTTCTTTTTTTTTTCTTTATTTTAATTTTTTTTCCCCTTCCCTTTCCTCCTCTCCCTTGGTTGCATAAATTATGCCGGGCGGGGCGGTGACGTTGCGGCGGGGCGGGGCCCGCTCGGCGCTCGCCCCCGGGGAGGGGGCGGTGTCGGGGGCGCGCCTTGTGGCGGCGGAGGGAGGGAGGGAGGAGGGAGGCGGCGGGGGCGGGCGCAGGGGGCGGCAGCCGCGGCAGCCGCCTGGCTGGTGTCGCGCTCGGCTCGGCTCCGGCGGGCGCGCTCGCTCGCTCGGGAACTATCGGATTAAACTTGAAATCGAGTGAAATTACACAAAGGAGCGAAGCGGAGCCGGGACCCGGCGGAGACCCCGAAACGACCCGAGACCCGCGCTGACCCTTCCTCTCCCTCCCCTCCCTTCCACCCTTCCTTTCGCCCGCCCGCCCCGGTGAGGGATCCCCCTCCTCCCCTTCTTAGCCCAGCCCCGGTGCGAGCGAGCAACTCCGTGCGTCTGTCTGTGTGTGTGTGCGTGTGTGTGTGTGTGTGAGACCCGCACCCCGCCTCGCCCCCCCCGGCCGGCGGCTCCAACTCCGGAGCGTGTCCCCTCCTCCTCCCCGGCCCTTCGGCGGAGGGCAGCGAGGGAGCGAGCGGGGGACACCAGTTCCCGACGGCCCCCGACGGCCACGCACCGGCCCGGTGAGTGACCCCGCACCTCGCTGGGCGCGGAGGGAGGGAGGAAGGGAGGGAGGAAGAGAGGGCGAGCGAGCGCCGGCCATGGAGCCGGGGACTCGCGGCAGGTCTCCGTCCCCAGCGGAGCGGCGTGGAGCGGGGGTGCTCATTGCCGGCGGCGGCCCGGGGAGGGGGGTGGGGGGGGGGGAGATGCTGTCCCCCGCCACAGCTCCGGGCGAGGCGGGGCAGGGGGGGGTGTCTCAGCGGGGCACTTCCCCGGGTGTAAATGGCTTTTTGTTGTGCTGCGGCCGGCCGGCCGCCTGCCTTGCCTCGGGGGAGGGGAGGGCACCGGGGAGCCGGAGCGGCGGCGCCCCTTCCCCTTCCCTTCCCCGCCTCCCACCCCCCGCTCTCTCTCCGTTCTCTTCCACCCCCACCCCCGCCGACTCCTCTCCGCAAGTTTGGAGGGTGACTAAAAATCCGGGAAAAGTTGAGCGAAACTGCGCGGCGGGGGCGGCGGGGCCCAGCGCCGGCCGGGATGGCCGCGGGAGCGCTTCCCCTGCTGACCACGCTGACGGCTGCCGGCGGCCGTGGCGGCACAACAAGCGCTAACAAAGTGAGGGCGCTTCCCCGCCGCGCACGGCCCGGCCCGGCCCGGCTCGGCCCGGCACCGCCCCGCCCGCTGCCGCCGCGCTCCCGGCACATGGGTCGGCGGGGCCGGGGCCGGGCGGCGGCGGGGGCACCCCCAGCGGAGGCCGGGCGGTGGGTGGCGGCGGGCGGCAGGAAGGCGGGCGGGGAGAAGGAGGAGGAGGAGGGAGGCGGGAGCACGAGGTGCCGCTCCGGCCGCCGGTGCGCTCGGCGGGGGGGATCGTCCTGCCCCGGCAGCGGGAGGGGAACAGGGGGCGGCCGGTGCTCTCCGGCGGCCGGAGAAGAAAGGGGAGCGGGGGAGGGAGGTGACGAGAAGGGAGGACGCTACCTCAGGCAGCCGGAGCGGTGCCGGCGGACGCCGCATAATAGGGGCTTCAACCCACCGGGCGCGGGGCCGGGGCGGGCGGGCGGGTGGTGCCGTCGCCGCCGCGCACATGGGGTCGGGGCGCTCCCACCCCCCCGCCCCGTTCCGGGCCATTTTGAGGGTGAGCGGAAAAAGGTGTTTTGAGGCCAAGCGGTCAGGGCGCGGGCTGGGGGGAGGGGTGTTGGTGTGTTGGTGTGTTGGTGTGTTGGTGTGTTGGTGTGTTGGTGTGTTGGTGTGTTGGGGTGTGTGTGTGTGTGTGTGTGTGTGTGTGTGTGTGTGTGTGTGTGTGTGTGTGTGTGTGTGTGTGTGTGTAGTGGGGGGTGTGCGTGGGGGGGGTGGGTGTGTGTGGGGGGGGGTGGCCGCGGAGCGGTCCGTGGGTTGTTGGGGGGGGGTCGTCGGTGTGAGAGCGGAGCGGGGCCGGCGGCGGGCGCTGCGTGCGGGGAGCGGAGCGGGCAGTGTCTGTGTGTGTGAGTGTGTGTGTGTGTGAGAGAGAGAGAGTGTGTGTGTGTTGTGTGCGGTGGCGGGGGGAGGGGGGCAGGGTTGTTGGTGAGTCTCAGGGAGAAGGCGCTGCAGGCAATGAGCAGCCATCATTACATGGCATTCATTTATCCCGGTAGCGTTACATCGGGGGACGCGCTCCCAGGCCGGGGGAGCCCCTCCCGGGCGGACTCCACGCCGCCGGGCCGGCTTTGGCGGGTGGGTGCCGGGGGGTGCGGGGGGGTCAGGGTGCCTGGGAAAGGGGGTGGCTGCGGGGCAGGGGCTGGTGATGGAGCCGGTTTCCTCGGCTCGCTCCGACACCCCACTCGCGCCTGGGTTTAAACTAGTTGTTTTTTAAACAGACAATGGACAAAAGGAAAGTCGCGGTGCCCGGGAGTTCCCTGCCCATCGCCGGGGCCGCTCGGCGCCCCGCGCAACTCTCCCGCACTTACCCACTTTCTGCCTTTGTTTTCGTTTGGGAAGGGACGGAGCGTGCCTTCCAACTACAGAAAAGGGCGATTCTTCCATTCTTCCATTTGCAAGAAGGCTTTTTTTTTTTTTTTCTTTCACCCCCCCCCCCCCCCTTTTTTTTTTTTTTTTTTTTTTTTTTTCTTCATCCCCCCCACCGCTCAGCCGCTTGGTGTTTAGTGGATTTTTGGCTGGGGGAAATATTAGAATAACCTCGATGCGATAAGTTTGTTTCTGTGTCGATGCGCGTCTCGATTTTACTTTTATCAAAGCAGATTGCGAGCTGTGTTTATCCTAGAAGATGGCTTTCGGGAGAACGTGTTTGCTGCTTTTTTTTTTTTTTCTTTTTCCTTGTTTCTTTTCTCGTGGTATATAAGAGTAGTGGAGATACAAAAAAGCGGGTTGAAAAAAAAAAAATGTTTCTGTTCATTTCCTCAGAGATCATCCATTCTAACAACGGCAAAAAATCTTAATGACTATGACCTTAGCAGCATGGGTAGCAGATTTATCCCAATTATAAATCCCGTTAGTTTGCGGTAATGTGTGAGTATCAATATAAAATTCATATTGAAAAGCATGATCGGTAGTTTATAGATATTTTTTTTAATTTTTTTTTTTTTTTTTTTTTTACAAAAGTTGAAATCCATCGTTTTCCAGTGTGAGGAGTGCTGCATCTGTCGCTTGGAGTGTTTTTGTCTCGCTGTTGCACAACAGAGGCTCTCTAGTCTTTAACCTAAAATGGCAGCTTTAATTTGACTGGGGCCCATTCATTGACAATGATAATAAAAAGGCTGAAAGCTAAATGTAGCTGGATGCTTGGGGCACGTTTGCAGAACTCTCTTCCATTGCTAGGCACTGCTAAGGGAGAAACTTTGAAGCTCTCTAGTTTCCATCCTGAAAGTTTCCAACAAGATTTTTCTTTTTTTTTCAATTAAAAAAAAAAAAAAGAAGAAAAAAAATCAGTTACTCTGCATAAAGCACATTCTAGATAGCAGGGTTGTGGACAGACTTAGTGGTGAGGAGATAGTTAGAGAGGGCTACTTCTGTGAGAGGTCTGCCTTTTTTAAAGTCGTGGAAAAATACTAGTAATGTCTTAAAACAAGTCACAGTCCGGGGGAAAATGAACCATTTGTTTCTGAGGTTTGTAACAGGTGATTAAAACAATTACATTCTTCACATTTTCCCATCTCCAGCTACTAAACCTGGGAACTTTGGCTTGTTTCCTCTTGTTTGGTGTTGTAAATGTGCTCAGGGTTTCGCAGAGATCCTTTTGATAGTGCTCTGTTTTCCTCTAGCATAGAACCACAACTGCTTAGAAAAAGTCGTTGTTTTTGTGTGAGACATCATTTTAAGTTTGAAATGGTTTTACAAAACAAAATTTCATTATTACAGCTTTGGAAAATGGCACATATTCACACATCCCCTGTCCTGCATTTCTGTTAACCTAAACTGCTCATTTTCAGTCCCTTTGAGCTTTTTAATAAATAAGAGAGGTATAAAGGTTGGTAGAACATGCTCTTAGAACTGTAGAACATGCTCTTAGAAGAGTGTTAAATGCCCGTGATTGCAAATTTTACTGATGCTAACTGGATAATTGTATTGGACCAAATATTTCACTAAATATTTAACAGTTAAGTGATATTTCAGTTCTTACTTGTGAATCCTGGTTAGGTTATTTAAACAGCGGGGGAAAAAATTTGCAGATACTTGAAACCCAAAACAATTTTATTGCCTCTTTGGTAATTAATGAAAGTTTTGATCATAGGTAGAGATCACACAGCCCTTTTAGGAAAACAACACTTTTTAAGCATGCAGTGCTGTAAAAATATCAGTTGAAGTGAGGTATAGTGGAGTACTCTCTATTGCAGTCAAAACTCTGTAATGTGGTAGGAGATTGGGGCTGTAACCCTTTTCTTTTGAATTTGGTTAATACGGAAACCTGGAGCTAGGTCAAAGGAGCACCATGAGGACTTCCCAGTCTGTGTAGAGGGGTCAGTTAACCAGAGTTAACTGCTTTTTTCGTGTGAGTTATTTGCTGTTTTGCACTGAAAAGCATTTGATGAGTGTCCACGATTATTTCCACGTTAACACTTAAATAATATT
This sequence comes from Heliangelus exortis, assembly GCF_036169615.1. NCBI lineage: Eukaryota > Metazoa > Chordata > Aves > Apodiformes > Trochilidae > Heliangelus > Heliangelus exortis. The sequence continues at coordinate 114,319,375 of NC_092423.1, forward strand.
AGGGCTTTACAGGATGTAAAATGAGTTACTCCCAAGTAATGCCGAAACAAGCTGGTGGTGAAGCTGGAAAAAACACAGAGAGAAGGTGATGTGTTGCTAGGTGGGAGCTTGGTGACTGTGGGCTCTCAGTGTTGGGGTCTCCCCTTACCTTGGCACGTAAGGAGGCTTTGGGCAAGGTTTGCCCCCTCCAGTGAAGGACCTGGACCACATCCTGGCCATGCAGCTGCTGCCTGCTGAGTAAGAATACAACACTGCATTAAAACCTTCACAAGCCAACCAACCCAACCAAAGCCAACCTAGAGGTGCTTTTCTGTGAATGTGTAGAAGGCCCGAGCAGTAGGTACTTCGAAGGTTTTTCAGAAAGCCCTGGGACTCTTTGGTGGGGCTCCATGGGTTGCTGTGACTGTGGCTTCCTCCAGCAGCTGGCTCTTGGGTTTTTTGTTTTGTTTTTAGTGTATGGTGTGATAGGTAGGGATTGTTCAGGTGACAGGGGGAGGAAGAAAGCCAGGATGAAAGAAAGTGGAAATATACACATGCATTACCTTGAATCCTCTTCCTTAACTCCGTCCCTTATTTCCTATTCATCTTATTTTTACATTGATTTTCAGAAGAAAAGTTTTAGCATCTGCTGGTTGGTATTTGCACTCGAGAATCTAGCATTATTTGAATAAATTTGTGTGGCTGGCAAGGTTACAGGCAACTGTGTGACAAGTGGTATGTGTCTGAGTATCCTCCTCCCTTCAGTTCCCTTAAGTCCTGTTTTCCAAACCCTTTTAGTATTTGTCTGCTATGAACAGCTCACTAACTGCTCAGATTTATGAGCTGGTTAACTGATGCCCATAAGTAACACGGCTGATACTTTTATGTTACTTTTATGTTCCCTGTATACATGAGAAAACTGCAAATTTTAGTAAATGATTAAACTGTCTTTTTTACAAATGAGTCTCTTGCATGTAGGTGAGGCTTTAGAGTTCAGTTTTCTAACAGAAAAGTTGCTGTATTAAGTTAGTGCATCTTTTTAGCTTTATCATTTAAGACAGACATTGACTTCATCACTTCTCATTATTTATATTTCTGTGGATAGCTTGTTTGCACAAATAAAAACAACTTGATTTTAAAGGAAGAAAGTCTAATATATTGTCTGTATTTTGGCAGCAATAGAAAGGGGCAAGGGGAAGCTCCAAATACAATTTATTTTCTAAACTCTTATGGAGGAAGCAGTGAGGTACAATATGCAGAAACATCCCATGGTAGCTTGCTTTTAGGGTTCTGACAAGATACTGGAACCTGATGGAAAGAGTTCTCCTCTTGGTTTCTTTCCTCCTATAGAATATGACTAACTTTCAGTGGTTCATATCTTACCTCAGATCAGTGGTTGTGGAAATACTATGTCATAGTTGCAGTGAAATTCTTCCTTGGAAAATGAGGTTGGAAGGCATGATACAAAAAAATAAGGCTGTGACCTAAAGGACACATTCCAAGCACCTGAATATGACAACAAAGCTCTTAAGGATATTCTTAAGTATGCAAAAGCTGATTAGCTCTTAACTTCCAACACTGACTTTTCGGAGATGTAAACATGTACCTAGAAGAGGCCAAGTCAAAATCAAGGATGTTCATGCTGTTGGGTTCTCCTTTTTCATGAATGCTGTTGCAGTTTCTGAACATCCTGATTATTTTGCTGACCTTATACTAAACACGTCCTTAAAAAAAAAAAAAAAAAAGGACCATTTTCATTTAGAAGTTGAAATTCAGTGCAAGGGTGCTAATTATCAGATAAGCTACTGTATTAGTAGAGCATTGTAACACATGACTTTGAAAGCTTGTTGGCATATAGGAACTAACCAGAAGCTCTTGCTGACATGATGTAGGGCTGACTTTGCTTTGTAGTGACCTATATAGCTATTTTGGGTGTGGTTTTGCTTGGCTTTCATGGGAGCTGTGTCCAACCTTCCTCTGACATAGACAATTGCTGTGACGAGAGGGCCTTGAGGGGAATGGTGGGGAATAAATAACTTAGAGAATCAATTGTCTGGAAAAAGTCATTGCAGCCAAAATGTCTGCCTTCTTCCTAATGGTTCTGAGAAGAAAATTAAATTTCTCATATATGGTCCTGATCCTAGAGGTTATTCTGTTCAGGCTTCATTTAAATATGGGCTGGTAATCACAGCAGAGCACCTCACCTGCCTGGCAGAATCCAGTGCTGAACAGTTTTGGAAGCACTATAGTTTTATGTTCTTGAGCTGCTTTTAAGCTGTTCAGTTGAACTTTCTGTTTACTGCTAGAACTTCAACAGGTAGCTGGCTTTAAAATTTCTTCTTAGTGATTTTTTTGTTTTTTGTTTTTTTTTTTTTTTAAAGAAATTTGCCTACCCACAGTTTATTTTCATTTTTGTCTACAAAGTAAGAATCATTTCTTCAAGCATTTTATGGAGGTGTATGTCAGATGTAAAAGAAATCAGGACTATGATTCCTTTTACAGAGCAAAACCAGTGCTGCTCTGAAATCTAAGCCTATTATTTCTTTCTGTTTCTCTTTCCTACTCATGCCCCCCTTGCTTTCTCAGAGATTTTTTTCTTCCTCTTCAGACTGTGCCTTTCCTATTGGGTTTTTCATCTTCTTTCCAATTTATATTGCTCTTTGTTTGCTTAGCAGAGTTGCATTTTCTTGCCAGTCTCAGATAATTAGGATATGTTGCAAAATAAACACGCGCTTTCAACTCCAAGTAATTCTTGCTTTCTACCCAAAGCTTGGAGGATGCTCTTGTCAGTGTTGGAAGAGCTGACTGGCTGCACCAGAGCCTGATGGAGCCTCCCTCATGTTAGACCCAGGGCACTGCCTGGTAAGGGGGGGGTCTGCACGGGAGAGATGGAGCTGGGGACCTCTTGGGTGCTGCAGCCTGCCAGCAACATCCTGAAGGTTCTTTGTGGCCCTTTGAATAGGAACATCATCTTGTCATTCCAAGTTTTGCTCTCATGAAAATGACATCCCAACCCCCCCGTAATTTGGTAGTTAGGAAACACAGCTGTAATAGTTACTCTTGCTCCAGGCACAGAGTAGTTGTAAGCAGAGAAAGTCTAGTCCTGTGACACTTCATGTGAAATGTTGTGGGGTATCCTTTGCCAAACAAAGAATTTTGGGCGTGGGAAGAAGCTCCTGTGGGCGATTGTGATGTTTTTGAAAGGAGTAGGCAAGGTTTGGAGGTCAAGAACTATGTGACCAGAGGTAAACCAGATCAGAACCTGGAGTAAGTCCAAGGAAGACTTTAATAAAGGCACTTTTGTCCTGGATCTTAAAATAGAAAGCCTGTGGATTTATTTACAGGGCAAACAGGATTTGTTAAATGGGTAGTCTTTAGGTGTGAAGGAATACTGGTCAGTCATTCTTTGAGAGAGAATTCAGGGGAAAACTAAAACTGAACTGAAAGCTGGAATTTTAGAAGTTCAGGGATCAGTGATAGGACAACATGAGGAGAAAAACCATTCACAGAAAGCATTGGGTTAGTGCTGTTCCAGGAGAAGTGTGAAACAACCCTTATGTGAGAGAAATGGAGAAGTTCAGTTAAAGTCTCTGGTATTACCAACCTGGGTGAGCTAGTAAGTTGGAAGGCTTGAGTTGATAACTTATTTCTTGCTTCAGAGAGGATTCATCAATGTAGCTATTGAGATTGAAATCTGAAGCTGTAATGTTACTTGGTGAAATGTCTTTACAGGGAACTGGATGTCAATCTGGACTGTAGAGAATTTTTTCCAGTTTTAACTAAAGCAGCCAGAAAGGAGATGTGACTGGCTTCATTTTTAATGCTCAGTAGAAGGAGGATTAAAGGAAGAAAGGTACTGATGAGCCTAACAGATGTTCAAAAATTACTCTGATAAGGCTGAGATAAAATTTGCATGTTAGGTGAGAGACAGGTAAATTTCATTACATTATAATTATTCGTTTAGGGTATAACATGTTTTCAGACTCTTCCCTGTTCATGGGATCACATACCTGAAGCCCAGAGATCTGGCATTCGAAGTAACTCGTTCCTTTTAGTTCTATATTTGAGTGTGCATTTTTTGTTCGTGTGGGATCAGAAACACCAAAACAGCCATAACTGGTTGTTAGCTTCAAATAAGATCAAAGAATATTATGTTTTGGGTTGGTTTTTTTTTTTTTTTTTTTTTTTTGTCTCAACTATCTGGCATATATCTAGGCAAGTCCTGTGGCTTTTATAGAATGTATTCTTGTTTGTGCTGCAATTGGACTGGAGTCACTGCTTGTTGGATTTGGTGGTTTTATTGCAAGGCAAGAAAAAAACCCAAGCAGGTCTTCATCTCAAGTGGTTAGATTTGAAAGATACTGGGAATATGTTGATAGTTCCTGGAAAGATCTTGCAGACCTCACAGGCTGGTGTGGTCCTGTCAGGAAGGCTTAAAGGAAGGCTCTGTGTCATGGTAGCTGTTGCTTACATGAGTTCAGAGATTCCTTGAAACTCTGATGAGGGAACTCTTGCTAAGAGTGTAATTCTTGCCTCAAGTTATGTGAACCGTGAAGAATTAAACTGAGTTTTATAGCGAGCAATTTAATATCTCTCTTGATTTAGGAAGGAATCATTCAGAAAGTGAGTTAAATAGGGCTTTCTTGACTGCCTCAGGAGGTAAGTCTGGGAGAGACCTGCTAAGTAATTCACTTTATTTATCAGTACCATTACAAGGTGTCTGCTGTGCTTTGCATTCGCTCAACTCTGTGAATGGGATACAGCCTTATTCATCCTTACTTTAATCATCATTCTTTCATTGCTAGGGAAGGGAATAAACAGGCTTCAGCTTCACTTTGTTCCTCTTTTCCCTTTTATCTCTGCAAAGGTACATTGTCTTTTTGGTGTGGGTTTGCTGCTTTTTTAATTTTATTTTTTTTTTCACAGAAGCAGGTGAGGGCAGCTACATGGTTCTTTAATTCCTTTGTAACCTTAACAGAGGTTACAGAAAAGGTTGCATTGGTTCCACCTGTGTTTCTCTCTTACTACAGTTCTGCAATAATCCCCAGCCCATGGTGCCTTCTCTCACAGAAATCGTGAACATACTTGTCTTTTAAACCCGATTTGAACTTTTTGAAGAAGGAAGGGGTTATTATGCAGCAATGGGATGGGTGTTGGAAGAATAATCTTGTTAAAGGCAGTGCTAGAGCAAGCATGTTTTCCAACTCAGGTCCCATAATTAATGTACTTGGTAGTCTTAGAAGTTGGGTGTATCAGGTGTGTTGGCACTGAGAAAAAAAAAAAAAATGGAAGGGATGTGATTTTCTGTCTCTTTTCACCTATCCTGGTCAGATTTAGAGAAATGCTATGGTAAAAGTGACTGAGTTTTCTTGAATGGTGATTTCTCAACAACACAAGCTAATGCCTGGCACTCCTGCTCCCCCTTCCCAAACCACTGATTACTTAATTTTGAGGTGTTAAAAAAAGAAAACCTTGGCTACAAAAGGATGGCAGCTGAAAGGAATTGTTTCCATTGCTCTTCTTCCAAGAAATTTCCCAGACTGAGTTATTTAAAAGATTGATCCCCTTCATCTATTTCTCTTCTACCACCACCAGTCCCCTTTCCTTGACTCCTCCCCTGAAGGAAGGGAAACCACCAGGCTCTCCTTTCTGCTGGCCTCTGCAGATGAAGGATGGCCAACCTGTGGCTCATCAGCAACACTCATGCAGTTCCCTGCTGGGATTGTGGCATGACTGGTGGCACAAGGGGACTGTGCAGTGTGGGGGTGGTTGGGCAATGCAGATTTTGGCTGTGGGAGGAACTGGACTAGTAGGGGCTCTTATATTACAAAGCCAGGTGGGGCACAGGCTGCATGCCTGATCTTATCCCCTGGTGGGGCTGATGGGATCTGCTGCTGGCTTCCTTTGTGGCTCTGTCTGTCTGTATGGCACTGGGAGATTGGTGGTGAGCTCTGTGGCTGCCCAGCACTGAGATTTTTGGTAGGTGGCTGGTCAAGTAAGGAAGGCTGGAAAAAACCCTTGCCTGATTTGATCAGGTGGTGTTTTGGATCAGGGTGCTTTTTTTGCTTTTTTTCTGTTCAGTGAATACCTAAATGAGTTGTTTGTGTTTTGAGGTACTTCCAGGTAGGCAGTGAACTTTGAATAGCAAAAGGAGTCCAGCAGCTGAGCTGTCCCGTTTGCTGCTGTCAGCGATTCAGTTTGTCTGTAGGAGTGATATATTTGATACATATTCACTTCTTGCTTCTGCAGTGAAATGGCACATCCACAGTAGGCAGTCCGTCACGAAACAGGGCAGATTGATCTATGGAGAGAAATCACTGGGCAGAAAAGCTGGGGCCTGGGCATCTAGAGCACATTGTCACTCACCTGTGGTACAGCATCTTGCAGTGTCTTGGCTTGCCTGCCTCCCTCCAGAGATTTTTCACATGGAGTTTGTGAAAGCAGGCATGTCAGCCTTCCTTTAATTGGTTTGCTTGGATACTGGTGGTAATGTCAAGAGAAAAAGCAAAGTTCTTGCTGTTCTCTCCTTATTAGAAATACTTGCAGCTTTCCTCCAATAGTAAGACCATTGAGATCCGCGGTTACTTTCCCAGGTGGTTTGGTTTTTTGTGGTTTTTTTCGTTTTGGTTTTTTTTTTTTTTTTTTTTTTTTTTAAATAGGATGAAATCTGTGAAGCTTCCTTTACCCTGCTATTGTAATTAAGTCATCCCTTGCTATTAGGTTTGTAAGAACTTTTTTTTTTTTTTTCTTTGCTATTATTATACTTTCATTATACTTTCATTATTACAGTTTTTGTACAACTATTCTTTTGTAGCTCTGAAGATAGCTGAAAGATCTTGAATGTTGTCTTGTGGTCCATCTAATCATTTATAAGTCAGGGAATGGTTTGAGAAATGCAGTGAGCTAATTTAACCGGACATTGTTCTGAAAGGAGAAGTTTCCTCTCTGCCTTTGTCCCCCTGCACCCTTCCTCCCAGCCACATGGCTCTGCTACTTTGTTATAGCAGCAGTGCTTGTCAGGTCCTTCTGTGAACCACTTTAGTTCACTAAAATGGCAGAAAAATAACTCTGTAAAATGGAGAGCATTTTGCTGTTGTAATGAATCAAACTGGCTCATAAAAGGATCTGAGGAACACCAGAGCTGGTACTAAGGACGAGGGGGGCTGGTGGCTTGGAGAGCAGCAAGTCCTTTTCATCTTTTCATTTTGGTGGCAGTGAGCAAGTGGATTGGATCAGTTGCCTGGGAACCTTCATGGGAGAAATAGAAATAGAGTAATCATCTGTGAAGCAAAGGACACACACACACACACACACACACACACACACACACACACAAAAGTGCTGGCCTGAGTTCAAATTGATATTAAAATTTGTTTATTCTAGTGGTGGTTATGAGTTGCATGCTATAAACAGTTTGTTAGAATTGATAATTTACTGCCCACAAATCAGTTTTCCTCTTGAGGTAGGAGAACAAAGCCTTAAAGATTTACCAATGTATTAATGTCTTGTCTGATTTTTCAAATATAAAGTATTAACATATATATAAACAATTAATTCACAAGAAAGTACATTGCTCTGGATAAGTGTGTGATTCTTTTTTTTAAAATTTTTTAAAAAAATCTTCTTTTGCAAGCTTGAACTTCTCAGTTAAGTTCATCAACCTGCTGAGTCAATTTGTACATCTCAAATTTGTTCAAATCAATGTTTAATTTGGTGGGTTCATTTATTCAGAGTTTTATCCCGAATATCTACATTATTCCTGTTAGTTTGAGGTGCTATGAGAGCTCTTGGTCAAAGCGGGTGGCTAAGATTTACTGTCCAAAGCTTTTGCATAGGGAAATGAACACACTCTTATTTAAAATTGGTGATAAAATTGCATTGCAAGTAAAATATTGTGCTGCTCGGTTACTCCTGTAGTGCTGTATAATATACTTTTGCAGTTTTCCAAAGAGAGAATGGGCAGTTTACACTGTGTAGCTCAGCAGAGGAATAAACATCTTATGGAAACCCAGAAATCCAAGGATTCTGGTGGTAGCTCCTGCTCAGGCCACCTGCCAGCTTGAGGTGACTCCTCCAGCACAGAGGGAAGGTGGGATGAGAAGCTGCCCTGGTGGTTTTGTGACATTATTTGTGTAAACTGCCTGCAGAAGGAGGCTTCTTAGCTGGTGGAAGAGGGGAATCTAATGCTTTCCTTCTTGTTTTTCTCAAGATTTGGACAGGTTTATGTGCTTTAATAAAGAAAGGTAAACACTTGCCATAGGTACACAGAAAAAAACATTGTGGTGCACCATCTAGGTTCCTCTCTGCAGGTTTTGCAACTAAAAAATTCCCTTTCAGGGTGAGGAACAGGACCTGAAAATTCTAGTTCAAGGCACCAAGGATATTGCAAACTGCTTTTGGTGAAGACTGAGAAGTGGTGGCCCTGACTAGCATTGTGTGTGTTCAGAGTGAATATTGTAGTTACTAAAAGCAGCTTGTTTACATTAGGAATTGTATGTGCTAGCTCTAATGGGCTTTTGGAAGCCCAAGGCACAGCTGTAAAACATCTGTCTCTGGGACCAGATCTTGTCTGTCTGCTGAATTTTTGTCCTGCATTTCATGTTCAGATTTTTAAAAAAGAGCTAAAACTACTTTTCTTGAAGTAGGAAAGTTCTTAGCCTTCCTGCTTGGAGACTGGTTTACACTTGAAAGGCTATCATTCTGTTGTCTTGAACCCAGAACTTAAAATAGTGACTCAGTATTAACTCTACTTCCTCTTTAATCCGATCATCTTGCTTGCTATATGACCTTATAACACCTTAATTTAAAGTCTGCTTATTCCAGTGGATTAAATTTGGAGATATCTGGAGTGGTGGGCATTGCTACAGGAAGGGTTTAAGAAGAACTGAGACACAGTGTTGCCTCAAAAAGGAAAAAAAAAAACAACCCCCCAAAAAAGAGGCCCGGGGGAGGAGGGAATAGGAGCAGCAGGGGTATTTTCCTTCTTGCTGTTGCTGATGGATGGTCTGAATAATAGGACAAGGTTTCTTGAAAGGTCCAGAGGAGTTCTGAGAATATAGTTCTGCTGTACAATAAGAAAAGGAGCATTCAGTGCCAGTGAATGAATTTGATGCTCTTGCATGGGAGTGATAGAAGGCGAAATATCTGTTTTGCTGGTGGCATGAGCAGATGGTTGGAAGTCAGGAACCTGAATGCTACTCCAGACTGGTATACCAGGTTCAGGATGATGTGTTTTGAGGTCTGCCATATTGGGGTTTGTACAAGTTGCTATTTACCTAGCAGCTCTCATCAGATGATCTTCGTTCTTTACCAGGTGTTAATTTTATCTTGCTGCTGCTCTCGTGAAGTAGACAAACACTGCCCTTAAAAGCAGAGCTGGTCTGCTATTTAGTGCTTTAAATGCTTAAAACAGTGGGTTGTTGTTGTTGGTTTTGTTTGTTTGTTTGTTTTTTGGTTTTTGTTTTGTTTTTTTTTTGAGTCCATGTCTGAATAGCCTGCTGGTTTTCAGAGTATGTCTTCCTTTAAATATTTTTCTCATGAGTAAATTTTAAACCGTTATATTTTGTGTATTGAGTTTGGGGCTTTCCCCTTGTCCCACACATTTTCCTGAATAAGCCCTGCCAAATAGTCTGATTATATGTTGAGCTTTAGGTTTAGTGGTAGAAAGAGTTGAGATGGTATACTTCCTAATCTATGCTGTTATTAGCCATTTTGAGTCATGTTTTCTGTGAGGTTTTTCTTCCATCTTAAGTATTTAACTTTACTAAACTGAACTATCTGTCTCTTTGAAGAACAGCATGGTTCCAAGAAGGGGTATGTGATTTGTTGGGTATGATCTGGGGGTTATGGCGAGTTTTACTATGAAAACTTTGATCCTTATGAGTCCTTGGAAATAAACCATTGACTTGGGCTGCCTTGTTTCTGAGGGAGGTTTAGCAGAGGTCTGTTCTGCACTGGGTGTACTCTGCTCCCTTGAAGTTTGGGCTGTGCTCAGCATAGTGGATCAGCACCTTTCTTGTGTTGGAGGAAGCAGCAGTAGGCTGGGAGAGGCAAAGAGACAAAGTTTCTCCATTGTTTATAACAGCAATTGCCATGTCTTCTGTATTTGTTGGGGAAAAAAATAATCATATCCCTAATTTAGGAGATGAGTACACTCCCCCAGTTTATAATGTGGAGGTTTTGTCTCCAGCAGCTAGAATGTTGCACAATGATTTGTGAATTGGAGCTGAGGATTGAATACAGTCTTCCAGTAATTCCTTTAAGTGCTTAACCTAAATATGTTGTAGTTATTTTAAGTACCTTTTTATAACGGTGGTAGAACTTCAGGCCATTGCATTGAGTTGATATTATCTCTTAAAACTGCTGTTTAAATGAGAAAATGAGTATTTTACTTTTTTACTACTTAGTGTTGCTTAAAATTCTTCCTCCTTCAAATGTGAAACAATGTTTTTATTAGAAGTTCAGTATTTCTAAAATCTTGTGTAACTTAACTTTGGTTTGAGTTATTCACAAATCAAACTGAAGAGCCACTGGAGGTACTGAGTTATACCCAGAGAAGTGCTGCTTGTGCTGCAATATTTGGTATTGCCAGTGTTTCTGTTTCTGCCCTTATCCACTGTTGGTTTTTTTTTTTTTTTCCCTTTCTCAAGGGGCTAAAACCAGATCATAAACTCTGATATTTTGTTGTTGGAATAGAGTAAATTTTTTTTGTACAGGAACAGTAGAAATTCAGCAGAGTCTGAAACTCATGTTTTGGGTGTCCTTTTCTCGTTCATGGTGTCGTCCTCCCAAATGCTGTAGTCTCATTTCTATTTTGAAGTACTATAACATGGCCTGAAATACAGTTCCTTCATGCAAGGAAGGTGAAACGATAAACTGGAAATTTTGTATTATTGAGGTAGTGTATTTATTGAGAGTGATTAAAGTTATGTTACGAATGCAATCTTGCTTTTCTGGTACCATAGAATATCTCTACCAGTTAAGATCAAAGGTCTGTCTCATCCAAAATCCTGTGTCACAGTGACCATGGTGGAGGCTGTCTGGAAACAGAGCAAGTCCCTTTAGTATCCACAACTTTGTAGCTCAGGTTCACTGTGCAAAAAAAAGTGATAGGTAACACTTAATGAATTTTTTGTGCATGAATTAATCTGGTCTTTCCTTGGCCTGTGTAAACTCCTGGCTTTCATTGGGACCGTGGCAATGAGTTCTGCAGCTTGAGTACACATTGTATGAAGAACTGCTTCCTTTTATTTGTTTTATTTTGAACTACCACCTGCCAGTTTTGTTTGATGTTCTCTAGTTTCCTTGTTAAAAGAAAAAGGAAACAATGGTTCCCTACTTACCTGCTCCATGCCGCTCCCGATTTTGTAGGCTCTTATTCTCTACTTGATTCTCCCTTCTTGAGGCTGGAGATTCTGAAGGGTATTCAGATGCCCCCCTTTGGTTCTTCAGTAATTTTACTCTTGAAGTGGAGGTGTGCAGAGCAGACTCTGGCACTGCAGCAAGATACAGGTGCCTCAGAGACGTACTTGTCCATCTCATCTCTCAAAATTCTGTGCTTGGCTTTTATTTATTTATTTATTTATTTATATATTTTTTTCCTCTTAAATATGTTTATAACTCTATTTATTCTTCTGAAAAATCTTGTCTTCCTAGATCTCTTTATTCGGTTTCCCAAATCTCTTTCTTGAAAATGAGTTAATCCAGTCAGAGCTCAGTAAAATGTTTGTAAAACAGTCAGATAGCATTTGCTCTGAATTAATTGCATTCTGTTTACCTGTGCTGAATCTCATCTGCAGTTTATTACACCTTTGCCAGGTATGATGAAGGTCTGCTGTTTCCTACATAGTGGATTTTAATTTTTAGCAAAATTAACTTGTTAATGTTATCAGCAAACTCTGTTCAAGGCTTACCACCTGTTTTTAGATCCTTTATGTGCATGACAAACAACACAGGTCAGGTGATGTTTCGAAACATTTTTTTCCCTGTTTTGAACTGTTTACTTACCCACGTAAAGACCTTTCCTCGCTTGCTATTGTAGCTTGGTTTCTTTAGGAACCTTTGGTGGAAGACCATTGTTCAGCAGCTGGCACACTGACAGGCTGAGAGAGTTGGGGTTGTTCATCCTGGGGAAGAGAAGGCTCTGAGGAGACCTCATAGGAGCCTTCCAGTACCTGGAGAGGTCTTGCAGGAAAGCTGGGGAAGGAGTTTTTACAGGGACATGTAGTGATAGGACGAGGTGTAATGGTTTTATTCAGCAAGAGAACAGATGAAAGTTAGTAGGAAGAAATTACTTAATGTGAGGGTGGTCAGACAGTGGAACAGGTTGTCCATGAAGGGTGGATGCCCCTTCCCTGGAAGTGTTCAAGGCCAGGTGGGATGGGGCTTTGAGTAACCTGGTCTGGTTGAAGGTGTCCCTGCCAATGAAGGGGGTTGGAACTGGATGATCTTAAAAGTCTCTTTCATCCAAAATCGTTCTATGGTTCTATGATATGTTTTGGTTGTCCACATTAGCTCAGACTTTGACCACTTACAATTGCTTCAAAGAATTCTCATGTTTAAGTAGGAGAGGACTTTTATGTGTAAAAGCATTGGTGTCTCTCCTGTAGTCTGGACTTGGGAGCTCTTGAACATTGTTTCTTGGATCTTCTACTTATTTGCCCTGCTGAGACACTGGACTTGCTGGTCTGTAGTTCTTGACAGTCTCAAGGTGTGACCATCTTCCAATACTGATGCACTGTTGTCATGAAAGCAGCATTTGACATCAAGGTACTATGTAGTACAGTGGACAGAGGGTATTTTATCCTTCAGCTTTTCAGAACTCGTGGGTGAATGCCATCTTGCTTTAGTAACTTGCTAGTGTTTGCTTTGGTTTGACCAAAACTACCTTTGAGGCTTTCCGCAATGAAAATTATTAAAGATTCCCTTAGCTTTTCCAGTGCTGCAAAAGCCTTCAATTTTTGTTTATTTCTTTCATATCTTGGTTATATGTTAGTCCAGTGGATTCTCCAGCAGGCTTTGTGTATCTGGCATTTGCAAGAGGACCTTTTATTACTTTGCCCCTTTATGAGTATACCTTTTGTTTGCAATTTTATTTGCTACTTCTTTTTTTCTGATTGTTTTCCTCTCCTGATGAAAAATGTTCATAGTGATAGCCTCTCCTGCTTGTGGTTTAACTGTGATGATTTTTTTTTTCTCAGGTCTCTCCTTTTTCAAAATAGTGTTTTTTTTGTCCATTGTCTGTAAACATTTCATCTATTTAATTTTCTTTCTCTTGCCAAGCTTCCTCATTTTCTTAAGTTTTCTCTTTGAAAGTAAGTAATAATGCATTTTTGTAGCTGCTGGTTTTTGTTTTAGGAATATTAAGATTAAAATTTATTTAATGAATTTCACTAGCATTACCTGTGAGTCATGGTATAGTCAAGTCAAAAATGATGTGGACAAATCTGAATGCAATATAATTTGTTGCATGTTGAAATAGTCTATAATCTAGTTAAAATGCAGCAGTATTGCCCTGTGTGCTTTACTATAACTTCAGAGAAGTTGTTAGATAAACATGGGTTATATGCTGTTATAACCTGTTTTCTTCCTGCCAGCAAACAAGTCACCCTACCAAGTTGTACAAGTGGCACAGAAATTTATTTTGAATGCCAATGATTATTTTAAGAGTGAGGCAAAGTATGTGACTGTGTCCTTCAGTTATGAGTTTCCTATCACTTGTGAATTGATGTGTTTGTTCAAATATACAGGATAAAGCAGTATTACAATAAAACTGAAGTTATTGTGGCAACCATAACTTTTGACTTCTCCCTTTCTTGTCTTCCCATGTGAAAAACCATACTGCAGGTCTCTGTTTTATCACAGTATGTGACATGCTACAGTACCACTCTGTATAAAAACCTTTAGTGCTTGAAGCAGTGTTAAAAGAGTGAGGGTTTATTCATGGCTTCATGTATAGATATGCAAGTGCCATATTTAGAAAAACATTTGCACAATTAACTACTTCGTAATGGGTTGGGGTTTTTTAGGTTGCTTTGCATAATTGAGAAGTCCTTGGAAAGTAGTAAGTGCATTGATCACTGGGTGTTACTTCTGTATTTCGTTTGATATGGTAGAAGAGGGAATTCTGAAGACTCTCCAAGCAGTCTGCAGTATGCATTCATGCAGTATTTCATAATAAGGGACGGAATTTTGGGGAGTTCTTCATGTCAAGTAATGGAAAAAATGCTTGCTGTATAAAGATAGTGAAATATTTGAGACCCTATACTCATGAAAGTAGGTGAACTGATTTTATAAAGAAGGAGCAGTTTTATTTTCGAAACACCTCTGCAAGGTGGCAAGTAGGAGTTCATAACACTTAGAAATAAACTTAATTTTAACAAAGATCTTACGAATTTCTCTTTTTTCCTACTGAGAATACAGGTGTTGTGAAAGGCTCGTGCCCATTCCAGTTGTTGAGGAGCCCTGGTTATGCTTTGATAAGTTAATTTTTAAACTTCCTCATGAAGCCTACTTCAGCTTCTAGATAGCATGCCATATGTACAAGATAAGCTCATCGGTTGTTTTGTTTTCTTCTTAAAATAAGCTAAATGGCAATTAATGTACTCACAGGAAGTTTTTTTGAGGCTAGCAGGGAAAGAAACTACTCAGAAGTACAGGGGTTTGGTTTTAAGAAGAACTTGAAGGAATTTTAGGATGGAATCTTTCCCGAGTTAAAATAATGTTACCAAACCATGGGGCAGAAAGTGGAGGGTTGGTTTTCTGTCTGTGAAGTAAAGATTCATGCAACTTCCATGCAACAAGGGTTGAAACTAATCCAGCCTAGACCTCATTAAAAGCAGTCTGTTGTGAGATGGTAAATTCTCTTATGTGGTGTTCAGTGTGGGATGTTCTTGCCATTTTTATATATCTCTTCCTGACCTAATGTATTTTGAACTTCTCCTCCTAAGTAAATTTCATTAAGACTAGAGGGGAATTCTGGAATTTGTTTGTTTAAAAGCTGTGGAGTTTTGCATTAGAAGAATGTATTTCTGCTGTTGGGCAATCACAAGCTGTAAGTCATTGAGTGCCCAAGTTTAAATGGAATGGGGGCTCTTACAGGCTGATTTATTAGAATACGTTGCTTATAGGCGTGCTTGAAAGTGTCACTTGCAAATTTGATGTGAAAAAATGGCATGAAGACAGAGAAGATTTCGTCATGGTCTCTGAATAGCTGATAAACAAAATGAGATGCTGTAATGCTGTCGTTTCCTCCCTTAACCTCCTTGTCTCCCCCATCCCCCCATGCACATGGGATTTTGAAAGTGGTATGGGGAGGGGAAAGTAGGTCTTAATCTAGTAACATGAACAAAGCTATGGATTATAGGTATCTGCTCCTGTCTCTGTCATCCTTGTCAAAGGTATATATCACTTTTGTCTCCCCCCACCCCCAGAAACAAGACAATAACTTTGGGTGCTGGCAACAGGCTTTTAAAAGGCTGCACTCCATCAAGCACATTCTTAACAAAGACCTCTAAGACCACATATGACAATTGCTCATTAAATTATAACTTTGAATTGCTGCAAACTGAGACAATTGTGTATTAGATTTCTTTATTTTAAACTGTGTTAGAAGCTTAGTGTTTTCAATCTGAAGTACCCAGAAGGTATCAAACTAAAAGGCAGGAGAGGCTTTCTGCAGGCCAATATGTCTTTCAATGAAGTTTGGAGTCAACAGTTTAAAGATCTTGTTAGTATTATCTTATTTTTAATCAAAAAGGCATATGTGTTGATGAGTGGTATGAAATCAAATAATCTGATTTGGGTTCCACATCCCTGTTGTAGAGAGAGGATTTATGGAACAGTTACACATTAGCAGAATGGAATCCCAACATGGGGTTTGTTGTAGGATGAAATCAAACCTGACTCTTTGGCAGCAAATTGTCAGTTTTCCTTGCTTTTTAAAGGACTTGGATACATATTTGTTCCTTCTGGTCTACCCTGAAGTTTAACAGGCTGGCATGGCTCATCCTGAGTTAAGCTCTTAGAAATTTTATGTGGAAATTACTTTAAAATATCCATAAAGACATACTGTTCTGCTGTGGTTCTGGTGCCTTGCCCCCCTTTATGCTGTTGATATGAGTTAGACAGCCATGTGATTGGAGCATGAGCTGATTTACATTTGTCCATCACTCAGCCTCATTTTCTTATTAATGAGGTAGATAAGTGGAAGGAAATGAATTATTTGTTTCTATTGAGGCACTGTTTTTCCATCACTAAGAATGATGCTTTTGTCTTTCCTCTCTTACCCTTTTACCTTTCTGTGCCTACAGAAGTAGTCAAACTGCCAGTTATGTCATTTCAGCTGGAGGAGCAGAAGAATAATCCATCCATTTAATGTATTGGGTATAAAAGGCAGATGCTTATCTGAATATTCAGGTAGATACCACGGTAATACAAACAAGATGTAAATTTGGAGTAACATCTGAAAAGCTTTCAACTGCAAGGACAAAGAACGAGACCAACAAACCAGTATGTCGAGTTCTTGCTTTTTTGTGTGGGCAAGCAATCTGGGGCCTTGAGGTCTGGGTATTTTCAGAATATATGGGGTTGTAAGTGAAGACAGTATTCATAGTCACCTGGCTTTTAAAGGAAAAATACAACTTCAGTGTTTAAATGGATTCATATTTAGAACTGGTAACACTGTTGCCATCAGTGTTACAAACACTTCCCATTTTTATAGACTCTGAGTCCCATCTATCCTGCCTTTCCCCAAAAATCAAGAGGCCCGAATTCTGTTAGCATATTCTGTTTTGTGATAAGTCTGATTGTATCTGGTATTCTGGTCTTGACCATCATTTACCCTATGTGATTACAAAGCTGTTGTGCATTAACTGATGGAATCCATAATACGTGAAGAACTGGCATTTTCTCCATCAACTCTGAACTTTAATTTCCTTATTTCTTGTAATTTCTCTTTAAAATCTTTGTGAAATTACTAGCATGGGTCTTCAGTGTAATTAACAGCATCCATAAAAGTGAAGGAAAGAGAACAGTTTTTTTTCTTTGAGATGAACAAGATTTCAAGTCACATCCATTGTGCATCCTAATTCAAGTCAAGGTTTTTGTAACATGAAATGTAATTCACTGGAATTAGACTGATTTTAATACTGAGGCTTCTGTTTTAAGATACAGGTATTTTCAACAGTGGACAGTTAAAAAATGGTATCTTGAAATATGTCTTGAGTCAGCAGCTAAGTCAGGTTCTGGTTTTGAAACTTGATAGCTGCCAGCTTCTGGTATTCCTTCAAATAAAACTGTCTTTTGCTCAGAGATGCAACATTTGAAATTAGTCATAGATGGGAGCTTTGTGAAGTTGTGAAGATGAAGCTGAGGTTATAGAGCCAGAAATCATTTTTAGAGAAGTTTCATTTGTTCATTCAGAGTGGGCATATTGAAGGATAGAAACCTTTTCTCCAGAATGGCATTCACTTTCTCTGTATCCAAATGTGCATTTCATTTTTTGTTGGCTACTGAGTGAAGTAAAGCAGAAAAATTACAAAAGAAAAGTTGTCCCCTTGCACTAATTTTTGTGCATTCTTCACTGGTTATTCTTCATTTATGACCTTTCCCAGTAGAGAAGTAGTACCTCTCTAGCAGATAAAATTTCTTCCTCTGGTCTGTAATAAGTATAGCCTGTGATGCAGATATTTGCTGTAAGCTTTAGGATGAGATTTTTGTCAGTCTGTACATTTTCTTCTTGCACTATTTATTGAGTACAATCATGATTCAGTTGCTGATAACTGTAAATGCACTTCATAGACTGAGTGGATCCACCGTATGCAACTTCAGGTAAAAGATCATCTGTATGTATACTTATGTATACTTAATGATATGTATGTATATATACTTAGTGATAAAGCTACTTCTTTAAATTTAATTTTTTTAGCAATAAGACTGCAATTATGTGATACAGCACAGTTAGTAACCCTTTAAAAACACGTGTAAATTGCTGGAGAAGCAGCCTGTGTGATAGTTGTTGTATTCAATGAGTTCTTAGGTGTTCCTGAAAGATTTATAGTGAAGTCCAAAGCATTTCAAGGCCAAGTATAGCAGTCTTGTCAGATAGAGCTTTACAGCCTAGTGACTTATAATGAGAGTAGAATGTAATTAGAAATTGTCCATGTCTTTACTGAGTACTGATGAAAACTATGGCTCAAAGGTTAATTCAAATAATAATTAATATTGGTTTCTGTCAGAACAGGGTAGTAATGAAATCTTTGTGGTATGATGACTCTGGTTTTAAAAAGTAGGTGAATAAGAAAGAGGATACAGTTTGCTTTCTGATTGTATTTGGTTATCTTACAATAAGCATGATAGCTCGATAATGCGTAACTTCAGGGCAATTTAAACATACTCAAAAAATATGACAACCTACAGTGAAAATCATCTTAATGTGTTCAATCTGTTTGAGGAGAGATTCATAGCTAGATTGCTGAAGTAGATGGATTTACTGCAAATGATCCTTAAACACTGCATAAGAATTTTTTTTTTGCTGTTAATAACTGAGCAATACCATGTGTTTGCAGAAAGTATTCTTAATAAGATTTGCTAGCATGAGAAATGTGGGATGATACATTGATGTTTGTTTAAATTGGACTAGTTTCAAGGAAAGCGATAGACCAGGTTTTGCTGGCAATGAAAACAAATTCTGTTCAGTTTCTTTTCTGGAGATGAAATTTTCTATTGGGAAAAAAATAAAAAAATGCTGTTAGCTTTTGCTTAAGCTAAAACCATAATTTTTTTCAGTTGCCAAGTAGTCAGTGAGCTACTTGAGCTGTTATTTTGAGAGCTTTTCATGAAAAGTTTGCTAGCTTCTCTTTTTCCTATGCCTGGTCCTATTGTGTTCTTAAAATCAGCCTACTGAAAAGCTTCTCCAGAAAGCTAAAACTGTGGCTTGGTTTTATGAGTCCAAATAGTTCTGCATAACATGTTAATGGACTGCCTCCCACAATTTCAAACTTTCTGTGATTTTATGGCTGTTTCCTCTGTTGCCAAAATGAAACTTTTAAATGCATCTAAATTAGATCTGACAAAGATCTGTGTTTTCATTCTTATCCTTGTGAAGGTGATCACAAGACTGATTTTTTCACTCATCTGGATAATTGCTTTCCATACAAATTGCTTCAGTTCTTGGGAAACAGAGGATCCATAGTCAAGATAGGACCTCTCAGGAGCAGGGACACCCAATGAGAAATTAGTGACATGGTAGAGACAGGTACTGAGAGAGGGGGTGTGCATGTGTGTGTGTGTTTGAGGGGTGCTTTAAAACTGTTGAGATGGCAGATACGAAGCATTAAGTTGATTTCTCAGGGCAATTCCTGTTTTTGCTTATTTCTTCATCCATTTTCTCAAGAGGCTGAGATAAGAGAGTCTGTGCTATGCCGAAATTTCCACTAGCTGAAGTAGGGAAAAAAAAAACCCACAAAACAAAACCCCAAATATTAACAAGATCCTGGGGAAAATACCGCAGTGTAAGTTAGATGCTTAGATTTTCTCCCTTATTTTATTGTAAGCAAAGAAAGACTGGCTTGGGAACAGAGTTGCACTTGACTTCTTACAGATACATGCAAGGCTACAGGGACTGAAAACTCTGGTCAAGAAACTTGATCAGGAAACAGAGGCATTTTTATCTGAAATGAAATCTGCATACAAATTTTCAGATGCTAACCAACTAAAAATCTAAATGACTGATGAAGTATTTCCTAGTGAATTGAAGTTGGTTGTTTATGATTTAGTTTAAGAGAATCCACTCACTTGTAGGACTGGTCCAGCTTTTATAGTAAATCTGCTGTAGTGGTAGCAGAAAAAAAACACCTTTCTAAGTCTAAAATATTCTGAAATTTACTGACTATACATAAAGTCCTAATACAAAAATGCCCCATTTGTAGCAAACTAAGTGTGCCAGAATTTGTGCCAGTACTCAAAGGAGGCAGACTGCCGATGTGAAGAGATAAGAATTTAAAGGGAAGTGCTTTGTTGAACATCCTAAAAAGCATTTTTTGTTTATGTGTATTCCTCACAAAATTTGAACCACACATTAGGTTGTTCTCCCAGCTTCTTTTCGTGACAGGTCTGGAATTGGTATGGAGGTATCAATTAAGGCAATCCTTATTTATCTAGGGAGGCCTGCACTGGTGTAAATGCACCATCTCCAAATAGCAATGAGACTACAGAGTGGGGAGGAGGGGAAGGGAAAAGGAGGGTGGTCATTTCAGTTCATCATTTTTTAGTAGTTTATGTGGCAAAGTTGCTTGGGTTAGATCTGCTTGAAATGTGCTGCAGGCTGTCCCATAGCTTGCTTTCTCCAACCACTTGAAATTCTTTGGGAAGGGAATCTTCCAAAGGGTTGTATCTGTGTTGTGGAATAAACAGTTGTCGTGTGAAACTGATGTGAGCCTTGGTTTTACTCTGCCTCCACTAAAATACACTTTTACGGTAGTTTGTGCAGGATCAGCACAGAGGAGTACAAAGAGGGAGCTTTTCAGTACAAAGGCTGCCTGTTTGGCCTGCCCAAACCACCGTGAATGTGTTTAAAGGGGACTTTTATTACCATGGAAACTCTCAGACAGGAAGGAATTTGTCCTGCCATATCTAGAAAATAGTCTGTAATGGTCAGCTCTTGGAACAAAAGTGTTTCAAATAGTGGGATGTATTTAAAAATTTGTGTGATTTAATATGTTTTTTAAAAAAAGAATATGTAAAACTTGATCTTAGGCTAACGGTCTTTTAGTGTGGGGATTTAGAGAAGACTGCAGACAAGTACAGTGTGAGCAGGGGAAGTGTTACAAGAAATCTGAGAAAGTTTTACTCTCTGTATCCAGAAGGCTTCCTAGATATTGAATGGATGGACATGAAATATTCTTCCTTTAAATAGTGTTTATCCATCACAGCCTTTCATTGAGGGACTGTGCGTGTGCTTGGTTTGAACTGCTGGAGGCAGTCCTCTGAGCACTATGGATTAATTGCTTTTGGAATGTCTTAACTAAAACCTGTTCTTTTGACTCTCTTGACAAATATCCCTAGTGTTCACAAATGGCCTTTATGTTCCTAAGTCACACTGAGAAGTAACATTTCTTGTCTAAAAGAAATTCTAATGCCAGATCCCAAAGTATGTGTGCATCCTTCACGGGAGTTGTACGTTGGTATGAAGTAACTCCAAGTCAGCAGTCTTCCCTTCCAGCCAGCAGGAGTAGCTGCAAGTAACTGCAAGATTTTCCATGCTTTTTGTGGTGTTTTGTGTTTATTTGACTGTGTGTTTGAGTAGTTAGATGCAAAATGTTTTTCACTTATTTGATTGAATTAAACTCCTTTCTTTTTAAATCTGGAAGTCATACCAGCAGACCCTGGTCTCTCATTCCTTCTATACAGCAAATTCCTGGCTTGTTTTAATGCTGTGCTTTTCAGGTTATGTTGTTGAACCACCTGGCTGTGGCCTGAAGGCGGTTTGAATGAGTGGTATAGTAATAAGCTGATCCAATGGATTATGTTGCTTGAAATCAGCCGTACCACTCTTGCTTCTTCCTTTGTGCTGTCATTGCTGTTCAGCTGCCCCTGTGGTGACAATCTTCTGATGGCAACTAATCATAAGATCAGCTTGCCTCTGGTATCAGGCTGCACTGGAACATATTCTTGAGATGTTTGGGGTAAGCAGTAGAACAGAACTGTTGTCCATGGTTAGGAACAGGAATAAGTACGGAGAAAAAATTATCATGAAAACCTCTGCTGCCCTGTCAATTTTTTTATGGCTCACAGCTGCTGAAAATCAACGTTCAAAGTCTTAATTCCACAGGGCAGGCCAGGTAAAGAACAGTTACATATATGTAATGGAGTATTTCTGTGTGCCTTTTACAAGCATTGAGTGACCTTGTTTGCATTATCTGGGTTAACACTGTAATCTGCTGCTCTCATATGAGGACTTCCGTCTTTACACGTTGATCAGTTTATTTTCTTGTCTCCAGACTTGAGAAGACAGAAGGATTGCAGAAGGTAGTTCCAACCAGGATTAAAAGAAACAAACAAGACAGAAAAAAAGAAAAACAAAACAAAACCACCCCACCTTGTTGCTCTCTCTGCTTAATGGCTGTTTCACTCATGGGACTTGGTCCATTTCCCTCATGGAGGACTGGGGTTGGGCTGCTGTCCCGAACTGTAGCAGGGTACGAGCAACTTGATCAAGGACAGTCATTTGTCTTTCCAAAGCAGAGAAGCCCCTGTTTGATGTATTTCCCTAATAGTTAACTAAGTTGACAAAGGAAATAACTGGTGACATCATGTATGACTTAATATGGTTATTAACTGTGCAGGTGTTGTAAAGCTGTGACTCTAAACTGCAGTGAAATAATTGTACCATATGTCAGGGTTTTTTCCTTTCCATTTTTATTCTTCCTCATTTACCATGTTTTGTTCTTTTTTTTTCTCATGAAAAATATATTTCTGTGCCCCTTTGGTTCTGTAATAACACTTTTTTTCTGTTTCACTTTGTTTTTCATTTTAAGTAAAAGAACATCACTCAAGCCTTGATTAGTTTTAATCTTAATTTATTCTTTGTTTCCTTACTAATTTCTCCAGTATGCATGTGTAGGTTTTGTCTCCTTCCTCACCCTTCCAGTTCTAGGCCTTCTCAAGCCAACAGTTCATCATCTCCCGTGCTTTTCATGAGGAAGGCAAATGCCCAGCTTGTTCTTTTCCACTCCCCTGAGGAGCTTGAACCCAGTGCTGGCAGATCCGTGTGTCTTGTGGCTCGGTGTTGCTCTCCCGATGGGAAGTCTGGGAAGCACTAAATCATCTGGCCACGTACTGCTTCCTTCAACTTTCTCCCCAGCAGATCCATGGGCTGAGTTTGCAGTACAGCCTGATAGCTCTGCACAGCTTTAAAGCTCAGGAGCAGGGATGGGCTTTCTGCCCCCACCCCCTCGCCCTGCGCCCGCACAGACATTTCCCTGCTCTCCAGCTGCTCTGGTTTCCATCTGTTACAGGGCCTTCTGGTGTGACTGTTTCCTCATCTGCTGAGCAGAGGAAAATGTTGAAGGACCAGGCACTGTGCTGACCCTGGAATTAAGGGGCTTGTGGTTTTGGAGAAAACGGTTCACATGCTCATTTTCTTTTCCTCTCAGAAACGTGGCATGCAACCACATGCACGTCTAATATACTAAAAAACTTTGTTAGGGGCATTTTCATTCCTTCGTAGCAAATGTGTTTACTTATCTTAGTTGTGTATGTGACACTGTAGGCCTGGCCTGTATGGCTGCTGCCCCCCAGCCCTGGGAGGAGTCCTGTGCTTCAGTCTGTGGCGGGCTCAGAAACGTGCAGTGATGCTAAATGTTAACCTGCAGCAGGCAGTGAGAGAAACAGCTGAAGCCTTACTTGTGAAGCCAAAATACACAACTGATAAAAAGCAGCAGAGAGCCAAGGGAGGCGTTAGAAAACCCTGGAATGGCTATTGCTCTCTTGGCCCACGGAGCTGGGGAACTTTACCCTGCGAGGTGTCTTCTGTTTTGGCAGGCAGATGCCTGCTGCCCATCTCCAGACTGCTATTTTAGGCTGCTCTTGTCTTTAGCACTTCTTCCATCCTGCAGTCGCTTAGATTATATCCCTTTCACAGATTGCTGGGCTGTTGCTCTCCCTGGAGTGGTAACTGCTAAGTTCCTAGCAGCAGCAGAAGGCAGTGGCAATGCAGGCATGGAACCTCAAAGAGACCTCATCACGCTCTACAACTCCCTGAAAGGAGGGTGTAGCCAGGTGGGGGTTGGTCTCTTTTCCCAGGCAACTCTCAGCAAGACAAGAGGGCACGGTCTCAAGTTGTGCCAGGGGAGGTCTAGGTTGGACATTAGAAAGAATTTCTTTACTGAGAGGGTGATCAAACACTGGAATGGGCTGCCCAGGGAAGTAGTGGACTCTCTGTCCCTGGAGATATTTAAAAAGAGACTGGATGTGGCACTCAGTGCCATGGTCTGGTAACTGCAGCAGTAGTGGATCAAGGGTTGGACTTGATGATCTCTGAGGTCCCTTCCAACCCAGCCGATTCTATGATTCTATGATTGATTCTATGAACTGAGGAGTTATTCCCATAAAGCAGAACAGGTGAACAACAAACCACTCACTTTATGCATGAAGTATTGTAACCACTTCTGACGTGCTGGTACGCAGGAGCTCTGCAAAACTTCATTAATTATCCGTGCTGTCAGAGTGCAGTCCCTTGCTAGTCAAGTTGTCTTAAGGAGTTGAGTAGCTTCCCTTTTTCTGACTTTTTCTGTGTCTTCTTCCTTGTGGAAGTATTTGTTCCTGGCTTTTAAAATGTGTTTAGACACTGTCAAATTGGTTTGGATTTCAAAATTATATGTGTAAATGAGAAATGTATCTAGCACCCACTTTTGTAATTGAACAAAGCTTTTATTTCCAGAACCTGACTGCTACTCAGCGTGTGGGAGAAATGTGCTCTGACAACTTGGGCTGTTTTTTGAGGATTTCTGTGATCTCACTGAAGGTTTTTAATATTAATTCATCACTAGTGTTATGGTTGTGTTTTGATGATAGTCACTTAGGAGATGAGTGTTAGGCAACCAGTTAAAAATTACTGTAAAGTCATCTTTTTTTTTTTTCAAGTTGTTCATACATTCAACTTGAAATCCCAGTGCACATTAACAGTGTTAATGCTCCTTCTAGAAGCAAGGTTTCTATGTATTTCTAAAATTATCTCCCTCTGCCCCCAGTTCAGAGCTAATACGGTATATTTAATTTAACCACTGATTTCTAACTGGGGATCATGCATTTATTAGCTTGACGTTGGCAGAAATTGATAATGGAGAAGGAAAATATTACAGAGTTGCTGATAGGAATAATTGTTTGCCTTTTGGGAGGACAGATGCCTTGCATTATCAGACGCAATATACTTCTGGATGGTTTTCTCTGCAAGTGCATGACTGTCAGTGCAGCTGCCACATGTTGTTCTGTGAAGAAAGGTGGCCATGAGATGCATTTCCTTCTTGAAAAACATGGAGTAAATGAAACAGTGACCAAGAAGGGTGAGGACTTGGTGAAACAGTAATGTTTCGAGCAGCTACCATGTTGTAAATAGTTTAGCTGAGCAAGGAGAATGAGCACAGAGATGCTGGGTAAGGAGCTCTGTCTGCACTGTTTTGGAAAGCAGCTTCCTCACCTCAGCTTTTGCACTTGGTAAAATAAAGGCTCAGGATCAAGGGGAAGCTTGTGATTTCTGAAGTTCAGGGACCAACAACAGTGGAGCGAGTTGTCTACTAAGGACAAGGTTATTTGGCGTGGTAGTCTGTCTAGCTACAAGGCTGTCAGACTAAGTAGCTACTGGGTGATGAATCAGAAATGGGAAATTAATTTAAATTACTCTGTAGTTATCTGGGACTGAATTCAGTCCAAGCTTCAGGGGCCTAGGTAAAAAAGAAGTAGGGGAAACTCGCTGGACAGTCTCCTGGCTCCAGTGAAATAAGTTTGTTGTAAGCACTGAAATCTTCTGTCTGGTTCTCAGATCTGTAAAAAAAAAAAATTCAGAGCATGTTCAGTAGCCTTGTTTCATTTGTATCAGTTATTATAAAAGGTGGTGTGTCTTTTGTGAAATAACAGATGGACACTGCTTTGCTAACAAAGTATAAATGATTGGACTATATTGCCATCAGAGATTTGAAATAGAGGTGCTACATAGATTTCTATCTTGTAGATGTTCCTTGGATCGCTGCTTTGTTGATGTATACTTCCTCCTTGCCTCTCAAATGAAACTGTCTTTAAATGTGTTTCAGTTGGCTTCAGCTCTGGAAAAAAAAGCTTTTATAGTATCGGTCTGGACCTTACCTGTAAATTCACTCCAGCTTTGATGCTGTTTCTCCAGCCAG
This sequence comes from Heliangelus exortis, assembly GCF_036169615.1. Lineage (NCBI taxonomy): Eukaryota > Metazoa > Chordata > Aves > Apodiformes > Trochilidae > Heliangelus > Heliangelus exortis. Next base: position 114,345,252 of record NC_092423.1, read on the forward strand.
TGTTTTACAAGGTGCGAGAGCAACCTCAGTTTGTCCTTGTGAAGAACATAGGGCATGGCTGTGAGACAAAAAATTAACAGTTCATCTTCAGGTGAAGCAGGATGTCATAGCCATATCAATTATGTCAAATTACCAGAATATCAACAAGGGTATTTGCATACTAGGCTGATAGCATGGAGCTAACTTTCCTGGTTTAAATGAACAAAATTGAATTGTGTTTATTTTAGACAGAAAAAACCAGATTTAGCCTTTTACTTAGTAGAATACCTTGATGTTGTGAAAAAATTTAGTAATCCCTCCTGTATGTGATGCTGCTTACAATCTTGAGATTCCTAAAGAACAGGGAATTTTTTCCTTTTAAGCAAACAGATGTCGGTGTCTCTGGATTTTTGGTTGGTTGGTTCATTTGTTTTTTTACCTAATGCTTCAATTATTGTTTACTGAATAGATTATAGATGCATAGAAATCCTTGTTCCATTGCATTTTCCATCTCTTCTGAAGAAAATCCATTTTAAATGGAGCTGTCAGGAAGAGTTAGTAGTGTACATATACCACATTGCTAACACCTTACTGCTGCTTCTTTAGGCACTCATACCTAAAAATGTCAGTATTGAATAATCAGAAAAATAAGTCTGATACCATTAATATTTTGGGGTAAGTATAGGTACTCTCTTTATTGTTAAGTCTGAGGCATAGAATTTGTTCAATAAAACCTTCACTTAGCCTGCCTCTAGAAAGTTACTTTATAAGTAGCTGCAAATCAAACACACGTGCAGTCTTCCCCAGAGGAAAAAAGACACACAAAAAATCTTAATTTTAAATAAATACTTGCAGGTTTTGGTAGCAGTGGTTTTGAATATATTTGGAGTGCAGCCTGTGCTGTAACCCAAGCTTGCCAAAAGAGGCATGACTGACTCCTGAGGGGGGCTTTTGAAAGGGAAGGTGGCAGCTGGCTTACCTGGGTGCTCAGAAGCATGCTGGGACTTAAAATCCTGATGAAGAAATCTGGTTGACAGCTGTTACTGTTGCTACTGCCTTGCAGACATCTCTTGATTAAGCTGGTCTCAGTATATCTCTCTTCCTTGACTATTTTCTGTTTGGCTTTTGAGTCATTTGCAGAGCTGTGAAGAATGTGTTTGGGTGGTATGGAGATACAATAAGTCAAGTCCTTCCATTAGCATCCATTAAACTGAGATGTGGAGACCTGAGTAAGGGAAATAAAAGCAAAAGACCCCCTTAACAAAGGCAGTAGAAAATCAGCCCAGCAAGTAAAGTCTTCATGTATTTTAGAGTGTTAATACACTGATGTTTCTCAAATGTAAATCTTTTCCTCAACAAATCCTTGTCCAAGCTTGGCAGGCTTGGTGGATATGCAGTGTCCAAAGGGACCTGATTTTGATGACAGGGTGTTACTGAGGTGAGAGCAGTGCTTGCTTTGCTTTGGAGCTGCAGTCTCCATTCAGGATATAATATGTAGTTTTTTTGAGGTGCTCTGTTCTCTTGCTTTTCTTTCAAAACTAGGTTCAGAGATCACTGTTGTCTGAAAACTCTAGAGGTACATGGGTTTCAGGTGCTGAGCAGGGTAGGAAAGGATGAAGCATGATCTTACCTGTTTCAGGTTTCTGGATGATGCTTTTTGATCAGGTACAGTAATTTAAAAGGTGCTGTAAAAAGTTGATCAGGAAAGCTCATTGTGGAAGTTTAATTAGTGGCAGCAGGCAGTTCATCATTCCTTTCAAGTACTTCCAGGTCCTTTTATAACTGATTTTATATAGTATGTATAACTTGGGGGTGGGGATAAGGAGCTAGAATTTATTGCTTTGCAAGCATCATTAATGAAGCAGTTACTCTAGTCTCAGCTGTAGGTCCAAGTAATATCAAGTAATATTTGCTTATAGAGAATAAGCATTTCATCTGCCACTAATTCCTGTGACTCCTGGATCAGTTGATCTGTAGGACAGCCTCATTGTACAGATGTTTTTTTCCCCACCTGTGCACTGTATTGTTGCAGTCAGGTTATAACAGTATTCACATGGTAACTTAGGAAGAAGACAGACATCAGGATAGCTCTTGATGTACTAAGAATGCTGTAAGAATGCTATTTATTGTTTGCTTAGTAAGTAAAACACAATGTGAGAGTTCATGCTTCTGGTCTTCTTATGGCTGTTGAATTCAGAATGAATCTTTTTGTAGAGATAAAATAAACTTGGAAATACTATTTAGTGCTGGAACTTCCAAGTCTTTCATACCTTTTCTAATTTTGTTGGGTTTTGTTGTTTTTTTTTTTTTTTTTTTTTTTTTTTTTTTTTTTTTTTTTTTTTTCTGTTTTGAGTTTGCTTTGACAAGCAGGTTTTTGACCTTTGATAGAACAAAGATTTTCCTAGCAATGTTTCTGCATTGCACTGTAGTGTAGGTGATACAGTAGCTGGTGTAGGTCTTGTTCTGACTACCAAACTCCAAGTAATAAGTGAAATAGCTCTAAACTTGGCTGGAAACACAAATCTGTGTGGTAGCAGTCTTCATGTAGTACTTGTTTCAGAGTCCTGAATTCTGTTGTTGTGGGATTTTTGTTACTGAAGTGGCTTTGCTTGTTATTTTTTAATGAGGTATTTTATGGGTCAGACTTTCACTTTTCAGGTCTTTATAAACAGAAAATAAAGCAATTGCTAGTCCAGCTAAGTTTGCAATATAAACTCTTCCAAACTCTAGATGATCTTTAAAGGCCTTTTCCAACCCAAACTACTCTATGGTTCTATAAAATAAGCCTTCCCATTATCTTACACTTGTAAAATAGGACTCTAATCTTCTAGTCAGCCTGCTTTGACCTTTAATTTGCTTGCTTTTCCTACTTAAATACAAACAAAGCAAAAAACCTGTACACTGCATTTTAACCTCAGGAGTTTCTAGTGAGTAGAAATAAATTTTTCTGTGTTGTTGAGGGAAGGGTGTTGTGGTAATGTATCTTCTTGTTGTGGTTGTTATTTTTTTTCTTACTTGAAAACTTCTAGTTCTTTGTGGAGGCTGCAGCAAGACTGGTATTTGAAAGGTAAATTCAAATGGAATGTGTATCGTTAGGAACAGTAAAGATTGTGCTCTCTTATAAAATTAAGTTTCGTCCTGATTTCTGGGTGGGTGGAGCTACCTACCATGAAATGGGATACAGTTTCAAAGTTTGTTTTCAGATGAGTAAAAGTTTCCTTTGACATGATTCCATGAATGCAGTACTGCTCCTGTATGTTCATAATCAATCTCTAAAAAGCTCTTGGAGAACTGAAGGTGGCTCAAGAACTTTCCTGTTGGGCACAGAAGATTTTGTGGTAGATCAATGTCAGTTGCTTCTACTGCTTGCAATAGCTTCAATGGCTCTGTCTGTGGGTGCTGGGTCAGTAATGATCTTTGATTTGCGAGCTGCTAAGTTCTGAAAACTCTTGCTGAGGTGAGGTTGTGTTGTTCTAAAACTTCAGATGACAAATTTTTCCTGAAAGGCTTTTTTTTTTGTTTGCTTGAACATAACTACATTGCAGTCAGTCATTTTAGACGTGTTAAGCAACACACTTAGAAGACTTAAGCAACACACTTAAAAACATCCCAGTTAGTTTTCTTTGTGAAGACACTGGAGACCCATTAAAGTTTTGCACAAAAAAAATTGGTTCTCTTCTGCCTCTCCCCTGGTTTTAGAAGAAAAGGATTCTAGCTCTGTCCTGTATGGAAAGAAAGGCCACACTGCACATGATGCATGATGAGGGTTGCACTCATATGACAGCCCCCATTCCAATTTACAACTTTTGGAACCATTGCTTATACTGTGTAGGCACCCTTTTTCCATGTCTAGGTGAACTCCAATGCAGCAATTTGTTTACTCTTAATACTCAGTTTTATATGCTGGGAGCTGTTCAGAGCTCCAGCCTCTTTCTTTGGCATTCTCCTTTGGAGAAACAGCTTGTTACAGTAATTTATGTTGTGGTCTGGATAAGCCCTGATGATCACTGTGAGCTAGGCATTATGTTAAAAACAACAAAAAAATCCCACTTCATTAGTACACACAAGAATTTATTTCTATTGCGCCAGCCAAGAATAAACCATCTTTTTTGGCATATCCTTTTTTGAAAACAAAAAACAAAACCCCCACAAAACCAGACAAAAACAATAGCAGATTCAAGACGCATTATCTTAATTTTGTTAAACACCCATCAACTCTTTTAAGTAGTCCAATAAATGGCAGTTATGAAAGGCCTTCCTTTTTGCTGTCTGTCTGTCCTCTATCTCAGATGGCCCCCATATTCTGTGGGACGTTATTGGACTTCTGATTAATGGTCCAGACAGTAAATTATGGTTCCTGAAATCTATTCACTCCCACCTACTGCATTGTGTCCTGCAGTGTACTGTCTTTCTCCACACCCCTCCCTCCTCTACCCTTTTTCTTTATGCTGGAATTTAAATTACTGAAATAATTTAATACTTCTTTTAAATAGTCTGTTGCAGATGATGAAATACATACTTACTCTGGTACTACAGCTCTTTTTTTCTAAAAGTTAAGATTTGTAAATCCAACAGATTATGTGTGATTTCATTTAAAAATATTTAATTTAAAAAAAAATTTGCAATCCTTTCTTAATGTAATACATAGTATTCTCTTCTTTGCTGAAAGGTTCAAGACAGGATGCTTAAGGGTACTGGGCAAAAATTACTATCAGTGCTGGAAGCTGAGTGAGGGCTTACTTTAAGATGTGGGATGATTCATCTTGCCACATGTAGAGAGTATCAGGGAGAACTGCCATTTTGTTCCAGAACCCTGAAATACGGTCTCTTTAGTTGCATGAAAACTCTGGCTTTTCACTTCAGATGTATAAGGTGTATTTATCTTCACAGAAATGAGTGTGGATATGTGGTTCCTGTACAAGTGCAGGCTGTGATCTACCAGTATTTATGAAGAACACATGTACAGGAAAATGACTCTTAAGTACAAGTCATAAATTGAAATGATTATGGAATATACGTGGACAAATATACCATGTGTGGTATCGGTAGACTGTAATTTCATCAAGTGGTTTTTCAGACTTCATAAACTATGAATGAAACATGATTGTATTGGCCTTATAACAGGTAAAGTGAAATATAGGGTCTGGCTACTTTAAAGCGCTCATAATTCTATAGCTGGAAATAGCCTTTTGGGATACGATTAAGTTTTAAAACCTGCCTGTGATTAAAAAAATACATTTCGGTGAAAATCACATATTCAGAAACCCCGGGAAACATTTGAGTATCCACCTCATGAATTTTTACAATTCCCAGATTTCTGGGAGTAAACACTGCGAGTTACTTTGAGCAAAAGGAAGAGAGAAGGCCCCGTTTTACTTCGAGCTTTACCAGCCTCGCCTATTTAGTTGTTTACAACGGTGTTGGCTTTTTTTTTTTTTTTTTCTTTTTTGGTGGTTGGTTGTGTTGCGGGTTTTTTTTTCTGTTATTTTTTTTGTGACTTGGCCTGTGCAGGGCTTTGTTCGCTCCAGGGGATGTGACAAACTGGAAGGGCTCCGGCTCGGCCCTGCTGGGGTGCTGAAGGGAGGCTGCATGAGGCGGCCATGCGCGCCCGGCCTGGCCCGGCCCGGCCCTGCGCAAACTCTCCCGCTCGCCGCTCCGACCTCTGCCCTTTTGTATCCTGTGACACTCAGCCCGTCTTTGTGCTCAAGTTTATTCATGATGGATATGTTTCCCTCCCAATCGCATGTGCCGGGAGCCCAGCGCAGCGAACAGATAAATTATTTTCAGCTGCAGGCCTGGCAGGCCTGGACTGGGGGAGGAGGGCGGCGGAGCCGGGAGAGGGGCCTGCGGGGGCCCCCTCCGCACCACACCGCGGCCGGACGGGGCGCAGCCTCCCACTCCCCCCGGAATAAGAAAAGGGATGACTCCCGGCCTCTCGGATCCTTTTTAAATGCAAAAGAATGTAGGAAATTGCCAGATCAGTTGGTTAATCAGTGACAACTGCAGTAGGTGCACAAAAAGCGCGGCCCTTCACAAGAGCCATCGGTTGCGCGGGGTGTTTTTTCAGCGCCTCAGCGGGTCGCCGCTGGCCCCACCTCTTGAATCCCGGGGCCCGGTTTAGTGTCAGCTTTATAAGAGGATGTAATTGCTGGGAGATTTCGTGGTGAATGATGGCAACAATTTAAGTCTTTCTCCCTGACATCACCCCCCACCCCCACCCCCCGGCCCAGCCCAGCCCAGGCTTTGTGCTCCCCCGGCCATCGCAGGGCCGCGGGTCGGGGAAGCAGCTGGCACTGAGCGAGGGTCGGTGGGAGCACAGGGTGGCCCCGGAACCTCCCCCCTGGCCCACCGGTACCGAAATTGTATGGGCTACAGGGGCCGGTGGTGGGATCACACAGCAGTGGCCCACCGAGATCGAAATTGTATTGGCAGCATGGACTGTGCTTGAGGAGTTCAAACCTTGCTTAGGGTTAGTTAAATGTGTTGCTGCTCCTCTTTGTAAAGCTATTTGCAAGATAAATCTGCTATCAAACATTGTAAAGAGTATTCCTGAAATATTTTTGTGACTGCAATTGTTTCCCTTACTTATCTAGGACTATTTTTAGATAAGCCTCCTCCTCCTTCACCTCCTCCTCCTCACATCTGTATTTTAAACTTAAGTTGGGAGAGAGGGTGGTCGTATGACCAAAAAAGGCCTCTTAAAATTCCAGGCTGCAGAACACTAAAAGTGAAGTATTTATGGCTTAGGCTTGTCCCCTCTTCTCCCACCTCATGTACGTAATGTACATAAATATAAAAACAAAAACAAAAACAACCCCAACTTTTTTAAAAAAATGTTTTTTTCCTCTGGTCACCTCATTAAAAACCTCCAAGTATGTACTTACAATAAATGGCTATAAACCTTTGCCTTTTTCTTTTGGATTGGAAAGAAAAGAAGTTGAGGCTTCTTTCTTGATGTTTTAGGTCTTGATGTTAAATTAACAGTGTCCAGTGTTAGGAAAAGAGCTTACAGCCCGGCTGGTATTGTGAATGCAGAAGTGGTTGGCAACGGGAACGTATGGTGGAACAGCAAGGCTCGGTGGGTCTGCATCAGAGTTCTCCTACATGATGCTGTTGTGGTCTCGTATCAGAGCTCCTGTGAACTTGAATGACGTAGGATATTGTTTCCAAATGTGTGGCACAGGCTGAACTCTAGCTGGTCATTCCTACATCAGCTGCTTGACAGAAACAAGCTGCCAAATATTCAAAGGCTGTTGTGCCCTCAGTTGCCTCTGTAAAAGCCTGTTCTTTGCCAAAGTACATCATGCATTAAGGCAATGAAATGCAGTTTGGCTTCTGCTTAAGTATTGTATGGGAAACTTAAAATTTCAGGCGTTTCTTGCCCAAATGATGTTGCTGAGTAGCATTCAGGATGTTTAGCTTATATGCGAAGTCTGTGACTTTTGGGGAAGGCCGCATGAGGTTTTCATCCCTACCATCCTCTCCAGTTCCTAGTCTAATGAGATATTGTCTGCCTTAAATTTGGCACTGCAGATTTCTGCAGGGATGTGTTTCTATGAAGAACTGGATTTTACCACGATAGATGCGAGCTTAAACTTTTCAGAAATGCTTATACCATATTTGCTGACTCTTCCTGCTGAAGGCAGACTTTTCCTGAAGTGTGAGGTCATTCTTTTTCATCCTTGCAAGTCTGGTCTCCCTTTCCCAGGGTGTGGGGAGAATGAGATTCCCGGCATCCTTTGATCTGATACAAAGTATATGGACTTAATTTTTAACGCAGCTGTACTGCCTGAAGTATATGTTAGGAAAGCATTCTATATGAAGGAAGAATAAAAGTGTGTTTAGGCATTCAGATAACCATTTGTCTTTGGGAGTGACAGTCAGAAATCACATTGCAATCACTTTGTAGATCTTCTCTTATATCAGGCTGGTCTATATGCTGGAGCAACATACCATGCATGAGGAGTTGTTTGTGACAGCAATGAGAACTAAGCATTAAACATGCAGGACACCAGGCTTGCTTCCCACGGACTCTGTTAGCCACTTGTATAACTGTCCTGGCATCAGCAGCTCTATTTGCTCAGTAGGTTGATGAGCTGAAAGATGGAAGTCTCCTCAGCTGTCTTCTCCAATTTGAATGCCTCGGCGTGACTTTTCCTAAGTTGTCAGGGTGTTACCTGTGTTTATGAAGTTTCTGGTGAATGTTTTTCTCCAACTTTGTTCATAAAATAAGAATGTGACTTTAATTGCTGTCATTTGTCATCTACTTCCATGTGGCAAGTGCTTAAATTACTACCCCTGACAGTCAGCAGGAGCTTAGCAATTTTAAAAAGCAGTTTAAATACACAGTGCTTAAATGCAGATTTGGTAGCCTAATGTTTAATCCTACATTTGGAGGCTCCAGTATCAAAATGACCTTTGGCATGGCTTTGGTTTTTAGCATGAGAGAGCTCTGTAGTATGTTATTTGCAGTGTTTACTGTATTGTGTGGTAGGTACATAGTTCCATTTTATGAGGAATGGGTTTTGTTTGTGTCTGTCAAGTACTCAAGGGTTTTGTCTGAGCTACCAGTTCATAGCTGTAAAAATGTAAACTTTGCATAACACATCTCACTTCAAAACTTGAAGCAGACAGTATTAGCTCAGTATTAGCTGCCTTCTGACATTTTATTTATTCAGTTTATTTGCTGCATGGCCATCAAGAACTGCAGCTAAATTTCTTGTATAAAAGGGTTGGTAGCTGAATTCAGGAACTTGTTGGTTTACAGAGTCCTTCTGAACAGCAGAATGTAAGGATGGTGGAGGGTATGTGCATGTGTATATGGGGTGCCTTGCTGCTTCCTGGTCTTGACTGCCCAAATCTACATCTTTGGGACCAAGACCAATGAAGTTCAGGTTTAGCATTTGCAGCCCCAAATCAGGTTATGTCTATGCAGCAGCCAATTTAGTTGCACTCATAACAGTGGGGAGCTGCCCAAGGCTACCAAGTCTGTGTAGCTCTGAAATATGAAGTTGAGCAATGGTAAACTACGACTTAAATTTGAGATCTAGCTGTCTAGGACTGGAATGTTGCAGAGTTGAGTAAATGTAGTAAGCTTTATTTAGACAACAAGGCTGTTGAGCAATTGACTGTGTCCTGGTAGTTGGGATCACACCATTGCTTTGAACAGAAATAGGTCGTCTCGGGAGTCTTAAGGAAGTATATTCATTGACTATTAAGTTCAGTCTTGTTGGTGCAGTCTTTCATGTTCAGGAATAGAAATGCTATATAGCTACAGCATTATGGAATTATAACTATATACAGTTTAATCAAAATTATTTTTAAAAAGATAACTATCTCTTCATACTTTCACACTTTTATAGCAGTCTGCCTTTCTAAGCATTTGGATATTCTTTCCTTTGTACTGGTAATTCCAATATTGACTGTTTTCTTATCAAAACACTGGTTAATCTATTTTCATCAGGCTGTAGCTGCTACTGTCTTTCATTCTTCAACATGTGCTGGTAGCCATATATCACATGAGAGGTGTGACTTTTATTTGGTGAAGTAGATTAAGGTTTGGCGGGAGTACAACTTACTGTAATGGGCTGTGGTTGTTAAATTTAAAGCTAAATTTAAATCTGAAGAAATGCTACTGCAGTTTTGAGACATACTGAGACACGTTCTCGTGCTGTACTTCAGACCTATTAGCTTTAGCATCAACAGCACAAACATGAAACCAATTCACACTTCAGATAAAAATGCAGAACTAAAATAATAGTGGCAAACAGTGTTTTCACTCTTCATTTAGATGATGGATTCATGTGCATACAAACTGCATCATAAACTTGGAGGTTACTTTTTTTTTTTTTGAAAGAGCATGTTCTCAAGAAGCCAATTGAGTGGTAGGCTCCAGAGCACATCATCTTCACTGTAAGGAGCCGTCCATAGCCCAAAACTGCAAATTGGGATGAAGTCCACTGAGCTGCAATAAGGTTTGTTTAATCAAACAAAACCCTGCCCTGTTTCAGGTTGATTTTCTGGGAGTAATAGCAGGCCCTATCTACTGTTAGCCAGTGCTGACTGTTACGGGTGGCTGAGTATGGCCTGAATTTTATTGGAAGCCTGGCAGCTGAAAAACAGTAAATGAAGCAGTAACTTTGAACTGTGTGCTTGATGCTTGCAACCCTGTTTCTGGGGATGCTCTGGTAGCTTGAGTATAAGAGACAGCAATGTGAGAAATCCTCTATGTAGATTTCATTTATTTTTATTGCAAAGTTTCATTGGTGCTTCAGGAGGGTAGAACATACCTGTATTCAAAAAAACCATCCTTTTAGTAAGCCTGATTAACATAATAAATGAGACGACACTCTTACCACAGAATTATTTCTGTGGCTGTAAATAGTTTAGCTGATGGGTGAGATCCTCTCCTTGGCTCCAGTTTTGTGTTACCCAAATGATGTCAGTGGTTGGAAGGTAACAGTATTTGTACTCTGCATTTCTCTCCATTTCCAAGCAAAGAGACTCTTCTGTTGTTACATGGAGGCTCTTAAGTATGCACTGACTTCCAGCTTTGCCAGCTCCTAATGAGAGTGTGCATTGGCAGGGGTAAGAGTGTCAGAAGTCCTCAAGCAGTCTTAAATCCTTGGAGGGATCTTCACAACAGAGAGGTCTTCTCTGGAGCAGTCTAATACTGAAAGCTTGTTTTGGTGAAGGAGGCTCTTTCTTGCCTTGTTGTTGGAAATTCCTTAGACTCAGCTTTAATAAACTGATTGAGGAGGTAAATATTGCAGGTAGCTTCTGCTCAGTAAAGAAATCAAAAGAAATGGATAGATGAAGATGGCTCATGAGAATTTACCCTCAAGTGATTTAGAAATATAAGTGTTAATATCCCAGCCGAGCACTAAAGAGATTTAAGAGTGTGGTTTTAAAGGTGACATTCAAATGCTATTTTAAGAGGAGTGATAAATGCTTGTGCTTTTCCTCTTGCCCTCTGCCTCACGCTGTAGAAGGTCCTCTTGACAGTGGCTACAAGAAGTGTAACAAATGTGCTGATATTTTCTCCCTAAAACTTTTCTGGGACAAATTGCCTTCATTTTGGCCTGGCATTTTGCATTCAAAGTGACTGCTGGATGAAAAAAAAAAAAAAAAAAAAAAAAAAAAGCAAGATGTGGAAATATAAACTTGTAAATCTTCTTTTCTTTGATCACTGATTAAGGGCAAGTTGGAACCTGTAAGTACAGTCACTACTAAATAATGACATAGATAATAAAAATGTTTTGGTTGAGCTGGTACATGGATGGGATTCCTTGACTAACAGCTTGAAGTTTATTTTGAGATATAAGGCACAGCATTTAAAATTGTGATCTCAAGAAGGAAAGATAGCATTAGAGTAGGTTTGTTCATAATAAATAGAAGCAAACAAAATCTTTCAAGTTGTCGTGGGTTGAGGACAGGGGACACATTTCAGAACATGCTGATCTTCCCTGTGAAAAACCTCAACAGGAACTTTTCTGAATCTGCTCTATTACTCTGTGTTGCTTTTTAATTTTTTTCCCCAAGTCCAAGTACATCTTGTTATGTTAGCATTTTATTATTTAGATTCTTTTGCCATTACTAATTCTCCTGAATGAATTTTCGAGATTGTAATTCTGGAGAGACCAAAACTTCAGTGTGGTCTTACAAATGTGCTGTAGTTGCAGTTAGCATGATAGCATGATGAGTGATTAACTCCAGTGATAGTGTTCTCTTTTATCATCATGAGAGAAATTAGGGTATGGATTGAGAAATCTACCCTATCATAGATTGAAACTTTTGAATTTAATTTTCTTATGCAAATTGAGCATGTTGTTTTTCTTAAATGGCAAGAAGTGTCATGTCTTTCAGTTCACAGCTTCTTGAAATTTAAATAAATTATATATTAAAAATAAAATCTTTTATTTTTCTTCCTAAATATTTGAATCTTGGTGTTTGGTATATGTTAGAGGGTCACCTATATGTGCGTTTGAAAAAGCTATTGTCTGTAAAACTAACTTTAGTCTGTTGTAGGACTCGGTGCTTCTGCTTGCTCATCTGATTACGCAGCTCAAGGGAATAAGGTTAAGGACATGCTGTTGATAACTAGAGCATTTTCAGGGCTTTAGTTCAGCAGATGGGCTGCTTGGCTATATTCATACATCTGCCTACCTGCTGTGGCAGCTGCTGCTGCTGCATGTTGTGTTCTTTTGTTCTGTTCCAACCAAGAAAGGAGCACTAGGAAGTGTAGTGAATGGATTAATTTAAGGTTAAGGCTAGTGTTTTGCTTGCTTCCTAACTCTCTTATCATAATAAAACTTCTGATAATGAATCCTTCGTAAAGTGAAATAGATTTTTAAGATGTATTTCAGGGGCTGAAACTAGCTAGCATTGTCTAAAAAACAGTCAAGTATGTTTTCTTTATATTGCCTGACTATTTATTTCAGTATCTTCCTCTCTCTTTCTCTCCCCCTTCCCCCACTTTTTCTAGGAGCAGTAACCAGACTTTGCTTGACACTGCGTGGTCCAAAAGAATTAAGGAAATATGGAATGACATGAAGGAGATTAGTTGAGGATTAAAGGCTTTGAGGACAAAACACCTCGCCAAGGTGAAGCACAGACTAGCATTCTAGTTGTAGCTCTGAGGAGCTGTGTGCTGAAAAAAGATGGCAGATCCAGGAATGATGAGTCTGTTTGGAGAAGATGGGAATATTTTCAGTGAAGGGTTGGAAGGTCTTGGAGAATGTGGATATCCTGAGAATACAGTGAATCCTATGGGGCAGCAAATGCCCATGGATCAAGGATTTCCCTCTTTACAGTCATCTCTTCACCATCCCCCTGCAAATCAAAATCAGGCCAAGTTGACCCATTTTGATCACTATAACCAGTATGAACAGCAGAAAATGCACCTGATGGATCAGCCGAACAGAATGATAAGCAATGCCCCTGGGAACGGAATCGCGTCTCCTCACTCACAGTATCACAACCCTCCAGTTCCTCAGGTTCCTCATGGCAGTGGTGCTGGTGGTCAGATGGGAGTCTATCCCAGCATGCAGAATGAAAGACACGGGCAACCCTTCGTAGACAGTGGCTCCATGTGGGGACCACGAGCAGTTCAAGTGCCAGACCAGATAAGAGCACCGTACCAGCAGCAACAGCAGCAGCAGCCGCAACCAACGCAGCCACCGCAGGCACCCTCCGGACCCCCTGGGCAGGGCCATCCTCAGCACATGCAGCAGATGGGCAACTACATGGCTCGTGGGGATTTTTCAATGCAGCAGCATGGTCAGCCGCAACAGCAGAGGATGAACCAGTTTTCTCAAGGCCAAGAAGGCCTCAATCAGGGAAACCCTTTCATTGCCACCTCAGGACCTGGCCACTTGTCTCATGTGCCCCAGCAGAATCCCAGTATGGCACCTTCTTTGCGACACTCAGTCCAGCAATTTCACCACCATCCCCCTGCTGCTCTCCATGGAGAATCAGTAGCCCACAGTCCCAGATTCTCCCCTAATCCTCCCCAGCAGGGTGCTGTTAGGCCGCAAACACTTAATTTTAGTTCTCGGAGCCAGACGGTACCCTCACCTACTATAAACAACTCAGGGCAGTATTCTCGATATCCTTACAGTAACCTTAATCAGGGATTAGTTAATAATACAGGGATGAATCAGAATTTAGGCCTTACAAATAACACTCCAATGAATCAATCTGTACCAAGATACCCAAATGCTGTCGGATTTCCATCAAACAGTGGTCAAGGACTAATGCACCAGCAGCCCATCCACCCTAGTGGCTCACTTAACCAAATGAACACGCAAACTATGCACCCTTCACAGCCTCAGGGAACTTATGCCTCTCCACCTCCCATGTCACCTATGAAAGCAATGAGTAATCCAGCAGGTACACCTCCTCCGCAGGTTAGACCTGGTAGTGCTGGAATACCAATGGAAGTTGGCAGTTATCCAAATATACCCCATCCTCAGCCGTCACACCAGCCCCCTGGTGCCATGGGAATTGGACAAAGGAATATGGGCCCCCGAAACATGCAGCAGAATCGTCCGTTTATGGGTATGTCTTCAACACCACGGGAGATGGGTGGGCACATGAGACCAAATGGTTGTCCAGGTGTTGGCCTTGCAGATCCACAAGCAATACAAGAGCGACTAATATCTGGCCAGCAGCTTCCTAGTCAGCAGCAGTCTTTTCAACAGCAAATGCCAACCTGTCCTCCCATGCAGCCTCATCCAGGGATACACCATCAGTCTTCACCACCCCCACATCCTCATCATCAGCCTTGGGCACAGCTTCACCAGTCACCACAAAACACACCACAAAAAGTGCCTGTCCTTCAGGTAAGCTATTTGCAATTAGTAGAAGAAGTTTTAAATTGCTGTACATATGTTCCAGGATGCACGAGATCCATGCTTTCAAAATGGTTGCTCCTGTTTGGCTCCTCTATTTGTTACTGTTTGTGTGGCTTTCTTGGTGCACAGAAGCTGAAGGTAAAAAGAAGTTCAGGTGGATTGCTAATGTTGTTACAGCAATTTTTACAGGACCAAAATACGAAGCAGCAGTGGGACAAGCTGAATACCTGGGTTTTTTTCATATTAGTTCCTTTGAGGGGAAAATGGAAAGCATGTGTGAGACTTGTCATTTAAACTATTAATTTTTGTACTTGCAACTTGGAAAAAGAAGTATGTGTTAATGTGTTTGTTTTGGCCAGCCTGAGGGGTTTCTTTAAAGGGAATTCCCAAGGGAATGTTTTGTGGTTTTGTGTTAAAGCTGAAATTTTTACATGCGAAAAAAATTTCAGGATGAACTTCTTCAGCAGAAAGTAGTGCAACTGAGAAGTGATGGGGCAACACTTGGTGCAAGGAGAAGACAGCAGATGTTAATCATAATCTGAAATCAAATCTTTTGAGGCTTAGACAAAAATCTTGAATAGGACGGAAGTTTTATTTCACTGAGTCTCTGATCTGCGGAGTTTTGATGAGAATTCATTGCTTCCACGTAATTTTTCAATTAAAAGCAGTAAAACATCTTGATCTTCTGTAGGTTAGCAGGTTTGAATATGCACTAGCATGTGAAGCTTGAGCTGAAAAGGTGCCTTTTGGGATCTTTGCATTTGGCATTGCTTGCCTGTGGCTCTGAGAGTCATCATTTACGAGGTTTTGGTGCTGAATGAATAGGTGGTCAAGTTATCAGCTGTGTAATTCTATTGATTTATTTATTTTAAAACCAGTCGGTAATTAATGCCAAAGTAGCTCTGCCCATAAATATTTGGAGACAATTGTTGGAATGCAGTCATCATGATAGGATGCTACAATAAGCTTAATAAATCATAAAAACAGCTGTCCCAGCCAGCGTCCCAGGCCTGTGCGGGAAGCAGCTGCTCAGCAGTCCCCTCCACTGCTGCCTGCCGGCTGCTCCTGTTTGCAGCTCCGCACAGCGTGAGCTGGGTCTGGGAATCAGATGTATGTGCTGCAGAGAGGCAGCTGACAAGGAGTGGTAGATGGAGCAGCTCAGCAGCTGGGAGAGGCTTTCACATTCCCTGCTTCAGCAAGGAGGGGGGAAATGCTGGAGGTGCCCTAGGGTGGGGAAGCCCTGGGAAGGGAGCTTGGGGAGCGGGGTCAGCAGGCGAAAGGCTGCTCTCTTTCTGAGAGGGATGAGGAAGCTCTCCTTTTGAAGGCTCAAGAAGTACTTTCATGACTGTCTATCTCTATCCCCTGCCTTCCTCAAAATTGGTGTGAAATTTTATACCTGTGTTTGCCCTTCCTCTCCCCCTACCTCCATGCACAGGCTTTGTTTGGGAAACCTAAATTACAGTTCTCACATGTACATGGAGCTGTGTATTCCTTCCTGAGAGAGTAGCTCTTGACAATATGTCTTGTGTTATCAACTGTGTGGGTAGCCAGGATTAAAATTGAGAAAACTCAAGACTGTATGAAAAAGCCCAAGGGAATGAGCAGATATTCGGAAAGGGGCTAATGTTGGCATGCAGAAATCAGTAAAGAAAGACTGGAGATGGGAAAAAGATGTGGTTTTTACCCTGAAGATTGGAAGACTTGGAAGAAAATTGTAGAAATGGTAATCCAAGACTTTTAAGATAATGAAGGAACAAAAACCAAGGTCAGTGGGATCTTTCACAACTAGTAATGTTGGAGGTGTGGGAAGGGAGGACTTAAAATCAACTGTGCCCTAAAGCTGTGGTGTTCTTCCCCAGCATTAATTCTTTGTTTTCATCCTCTTTTTGGCATCAAGAGATGGTCGGGAGGAGAAGGTTTACTTGTAGAACAGACAGGATTGTCTGTTCTTGGGACATTAATTTCCTTTTAATCAGTGAAGAGGGTGAATCACAGGCAATTCAGACCTTAAAAGAGCTATGCAACCTATCACAAAAATTAGATTAATAACTTGAACAAAACTAAGCTAATTTTATTATTAAATAAAATAATAATTAAATTTTTATTTATTTATAAATAAATAATTAGAAACTAAATAATTAGAGGAAAACCACATGATAACCCAAGATACTTGATTAAAATCTGCAAACCAAGCAGTTGTAGCTAGCCAAGTAACTTCTCTGTTAGCCTACTGCTGTTGAGTTTTTAGTTGGTAAAAGTTATTGTTAACATACTCTCCCATTAAGTAATTAGTTTGAGACCTGACTTAAGTAATGAAATTCTTGACAGGCAGGCATTTCCCCCTTGAAAACTGTTTGGATAAAATAAATGTTGTTCAAATTAATGAAAACTCAGCTCCTCCCCAGCCTCTGGGGAGAAATGCAGATGTGTGAAACCCTTGCTCTTGATACTGAATACAGAATTTGTAGCTCTCCTGTCTGTGTCGTGGTTTTCCTTCATGTCAGCTGGCAGAAAGCTCTTCACTGAAGAACAGTTATTTAAATGACTGGTTTGTTTTCATTTGTTTAAAATGAACCAACAAAATTAATATAGTCAGTGAAAATGGAAATCACTGTACTTTTAAATCAAAAGAAACCATCTTAGTAATTATTTTTCAGTGATTTGAAGCTAGCCTTATCATGGGAAGGCTCTAATACTTGTGGTTAACCAAATTACTGTTTTGTTTTTAGATATGTTGGAAGGAAAGTGAATTTCTTTTGGTTTTAACTTGAAAGAAATTGCCATGTCGATTCTAGGATTTGTTATTTCTTTTTTGTGTGCAAAATTGTAAATTATTTTGGCTGGGAAATAGAGATGGTGATTGACGATTCAGCTGGTTTAGATTAATAGCTGAAAACTAGATGTGGTTGTTAGGACCTTGTTAGCTGTGGGTTGCTGGCTTCAATGAATTTTAATAGATACAGAAGAACCATCGTAGCATTGAGACATTGAGTCAATGCTTTTTTTTTTTTAAGCCCTCCTTTGAAATGTTCTTCACCAAAGGCTTTTGGAAGCACTTGTTGGCCATGGGGTGGGGAGGCAGGTTCTGCTGAGACCAAGGTAATCAGCTAAAGTGTAAAGCAGATGCTAGGAGTATCTTGATAAATCATTTTTTTCTTTTCACAGTGAAGGCTGTTGGGCTTGTGAGCTTGAACTCTTCAGAATACTCATAAATGATCTGGAAAAGAGTGAAAAGTCAAATGGCAAAGTTTGCTGCTGCTGCTAACATACTCAAAGCTGAGTGCCAAGTGCGTATGTGGTGAAGAGCCTAACAATAAGGAAACAAACCAATTAGAAAGACAAGAGGAATGTCAATCGCTTGGCTGTAAACTGTGTGAGTCAAGGCATAGCCAGGGGAGGTTTTGATTGGATATTAGGGAAAATTTGTCCTCTGAAAGGGTTCTCAAGAATTGGAAGAGGCTGCCCAGGGAAGTGTTTGAGTGGTTTAAATACCTCCCTGGAGATACAGCATGGAGTGTAGATGTGGTGCTTGGGGACATGGCTTAGTGGTGCACTTGGCAGTGCTAGGTTAACAGTTGGACTCAATGATCTTAAATGTCCTTTCCAGCCTAGGTGATTCGATGATTCTGTGGTGCCTGGGAAGGAAAATGGCAGGCAAAATCCTTTCCCTAGCAACACAGTCTTGGTGCTGGGTGGCTATCTGAAAATATGCGATGATGGTCAAAGAAATAAAAGTATAGGAATGATTAGGATAGTAGTAGGTAGCAAAACAAAGATTGTTATCATGTTGCTACATGGATGCATGGTATGCTGATGTGGCAAGCACTGTACAGCTCTGGGTCCCTTCCTTAGGCCTTAGAAAATAAGGTAGTACTTGAGAAATCACAGAGAGGGGTGATTTAGGGAGGAAGTGAAGGAGAGAGGTGGTGAAAGCCTCTGATATTTTGAGTGATGTGGGGGCATGAAGAAGGTGAATGTGAAACGGGGGTTGTTTGTCACCTGTTTTTGTCTTGGAATCTTTTAGGGCTGAAACTAGGTGATCTTTAAGGTCTCTTCCAACCCAAGCCATTCTATGATTCAGTGAAATATCAAGGGGTGAGCTCAAAACTCCACATAAAAATGCTGATCTCTGACAGGTGTAGAAAAATGCATCACTTGTTAAGCACGAAGGCATCGTATTTGGCTCAGCAGATCTGTACCATAAATTACGAAGTGGCTGAATGTTTTGTGGTGCACTGTTTGTCCAGTCCTTTTACTCTTCCACAAACTTTTATCTGGGACAAGGTGTCAGGTTAGGCAGGCCTCTGGGACACTGATGCTGTGCCATTGCTCTTATATATTGTTTTTTCAGATAGTTTTATTAGTGATAGAGCGAGTGTAGGAGTTTTCTCTGCCAGGAATAGGCTATCCTGGGTGTGTTGTTATACAGAACTTATTTACCCACAGCTAGTGTGTGGGCCGAACTTTCAAGTCCTGTTCATTAATCATGCTCCACAAATGTGTTCTACATTATTTATAGTCAAATACAGGAATACTGAGATGGCAAACAGATATGGTACAGCCTCCATGGTTGACTAAATGATGGAGCTCAATGGCAGGAACTGAAAGTGAGGAAGGATGCTCGGTTGTGGTGTCCAGCTTGTTCTAAAGAAGGAATTCATTTTGTGTGTTTTACCGGTTCACCGCCAGGTTTATTTTGCTGGCCCTACTGTCTGTGGGTATGTGACTTTGCTTTAAATCATAACTCATAGCTTGTGTTTGGTATGAACACATTCTTTTGAAATTTCCTGCCCTCCCTTGCAGGGGAGGAGGCAGGGAAAGTCCTGCTGAGTCACCAGCTGGGTCACTCCTCTGTCACAGGACCTTTCTGCGTTTTCAAATTCTGTGTTGCTGCCTCAGTTTAATTTAAACTTGGATATACCTGAGTGGAGAGGGTAATTAATGAAAACTACTATCAGCTGGAGTTGTTTGATGCATTATTTTAACCCCAGCAGAGTTCATGTTAAGTCAGTTACTGCTGGCCTGCTAAAATGGTGTTGACCTTCTGCTGGGCATTTAATTGTTCTAATGCCTACGAGCAGTAAGAGACTGACTTCTTACTTGCCTTACCTATTTACTGTCTTCACATAACCATTATCTTTCATTGAATCTCCTATAATTTTATTTGGTAAGAAATCACAATTTCAGATGATTAGGCTTTTCCCCTTAAATTAATATTCATAAGCAATGTCCTACAGCTCCAGAGATAACTCTTAGATTTTTGACTGTTTTTGTCTATTTTCCTGTCAATAAGCAGAAATACTACATTTTTCTTTCTTTCTTTTAACTTTTAAACACTATTGGATACTTCTTGTTTTGATACAGAGGCTATTTCACATATTTCACAGGCTGGGTGGTCTTTGGGGATGCTTTGTTCTGCACATTCAGCAAAATCTCTTGGCTGCTCCTGGAAATTCTAGTTTCCCTTTTCAGGTGTTCATAGACCAGCAAACTGGTGTATGTTGGGAAGATTGCTGAGGGTACTAGACTAAATTGAATTTAAAAAACCCACTGATACTGAACCTTGATTACAATTTTATATTATTTTTATGTACAGATAGTGTATGTGTATATTTCTATAAAATACATATAAAAAAACCTATGCCATTTCAGAAGTTTTGGAGAATTATGAGAGAGAAGCTTGAGAAGAAAAAACATAGCATTCATCTAAAAGTAGAAGCTAATAGTAACTTTCTCTTAAACAGGCTTCTGCTGTATTTTGTTAAGGCTCTGAAGAACCCTTGTATTTGAGCAGTATATGCTATTTAATTAACTATAATTGCCAGAGTAAGGAAAAGTAGGCCTTTAAATCTACCTTTGGTTAAAAGTATTTTGCTTCTGTAGAGTACAAGAGTCTGTTAGGCTGATAACCTGATCCATCTGTGAGCTAGTTCACATGCAGGTCTCTCTAAGGATATAATTATTAATTTGAAAAACTTTGACAAAAGTTCATCTTCTAAAACTCCTCAGGTATATTCGAGTCTAATAGTTAATTTTAACATCTCCAAAGGCTTATTTCATACCTCACCTTTGGGAAGGTTGTATGTACCTCTGTAAATGGTTTGCAGCAATTCTGCAGTGAATAGGCCTTTAGGGCAAACTCTTCCAGTTTTGAGGTGTGTTTTTTGGAGGGAGTATTTTTTGCTGTTGAGGAGGTACAAGAAACTTCAAGAATACTTCTTCCCTCAGGTGCCATGATTTGACTGTGATGAAGATAATTTGTGCCAGTAAATTATCTGCTCTGGAGTTTTCAGTAAAGCCAGTTTGAATCATTAGCATTAAAACACAAGTCTGAATCAGCATAGTAATTTTGTAGGTTTAAGAGTTACCAGACTTGTTGTTCAGCATGACTATACTAAAGCTTCTGTGATATGTTGGTGACCTGGATGTGTGTGCTTTTTCTTGATTTCATTAGCATTATCTGGTTAATCACTTAGTAATATTTTTAAATTTATGCTGCTGTTCAGTATTTCAGTAGAGTATTCTTATCTGATGGTGGTCACTTCCAGTGGGATTTGGCAATCATCTTATTTTCCCATAGCTGAACACGTTCTCCTATTTTATATTTATTTGACTGAAATTAAACCGATTGTTTCAGAGAAGCCTTTTTTCATCATTGAAAGATGATAGTCTGATACAAAGCCTCCTGTCTGTATCATCATCAGCCTATATAGCTTACAAGAGTGGAAAATTGGGGCAAGTGAGAGGAGAAAGGCTTGATTGCTTGGGGTTTTGTGTTTTGGTTCTTTTTTTTTTTTTTTTTTTTTTTTTTTTTTAATTTTCTGAAAATACTGTGGCAGTCTTACTAAGGAACAAGTCACAGACAAACTAATAATTCCCTGCCATGTTATTATGGATTCTCCTCCTGGTCTTCCATCCTGCTTTTTGTGGAATTTGAGGCATCCATTTGTTTTAAACTAATCTGCCTTTGCTTGTATCTTGAATGCAAGTGTCACAAATTTGCATAAGTGCCCTCTCTTTTTTCCTCTGAGGGGAGAGTAAATGTCTCAGTTCCCAGTATGATGGGATACCATCACTTTGAAGTTTAATTTTTAACTTTTATCTGTAGAGGTTGCTTTCCCCCTCAGTTCAGCAAGCCAGTTTTTTCCCTTTTGAATTTTCAGGTTTGGGTTTGTAATAGAAGTACAGATGAGCAGACAGTTGTGAAACTAAAATAAGGGAATGGCATTTTTAAAAAGGGGTGGTCTCTTCTGAACATCATATCAGAATGGATGTAGTTCCCCTTGCATTCCATTCATTATTTTCCTCTGAGACTTTTCCTGTCTAGGTATCAATGTTCTTTTAATTTTATGGCTATGTATTTTATATATATAATACACAGGTGGTGATGTGGTTTGGAATTTGGGAACAAAATGCCAGTTTCTCTTCTTTAGAGATGTCATCTCTAAACATTTGATACTTTCTGTTGTCAACAGAGTTGTAAAGTTTGGTAGCTAAGGAGTGAGATTAACACCCCCAATTTTTTTTCCACAGTGATTAAAGCATCTCTTTGTACAGATCTTTCTTTTGAAATATTCCCAATTTTGCGGGCGTGGCTTAAAGATGGTGAAGCAGTTTCTCAGGAGCTGGAAGGAAGGAGCTGAGTAGGAAGCGTGGGCAGGAAGTGGTGATCAGGGCTGAGCTGAACTGATGGAGCAATGCAGGAACAGAGAGGAAATGGCCACGGTCTGTGTTGAAAGGGGACAGAGAAGCTGAGGGAGTCACCCTACCTCTCTTACGCCAGCTCCTTGAGTCACCTGCCTCTTGAGCCCTGGCCAGAGGTAGCCATGTGGCACCGGGGTGTCTCTTGCTGCTGTGCACACTGTTTCAGGCTGAGCCCTGGTGTCACCACGCTGTCTCTTACCCTTCTCTGGGCAGACAGGACACTGACAGCTTCCCAGCGTAGCTGGGTGGACTCAAATGCTCGATCTCTGCGCTTCAAAAAAAGTTCCTGAATAAAGGCAGCTGGAGTCTGGCATACAGAACCTTCTTCCTGCCTTCCATCAGCATGCCTCATCGTTTGGTGAACTGCCTTATCTAACCAGCTCACTTCTGGACAGGTCAGGTTCCTGCAGCTCTTGCCTGTGGGACCACAAGATTACCCAAGCTGATGACGTGAAGGTGGGAATGCTTGCTGGGGGAAAACGGGGACTGCCCCTTCCTCTGTCAGTGAGCTCTCAGTCCCTTTAATACCCTTACACAGCTCAAGTTCTTGTAGCAGTAACTTGTCCTCACTAACCAAGCTCTTGAGTCCTCCCTCAAATTTTGATAAGATAAAAGTTACATTAGAGAAGTCAAAGCTTTATCTTGCTTTATTGAATTAGTGACAAACCGTTCATGTTCCAACTTCCCCAGTTTTGTTTTTTGTTTTTTTAACTGTCACCTTTTGTTTCTTTTCCCTCCACACAAATATAAATTACTGATTTGATTTCAGAGGTGCGTTCTCTTTTTTAGAAAAGGACATTTTTCCAGCTGGAGGATTTGCAGCTATTTTGTTATTGAAGAGCTGAAAGAACATCTCCTTTGTAGCAAAGAGAGCTTGGCACAATTTTGTCATGTGGATTGAAATGAGGGGAGATGCCTGGGATATCTGTCCATGAATTGTTTTCCTTGAGCATGGAATGGCATTTTTTTTTAGCCAACACAGAAATGTTTGAAAGCATGGAAAGTTAGAAATAAAACTCGTTAATATTTTAGTCTTTTTTATGAGGAAACAGAACCGAGAGATAGGATGGCTTAGTGATCTGAGTGTGGGTTTGATTTCTGAGTTCTGGAATCAACATTCTTCCCGATTTTACTGACTTTGTATCACCTATTTAGTTACAGTTTTCTCAGTGGGTAAGGTTAGTAACAGTGTTACCCCTATTTATGAAGAGGAGCATACAGAGGATGAGCATAGGGATTGTTTATGTATTCAAAACCCAAATTAATTAAACTCTTGATTCCAGTTCTTAGTTGGCTATTTGTTACTCTGACACATCATCTCCCTGCTTTCCTTGTCACTCCTTCAGTATTGCTTTTGCTTAAGAGTGCAACTCTAGAAGGTAGAGATGACCACTCTTTAACAGTTCAAAGCAAGAAATCCCACTTTTTGTGTAGGAATTTGGTAGTGGTAGAGGTTAGCCTGACAGTAATGCAGTCATATGAGATGTGGAAGGAAACAAGTGGACAAGGCTTGCCAAAACCTTAAGTTTGTTAGATATAAATAGAAACTCATGTTAGTTTGATCAGAGAAGAAATTTTCATATGTAATTCAAGAGTTTCAAAAGGAATTTGAATAGGCATCTTTCTTAAACCAGTCTGAATAATCAATTGAATCAAGAAAACATTAGTCAATTTAATTGTGCTAATTAAATTGTACTTTATTATGTCTATGTAACTCCCACAACCAAAAGAACATAATGACCACGGTAACTGAGAAGTTAATACTTCTATAGATTTTTGGATTTAGTGTTCATGTAAGAAAAGAGAGAACACTCATAACAAGCTTCATAACAAACATCCTAATATCTAGTAGTCAATATGAACTCTATTTTTTCCACTCTCCTTTTACATCTCCTTTCTCTCCAGATGGCCCTTCATCCACTTGCGTTCTGGTACTTCATATCTTTTTTGGCCCTGCAAGACTCTGATAACTGTGATAAAACTGTAATTTTCCTTACATGTGAGCGCTTTATTTTATTTTTGGAAGAAATCTTTCTGGATGAGCCAATTGTTGCTAAATGTAGGAGGAGGCATACACTATACAGTGCATATTTGAGTTTAAAGTGACACTGTACCATAAAAAGTTGACCTTGCAGTTTACTTGTAAGACTGTATATGAAATACATAGTCACTAAAACTAGTTTAAAAATTTGGGCTTCATAAATGTTTTTTGTATCTCAGCTTGTTAATGGGCTGTTGCAAATGTTTACTATGGTAAGCATCATCAGTTGTTAAAATAGGGATAAATGCCTACAATATTGGAAGACTACTTAGATTTTTTCAGTCTTTCTGTTAGCCTCCTTTGAAGTATTCCAGGAAAGCTTGCTGAAAACCAGATGACTCTGTAGCTAAGGCATTAGACAGTTATTTGGGGAATTGTTGCTCTGACACAGAGTGCTTGTTAACCATATGATTTGTCTTTGTATTTGCCAATATTGCTGTCAGGTGTGCCTGAGAGGTGCTCTGCAAGCAGGGCATGGCAGAGGAGTTCCTGGAGTTCCCTGCTGCACTGTGCAGCAACACCAAGAAATGTAACTCAGAAACTCAGGCAGTGAGGGGTAAGGTAGGTGTAAAGGGTTGCTTTAGACATCTCTCTGGTTATAATATAATACTACAACATTAAATAAATCTTAACCTGGATTTGCTGTAGGGCAGGTTTACACTACTGGCTGTGTAAGGAACAAGTGGAGCTAAGATACTGCAGGTATTGGCACTAAAGGTAATGTATTTATTGTTTCAAAGAAGAATGTTAATCAAACTGGTTGGAGAACTAAAGTATGATTTAGCCTTTATAATTAGGTAGCCTCCGTTGGTACTGCTAAATGAGATGGCTGTCCCCAGGAAAGGAAGTGTGGTATTTTTGGTTGGGTTTTTCCTTTCTCATTCTCTCCTCTCTCCAGTTCTAATGATGCTTTCTTATTTAATTGTTAGTTTAATTACTAAAGGAGGTGGGACAAGGCTTACCTGTGACATGTCATAAATGCATATCACATATTCCAAGGCTTTTTCCATTTGCTCCTGTGACCTAAAGAACTACAGCTTGAAAAGTATTATTGCTCTTTGACATAAATAGATCTTGGGCAGCACATAAAATATCAAAAGGTTTTTAAACAACTCCTTGATTTCAAGCCCACTTTGTCATGCTGAAGTTAATAAAATACTGCAATGGAAAGGCTATTTGGAGAACTGCTGTCTTGCCACCCCAAGAGAAAAATAAAGTTGATTACTGACAATCTCTTTTGGTTTTGTATCTCACTGCATCCATTAAGATATCTTTGAGTTGGTGGTTTCAGCCTGTGGTCTGTATAACTCTGAGGTTCCCTGCAGATTGCTTTGAAAAGGGCCTAGGAAAGGTGATTAAGGAGAGCAGGTTTATATGCTAGGCAACAACATGGGTTTGGGAAGTTTTAAAGAGAATCATATCACCTCTATGAGAGGCTTACAGATTAAAAAATTTAACAAATTGTTCTGTGTTTTTAGGTAAACCTCACTTTCAGACAGGATCTGCTCAGGCTTGGTGTCTCAAGTGACAGCAGTTACAGTTCCAGCATAAAACAAAGTGTAGGGACCCTCTGTCCCTGCACAGTGTATTGGATCTAATACTCTTTAACATCTTCACAGCAACATAGATGGTAACTGTACCCTCTGCAAATTTGCAGATAACACCAAGCTGAGTGGAGCTGTTTGCACTTCTGAATGATGGGATGCCATTCAGAGGGAGCTGGACAAGCTTGAGAAGTAGGTCTGTGTGAACCTCATGAGGTTCAACAAGGACAAGGTCCCCGGGTTGAGGCAAGGCAACCCCAAGTATTGACTGAAGGGACTGAGAGCAGCCCTGAGGAGGAGGACTTGGGGGATACCAGTGGATGAAAAGCTGTACATAAGCCATCAATGTGTGCTCAGCAGCCCAGAAATCCAACTGGATTCTGGTCTGCATCAAAAGAGAAATGGCCAGAAGGTTGAGAGAAATGATTCTCCTCCTCAGTTCCACTCTTGGAAGACTCCCCCTGGAATACTGCACGTGTTCTTCAGCACAGGGAAGATATGGAGCTGGTCCAGAGGAGAGCCATGAAGATGATCAGAGGGGTAGAGCATCTCTTCTATGAGGACAGGTTGAGGGAGCAGGGGTTGTTCAGATATGGAGAAGAGAAGACTCCAGGTGAGACCTTACTGCAGCCTTTCAGTACTTAAAGAGGGCCTAAAACAAAGATGAGAAGAGGCTTTTTAAAGAGGGTCTGTTGTGATAAGACAAGGGATAATGGTTTTAAGCTGAAAGAGGTTAGATTTAGACTAGATGCAAGGAAGAAATTTTTTTGTTATTAGGGTGGTGTAACACCAGAGCAGGTGGCCCAGAGAGGTGCCCCATCCCTGGAAACATTCAAGAGCAGGTTGGACAGGACTTTGATTAGCCTGGTCTGCTTGCTGCAGGGCGTTGGACTAGATGACCCTTAAAGGTCCCTCCAACCTACACCATTCTGTGATCCCTTGAGAGGGGAACAGGAAGTTCTGTCTTGGCTGATCAAGACAGTGTATCCTCACCTTACTTGGGAGTAATGGATTGTACAGAGACACCTTTTTTGGGAAGGACATGGAAAGACAAGAGAATGTATATGCCGTGGTTTAACACCAGCCAGAAATTAAGCACCACACAGCTGCTTGCTCACTCCTCCCTCCCAATGAGATGGGGGAGAGAACTGGGGGGGGGGGAGGGGGGGGAAAGTAAGACTTGTGGGTTGAGATATAAAGACAGTTTTAATAATACAGAAAATAGAGGTATAATAATAGAATATACAATGCAATCAATACATAGTACAATTTCTCACAACACACCGACAATGCCCAGCTAATTCCCAAGCTGTGGTGTCCCCCAGCCAGCTCCCCCCAGTGTGTTTGCTGGGCAATGTGCCATATGGTATGGAATAGTCTTGGCTTGTTTGGGCTAGCTTCTTGAGCACCCCTTGCTTCCTCTGGCAGAGCAGTGTGAGGAACTGAAAGTCCTTGACTTTGTGTAGCCCTTCATAGAAACAACTAAAATATCTGTGTTATCAACATTATTCTCATCCTGAATCCAGAACACAGCACTACACCAGGTATTAGGAAGAAAATGAACTCT
This sequence comes from Heliangelus exortis, assembly GCF_036169615.1. NCBI lineage: Eukaryota > Metazoa > Chordata > Aves > Apodiformes > Trochilidae > Heliangelus > Heliangelus exortis. The sequence continues at coordinate 114,372,441 of NC_092423.1, forward strand.
ATTTCAGATGAAACCAGGACAACTGAAAATGCTGCATTTGCATTAGGATTTGAAGGGAAGTAAGTAGAACTGAGTCTTTCTGTGGAGCTGAAAATCTAGTGGAGAAGTGACAGCGTGAATCCACAGTTACTTAAGTTGTTGGACAGTATTAGTAAGCCAGCTAGAGAAAGGTAGCTCTATCTGGTGATACATACCCTCCATGTCTTGTTAACTTCTTCTTTCAGTGAAGCTTTGAGTAATTTGAGTCAGTGGGAAGACACTGGCAGGGCAGGCAAAAGTGATCAACAATTCCATTTCACAGAGTGTAAGCACGCAGCTGGGTAATGGGGTTTCACTGTTGGCCACAAACCTCCTCCCTCCTCCTCCCCGCCAGCCCTGGGCAGGCTCTTGCACAACTCTGCTGCCTGGTGCTCTCAGGGGTTACGGCCTCCAGAACCCTTCCTTGAGAAAAGTTACCACCACTTGGCCTACAGCTCCTGCATGCCAGGTTGACTTCTGTGCATTTGTCTGTACATCCTCAAAGAGGCAAAAAGCCTAGGGGTGTAGTATTCTGATCTGCTTTTTTCTTTTAGTATATCCAAAATAACCACTGCAGTTTCAGAAACTAACTTGCTGCATTTAAAGAACTTGCACTAACTATTCCTAACTGGGTAATCAAATATTCTCAGGCAGAACTCTTTAGACTGATATGTAAGAGAAATATTAGCTATGCACATGAAAATGCCAACCTTACTTCAGTCCTACCTTACACCAATTTTATTTTTTGCAAGTCACAAAAGTCAAATTACTGAAGTCTTGATCATTGTATTTTCCTTTAAACTCGGGAATGTGTCTTGAGTTGTAGATGCTGAAGCACTGGATGCTTGTGTTCATAAGTAAAGCAAAGAAAACATGGTGGGAAAATACATATTATGCAAGAAATGTGGGCTGCAAGTAGTTGAAGTATGATCTCCAGGTTGTCTTGGCCTTTTGCTGATTAAGTTCTTAAGTCTGATATATTTACTAATAGGTGTAAAAGATAACCCTTGCTCCTCTCCATCTCCTCGAAGTGTGTCTACATCAGCTTGTACAAACTTACCCCAAAACAAAGCATTCCTGTAAACTACATAATTGCCTCAGCAGGTGGGGATGGGAGAAGAGACTTACATTGTTTAAGAATTGTTTATTGTTTGCTACTCAAGAGCTGTCAAAGCAGGTGGGGGACTTCTGGTCTGGATGGTTTGGGGTAATTTATTTGGAAACATTTATGACTGAGGGAAGAAATTTGTTGTACCTTCGGTTATCCTCACTGATTCAGATTGCATGTGTTACGGATGTTGTGTGTAGGTAGCTCTTGATGAAGAACAAGTTTTCCAACACAACATTAGAAACAAGTGAAATTCACTCAGAAGCCTTTTTAGTGGCAATATTTCTGTTGCAAGTTAAGACACATGCCCAGTGATTGGATGCCAGCATCTCCTGCACTAAACCACTTGTTAGAACTGTATAAGTTATACTGAAATAATGTAAATGTGTGAATGACCAACAGATAACCAGTAATTTTTTAGATTGCTTTCTTCTACATTTTTCAAATATTTATAAGCCAGAGTACCTAAAAAAACCCTCAGCTTCTGCATTGTTTTGGGAAAATTATCAGCACCAGTCAATAGGAAAGCTCTTGCAAAAGAACACTGGAACCGTGGCATTTTTGTTTAAAAAGAAGCCCATTCTGTTTTAAACAGCACCATTGCACTTTGTATGACAATCATATGAAAGAAGCCAGTTTCTTGTCAAAGACAAACATTATAAATAAATTTTCTTCAGGTGTCTGAATATAATCACATTCACAGCTGTGATGTTTTGAGGATGCGAGCAAAGTAAGGCTTATAAAAGAAGTCACACTTCTGACTGTATTGACTGGAGCTATTATAAAAAGTTTTTGGGTAACCAATCCCCTTTTCAGGTTTGAAGGTAAAATTACTGTGACCAGAAGCTTGTCTTAACCCTATTAGAAAATTAAACTGAAATGGTTATTCTATGCATATGTAATCAATTTCTGAACTAATATGTTCAGTGTTTTTCATATTTCAAATTACGTCTGTTAAAGTACATTTGTTTTTCAATCTGAACAGGATTTTGATGGTGATTTTCACTGTCACCAGTCAATAGTAGCAAAGTATTTGTAAAGAATGTTTGGGCCATTGAATTGAGCCTCCAGCTTTCACATGGCATCTTATGAATTATTTTTCATAACCTTATCAAATTTCAGTTTAAGAGCACTTGGCTTTAGCTTTCAGTACACCTTTTTTGAAAGTTTTACTCAAATCAACAGTCACCTGACTTTCTATCCTTAGTTTATTCATCCCTGTTCTGATATGCAATTTGCTCTGATGCCAGTTTTACCCATCTTAAGTCTTATTTCCTGTCCTAGGGTATGCCAGTGTTTAATAAATAGCAATCTATCTAAAGTAAGTTAAATTTCCTTTAGAAGTCTCCTTCAGGACAATCCATACCTATGTCTCAGGTCTAAGTGTTGTTGATGTGGATGATCAGAATTGTTTACACTGCTGTACTATGGCTCAAATACTTTTCTGGGTTTACCTCAGAGCCATCTTGAGAGGCACTTCAACATTTTAATTCTCTTTTCCTTGTTGTCAATCACAGCAGTCATTTAGAGACATCCTATGATTAAGTACAAACTTAATCAGACCAGTCTTCATCTACATATTCCTACCTTGTTTTTTATAAATGTAAATGAATGCCAAAAGTCAGGGTTAATAATACAGCACAAAAAACTACAAGCACTGAAGTATTTCAAGTTTGGAAATGTGGATGATTTGCTAGCTTACTGTGAGGGCTTTACACTGATGGGTTTAGTTTCTTTGATAGTGTTTTGAAGTTGTGAGGTGTCCACAAGTTTCTGAGCTCATTTAAAACTTGAATTCTGATGAAGCACAAGCTGTTCTACTGCTGCTAGTCACAGCTGTGTAATGCTTAAAGGACACCTTCCTTTGTAATAACATTTAAAAATACTAATTTCTCTTTGTCATGTGCAGCCCTCTTCCCACAGCTTGAGCTCAGGGCTATAATGGAGCCTATTATAGGCAAAAGGTCTATGACTCAGCCATTGAGCCATGCAAACTCTTGCCTTCTTTAATTGGCACCATTAAATCTTTAGTAGGTTTTCTCTCATAAAATAGTGTCGCTGGTGTAAAATGCATCACTGCTGAAGATAAATTGTTCCTTTTGCCCTCTGAATTCCATGCATTGATCAACTGTTGGTATTTAAAGGCTGATGAATTGGAGAGATTTTTCTAGAATTACTGCTTTTCCATAACTGTTTAGAAGTGTATCTAAAACAAAATGTAAGGAAGTTGACATACAACTCAAATGTTTTCAGGTAATTTTTTTTTCTATTTAGAAACTAAGAGGGAAAAGAAAAACTTGCCTTTCCATCTTATTTTATTTGATCTTCATAGAATTTATTTAATCTGAGGACTGAGTATCTTCTATGAGACAGGATGGTTAATTCTTGAGTGTGTAACCAGGGAAGAACATGCTTGATCATTTTTTTTTTCTGTTGCAGGGTTTTGAAGGATTTTGTTTCTTGTTGATGTATTGGAAAATGAACAGAGAAACCAAATATATATATGTAAAAAAGGAAAAAAATTGCCTTTATATCTTTTTTTTTTCTTCTTTTATGCGTACTTACTATGTGAAATCTTGGAGCTTTTAAGTGTTTTTATTTCTGTAAACATTGATTCCTCTGAAAGAGGGATATGTTGAGGCCATCCAGAAAACTGTTCCTTGCCATCTGCAGAGCCTGCCTCATTCATATATACAGTTGGCAAGAAGTCTTTGGTTGTTATGTTTATATATACTTTGTCTGTTGAAAGTAAGTACCAAGAAAAAAACAAAGTAATTTATAGAAAGTGTTAAAGTATTGTTTTTGCAGAATTATTGTATTATATTGTGTTTGCAGAACTATAGTAAGCTGCACACCTGGAAGTAAAGAAAGATCCGAAGTAGGGCCATCACTCCATTATTCCTTGTGTCTATGAAATAGGATGTAATCTGTGTATGGAGCCATGTTTCCCTTTCTTATACCTGCAGCACATCATCTGTGTCATAAGTAGCTATTTAATTAATTTGGTTTTCTTATTTGAGGTATAGTTCTGATAATTTACTTGCTGTATGCTATCTAGTAAACCCAGTCTTGAATATCACTGAATTTCATGAAACAGGCTGACTCTTCCTACCATCATCTGTCTCTCTTTGTATCTGGGTGAAGAAGTAATAGCTAAAGAATCTTTTCTAATTTTTTTTTTTATCATAACATAGAAAACCCTCAAGAGCCCTCATTCATCTTCTAAATTTTCCTATAATGTGTCTTCTCCGTTTTTCATGTGAGGAAACCAGGACAGAGGGACAGGGAGTTACCCAAGGCCAGGGTGATAGACGTGGGGCTTCTTTGTTTGCCCTGTCCTGGGCTGTATTGCCTTTATGCAGATACCCAAATATATGGTCTCTTGCAGTCAGGGTAGGACACTTCTCAACGAGAGAGTTCATGGCAAGTCCTTCACTGGAAAGCCATGTTAGAAATAAACAAGTATCTAATTTAAAATTAAAACAAAAACAAACAACAAAAAAACCTCCAAAAACCAAACAGCCCAAAGCCCCTTCTGGAAAAGAAAATTGAAAAGTATCACAGTCAGTCGATATTGGTGGAAAGACAGGATAGTAAATTATTTTGCCTAATTTTCACTGCTTTCATTAAAGACTTGCAGTCTTTCTCTTTTCTGTATTTAAGGTTTCAAGGTAACATGAGTCTTCTCTTTTGGATAATATTTTAGTCATTCAGATCTGATATAATCTAGAAGTCTCATCTATCCTGTATGCTGAATGAGGCAGCAATTCTGCAGGTAAGCTTGGAAGGAGTTTAAAAAAAAAGATTAAGGACTAGCAGGTGGAATTTGTTTTGTAAGTGATACGATTTTCAAATGCTTGGAAACAAAGAATAGAAGTATTTAACAATTTAAACTGCCATTTAAAAAAGAAAAATAGGTTTGTAATTTCTAATAGTTTTTCTTAGGGTTACAGTGAACTTAAAATACTTCTTTTTTCCAAGACAATAGCGTATGCTTACTATTTCACTTGCAGGGTGATGCATTTGGTCAGTATCTGTAGAAAGCTTTTGACTTTTTGCTGCACAAGAATGGTTTAACATTGGATTAGAAAAGTCATGGCAACTTAGTGGTGAGAGGTAACATAAATAAGTGGTAGAGGAGTTTTGGAGTTTCTTTTTCTCTTCTGATGTGGAACTTCTTTGTGACTAAGGAGATGCCATTTAGAACACCAAACCAAAATGTTAATTTTCAGATCACTTTATATGGTGAATCTCCTAGTACTAAGGATGCTTACCTGGACTAGGGGATTGAAATAGGAACAAGTAAAACAATTTGAGATTTGGAGTAGACATAAACAGTAGGGACAGGGTGATTGAGCTGCTGTGGATATCAGTGTGTGATAGCAGAAGGCATTTATCAAATATGGCCTTTTGGGGGAAGTTCTGAAATGAGACCTTTTTCATCAGAATAAGGCAGCAAACTTAAAGATCATAAAAGTAATATCAAAAGTTGTCTTAAACCAGGTTTAACTTCCATTGCCTTGGTGATGCCTTAAGTGTATTTAGTGTTACAATCCATGGGATTGGAGAATTGTGTTTTTCAAAATTTGTAGCAGAAAAGCCCGAGTAAAAGTTATAGCTAAAAAACGAAGATACTAGCTCAAGTAATGAATTGAAAAGATTTCCTGTTTTCATTCTGAATACAGTTTGACTTCTTCTTGGAGAGGGGGAAGGTGACAAGGTAAGAAAGAGTATTGCATTGGTTGTCTAGTGGGGTCTGTTGCAAGTCATTCAAATAAAATATTGATAAACAAAAATCTGTCAGCTCCAAACGAAACCCAAAATGAAGTATTTGTGCTGGTATTCTTTCTTCTAATGCTTTAAGCTCATTTTTCTTAAGCTGGTCTGCTCTAGCTGCAAGATATCCTGGTGAAATTGATCTTGCTCCAAACCATGGAGGAAATAGAAGGTTTTGGTATTTAATAAAAATACTTTGAATAGTATTGTGAAAGTAAAGTGGGAATTCAGTGGGACTCCCTTTCTAAGGACAGGAGAAATTCGAAGTTTTGAGTCTTTTGTCACATCTCTTGAAATCCTAAGCATTTAAGACCATTGCCCTTTTCTCGACCTATTAGAACATGATATATTTTTGTAACTTGACTAAAAACTTACTCTTTTTTATGAGGGTTTGTAGATGGGAGAAGTGAGAAAGTTCTTGGTAAAGGTTGTGAATTGCCTCCTTTTTTTTACCAGCCTTATGATGCATGTTTATCATCAAATTGTTGATTGATACTTTTTCTATGTTTTCAGGCATCTTAAACATGCATTTTAGCAGCTCTAAATCTGTTGGGGGGAGGAAGTTTTCAGCAAAATTGTTGGGCCTTTGTTTTGCTAGATATGTAAGGAAGGGGGCTAGGTAGGGAAGTTGGATCTTAAAGTCTTACTAGTTTATTGTAACAAACACTGTATAGTAGTAGATAGTAATTGTTTAAAAATCCATTTGAACCATTTTGCTGTTGATTGCTGTATCTTACTTTTTGATGAATGTATGAGGTACATCCCTTCAGTTGGTGCCCTCTTTCATTTCTACAAGAGAGACTTTGGTGGGCATTGAGGTCCCCAGCCAGCCTCTCAAGAGCTGACTTTCCTGAAAAGGATGTATACACGTCTTACTACCTTACACTGTATATATTTACTGGTATATCCTGTTAAATAAATTTTCCTGTAACTCTTCTGGGGGTGGGGGAAAAAAGTACCAGAACAGAGATGTTTTTGCTGTTGTGGAGTGTAATGCTTTTGCTGCTAGTGCTGCTTGCAGCAGTGAAAGCACAGATGAAACTTTTTTGGTTGTCTGTGGTCAGAAGTAGCAGTGCACATTGGTCTTTGTTTTTTCTCCTTAGTCATAAACCTGATGCTGTTTGCTCTGTGTTACTGTGATTTAGATTTGATAACAGTGGAGAAACATAGTGATATAAGTAGATATAAGCTTATTAAAGTTGGGCTTAAAATGGTTCTCTGAGTGACTTTAAGTCTTTTGTAGATAAACAAGATTTTAGGGGGCATTTAAAGCTTTACTTACTGCAAGCTGTTAAGTGCTTGATACACTTCAGTCAGTCAGGACTGTTTTGTTGGATTTTTTTTTTTCTGGGTAAGGGACAGGATTTTAAGTAGAAATCATAGCTGGTACCAGAGATCCATGACCTGCAGTGAGACAATACAGTGTGATGTAGGAATGGGTTACCCTCAGAGAGTATAGATCTCTGTGTTTTGGATGTTCAGAAACTGAGTGGAGGGAATTCTGCGGGGGGGGGAGAAGGCTGAGTGTGCAGGGCTTCCCCTCTTTCCTCAGGACCCTGGATTTCAAAGCGTGGCTGTGAAAGATGCCCCGAAGAGTGGTGATGCTCACATTTTTTTTTTTTTTTTTTTGAGAAGCTGCTTTGCTTTCATAGGGAGGTGAAGGGCTGTAGGGAACACGGAGGAAAGCCCAAGTACAAAAACTCAGGCTGTGTGTGTGCTAAAATGTTAGGCTAGTATTTATAAGGCTTATTGTACTTAATTATAGCAGTCTCAGTATTACTGGTTTTGGTTGATTATGTGAAGGTGTTTCCTCCCCCAGTCTCCCTTTCCTGGAGAAGTTGAAGTATTGTAGCAAGTCCTCTGGAAACCATTTCATCTGAACATGCTCTTTACTGTGTGACTTCCCTATATCCCATACCCCCTGCAGCCACCACCTTGTTTTAGAGGGGTGGGAAAAGCCTGGTGGTAAATCTCCTGAATATTCTGTAATGCAAGGGGTGCTCTAGTAAGCATTAGTTATCTGGATAGCTGTGCTTGAGCATAATTTCACAGATGTAACTTCACAAAGGAAATATCCACATTTTAAAGTACAGGTTCTACTTGGCAGAAGAAAGATGTTAGAAAAAGATGTTTGTGGGCCATTTCACAGTAGGACCCTTGCTGGTCTGCCTCACATTTTCCCCACTTGTGGAATGGACTGCACAGCATAAACTCTGCAAAACCTCTGTCATAAAACTCACGTTAGCTTGTTTCTGGCATGTGTACTGCTTGATACTGGAGTGCTCACAGAAATGAGGTATCTTTTGACTGTGGCTGTGCAGGGAGGGCTGGCTCAAAGGGTGAGGTCAAAGCTGTCAACATAAGCAATACAGCACAGTGGCTTTTGCCAGTAGAATTTGGGACCCAGTTGTCCCATGCATACCATGTGTTAGAGTTAGTAAAAACTTGAAATTGTCAGTCTCTGACCAATCTACATGATGATGATGGAGAGTGGAGAGTCTGGCTACTGGTGTGTAATATTTGGGACCTGCCCTGTGTGCATGAGGAGCTATCTTACACAGATGCCTAAGCCAGTATATGTTACATAGTAATCTGTAGGAAAAAAGTATTAGTAAAATGCTTGTCTTGTGGACCACTGCATATAAGCAGTTACATACAATCAGTGTAGTAGCCATTGCACTTTAGAATCATAGAATCATAGAATCAGCTGGGTTGGAAGGGACCTCAGAGATCATCAAGTCCAACCCTTGATCCACTACCACTGCAGTTACCAGACCATGGCACTGAGTGCCACATCCAGTCTCTTTTTAAATATCTCCAGGGACGGAGAATCCACCACTTCCCGGGGCAGCCCATTCCAATGTCTGATCACCCTCTCGGTAAAGAAATTCTTTCTAATGTCCAACGTAAACCTTGAGACCGTGCCCTCGTGTCTTGCTGAGAGTTGCCTGGGAAAAGAGACCAACCCCCCCCTGGCTACACCCTCCTTTCAGGGAGTTGTAGAGAGTGATGAGGTCTCCTCTGAGCCTCCTCTTCTCCAGGCTGAACAGCCCCAGCTCCCTCAGCCTCTCCTCATAGGATCTGTGCTCGAGTCCCTTCACCAGCCTGGTTGCCCTCCCTTGGACCTGCTCCAGGACCTCGATATCCTTCCTAAACTGAGAGGCATACATGGAAAGCTAATCTGGAGCATACATGCTTCATTATCATAGGGCTGATAGTTGTCTGAGATTGCCCAGTCAACACTGGTGATGATTCTGATCGATCATCAGCAACCAGAAATTGGTCATGGGATAAATTAGTTGCTTTTGAGCTGTGAGCAAACCACCAGTGCTCATACTACTGGCTGATACTCCACAGGTTTAGTAATATCTCTCACTTTATGTGGGCACAAAACAGGATTACTACAAAATACAGTAAAATGTTTTCTTTCTGGACTGTCACATTAGTGTCATTCATTTTTTGTAGTATGTGTTACTCCGTAGAGCACGTGACCAGAAAATAATTCCAATACTAGCTGTGCTGAGATTAAATTAAGAACTCAATTTTTATATAGCATGTTTTTATTCTTCTACATACAGTAACTGGGTGATATTTTCAGCTCCACCAGATCAGCAATGAGTGTACTACTGCAGTGGTGGCTGAGGGCATTAATACTGTGTTTTAATCACTTCCACTCCACACTTAGGATGCTGTTGGCATCAAAATTCTAGTTGCTATGGTTCAGTATTTTTCTGAAAACTTTAGATCAGCAAGGTTTAACTTTTAGTACTTAGATCTGTCTTTCAAACCCACTCTCCCCTTAATAGCAAGAGAGCAGGAACACTTGCTTAAGAAATAAAATGGTGTTGCAGTAGAAGTTCACGAAAACATGAACTTCTTTTTCATGCAAAGTGATATTTGATTGTCAACTTTGGTCTTGCTAAGAAGGTATTAATAGATCTTTAGTTTTCCACTCATTTTCACCAGAGTTTTGTAGAAGTAAGGCAAGTGATGTACTAAACCACAAGATTCTTATGGAGTCTCACTGCAACATAAACTTCTTTCGTTCTCATCTGGTGTCATCCCTTTCCCTTTATTGCAAAGATGATCATGGACAACACTTGTCAGTTTTTAAATGCAAGTTGTCACTTTTTAATGGCATTGTTTTTAGAGAATCTCTTGAAGTACTGAGGTACTAGTTGTTTCTAAACAACATCATATTGCCCAAAATATTTGAATATAATACTAGTTATTTTCGTATAATAAAGTTATATATATATATATCCTTCAATTCATGGCAGTAGTTTCACAGGAAAGAGACGGGATCAAAATCTATAATAAGAGAAAATAATGGATAAAACAGATTTTGGAAAGAATTATGAGTGCGAGCATAGTCTTGAAGATGTATCTGGACTTCAGCTACTATGGGGAAAAAAGCTGTACAGCTGTACTGTTGTTGAATGTAGGTGATGTTGATTCCTCTTTACTCTGGAGTTTACACTGATATGTGAGCTCTGCAGATTGACATTTTTTGAGGATTATTTGCATTGGTCTAGGAAAGCCTGGGGGTGCTTCAGAAACCAAAACAGGCCTAATGCTGCAAGTATTGAGAGACAAGTTGAGAATAGCAGGGACAAAGCAGTGTATGGAGACATGATATGGAAAATAAAGGATTTGTTTGGAGGATAGTCAGGATGAGAAGTTTGTTCTAAATAATCCAGAGGGATGTTGAATCTTTTCATTAACCTCTGAAAGGATGAATGGTGGAGCAGTTTCTACCTGTGATGGCTTTTAACACCTTGGGTACTATCCTGTGCTATCAGGAAGGATACAAATTCAAAAGGAGCCATTTCCATGGCAAGGATGCTGTAGTCCCTCCTCTGTTTCAACAGAACTTTCTTTCCTGGCAGGTTGCTGTTCTAACTTTGCCAGAATGAAGGTGATATTTAACAGGACTGCAAATGACAATGTTTAGTAATGATTTATCTAACATGAAATTGTCTGTTGTATAGATACCATATTGTAATGTTTTGTATTTTGGAGCCAGTAGGAACTGCCTGGGCACTTACTCTGCTGTTACACAGCTTAGTTAATAAACCAAAGTCCAAGAAAACTTAAATAAAATGTGGTTACAGTGGATCTTTTTCAAAATCTGGAAAAGACCAGGGAGCCTGGAAATACCCGTGCGAGTAATGAAAGGAGTCCCATGAAAAAGGAACTTTTATTTATTTAGTGCTGATACTTAAATTTTGTGAAGTTAGTTTAGTCATGGGATATTCTTTGCTGCTCTTGCTTCGTACTTCTTAAACCCCTCAATACTGGCTCAAGTACTGCTCTGCTAGGGAAGAGACACTCAGCTACTTTCAGTGCTTAAGTACAGTTGATTGTGGTTCAGTCTGTGTTCAAGCAAGAGAAAGATTCTCCTCCTTAACCTTCCTCCCTGCCACTCACCCTCACTGGATTCATCCTGCATTTTGTCCATCTTGCTACTTTGTGTAACAGGCCTGGTTTGAGACATCCATCTCTGCTTTGGCCTTAGGTCTAAACGGGTAAGCAGCTGTGAAACACAGGCAGCTTCATTTTTAGTTTTTCAAATCTTACACGTTTGGAAGCTTAAAAATGAGATTGAATTCCAGAAAAGTAAGGTATTTGATTCCAGAAATTATTTCTTAAACAGTGTTTTCACGTATAATTTGCTCAGATATTGTTGGCAGGAGCATATTATCATCCTGGGTAACCTGTTGAACTGCAAATTATTTTAACTCCTCGAAATTCCTAAAGAACCTCTATTTTGCTCTAATAATCTGAGTCTTTAGGAGTGTCCTGCATTGTGATATTGCATGATAATAACATTGATTAACTGCCAAGCAGTGGGGAATCGATGGAAGAAAAAAAAAAACAACAAAACAAACCTACTGTAAAATTAAATGGTATTACTGAAGACTCTACCATGCTGCTGGTTAGGGAGGTGACTACCCCAGTAGGCAGTGGTAGGAGTATTAATGTGAGCTCCAGGTTTTTTCGCATGATTAAAACAGGCCATCTGTTCTTTGTTAAATGTTTACAAAAACAGCTTTTCTCTAAAAGATTTAAAGAGATGTGGGTCTAGTAAACACACCAATATTTTTGAGCACCTTTTTCACCTTATTTCAAATAATACCAAAAATAATTCTGCTGTAATATCAAATAGGATTAATACCTATTTGCGTTTAATCTTCACTGGTTTCTTTCCTGTGGAAGATTAAACTCTGTACCAACATAGTAAATTATGGTTTTGTTATTACTAAAGCAGCAGGAGAAGTGATTTCTGTAAAATATGCAGATAAATTTTTCCATCGTTTGGTGAAAACTTGTAATATACGTGGTTTTTGTAAATGGGAAATGGGGTTCTTTCATTAGAAATTGTGACCCTGTAACTAGAGTTAATCCTTTGTAGATTTAAAGAAATGGAAGTATTTTAAATAATTCCCTGTGGTTGGCTTAAACTAAAATTTACTAGTGCAAGCCTAGTCTTCTTCCATTTCTCCTTTCATAAGAAAGGGCAGGCAACTGGTTTGGGGTAAGAAAATGAATCTTTCAAGCTGTTTCCGATCTCCTTGCTAGATCTGTGCTGCTCCTACACAGCTTCACACTAGGGAGCAATGTGGGGTTGTCAGTTAGGGATAAACTGTTTTAGCATATTGCAAAAGTGTAGGCACAGACTTCCTAGAAAAAATAAAGTTAATCACACCCATTTATTTGAAAGAGTGCTGCAATTTAAGATCACATGTAAGTGGATTATAAAACACACCAAACTGCAAAGGGAGTCTTGTATGGTAAAATTATTTTATTTTCAAGTAATAGGAAATATAGTTGAAGTTATATTAAGGACAGGGTTGGCTTTTTGTAGCTTAATGTTTTGGGGATTGTGATGATGTGAAATGAAAACATAGTATTTTAATTTGTATGCTTGGTAATGCATATAACCTGGTATTGTAAATAAAAGGCAGCAAGGGGTTTTTATCATTTGTTTCAAACATACTGGTTAAGTGTAATTTATAATTAAGTTGTTTCAAAGGCTGAGAATGACTCTTGTGAATGAGTGTTCTGAGGTGGTAACAATCTGAATTTTCATAGGATGCCATCTTCCAGAGTGAGCTACAGTGTGGCAACAATTGCCGCCATTCTCAGTGCATTAACTTCTGGCCAGACCTTGCATTTAAGCTACAAATGTCAAATCATGAAGGGGTGATATTGCTGTTGTGGAGACTTGGAAAGCTGTCTGCCTTGCATTAAAATTTGCTTATGACTGCACTGAAAGTTGGGTTCAGACTTCTAAAACAAATAACCAATCAAAAAACAAAAATAAAAACAAAAATAAAAATAATAATAAAAAAAAACCCAAAACCAACCAAAAAATCAAACAAAAACCCCCAATAAAAAACAAAAACCCAAAACAACAACAACAACAAAATCCCCCGAAGCCCCCCAAATCCACAAGGATTATTTTTTTTAATTAGATTTAAAAAGTAATGAGAATACTCACGCATTCATGTTGATTTCAGTGACACAGTCATATCACAAGTGAAAAAATCTTCAATTTTATAGAACTAAATTTACATGGCATTACTGTGTTTCTTGTGGGTTTTTGAATATCTGTTGGCTTGGCTCTTTCATATGCTTAGGAGGAAGAAAAATAAATAAACTACCAATTCTTGTTTGTTCTAGTAAGTTGTGGACTATGCATTATTCAATATAAATTTTACAAATTACACATTTTACAAACTAAATTTCTTCTATGCTAGACAGAGTAAGTGAACACTATTTAAAAAGATGACCAGGTTTTGCAGTGGACAGTTTGATGAAAATATAGATGAAACTTGCACTCAAGGACTTTGAAAAGCATAGGATACATGACATAAAAATGGCAGTCTACATTGGGAAATAAGTGGTCTGCATTGGGAAAATGGATGTTAAAAGTAGTGCTCTGAAAGCCTATGGATAAGGAGTATATACAGGTGATCTGTGTAATCTTCCTGTCCCTTCTTGAAAGAAGTGTTAGGCAGCACAAGTACCTTACAGTCTGAGTTGCAGAGAAGAGAGTTTTGTTCTGTGTCACAGAACAAGGCAGAGGAGACAGTTCAATTTAGTCAACCAAATTCAGAACAAATTTGAAGATTTTAAAATAGATCTGTTTTATGTAATGTATTATTGATATGCAGAACTCATTGGCACCACTGACTTCCTGGTATCATGGCTTTTGTTATACAAATATCCAGTCTTTGTGAGCTTTCCAGCATGAAGATGTGTGTGTTATGGTGATCACAGATTTTCTCAGAAGAGGTCTTGGTTCATACTTCAGGATGCCTGACATGAAATTGCCTTGAGGTGGGGCTGATTGATGTGGTGCTAATGCAATGGGTGTATCAGGTTTGTGTTAGAGCTGAGCTTCCACTGCAACTCAGACCCTGTTCCCTCCCAAAAATCTTAGTAAACAGGTGGAGGACAGTGACATCCATAAGTCACCCTGGAAGTTCCTGGTTAAAGCAAGTAGACCCAGATATCAAGTCTGTTGCTCAGGTCTTCCCTCTTGTACTGGAGGCTCTTCCATAAGGAAATGTAGTGTTTAGCTTGCACTGCTCAAACCCCTCCCAAACAGCAATAAAGAGTTATCTTCCCTTCCTGAGAGCCTCACTTCTGGTCACTGGGTAGCTGCTGAGTAAGTGTAGTCAGGACATAATGGATTTTTGCTACAGTAAAGAATGCTTAAAATAGGACTGTGTGGAATCAGTTTGCTTGCATTCAGAAAACTAAAATATTTGGGAGAGTACGCATGCATTCATTTTCTCTTATAGGGATATTATGAATTTTATTTTCTATCTTAAGTGTGTTGTTCTTTTAGATCCAGGTGGCTAAAGTATATGGCTGTGCATGCCTATCAGTTCTTCTGCTCAGGGACTAGGTTTGTAGTTATTTTTTTGCACACTTGCCACTCCTAAGTGCAGTTTGAATAAAAAGCAGTGAAAAGGAAATGTGAATAACATTATAGACAGTGCCACAGTTGCCATTATTTCTGGACGTAAAATTCTGATTTGCTATAAACCTCTCTTCTCCCCATTTCAATGGATCAAATGTCTAAACTTCATGGCCACAGCTAATGGGAGAACTCTCTCACCTAGAATTGTGCTGCCTTAATTTTTAGGGAAAAGGGGGAGAAAGTGAAAGAAAGAGGGTGGAAAAATAGTCTGACCAAATATGCAGCTGCAAGAAAGGCATCAGTACGATGTCAGGCTATTACTTTTCTTCTTGAAAAGCACCCTTGTCCTGCATTTATAAGCATGGGAAGGCAGTGTGGAAGCAGGTTAGAGCTTTGATATGCTGCAAAACAATAGCAGAGGTTAGACATTTTTTCCATTGAAGTCTCATGGATCTTTGTATAGAACAAAACCATTCAGAGGGAAATGGTTGCAAACCTATCCAATATGTTTGTTTATTCCAGGAACTTGGCATTTGTGTAATTATATGTAGGTTTTCCTGTTTTCTGAGACCGGTGTAAACCTGATATACTATCCAGACTTTGAAATAGGACACTTTTGCAGGTTCACAACACTTAAGGTAGTTCTGTGTCCAGTCTGCAGGAGGAACAAATCTGTTTCAATTACAAGTAGGGAGCTGTGGCTCTTTGACATAAAACCTAACTGTATATATTACATTTTAAAGCAGCTTAATCCTTCATGTGCTGATCAAAATACCTGCTGTCTCAACTGAAGCGATGTAAATAGTGCTGATTAATTTTGTATATCTACAGTCTCTGAATATACTTCATTTTCCTTTGACATGTCTAGAAACAAACTTTACCTTTTTTTTTTTTTTTCCCAGGAGGACAAAATTCCAGTGTGACTGAATAATTTTTAACAAGTTATTAGTTTTGTAACAGCTACTCTGAAATATCTTGAAATAACAATTGCTTTCCTTTTGCATCTAAATGTTGAAGACCCTGAATATTTCCTATACTTCTACTTTATATACAAGCTTAGGAATACTTTTGCCCTTCCTAAAGTCATTTTGCTGCTGCTTTAACTGTAAAAAGCTTTGGTTTTTACTGGTTTACTGTACCGTATTTTACTGTACGTATTTTTGTACCGTATTACATCCAGAGTAGGTCAATCTTCTGTTTAGTATTTTCTCCCTTTATGATCTCTTGCTTCAAAAGCACAAAGCTTTAGAAATGATCTAAAGAAGATGCAGATCTACAATTTTATTTCTCTTTGTCTCTCACAGCATTCTCCGTCGGAGCCCTTTTTAGAGAAACCAGTGCCGGATATGACTCAGGTTAGTGGACCTAATACCCAGCTAGTGAAAAGTGATGATTATCTGCCATCAGTTGAGCCGCAGCCACAGCAAAAGAAAAAGAAAAAGAAAAACAATCACATTGCTGCAGAAGGTCCTAGTAAAGGTTTTGGTAAGGAGGACTTTCCTGGGGGACTTGACAACCAGAATCTAAGCAGAAACTCAGTGGATTGCTCCCAAGAAGAGAAGAAGAAAAAGAAAAAGCCCAAGGCAAAAAGAGAACCGAAGGATCCTAAAGAACCCAAGGAAAAGAAGGAACCCAAGACCCCCAAAGTCCCTAAGATCCCTAAAGAGCCAAAGGAAAAGAAAGCAAAAAATACCACGCCAAAACCCAAGACCAGCAAAAAGGCTAGGTAAGTCAGGAAACTTTTGTATGTGGTCACAGAAAAACAGCATGTTTGTGGGATTTTTGAGAGCATCTGTGCTAAATGGTGTGGGTGGAGAGGAAATCTTGTTTTGTCATTTGCCTAATACCATCTACAGTATCACGGTTTTTTTTTTGGAACTTGGGCACATTTCTCTTGTCTGGCTTTCCTGTTTATGGCTTCACAGTTATTTCAAACAAGCTAGAAAGGCAGAAGGTTAATTTGTGTTTTCAAGACTTAAAAGGTTCTGGATGTCTTAGGTTTCAGAACTAACTCTCTTCTGATTCTGATCCATCCTCGTGTGTGGTTTGTATATTAGGAAATCAAGTTGCTTCAACATTAGTGTGGGTTTGACCAAATCCAGAGATGAAGCCTAGAGTAAGAAGGTTTGATAATGTTTTTTCTCTAAATAAAAAAGTTAGGTGCTTAGCATTGTTAGAAGCTGTACAAACCTTACGATCCATGAGCTACAAGCTATGTAGTTAATCAGGCATTTGATATGGATATTGATGTATCCTCACTATAGAGATAATACTCATTTTGTTGTTCCATCTAAAGACAGTTTTTCTAGCAGAAAATATTTCTGGATAGACCAGATGCCTCAAACCCTGTTTCTGAACTCTTTTCACTCACCATCATGTCCCTGTATCAGGATAGGCTTAAAATACTATGGAGCAGTATGGGAAAGAACAAAGTGCTGTTACACATGAGTAAATACATCATAGATAATAACACATACTCTTTCCTTACCCCTTGGTTCCCTAAACACCATGATTACAAATGTGTACTTGAAAGAAAACGGAGAGGAAAAAGACATTAAAGCTCAATTTTTTTTTCATTTGTACCTAGAATTTCTTACAACTGTTCTGAATTTGTTCCAAACATCTGAATCTGTTTTTCAAGATGTGGCTGGCGTTATAAAATATAACTTCCAGATGGAAGCACAGCCAGACTTGGTTAATCCAAATCAGTTTGCAAAATCCATTTGTATTAGGGTTTAAAAATTGTAGTTAATGAATCAGCTTTGCAAACATTCTACAAGAATGTCTATTGGTTAGGTTGGATACATCTATATGGCTAAATGAGGCATAGATAGCAAGATATTACTGTTCCTTTGGCAAGAAAGAGAAGTTTCTGGGTTAGCAGAGACTATGGTTCCTGAGGAATTCATAAACACTGGCTTATAAAACCAAATGTCCTGAACAGGTTGTATTAACTGTTCAGTAAATTACAGTTGATCAGCCTATCCTATTGCAGAAGTTTCTTTGGCTGTGTTCCAGACTGTCCTATAGGTGGGGTTTACATACACAGCAATTCAACAGCTTACAAAAACTCTTTTAAGTTGTCTTCCAGTATGTATCTTTTAAACTGAAATACTGTAGCAGCTAAAGTAACTTTTTTGCTCCAGTTCTATATACTCACAGGTTGAAAGGGTGACCAGCCCTATCATGTGGCCTGGTGAGCATCTCCCAGCAATTTTTACCACCAAAAAGCATACTGCAGGGCTTCTCAATTAGTGCAGTTTTACCAAAAAGGTCTTGACTACACTGAAGCTTTCTTTAAAAATCAATGTCTAGAAGAAATTTACCTCAAAAACATCCACATGTTCCTGAGGCTGTGCTGGTTGTCACACCTCAGATCTGGTCTGTCTTGTACACTCAATCCTACTATGCCTTTGCTCATCTTCTCTGAATCTTAGGACATGCCATGCAGAATAAAGGAGTCATGTTTCCTTTGAAGAAACACATCCCTGCTTTCTTAGATGTGTTTGTAGGAGACTCTTTATCTTCTTCCCCATGCAAGGACTCTTGTCCCTAGGTGGCTAGATGACTTAGACTGTTCTATTAAATATTAAGCCCTGTTGTTTCACCTGTGAGAAGTGTGTTTGGATGAGCATTAAGAGCAGTTGTTGTTCCTTATGGCTACTCAGGAGTGTGAAGAAAGTCCTGTTTTCCCCATAATGGACTTGTCTCACTGTTACCAAATGCTCTCTTGAAAAGCAAGGTTGTTCCCACTTTGTGGTCTTGTCAGCTTCAGTATGAAAAATCTTTGAAGAGACTGTTGGAATACTGTGCTGCTGAAGAATTTTAAGTCTGTGAGTGCAATTTGCTTACTTTGGCAGTATCACAGACTGGGGACCCTGTTCAGTTACAGAGGCTTGAACCAAGGTTTTAAATAAACCAACTGTCTAAATGCTTAATTGTCTGAGTATTTCAGCACCTCTAAATTCAGAAAGGAAATACTACAGTAGCTGAGATGAGTGAGAATAATGCAAGTTAATATAGATTATGGTACAATTAAGCATAATACTGTGATAAAGTTCTAAGCATTGAAAGGAGTAGTGTGACTTTTATTTTTCTAAATGATGTGCAAAACTATTGGTTTTCATTCCTGAGTGAGCTGATCAGTTTTAACAGGAGAGTTTTGCATTCATGTTAAAGACAGGTAAATAAAGGCAGACATAGGAAATGTATTTATTGAAGAGCAACAGTTTTTTGGGTAGAGCATAACGAGTAATTGGTAATGACATGGGAGGTATTAGAGTACACATATACTTCAATACCAGATTTTTAAATGGTCTTAACCATTTTGTAAGTTAATATAGCTCATAATTTAACCCTGTTAGTTCCTATTCTGACTAACAGTATAATCCTTTTATTAAACAAGCAACAGAAACCCAGTCAGATTGGAGGACTGGAGAACAGAAGAAGCTGATGAATTTTCATGCTTGTTTAAATTGTTTCCTATGGCATCTTAAAAAGAAGGCAAGCACCCAAATGGGCTGCTGGTGTGTTATACTGCATACTTGGTGATTTTGAAAGAAAAATGACATATTAATATTGTACTGTTACACTTGTAATGGATATTAGCCCAATCTTGCCAGTACAGAAAGACAGGTTCAGTGGAAGCTGGGAAAAAAAACCCACATTTACAAAAAAATTTATGCTGGACCAAAATATTTGTGTTTGAAATCAAACTGTAAGTATACCTAGAATCATAAATGAAAGGGTTTTCATTAGATTGTTCAGGTGATAAGTATTATGAGGGCTCTTGATGTTACCAAAGCCACGAAAGGCACGGACAGAGCAGGTAGATTTTTCCAAAAGTAGATGGACACGGAAAGGCAAATAGGCCTGATGAATTGCAAAGTCATGGCTCAGATGCCTGTTCCTCCTGTGCCTGTCCCTGGAGGAGATGAGGACCACCTGTTTGAGAAGATCACGCTGCAGCACAGCTGATACCACTCCTGCTACTTCCTCTGAAACCCTAGAGAGTGGCCACTGATTACAGTGGGAGAAGCATTAGCTGTTTGTGAGGGCTAAATGGCAGCTTTTTGTAGGAGCCTGTCCCTCCTCCCATCTCCTTTGAAGCACGACACTTTCCAGGGCTGCTCTTACGATTCCTCTTCTCCCTGTGGCAGGGGGAACACTTTGTCCTTCCCACGCATATGGCAACAGCCTGGGCTGGGGTTGTGGGTTGCTGCTCTCGAGGGGAGTGCTAAGCATGAGCAAAATTACCTCTTTTAGAGGGAGGTGGGGAGGGACTGTTTTGGCGCACAGATCCTTTGTTTGTTGTGTCGGAAAGGGGATGGCTCCTGGCCAGGGAAGAGGGAAGAGGCTGCCTCGAGTGGGAGCAGTGCAGACAGCAGGACACAACACCCTGGGGAGCTGGAGGACAGGAAGAGAGGTCCCGAAGCTGTGGTGGTAGTTTCCACTCCCAAGCTCGGATCATCCTGAGCAAGGCAGGAAGGGGGATGCCTGTGGGAGAGAGCAGGAAATGGTGCGAGATTTCCAAGCGCTTGTCCACTGAGGCTGTTCCTGTTCACACCTGTCTTCATCTCCCTCTTCAACCAGCCCAGCTGCCAGATATTTACCTTTGCCTTTGCTGCAGGAAGGCCTTGTGGGCTTTGCTGTTACCAAAGTGCACTTCTTAGTAATTTGGCTGAGTTTTCAGGCTGGGAAAAACCTTGTCCCGTTGTTTTTCCTGCTTTTGTGACATACAAAAACTGATTTAAAAAAAATAAAACAACCCAATATGTTTTGATTACACTAGAAGCTTTAAAAAAACTTGTTTTCCTTGGGTAAATAATAGAATCACTGAATGGTTTGGGCTGGAAGGGGTCTTAGAGATCATCTAGTTCCAACCCTCCTGCCATTCACAGGGACACCTGGGAAGGTAAGGCAGTAACAGAAAGTCTGACAGTTTAGCATTTTGAGAGGGTGGGATGATTTAATGTTTTACTGCTCCATAGTGAATGTCTGACATTTTTCTAAACCAGCTTCCAGTCATGAATTTGTCACAGGACAGTGTTTCCAAATGGTATAATAGGAGTCAGTAGTCCACCTGACTTCATTTACATGTTTAAATTACAGGGAAAAAAGCATAATCTAAATCCTGATAGCCATCATACATTACACTAATAAACAGATCTGTCAGTTTCCCAGATCAGATGAAGTAGTTGCATAATGCAAACATACAGGCTAATTACTTCCCCTCTTAATCCTGCAAAGCATGCCATGCTTTTTGGGGTATTTTTGAGTCAGATGGCTTAGCCCTGTAAGTACCTGGGGTTTGACCTAGCTCTGTAGGTGGCTGTTTGACTAATAGACACAAAACACTGTCAAAGTTTGGATAGTTGTAATTCAGGCTCTTTTTTTTTCTAGTTATCCTAGTTATTGTTTTCCTCTTCAGCCCCAGTTTTCCTTCATGTTGTTCACTTGTCTGACTTTCTGCAGGTTGTCTTCTTACTGATCCCCTCTTGTCAGTGTGCTCTGCAGGCCTCAGGGATAAGAAGATGAAACGAGAAAGTAGTATTGAACAGCTAGATTGAAATGCCTGTGTTCGTATCACTTGAATAGAAGGACTAGTTCTAACTGACAGTTTTAAAATATTTCAGTGTTTAGTGTGTGGCAATTACTACTATAGTTTCTCCCAGATTTCTAGTTCTTGTTTTGGGACTGGATGCTGACTGGATCTTGTCTCTAATGGGACTTCAATAAATCTTGCACGTGTAAAAAGCAGATATTGAGAGATAGTTGTCTAAATGTGACTGTTACAGTTAGGTTTTCTTGTTGCCAGATTTGGAAAGGGCCATCAGATGTTCATCCTGACATACAGCCCCTAGTGGTAATGGCACAGTGTCATAAGAACAGGTATTACCTGCTTGGACTTACATGTGGAAAGGTATTTCTGATCTAAGGTAACACCTTTCCTGAGTGGCATGATTACAGCTGCTGGAAAGTGGAAAAACTGAGTCAAAAGCAGGTACATTTAATTGTCAGGAACAAATCACTCTGGCTCTGTGGGAAGATGTAGAGGAACAGCAGTTGCTGACAGTTTGAGGGTGTTCCCAGCAGCCAGGTGAAGCTCCTGGGAGCGTGATGCACGGGGAAGCAAAGCCTCGCCTCGCTCTAAGGGGATGGTGCTGTTCTGTGATTTGTTCCTCACCTTCCTTTCTTTACTTGAAAGAAGCTGTAGATGTGCATTTAAAACGAGCAATTCAGCTGAATTTAGGACTTAAAATTCCCAGTGGATCTGCACACGGGCTTTGTTCTCTGCAAGGTGGTGGTTCTTTTTCATGTGCCCGTTTGCAGCTGTCCTGACGAGGGGGCAGATCTGAAACTGTGTCCGAATTGCTGCGTCCATGTCTGTCTCTGTTACTGGGGGTGACTCAGTGAGCTGAGCTGTGGCTTCGGGGGCGTGCGTAGGTCATGAAATACTCTTCTTAGCTGGGAGTCCCTTCCAACACGAGTGGGGAAAGGTCTAAGAGAGGCCAGAAGGAAAACCACTGTGGGGGTCGACCTGCTGCCAGTGCTGGGGTGGCTGGTGGGGTCTTTGTCTGGGCCTGGCCGGTGGGCGAGTGCTGAGGAGCGCAGGGGCGGCCGGTGAGGGGTGGGCAGAGCCTCGGTAGCGCTTCCCGGCCTTCCAGCAAATGGGTGTTTTATCAAACCTGGGCCACGCTGTTCCTCTCGACTTTAAGCCCGCTATTCATAGGCTCGGGTGCACCCGGGGCACGGTAACCACTACTACACTGAATTGCGTGCCTTGCTCTGATTTACGGGGGTCAGGGGGCCAAAAGCGCCAGGGAGCCCTTCAGCTCGCCTCACCTGGCGGCCGTCCACCCCGCTCTTGACAGCCTCACCTTTGAGTTAAACAAATCTGAGAAAAACGTAAAGTGAGCGTTGGGGTTGTGTGGGGTTTTTTTGTTTTTTTTTTTGTCGGTGGGGTTTTTTTGTTGTTGTTATTTTGGAAGCAGTTTCGCGGTGATTTGATAACAGGCGGGGGGTGAGGGGGTGCGTGTGGGAAAGCAGGGCGGGACGGGACACGGGGATACACACACACATAGAGACACACGGATACACACAGGCACACACACACACGCTCACAGGGAGAGAGAGAGAGAGGGAGAGAGAGAGAGAGAGAGGAGGCGGCCGCGCAGGTGCCGGCAGGGCCCGGGCGCTGATTGAGGGAAGCAGATGGCTGCAGTCGGTGGCCGCCCGCCAGCGGAGCAGGTGCTGGTCACGTGGCCGCGGGTTGCCGGGGCGACGGGAGCGCCCTCGGCGCGGGGATGAAAGGCGAAAGGGGGCCCCGCGTCAGCTGCCGCTTTGTGCCATTGGTGGCAGTCAGAGCGGAAACAAACGCGGGGAGGGGGAGCCGCGGCCCGGGGGAGGCCGGCGGGACCGAGAGGGGAGGGGAAGGGGAATGGGAAAGGGAGGGGAAGGGGCTGCGCAATCCCCGGGCCCGCAGCCGCCTCCCTGCCCGGGGATCCGGGCTGTGTCCGAGCTCTTTTCCGCGCTGGCAAACTTCTTCCTCTTATCGTTGTTATTTTTTAAAATTGTCACAGTTTCAGATTTAAATCTTTTAAATTTTTTTTTCTTCTTTTTGGGGGGAAGAAAGCAGTGTCACGCCCTGCAATTCCACCATAATACAAATTAATTTCCAAAGTTCTCCTGAGAGACCTTATCGCAGTCGTCCAGTACCTGAAAGGGGCCTACAGGAAAGCTCGGAAGGGACTTTTTACAAGGGTGTGTGGTGATGGGATGAGGGGGAATGGCCCTGGAATGGAAGAGAGCAGATTCAGGTTGGGCATTACGAAGAAGTTCTTGCCAGTGAGGGTGATGAGACACTGGCACAGATTACCCAGGGAAATTGTGGATGCCTCATCCCTGGAAGTGTTCAAGGCCGGCCAGATGGGGCTTTGAGCAACCTGGTCTGGTAGGAGGAGTCCCTGCTCCGCAGCAGGGGGGTTGGAACAGGATGATCTTTAAGGTCCCTTCCAACCCAAACCATTCTATGATTCTGTAATACAATTCTATGAAAAATTTCCAGTCTTTTCGCTTGCAAATTTTATTTGAAGTCAGCGTGACTTTAAGCACAGGGTGTAAAAGAGGGTAATACCTCAACTGAGATGTCCCTGTCCCAAAATGACATGTGACCCTATTCTGGAGTTTTAAATTACAGCTCCAAAATAACACCTTCAGCAGGGCAGCACAGTGATCAAAATGAACAAGCTTAAAGCTGGTGTCTCTTTGAGAAGTTACAACACCAGGGATTATGAAGGAAAAACAAATCCCGGGCAGCATCCTGGGTATGAAGTTAGAATGTAGAAGGTGCAAAAACTGTGTAAAAACACCTGTCATACTGTTTGGCAAACTGTCCTTGCCATTTGTTGGGTACCCGTGCATAACTCTGCTCTGCTTTTAAAACTCTCAGCAACTTTTCACAGCCAGCCTGTCAGATTGGTTTCAGGTCTGGGGTGGAAAGGTGACGACAGAGGGGAAAAAAAAAGATTAGCAAAAACCCACACAAGGCTCAAAGGCTAAATGTGCTTAAAATTACTAACTTGTACCGTGAACTCATCTTCCCTGTGGTTTAAAAATTTAATCCCCACAACTCTGAAGACCTTGCTGGTGTGGGATCTGGTGGGGATATTACTTAAAGCTGGATTTTTTGATACGTGCATCCTCACCTATTTCCAGGCCTCCTGAGTGCAGCTGGAGAAATGGGGAGTCCCAGCTCCTCAGGCAGCAAATCTTATCAAGAGGGAGGAGTGGGAGAAACAAGCTGCAAAACCTTTATCTGCTGCCATCAGTGGATATAACTTTCTAGTATCATGTGGTTGCTGATGTAGCAGTTGAGTTGGTTTTCCCCCCATAGAAGCTGCGGTTGCATGCACTGAGGCCATGTGGGTGCTGTCCTCTGACACAGAACTGTCTTTACTGCTTGGAAACAGCAGGGATGGTAGAAAGAAACAAAGGGTTTTATTATTCAGTCCTTTGTTTTGGTAATGCTTCCTCTAGTTCTGGTCACCTGGTCCGGGACCTTAATGTCAAGACAAGTGCATGCGTAGTTCTGTTTCTCTTCACATGTGGTCAGGTTGCCCAGACAGCACTTTCAGAAAGCACAGGTTTTGAAGAGTACAGCTCTTCCTTTCCACTCTCATTTTTAGTTTCTTGTTGAATATGTATTCAGTGTCACTCTCTAAGATCTGGAAGGAAAGAAGCAAGGTGACTGTTGTTAAGGAACGGGAAATGTTTAGTGATGGCCCATGCATCATTGATTTTACAGTTATGTTTAAGTACTTAAATAAGGAAGTCAGTGGAAAATAATGAAGTCACTGAAAATAAACACCTCACAGATTAACTGTTTTTTTTTTAAGCACTTTACACTTATATTTTTCTACAAATATTAATTAAAAATACCGCTGTTGCAGTAACAAGAAACAAGATTTAGAAAATAGTGCTGCGAAGAAAAAGGTTAACAAGGGAAAGGAAGGTTCTGAAAACTCAGATTTGGAAAAAACTCCACCACCATCACCTCATCCTGAAGATGAAGATGACCCAGGGGTTCAGGTAATGCTCTATCTTTCAAGCTCAATGTAGTCTTTGTCAATTTAGATGCATAAAATGTTAGTTGTCACAGCACATTACAGAGATGAAGGTATTTGGGGTGTTTTCTGTGTTGTTCAGAATGACAAACCAAGAAGATCTGGAAATCATCATGGTAGTGAATATTTTACTATTTTACTAAAACGAGTATTCTTTGTTGTAATTTTGCTTTACATTATTTTGCCTGCAGATATGTGGACAGTGCTGCTGAGTTTTCACGTGTTCCTTTCCATCCCTGTAGTGATTATGGTGCTGAATTTTCCATTCTGTAGACTTAATGTACCGTTATGAGGTCTTGGTTATAAGTCTTGTGTTTCTTCTTGCACTGGCTTTGCAAGCCTTCTGAAATCAAGAATTAAGACATGACAAAGCAGGATGTCTGAAACGTGCATGTCAGGGACTTGTAACTGTGCTACTTTAATGGATGAAGGACCTTTTTGCAGAACTGCCAGTCATTGCCAACACTGATAATTTGGCTTGCCCACTGCACACTTACCACTTTCTGGCCAAACATTATTTCATGTAAAAAAAAATCTGGATGTAGAAATAGCACGTGTGAGAACTTCTGTGTTCTTTGTCGTGAGCCACGTTAAGAAGTGCTCAGCTCTGGGCATGCTTCTCCTGGCAGTGTTTAGAGTAGGCAACAAAATTAAGAATTCCCTCAGGAAGGAACAGAGGCAAATTGTGATGGAAAAAGTATAAGACTCCTAAATAGTTATGCTGGTATTACTGTAATCTGTTGCATTCATCCATTGCATATCAGGTTGTGGGTGTTTTGCTTCTGCTTATGAGAGATGCTGAGACCAGTGATCACTTGAGAATGGTCAAAGCAGCCTGGTGAGAAGGTTGGCAAACAGTAGTGTCCTAGCACAAGCATCACTTATGCCTTCCCTCTTACTGTTTTCCAGAAAGATATGAAACAAAATGTCAACAATCTAATGTATTTTTAGTTAAAAGCAAAAGCAGCAACAAAAAAGAGTGTTCTGATTCATGCCAGCCATGTACTCTGAGTTGGAAAAGTTGAGATACACCATGCAAAGGTTAAAATGTTCGAATAAGTTTTCTCTACTGTGCCATGAGTTACGAGTTACGCTGACAAAAGATGTCAAAGAAACTTTTGGTGATGATTTTTTGGGTTTAATTTGCATGTTTTGCTTGTTTCCTGCTTGTGAAACTCAGATGGGTGGTTAATCTTATATTTTAAATATTTCATTTTGTTAAGGTATTTTAGTTTAGGGTTTTTAATTACAAGTAATTTGTGTTTTCTTAATTCTTTCTTGAACTGCATGTGTTACACTGCACCCATGCTCCTCTGCACAGAGGTAGGGATGGGTTACAACCATATACACCAGGACAGCTAGAATTCATAAACTTGTTAGGTGTTTCCCAGCTGAGATTAATACTTCACAGTTGTCTAAAACACTGTTGCATTCTTAGTGTTAAATACTGAGTCTTCTGTAATGATACTATGTAGTAATGCACACAGCGATGCATTGTTACCGTAAGAGCAGAAAAAATACTTACTTTTGTGTGTTAACATACACATTTTTTTATATTCCAATTTCATGCCTATTGCTCGCCTTTCCATCTATAGATCAGTTAATGAGTACAAGATAATCTGATGCAGATAAATGTATACTCAGTTTCTGACAACAGTGAATAACAAGTGCAAAGCCTCATGTGGACATTAGAGGAAGCTAACCAAGTCAATAAAAATTAAATAGAGAATTACCAGTATGTTTTAGGCATTCCTTCTGTTAGTAAAGAAAAAAAGATTTTTGGCACCAAAAATTAGGATAAGACTTACTGAATGAGCCAAAAGAAAATTGGTATTTTTCCAACCAGTCTTTATGGAAATGAGGATTCAAATTTGCCAAGTGGTATCCATTTTCAAGTATAAACATATTGTTAACAGTTTTGTGGGAACCCCTAGACTATGTTAAAGGTAGAAGCCACATCACCATTGTTTAAAAGGGTGATGTAAACTTAACCTTGGCTCCAAAATTTCATTTTCAGTTAAAGAAAGAATTACTAATTATGTGAGGATATTTGTGCTTTAAAAAATAGGATTAACTATCTTAGTAAATATTTGACTTCGTGTGCTGTGAGAGAACCAGGTGTGTAGATCTGTTAAGCAAGCTGCATAAGTATTTGAATGTACCAGTGAAGATGTGTGTTAAGCTGAGAAAGATGTAAAAATGAGTAGTGTATAAATTCATAAAGGTGTTTTTTAACAATTGATATTGAACTTTTTTTATTTTTCTTCTTTTCAATATATGCATCAGTCCATTGAGACACTTGATGCTCAGCTGACAGTTTCTTTCAGCAGCACGTGCTCTCAGCTTCTTGGAAATATATAACTTGATGTTGGCCTGTCTGGGAATTTGAATATTACTGTTGCAGAAAATGGTGTCTGCATGAGTCAAGTTGTAAATTTTGTCCAATGGGTGCTTGTGTATTTTATAGATTGTTTTCTACAGTTTCTCTGAAGCATCCTGGAGATGTGGGTATGGGGACACAGGAACCACGTTTTCAATTTGGGGTGGTTCGAGTTTTGCATTCTCCTCTATTAGTTATGAGGTCTTTTCCCATGCTGTGCTGCAGGATGTCTTTCTGAACAGTGCTGGGTCAGTGGAGTGAGGAAATCGTATTTCATTGTATTTCCCCTACGAGATAATCTGGGTACAAGTGGGGAGAGCAAGAAAGTGTGTTGTCACTGCTTAGCAACCCCGGGGGTCACGCTGTGGAAAGGTGGTGTTTGGTTCCTGCGTTGGCCATCTGTCAAAGTTTGTCATAGACGTGGACTGAGAGGTGCACCTTCTTGTATGCTAATTGCTTTGTGAGATAATGCTTTTGAATTTTCTAGCATGGTTTTAGCAATACTAAGTAAAAAAACCCCAAAAAACCCAAAACCAAAACAAAACGCCATTTTCCAACTCAGAACAAGCATGAATGGGGGTTTTTTTTGTTTGTTATTGTTTCTAAATTAAAAGCAGCTTACTGTCAGGAATTCAGAATACTAATATCTTGATTCCACAAGTCCTGTCAGGGTTCTGTAAAAATAAGTGTTTGCTACACAGTAATGTATTTGAGAAATACGAAGATGTTTTCTCAGTTGCTCTGCAGTCAGTTCTGTTTCACATGAAAAATACCAATGCTTTCTATTCAGAAGCGACGCTCAAGCAGGCAGGTGAAGAGGAAGCGTTACACAGAGGACCTGGAGTTCAAGATTTCAGATGAGGAGGCTGATGATGCTGATGCTGCTGGTAGAGACTCTCCTTCAAATACTTCTCAGTCAGAGCAACAGGTGAGATATGAATGGACTGGGAAGATGGCTGTAACTGCAGCATTCGGAGTTAAAATATGGGCTCTTTTCCTGAATGACAGTCATCCATTGCTGTGTGCCAGAAGGCCTTATCTTCCTGCCTTCTTAAGGAATATATTAATGTGTATGCAATTTCACAAAGTTCTTTGAAATTAATGGTCTCTACCGAAACTGGACGGCTAGGAGTCTTGAATTTACTTCTGTGAATTCAGTGATCTGGCTTCTGTGACTTCAATAAACCACTCAGGCTTCTCCCCTGCTGCTAGGCACCATAAGAACCCCTTTATGAAATTACTGCCTTGTAGTACCCAGCAGGGTACACTTTATTCTCTGTGCAATGTAAATGATGGATAAAATAGTTTGAATAAGATGAGGGGTAATAATGTAGGAATGACTGTTGTAACAATCTCATTGTTTTGTAGTGCTTTTTCAAAGAACTACTTCACTTAACTAACTGATGACCTGTTGGAGAATATATACATGTTCTTTGGTATTTCATTTAGTAATTTGTTAAGCCTTATGAAATACTGTATGTGATCTCCATTGTTAATCATTCTCTTATCAGAAAGAGAATTTGGTAGGCTTGCCTGCAGTTGTCATAGTGAAGTAATGCAATTGTGTGATACGGAGTCACAGGCAATTTTGATAGCCATCATGTGGACACCTAAACAGCCAATTAGAGTTTTTGAACATCTAGTATTTAGGTTGTATGGTACTGAAAGCTTATTTTATTTCATGGAGAAGTGAGCTGCTCGTGTGGTTAAATCTGTGTATCTGTGCATGTCAGCCTTAGGGAGAGAGCTGGAGTTGCACTCGCTCTTAAAGTGTGCTTTAAACAAGTATCCTTCACTCCTTTATTATGGTATTAAATCTATTTGAACCCTCCCTGTTCTCATGCTAGGGGGAAAACTTCTTTGTGTTAAACTCCTGTTGCAAAAAAATATGACCGGAACTTTTTCTAATGAAGGAATTGTTTAAGTAACAAAGTTGCACTCCCATAACTCTTGTGTGCTTTTTATGATGTAGGAGTCTGCTGATGCTGAAGGCCCTGTTGTGGAGAAAATCATGAGTAGCCGTTCAGTCAAGAAAAAGGTAAAACCAAAGAAAATCCCTTGCCTAAATTCTTTGCTGGTTGAGGCTGTGCTTAGCAGCTAATACAACTTTACATGTGATCAAGGATGTTACGTTTACAAGTGGTTAATATCTTCCATGTCATTATGCTGATTTCAGAAATACTCTCTTAAGTATGGTTCTCTTGATTCTGCACTGGTTGCTAGTTATGCTCTACTGTTTCTTCTAATCCACTTACCAACTTGATTGACCTTTGCACTTCCAAACTAGTAAATTCTGAGTAGGAAATAGGAAAGAACGTGTTCTGAAAATGGTATTATCTTTTATACTCTTCTGTGTAGCTAATTCTCTGACTTGCACTGCAGTTGGACAGAAAACTCTCAATTAATATGGTACTCATGTTGGTCTTAGTTAACCAGAAATAACTTTTTTCTGTTAAGTGTTAATTTTCAAATTGGATGAGGCAAAGTTACCTTTATTCAGGCCTTTTTTTTTTTTTTTTTTTTTTTAATGTTGTGCCATTTGGGGGCGGCGGGAGATTTTTTTGTGTTGCTTTTTTATATATTATTTTATTTCTTCTATTACTTCATCATTACAGCTTTGTAAGCTTAAATTCATGCAATGTCATGATGGGCTGTGGTTAGATTTTACCTGGTTTTGCAGCACAGAACCTTTAGGGGTTTTTTTTGGAGTCCTGAACTATATTTTGTATTTAAAATATAGGCTTATTTTTCAGATGAACTTCATGAAATACAAACTGAGTAATTAGTTGTCCTGATGGTCTTCTAGGCAGGAGAGGAGAATGTGGTCTTTACAAAAATGTCTTTGCATTGGAAGCTGTTTTTCACCAATTACTCTTCTCTTCTTCCTCTCCCCTGCAAACAAAGGTGTGATTACTCATGGGGAGTGTGTATTTTGCTGCAGTTTGTGGAAAGTGGTTGGTCTGCTGCCTACATGTCTTTGATTGCAAGCTCTGCTGGAGGCAAGCTCTATTTTGAGCTGTTTCTTTAATGTTTTTATGGATTATATTTGCAGGTTTGAGGGGTGACTCCTCTTTTCCTGCTCTTCTTCCCAATCCTCCTCTCCAAAATAATAAAAAAAAAAAAAAAAAAAAAAAAATTCAGGATGTTAATATTTAACATCTGAAGCATCCAACTGTGCTTTTATTAAAGGTCTTTTACACTCTTACTAACGTCATCAAAACCCTGGTTGTTAGATTACTAATCAAAGTAAAATTGCTGCCATCAGGACCAGTGCATAAAATAAACATGAGGAGAGGCTTCACTAGGAAACCTTTCAGTGGGTTAGGTTGTAACAAAGATGTTGCATTCAAGTAAAAGGACATTAGATACTGAATATGCTTTTGGAGCAGTATTTTTATCATAAAATGGAGCTGGTTTTGTCAGCTACTTAGTGTAGTTTTGGAGTTGCAGCACTGTAAAATAAGGTAGAAATTACCTTAGTTCATGTTTGAGGTATAAAAAACAGTATTTTCCCCAGTTGATTTTTGAGCTAGAATTCTGTTGAATACTCTTCTCTCTTGCAGGAAGTGTTGAGTATGTGTATCACTTTCTTTCCCAACCAACACAGTCCTGGTGTCTTCAGTTCTTTTGTGGGAACTAATTAATTTATTCAGTTATTTTCATGGCCAGCTTCACTCACCTTCGAATTGGTCTTCCTTTACTTTGAAAAGGAGTGGTTAGATCTAAATATTCTATTCAGCACAAATAGCACACATATTATGGAAAGATGTGGGGTTTGTAAGACTTTATCCCTGTATGTTAGTTATCTGTATTTCTATTTTTGCATGCCAATACATGGTGAGAATTAGACCTAACTAAACTGTACAAATGCCTACCTCTCTTCCATAAGCTTAGTTTACAGTGTAGTCCTGTGTAACCAGTTGATTGGGTTTATGTGTTGCTTTTCATCTGCTATTAATGTTTTGTCTGCTATTTTTCTAGCATTTTGTATATCTGATTCTTTGTGGGTTTTTTGCTGTTTTGTTTCTTTTGGTTTGGTTTGGTTTTTATTTTGGGGAGGGTTGGTTTTTTTGTTTGTGTGTGCTTTTTTTTTTTGTTTGTTTAATTTTTTTAAGCTCTTACTCAGCTCTGCACCTGAGTGGCCTGCTAAAGTAACCTTTTGCATTAGCAGGTATTATGGTGTCACTTAAGTGGCAACTGCAGTGCAAGACTGGGGACTTTCAAGCATTTCCCTGAAGGAAGGGATCCTTTATTTCTGCGATTATCTGCAGAGACTGTGGATCAGATTGTCAGTTATGGTCACACCTGGACAATGATAATTTGAAGTGTTGTCCAGGTCTGTGATGTGCTGTTTTAGGGTGTCTAGGTCATCAGTTTTGGGAGAATTTTGCAAAAATGATCTAGCTCACCTTTTTACCTAGTTAATGTAAATGCATGTATAGCAGGGGTTAGAAGTGACATCAAAGGCATAAGCTTCTGTTTCATATCTCCTAAGTTTGTTTCATATATTCCAATCTGATGTATTATTAAATACTACTTGAGTGCTAGTGATTGCAACTTCTTTAGAATTTATATTCTTTTCTTGGTTGTAAGAGTGAATGCTAGAGTAAGATTTTAAAAGCACTTTTTTCCAAAATGCTGTTTATTTGGGTGAGTCTTTGCACATTCATGGAACATATAATAGCTTAGGCCAATAATTACCTATTAGACAATAGAAAAATCCATTTTAGTCATGAGTGTTACAGAATTCACAGATTCACACTGTAAATTATTAAGGTGGCAGTTGACAGAAAATATACTTCACTGAAATGCTGTTGAGAGGAATTAAATTGGCTAATGTGAAACGTTTATATAAAGGTGTTTAACCGTGTTGTCATTTTAAGATTGATGTGTCTCAAAGGCTTCTGATTTAAAACTAATCAGAGACTTGGCCATAATACATTTCAGAAAATAAAAAGTTAATGTCTTGAAATTAGGGGTAACTTCTTGAAGACCAATTTTGCCTCAGGGTAGTGAATAGATTCAGATAATGGGATCTTCTGTTTTTTAGTACTTTCTAAAAAATCACTATCTATGAATACCTTCTTAAAAAATACTCCCTTTTAAATGTGTGGTTTAAAAAAAAACCTGGATGGTCTTCAAATTCCTTCATTTGACAGTATCTTTGTAAATGACAGAGAAGCTTCTCCTCTATGTTTAGGGCTAGGAGATAGTTTATCATCAACAGAGGATTCCAGAAGATCAAGAAGTAGCACCAGAAATACCTTATATCATCTTCCATTTCTTCAGGGAGAACTAGGTGGAAGCTGGTGGCGCTCCTGTCGAGAAAGGAATGCAAGCAGACTGTAATAGAGTGATATAAACAGTAAAATTATAAAATCCCTTGTGATTCTGGAAGAGAAGAAATACTATGTAAATGAGGAATTAGGAATGAATTAACTTTGCTGTGGTAGAACAGAGTTCAGTGCATCTGCTGCAGTTCTTCAAGGCACTGCTGTGGAAGAAATGCCTAGTCAGCAACCTTGCTTTCCAGAGACAATTTGGAAGATGGCAATCATCTAGCTTCAGAGTAGTCCATTACACATTTTTTCCTCTCTTTTTAAAATATATGTATATATATATATATATGTATGTATAAAAGATGGAGGATGTTGGCTTACAGAGGGGTCAACAGTTTGGTCTGCTTAGTGCTGCATATTTATTACAGATGTTGTTGTCCCTGATGAAGTATATAAACCAGAAAATCCCCTCCTATTTAAAATTGTTCCAAAGTTCATTAGTAAACACAAACTGTTAATGTTGTGACATAAGCTGAATTCTGTTCTGTCCTTAGTTTGTCCTATGGCTGGTTCAGGAGCAATTCAACAAAAATATTACATGCCATATGTTATGCAGTACTTTGGCACTAGGGATGAGTTCAGGGTAACCTCAACCTCTAGCACTGAATGCCCTTGGTTTTGCTGGTTTATATCACGACTTTAACCTTGCTTTAAATGTAGTTTTTGGGTGTTAATTTAATTTGGCTGCTCTGTATGTGAGACATCTTGCCTGAGTGAATTTAATTGCACCATTGAGTAAAACTAAAACCATGAACACTGGTGCACTAAAATTCTAGCAGAGGTATAAGGTTTAGTTTTATATGGCTTCTTGTTTGGAGTTATTAACTATATGGAGGAATAAACCCCCTTTAAAACTCTTTTTTAAAAGATTACAAAACCCACAATGTAAAGTTGCCATGAGCCAGCCAAAAATAATACATATGGCATTCAGGAGTGCAGTTGCTAATTGGCTGCTGCCTGAGAAAATGGTACACTTGGCTTCTACTTAACACTGTGGGTTTGGCAGAAAGCCAGATTTGGGGTGAGGTTGTGAATGAAGCTGCATGTGGTTAGGGAGGAGTTCAAATGATTCATGTCTTGGAAGTTGTAGTAAGCAGTGCAGTATGTTCCTTGGGTAAGCTGCTGGAGGAAACTCCTCACCCACGTCCTTCCCCCCACAAACACTTCCCTACACCTCTACTTGTCTCTCTACTCGGGGATGTTATTAGGTATTTCAGTTGGTTTTAATAATTAACTAAATTGGACAGTTTAGTGGTTTAATTCACTTCTCAATGGTTCTTTTCTTCTAGATGGAGAATGGAGAGGAGGTAGAAATAGAGGAATTCTATGTGAAGTACAAAAACTTGTAAGTAAAATTATAGGATTGTTTACAATCTTTAAGTTTGTGTAATTTCCAAATAGTTTTTCAAAACTGGCTTTGCAAGTGACTTGCTTGTTACCATCCAGCTTTAAACATTTCTAATGTTTAATCCAAAACAGTGGCAAATAAACAGGAAAATACTTGCATTGGTGGTAGTGAGTTTGATAGTGTTGTCTTAATTTGTGCTTACTCCAAAATGAAATCCATAGGTAAAAGTAAAGGTAAAATCAAAGGCTCAGGTAAACAGGCTAAGTAAAATCCAAGGCTTATTATGCATGCATATTTGTGGGCATGTACCTATGTAGCTGTGTAAATCAAACTGCAGTCATAGAATTACTTCTCAAAAATAACCCTTGATGTTGTTTCAAAAACAAGATTTCTGTTCAACCAGACTTCTAAGACAAAAATGAGATGGCTTCCAATATTCCAGCAGCTAGGTGCACCTATTTATGAGTGGTGACAACAGCATGTTGTTTCACTTCTGGGCCCTAAAACTGCAATGCAAACAGTATTTAAAGCAAGACACTTCACAGCTGGATAAGCTTATTTTTTTTTGTTTAGGAAATTAGTGTATCTTGTTTAATTTTAGCAATTTTTCCACCTAAGAAACTGAAGTGAGTTGTTGCAGCTAACTTCAGTTAGTCAGCTTCACTTTAAATATGCTACCAACTTTGTACTTGTTGCACTATATTGATTGTTGTATAATACTTAATAGCTTAGTTTTGCTCTGTTTAGTTTTATTGCACTGGCATGTAATTTTTGTATTATCTATTTGTGTCTCAGACCTCTTAGCAATTAACTGTTGATGTACTCTAAATTTATAAAGTGAGATTAGGTATTTGGCAGGGATACCATTCCTTACTTTGCATTTTCTTAAAGGTGGATTATTACTGTGGAACTTCATGTACAAGGGTTTTTCTTTACATTTGTCAATGTTAAAAGCAGCTGACTTTTAATTAAATGCTGTTTTCACAAAAAACAATGTATAGGATGTTAGTGATGTTAGTAAATTTGATTAATTTCCTGTGTAGTAATTTTAAGTATAACAAATAAAAATTATCTTAGCTTTGCGCTAAACTAAATGTATGGGGTATGCATTTAAATTTTGAGTGGGAGTTCTTGTTTATTTATTGACAAGTTTCTCCATTAGTGAGAGTAACTACTTCCAGTAAAGACAGTTGGTTAGTATGTTCTGTGATGAAGAAGAGTGGCACTACAATATGCTTGGAAGATCTAGCTATACTAGCAGAATTCATAGGAGTGTGCAAGGGGAGCATAGTTTTAAGAAAGATGTTATGTTTTATCTTCTAGTTCTTACCTTCATTGTCAGTGGGCATCTGTGGAAGAGCTGGACAAAGACAAGAGAATTCAGCAGAAGATTAAGCGGTTTAAGGCAAAACAGGGCCAGAACAAATTCCTTTCAGAAGTATGATTTGTTTGTTTATTTCTTTTAGGCATTTAAGGGATATTATGAATGCTTGTTCTCTGTACAAGAAGAAATTTTTGAACAACTGTGTTATACATTGGTAACATTTATTCTGATATTAAGTATAAGTATGCTTGATCCCTGTCTTCCAAGTTTATGAAACTCAGGTGATCTACCCTTACTCTGTACCTTTTACTATAGATATTTTTTTTCCTTAGAGGAGTGATAAGCTGTTTGCATTGTTAGCATCACTCCCAGTGATTCAGTACCAGGTCTCTTTTCTCAGGAGCTGATTATGCCAGAAAAATGCATCACATTTTTCTGTGTTATGGACTGCTGCTCACTAGGGATTCTAAGCTTTTTATCATCAATTTAATTTCACTTAGAGCCATAAGCAGTAGTGTGGCAGGGGTCCTGTCAATAAAAGACCATTTCTGCTGATTTGTCTCTGAAAGCTTAACTTTCAGTAAAATGCTGTCTTTTGAGAAAAAATCAGGTTTGTGTGCTACTGTATTTATTTATTTTTGTTGTACAGTTCAAGTTAAACAAAACCTATTGTGAAGTGAAAACTTGCATAATGTCAGTATGGGTTTCTCATTAAGGGCATCTGATTGACATATTTTGATAAAATTTATGGGATTTGGGGGGAGGAGTAATCGATGTTTTGTGTTTCTAGGAGAGTACAGAACATCTATGAACATCTTTGGATTCTCGTGTCATTAAGCAGCAGCATTGCAAAATTTAACATCTGTTCTAATTGAAGATACCTAGAATTGCCTCTTTTTAAATTATCTTTTAAATCTGTTTTCAAGTGCGTCACAAATTATTGTAAAGAGTTGGAATTTGTCCTTGTTTTAGAAAAAGCTATCAAATGCACAGAGTCTTTAGTCCTTTTGCCTGCTATTTCTATTTGAAGGGATTTTAAATTTATAGAAACACAACACTTTTTTATGCAAGAGAGTCCTGTGAATTGTTTAAGGCATAAGAAAACACAAATTGTGATTTTTGTTGAATCTGTGCATGCATACAGTGTTTTTTCTCAGTTTTCGAAATAATAACCTTTGAATCTTACTTATAGATCAGTTAGACAATTCCTGTAGTTAAAATAATCCAAAGGCACTTTGTGTAAAGGTTCTAACTTCTTTATTGCAAGCTGTAGTTTTCAAGAATGCTAAATGCATTGCATGCCATAAGCCTTTTCGATTGCTCATTAGTGAATTGTAATTTCACACTTCATTTAAAATATTCTTAAACATTCTCTCACAGTAAAAGGTTTCACACAGTAATTAAGAGGCCCAGTTAACAAAGTCTGAGAAGTCTGATTCCCTCACGGGGAATGATCTTGCTGAATTGTAGCATTTCAATTAACATGTTGAAGTTTGCCAAATATAAATTCTGTGTCACCATGACCCAAAATATTATTGCCTGGTGAAATATATAATAATTTTTCCTCTCAGGAAGGGCTAATAGAGATGTCTTCTGTATTTTTACCTCTCTCCTTGAACAGATTGATGATGAGCTTTTTAATCCAGATTATGTGGAAGTTGATCGAATCCTGGATTTTTCACGTAGCACAGATGATAATGGAGAGGTAAACAAAACTTGTAGTGCATTTGTAGTCATATAGACTTGTGTTTAGAATTCATTGTTTAGAAGAGATATGACTGTATTGAACACTTCAGAAGCTATTAGTGTGTATGTTTGTAGGAAATGGGAACATATTTGAGAAGTGTTTCCAGATTGCTCTGTCAGTAAATGGTGGTGTTTGGGTTGCCTGCTGGGAAGTCTCTGATGACACTGGCAAGAAAAATACAGATGACTGTTTAAATATGTCATATAGAAATTGTAACAGTTGGAAAATTAATGTTGTTTTACTCCTAAGTTTTAGTGTAATCCTAGTGATTTCAAATGCAGTGTTGTGCTCGTTTTGGTGGCAAGTCTCAATTTCCAGCATCCTAGTCTTACTTCATTAGGCTGTCAAGGTGTCAGCCTGCTGTTTGATTATCCTTTTTGCTAACTCAGAAATTCAGGTCTGGTAAAACCTTTCTGGCTTCCATCTAGCCTGCAGATCTCCTGTAAAAGAGGCTACGCTTTTATCCTTCTTAAACTGAGGTGTAACCTTACGTTTTTGTCTTAACAAAGCCTGTAACTCATTATCTGGTGAAATGGTGTTCGCTTCCTTATGAAGACAGCACTTGGGAGCTCAAGCAAGACATCGACCAAGCTAAGATCGAAGAATTTGAGAAACTGATGTCTAGGGAGCCAGAAATGGAGCGTGTGGTAAGAATTGGCTCCTTATAGACCATTTTATTTGAAAATAGTAAAGTAATGTGGTCTTTCAGAAACCACTAATGGGATTTGCTGTATTTGAAACAGGAGCGACCTCCTGCCGATGACTGGAAGAAATCGGAGAGTTCCAGGGAGTATAAAAACAATAACAAACTCAGGGAATACCAGTTGGAGGGAGTAAACTGGCTTCTTTTCAATTGGTACAACACGTACGTAAAATACTGCTTACCGCTGAATCCTGCTTTGGAAAAGCATTTATGGTTTATTTGAAATAATAACCTTTTAAAGTCATCTTCTAAATTGAGATTTTAGAATTACTTATAACTTATTTTTTGCTGCAGGAGTCATGTACTGGGTGGATACCATAATATTACGTAACATTAGTATTTCGGATACATGTTTGTGGCAAATGGTTTTGTATGTATGTTTTCATGCACACCCCTGTTGCCTATTCCTCCCATTGAGAATCTGAAAGGTACATAAAATGGAAAGATTCTTACTGTATCAGAAAGTGTAACATTTATATAAAATATAAAAATATTGTGATGACCTTTCAGCTTAAACTTGCCATTCCAGAAATTTCTGGTTTATTCAGTTTAGTTCCTTATTGGTTTTCTATGTTTTCAATTAGGAATACAGTATGCAGACTGGTTTTATTTTTGTTTTCAGACGAAACTGCATTTTAGCAGATGAAATGGGGTTGGGAAAGACTATCCAGTCCATTACGTTTCTCTATGAGATATATTTGAAAGGAATCCATGGTCCTTTCTTGGTTATTGCACCGTTGTCCACAATTCCCAACTGGGAAAGGGAGTTCCGCACCTGGACAGAGTTGAATGTGGTTGTGTATCATGGGAGTCAAGCAAGTCGTCGGACCATTCAGTTGTATGAAATGTATTTCAAAGATCCACAGGTAAAAGCTTTTCATTATTTCCCCCTATCCCACCTTCTTTTTTTTATTTTCTCTACTGTTGTTAAGGAATTGAAGCATCAGTTAGACTTTTGCTACTGAGATAGTAGGTTTTAGCTTATACCGAAGGCAGGTGTATTAGTAAGGAGAGTGCTTTTTAATAGTAGCCAAGGTATCACCTGGAAATAGAGGGGAGGACCAAGAGTTACTGAGAAGGTGCACCTCCTTATCAGGGTTTCATCTTTTCATGAAAGCTTTTCATCATTTTGCGTTCCTGAGGAGAGCTGGCAGAAAAAATTCTTCATGGACAAACTACTTTAATTGGCGCTAAGCTTAAAAATCAATCTTCACCTACCATTCCAGGAAAAGACCAGCTTGCAGAAATTAAGCATTGCATTGTCAATGCTTCTTTAATAAATTTTGTAAATCAGATATATTTTGAATCTCTGCTACCATACTCAGTGTCGAGTAGTTCATGCAAGAGAAGGAAAACAGGTACAGAAAAGACCGGGCTTAAAACCAGAAAATTATTTGGAAAAATGAAGCTATAAGGAGCAGCAGATCTCTACACATGGCTTTTCTCAGAGTTCAGTAAGCAGGAATGGAGAATGTAATGTGCATATGTTGAATATTACTTCAAAACAATCAAAACAGCATAATTCGCCTCACTCAAGGAAAAAAGCATGTAAGTTCAACCTGATGTGATATATTTTGGAGTATTATTTCCAGCTGAACTTCAAGAAGTGGTAGTGGTGAATTCATATATTTACATTTTCTGTAAAGCATTTGATTTTATGCCACTGGATATTTTGATTAATAAACTAGAATGATATAAAATCAATATAGCA
Organism: Heliangelus exortis; assembly: GCF_036169615.1. Classification (NCBI taxonomy): domain Eukaryota; kingdom Metazoa; phylum Chordata; class Aves; order Apodiformes; family Trochilidae; genus Heliangelus; species Heliangelus exortis. The sequence goes on from NC_092423.1 coordinate 114,412,455, forward strand.
CACATTAAGTGGATTTAAAACTGGCTAACTGATATTTCTCGATGTAATTGTAAATGAGAAATTACTTGTATTTCCAGCATAGCTCTTTGGGGATTGGTTCGTGTCCATGAGCTATATAAAACTTTTATCAATGACCTGAAAGAAAACATAAAATCATTACTGAGGAAGTTTTCAAATGACACAGAGATGGGGAGAGTGGTAAATAATTAAGGCAGTTCATGGATACAGAGTAAGCTGTGTTACTTAATAAACTGGATCCAAGCTAGCAATACTCTGAATAGCTAAATGTAGGGCTATCTTTGGACAAGGAGTGGAGATGACTCTTACAGTAGGGATTGCTCAGTTCTGGGAAGGCTGTTAAGACAAATGCAGATCCTTTTGAATTGTGACACACAACCAGTTAAACATGAGTTCATACTGTGTGACTGGTTAAAAAGGATAGTGTAGTCCGAGTCCAGGGGAGGAAGGTAATCTTTATTAAAGAGTAGAAAAGTTACAGTATTGTCATGTTTGTTAGTAATGTAATGGGTAGTCCAGTTTTGCCAGGTTCTTACTTCCTTTCATCTAAAAGACTGTAAAAAAAATGGAGTGAGGGTGATTGTGGGGGAGAAAATATGCTTTTACAGGGAAACAACTGAATGAAAACTTGTTTTGACGGTGATGTCTGTGGCACAACTTGACATGCCACTAGAGCAAACAGAATCACATACTTAAATATAGTAGAAAAACACATAGTAACACATAGGAGTTAGAAACTTTCAAATCAAAACCATATACACTGTTGTTAAAGATTAATTTGTTGGAAACAGTTGTTGTGCTGAGGTTTAGTGGCTTCTATTCCTTACAGTAATAATCACATTTAGCTTATTATCTAGATGTATTATACACAAATGAACTGGAACTGATGTGTACTTTTTCTGGTTTTAAAATTATTATCAGAGGTAGACATTTCTAAAATTGAAAATGTTTGATTTAGACAGTATAACTGCTGTTTCTGCTGACTGTTCCTTGTGCTAAAAATCATGTTTGTTTGATATTTAAGTGGTGCTTGTTCTTGGCATGTTCTTCACCTTAGGATGCAGCAGTTATGTAACATGAAACCTGGGGTAACATAATCAGAGAAATCTCACTCACTGTACAGATCGTTAGTGTTTTGGCAATATAGTTTTGTTGATCTAAAGACAACTAAAAAGGAACTAAAGGAAGATGCTGCAAAAAGTTTTTTTCCTCTCATGTTGTAATTTTGCCTCTTGTGGTGACCATGGCAGTCTCCATAGTGAGTAATGACAAAGCACTCATAGCACAGAAAAATTAATCACTTTCTGCTAGCTTTGCTCCTTGAACTGGTTTAAGAAGAAAATCAGACAATTGCCATGGTTGGGGAGAAAGGAGAAATGAAGTGAACTCATCCTTTTTGTGGCAGCTATGTTAGATGTGTCATGAAATCACCTTCAGTCTTCCATTCTTTGTGAGCCTGTGTCAACTGTGAAACACATGGTAGAAACTGAATAATGGGAGAAAAAAATCTCTTCATGTTGTGGCAGAAAGAATCCCCATGTAGTGTTCAGTCTGGCATCCTCTAAAGTGCCATTAGTGGACAAATAGTCAGGGAGGGACAAGCGGGGAGGGGAAGAGGGCAGGCTTTGCGGGATCATTTCTGGTCCCCTTGCCAAACATGTCAACCCAGACATTGGCGTTTTTGGCTTTTTAGATCTTAACATGGAAAAAGAGACCTCTCAAGCTGAGCTGTTTTCTCAGAAAGACAAATGAACATTAAAGTCTGAGTGGCTTTGAATAGTAGTAATAAGAGACAGCCTGTGTAAGAAGCACACTACTGCAGTAGTGTGGTTTTTTGGGTTTTTTTGTTTTGTTTTTTTTTTTCCTCCCCAGAGTGAACATCAATAACCAGACTCAAGTAGCTGATAACAAAATATTTTCCTGCAAATGTGACTTAGGCCACCATGCTGCCAGAGACTTTCCCCTAAAATCCCTTTCTGTCTTCTGAGGGTCATGTAGGGAAGCCTTTTCTGGTGTTCTTGTGCAGTATAACTGAAAAGTCCTCGAGCTGCATTTCTGTAGTCTTCTGCCTCTTGAGAAATAGTTCCTTAGTAAGATCAGGAAAATTATATATGCCAAATAAAATTAATGACAGAACCCTGCAAAAGAGTTGACTTGTGAGGAAAATTTGTTGCAGTGTAATGAGGTCTAAAAAGAGAAACTGCCTGGCCACCTGTAGGAACAGAATACCTTGTCCTTGATTGATTTATCTCAGAGTAATGCTATTGTTTTTCAGGACTTCTTTTGGTTTACTGGTTTCATTCCTTTTGGGCTCAGTAACTGTTGGCTTAAGGAAGTATTTTCTTGCCTACGTGGCTTTTTTCCTTGCTGAGAAGCTACAAAGCTATGAACGTATCATCAGCATAGGATTTCTGCAAAGAATGGTTAGCATGCAGCAGTTTAAGGCAGTATTTCACCAACAGGGACACTCTGTATTTTCCCAAAGATGGTGTCCAATTGCAATTTACAAAGTGACTGTAACTTAGTTTTCCAGATGCCTTACAGCTAGGGTTGGTTAACATGCACATTTCTTGTATCTGTTCTGTTGTTCCTCAAAGCTGAGTTTGAGGTTAGCAAGAAAAGACCATAATATTTCAGAATGTGCATCTTTTTAGAACTCCATTTCTTAAACACATCCAATTGGTCGTCTGAGCTCGTGTCTGCTAGAGGTAAAACCCAACTTGCATATTCATAAAAAATTGTTGTACCTTGTAGCTACCTCTGTTGCTTGAGTTACTTGCAGGAAAATTTCCCAAACAGAACAGGAAATTTCTGCCTGTTGGGAAGACTGATTTCCCCAAGTGGAAGAACTTCTCTGCATATAAGTGGATTTGAAATTCCTGTGGTTCCAACATCTGAGAAGTTCATCCAGACACCACACTGAAACAGGATTAATTGATTCCCAGTTGCTTAAGAATTCACCTGTGACACCACTACAGGTCTCTTTCCTGATAGCTTCTATATTTAAATTTCCAAATGCAACATTAGTAGGATTACCTGGTATTCTTTGCCATATTTCCCCAAGTGTTGGAGGTCTGAAGCTGTTGAAAAAGAACTTCATTTACCTTCTAAAGTTCTTGGGCTGCTCTTGGAACTTTCTGCTTGATTTACTCCTGTATTCTTCAGTACAGCATTTGACTGTCTTTAAAACAGTTTTAGTTCTTGTGGTTAGACCACTGTGCATATTCCAAAGTGAGATTTAGACAGCTCTTAATAATCAAGGGTGTCTATTGCTTCACCTGGGTGTGGTGCTTTATGTACTGATCTTTTTCGAAGAGCACTGCTTGTCATACTGTTGTGAAGTTACTCATGAAGTGTTTTCCACTACTTGGAAAGAATCTTCAGGGCTGCTTTCTTGTATCATCACAGTTTTATCTGGCTCGTGAAAAGGTGACAGCATTTCAATTTGCTGGCTTTGTAAGTTGCCCACTTAGCCTATCTTCATCTGCTCTTTGTTGGGTAACAGCTCTTTTTCTCTTTAAGAAGATAAATGTTTCTGGACTATACCACAGGCAAACACTGTTGAGTACTCTTGATGTGCATAAGCAGATTTAATGCTGAGTTCAGGATGTGAGGTTTCCAGTAATTTTATTGAGTCAGTAGCCAGTTTTGATCCCCAGAGTTTGAAGAGGATTATACACAGGTCACTTATAAAAGGATTCAGACTTGCACATGTTGGAAGGAAGAAATGGTCACCTTACTGTAAAATATCTTTCTTTTGAAATATGTTCAATATACAACCCGTGACATATTCCTGCTTTGAAGAAGTAGAATGGCTTTGAAATTGTGTGAGACCCATCCTTAGAGAAGCAGTTCCTATGCAGACCCATTGCCACTGGAGATACCAAGTTATATTTTTCTTTCAACAGGATTGGGAGGAAATACAGCATAATGTCAGAAAGATGTTCATTTAATGATCTTAAATAAAGTTTATTCAATTTAGGGTTTTTTTTAAACACTGATTTAGTATCAGCACTGAAAATAAGACCTTCAGCTAACCATATCAATAGAAAATACGGTGCCAGGCATCAAGTAAATAGTCCTGTTGAACTTTTTGACACAAATTTACAAGAATATCATGCTAATGTACACTGCACAAAGATATACTTTTTCTCTTAAGAATTCAGAAATTTGCTTATTTTCAGAGTTCTTTATTAGAATTTTAGGTGTCTCAAATACTTGGTGTCCACCAGGATAAAAACCTACTGTGTATTGGGAACAAAATACTGCACTAGTTATAAAAATGATTAGTGTACTTCTGGCTTATTTGGGTTATTTTAGAGGACTGTCACATTTTAAAAAGGAAAATTCTCTTGACAAGGTCTGAAAACCTTATTTGAATATTGCAGCAATACACAAATGCTGCAAGGCATTAGTATAATCCATATGAATTATGACTAAAATATTTATATCAACTATTTGTAGTGAATATGTAGTGATTCTGTGGGCCTTTTTACAGGGTTAAAAACATACTTAATGTTAGCCATGTCTTACTAAGACTTAGATGTTTGTATTCCCTCATTGAGTCAAGAGTAATTATTTCGTTTACTTAAAATATTTTTTCTGTTGGACTGTTCTGTATTTTTAAAGAGTGAATCTTGGAAATGAAACAAATGTACCTCCTTTCTTTGCCAGAGATTTTACTTGAACTTTTGGTGGGTTTTTTAGGGTCGTGTGATAAAGGGGTCCTACAGGTTCCATGCCATTATCACTACATTTGAAATGATCTTGACTGACTGCCCAGAGCTGCGTAACATTCCATGGCGTTGCGTGGTCATTGATGAGGCCCACAGGCTGAAAAATAGGAACTGTAAGCTTTTGGAAGGACTCAAGATGATGGACCTGGTCAGTGTGTACATCTCTTACATTTGTGTCTTTTGTATTTTTATTATTCCTAGAATTATATGGATTCTGCTAAGACAGCCAATTGTTCTTTTTCTTATCTTTTTTTTTCATGTGATTTACTTCATATTCACTTCTTCACAGGCAGACATTTTTTTTAAAGTATAATATGGTCAGATGGACAAATACAGGTGTGAGAGTTAAACTGTTCTGCACTAATATGAGCTCTACTATTAATTTGTTGCATGGCCATAAGTATGTTCTTTCAGGCTGGCTAAGGAAGGCAAAAGTGAGTTGGCTTCTGATGCTGAGGTAGCTATGTATTACATTATATAGGTGTATATTTCTCACACAGAGAATGTTTTTAAAGGTATTTGCAATTTTAAAGGCAAAATATTAATTTGGGTTTCTTTGTCAAAATACTCTTAAAAATGTGAGAGGAATGCAGACATATTAAGTTAAAGCTGAACTGCAAGCCCTCTTCTTTCTGATAAGAATAAAGAGACATACTCATAGTTGACACAAGCACTGGTCACTTTTAGTTTCTTTTCCCCTGTTAAACAGTACTTTTCTTGAAGGAGTCGTGGGGCTTACTGAATGAAAGTTTTATTAAAAAATGCTGTATACAATTTTTTTTTGCTACTATGGTTCCACTTAGAGTAAGGCTGAGCTTATAGATGTGGCTATAAATGTAAATGACTTCTTGCTTCGATTCTTGTTCTGCTACCATATTCGTGTTTGATGTTGGGCTGGTTGCTTAACCCCTTTGGGCTCCTCCTCTAAAGCAGTAAGCAACTTTTCCTCTTGTGTCTGCCAGTATCATGCTCTGTTGTGTACATGAAAAGTAGAAGTGTTTCAGTTTTTCTATTCCAGAAACTCACACCTGCCCTGGGAAGAGTCATACATTGACATCTATCTGAGACATAAGAAATTAGTGGATTAATACTGGAAGTGTTGGGATAAACTCAGCTCTTTTTTGTGAAGGGGCTGAGGCATTTGTGGATCAGTAGAATCTCTTCTTGCATCTGGAGGACTTTAGAAGATTCTTAAGCAGTGATGTATTTTTCTGGACTGTAGCTTAAGGAAGGCCAGAATACTAGTAAGAAATGTCTTGGGAAAAGCTCTATGTAAGTAGTAGGGGTAGGAGAGCCAAAAGCAAAAGTGAGAGATATATACAGGGAAAAACCCTGTATTTGTGTCATTCTGCATTGAAAATGAATTTACAAGAATTCCTAGGCAACTATTTCTTAACCTTTCAGGAACATAAAGTGCTGCTTACTGGAACCCCTTTGCAAAATACAGTAGAAGAACTATTTAGCTTGCTTCACTTCTTGGAACCAGGGCGCTTCCCATCAGAAACCACATTCATGCAAGAGTTTGGTGATTTGAAAACTGAAGAACAGGTAAACTTTTGCACACTTACCTTTCTATTTAGATATTGTGAATTTATAGGTTTTATTGTATCTGAACTTCATTACTTGTTTTTACAAGTACAACCTATGCACTTTTTTGGAAATAGTTGAAGTAGTTTTATGCTTCATTTTTTGTTCGTTTTCATTTTATTGATTTTTTTTTTTAAACCAGAAATCCTATCTCTTTTTTTTTTTCTTTTTTTCTTTTTTTTTTTTTTAATCCATTGTCCATGGTCATGCAGAAACAGGGAAACTTTACCCTTGTTAAAATGTGTTTTGTGGTTTTTTTTTTAATGGGAATGAGGAGTGTTGTAACACTTGGCTGGATGAAAATACTACTAGAATTGCTTGTTTGCTCTAAAAGAATTAACTTGTCAGTTGACATTCTTCCTTAAGCATCAGTGTCAAAGTGAGGAAACTGTCTTCTCTGTAACTTCTGTAGAATTACCATCTGAGAGTTTTATGAATTACTTCTGTGCAGACAGGAGTATCTTTGAAAGTTTAGCAAGAGGTAACCAAATGGAGGGAGATTTTTATTAGGACTGACTCAGAAACAGAATTCTCAAGCTGTCCAAGAGAAGAAATATATAAATCAGTGCAAAATGAAAGACCTTCAGCGCAGTGTGTTTTAGATCTCAAATGTAAAAGCATTTAATGATCATACATGGAACTTATTTTTCTTCCTGTACGTATAAAAATATTTTAAGAAATTGGTAGGTAACAGTCAAATCACCTTACCATTCAAGCCAGCATGAAGTATGCATCTTAATTTAGAAACCTTAATTTTACCTTTTGCAGCCTATGATAATCTGACTTCACAATTGTATGCACTTTTATGTGCAACTTTGTTGGTTTTCTATGCAAATTCAATTTCTGGTATTTCTAATTTCTGAGTAACATTTGTTATCTTTCTTTGAGAGCAGATCTTTCATAGATAATAGTATAAATTAAAAAATAGCTCTCCCCCAGTCCATTACCTCCTGGAAAAGCCATAGCATGTCCTAAGGGAATCATAGGATATGCTTCCACAGATTGTACAGGCAGTTGCATGCCAGTCAGGCTGGACTCTGACCTGGTTGGGAGCGAGCCAGCTCTGCTCCAGAAGCCATGGAGTCCTCTTAATACAGTCCAGAGATGGACTCAGTATAGCCCAGCTCTCAACATAGCTTTTGTCTGGCCAGCTCAAAATGTCAGCAGAGTAGAACTGGAAATTTTGGAAGACATACATGAAAATACTGATAAAATAATGCCATCATCCATGAGCAGACTTGAAGCCTGGATTGCCTGGGCTGGTATGATTTGGAAGAAGTGCCTTCACTGCTGACACACTGTTAGATCTTCTGGAATCAGATTTATTTAGGTTTTCTCCTCCATTCCTTGCAGCCCAGTTCCATGTATTTATTTATTTATTTTATTCATCCCTTTGTACTAGTTTTCCTTCTTTCTGTTGAAGTCACTTTGTTACGAAGGGAATTAGGAGAACCCAGGAGAAAAAGTGCCTTTTGTTCATGTTTCTGCTATGCAGCTCTGCATCACATGATGATGACCAATTGCAGGGTAAATTATCAGATCCCCAACATTGAGCTCTGTGAGACACAACCTACAGCAATCTCAATGCCAGTCTTTTTCTATGTGGAATGTTTAAGGGGGACTTCATAAAATCTTGTCAACATTTAACTATTTGTTTTTAGGAATATGGACATTTCCCCCTCCCCTGCCCTTCCTCACCATCTAGGACATGTCTTAAAGTAAATGCTAAAAATCACAGAGACATTGAAATTATCAGGGTGTTACAAATTTACAGAAATAAAATGTTTTCGTTTTGAGATCATTTGAGGGCTAAATTGTTTTCTGCTTCAGTGGATGTCAAAACTAAGGAAATGAGAAAATAATTAGAAGCAGATATATAAGGAGAAAAATAGCATTAAATGCTGTATAACACTTTGTTAGTGGTTAGAAGTGAACTGCGAACTCGATCTCACAGTCAGGTTTGCTTATGTAGTTGTGCTTACTTGGGATTAACTTTGCATGACTGATGTGCAATACTGTACTTGTGCAGAAGAGTAGTTCTAAGTGAAGTATGTTTAATAACATTCACTATCTTAATAACAAACATAAATTTTGCTCACTAAAAATTGTCTATGGAAGCGTACCTCTCGCTGAGTTAACAAGGAGAACTCTGTCTAGATGACATTGAAGAAAAGTGTCTTTTACAAATGCTCTCTACTTGTGACCTAGTGTAGGAACCTGATTTTAGAATTAAGGAAACTAAAAAAAAATATTTGAAGCCTTACAGTTTTAATTCCTGTGTTTCCTAGGTGCAAAAACTCCAAGCTATTTTGAAGCCGATGATGCTGAGACGTCTCAAGGAGGATGTAGAAAAGAACTTGGCCCCCAAAGAGGAAACCATCATTGAGGTTGAGCTGACAAATATTCAGAAGAAATACTACCGTGCTATTCTTGAGAAGAATTTCACTTTTCTTTCCAAGGGTGGAGGTCAGGCAAATGTACCTAATCTTTTAAACACTATGATGGAACTAAGAAAATGCTGCAATCATCCGTACCTTATTAATGGTAGGCCTCCTACTTTTCTCCTAACTTGAAAAATGGTTGTAAGGAAGTTCAGTAAATTAGAAAGTATATTCTAGTCTGTTGTCTTACTCATGTGTTCTAAGTAGAAAAGGGAGATAACCTTTGGGGTTCTTAGGTGTGGGTATCTGCTACTCCAGATGGTATTGCTTTTGAAGACGTGTGCTGCTTTTTTTTCTGAGGCTTCCTAGCCCTGGCAAAGTTACTGTTGGTATTACTAAGTTTTCCTTTTTATTATTTCTGACAAACAAGCCTTCAGTTACCATACAGGTTGTTGGATGCTGGCATAAATATGTCAATTTTTTCTTCAGAGTTCTAGTCAGCACTCTGTGGAAAGAAAAAAATAGCAGCTATGACACAGTAACTTAAAATTTCTTAATAAAAGTTGTGGGGTAAGAAATAATGATCAGACATGCTTTTATGGTCGTGTGTTGTCATTTAATTTTTCTGGTTTAAGTAGTCAGATTTGTTTGAGTCTCATATGAGACTTAATGATGAATACTCTTTCAGTGTGAAATCTGTTGGTTTTACATCAGGATTATTTATGATGGGTACTATATAATGAGTGAGATAACTATAGCTGTCTGAAGTATACTAAACTGTGCTCTAATCAAGTCTTCTCTGAGGGTGTAAGACAAAAAGTGTTGCATTCTACTAGTTTTAGTACTTGTTTCCCAACTCTTATCCCTTACTGTGTATGATTTATGCTACAGTTGGTTTAATGCTGGTTATAAGCTTCACTGTGAAAGACAGTTTAGTTCAAGATCCATATGTGATATCAGGTCCTTGTTGTATGGCTACCATATTGCAGTGCTTATGTTTTGTTCTTGACATTTTTTAATTTGGGAAAAAATGCTTAAACTGATTCATGAAATGACATCTAATTACATTTCATGCACAAGCAAGCATTCCAGAGACTTGATAGAGGGGTTACTCCAAAGTACTTCAACTCAACCATGCTGGTGGGCTGCTCAGTGTCTAAATGAGCTCTGTGGTTTTGGTAGGGTTTGGTTTGTTGTTTTAAGTTAACCCATTATATAAACAAGTTTACTTGAAAATACTTTGGGATGCTCAGGTTATGTGCTTCTGAACTTGATGCTTTTTACAGTTTTTGCTTTTCAGCAGATAAGCTTGACCTTATTTTCCCCTATTTCCTGTTTGCTAAAAGAAATAAAGGGAATGTATTGCTTCTATTTTGTTTTGTGGAGTTCATGAGGAGAGCTTGCAGTGTTGCCTATAGCAGTGATTTTTTTTTTTTTCTTCCTCACAAGTCTTGAATAATTTAGTATCTTTTAGAGACTGCTGAAGTCCATGTGGCTATATAGAAAATTTTAAAGTATTTTTTGATGACTGTATCATAACCCTAATAAGGGGAGATGAGACTGTCTCCTGAGTGCTTTTGCCTTTACAATATTTTTGTGGTGTTGAACATTTGGACTTGCTTGGTATCATGCAGCAGCATGGCAGGTGGGTCAAGCCTTCAGATTTGGTGGGATGGAAAAAAATAATAAATTCTGACTATTACTAGTGTGAAGGATGGAATTAAATATGCCCTATGTAATTCTAGGACAGGAAACACTCTTACATCCTGTAGTCGTCTGAGCCCAAGGTTTTGTTTTGTTCATCAATAATTGACATCTTTGCACTAAGAGTGATAGCACAAGTTTATCTTAGTTCTACCAAGAGGTCTTGCAGTGCTGGTACATAATGCTGTCTACTATTCTCCTGAAAGTTTTTGTTGTAGTAGCAAGGTCTTGACTCATAACTGCTTTTATAAGGTATCTCTGAATCCTTCTAGTTTTCTTCCTTTACAGGTTTTTTGAGCAAGCAATATTGCATGTGTATTTTAATATCCAGGTAGAACACTATGTTTTGTTTTGTGTAAAAGTTGCAAGCATGTCTTCTAGATAATCTTAATTAAGAGCTGTAGAAAGTTATATGGTGGAAGTAGTATGGTCTGAGTTGAACATGGAGTGGGGTTTTTGTTTGTTGATTGGTAGGTCTGTTCCATGGAGAGAATGGTGGTCTGCTGATGCTGTCTTTGAGTAGAATTCTAGTGCAAGTTACTGCATTTTGTGTGTTCTCCAACCAAGCTGAGCAAAGCATTGTCTGTCCTTTTTCTTAAAGGTGGACTTCTTGTTTTTTTTCCTAGCAACCATTCTCAGTATTTATCCATCATTCCTCTGTCTCCAAGACCCAGCAGTAGGGAGTGCCTCTTTACTTATACATCCTACCATGCTAAACATTGGAAAGGTTCTTAGCTCTCTTTCTTATGCCCTCCTGAGCTTTAGAAACCTTTTCTAATTAGGAGTAGAAGTGGGGGTTCCCTAATGGACAAAGCACACCTTTGTGTGTACATTCCTTTTACCCACTACTAAAAACCATCTAGGATAGGAACTAGAGTTACATACCTACAGGTACTACATCAAATAACATTTAGGTAACAGGCTACCTTACAGTGTTCATCACTTAATTGCAAATGAAATAAATGAAAAAGACAGGGCAGTCTTTTACAGGATTTGGCAAGATTAGGGTTAATGAAAGAGAATCTTTTGGAGGGCATTGTGTCTTATGGAAGTGGATCTTGCTGAGATCAAAATGATACAGAAAATTCACCATTCGTTAGACTTGTTTGTAGGTTTGTTGTGGTGTGTGTGGCTTAGGTTGTGTTTGCTTTTGCAGGTGCTGAGTTTGCATATTGGCTTACCTTATTAGTAGTGAGACTTAAATTTGGACATCTCAGCTGAGTAAGAAATAAGTGATGTAACCAAGAAAGATCACTGAAGTTACTGTTTATGAACTAGTTGACAGCCCATTATATCCTGAAATTACCTAAGCTCAGTACAGAATCTGAGATGTACTACACAAGATTTTGTGCATTTTACAAAATAGGAAGTGATGAGACTGAAGGGAACTTGATGAAGTGTCTTTAGGTACAATTTTCACATGGTTTGTTTTTCTTGCATGCAGACCATTAGAATTGGTACTGCATGCAGTATGGAGTCTCCATAAGGAAAACTCAGGTGTAAAGCCTCCTTTGAGTGCAGTCACATCTTAAGTTTTGTAAAATCTAGTAGTGTGAGTGTATTGAGTAACACAAAGCTGTCTGGCTGCCTGCTTAGGTGGTATCTACTTAAGACACCACCTTACAGTAGGAATTCTACAGCAGTCACACAGGGAGGGTGTTGTTTGTTTACAGGCATCTACTTACAACTGGTGTATGAGAGAGATGCTCAGCAGAAGCCTGGCAGTAATCTCTTCTTCCCCCCTCCCCCAGCCCTCCCACCTTTCCTGGTGTTACTCAAAAGCATTTATTCAAAATTCAGCTTCAGTAGCTGAGTATGACACAAACAAAAACTACTTTATACAGTAGATTTTGTTAAAAACCACCTCACAGACAAAAAATCACACCAAACAGGACTGAAAAAGACAGCTCCAAAAAAAAAAAAAAAAGGTTTATTTGCATGTGAAATCAGCTTAGAATGGAGATTCCTAACCCTTTATATAGCCAAGAATAGTAATCTGGTATTCTTGGAATAATTCACTGGTTGTAAAAGTGACATTATAAAAAGGAATAAAAGCATGGGAGAGGTTGAGGAGAAAACTTGGACCTTGGTCTGTAGTCTTCAGGTAATGAGCAGTCTAGGAAATATTTACTGCTGTGTATATCATTGGTAGGCAAAGGGAGTGGCAGGAATGAACTTCTGACTATTTCTGCAGAGAACGTGTACAGCGGGTAGCTTGATCAAACTAAACAAAAAATGTATTCAGTGATAGAAGAAGGCAAAATGCTAAATACACAGCTGCTTGTTTTTGCCCCCCCATGAAATTATTTTTTGCATTGTTTGTATTTTGATTCTATAATTAATAATGGGAGGCACAGGTCCAGGTCATGTGCATCTTTAAGCCCAGTTGTGGTTTTAGAGGTACAGACATAGAATGTGATTTCTGTTCCTCGAATTTTCCTGTGAAAATGGGGGATTTTTTTCTTCTCTTTTGTGTTGAATTTTAAAAAGGACAGAAAATCCATATGATTACTTGGAATATGGTTTACTTTTTTGTCTTAATTTTTCATTAAATTATGTGCATCAAATAGCTGTACGAATTTACTTAGGGAAGGATTGGCTCCTGAGGGGAAAAAAAAGAGGGAAAAAAGAGGGAAAAAAAGAATGAATGCTCAAAGTTACTTTCTATTTATTCTGCATTTGTGTATATGTTGGCTTTAAATTTAAAGCTTAATAATTTTTATAAATGTTTATTCACATAATGCTTAAAACATTCCTGCAGTTTCTATAGAGTATTGAAGGCAAGCTCATTGTTTATTAATAAACCCCTTTGCAGCGCTCATGTATTTGCTGTCCAATCTTTGCAGGTGCTGAAGAGAAAATTTTGGAAGAGTTTAAAGAAACACACAATGCCGACTCTCCAGATTTTCAGCTCCAGGCAATGATCCAGGCTGCTGGCAAGCTAGTACTGATTGACAAGCTGCTGCCAAAACTGAAGGCTGGTGGCCACAGGGTGCTTATCTTTTCCCAGATGGTGCGCTGCTTGGACATACTGGAAGACTACCTCATTCAAAGACGGTGAGAGCAACAATATAATACAGTTCTAAATAAACTGCTTTCCTCAGTTTAAATTCCACAGAATTTAACCTGCGAGGATTTCATATTGAAAAGGGATGAAATTCAAACACTTGACAGTATTTTTAGAGTGCTCTGGCTGAGGGGAAAAGAATACGTGCAAGTTGCGAGTACTGAGATCTTTCTTTTGGGGAAATACAAAGTGACCTCACACAGAGAGCTTTAAACCTCTTAGTTTACTTCTCAGTTAAATGTTTTAGTGGCTCTAGAGTTTTTGAGCTTAAGCCTGAATGCTTACTGCTTTTCTTGGGGTGAAAGTCTGTTCTTTACCAGAAGATACAGAAACAATCATTCAGTTTGCTAGAATTCTTTCACCTGATAATAGCTTATTTTCCTGGTTTTTAATTGCATGCTCTTTCAAAGTAAAAGTGCCACTGCTGCAGAGTTGTCCTAATAATGCATCTTGATTTCAGGTACCCCTATGAACGAATTGATGGCCGAGTAAGAGGCAACTTGCGTCAGGCAGCTATTGACAGGTTTTCAAGACCTGATTCTGATAGGTTTGTTTTCCTGCTGTGCACAAGGGCAGGAGGTTTGGGCATTAATCTTACTGCTGCTGATACCTGCATCATTTTTGATTCAGACTGGAACCCCCAAAATGACCTCCAGGTAATACTACAAGAGATGATCTTATTGAAAATTTTTCTTTGCCTTTTTTGCTGTAAAATTTTCTTCACCTGCAAGGGATAATATCTTGTTCCCCTTTTATTGTTTATATTGAAAGCAGTAACTTCTAAAGTAAGTTCTTTGTATTGATAAATTTAATTTTTGTTTTCTTCCTTGTGTCACCTGTAACTGAGTATCTGTCTTTGTTTCATCAGGCTCAAGCACGATGTCACAGAATAGGACAGAGCAAATCAGTGAAAATTTACAGGTTAATAACAAGGAATTCTTACGAAAGAGAAATGTTTGATAAAGCTAGCTTGAAGCTTGGCCTTGATAAGGCTGTGTTACAGTCTATGAGTGGAAGAGAAAACGCTACGAATGGGGTGAGAATTAATATATTATGGTCTATGATCAACAAATGCTCTGAGTGTGTAAGGCTTTTCCTTGTTTGCACACATTCTAGCTGGTTAAGAGTGGTTTTGAGATGGAGTACAGCATGTATTTTAAAGTAGGGTTAATGAAGGGCAAGGCTACCTGAACTGGCTCAGCCTATCTAATGGCTCCCTTATTGCCAAAAGGGGACAGGTAGAGTCATGTTCCCTCAATCCTCATCCACTCTGATCTTTCAACCCTTTACATTAAGTGGATGCTGGCACTTTTCTGGAGTTCTTCTAGTCAGCTTTTGCTGGTGTAGGCTTTTTGCTTTGGATGTTTCTTTTTTATTTAGCTTTTTGTCTGGTTGGTAAGTTAAATCTGCTCCTAGGAGAAGTTTAGCAGTCTTCAGAGTTAAAGTAAAGGGATTCAGTGACAATTAATTATTAAATCGTTTAAACCACTCGTATAACTTCACCCTAAGAATTTTGTTGTTCGTATTCTTTTAAAGGCAACTTCAGCATGAATGTTTAATTGACCAACACCACATTATCTTACAGTTTCAGTTCTTGAAATGCTAAATAAGAGCACTCAGTCTGATTATGCTGTTAGATGTGTATGTTGGCTGATGTTAAAAAAAAAACACCCCGCTACAAAACAAACCCTTCTCTTGGGTATTACAGGTGCAACAGCTTTCTAAGAAAGAAATAGAAGATCTTCTTCGAAAGGGGGCATATGGTGCTCTGATGGATGAGGAAGATGAAGGGTCTAAGTTTTGTGAAGAGGATATTGATCAGATTCTTCTAAGGCGAACACACACCATTACTATTGAATCAGAAGGAAAAGGCTCAACATTTGCAAAGGTGTGCATTGGCATTCAGATAAAAATTAATAAAATGGACCAGGGCAGATGGAAGTTGTATTGAATTGCCTTCTGTGTGTGTTTAGTTTTTCAATTTATTTGGCTCAGATATTTTCACAAATGTTGAGATATCTATATTTCCAGTCACAATAGTTTTCATGTTTACTTTTTTTATTTCTTGAAACTACCGCTTTTATAAGTCCTAAGTATTGTATTTACTAGTGAAAAAATTTTGTAGCATGCAGCTGAGAAACCAATGCATCTGTTTTCACATTTACTAGGCTAGTTTTGTTGCATCGGGGAACAGGACAGACATTTCCTTGGATGACCCCAATTTTTGGCAGAAGTGGGCAAAGAAAGCTGAGCTGGATATCGATGCTTTAAATGGAAGGGTAAGAGCTTTATGATAATTCCTAGTACAATTATTGAAGATTTTCCTCTCTCCTAAATGACTACATTTTCACTTTCATTTCAGAATAACCTAGTTATTGATACACCAAGAGTAAGAAAGCAAACCAGACTCTATAGTGCAGTCAAAGAGGATGAACTGATGGAGTTTTCAGACCTGGAAAGTGATTCTGAAGAAAAGCCTAGCACAAAGCCCCGTAGGCCTCAAGACAAATCACAGGGTTATGCGAGAAGTGAATGTTTCAGAGTGGAGAAGAACTTGTTGGTTTATGGGTAAGGATATACAGATTAAATATACTGATTGTTTGAAATTGAAAATGTGGAAATTATATACAGTAAATAACTCATCCTCCTTTTAGACACCTTGACATAATCTCTTACTGTGTAACCTTTACCTCATGGCACTGTAGACATGCCTATGAAACTTCTAAGTTGATACATGTATAAGTTGCTTATCTATGTGTTATTTAGCTTAAAGTATTTCAGTGTCTCACAGATGGCAGTGAGCTCACTGGTTAGACCTGTGCTCTTGTGATGACAGAAAAATTGTTTCTGGTTTCTCATAGTGTAAAGAATTCATGAGTTATCAAGGTTTAATTTCTCTTTAATAAGTGAGAGATTAACAGTGTATTTTTGAAGAACAATGTGGTTGTGAAATCAGTCAGTCTAGAGGTTTTCAACATAGGTTATGGTATTTTGGCACTACTTAAATTTAGCTATTTGGTACCTCAGATTTTCCCCCTTGGATTTACCAATTTGAATTTTATCTCTCTGTAAGCAAGTAGCTGTATTTGGCTGACAATAAGGTGGTTTTCAGAATGACTATTTTTATTTTATGAAGTTGCATACAACGGTTGCTAATAATGAATTTCAGCATCAAAATAAGAGTCATTCCCCAAATCCCATGATCGTAGGAGTTGATTGAATTTCCTACTCATGGCTTATTGGGACTATTAGTGTTAAAACATATGTACTTTATTATTTTGAGTGTAATTCAATTGCAGCTTTACGAGCAGTGAACTTACTGCCTGTTCTGTAAAATAAACATACTTAACTCAGTGCTGCTGGAGGTTGGGTTCCTGCAAATTGCATATGCAGGTTGCATGACCTGCAAATGCACAATGCATTGCAGCTAACAGGAGGGCCCAACTTAGTTGGTACCAGGAGTTAATTTGAAAGTCACAAATGAAAATACCAGTGCCCTGGCTGTTGTACTGAGCATATTTTTCTTATAGCTGGGGTCGGTGGACTGACATCCTCTCACACGGGCGCTATAAACGTCAGCTATCAGAGCAAGATGTGGAAACCATCTGCAGGACTATCCTGGTATATTGTCTTAATCATTACAAAGGGGATGAAAATATCAAAAGTTTCATCTGGGATCTGATCACTCCAACTGCAGATGGGCAAACTCGAGCTTTGGTTAATCATTCCGGTATGTCTACCACAATCAAATAATGATGCTAGTAAATAGGAAAGAATTGCTTCAGTCATGCTGTGTTTTTAGTTTAAACCATAGCCATTCTGACATGTTGTAGGGTCTTGTCAGATTTTATGAGTAAGGTGGGCTTTGACTTGATCCACACTTAAAGGGGAAGTCTCCCTCATGCCCTTTGTGGGATGCACTGTTCTTTCCCTTAAATCAGTTTTGAACAAATATTCCAGCATAATTTTTAAGTGGCACCTACTGCTGGAGTTGAAATGCCCATATATCAGAAAGCTTGTTTCCTTATGGCCACTCAGATTCATGAGAGTTTTTACAAGAAATATTTATATAACACCATTTTCTGGCTAGTACTCTGAATTTTTGAAATCTTCACACCTAAATTTGCATTAAAGTTTTGGGTTTTTTTTTTATTTTTTATTTGCAGTTTTTTGAGTTATGTTTCTCTTCAGTTTTTGGTGGTTGTGCTGCCCTTCAAGCAGTTTGTATAGCAGGGAAACTTAGCTTTCAATGTATGTTTGTAATGCAGTTTGGGGTAGAGAGCTTTTCTGTTGAGATTGAGCAAGAAATATTGGGGTTTTATGTAGGTCTGTCTGCACCAGTGCCCAGAGGGAGGAAAGGCAAGAAAGTAAAAGCCCAGAGTTCACAGCCAATGCTTCAGGATGCCGATTGGCTCACAACGTGTAATCCAGATGTCTTATTTCAAGAGGACAGCTATAGGAAACACCTCAAACATCACTGTAATAAGTAAGTATTAATAAATATTTCATTCAGAGGTTTGGGGTTTTTTACTACATGCTTTTAAGAAGTCTACTACTTCTTTTGGATATTTTTAATAGAACACAGGGCTGTTTAATAGGATGTAAAAGCCGTTATTACTTTTTAATTTGGAGATAATCATCTTAACAGATATCTGGATACTCTGTAAGCTCTTTGACTGTGCAGTGCTTAAAACACAGTTCTGAAGAAAATTGTAGTCTAAGTAAGAATAGAATCAGATGAGGTTATTCTTTTTACCATATAAAGGAAAGACTAGATCCAACACTAAGTTTATTACTCATGACAATTTGCTATCTTAAAACAAAAGTTGTCTTGTGGGGTCTCTCAGACTGATGTCCTTAAAGTTCTATTCCTTATTTGAACTCAAATATCCACTTCGTAGTTTATACAGTTTCATGTAGTAGTTCACCTTTGTATTGGTGTCTCTCTTCATTCTTTTCCTCCCTTCTTCTCTTGCTTTTCATATTATACAGGATTTTTCTTCTATTCTCCTTTGGTTGAGGTAAAATTTCTCACCAAGCTCTTTTACCTGAATCAGTACCCTGATTCGGTTTTTGAAATTGTAGACTTGTTAATTAATAAACTAAAAGCCTTTGGGAATAAGGATCACTGTATTTTGATTTGGACAGTGCATTTTTTTTATTGTTGCACAAATATCTTTTGAGAGTCTCTTTTACATTCTTTTAGCTTATGTTTTTTGGTATCCTAGTTGTTTTTGCGTAAGTGTCCTTTCATAGCATTGTGGTTCTCTGAGTTTTGCTTGCTATATTCTCCATCAACATTGAACCTGAACCTTGTCCCAAAAATATCTTGTTCTGGGGTCGGGGACGTGGTTGTTTGCTTTTGGGTTTTGGGGATGTGTGGTTTTGTTCCATTTTTAAATTTGTACTCTTCATTGTATATATACCATTACTTGAAAGGTTATCATTACTGTTGTGTTTTCAATATATATTGTGTCTTGCTAATTCTGTTTATTGGAAAGAAATTATTGATTTGAAAAGTACCTGTGGCTTGTCAATAGGGGGTGTGATGAGAAGGAGGAAAGGCATTTAGGGGGTTTATTAGCTTGTTTCCAGATGCTAACTAAGCTTAATTCTCAGATGAGGAAAACCGGTACTTAGAGTTATGCTAGCAAGTGCACATCCAAATAAACTTCTTTCTGATTTTTTCTAAACTGTTACTCAGATCTGTTATTAAATTTCACTTGCTCTTAAAGTAATTAAATTCTTTCCTCTGCCATTGTTTTAATATCAGAGGTAGCATGTTCTCAGTACTTGTTATATCAGTTTGCAGATCAGACTTAAATTAATTTTTTAAATTGTGCAATAATATACTGTAGTAATACAGTAGAACAGTTACAAGGATTAGGAAGACTGATAAATGTGGAAGAATGTTTTCAGTTGCTATCTTTTTCCTTCACTTACCAGATCCACCAGGACTAATGAATTGTAGAAGCAATGTGTTTTGTCAAGGTAAAACCAGAGGTGGAAGGCAATTAATACAGAGTAATTCCCCTTAAAAGACAGCTGTACCAACTGGCTTTATAAGAACTGGTTGTCTTGTTCTTATATAACATGTATGCTCTTTTAATGCATAGGACTTCTGAAAGGTGCAAGGAGCCTCTGAGTTTTGGTTGATGGTTGGGTTTTTTTTCCTCCTCCTCTTCTTTGGCTTGATGTAACAGCTGTTATTGCTTAACACTAAGATGATCGAGACCGTCAGTGGCTTATTTGCATAGCCACACAGGGAGCAGGGACACCTTACTGGTCCCAGTTATCATGCATACAAAAAGAAGCATGTCTGACATGTTTTGAATTGCAGACATGACCTTCATTCAAATCCCTGCTCTTCTGAGGTTTGCTTGAGTAACACGTGTAAAACCGGGTATTGCACGGATTGCAGCAGATCTCTAATGAGGAGTTCTCAAAACGAGTGGTGGTCTAAATTTTTTATGCAAGTGGGTGATCAGATTACTGCCTCCCTGCTCACCCTTGCTGCTCGAGGAGCAGCAGCAATTCAGCAGCTTCCCTGATGGATTTGGGTACAGCGAGGGGGCCATCTGAATAATCTCCATTTTAGCTGGTACTGATTTTACTTCGTGAACTAGGCAGCAGGGGGTGCCCTGAATTGGGTAAACATAGAAGAGCAGGATTATTTTCAGGTAGATACTTTTTCTACGGAGATGACCTCTTTTCTAGTCTCCTTGAAAAGCCAAAGTCTGCTGTTCTCTCTCCTGCCAGCTTCAAGTGTGACCACAACACCTGACAGCGTTTCCAAAAACGACTGCAGTATTGCAGAGATGGGGAAAAATAAACGGGCAGTTAAGGTGTTTTGCTTACTTGTGGCAGTTAGGTCGTGCACAGGTAAAATTAAATAGCAGTTTGAACTATAAAGAATAAAAATAGCTAGTATCTCCCAAGGGAAACAGGGGATTATTTTTTCCCCCCATTCTCGGAAGCAAAAAGTTGTATAATCTGAAAAACCTGACATTCCATATTGAGGGTTTATTGTAAGGTAGTAAAACCAGATTTTATATCTCGTTTATTCCTACAACTTCTGATGTGCTTCCAAAAATGGTATTAAGGCAGCAGCTGAGGAAATTTTATGAGATAATGAAGCAGAACAGTTACTGAAAGCCATCTGCTCAGTTGTTTACAAACTTGCTTCAATACTTCAGAGGCAGTGGTAGAGTACGTGTCTAAACTTCACAAGCTGCACTAGGTAGAACTAAATGAAATGCGCCGGGGCCGGGCTGAGCTGGGTCCCTCTCTGTGCAGTGTAAGCGGTTGCCAGGCAGGCCTGTTGGAAGCCAGCAGAAAGCACCACACAGAGGTGATTATGTGCCACCATCTGTCACGCTTCAAGCCTACCATACAGCATGGCTAATCAGCCTTGGCAGGATGATGGATGAACAGCAGCAGCTGCCAAAAGCCACTGTTGGCAAACAGTCCTGAAGTTAAGAACTTTTTTCCCCCCTCTGCCTTCCTCTCCAGGGTCCTGCTGCGTGTCCGCATGCTCTACTATCTACGACAAGAAGTTATAGGGGACCAAGCAGACAAGATCTTAGAGGGTGCTGACTCAAGGTTAGTGCAAGTGCAGGTTTATTTTTTGCTTTGTGATGCTGGCTTTTATAAAGTACATGTACTGTAATAGTGCGGCATTTAAAGGTTGTCACACTTTATCTCTTAAATGTCTGTTCTCAAGCAGCCTTACTGTTTCATCAAGCTCAGTGAGTAATTTTCTTGGGGGAGGAAACTATGTGGGAATGACAGAAGTGGATTTGCAGTTCTGCTAATATGGGAGGATTATTTTATCTCAATTTTAAAAGAACATACTAAGACCTGAAATGAATCATATTTGGATAACCATTGGCATTCCACTCCCTAAATAGCCTACTGGCTTTTTTGTTGTGCTTTTTTCTTTTTTTAATTAATTTTTTTTCTTAGCTTAACCATGCTAATTTTTTTCTTTGCAAGTTATTGCAGTTTCTATATTGGGTTTTGGGGTGTTCTTCCCCCCACCCCTCAAAACCCATATTTACAGAACAATCCGAACCACTCTTTTTCTTTAAAAACATCTTTGTCCAGTAATCCCTTTGAGAGTGTATATAATGCTGTCTTCACAGTGAAGTAGATGTATGGATACCTGAGCCATTCCACGCCGAAGTTCCTGCAGACTGGTGGGATAAGGAGGCAGATAAATCCCTTTTAATAGGAGTATTCAAACATGGTAAGTGATGTCTCACTCTTAACAAAATTCGGTTGTAAAGCTTTCTGTGTGTAGGACTGTTCAGTCATAATATTAACAAGTATTGTTCCAAAGAACTGTTGGCTTGTATCTCCCTTTTTTTCTTGCCTGCATTAAAAACCTAATATGAGCTGTAAATATCAGATGCTGTTTTTAAATGTTTGCAGAACATTTGAGAAAAAAACATTACTTTCTTGGCTGTAAATAAAACAAAACCATATTTGTTTAAATAATAGCCAAATAGTAAAATAGATCTCCATAAACTTTGCTTCCAGCACTGCTTCACTTGCTAACTCTGCCAACCAGTGTCAAAGTGGACGGTGGGCTTAACCTCTGCTATTAATCTGTACAAGTGCCTCCTGGGCTTTGTTCCAAGCAATATTTCACAAATGTCAGTGTTGAGAACTCCCGGCTCCCTTGAGTGGGATGCAGCCTTGTTAACTTTGAAAGGCTGGGGATGCAGAGCTGGCATGATATATACAGTGAGCGATTCCTGATTATAATCCCAATTCTCTGGAGGTCGCAGAGGTATTCTCAGCAGCCCAGCCTGACTAAAGGGGAGAATGATGGCTTATAAAACCTTTCATGATTACAGTTTGGCTTGAGGCTCTACAGCAGTTAGGAGCAGTGTGTTGTAGTACAAATCCTAATTGAATTGTGCTGTTCTGCCTATGTACAGCAGCTCTGTTTTGTGGGCTCAGCTGAGGCAAGTCTAGTCTAAAAATCATTTTCCTGCAGTGCACTGTTGGGATCTGCCATTTTCCATCTAGTCAACTTGGGCAGTAAAAAAGCAAACAGCAGTTTGAAAACCATAGAGGGAACAGTGTCATCTTACTGACATGCATCATCCTAAACCTAATAAGACAGGTTCGTTGGCCTTACGTATAACCCATGTATACAGCATTTTTGCAGCCTACATTGAGGGTTCCAGCAAGGCTGGAGCTATAGAAAATGTGTGTGTGTGTCTCTGTGTGTGTCTCTGTGTGTGTTTCCATTCACATCTGCATGTTTCCAGTTGTGAGTATTGAATGTGGAGAACCACTGTGAAAGTCACATAGGAAACTTAAAAAAAGAAGTTTTTCACTTGTAAAAAATTTTTACTTTGCCTCATGAAGACATGAAATTGAATGCTTTCTTTAGTATCTGCTATTTGGTAATGTCATTGTTGTGAAAATGTTCCTGTGCTGATGGAATTTGCCAATATGAAAAATTTCATTATATGAAAGAAACGGTTGTTTCCAGTATGGTGACAGCGCCTTTTTTTATTTAAAAATAAATACATTAATCCAGAAAATTGTACTTCTAATACCTAAACTTATTATATTCACAGTTGTCCACAGCTTAAAAAAAAAAAAAAAAAATTTGTCTCATGCTCTGCATGCAGGTTATGAGAAGTACAATTCTATGAGAGCTGATCCAGCACTGTGCTTTCTGGAACGGGTTGGCATGCCTGATGCGAAGGCCATAGCTGCTGAACAGAGGGGGACAGACATGTTAGCAGATGGCGGTGATGGGTAAGGAGGACATGAAAAAATTAATAAACTTTATCAGCATTGTGTGTGTTGGCACGAGTTCATATGTCATATTTTGCTTACATCTCGCCTGAGGATCTGAAGTGATCATATGATGTAAAAAATACGTACAATTGTTTACACAGTTGAGCATGAAATATAAATGTGTAACTCGGTACACCGTACTGATGAGTTTTGTAGGTTTTTTTGCTTTTGTCCAGAAAATCAGCCCTCTCTCCGAAATAATATCGTTCTTGAAAATCTTTCTCTTAAATATTTTATAGTGGTGACTTTGACAGAGAGGATGAAGATCCAGAATATAAGCCAACCAGAACTCCTTTCAAGGATGAAATTGACGTAAGAACTTCCAGCTTTCTGTAATTACAAATATATATTATAACTGATGGTCCATACTTATCTTTATGCATATCTTAAGTTTGAAAGCTACCAGAGAAACACAAGCCTTACAAAGATTGTACGCTGCTGTGTTTTACATATTTTTCTCCTGAAATGACAGCATATGGTCAAAACTGAAAACTAAAATAACTTCTGTCTTTTCCCTAAGGAATTTGCAAACTCACCTTCAGAAGACAAAGAGGAGTCCATAGAAATACACCCAAGTAAGACTATATATAGCAAAGAAATTAAAAAGGCAAAAATGGAACATTTAGTGAAAAGTGAACCGTTTCTATTACCACGAGGGGATAGGCAGTGTTTTGGGAAAACACCACAGTAAACTTTTTACTGCCAAATCTCTTCATGCTTCACATCTTTCAAAGCAATTATTTACTGTTTTTCCATAATCCACATTATGGCTTTCTGGGTTTCCAATTACATAGTATAAAATTATGGTGATAAAGACCGGATGTTTCATAACGCAGCCACTGATGTTTTTGCTGAGATAATCTTGGAAGTTGAGATGTGTTTTTCCTCAGTATGGAGGAAAATTGCCAGGTTTAAGTGAGAATAGTGAAGTGGGAAATCACCAATGTAGGTGTTTCCTCGGAGGCAAAATTACTTTCTTAGTAATACATTTAAAAAAGCATTGCATTAATTTAAATACTTACAGTATTTATAATATGTTTGCATTCATAACATTGAATAATAATGCTTGATGATTATCTCTAAATGCTTCACAAGCATTTCTGAGTTCTTAAGAGTTGGAGGTTTGGTTTTTTTTTTAATCTCCTACCAATGTAGTTATCCTGTTTCTAATTTGTTATGCACCAGTATTAATGAGGCATATGTTCTTATCTGATAAAAGAGGAATCCAGTTCTAGCCATAGAAACTTTGAAATGTTTAGTGGTGGTTTTGCAGTGCACAAATACTTCTCTATTCTCCAGATAAGCACAATGAAAGCAATGCTGAGTTAGGCCAACTCTACTGGCCCAGCACTTCAACCCTGACTACCCGTCTGCGTCGCCTCATTACTGCCTATCAGCGCAGCTATAAAAGGCAACAAATGAGGCAGGAGGCACTAATGAAGACTGACCGCAGGAGACGTCGGCCTCGGGAAGAAGTGAGGGCACTAGAAGCAGAAAGGGAGGCTATAATAACTGAAAAACGACAAAAGTGAGTTTCTCAGTTGTGTCTTGAGATCTTATTTGGGCTTGTTTGCACCAGCACCTCTCTTGTGTTTCCAAAGAAGGAACTGAGGGGGTTCTAGGGTATCCGAACTATGTTTGGCTCACTTATTTAGTGGCCTTGCTCTTCTGCTTCTTCCTTGACTAGATGGACAAGAAGAGAAGAAGCTGATTTTTATCGTGTGGTATCTACTTTTGGAATTATTTTTGATCCTGTAAAACATCAATTTGACTGGAATCAATTCAGAGCGTTTGCCAGGCTCGATAAAAAGTCCGACGAAAGCTTGGAGAAGTATTTCAATGGCTTTGTGAACATGTGTAGACGGGTCTGCCGAATGCCAGTCAAACAGGAGGATGGTAAGTTCTGCCCGCCTGTAGAATTCTGAGACAGTGGGACTGTTGAAACTTTGTGCCCAGGTGTAGTGATTTCAAAATGGGTGTACACTTAGTTGATATTAAACCACATGTGAATGGGTTTCATTGCAGAACCACCTGACCTTTGTACTATGATTGAGCCGATCACTGAAGAGCGCGCTTCTAGAACCCTCTATCGCATAGAACTGCTGCGGAAGATCCGTGAGCAGGTTCTCCATCACCCGCAGTTGGGCGAGAGGCTAAAGCTTTGCCAACCAAGCTTGGACCTGCCAGAGTGGTGGGAGTGTGGTAAACATGACAAGGACTTACTGATTGGTGCTGCTAAACATGGAGTCAGTAGGACAGATTACCACATTCTGAATGATCCTGAACTCTCTTTCCTTGAAGCTCACAAAAACTTTGCTCAAAACAGAGGGACGGGTAATGCAAATACTGTCTCTTCCATAAATCCCCTGGGTGCTGGCTGCAGTCAAACACCACCTATTGTCCCATCCACACCGGTACAAGAAGAAAAGACTGCAGAACAAATGGAGTCTAAAGTTGAAGTGTCTGAAAATCCAGCAGCCAAAGAAAAGTCTGATATCAAAGAGGAGACAGATACTGCAGATAAGGACACTAAACCGGACTGTGATGCTGAGACTGAGCCTGGCTCTGTTAAATGTGAATTGAAAGACATGGAAATGAGTACAGATGTAGAGCCAAAATCTATTTCTGAGAAAGGTTCAGAAGAAGATGAAGAGGAGAAACTGGATGATGATGATAAATCAGAAGAATCCTCCCAACCTGAAGGTAACGCCTTGGTCAGATCAATTCTGTGTGAATAGCATGAGCCCCACAGCTGTTGTAACTTGTGCCAGCTGGTAAGTGGCACACACAGAACCATTATGGGGCTTGAGATGGGCTACATGTAGCAGTTCCTCTGCTCTGCCGCATATCAGGTGGCTAGATAAGCTTTCATAAAAACCATCCAGCATCAGCAGGGTATTCCCCCACAAGGGATGATTTCCAAGATAGCTTACTGAGCCAGTAAGCATGCTCTCTGTGCCAAGTACAGAAGGCTAAGGCTCTGCTGTAGCAATTACTTGAATAAAACACTGAATTTGAAACTGTGTCAAGCCTGGTTGTCTTAACCTGGTTGTTAGGTTGATGTTGGGTGGTTGGAAACTTTTGTAGCTAATGACTGGTCATGGTTGTTATTCAGCAGGAGCAGTCTCTCAGGGTAAGAATTTTGATGAAGAAAGCAATGCCTCCATGAGTACCGCGAGGGATGAAACACGTGATGGATTCTACATGGAAGATGGGGATCCCTCTGTGGTTCAGCTGCTTCATGAGAGAACATTTGCCTTCTCTTTCTGGCCTAAGGTTGGTTAGGGGCAGCATGGCATGTGGTATCTTCAGTACAGATAAAATATGGGAAATCTGTTTGCAAAATAACTGTGAGCTTTCTGTGATTTTGTACTTCTAGTAGGCTAGGGACTTTTTTCTACCAGTGGTTTGTTGATTAGCATTTTATTCTTCAATTTCATAAATATTAGTAGAGGAAATTAAAGGAATTGCTTTGCTGTAAATAATGTCATTTAGTAAAATAACAAACTACTGACAGATGTGAGTTCCTCATAGGCTCCATTCCATAACTGAACATCAGCAGAATCACTCCTCTTGCACCTTTGTTGATAGGAAGCAAACTTAGGATTTTGAATTATGGATTTTGTCTGCAGAGCAATCTGCAGTGCTGAGAGCAGAGATTTTCTAAGATCACCTTTTATTTTGGGGTGAGGAGATTGTAGAGAGGAGTACTGGTGACCTACATGATCTAAGCCATTATATAATGTTGACAGATGTAATTGTATTAAGGTATCCTGCAAACATAAGCAGCAGTTTTAGATAGGATAAAGCTATATCTTATTTTGGTAACAGTGAAGAAAATTATCTAATAGAAATTGTTTTTAAAAATATGAAACTGTAACCTCATACTAAATCCATACATAATTTCGTACTCTCCTTTGCAGTAAGGATAGGGAAATAAAGTAGTAATAGTCTTAATCTTACTAATCACCATAACAGGGCCATCTGGTTTGGGACGGGGGAGGAGGGGCAGGGCTGGGGAACCTTGCTCTTAATAGGCTTATTCCTGGGGAAAGCAAGCAGTCTGCTGCAGCTGCTGGGATTTGCTAGTGGCTCTTGCACTGTTCTGTTGTTCAGGAAGCTAACTGATGCTTATATTCCCAAACCAGCACTATTCCTCATGGTTCTGAAGTTTCTACTACTTCAGGCAGGCTAGCATAGAATGTGCTTGAATGCTGAAATAAAAAAAAAAAACAAACCCTAGATGATACTCATCTTCATTGTTTTCAGCATGTGTTTTGGCAACATGGACTAGAATCTTAGTCTAGTCATAGGGTAAAACAAAAAATCCTTCATCTGTATAGATTCAGCATAAGTAGACTAATAAACATAATTAGAGATTTTTAGTGTACACGCTTCAGTGAAATTTGAAGTGATAATGGACGTGGAATGAAAATTGACATTCATTAGATGTCCCTAGGTTGGTGCCCGTTTCATAATGTTGAACTTTATTAATAGTGACGCTAATGAGGATCCACTTCCTAGGACAGAATTGCAGATCCAGCCTGATCTACTGATTGCAGATGTTTTGGTTTTCCCTTTCTAACTGTTGATTTTGCTAACTACTGAAGTTTTTGCTGTGTAAAACAATAGTGAGTTTGTATTGAATTTGTCTGCTGGGTACGTTGTCCTGCAGAAAACTTGGTCTCTGTCCTTCTCCCTAATATAAATGGCAGCTTTTGAATTCTAGTGATGTTTTATTCTACAAAATTGCCTGTGTATTAGCTGCTTGTAAGGCGATAGTTTATCCTGAGCTGCAAGAAGAGTTGCTTCTGAATATATTTCTTCATCTTTTTGAAGCTGGTCTGTGTTGTTACACTCGTTTGAGTTTAAAAGGCAACTTTTGCACTGAGGGTTCATTACATCCTTTTCCTTTATGCAGGACCGAGTAATGATCAACCGATTAGACAACATCTGTGAAGCAGTGCTGAAAGGGAAGTGGCCAGTAAATAGGCGCCAGATGTTTGATTTCCAGGGGCTCATACCTGGGTATACTCCAACAGCTGTGGACAGCCCTCTACAAAAAAGGAGCTTTGCAGAGCTCTCCATGGTTGGTCAAGCAAGCGTCAGTGGCAGTGAAGATATCACCGCTTCTCCTCAGTTGTCAAAGGCAAGGCTGCATCTTGCTTTCTACATAAAACGCTTTATCTTGCGTGTGCTGCTTTTACATAATGGAAAAAAAAACCCCAACATTTCTTTAAATAACATAGCAAAAGTAAAAAAGTGTTTCTTCTAATAAAATGAAGGCATTGTTTTCAGAGTTAGGTGTGTTAACTTCTATTTTAAATTCGGCATAGAAAGCAGAGCTTTGCTAATCTTTGGAAATGCTCATTTTTTTCATTAGGAAGATGCACTCAATTTATCAGTTCCACGTCAGAGGAGGAGGAGACGAAGAAAAATTGAAATTGAGGCTGAGAGGGCTGCCAAGAGGAGAAATCTTATGGAAATGGTTGCCCAGTTACGTGAGTCTCAGGTGGTCTCAGAAAATGGACAAGAGAAGGTTGTAGATTTATCAAAGGCCTCACGAGAGGCAACAAGTTCTACCTCAAACTTTTCATCTGTTACTTCAAAGTTTATCTTGCCTAATGTCTCCACACCTGTGTCCGATGCCTTTAAAACTCAAATGGAGCTGCTGCAAGCAGGTCTGTCACGCACACCCACGAGGCATCTACTAAATGGCTCTTTAATAGATGGAGAACCGCCCATGAAGAGGAGGAGAGGAAGGAGGAAAAATGTAGAAGGGCTTGATCTGCTATTTATGAGCAACAAACGGACATCGTTGACTGTAGTAAGACAGCAACCTTTTTGTTTCATGTTTGTTCTTTCTCTAGTACTTTCTGAACTTGAGTTTAAAGTGTTGTTACACTCTACTAGTTATGTACAGTTTTCACCCTGCCAACTTTGTATTTAGAACTGTTATTTCTTTCTCAACCAAACAAAATGTTGTTCACATCAAGTTTTCACATTAACAAATTGTAGATGTTTTAAGCAACTTGTATTTTTTTTTCTCCCACAAAACATACTTCTAACAACATACATTTTGAGGCCTAAGTATGTCTTTCTTATTGTGTAGAAAAGGGAAGGTTTTGAGGGCTATTGCCTGGAAATGCACAGAAACTTCTCTGTCTTTAGCTGTATGTTTTTTAATGTTCAAGGGTGGTAAATTTTTTTAATACAATGGTATTGCTGTAAATAGTATACTTAAACCCCAGTAACTCTTGCATATGCAAAATTTCCATGAACATTTAACTTCAGTCCCTGAAATTATTTATCTCGGGTAACTGTTGTCTTGAAGTGAGAATTAATACAGATGTGAATGTTTTCAGGAGGATGCAGAAGTGACCAAAGCTTTTGAAGAAGATATGGAAGCCCTACCAGCAAGGAACGTTCCATCTCCTGGTCAACTGGACCCAGACACTCGCATCCCTGTAATCAATCTAGAGGATGGGACCAGGCTGGTGGGAGAGGATGCTCCTAAAAACAAGGATTTAGTTGAATGGCTTAAATTGCATCCTACTTACACTGTAGATATGCCAAGTTATGTACCAGTAAGTACATAAATGATTCTAATGGCATTGTGACATTATATTAATACAGAAGTTAGCTTTAGTAACATCAAAATTAATTTCCTCACATTGGGCATAGTTGTTGGATTTTTTAACTGTTGGTTTTCATTCAAGGTTTCCTCTTGAGCCACACTTAAAATAGCATCTGAACACCCAGGTGGCACCAGGGTGTGGGGGTTGCTTTTCTTTTTTTAATATTTGTATACAACAATGTGTTAAAACAGGGTTTGTGTCATGTTCTGCAGAACTTCTTCATCTGATAAGAAAAAATATTTTTTTTCTGAGATAATCTGGGGGTAAAGTAATTGGCCTTGTCTTAAAAAGAAGGGGTTCCATGATGGGTGATTTTTCTCAAAAAAATGAAAAACTAAAAAACAATACATCTCTCTTCTTTCCAGAAGAGTGCAGATGTGCTGTTTTCCCCATTTCAGAAGCCGAAACAAAAACGTCACAGATGTCGAAACCCTAATAAATTGGATATAAACACCTTAACAGGGGAAGAAAGGGTACCTGTTGTAAATAAGCGAAATGGAAAGAAGGTAAGAGTTGTTTGTTCAGTGGAGGGTCTCTATTAATGTCTTTTCATGTGAAAAGCAGGTTTTCTACTCCACAGTTTCTTTTCTGAAGCTTAATAATTTGACAGCAGCAGTTATTATTACCGGGATGTACCATCCAGTTCTTCTCATTCCTGTTTTTGCTCTTTCAATATATTCATATTAATATCTTGAGTAAATAACTTACTTTATGAAACTTCCTAGCATATTTTTTCCTTATATCAGGTTTGAATGTCATTTACTAGCCCTGCCCAAGTGCAAAATTTGACTATTTTTATAAAACATTATTTTCTCAATTCTTGTATCGTTAGCTGGTTTACATGTGGTTTCCCACAGTCTGAACAGAAAGGTTCTCAATACCATCCTTCAGAGATGAAAGTCCACAGAGATAAAATATCCATATAAATAGTTGTTTTGATTTTGTGGGGGATCATTGTTGGATTTGTTTGGGGTTTTTTTAAGTATTAGCCTTGTCTTTTCCATTAGATGGGTGGGGCTATGGCTCCTCCAATGAAGGACTTGCCAAGATGGCTGGAAGAAAATCCTGAATTTGCTGTTGCTCCGGATTGGACTGACATTGTTAAACAGTCTGTAAGTTAAACTTTTATTTCACAGTTCACTAGAGGTTGTTGCATGGAGAAGTTGAAGGCTGTGTAAATTGATTTTTAAGTCTTTATCTCATAGCTAGCTCTGAGCTGAAGAAATTGTAGTGCCTGGTTGGGAGCTGCACAGCTCAGGGGAGGATGGTGATAGGAGGCTGCTGCAGAATGGGATTGAAGTACACTCAAAAAATCTGCTGCAGCACGGCAGCCTTCAGCACTTGTTTTGTATTATTTTTCTTGTAAGCAACAATCCTTAATAAATACAGGTATTCATATATTAGGGACTATTAAGAAAATCTCTGTCACATAACTGAAACATAATCCATCATCTTGGTAACAGGCGGTGTCAAAGGATTATGTTTTCTGCCTTTTATTTTACAACGGTTGTTTAAAAACTAAAGGGTGCAGTTCTGCAAATGCTCAATAAAACATTGCTATACTGAAGTTCAGTCTGAAGTACAAAGGCATAAACTTGCAACTGCTGTATATCGGGGTGTTTTTTAATGAAGCTCTAGAGTTTCAGCATGTTTGGCTTTACTGCTGTAAAAAAATTTATGACTTTGCTTTCTTTAGTTTTTCTTACATGTTCTACTGCCATTCACTTTAGTGGCTAGCTAGTCACCATTTGCCAGGGTTGGAAAAGCACTTTTGGAGTATGCTGGAATCCCTTCTGTTTCTTCCATCGTCATCAGTTAACTGCTGAAAGCTGTAAAGGCTAACTGAGAATAAAACTTGGTTTTTCACATCCCCTTTTCAGGGTTTTGTTCCGGAGTCCATGTTTGACCGTCTTCTTACTGGACCTGTTGTGAGGGAGGAAGGAGCAAGCAGAAGAGGAAGAAGGCCAAAAAGTGAAATTGCCAAAGCAGCTGCAGCAGCTGCTGCTGTAGCATCAACTTCGGGAATCAACCCACTACTAATGAACAGCCTGTTTGCTGGAATGGACCTCACAAGCCTCCAGAACCTACAGAACCTGCAGTCTCTCCAGCTTGCAGGCCTCATGGGCTTCCCACCAGGGCTAGCAACAGCTGCTGCTGCTGGGGGGGATGCTAAAAATCCGGCTGCCATGTTGCCTCTGATGTTGCCAGGGATGGCGGGATTGCCCAATATGTTTGGACTCAGCGGACTGTTGAATAACCCGATAACAGCTACTACTGGAAATGCCACTACTGCTTCTGGTCAAGGAGAGACTGAGGATGGCGCTTCAAAAGCTGAAGAGAAGAAAAATGAGAATGAAGAGGAGAACAAAGACTCTGAGAAAAGCACAGACACTGTTTCTGCTACTGACTCTGCGAATGGATCTGTCAGTGCTGCTACTGCGGCAACTACTGCCACTGCCACCACTACCACCACCACCAACACTGGATTGCCCACAAACCCTCTGGCCTTCAATCCTTTCCTGCTGTCTACCATGGCTCCTGGCCTCTTCTATCCATCTATGTTTCTACCTCCAGGACTGGGAGGATTGACTCTGCCCGGTTTCCCAGCACTAGCAGGACTTCAGAACACAGTGGGCTCCAATGAAGAGAAGGCTACTGACAAAACTGAAGGAACTGCCTTTAAAGATGAAGAAAATCTCGAAGGCAGTGATGCAGAGGAGAGCCTTGATAAAACTGCAGATTCCTCCGTTTTAGAAGATGAAATAGCACAGGGTGAAGAATTAGACTCACTTGATGGGGGGGAAGAAATAGAAAACAATGAAAATGATGAATAACCAGTTACAGTTAAAGTGTTTTAAACTTTTGACAAGTGGTAGTCCTACTGTTTACACTCACAGTTAATGTCCATACTTAGTTTTTATAAGCTGTTCTGTAACATAGTGTAGCAAAAAAAAAAAAAAAAAGTTCAAGTCATGTTATACAGATGTGTCAAAAGGTATCTTGGTCATTAAGTATTGTGCAGTGCATTATTTATTATCCCTAGGAGAGATGAAATTTGAGAGGTGATCATGTCTTTTTAAGGAAATTGACATAATGCTCTGCTTTTTTTTTCTTTTGGTACCATTGGTATTATGAATTAAGCAGCAATTTGTAATCAAGTGGCACTAATAGAAGGAAGTGCTGCTTAAAGGAAGGATGAAGTTTATATATTTAATTTTTTTTTTTTTTTTTTTTTTTTTTTGCTGTGAAGGTCAAGATGAAATTTACCATACATATCGTACTCGTGCTTCATTTTGACTGTATGGGAGTTCACCCGCTCACGTGCGCGCACACACCCACACACACACTCTCTCTCTGACAATCTTCATGATAGTGTGAATGTCTCTGTCTTGAGACACAGCAATAATAAGGCAGCTGTTGAATGTGAAGAGTACCTTTTGGAAATTAACCCGCGGAGAAGGTTCTTACAGGATAAAGCTACAGTTTAATCGTCTCGTGATCTTGTAATGCACTGGTATAAACAAAAAGAAAAAAAAATCAGGTACCTTTTTTTAAATTAAAGGACTTTGTTACTTTAGCCACAAAGCTAAACAGCATTACCTCAACTCTAAACTAGCCTTGAAGTTTACAGACATGACTTTGTAAATGTATTGTTTTTCTTTGTTGTGATGTCTTTTTATTTTTTTTTTTCTTTGGAAACTGCTATCATGTAAGATAAGATGTAAATTGCTGCCAACTGTAGTAATGATGCTTTTAATAAAAGTGACCCATGATATGCAGAGATGTAATTATAGAATGTAGTGTTTAGGGACATCACAACTGGTGTTCGCTTTCTGTATTTGCATTGTGGCTTTTTTATAGCATTTTTCTGCTATATTCTTTATAGATTAGTGGCCGTAAATGCTGAGCTGATTGGCTTCAAGGGACTAGGCAGGAAGAGAAACCTTGAATTACCTTCATATTTTCCACTCTAAGTAACTCTACAGAAATGCACACTAAAACCCCACTTTACTCCTTCAAAGGGGCATGAGAGACTGAGAATACTTTAAAATGTGTTCAGCATGTGATAATGTGGTACACTAAAGAACAAAAGGGCAAAAGAAAAATGAGGCTTTAATAGGCACAATATCTAGGTCATTTATCCTTGGTTAATGGGTAGAAAAACACAATGCTGTAGTGACAGCAAGGGATACAAAGGCTCTGTGGTATCCTGTAGACCAGAGCTTGTGATGCCAGAAACCACTGTGTCAGACAACCTACATGAAACTAAAACTGACCCACTTTTCATAAAAACCAGTGTCTCTTCTGGAGAGCTACCCATTTGTACCCTTTTGTGACCTTTTGATATTCGAGATAATGTACCATTTGAGAACTTCTGTTTTCACAGTGTTGTCACCTTGACACACACATATACAACCATCTTGAGAGTGAGGATAAAAGGTTAGGTTTTCAGTGGAGTACATGAAAAATTAGCTGTTGGAGTAGCCAGCTGTGGGTGGACCCACATCTTAGGACTAATATTACCTGTGCTTTTGGAATGCTGGAGAGCTGCAAGCTTTGCTGTCACGTCCACTGCGAATTTGCACAAGAGCTCAAGTGGACAAGAGTTGCAAGGCCAAAATTCGGTCCTGAGGGGGACGTATGAAAAGGAGTGAACTTGGCCTGAAAGAACATTTCATGAATGATGAAAGCAGAT
This sequence comes from Heliangelus exortis, assembly GCF_036169615.1. Lineage (NCBI taxonomy): Eukaryota > Metazoa > Chordata > Aves > Apodiformes > Trochilidae > Heliangelus > Heliangelus exortis. The sequence continues at coordinate 114,447,104 of NC_092423.1, forward strand.
GAGAAACGAAGGCTTAGGAAGTGAATTTTTGTGTGAGTGAATCGCAGGCATGCGTGCACTGTTGAAATGAATAGGTGTCAGGATGTCTTGTACTGCCACTTAAATAGTTCATATGGAGTTAATGAAGGTCAGGAAAGATTCCCCCCCACCATGTACATCACTGAATGGTTGATGAGGTGTGCTATCCTGCTTCTTTCTAAAACATCACACATAGACCACAGCTAAAAGTGAGAGGCTGAAAGTCAAAGTCCATTAACTTGTTCAGGTGTGTTACATACACTGTTGAACTCATTTGAGCTGTTCTTTAACTAGTTTAAATGCCTTGTGTCTTATTTTCTCTTCTATCTGTAGAATTCCCACTGTGAAAGTTGGTAGGTGCTTCCTGTTGTGTGTGTTACACATACTGGTATCAAATAGTCTTTTTTTTTTTTTTTTTTTTTTTTTTTTTTTTATAATTCCCAGCAAAGATTTACACAGACTAATGATATCCCTTGGGAGAGCCCTTTCTAATTGGCAAGACTAGAAATTATATTGTTAAATGCCACACTAACACCCTTTCTTCTCCCAACCCCTTTCCTCTTGTCTAAATGGAGGGGGAAATTCTGGTAACCACCTATTTCTGCCTATAGGTTTTTGGCACAGAAACATCCAAGTCATGGCAGAGGCTGTCCAAGGGACAAACAAGTGACTCTTACCCCTATTGTAAGCGTTCTTCCATAACCAGATGGCTTGCCTGCTTTTCCTAATCTAAGAAAAAAATGGAGAATGGTTGCAACAGAATGAGTGCTGTGGTAACTGGGAGAACCTCCATACTCTGAATGTGCTTTCCAAACAGCCTTGCTTCACTCCGGGCCAAACGGATGGCTCACCTGTTGAAAAGAAGTTGACACTTGATTTTTGGAAGGGATATGGGCCCCTGGTATGAAAAATGAAGTGGGGGGATTGCCATCTAATGTCCGAGAAATGTATTACATGAAAATATGAAGGTTTTTCTTTGATTTGACACAGAATTTTTACATGTTAATTATTGCAAAGATTCTTAACGGAGTTTTACAGTGTGTCTAAATGAATAAAAGCTTACGTGAGTAAGATGCTTAGATCAGATACTATTCTGCAATTGATTCACATCCAGAGCACCCTTTTTGTCTGTCCATGAGAAGCTTGCTTTTTGTTTGTTTGGTTGGTTTGGTTTTTTTGTTTTGTTTTGGTTTTTGTTGCTGTTGTATCTCCTCGTGGTGGTAGAAGTGTTGATGGGGGTTATCAAGGAGTACAAGGGACTTTTTTTGTTGCTTTCAAGAAGAAAGTATCTGTGTCAAAGTACAGCAGTGGTCTGCATGGTAACACAGCCTCTTCTGTGTTCACAGCGTTGAGTCCTGCCAAGGGAAACAACAAAACAAAATCTGCTCAGGCTGTTAAAGGCATATTTTTTTAAAGAACTTGCAAAAGGAGTCTGATGGACTGATTTTGCAAACTTGGATTGTAAAGGAGAACTACTTCAAGTGTGAGTGTTGAAAAGTGTGATGAAATAGCAGACAAACCCCTGAACCCTAGTCCCAGGTATCTTCTGTCAGCTTTGGTCTCTTGTTTCTTATTGATGCCAAAGTGTACTGCTTGTTGGAATAACACACACACACACTTCCTCAACTGAAGACCTTTACCATTTGGTGTAGCAAAATAAGCACTTCTTCATTTGAGAGAGGCTCAAGATTTGGGGGGACAAGGAGGGTAATCAGTTATATTTCCAGCATTCTGTGTCCCTCTGAAGTTTGGATCGCATACAAAAAAGTGCTTGGGATGTTTTGGACTCTGTCACACACTTCAGCTACCTTGGGGTATATGAGGGCTCTTGCTGCCTCCAAAATTTTCCCTGGGGGCCTGAAAGGTGCCAGGCCCTGAACTTTGTCTGATTCCAGTCCAGGGATGCAGGTTTTCCTGCACATGCTGTGTTAATGACCTGTTTGTTCCCTTCTGGGGGTTCAAGCAGTAATAACGCCTTGGAGAGACCTGAGACCTGAAGTTGGCTTCTTATGTGGAGAGGTGATGTTCCAGGCATCCATCTAATCACTAGCTTGAGTCAGCTCTTCTGGGGAAGCTAAGTGAAGGAAATGAAATTTTAAGGATTAATAGTTGCTGTGATCAAGGTTCTATGAGAGTTTTGGAAGCAACCAAAAGCCTTCTGAATGTGAGGTGCTTGTGGCAGCTCAGTCTGCGTGCAGCTTTAGGTAATGGATTTGAGGCAAAATAGCAAATTTTTATAATAACATGAGCTACAGTGCAAAAATGCATTTTCTGAAGGGGGATAAATCCATGGCACTGAATGGTTTTGTTTTTCCAACTTCTTGCTGTCAGCACTGGTAAAACCATCAAATCTTAATAGTTTGAGCTATTTGCATTGCAGTAGCTCAATGCTGGCAGTTTCCAATCTGTTACTTGTACTTCAGTCTTTGCTTAAGTATTTGGGTATCCGTGATAGCTGCAAGCCAGAGACTTCATTAAGACCTGGCTATTGTAGTTTATATTTAAAGAAACAAACAATCCCCCCATGTAGAAAATTTGTTCCAAGTATGTAGATGAAAGACTCGTTAATTGGGGCTTCTTGCTGCTGAAGCTCCATTTTCTTTTAGCTCCAGCTTTTTAATGTGAGCCTTATTAAGCTAAGGGGCAATATTAAGATGTCAAACCATGGAATCATCAGTCTGTTGGGAAGTTGCATCCATAAACCAAATGGCAGGCAAACCAAGCTTTAAAATGTCACCTAACAGTGTGCCCTGTGGGTCATGAGCAATCAGCTCTGATGCCAGAGCTTTTGCATCTCTTCTCTTCATGGTAGTTGCTTTGACCTTCCAGTTTTTGGGAAGTCCCTGGGAAGCTGTGGACTTTGCAGGGGTAGGAGTTGGACGCAGCAGCCGCCTGGCCTGGCCTGGCCTGGTCTGTGCTATCGGTCTCCTCCCACAGGGCTTCTGCTATTGTTTGGTTGGGGAAGGATTTGCATATCTGTGAGCACAGAGCTGATGTTCACTCCCTCAGCTCAGAGGCCCTGCAAGGAAACTCCGTGATCCTCCTTTTTTTTTTTTTTTTTTTTTCCCCCTCATCTAAGGGCTAGTGGAAAATAAGAGACGGCCATTGTATTTCACTGCAGCAGCATTGTTCAGCACCAGACAAAGATGGCATATTTCTCCAACCCATAGTTTCTGCTCCTTCAGCCATGGCTGGCTACTGATGAGCAGCTGTGCAGACTCTGAGTAGCCTAAGGCATTTCCTAAAACCATTAAAAATATGAATTTTCCCCAAATGTGCCAAACCCCTCCCAAAAATATGTGGCAGGAGGAGGGAAACAAAGCCTTCGCTCTTTGTCCAAAACATATTTTCCTAAAAATCAAACCTTCAAAGCATACTCTGAAGTTCTCTCAAACCTACCAGCTGATTCCTGAATAACTCCTGTAAGTCCTCTTAGAAGAGTATTTAAATAGGGGAATTGTTTTCTGATATTTACTGTAAGGATTTTTATGAAGGGGAGAGGTGACAGTGAAAGGTTTAAACTGAGCTACATGATTTGGTTTTTGAAAGCCGGACAGATGCTTATAATAAGCTGAAGAAAATGTTAAAAATCTGTCCTGTTTCTCATCTGCCACACATCTGACATTTCCGAAATATCATTTTGGGCTGTCACTGTAAGGATGTGCTTTTTTCTTTCCAGTCATCTTCAAGTTCTTCTCAACCAGACTGGCCATCTTCTGCTGTCTCAGTCTGCAGCAGGCTTGCCATCTGCTATATGGCTAATCAATTCACAAAGGTGCTGCTGGGCAGTGCAGGCTCCCTGTCCTCTGCCAATATTTTCTGGAAGTTGTCAAACATAGCTGAATTTGTTCTCAGCTGTCACAATTATTGCATTGATTCCAGCTTGTAGCACTCTGGTGACCAGTGGGGTATGTACTTTGTTTTGAAAGCAGTGTTTGCTCTTTTGTGCCCATTTGGTTAGGTTGGAGCTATTGCTGGAGTCTGGGGGAGCACATCTCTCAGGCTGCAGGTAAAAGGTGCCCTTTCACTGGTTTAAGTTGCCTTCTCATAAGTTGGAAGGGTGAGCCCATGGGTGAATCAGCAGACCAGGACTCCAGAAGCAATTTCTAATTCTGCCTGCTTCCCCGAGGCTTTAATTGAGGTTTCCAGACTTCAGAATGGAGGACACTTGCCTTCTTCACAGAGGTGTTACGAGGCTCATGTTAGCAACAAGCATGTGGGACTCAAACCACCCTGATTAGGGCTGCCTGGGTAAGAGGCTTCAGCTCACCCTTGAACACAAAAATCTTCATTATATCCCTGGCTGATGTCACACAGCCCCCCTCTATCAACTGTGTATGATGGTGAGCCTACTACCCCCTTCTGAGATACCAGATCTGTCACCTTCTCTCTGCTGCCTCCTGCTTCCATGGAAAACTGCATGCCAGGCTTTGAGTCTCACTTCTTGTCCCACCTTCAAGACAGGACTATGGCTACTGCTTCTGCTCAGCTTGAGGTCGCTTGTTCTTTTGGTTGCATAGAGCATCATAAAAATGTGAAGATAAAGCAGCATGCAGACCTCTTCAGGAGGAGGGTTGGTTGTTCTCTGTGTTTCTTTAACATATCTTTGGCCATGCCTAGGTCTGATGGTGGACCTGCTAAACCTGACTAACATAGTTACCAAAGTTCAGCCACTGGGTTACATCATTACATCTTCATGTTCTCCTCAAAAGGCTTCTGCTGTATGCATTGCTCTGATGACGGGGAAAATCTGAAATTAAGATGGTAGAATGCTGAAGCTTTAGCATACTACAGGATAACAGCTTCTCTTTTTTCTTGGTCATGCAGGGCTCAAAAGCCCTCCTTTATTTCTTACTTGGCTTTGTTTACAGCTGCTTCAATGAGGGAGCTTGTGGATATACTGTGGACAGGCAGAAAGAAGATAATATTTCTTGGGTTTTCCAGCCTTGTGTGGTTTTTGTCAGATAGCATAAAAAGATTATCTGATGTTTCCAGTGGTCTTTTAGTAGAAATCAGTAGTTTTTAAAATGTCTTAGGTCCAGCTTTCCAAGTACCAGTTCCTACCAAGGAGCAGCCTCTGTCATTGGCTCTGTATAGCTGCACTAAAAAGGAGCATTTGGGAAAAGAAAAAGGCATCTGCTGGCTTTAAACACTCAGTGTTTCCCTTGAGCAAGCTTCTTCATTGCCCTATTAGTTTCTCTTGCCACATGAAGAGCTGCTGTCATTTCTTACCTACTGTATATTTATATTTAATCCAAAGGAAAAAAGCAGTTTTCAAGAAGCCATGAGAGGCAAGCTCCGAAAAATCTTTCAGCCTGTTTTCTGTGCGTGCTGCTAAGTACCTCATGTTTGTCAGCTCTTCTTGGCACCCTTTCACGTAACAGCCTCTAATGAATTTGGATCAGCTTCTCTGCTGATGGCTACTGAGGATCATGCTATGCAGTAACAGCACTTGAATATGTGTAGTGTTTGACTACAACCGTTTCAGAGTTACATGTTTTTAACCTGGATTTGGAATAGGGTTCACAAAACTGTTTTCATCAGTAGATTGTTTGTATACAAGCTAAGGGATGAGTGGGCTTTCTTGCACACCATTTAATGAAGTCCTCCTAAAGCAGTTGCAAGTTGGTGTGCCAAGAGGACCTTAACTAAATTGGAACAAATTACACTTCTCTGCCATGTGCTTCATTTATTCTTCGTGGTGAGGCAGCTTTTTAGATCTCTTCTTATGGCATATGTCTTTGGTGACCCAAGGAATGTTTGCGTGCAGTGATACCAGGTTTTCTTGCTGAGCCTTTTCTCTTTGTACTACAGAAATAATCTGCAAGTGATTGTGGAGCTGGTTTTTTTTATGTTTGTCTTCACTCTTTCTGATAGGTAAGGGAGAATATGCTGGGAGCAGACAAAAGCAAATTAAATCTTTGCTGATCTCTCTGACCAACATCCAGTTGGGTTGCAAGCAAAAGTCTGTGTGCAAGAAACAAAAATTGTCACGGGGAATATCAGAACCAGGAGACCTCAGAGGAATATGGATGTTTCAGTGGGAATACTTGTGACTGCCCTTCCTGGCTCAAGCTGGCAGTGATGTCCTTCCAGCACAAGGTGGAGAGTGAAGGGGTATATGGCTGATGCAACAAAGGAGTCCCTGATGGAATCCCCCTTGTAGTGGTGTGCTGTGTTCATGGAGACTACAGAAAGGGCAGGGAGAGCTTCTCTCATTGGCTCTGTTATCCTGGTGAAAATGCATGGGCAGGGCTGGCACAAGAAGCCTCTCCCTCCCATCCTAGGAAGGGTTTCTGAAAGAGAAGCCTCAGAAGGAAGGGGAACCAGAGGTGACAAAAGCCTCTTGTAACCTGTCGGAAAAGAATTATTTCATCTGCAAGATGATAAATTGCTGATATGAATCAGTAGCAAAATGCAGGGCCTTTCCCTCATGATTCCCTTCACCTGCCAACAACCACTCAACCTTGGACACGAGCAGTTAGAGCCTTCCTGCAAGATGTGTGTCAGATGGGAACATGCGTCACAGGCTGCTCAGTGCTCACTAGATCAGCGCTGGCGAGCTCTAAATCACAGAGCACATTTTTAGCTGGCACAGGCTGTATATATGTACTTGGCTGCTGGGAGGATGAAAAATGTGAGGATGCTATCCTGGAGACCAAAATGTCACTAGGTGACCTACTCCTTCTGGACTAACTCTCCATGTTCCCTGAGGTCCTGGCCAGCAGAATAAGTGGTTTTTACAAGCTCATTTTCAAGCTCTGGTTTTATGCCCTGTTCTATGGTGTGTTTGTTCCCTTTGGTTTTATTACTGGTTTATAGTTGCACAATTCTTCTGCTTACTGGCACCAAACCTCCTGCGAATCTGCAGCTATCATCCCCACAGCTAAAATGCTAACGGCAGCTACGGAAATCCCAGTAGTGATGGATGGAACACCAAGTGTTGCAGAGGAATCTCCAGCTGGGAAAAAAATCTGTAATCCTTTTGATATTTTCGCAAGTTTGAGTCTTGGCCCCCATTGAAATAAAGGTGTGCAGCGAAAAATTAAAATCTCACCCTGAAGTACAAGCAAACTGACCACTCTGAATTTGCTTAGGAATCACATTTGACCCCAAGAAATCAGCCAAGCTATGCACAAGTAATTCAGGAAGATATAAATGGCTACATTATAATGAGCAGACACCTATTTTGAGCATGATCTATGTTTTTAAGAAAATTCATTACAATAAGTCTTACAATACCAAGCTCTTCAATGAATTTTTCATGTCTGCATACCAAGATATATATAAAAGGATCGTAATCGTACACCTTTGGGGCAATGCTGAGCACCAGCTGTTTCACCGATGATTTATAGGTTGCCATGTTCAAGGTTAATAATCAGGAGAAACAGGTTACAGTATGCAATGTATTTATGTCAGGTTAGAAGTTCAGTAGTGAGGATATGATGTTAGGATGATATGTGTGGTTTTAATTAGCTACATCCCAGCTTTCTGGAAAATCAAATGCAACCGCTTCTCTGTGAGAAGTTACCAGTGCTAATTTCTACTTTCAACTCTGCTGAAATTAAACCAGCAAAATATCCTCTTTGTCTTGCCTAAAATCTGCACGCAAACGTCAATTAATAAAAATTCAGTGCTAAGGTGGATGGGGATTTTTCCCAGGACAGAAAGCAGGTTTAAACTGCAAATGTGGTTGCACTGTGTGAGCTGCAGCACTTTGCAACCCTGCTTACTCAGAGAAGGTTTTGCAGTCTGTCAGTGAACCCACCTTGAAGCAGCAGTGGAGGCAACGTGTCACATCCTGTGGCCTGACCCAGACTGGACAGCAAAGGAGATTCCATCTCCCAGGCCAGGGTTTCCCTTTGAGGGGAAAGTTACTCTTTGAGAGTAACCAATGATGACCGCCCTGTCAGACCCTCTGAATACCCCTTGATCAGATTAAGGTGCAACAACACTCAATGTCTGTTTCTCTACAAACAGTGGCATCAACCCAAGCAGATGCCTCACTTGTTGGTAGGAGCATTGGTAGTCACCATGGTTGATTCTTCCTTGGTTCCAGCTATATCCACATCCTCCTGCAAGAGGACCATTATAATTGTGTCACTGCCAGGATCTGCTCTTCTGTGCAAGATGTTTACTACAAGCAATGACAGAGAAAGTTTTGGGGTCAACAACTGATGCCATGGTCCTTTTTTCACTTTCTGAAATTGTTACCCCCTGCTTTAGCTAGGGAACTGCCTGCAAACCAAAAAGCCTAGAGCCCAGCAACAAGGAAAAACATTTGCCTCCACATCAACAGGGAAATTTGCAGCACTGGAGTTTTCTGACACCACAAAAAGGTGCAAACTTTTCTACTAATGCCTAGGGAGCTTTAGCTGCTTGCAAACACCAGAGTCTCTGAGCAGGGCCTTGGAGCTCTGTCACCCCCTTGCACTGCTTTGCAAAATCCTTTGCTTCTTCTCATCAGCTATCCTGAGCTCCCTTGAAGCTGAATGCTCGTTCCCAGAAGTCAGCAGCTTTCTCCACACACTGCTGTGATTATATTCACAACAGGGAACTCCGAAAGAGATGGAGAAAGGGGCTAATTCATTTCAGAAGGATGGCTTTAAATCTCAGCAGATTCAGCTGTAGCAGACTCCTCTTTGGATGAAAATAGTTGATCCACCTTTGAGCTTTCAGCTATGTTGCCCAGCAGACTGGGGAGTGATGGGAGGTGTGCAGGAGCTGGGGTACCAGCCCTGTGTGAGGTCAGGCTTCATGCACACACGTTGCTACATCCAGCTTTTCCTCCAAGACTGATCTGTAGCTTGGTGGGATCTGAGTCTTGAACCACCATGAACCTTTGTTAAGGATTTCCTTGGTGCTGAGATGCTATGTGCAGCAACATCCCTCACTCTCAGCCTTCACCTGTGTGCTTTGACTCCTGGATGCCATTCATTCAAGGCCTGTTCTCCACTTCCCTCTGTGCACTGATGTATGCTGAGCAACCTGTTGAACTTATAATAACAAATGCAGCCTGCCCTCTAAACAAATGGGAAGAGGCACCCTGCCATAATAAAATCACCAGAGAGAGGGCAAGGAATAGGACACAGATGAGATTTCATTCTCATAAATTGCCTCTCTATTACACTTGGAGTATTTTCACAATAGGGAACTCCAAATAAGATGAGAAAAGGGGCTGATTCATTTCACAAGGATGGCTTTAAATCTCAGTCTATACCCATGCTAGGAAATTAATTATAGCTATGATGAATGAAAGAAGAAGTTATACCAATAATGAACATCACCATATTCTACTTTCTTAGCCCAATAAAATTTTCTTTAACTGAGCAGTGACATTCATAAATGTCAGCAAAGCAAAACATGAAGATAATAGGACATGTTGACCTGGGTGCAGGCATGTGGTGCCTATGGGTATGGGAAAAGCTGTTGGAACTCTTACATGCATGTGTGTAATTTTAAAAGGCCAGGCTGTCTTAGGCATTTCACAGAACGACTGATCGAGCAGTGAAGGAATAAAAAATGTGTCATACAAATACTATTTTTGAGGGGTTTGGTTGATGTTGGAGGGAACTGGAATCCCAGAGTGAAAAGTTGGCTCTACTGGAGGTAGAGGCAAAGCTCATCCTGAACCTGGAACCCAATCTTACAGTGTTCAGTCCTAAACAAAGTAACCTAGTTTGTCCTATTAAGTTATTAGGTTGTATGCCCTGAGTCAGTGCTGAAGAGCATTTTATTCCAGTAGTATTTCAGTGTATATTTGCCTCTCGCTGGCCTTGCAGAAACCTTTGGAGGTCTAACAGATCTACTGCCATCAAAGAGAGCTACCCACACTTCAGGCTCCTCTGGTCACATTTGCTTAACCTGCCTTAAAGACCTTGAGGGACAGAGATCCCACAAAGAGTGTGGGATTTGACTTACTCCCATCTTCATGAACAAAGAGAACTAAAAGATTCTTTTTCCTTGGCAGCATTTTCTACCTTGGAAATCACTTACCGTGTTCCTCATGAGTATTTTTGTCTTCAGACTGACTGATGGCTGATTCAGTCTTTCCCTGCAGGTTGTCCTTTCCACATCCTTCCCTTCAGTCAGTCTTATAGCAGGGTCACAGCAGTGGACACCCTGTTTGGGCTGGGACAGTCCATGTAGCCAGCCTGCTTCACCCAGGGCTTCAGCTCTTGACCTTCACATGGCCCAGATCCCAGTTTCCCTCTTTTGTCATGGAATGACATTGGATCGTGCTCAGCTTGCAGTCCTCTGTCGCCCCAGAGGTCCCTTTGGTGATCCCTTGGCTGGTCATCTCTCCATCCATTATTTCTGCATTACTGTAATACTGTGCTGCTTCTCATCAGACTGCATGAACATTTGTCCACCTCATCATTTTGAATCAAGACCCTTTTAAGTGTCATTGCTGCCGTTCAAAGTATTTCATGACTCTCCATGAAGGTGTGATCTCTGTTCCCAAGTAAATACAGTTTGCACTGGGTCCTGGGAGGCCTCACAGATCCTGCTTTTAACCATAAGCTAAATCCTTTTTGTCCAGTTTCCAATTTGATTTGCAGTTGCTTTTCAGGGGTTTGAGTTAAAGCATGCTTCTCCAGTTTACTTAGGAGGATGTTTGGAAGACTCTGTCAAAAGCCTTGCTAACCTCAAGGATATCCACAAAGCCCATTACTTTACAACACAAAGAAATTGATTTGATTTGATGCAGTATGTTCTTGATAAACCCATCTTGGCTGAAACTCATCTCCTTGTTCTCATCTGTGTGCCTACAAATAGTGGGTATTTTTGTTTTCCTGGGAAATGAAATTAAGCTGACAGTAGTTTATAATCCCCAGCCCTCCTTCCCCTCCCCTCCCTATGCCCCCACCCTTCCCACCCCTCTGCATCTTCTTCCTTTCTCCAGCCACACTACAGCCTCTGTCTGTTGCTGCTGCAGCAGTCTTAGGCCTTCTGCTGAAATTTCCATCCTTGCTTTCCTGTCCTGTTTTTTTGTTGATTTTGTTATTTTGCTTTGGGTTTTTTTATTTGGTTTTTTTTTTTTTTCTTTTGGTTGGTTGGTTAGGTTTATTTTTTGTATTCCACTGGTATGGTAACCCTCCTTCCCCATCCAAATCCTTTGCTCTGGGGCTCCCACAGGGGATGGAAAACTGCTGTTTTTCTTCATGTGTCATGACATTTGACCACTTCACCCTCAGCCAAACAGCGAGCAGCTCACTGCTTAATTTCAGGATCCAAAATACAATTGCTTTTTAAAATCCCAATGGACTCTTTCCAGGCTACTGCACAAATTAAGCCCATTCCTACTCCTTTCCCCACCACTTCCTTTCCTTACAAAGCAGCAGCCTCTTCCTTCTTTTCTAAACTTTTACGTAGTGCTATAAATTTACGTGGAGATTTACAGGCCCTAGATAAGATGCCCCAGGCTGCCCAGAGGAGTTTGCACGCTGCTGTTTGGCTCTGCTGGGAAGGGTCTCTCTCCACAGCCTCTGCCCTCCCTCTCCCAGCAGCAGCACAGAAGCCAAACAGGAGCCAGGCATCTCCCTCTTGCCAAAGTATCATCAGTGCTGCCCCATCAAAAAAATCATTGCTGCCTTCTGCTGCTCTGTGAAGGTCTGAGATGCACGAGGATCTGTGCAAGGCTTTATGGTCTTCTGGTTTGCACCCAAAGCAGCCTGGGAGCTGCAGTCTCCTTTCCTTTACATGCTAATGAGCTCAGCTGTTTTGGCAGCAGCTGTGGGCTCTGTGCAACCCCAAAAACACCGGGAATGGCCTATTCAAAAGGACAGGGAGAAGCCCCACAGTGGAAAGCATCCCCTCCTCACTCAGCTTCTGAGAGCAGTACCCAACCTCCATGGTGGCAAGGGTGATGTCACACAGTTCTTGGTGGGCTGTGGGCATCTGAAAGTCATCCACTCCTTTCCCCTTTACTGGCTGAGGAGGCTTTATAAACTCATGGCCCTGGGAACCATTGCCACCCTGGCAAAGGGTGGAGGGCAGTCGTTTGAAACTTGGCCCCAAGTCATACAGAATAATTCAGTTCCCATTTGTGTTTTGTTCTGAAGTCTACATGAACCATTTTATCTTCAGGACTAAATATGCCTGCTAACCAAGCTGAGTTTCATGTGGTTTTATCCTTTTTGTACACAGCCATTGCTCTGCCATCTTGCTCAGCATCTTGTGATACTGGTTTCTGCAGCTGCATTAACAATCTGGTTAATGAATATTAAAACCTCTCCATAAATATTCACTATGAACATCATAGCAAAAAACCCCACACAATTAGTAGTGAGTCAAAATTAACTGCTGATATGTTCCTGCTTTGGTGCTTAACATTACTTGCCTAAATGTTTATGGAAATATCAGCACAGAGGATGCACAATAATATAGATTTAATGTTTTACACAGGTCTGGTTATCTCATCAAAGTGAAAGTAGCTGGACTGTAAAACTTGTCTAGTGAGTTAACAAATCCTCAGGAAGAAGAAGTCACAGAGGGCATCTGCTATCTTGATTTTTAATCATTTTTAGCTTTGAACAAAATACTCTGCTTCTCCACCATCCTGTAAAACCATCTTTGTGTAGATACTTTGCATGCCGGGCCATTTGCACCACCAGCTCAGCTCTTCAGCCCTGTTACTAGGTGTTATATCCTTACTTTAAAAACAACAAAAATCAAAACAAAACAAACAAACAACAACAAACAAACAAAACCCAAAAAACCCCAAATCCCAACACATTCACCAAAGAGTTCTGTGTGGGGGCAGAGCCATAGAAAGCCCCGTCATGGGTCCTGCAGCCCTGCATGGTCCTGTCTGTACCTGCACCTTGTGCTGGGCAGCAGCCCGGGCCACACTGTGTGAACCTGAACTTTTGTGTGAACCTGAACTTCTGCATTTCCTGCCTTTGTGTTGTTTTGTTTTGCTCCATTGTTGGCCTGCCCAGCCTCCCCCCTCGCCTCGCCAGCGGATGCGTCCTGAATTCAGCTTCTTCCTATTCTCAGAATCCCCCCCTTATTTTCTCCTCTCTGAGCTGTGAACAAACTTTTATGCCTTTTCCCTGTTTTGCCTGATTTTTTTCCAGTAGCTGAGTCAGCATCTCCCTTTCTCTGTGAGGCAGCAGCCCTTTAAAGCCTCTGTTATCTTGCAAGTGTGCCATTTGCTACAGTCACCACCTAGAGCAGCTGAGATAAGTGAAGCAGTTGAGGGAGTAACCATCTCCTCACAGCCCATGAATGCTTCCAGTCAGGCTGGGAAATAATAGAAATATTTATTCTCTGGAAATGCTTCTCACAGCTGCTCTTGCTCCCTCTTTGTTTCACCCGGTGCTGCCTGTCTTGGTGGCAAACAGAGATGGAGCTGGGAAAGGCCTGAGCCTGTTGCAAAGTCCATCTCTTCTCCTCATTTGTGGGGTTTTTAGTGAGAGACAGACTGAGAAGAGTCCAGCTTTTCCCTCTCTCCACTGGGATTTTCTTTTCTCCTGGTATGTGCCATAAGAGCTCTTCCTGCAGCTCCTGTGGGAATGCAGCCCCTGGTGCTGCTGCAAGGACCTTGACAAGAGCTGCTCCCAGTCCCCCTTTTACTCCTGCAGTGCTGATCTATTGTCCCCTCTTTTCTGTTTTTCCCAGGAAACTGTAATGGTATAACAGCTTTCCAAATGTCATCCAGTTTGGCTGGAAATGGGATTGCAGTCCTAAAATCTCCTTGGCAAAAGTCCTGTGTGATGAGCCTGGGATTTTGAGGGGGAGCAGTGGAGCAGCAGGTGCCAGCAGCTGTGGCAGTGTCAGGGCTCGCAGTCACCCTCATTTACCTTGCAGGGCCCACTGACCCCTGGTTGTCACCTTTTTTCCAAAAAGATACAATGGAGAAGAGGCAGTGGCACAGGTGTGGAGACCACTTAGTGCTGGGGGAAGGTTTCATGCTAAAGAAGACAAGCATATATTATGTATTCATAAACTTCTCAGCATCCCATTTTACTTCTCAGGATGTAACCCTCAGGGTAGAAACTCAAACTGTGGCTTAGCTGGAAAAATCATGCAATACATATTATAAACACCCACTAGACCTGCCAGCTCATTTTGTGGCCCTCTCTTTGGTATCGCCAACAAGCCTGTGCCCAAGTCAGATGGAAAACTGCTTTAATCTGCCCTTCTCTCTGGAAATACCTGTCATGCAGCCAGTTCCAGAGACAGGGAGGCAGTTGCTTTCTGGTAAATGCTCCTCCTGTGGGAAGTAGGTGGTTACAGGGGAATCTGCCATTTTTGTATCAGACCAGCAGCTTCTACATCAGCTGTTTGTGATTAACTTTTTTCTTCTTTCTCTCTTTGCAAACTGGCTGAAGATCAAAGGCTCAAAGCTGGAGCTCCAGGTTTATCTCAGTATGCTGTGTGTGAGCCATAGTTTCTGACAGCCTGGAAGTGGCTATACAGGATCTGGGAAACAGTTGCTCCCTGTCCTTGTTTTGCACGTTTTTCTGTAAGGCATAACCTGGGAGAAGCCAGCCCTGTGTCAAGGGGCCAGGTACCAGGGTTTGTCAGGGATGTTTGGGGGGGTTAAATGTGATAATCCACATTTCTCAGTTGTGGCAGACAAAAACTGCTATCAGAGAAAGGTCCTATGCTGATACCCTTGTATAAATATATATTTATTTTTGTACTGAGAAGTACAGGCTGTTACTAAAAGATAAAGATGTCCTTCCAGGGACTGTATCAACCTAAGGATAGCTGAAATCACCTCCAAGACGTTTCGGCCCTGCCTACATTCCTGCCCATGTCCCCCTCCTCTCAGAACCACCTCCTGCTGTGCTGCAGCTCCTGGTGCGCATTTCTGGGGTTCATTCCTGCCCTGCAGAGCCACCGCAGGGCTCCAGCTCCCCACAGGGGTGGTGCAGGGTCTGTGTAGTGCAGGCCCTGGGTAGTGCAGCTGCCTGTGCCTTGGCACCCCTCTGTCCCTCTCATCCAGACACTTTTGCCCAGCGTATCAGATGGAAGCGTCTGGACCTTGACCAATTTTTAATTACTGGCGCACTGATTGAAACGGCGGCAGCGGTTACCTGGAGTCAGTAGGAATTGACTCCTGTCGTGTGGTGGGTATAATCTGCTCTCACTGTGACCCTGATATGGGACCCATGCCAGGGACCAAGGGCAGAAACCTGATTTTCAGAGGCAGTGAAAGCCCACGGCTTCTGCCGGCGGAAAGGAGAGCGATGGCTCCTCTCCATGCCACTGCAAATCTCAGGCCCCGGCTGGCGCCCCGTGTGTGAGGGACAGCTATTAGATAGCCTGGTGGCATGGCATGCTGTGTTCCCAAATAAAATGGGGAAGGAAAAGGATTTAAGTAAACAAGAACGGAAAAGTTCACAGAACCAGCCACCCCAGCCAGGCAGCCTCGTCAATAACTTGCATACTTGCCTCAGACTGCAGATTATTTCAATGTCAGCACAGATGCCATTTCTGGAAACTCCCTGCAGACCAAGGACATCAGAGGAACCATTTTATTGTACTTGATGGGTGAGTGCAGGAGGCAGAGGTTAACAAGACTCATACCATGCACAAAGTATGCAGAATAAAAGAGGCGGCATGAAAAGTTTGCATGAAAAACATTTTGTTTTCTCTACACATGCTGAAGAAAAAAGCATCATTTCCTCCAGTTCCTGTTTTTAAATGCACATTCATGATTTTTGCAGCTGCTAATTGTGTAATGCAGCGCCTTAACGCTCTCCTGAGCATGAGACTTCTCACCTAATATGCACATACTTAACTGCCTCTGAAACTCATTTATCTACACCAGCTACTTCCAGACTCCCTGGCATAAAATAGTTTTGCACCAAAGCTGTGTTTGTATTCTCATATGTGACAACACCACATGAGGTGTTTTGGTGCTATTTTATAAAGTCTCTCTGTTCCTACACATGAGCCATGTTTATCTGTGGATGTAAGGAAGCCCTCCAACAGCTTGGGCTGTAGAGAAACATTTGAGAAAAGCAAGAGCTGCATTTTGAATACTGTGTAAGTTTAGTAAAAGAGTGTTTTTCTATGTACTCTAAAAAATACTTGAAAACATAGAAAGGTTTGGGATCATATTTTCAGATAATCTCACTGTGACTCTCAGGGCTTTGCAAGATTTCCAAAAGCCAAGCGACGTGTAGCTTCCAGGACAATATGTGTGAGTGCCAATGACACCCAAATGCCCCAAACAACCATAAGCACAACCAGCACTGAATGTGCTGGAGGGCTCTCAGCACAGCCCCTGTTTGCAAAGGTGACCTTTATGTCCTGGGGAAACCTCCTTGCCCAGCAAGCTGTGGAAAGGCTGTGCCTGCCATTGCTAAATAATTCCTGAATAAGTCTTCCCAAACCTTTCAGAGAGCAGAGGAGACAGGAGGAGAGGAAAAGGGTTTCCTGCTACAACACCACAAAGGCAAAGCTTGGGGAGTTGCTGGGAAGGGTCTCAGGTCACTCATTCACGTATGATTTTGTAGGGCTGAGCAGGGACCCTTGCACAGTAAAGGGGAAGATGTGAACCCCAAGCCATGGCCTGGGGATGACCATGGGATGGGATGGGATGGGATGGGATGGGATGGGATGGGATGGGATGGGATGGGATGGGATGCCCCCATGAACAAGTGGCCAGCTGAGGGCCACTCTCTGAACATGAAACATCATTTTGTCCATGCTGTGGCAGAAGGGAAGAGGCTGCTGTGGTGTCCCAGTCTTAATGACACTTGACCACATTTGTAGCAGCCACGAGTGCTTGGAAGACAAAATCCTAATGTGCTGGCTGAACACTCAGGCTCAATGAATGCTGAGAAGGCAAAGGAGCTTCATCTATTTTCGAGAGAACAAATCCAGACAAAAGATGCAGCAAAGCTGACTGTAACAGCATATGCCACAAAAAGTTAACTCCTTGTCCTTTGTAGGCAGGATGGGCTGCAGCTGCATGGTGGGGGGAGCGAGGGGGGTAGAGCAGGAGTGCAGCTGCTCCCCATCACGTGGGGAGAGCCCACGCAGCACCTCCTGGGGATGATGGCTCAGAAAAGAGGAGGGAGGAAGGGGGGCTGGCCCCAGATCCCCTGTGATACAGCTACTGAGGGGAAGCAGAGGTGTTGGATGATGGATGGCAAGCATTGGGCTATGCATCAAGGTGCTCCCGTGCAAATTTTTCTCCAAGTAAAAAAATAAAAAAAAAAAGGTGATGAAGTTGATGCTGGCTGTATGGAACTGCAGAAAGATGCTCGTGCTGTCTTCCAGGAGTCCTGAAGTGGGTTTTGCTCATTTGGAAAAACGCAACATTTTATTAAGGCTGTTGGTTTACCACCAGTTGAGCTGGAAGAATAATGGATGGATAAACTGGGCTTTTCATCCCCCAGGTGCTGAATAAATGTCTTCCTGAACAGACAAGCATCTATGTTACAAATTCAGATGGGACAGTTGGGAGCCAGCAAGTAAATCTGGATGGAGAATCCTCTGTATTACATCCTTGAAGCTATTTTTGCAGATTTCATAGATTAGCCATCAGGGTTCAACATGCAACAGTGCTATAGGCCAGGAGTCATATTCATGAAGAATTTAAGCACATAAAGTTAACGATGTGAGAACAGGTGTTCACTGCTGTAGTTGATAGGGAGGAGCCTGGTATGGCATCTATATGAGGACAATATGAGCAGTGTGATATTAAAATTCATATGGGTAGCAATAGTGAGAGAGAATACCAAATAGCAGAGATGTCATATGTGAACCATGGGGTGATTCTGAAAGGGTTAAAAAAGATGGTGCTGCAAAGATTAAAGCTCTAACACAAATGTAGACTAAGAAAAAAAGTTTTAAATCAAGTGATGGAAGCTAACAAGGTACACAGATGCTTGTACATCAGCATCATGAAGGAAAACACACCCTTCTGAGACAGCTACAGCACAAAGAGGATGGGGTTGGGGTAATGGCATAGCAGACCTGGCACTGTCCATATGAAACACTCACTTCCTCAACTGAACCCTTGCTGGGAGCAGCTCCTCCAGCCCATCAGTTGGCATTGCTGAGAGCCCTATAGCACCGAATCATGGCTTCTTAACAATAAGATTGCAAGAATAGTGGATTTGAGCACTCACGTTAATGCAGTTTCCATTACTAGACCTTTTTCTCATTCCCCGTAACTTTCTCAAATTAATCCTAGGTTTCCTTGCTCCAGCTTTCCTCATAAGTGACTTCTTGTTGTTGTTTAAAAGGGTGGGGGAGGGAAAAGGCAGAAATGCAACCAGAAATCTAGTCTCCTTTTTTATTCTTATGGAGGGATTTAACCAAATGCAACCCCATGACCTGAATATTCAAAATAAAAAGGCCATCAGATTTTTTTCAGCCATAGCACAGCCTCACAGATCTGTCTGGAACAATCCAAAGTCTAAGGAAACTAAAGTAATTCTTTCTGTATAGATATGGTGAAACTGGATTAGTAGGCTGGGGAGTAGCTAGCATACAGCTATGCACACATATAGCTCCTGAGCACTTCTCAGTTTGTTTTTTTTTCCCCTTCAGGTTCTCCTAGAGTGTCACATGATGAACTCCTCCAATACACAGAAGCATAAGTTGCATTGAAACGTCCAGGGCAAATTGATTGAAGGATTCAAAACCTCTCAGCATCATGGTAGAAGACACTTGCCATGAATACAGCCAAGGAAACTAAACAGAGAATAAGGAGCACAGGCTTTTGGAGTCTTATGCCCTTTTCTGTCACTGTTGCATCTTAACAACTGGTGTTTACCATCAAATGTTGCTCTGACTTTTTATTAGTTGAATTTGCTGACAGGGGGACTGATGTTTATAACCTACGTCACTAGCCCAGGTCTGGGATAAGAATGTCAATATGAATGGCCTTAAAAAAAATGGAAGTAAAAGCCATGAAGAAAAACATAGGGTGGAAAAGGAAGTGAAACTGTTGAAAAGTTGAGACGACAGACACAGGGACAAAAGGAGCTGGAGCCTGCTGCCTAACAGGACACCTCAGAAAAGGGTGTTTCTCCTGAAGGAATGCTCAACATTTTTAACGTATTGGAGCCTACCTATAGCTCCTGCCTGTGCAGTCTGGTGTCAAGCAAAGCCTAGGAAAAAAACACACATTGCCTGAAGCACAACAGGATGTGATGGGAGGTTGCGAATTTTCAGAGAACACAAAAAGATCAAGCCAAATTCTGCAACTCGCTGTTCACGTTAGCTGAGAGATTAAAACACTAGCAAAGAAAAAAGAAAAAAGATGGAGCAGATGCAGCATCTCCATGGGGCTGCTTCTCACAGCCGCTTTCCTGTTCCTGCTTTGTGCTTTCTCATCCTCTGGAGTGTCAGAGCAGTCCCAGTTACTAGAAAGGCACACGGCAGCACGCTGGAGCGGGTGCCCATGGGGGGCAGCAGGGAGGATGGATGCAACTGGAGGCAATTCAGAAAGACTTCCATCTCCCTTGAATGACACAGGACTGCCCCACTTTGGGGCAAGGAGCCATCTGCTCTTGGACACAGAAACTCCTGGCTTTCTGGTGCAAGATGACCTCCAGGTTCTCCCTTATGAAGGGCAGAGCAGGGGTCCTGTCCAGACTGGGCTCACCAAGCAGAGGGGAAGGGAGAGATTTAGTGGCTCTCCTTCCCTTCCTGGTGATCATGGCACTTCCATGGAACCCAGCCTGCAGTTTTGCAGGGATCCTTGGATGCATCCTGAAGAAGAGAGATTCATTGTCCCTGCATGGGCAATTACCTTCCCCAGCAATTTCACCTTCTTCTCTGCAGGCGAAGACAGCCAGGCAGGCCAGGGACACTCAGATCCCTCTCTTATATAAATTCAGCATCAACAAGAAAAAAGGTTTCCATGAACTGGAAAAAAATGCTCAGCAACACAAGAGATAATTAAAGATTAATTTCACTCTAAAGAGGACCATTACATTTTGTTTTTATCTTTTAAGGTCCTTAAACATAAATAATTTCTGAAGTGAAACACTATTTTAAAATACAGAATTGAGTATTTTCATTTTGAAAATTGTAGGTGTTTTCATTTGAAAACCCCAAATGAAATGTTTGAGCATTTTTTTTAATGGTCAGAACAATTCACCAAAAACATGGTGAACTCGGCAAAAACTTTCAACTTGCTTACAGTTGGGTTTTTTTTTTCCTAAATCAATTACTCCCTTGAAAATAAACTGTCCCATCACTGAATGATAGCACAGCCTTGGCCCTTCAGTGTGCAGAAAGCCTTTATTTCCATTCATTCCTCTGTATGTGCATTAAAAATTGCACATAAGATATAATTATTGAGCTGTGTAAACCATGCACAGCGGGAAAGGGAGGAATGATGAGTTGTATCCTCTAGACTTAGTCCACATTAGTCGCTGACTTCCTGGGCAAAGTCTTTATCCAGCTGAAATCAACAGCAAAATTGTCCTCAGCATCAAGAGTTTCACTGTGGGTTTGTGGTTTTTTTTTTTTCCCCCAAATCTGCTTTAAAGCTCTCGTTTTGAACCTGAAAATTTGGCTCTGCTGTGAAAGAAAACCCAAAGCACAACACCCTGATGCTGCTAAATTAGCAAATGGATTTGGGAGGCTGTGGTGCTGCATCCTGATGCTGCCACGGTGCACGTAGGGACTTTCAGTCCACAGGTACCAACTGCTGTGGTACCGAGCAGCTGACTGGGCCGTTCAGGTCCAGCACATGCACACACACGTGTACCCTCACACACATGCACAGGCACCCACCTCCTGCCTCTCCCAGCACGCACACAACAAAGAAACCCAATGCCATCCCCAGCCTCCACATCCTCACATGGGCCTCGCCGTGCAGCTCCCATGCAAAACTCTGATACATCTTAAAATAATCCTGCTGTGGTCTTTTTTATTCCAGATCAATTATTTGCTTTTCTTTCTCTACAATGGCTATTCTCTTACCAACATCGTTTCCCCTCTTATCAACACATTTCCCTTCTTTTTCCTTTCCTTTTTTTTTTTTTTTTTTTTTTTTTTTGTGGGGGGTGGGCAGGAAGCTGCTAATTAACCCTTCACATAACAGGGTCCCTGGCACCACACATTGTCACCCAGTGAAGGTGGGGCTGGGAGAAAGGAGGAGGAGGAGGTGGGGAGGAATGAGGAAGATGACACAACAAACACAAGGCCTTGCAGCAGCCGGTTCCAGACAACATCTGCAGAATGAGGCCATTTTTTCTGTAACTCTAATCTCATAATTCATTGTTCATGTGGTGTTGGTTACAGTAGCTGAAAGGAGGGATAACAGCAGGTCAATTTGGCACAGAAGCGTGTTTGAATCTGCAATGAGGGGCTAGCCCACCTTCTGACGAGCTGCTGAACTGTGGCCAGAAATAGAGAAAATAAGCAGGAAAGTGGCTTAAAAGGAAAAAAAAATACCCCCTTACAATTAAATAAACCCAATGGAAAGATTTATTTCTTTGAATTGAGGGGACAGCACGTGTTTGGTGAGCACTGGGGTGATGCTACAGTCTTTTCTTTCCTGCTGCTGCTGTTCATTTACTTTTTGAGTCCTTGTGAAACTGGGATGCTGGCTTGGCAGGCGGGTGCAGCAGCACTATCTGGCTTCTTGGTACTGTAGAGCCTTTTGCTTTTTTTTTTTTTTGGTTGGTTGGTTGGTTGGTTTTTAGTGTTGTTTTTTCCTGTAAGAGAAAAAAAAATAATAATTTTTTTCCTGCCTATAACATTGAAGGATGCCCAAGCACAGAGCAGGCAGTTGTGTGAGAGGTGCGTTGGTTAATGGCAGCAGCTGATTACTAAACTTCTCGTTTGGAACCACAAAACCCTAGCATGTCAGCCTAAATTAGCTAACAGCAAGGGAGTGGTCCTTCTCGGTTTGCAGGCCACAGCACATCTGCTCTTTGAAGAAAGAGAATGAGCAAAATCGGGTTGGGTGGTTGGTGGTGGGGTGGTGTTGTGTTCTGTTTTTTTTTGTTTTGTGGTTTGGTGTTTTGTTTTTTTTTTCCTGCCTCCCCTCAGCCTCTCATTTGTGCCTGTGTTCATAAATATCCTGATGAGAGGCTGCCTCTGTGGCTGGTGTGTGGGAAGGAGGGGGTGGAAGGGGAGGGGGGGGAAGGAGGGTGGATAAAGAGCGATTCTCCGCCTGCGTGGGGGACACCCTTCCTCCCCTCCCTGCCACCTCCTCTTCCTCCCTCCCTCCCCTTGCCGTTTGACCTTGAGTTCGTTCCTTTCTCCCCCCTCCTTCCCTCCCCCCCCCCCCCCCCCAGCCCACTTGCATCTGGCATCCCAAGGCAGGCTAGGCTGGTGCAGCTGGGGGGCTGAAAATCCCCCTCCCAATGTGCTTTAACCCTTGATGCTCCAGGCAAGGCGTGGGTGCTTGGGTTGGTGGGGTGCCTGGGATGGAAGGGGGGGGTCCCCTGTTCACCACTGCAAGAGCAATATCCCCCTCCTCTCCCCAGCACGGGTGTCCCCCAGCTCAACAACCCTAATCCAGTTTGTCTTTCTCCAGCAGGCTATCTGGGAACAATGGGCAGCCTTGTGCTGGCCCGGGCTGCCCGTCCCTGTCCTTTGCAGCTGGCGCGTCCACCGGTGCTAAGCTCCAGTGAGCAGGATCAGCTGAAAAAAAAAACCCCACAAAAGCCCACAACAAAAAACAAAAACAAAACAAACAAAAAAAAAACCCCGAAAAACCCCCACAAAAAAAAACAAACAAACAAAACAAAACCCTTCAATTCCCCTTCACCCTTTTTTCAAGGGCTTTGCCTCTCCGCTGGGGCCGCTATCGGTTACACGAAACATTTGGTTTGCAATGGGCTGTTTGTGCTGGAAGGCAGAGAGGGCTCTTCCAGCAGCAGAGATCCTGGGCAGAAAAAAAAAAAAAAAAAGAAAAAAAAAAAGAGGAGAAAAAAAAGAAAAATACAACAGTTTCACCCACACTGAAAAGTACAATGCAGAAAGATCGTGCAGAGTGACAGGCAGCCAGTGGCTCCAGGGTATCCATAATTTATGATGTTTTCCCTACCGATCCGGTTTTGGATTTTTACAAGCAGGCCCGTTTCCTTCCCATTTGTTGCTTCCTTCCGTCCTCATTTTGAGAAACTCAACTCAGGGCCTCCAAACAAGGGACAGTGGCAGCTCTCCACGGGTGGCTGTGTTTGCATGGGGCAGGTGGGTGTTCCCCAGCCTCATCTCACTGCTCGGAATTTACTACAGGGAAAGGAGAATGCCCGGACAGACACCTCCCTGTATCTCAGCTTCCTGATGAGAGGTGGGGGCAAGCTGTGTTCTGCTGCCCTGAACCACATTCAGTTCACCAGGTCACTGGGTAAAAGCAAAGCTACCAGGTCTCCCAGCAATTGGCTGATTACAGGTAAGGAGGTTAATAATGTCTTTTAAGTATTGTTCTTACTCAGATAAGTAAGAATCAAAACTTAATCTGCTCTCTCATCCATAATCTAGCCGCTGCCCCCTTAGCAGAAATAAATGCACCAGATGCAAGGGGTGAGATGCCACCTCCGCAGCGAGCGTGGGTACCATCAGTCATATCCAGACACGAAGGCATGAAGCTACCATGGATTTGTTCACTGGGCCAAGGATGAAGTGTGCATCTGGAACACCCCCCCAGTCCAATTTCAGATCTGAAGCTGGATTTTTGGCTGAATACTGTCACAGCCACAAGTCACCGGCCCTGCCTGCTCTGTGGCTTCTCTCCCAGGGTCGCTGCACCCATTTGGGAAGTCACCTGCACAGAGGCAGAGGAAAGGAGCAGTCCCAAGATCCCATCACCTCCCACCCCACCCAAGGCTTGTCAGCACACCCCCAGCCCCCACACTGTGGCTGCCCACCCTGCTGCAGATGGCTGGGTCATCTGGGTGGTTTGCAAATGACCAAGTAAGGTTAAAACCACAGTCACTGTGGTTACCGGCGGCTGTGATTAGTCACACAGTAAGTGATCCAATTATAGCAACCCCCTTCCCACAGCACCCCCCCACTTCATCTGTTTAAAAGGAAAAGCCCAGGCCTCCCTTAACTTGATTTCATCACGGGTTTATATCTGAAAGAAAAAGGAACCTGAAGTTGGAAATGGAGAAGCGGAGGGCTGGGAGGGGGGGACTGGTGAGGTTTGGTTTCAAAACCTGCCGTAGCTCACAATGCTGAGAAGCCCTCTTGCACCCACACCAGTGCCTTCAGGGGGCCATTGGCTGAACGAGGAAGCTTTTGGGGAGGTGGGGTCCCCCTGCAGCTAGGGGGTGAGGGGGTAGGGACTGCTGGGGTGGTGTCCACCACATGGCCTCAGTGGGTCCGTCCATCTCCTGCCACCGTGGTTAGCTGACCCTGAGGCTGATCTCCTACTGCTTCCCACCTGGACAGCTCCACAGCCCAGTTGCTCAGTTTTATTATTTTTTTCCTAAAAAAAAAAACCAACCCAAAACACACAAAAAAAGAAAAAACAAAAACCTAAAAGAAAGAGAAAAAAGAAAAAGAAAGAAAAAAAAAAGATTTCAAGCAATTTCAAGGACCCCACCTGATTCCCCTTGCAAATGGCTGTGGTTTTTAGGAATGCATTTCCCTGCTTGCCGGGCCAAGGCCCTCTGGCAGGAAGGCAGGCAGGAGAGGGGAGGGGGTGGTGAGACCCGGCCCCATCCTCCTCTCCCCCAGCTGGGCTCGGGAGCAGGTGATGGGCACCTGCGTCCCTGTGACTCCGGGTGCGCCCCGGGGCCCCCTCCCAGAGGCCACCGAGGTGGTGCGAGGGGCGGGTGGGAAGCTGGGAGGCATTAATTTGTTGCCATGGAAGGCTGCGATGCCTGCTCGCAGATCTGGGCACCCCAAAACGCTGTTTTGCCTGCAGGAGCCTGCACCCTGCAGATCCTGGCAGAGCCCTGTGTGGTGGGCCAGGCTGCTCCCGCTGCCAGTCACTGTTAGTTATGGTTTTCTTTCAGTCCAGAGCAACCCCCAGGGCACAGGAAGGCTGGGTAACACTGAGCCTATACTGGATCCTTCTCCACCTCCCCTTGCATGCCTCTTTTTTGGCCATTGGTTCAAATATAATCACCCCAATTGAGAGCATGTGTCTTCCTTCAGCAGTGTGAGGGCTGAGAAGCGGCTAAGGCAAACCTGCAGACTTGGCATTTAGCACCTTAATGCCACAAATTCTCTCCCACACTCCTGATATTCACCCCAGTGAACATTTATCATAGAATCATAGAATGGTCTGGGTTGGAAGGGACCCTAAAGATTGTCTAGTTCCAATCCCCTGCCACAACCAGGGACACCTCCCACCAGACCAAGTTGCTCAAAGCCCCATCCAGCCTGGCCTTGAACACTGCCAGGGAAGAGGCATTCACAGCTTTCCTGAGCAACCTGTTCCAGTGTCTCACCACCCTCTTCTCCAGGCTGACAATCCCAACTCTCTCAGCCTGTCTTCATAGGAGAGGTGATCCAGCCCTCTGATCATTTTTGTGGCCCTTCTATAGCTGAGCTGTAAATCCTTGAGAAACTCATCTAATGGGGACCCCAATCCTTCAGTGTGCTGCTTGCCACAGCGTTCATGGGGTGAGCTGCTATGGCCCCTGTCCTCTTCCTTCTCATGGGTGCACCCATTTTGCTCCCAGCAACAGGCTTTACACCTCTGTCTCACGTGCATCTTGGGTTTTATCTGGTCAGGGCTGAAGAAACACCCACGAAAGCTAAGGGCTCCATCCCAGAGGAGAGCAAGTGAGGGATGGGAGGTTGCGAACTGACTCAGCCTCAGTGGTGTGCTGTGGGGTGGCTTAGAGGACCTGGCAAGATCCTGTTGGGAAAAATCTTGCCTCTTGAATTCTTAACTCCTGTTATGGCAATTCACTGCCTGCATGCTGACAAATCACTCCTGGCTGAGGGCACTGCTGTCCTGGGGATCATGCAGCAATTTGCAGTGAAATTCTTGGCTTTTTAGGGCGATTGCTGTTAGACACTATCCAAAGTATTTCTGAGAGCAAGATAGATGTGGGCACGATAGATGTGGGCACCTCCCTCTCTGCTCACCAGATTTATTTTCTAATACTCTTTGACTCAACACATTCTTGTCTTCCTGAATAACTGGGAACTTCCCTGGAGCTTTTCCAACAGGTGCCCTCTGTTACATCACTTGCCTGCGGATGCTGCCTTCCTGACTGAACTTTCCTGCTTTTCCTATCTTCTTCCTCCCCTGCCTACCCTTTTGCCTGCCAGAGTGTTTATCCCTACTCCTGCCTCTAGCCCTCCTCATCCAAGCCAAGGAAAACTCCTTCTTCCCCCTCCATAGTGATGTGTTCCTCTTATGCATCCACTTGTCAAATGCAAGCAAAATGCCCTTCTCATTGGAGACCATCTCTTTGGCTGCAGCACCCACTGAGGTGAAAGCCCCCCAGCACCACAGAGATGTTGAGGGCCAGGTCCACCTACCTCTTCCCTGTTCCACACATCCACCTGGCCTCCAGGGCAGAGTTCAGCAAAACAACACTGGCACAGTAAAATATTTATAGTCCCTTCTTGAACTGGTGCCAGCTCTGATAGCAGCATTGCAGGCTGAGTAAGCAGTAGCAGATGTCTTAGGCCTTGGAGAGCCACTTTCCAGTGAAGAAGAAATGAATGGCATACAGTCTAGGTGAAGGAGGTCCAGTCCCAGCCTCCACAGTGCCTGGAGATGGGGCTGAGCAACAACCTTCCTGCAAGGGTGAAGGAGCCAGAGGGAGAGCTGGAGGATCCCACCTGCCTCTTGCAGGTCCCCTCAGTCTGGGGCACTTGCTCCTTAGGACACCGCTTTTCCTGCAGAAAGAGTGATGAAGGTTGGAAGCATCCACAGATAGACCCCAGGGCTGACACCCAAGCAGATTAAAACACATCCTGAGTGTTAGCTATTTCCTATAGCCAATATGTGCCAGTCCACCAGTGAGGCTCAATGGGCTATGTGTGCCCTTTTCCTCACATGGCTGGCCCCAGCTCTGGGAACTGCTTGTAACTGGGACAGGGGGCCATAAAAAACTCTTCTGACCCTTCAGGCAGTGTCCACTTCAAGTTGTTCTGCCTCTGCACAGAGCAAAACACGGGGTGCCTCTCCCCAGGACTGAGTATAATTGCACATGAAGCAACAGGACTGGGATGGGAATGGATAGCAGGCACCTGCCATAAGTCCTGCTCAGGAGGTTAAGAGGATTGTTAGAATATCAGTGTCAGTGTTGCTTATTATTTACAAACCAATGAGATGCAGAAGCACCTACCAAGGATAAGGATTACATTTTCTCTGTATCTTGGCAGAGCTGGTTCCTGCCAGTATGTGGTCTGAATTTTAAAGTCTGATCCCAAACCCTCAAAGTCCTGCAAACCTTGATAGGCTGCAGTTTGAGTTCTTCACGGGTAAAGAAGTGGAAAGAGAAACAAAATTATTTTCTTTAATGAATGGAAGGCAGGGGGGAGGAGAAATTCCCAAATAATTATAAGTGTGCTCACAGTGACTCCCACTGTTTTACGGCTGTGACCCTGGGTCAGATGTGGGGTTTTCTATAGATCCATCCATAAGTACATAATACACTTGTCATAGATGAGATCAGCTCTGATGTATTTTTCTGGCAGCTTCAGAGCCATCATATTTTCAATGTTTTGTCCAGTCAATCACATCTTAAATGGTGAGGTTTCCATCTCGTCCCTCCACTGCCTCATAGGAGCTCTTTGTTTGGACAGTTTTTCAGTATTTGCAGTAACTCTCTGGGCAGAGAAAGATGTTGTTTGCAATATGCCTGAAAATGACCAGTTTTATTTGTATTAACTGGGTGCAAAATGTAATCCTCTGCAGTTATCTCCAGCTCTTATCAGCCTGACTTCCATGGATCAAGAAGCACACACTCACATGGCCAAGGATGATGCTGTGCAGAGCTACCCTGGGCAGGTCCAAGCAGCCATCCTCATTGACTGGAAGCAATAAACCTCTCTGTGCTCCCCAGCCCTGCTGAGAACATCAGTCTAGGATGAGCAAGGCATCTACCCTGCACCCAGCACCAGATGTAGCTCCTGGGGAGCCAGCTGGCATGGCTCTGCTCTGGTGGCAGACACCCACTTAACAGCACCATGAAGCCATAGTTCTGTGAAGCTCTGAGGGGCAGACAGCACAGCTGTGAGAGCCATGTAGCCTGGAGGTCTCTCTAGTGGGCAGCTACAGGCTCTCTGGTTGCTTTCCCTCCCTGCACAAAATTTGCAGGGGCGTGACCAGGCTTGGAAACCAAGCTGCTTTTAACATGTCTTTGCAGGTGTCACTGGACATGCTCAGGGTCTTCCCTGCAGTTTGCATGCTCACTGGCCATTGTTTCCTGTGAGGCTGTTGCTGCATGGAAGGGAAAATCATAACATGGAATCATAGAATCATGGAATTGTTTGGGTTGGAAAAGACCTTTAAGGTCATCAAGTCCATCTGTTAACCCAGGACTGCCCCGTCTGCCACTAAACCATGTGCCTAAACACCACATTTATATGTCTTTTAAATACCTCCAGGGGTGGTGACTCCATCATTTCTCCAAGCATCCTGTTCCAGTGCCTGACAATCCAAATGGTGTACATGACCCACCCATCTCCCCCTTCCTGCATCTTCTCCCTCACTGAAAACCCTAAAACCATGTGTACACCTGCTGTAGGATCATCACCTGGTTTAAATTCACCTAGATTTGCATAGACACTTTGCTGATGAGTTTAAACAGTGGGACACCAAACTGTAGGGGCTGCTTAGGTTAGTGCTTGCATACTACCTCACCAGTGGCATCAAACATCTTCACTCCTTTTTATGGCACTAACCTATGCTGGAGTAAGATCACCACCCCAGCAAAGGGGGTAGCTTCTTCAATATCATACATTTATAAAATATTTCTCATGCCAGCAACACTTCCACTACCATTGTTTTTCCACCTGCCTGTCTAACCCTGCCTCAAGCAACTGGACTGGTCCCTGCTCCCCTGGTTCTGTGTTGGCTGTGATTGAAATAGCTGCAGGTCACTTATCTCCCCAGCTACCAACAACAGTGCAGGACTGCTGCAAAAGAGATGCTGTCCCCTGGCCACACTGAGGTCTGCTGTAATCGTGTTGGCAGCTTTGGGGGGTGTGTGTGTGACATATGGTGAGTGGGGAGGACATTTATGAGAGAGCAGAGGGAGACCCAGAGGAATTCAACAGTGGCAGGGACACTGGCCTTCCCATGCATGCTCCCCAGCAGAAGTCATTCTCCATTTATTTTTTTATTCTCTTGCTGTATTGGGTGAACTTGAAATATTTTGGCATTTGAGTGTGTGGCTTCAAGGTGCACAAGACCACTTTTTTGAAGAGCAGAGCATGCATCCCCCCATGCATCTTCCCCCAGGACCCCACATTTCATAAAGCAAGTGCATCAGATAGGGAAGCCTGCACATCCTTCCATCCCTCACCCTCCCCACCCTCCTGGAGACACCAGGCAAAGCAAGACAGGGCAGGCCAGGGCAGAGCAGGGCAGGGCAGGGCAGAGCTTGGAGAGGTGATCCCCTCTTTCAGCCCGCTGGCATTTCTCTCCCTGGAGGTTTTGACACAGACACATGGTAATGTTCCTGCTCACGCCAGCCCTGGCTGTGGGCTCACAAGCATTTCCTCTCACATGCACGCTCCCACCATGGCCCCGACAGCTGCTCTCATTTATTGCCTCTATTTTTGGCTACTCAGTGGTGCCCATCACGACTGTGTCTGTGGGGGAGGCTTTCAGAGGTGCTCCCCCATGCACGGATGCAGGCAGGTGCTGAGTAGAGCTTTCAGAAGCATCCTATCCCTCATGACTTAAACAGGAGAGAGGCACGCTGGCAGCTCTCCTACCCTAATCTGCATCTTTTATGCTGAATGTTGTATTTAGAGAGGATTATTTTGGTGTCCTCACCCTGCTTGTCCTGAATCACTGATGTGCAAGCCAGCTCCTGTCTGCGGGAAAGCCACATAATGATGTTAGCAGTTAACACCAAGACTGGGTAAATACACCCTGCCCTTGAGTTGGGTTGGTTTGCTTGGGTTGGATCTGGGCTGACCACGGCTGCTCGGTCTCCGGTGAGGTTGGAGGGTAAGCAGGGTAGGCTCAGATCTGCTGTTAACATCTTACTGGAACTCGGGCAATTTATATTAGCCTAAGATAGGTCCTAGTTGGTCTTGGTGGCATGCAGTGCACAGAGCAAATGTTTGTTCTGTGAGTCATGGTTTGGGAAAGTGCTAAGGGTATGTTCAGAAAGAGACTCTTTCCTCCCCCCCCACTACCAATAAGTTTCCCTGTCAGTTTCTAGGGTTTTCTGGGGTTTGTTTGGGTTGGTTTTTTTCTTTATTATTATTTCAGTGGCTTCAAGCTTATTAAGAGTCTCAGAATATCTGGGATTATTATTTAATGCTTGAAGTCCTGGAGTCTTGCAAATGCACAGGAACTACTGCCTTTAATGCAAGGTTAAAAGCAAGAACGAGTTTCTGCTTCCTGTAGCACAAAGACATGGCAAAGCACTAAACACCTCTCAGTCACCCAAAATGTCAGCAAGGAGAAAGCCAGTCATACATGGAGGTGTATTTACAAACAAGCCCTCCTTTTCGTTTCACTTGGGGGGTGGCTGAGCAGCAGACTCATGCCTTCTGCAAGGTGACCCTGCATTTGACTCGTTTTTGGAGTGGGATGAGAAGCTGGCCACGGGCTGCAAGGAAGTGGCTATGGTGCAGTGAGCAGGTGGACCTGGAACAGTGAGGAGGTGGCCATGGGGCAGTGAAGAGATGTCCCTGAGGCGTGGAGATAACCCTGGAGCAGGGAGGAGGTGGCCATGGAGCAGTGAAGAGAGGTCCCTGGAGCAGTGCAAAAGCTGGAGCTGTTCCCTGGTCATATTGGAAGGAGAGGACCCCCCCCCTTCCTAATGGATTCCTTCAGATAAAAGAGCCCCAGCTACCTTTTTTCCCTGTAATGGCCCCTGAGGCTAATGTCTTAAAGAGGAAACAAAAGGATTGCTTTACATCACACAAGTGGGGCAGGAGCTCAGTGGGGAAAGAAGCACTTGAGTGATGCAGCACTGCCAGGGCTCCTGCAGCAGGATGGAGGCCAGGGGGAGGGGTGCAGCTGGCCCTAACTTGGGCTTTGCTGTGTGGCCTCTTGGTATTAAACCTTTTGTTAACCCCTTCTCTGCTGCTCCGGTGTCCGTCTACTCCAGGAGGGCTCTTCTGTCCCGAGATAAGCAGGGGCATTAAGGCAGGCCATGGAAGTGTTTGCGTTTCGTCGGCACAGCCAGCAATGAAGACACAGCATCTGCGGCGGCTAAACCAGCCAGAAACAGTGATAATAATACTAAAACCCACAAAGGAATTCTGCAGTAATGCCTTAAAAATGATGGCAAGCGATAAACACAAGGGAGCTTGAAGAGCTGAACTCACAGGGCGACAGGAAAGGCGCTTCCTATGGAGGAGTGGAAAAAAAAAAAAAAAAAAAAAAAAATCCCAGCTAGAGTGCAGCTTCCAGCGGCTCCAGCTGTGCTGCTCTTCCTTTGTCTGCTCTCTCCTCTGGCAGCTTTCCGAGGGGTGGGCAGAGCAGGTGTGACAGCCGCCCAGGGAACCCCAGCAGCAGTCAAAGCAGGCGGTCAGTCTGCAGCTGGGAGCTGTAGGCAGAGACGAGATGCAGCGGGTCCCTTCCTCTAAGGATGCTGCTGCTGCTTGTGCTGCCCATCGTGAGAGCCATTGTGTCTCTCTCTGGCTTGGCGTGGCTCCTGACTTTATAAACCACCCACTCTGGCAGCTGAATTTGTTTCATGCTCGGTCCCTGCACAGCACCTTCTGAATATCTTTTTTTTTTTTTTTTTTTTTTTTTTTTTTGGCACGGGGTTGTGTAAGAGAGATTGCTGTAGGGAGAATAAACTGTCAAACAAAGTAAAAGAGACACCTTTGATTAGCAGCTAATAGAAGAAAATCGACTCTTTTGGGCCATCATCATCCTTGCCACATTGGATCAGAATGATGCTCTGACACTGCCCTGGTTTTGACCCTGCCCTACACCAGTTTCTTCACAGGAAGATCCTGGGAAGTGGGCTAATCAGCATCTCCTCCAAGAGCATCCCCAAAGTATGAGCTCCCTATGCCTGATGCAAACTCATTTTGCAAGGCAGGTGAGTCTTTTGTGCTGGAATTTATCATGTTTAAAGGAAAGCAAGTGATGTTTGAATTGTGTTCTGTTATGGTTCCCATTGGTGATAAACGTTTTGCTTGGCTGAATATGAAGCAGCTAAGGAAAAGATTTTGGTTCTGTGGCTGGCTGATGTGGTGTGCTAAGATTTTCAGCCTTGTAGGGCAGGTCTGTCCCCTGTGTGACATTGAAGAGCATGCAAACCTTCTTCAGGCCTGAGAGCTACAAAGGCTGCTCTCAGAAAAGAGGATCTCATCCTGCTTTTGAAACTTATATGAATTGCAGATAAAGAGAAAAATAATTGAACGTAATTAAAGAAAATAAATATACACTATCCTATTTTAACAGTGATGCCAAGAGAGAGTATTGGGTGCTGAAAATGGCACATCCCCAAGGAACAAACAAGGTTCAGTTCTTCCAGAAGCAATAGGAACAACATCTGAGCATATAGCTTTTCAGTTTGTGATTTGTCTGTAAGTTCTCTGCAGTCACCTATATTCTGTGGGGATTCTAGGGTGCCCTTTTTAATTTTTTAATGTGTGTTTTCTTTCTGATTGTAAAGGCCCAGCTCTCTCTCTGAAAGCCCATATGCTCCTGTCCTGTTTGACTTTAGTGTGCAGGAAATGGCCTCTGTCCAATTAGCAGCATGGGAATTAGCACTGCTTGAAATTCTCTTCTCCCCACCTTATTCCCCTCTGAGAGTGCTGAACTTTGGTACTCAATTCTCTCTTTCTCTCTTTCTTTTTTAACAGCACCACGAAGACTGAGTGCACAGGAAGCTATTAGAAAAGCTCTGTTAATACTGAAGTCAGGAGATGCAGCTGTTGAGTTCCAAGCCATATTAGCACAGAAGTATTTCAGGTGAGTTGTGTTTTCAAGTTGCATTTTTTTCTGCTTTTGCATGTATCATTTATCTTGCAAGATGTCACTAGTGTTGGCAGTTCTTGCAGTCCTTCATGAACACATAGCATTTGATACTTCAGCCCAAGCCTCTGGAGTGCTATGAATTACAGAAAAATCTCAGATGGAGAACCCACTTTTGTGAAAAGCATGCTGAGCATCATCTAACTGCAAATGGAAAACATAAAATAAACAATTAATTCCATACATACACCTATACATATATGTTCTTCTTTATAACTAAACCATTATTTTGAAAGGATAAG
This sequence comes from Heliangelus exortis, assembly GCF_036169615.1. Taxonomy (NCBI): domain Eukaryota; kingdom Metazoa; phylum Chordata; class Aves; order Apodiformes; family Trochilidae; genus Heliangelus; species Heliangelus exortis. The sequence goes on from NC_092423.1 coordinate 114,480,407, forward strand.
GTATACTGTGTTACTGAGGAGGGGAGAAAGCAACACATGCTCTTTTGTATTCTTGGGATTGACATTTCTGCATGAACGCTGTGAGTCATAAAAAGGAGGAATTCATCTGAGATAACATAATTACAATACCTCATTTTTAATGTCCTGTGCTTGAGCTTTTCCCACTGTGACTTTAATGTGATACGTTTCGGTGACGGTGCATATTTACTGTATAAAAGAGATAGCTGGTGCTCTTTTGTGATGAATGCAAAGCATGCAAAGGAAACTTTTTATTTAGGCTGCTGGACACAGACCAAAGCTGTGGTTTTTCCTAGCTGTCTAGCTCCCAGACTGACTCTCACAGTGGGTGCCTAGTGTCACCGTAATGGGTTTCTCCAAGTCCTGGCCTGGATTAGGCAGCTACAGACCAGAACGAAATGCCAACTACATTGCACATAATTTACCTTTTTTCACATCAATTTTGAAAGAAATGGCTCTAAAGCACATTTTTTTAAAAGTTGCAATGGACAGTGTGTCTTCTGTGTGAGGCAGTAAGTCTGTGCTATATCTTCTGCTATTTGCCCACAATCAGACAAAATTAAACACCATTATTGTAATTATTTAATTGCCTTTTGCCAAGCAATGTCTGCTAAGGTCAGACTCCAGTTGCACTGGATATTCTTCAAAACTGTTTTCTGCATAAAAAAGCAGTTCTGCATAGGGCCTAATATGTAATTTATAAGCCACAATAACTGGGAGAAACCAATGGAAAGGCAGGACAACATTGGTGGAGCCCGAGAACAAATTGGGTGGGAGGATCGAGCTTCCCTCTCCTCTTCTGGTGGGAAGTTATTGAAGGTGCCTGGTACAACAGAAGATATTTCAGGGAGTCAAACTTCTTTCCTGCAATCACTGGGATAGAAATATGTGATGTTGCTTGCATTTGTGTTACCAAAGGCTGATAACAGACTCTCTCTTATCCCTAGGTGAAAAGCTGGGCAGGGCCTGCACAGACAAAAAACCAAGGGAGGCACACCTGGACACTGCAAAAATCAAGATTTCCAAATGTCTTTTCATTCTGAGCCAGAACAAAGGGGAAATGTTTTGTCAGAACAGGGGGAGAGTGCATTGGCAAGAGAGCTGAACACCAATGCAGGAGCATTGTATTGCACTCCCGAGATCAGCACAGCCACTCAGTAAATTGCAAATGGTGTGATACTGGGAAGAGTTTGCTCACATGAGAACACAAGGTAACGTGGCTGGGAGAGAGTAGCTAGATGGGAAAAGTAAATGGATGAAATTTGTGGAGGTCTAGAGGCAGCCCAGAGGTCCACTTGCCATGATGAAGAACTCTTGCTTTACCATTCAGTGGTGAGAAATTAAGTAAGAGTGCCCTAAGAAAGTATCAGGACAGAAGTGCTGTAACACAGAACTGAGAGACTGAGCATCCTTTGGAATTACACTGTTTTCCTTGATTTTAAAGAAGGATTTATTTTTGTTTTTATTTGAAGAAGAAACTGGCTTTTACTGATATGCTGTTTAGCCATACTAAGACCATGGGTAGGTACTATTCAAAATGTGTAAAATAAGAGGGAGCAATATTTACAGGAGTCCCTGGCAGTGCATGGCTTCACCTCAGTGTATGACACCAAAAATTCTTTGGTCACTGTAATAACTGCTCACCTGTACTGGGCTTGTGAGTTGCTAATTTATACATGTAGTGTGGACCCATTCCCACTAAGTGCCCTTTCCTTAAAGGACATTGGCATATTTCTTAAATCCTGCATAGCATCAACCCTGTACTGTCCCAGGAATGTTATTTGAACACTTTGGTTGTATTTAGGCATTTTTGTAAAGGGATTTTCTTCAAATATAAAGCCCACTTCTGGTCATCATCCCTCAAATGTGCACCTGACTATGTTGTAAGGAGCCTGTTTTCACCTGTCCTTGCCATCTCAGGGGCCCACGACCTAGAAGGACACAAGGTCCATCCCCAGGTGCCCGGGATGCTGCTGTACTTCTCACGAGCTGTGTGAGAGGAGGTGATGCTGTTGCTCTGGTGTGACAACAGTGAGGGTGGTGGGTGGTCTGGAGCAGGTATGTCCTCCCTGCCTGGGGGTGCTGGGTGCAGCAGGATTGCTCTGCTGGCTCCCCTTGGGGCAGGTGGCTCAGCATCAGCCCTGATTACCGACCCGCGGGGGCATTGGGTCCTCCCTTAATTAGCCATGGCCTGTGGTCATTGACAGGCTCTCAACCATTTTAATGAAAAGATGTGTTCTAACAGTGACCTTGATCTAACCGGGAGGTGCCAATCACAGCAAGAATGACTGTCATAACAATCATCACCAGCACATCGGGGACCTCAGGACCAGCAGCAAAGCAGGGAGCATTACCCGCAGCCTCCGTGGCTTCATCCCACAGCGGGTTAGAGGAAGCCCCTGAGCAAGGGAATTTAGCTTTTCCCTCCTCCTGGGGGCTCAGAGCCTGGTCTGACGGAACTACATCTTTCAGGGGATCCTATTAAGCTGCACCCCTTAGTAACAGCACAAATGCTCCCCCATCTCTCCTCTGCTTGTGCTGACCCCATCCTCCAGCAGCTTCAGCTGGCTGATCCCCTGCTCCCCTGCAGCCATGCCCACCACCACAGCATCCCAGGGCACCGCAACGGGATACCCTGGCTCTGGGGGTCCTGTGTGGGGGCTCCCGCTCCATCTCCCCGAAAAAAAACCTTCTTTGTTCTGTGCCTTCATTCCCTATTCATGTGATCACCTCGGTGCGATGCTGTCTCTCTCCTTCCCTGACTCTGCAGGAATCAGCGGTAGCTTCCCTCTCCATCTGCCGCTGCAGAAGGCTCCTGGGCTGTGCTCTGCCCTTCCCCCAGTATTTGTAGGTCTCTCCCTCCCTCCTCACCCTCTTTCTTCCCCCCCCCCCCTCCTCCGCCCCCTGCAAAAGTCCTCAAGAGTCAGCTGTCACTTGTTTTTATTTTCTCCTGGCTCCTGTAGCACGGTCACATCTGACTTGCCTGCGCTATTCCTCCGTGGCTGGGGGAAAACGTGGCCAACTTTTGCCTGGTGTCAGTTTAGCAGCCTGGGCCTCCTCCTCCTCCTCCCTCGGGGTCCTGGAAGCCGTTGCCTCACTGTCTCCCCTCCTTTCTCATCATGGCTGGGCTGCAGCTGGCGTGACTGGTTTGAGCAAATCTGGGGCCCCCCGCGAAGCTGCTCAATTGAGTTTACATCCCCCTCCCCCTGCAAGGCGCAGGAGGGTCTCTGTGTGACTTTTCCCCCCCTTCCTCCCTCCTTCCCTCCCCTCGGCAGGGAGGAAGGCCAGTCCAAGCTGGAGATTGAAACAGGAACGCTGCTGCTGGTGGTGGTGGTGGTTGGGGAGCTCGTGGTAATTTTGGGGGGCAGGTTGCATCTCCTGCGGTAAAGCGAGGGTTTTCCTAAGTCCTCTTGCTTGCAGCTGGGGAGGTGCCTGCTGCCTTTTTTTGGCTTGGCCAGAACAAAGCACCGGTGGCTGCACCAGCATGACAAGGGCATGCAGACATCTCCCCTGCTATCCCATGTCCCCAGCTCAGCACTGCCCGGCTGGGACCACCGGGGTCCTCCAGTCCTTAATGAATTGACCCTTTCCTGCTTTCCTGCTTATCTTTTTACGATTGCCCTGGGGCACGGTTCATTTTCCTCCCGCCTTTAATGAGTGAAAGGGGTCCAGTTGGAGGCTTTCCAAGACTAAGCTTCCTGCGTTTCTTTACCCTTTCTACAAGCTTAATGAATATGCCACCAAAAAGCTCATTAGATGTAATGTCAGTTCTATTTCTGGTGCTCCCTCTTGGAGAAACCACGTCCTGCGCTGGCAGGGAGATGAACCCAATGAGGCTCACAAATAAATACCCCTGTTCTGTCCTTCCCCTTTTCATCCTTAAGCAGTCAAGAGGGGAGATTTATGAGCCCTCCGAACTTCTTTTCTCGCTGTTCATTTACCTGAGACTCTTGTCCCTCTTGGCCCCTTGGACTAAAAACTGGTAGCCTGGACTTTTTGATGCCTTGGTTGCTGCTGCAGTGGTAGGGGGGTGGTGGCAGAGAGGTGAGAGGTGCAGGGCTGTGCTGTGGAAGTGGAGCCTTTAAATAGCTATGCAAACCATGGTGCTTCTGGGAAGCAATCAGCCCTGTTCACTGCAGGTGAATCAGAGCTCCATGACTGGTGAATCACTGGAGTATTTGACAAGTCAGAGGGGTGGAAAATGATTCACTGAAGGCTTGGTCTCTAGAGAGTAGGGTTTTTCTTTCCCTACTAGGGAAATTTGGGATTGCTTTAGGGTTTGTTTGGGTAGCCCCCTCCCTTCCAGAGAAACAGGCTTTCACAGAGACAGACAGGCAGAATGAAGGGGAGAAAAAAGGAATTAAAAGATGTAGTTAGTTGGTTGGGAACAGTTCCCTCCCGCTGCCTGTCCTTGGCTGTTGCTTGTCACACACATGTGAGTTGCAATTAGTCACCAAGAAGGGAGCAGCAGCTGAAGGGAAAGGATGTGGTCACTCTGCAATATACTGTGTCTCTGCTAGGAAGATGCAAAACACATCCCACTTACCTTGAGAACCCCTTGAACCCTACCAAACAGTGTGGGAGAAATGTTCTTCTGCCTTTGTATTTCACCTTCTACAGATGTATTTTTCAATGCAACATTATTTTGTCACCTGCATTACCGTCATCTGGCAAGGAGGCCTACTATTTTGGGAATGAGTATTCTGAGCCCTAGGAATTGTAAAATGTAATATGGCTTTTGATGCAGCAGGAACACTAACGCCCTCATAAAATATCCTATTTGTGTTTGAATCTGAACAAGGTATTATAATGATTTAAAGGGTACAAGTCAGAAGTATGCCAAGATTAGTGGCCTCCTATTGGTCTTAATCTCGTTCCCTTACAATTTTCAAAGGTATATTAATAGTTTCAATTTTTAATTTGAATTTTCCTTCCCTGTAAGGTATCATTAAGTTGAAAGGTGCAAACGAATGACACTGGTAATTTGGTCTGGTTGAATGTCTGTGCCTAGTATTGGAGGGTCAGATGTTTCCAAGTCGCTTTCCCATGTGAATATCAGTTATAGAGGAGAACGTGTCATGTACCTCCAGGGGCACAGAGAAGGTGACAATGGCCTGAAGGCACCTGTAACTTTCTAGGCTGTTTCAGGGCTGAAACAGACTCCTATTACTTACTTTTGTCTTCTTCCTTTAGTGCATGTCTTGAGAGACAGCAACTCATTTGCTGGGTATGGTTTCTTGGTATGATGAAGGTCACAAGATGGGTCCTCAGTTTGCAGAATGAGGCCACCCATCACGAGCATGTGCAGAAAGAAGTGTTGGCAAATTCTGTTTTACAGAGTACCTGCTCCAGAAATGATACTACCTAGATGCTAATAACTGTTTCTTTTTATATTTTGCATTATTATTATTTCTTTCCTAATTAATACTGTGATGCATGAAAGCTTCTTGCACAATTAAAATGATGAAGTAATAATATAGAAGATGGGAATCTCTAGAGCTAAGGGACAAAGGGAAGTAGCAATTAGTGGAGCTATCTTTAGCTCTTTGGCCCTTTGCAAGGACAACAGAGAGCTAGTTAATATGGGGGATGGGAAAGTGCTGTTTTAAAAAAAAATCTACTAGGAGAATACTTGTGCACTAAGTTGTTCAGTTCTCCTTTGTTCTCCGTGGTACCTATTCAGTTCTAAAATAGCCCTGCATTTCTTAGTTTTAAAGATGAAATGGTCTTGTGTCCCTTAACCTTGTCTCCTCTGAGGAAGAAAGAAATTCTACCAGGAAGCCCTGCAAGAGATTAGCACTACTGATATACTCACCACCATAGCTACCACCTCCTTATTTGTCTAGGAGCACGCTGTGTCTGGCAGCTGGTAAGAAAATAAATAAATAAACCCCAGGAATCAAATTCCTGAGGAATCTGGTCATTTCAAGGTTCCACTATAGATTCACAGGTTTTAAAGGCCAGAAGGGACAATTATATTCTGACCTCTGGTGCAACATAATCCATTGAATTTCTTCTAGTGTTGTCGGCACTCAGCCATATGAAATGAGTTTGTACTCTTTAAAATCCTCTCCTCAGCTCTAGTCTCTTCTCTCAGACAATCCCCTCTTACCCCTCATGCTCTCCTGTGCAGTACTGCGTGTGTTGGTGAGAGTGTTTTCAGGTCTTCTAACAGTAGCAGCCTTGGAGAAGGATGTATTTTACATTAAAGCAGCCCAGTGCAATCCCTTTAACCTATGCTCGCTGCTTCACCGCTGAGCCTTCAAGTGGCATTTCAGCCTGGCTCCCAGAGGTGGGGGTAGCCTTCACAGATGTATCACAGATACCTCCTGTCTGGGTCCCCTCCACAGAGAGCTTTTAGGGCACTGTGGTTTTTTTTTTTTTTTCCCAGCAGGGAGGAGGGGTGGTATCTCTGCCAAATGGCCAGAGAGTAGTAGCAGCGCAGCTGGAGGCTGGCTTGGCTAGAGCCACCCGGGTGCATCTCCATGCGGCCTTGGAGGGGGAGAGATTGTGCCTTTTCCCTTTATTTATTCTTGTGACAGCTGTAATCTGTGGCTGGTCTGCCTCTTGCAGGGACTGTGGCAGTCAGTGGCCGGCATGACTTGTGGATCTGTTCTGTGTGTGGGGTTGGGAGCACATCCATGTCGAGGGAGGAGGGAACCCCCTCTGGGTCTGGAGTGACCAGAACTGAAACCCTGCAGCAAGCTGGGAATGATTTCTGAGCAGCTGAAAAGGCTGGGAAAGGGACCTGGGTCAAAATCACTGGGCTGGGCAGAGCAGGGGCAGCCTGCCCTCGGCCCTGAGTCAGAGCAGTCTTCCTGGCACACCTGGGTGGAAGAGATGACTGATTCCTGCCAAGGGGCTGAGTAACTCCCCTTTTCAGTCAGAGGATTGTTACCTCCCCAGGAAGGTGGTCAAAGCCTGGAAACTGCCTGCAGCCCAGCAGAAGACTGCTAGCAAAAGGAGGGCTGAAGCCCCGACACATCTTGGAGGTGGGCAATCAGCAGCTGCTGTCTTCCTGCACCCCTGTGCTTGCCTTGGCTGTGGCATTGCATGTGGCCATGCAGGTCAGGGCTAAGTCTGTCTCCACATCTGCAAATGTTAAACCAGTTCTCAATTCTCTTACAATGAATCCCATTTCCACACCAGCTTCGTAGATTCAGATGGAAAGTATGGGCTGAGATTCTCTCTTGAATACTGCAGAGGTGAAACACAGATTCTGCAGACTAAATCAGCAAGAGTGGCTTTTTGGCTATGCTTTACATCTGCCCTACGTTGTGTGTGGGTTTTTTTGGAAAGCAGTGTAATTAGGCATACATCAAGGGAAGATATGCCCTGGTACCTTCCTGTGTGTGCCAGAACTCCTGCAACTTTACCTGACCTCTCCAAATATGTTCTGCCTCTGAGTTAAAGCCTCAAAAGCCTCAGCTCTTAGAGGTGAGTGAGTGCAAGGGGCTGCTCTTCTCTTTTTTCCCTTTTTTTTGGTTTATTTACTTACCTAGTCATTCAGAACAGGTGTCTAGCTATTCTAGTTGGACAGAAAAGCCTGAAGGCTCAGGCCAGCTAGCAAATGAAAGGAACCCCAACCATATTATTTAAAAAAAATAATCCCATGGTCTGTTAAGCGTGTCCCACTGTCTTCTGAGGGCCTGGCTGGTGCTTTTGGATGGACTGGTTGGCAGGACTGCCATTTCCAACAGTTTTCCAGCTTTCCCACAGGAGAGGTGATGTGATTTATATATTTCAGTCTGTGCTTTAGCTTAGCTGCTGTCTTTAAAATGGCTGAAAGTCCTTAGTGTAGGGAGTAGGTGTGCCTAAAAATCCAGTTGCGTGGTGCCCTTTTTTCCACAGCTGCAATTCACTTACGATTATAAACAATGCAATAACTTAATTCTGATGGGCTGTTTTAATGTGCTATAAAATATAAATTTAGGCAGCACGCAAAATAAGCTTTTCCTGCCATATGACAGAAACCACAACTGTCTGGCATGGACACAGAAGCCAGAACCTGACAGGAAGAAAAAGCATAAAGCCAGACATGATCTTTGATCATATGTTGTTTAAAATTAACAGCACAGATCATAACCACACTTAAATAACACATCTGTCTGGGGGTTAGATAGTAACACACAATATGCTTTTTTTAATTCATTATGCATTTGAATCTCTCCCAAGTAACAGGTGGTTTTCTGAAAACGAAGCCTGCCAAAAAAGCCTTGAGAAAGGGCTGGCTGATGGTTATCCTGGGAGGTGAGGTAGCCTGGGTTCCTGGATAGCAACAAGCCCTGGCTCTCTTAACTCTTTTCCTGCTGGTTCTCCTTCAGCTCCTGCCATAATGAATGCTGCTGTGAGCCCTCAGAGCTGGCTCCCAAGGCAGGGCAGCAGAGATTTGGGGTCACTGCCTCAGGGTGGAGGGCCCATACTACCCAGGTGATGCTGTGGGTAGCATCCTGGCCACCAAGTAGGTTCAAAGGGTGGGACTGGCACAGCCTTGTTCAGAGGATGGTACAATGTAAGGACCTTAGAGACCTTTAATGGCCACAGGAGAGGAAACGGCACCTTTGGAGTGAGGTTCATCCTGGGAAATAACTATCTTACACAGATGAGGTGGCTGTGCCCACAGGAGGAGTGCATATCCCCCCAGACTGTGAAAGAGGGGTGAAAAGTTTGGAAACAGCAATGCTTATGCTGCAGGCAAGGGCCAGAGGGGTAAGTACCACTCAGATGGCTTTGCACATGGCTTAGGGAGTGTTCTGGCCACCCAGACTGCATCGACATGGTTGTGTGTTGCTCTCCACCCAGAGCATGTCTGAGCAGTGCAGGTGGGATGTGGACAAGAGGTTAGGGTCCCCTGCCTGCTATGACAGGCATGGCCCAGGCCTCTGGTGGCTGCAGTCTGCAGACATCTTCAAGGTGGATGGAGGTGACTGCTCTGCCAGTGTTCCACCGAACAGCATCCAGTCCCTGGTCAGAGACAGGGAAGTGTGAAACACACTGCACCTTGCTTTTCCCTGCAAGAGAGGCTGCACAGATGATCCAGCTACAGCATGAGGCAAGGATATGATTAACTGTACCTCATTACGCAAGACAGCAACCGCCAGAGCTTATAAAATTAGCCACATCTTTTATAAATCTAGCTGCCATGCCTGGAGTCCAACACATGTCCCACTGCACAGCTCTCTCCACACCTCCCTGCCTTAGGGTTTCTGGTGTGGAGCCTGCCGGCTCTCCAAGCCACTGAAGTGGCCCCACTTCTCCCCTTGCTTCTTTGAATCCCCTCTGGGAAGCATTTAGGAGATCTGTCTGTCTTCCTGGCAGCCTTGAGAGTTCACAGTAGGAGGAAGAGTCCTGCTCTCAGCCCAGGTGAGCAGCAAGGAGAGCACAGCCCCAGCAGTAATGGATTTGTGTCCCTTCACATACTGCAGTTATAATAGTCATTCATTTTGTCCTGTTCCTTGTATAAACAGCTGTTCTGGGAGGCAGGGGAAGGAGATGTGATTTCCTCCAGGGTTTGTTTCTGGTAACTCTCATTTTTGGCCAAACAAAATCCCCAAAGGGTGATGGAAAACCTTTCCCTCTTTCTGGGAGCTCTTTGACCCTTGTACCCCGGTGGCCAAGGGGAATGGCTTCCTTTGGATGCTTGACACAGGTGCGCCTTACTTATCACCAGAGCTTAATTAGACCTCCTTCAGATCGACCAGGCCAGAGGAGGTGAGCTTGGTAACCTGGGAAGGGAGCAGAAGATACTCAGCCTGCCTTCTTTCCCTCATTTAACTACGTTAGCCCTTGGAGTGCTCCTGGGTCACTTGTCACATGTTGTTCAGATTGAGCTCTGCCCAGAACAGATTTCCAGAGGAGCAGCTGCCACTTGCTGAGATGAAATTTGTCAAAATGAACTTCTCAAACATGCATCATGAGGTTAAGTAGAGTCTGTTGAGGCACGGGGAGTTACTGTGAGCTGCAGTGTGATTTGATACTGGGCACTCTGTTAGTCACAAGGAAGGTTTCAGAAATCACTAAGGAGGCTGAGGGAGTTGACAAGCCTGTGTCCTGCTCTTTCTTTTTGTGGTGAATTCCTCCTCCTTCTCACACATTCATCACACTGGACAGTTTTGCCCAGCGCTTGGGTAGGGATCAGCACTGGGATTAGTTAGCACAGCAGAGATTAGAATATGCTGTATTGTAAATGACAATGACATGAGACACTGAAGACGAGGTGTTTGGTTTTTGGGGCTTTGGTTTGAGATTTCTTCATGCTGGGCAACTGGAGGCTTGCAGATCCTCTGATGCATATGGTTATAGACAGGAGAGGGGTGCAGTCATCAGCACTACCTAACCACAAAAGTCCCTTTTCTCACTGCTTGCAAATTAGGGGACTTTCTAGGAACAGCACCTGTGTGAAATGCACACACAGAAAACGTCAGCTCTCACAAACTGAACCAGTGGGGATTGCCCGGGCAGCTCCCCACACTCCTGCCCTGCAGCCCCCACGCCCCTCCTCTCCCTTGCAACCTCTGGGCAGGAGAAGGAGGGATTTCCCCCAAGTCTAACGCCTGCAATCACAGGAAGAAGTTGTTGCCCAGGGCTTGTGGAAGAGATGAACCACCCTGCCTGGGCGTGAGAAGGCACATGGAATCATAGAATTATTTGAGCTGGAAGGGACCTTAAAGATCACCTAGGTCCACCCTACCTGCCATCGGCAGGGACACGTCCCACCAGACCAGATTGCTCAAAGCTCCAGCCTGGCCTTGAACACTTCCATGGAGGGGACAGCCACAACTTCCCTGGTCAACCTATGCCTGTGTCTTGCCACCCTTACAGTGAAGGATCTCTTCCTAATATCTAATCTAAGCCTACCCTCTTTCAGCTTGAAATTGCTACCCCTCATCCTACCACAACATGCCCCTGTAAAAAGTCCCTCCCCAGCTTTTCTTTAGGCCCCTTCAGGTACTAGGAGGCTGCTATAAGGTCTCCCTAGAACTTTCTCTTCTGCAAGCTGAACAACCCCAACTCTCTCAGCCTGCATTTAGAAACCCCAGTGCAGGCAGAGGAAGAACCACCCAAGCGGTGAACTTGGCTGCAGGGGTGCTGGAAAAACAGAGTCCTCTGTCACTCAGATTGAAAGCCAAGTGTCTCCCGGCACAGTTGTGCACCGTGTGTGGTACACACGTGGCAGGTCCCCGGCTGCTTTTTGGTGGGACACGAAGCCCCCACAGGCCGGGGGCTCCTTGGAGCTGCTGCTGGCCACCACCCCGGCATCGCGGCGCGTTGGCAGAGTGCAGCTGTCAGGCCCTGTCCGGGGGGACCGGGCTGTGTGTTTACATGAGCGATCATATGGTAACCTCCTCCAGCTCATGGGCAACTGGCGGGGTTACCTCATCTGCAGCCAAATTACCTCATCCATGGGAAATGCAGCGAGTGCAAGGCAGGAGGGAGGCAGGCTGCTCTCGGAGGTGACAAGACTCCCTCAGCAGCAGGCTGCAGAGGAGCGGCGGCCCTCTGCCTGGCTGCTCACAAAATAAACCTGAAAACCTCTTAGCTCCGCAGTTATCTCAATTCAAGAGGTCGCTTGTAAATCAGCTGCCTTGCCTTCTCAGCATGAGAGGGCTGTGTGGAGGGGTGTGTGCACGCACCTATCAGATCCTGGTGCAAGAAGTTGGCTGGGCTGGCCCATGGTCCTGCCCTTTGCAATGCCTGGCTGCCAGCAAAATTCCCTTTGCAATGCCTGGGGAGCAGCATCCAGGCAGTTCTTCCCCACCACAGCTTAGGACAAGGAAAGAGGAGCTCTCTGCGGCCTCAGCCTTAAGCATATTTCTTGACCTAGATCGCCCTGCTTCACCTCTTTAAAAACCAACCAGTTAACTGTACACATAGAAATAAAAAAAAATTGTATGTGATACCTAGGAATATATAATAAATTATCAGTGCCATAAGCAGAGGAGTTTATTAGCCCCCGTCAGGCTATTCACAATGTAAAGGACATGCTGACCTAGAATGATCTCGTCCTTCCAATCAGCATTTCAACTGTAACAGGAGGAGAGCCAGTATTTCTGCATCGGTAAAGTTAACCCTTTGGGCTACTCTTCCAGATATTTACTCTAGGATTTTACGAACAATGTCAGCCCTGGCAGACCATATTTTTTCCTAATCAACCCTTTTATTAATCAAGGAAGCTGTGAACGGGAGGCTACCACTTCTGCAGACTAACATGTTTTAAATTCCTTAGAGCATGTATGTATGCATGTATTTGTGTGTGTGTATGTATATATTTTTTTTTCCTCCCAGGCTATTTATCATGTCCAGTTGGACACATTGTGCAAGTGCAGCTGCTCTTATCTGGCATGAGGTAGCATATTAAAGGGAAGATTAAGATTACCATTTTGCTTTATTTCCTTTCTCAAAGCTTGATGTGCATAACCAGAACCTGTGTGTGTGTCTGTGTGCTTGCAGAAAAACAGTTGTTAAGTGGTGTTCACACGTGGGCATCTTCAGGCACTGGGTAAGGCACATCTGGAGTTCACAGCATCCTGGAGATAGTTGCTTGAATCCCAGGAGCACAGGTTGGACTGGGAATGGGGGCCCGTATCCATGGTGAGGCTCCCTATCTCACAGTACCAGGTGTGTGCGTGTGCATTAGTTCTTGGAAAGGCCGTCCTCAGGGGGGAAAGAGAGAAACCAGGAGAGAAGTAATTAGAAGCTACCTTGCACAACTGAGCCAGCTCATCAGGGATGGGTATGGGAAGAATGGGAACATGTGATGTGTGCAGAGGTTTCACATAACCTGCCAGCGGCCATACTGGCTCTCCTTTTATAATATTTTTCTTTTTTTTCTTTATTTTTTTAAATCCTTTTTTTTTCCTTTTTCTTTTTTTTTTTTCTTTTTCCTTTTCACTCTTTCTTTTCTCTGTTTTCTTTTCTTCTTCTCTTTCTCCTCTCTTTCTCTTTTTTCTCTCCTCCCTCCTTTCTCTCTCTGTGTAGTAGCAGGAAGGGAGAGAAGCATAAGAGTGGAAAATGGAGCTTCTGAAATAATTCCAGAAGGCTCTGTTTGACAGCATCAGTGCTAGATGTTTTCTATCTTGAAACAAGATCCATATTCGGATCAATAGAGATTTGTGTGGGGGGGAAGTGTTCCCTTTTATTTCTTTGTCAACGCAATGTGTCAGTGCTGCTGAAAAACACATGCTCTGAAAGCTGCTAGCATGAGACCAGTTATTAAAAAACCGCTAGCATGAGACCAGTTATTAAAACAAACCCTTTCTGCCTGTGCTGTGTACGTGCCATCCCTTTCCATACATAGATCTAGAGTGTGGATCTTACGCTGTTCCAGCCTCGCTCACTGAAGAATGCAGCTGTTTCCCTCCTGAAAGTTTGGAGCCTCTCAAATCCTGCCTCAGCTTCCCAGCACCCTGCAGCCCAACATGGTGCTACCATAAGCTCCCAGCAAAAATTGGGTGAATATAGCTCATAAGCCAAGCTTAAGTGGATTTATGGGGTGAAGAGGCAATCCTCCTTCTATTCTGTGTTTCATAGTGCTGCTTGGAAAGGAAATTGATGCATGATTGCATTAAACCTTCCCTCTACTCCAAGATCTACATAACACTGGTAAACAGTGTGTGTCCATGTGGGTGCTTAGCACTGGTCCTTGTGAAGTAGTAGGCATCAGGTAAGATAAAAATCTGGCATAGGATCAGACTGGGAAAGGCTGCTTCTATCAAAACTTAGGATTTAAGTAATGTTCACTGGTGGCTTTCTCTTGCATTTTGCCACTGTCTTCCCAGCAAGCTGGGTTGTGGCTCCATGTGCTGGAAAGGGCCTAAGCCTACTTTTTGCAGGAATGATTTTGAAGTCGAGGAATTATGAGAGGAACCTGCAATTCTATCATGCAGGTGAAATTAGAGAGAGAAAGATATGACTCATTGGTGGGGCAAATTGAGCCTGCCAGCTGGGCTTCATTCAGCTGAAAAATATGCCCCCATGTCTGCAGAGAAGCCAACCAGAACTAACCAGAGGGGTGCAAATCTTCCAGTCAAACTGCAAATTGGGAACAACAAAGCAAATCATTCAGGTAGAAGGCATGCAAAATGCAATTGGTTCTCTTGCGCTTTACCCTGAATGGATGAAATCTGGCACTCGATACGCAAACCCACAAGCGCTTGAACAGTGGTAAGCTGGCATAAGGCTGGCTATAATTAGAAGTGATATCTGCTCAGAATTAAAGTGCCAAATGTGCCTTCAGGTGTATTCATTCTCCATCTTGCTTTTTAGTCCGGGGCCTGACACATTTGGGATTCTTGCCACAGGAACTGTACCAAATGACTCACTCACAGCGGTAGCTGTGTGCTGAAGACTGCATGCTACCAAATCAGCAGGCCTGGAGATCAACATGATGGGCAAAACCTCAGGAGACTGACATATGGTCACTTGGCTCTAATAACCTCCTTCAGACTTGAAAATTCATCTACATTTTTCTCTTCGTTCCTTCTGCTTTTTCTACGGTTGTGACTTTTCTCGACAGATTCTTGCCTTATTGCATTCTTTGTCCTCTCGTTTTTCCTCCTCCTTTAGTCTTGGTGTGCTTGGACAGTCCCCATTGTTGAATTCCTCTTATTAACAGCAGCCACCACAAGCTCTCTGTTTTCTCTTGACTCCCCACCAGCATCTGAAGTTTTATAGCCCCTCTGGAGGCTCAGCTGTAAAGACTGGAATGCTCTCTGCTAATTTCCCTCTTGTTACTCTCTTGGTTGCTGGTATAAAAAGGGACAAATCTGCAAAATCACTTAAGAGTCTGCAGGGCTGAGGGCTGCAGATCCTGGCTGCTTGGTCTTCTGGTGGAGTCCTCAGCCCAACAGAGGCAGCTGTGCAGCCATCAATGGGAGGAGAGGAGCAGATGTTCTGGCTCACCTGGTGGAGCAGGTAATAGAAGGAAGGGAAACCCTTCCTCCCTCAAGAGGAGGCTTATTTTTCCTTTTCAGAAAAACCCAAGTGTGTCAGGCTGGTATTGGTTGTGCTTCAGTACTGTAGGAAGTGGTTGGTGCTGCATGTGCCTGGACTGGGGATTTAAAAAACATTCTTGTACCCTCAACAAAATCATCCGAGCAGACACTTGCTCTGTCTTCAGAGTTGTTCAACATGGTTTTAATGTGTCAGAATAAATTAAATTGTTGTTTTCTTAATTTTATTAGTTCAGGCATCTTTTAACACCTGTTGGTCTTTCCGAAACCATTTTACGGGTTTTGTAGAACCTTGTGCTGTTGTGCTTGGCATGTCAGGAACAGAAAGGAAGACCGACTCTTGACACAATTCCCCTCAGATCAGATTGATAATATGTATTGAATGATGTTGCCTAAATCAATACAAATTGATTGAGGGCCTCAGAGCATCTGGAAGATAACAGGAAAAGAGAGACCAATTTCCTGAAGGGATATTCATAGCTGGTTTTTTCAGTGCTGCACAACTTCTACCCAAAAGGAAAAACTTGCAGGTCATTTGGGAGGATGACATGCTTTGGACTGAAATTGACAGTCTGTGTAAGATAGGTAACGATGTTCCCTGAATTCTGTTACCCTTCTTAATTCTTTTAACTCCTGTAACTGCTAATAAAATATGTTGATCATCAGATTATGGTCAGCAGGGAGACTGAAAGAAAAAAAATTGTTGTCTTAATAAGGAAGTGGGGAGGGGAGAAGAAAAAAGAAGTGATTTTAATGGAGAAGACAAACACCACCAGGACATGGGGCCATTAATTTTGCAGCTGGATTGAATGTAAGGCCAGGGAACATGAAGAGTCAAGCTGCCACCACTGCATTTCCACCCATCTCCTCCATCCTGCTCATAGTCAGAGGCAGCTCACATAGCTGTCTTTGTGATAAAGCTTACAAGCAAATTGGACAGGGTGTCAGGCTGGCTATGAAATATGACAAATTAACAGCTGAGGCTGCTACTGCCTTGGTTACAGACACTTCATTTAGAAGTTATCATGTTACTGGATGCTTTCTGTAATTTGTGATGATACTGATTGTGATAAATTGCAAGAATCAGGTAAAAATTTCAGCCCATTCCTGAAGCTGATTATTAAGGGAGGAAATGGTTGTCAATACCATGCCACTTAACTTCAGGCCCCAAATGAGAAAAGATCTCACAATAACAATAAAATTCTCAGTCACTGAGCAATGTAATTAAATTAAGCTAATTACATTACAATTAGCAAATCTTTAATTTATTTTTAATGCACTGATTAAACATTATGTGGTAGCCATAAAGCTTTCTGAATGGTAATCCTGTTGGGTAAGCATTAACACCAACCTGGGGTCATTGCTTGATGCGAGGGTATTTTCTGAAGTAATAAATAATTGCTTTTTATAACTATCTTGAAAAGGTTTTTATACAAAAATTCTGGGCAGGTAATTTATTCACTTTCTTCCCTTTACCTTGAATGATGATAATAGAAAAAGGAATGCTTCACATTCTAGTTCACTCTGTTTATAGCATGGATTATTCGCATCTTCATTGGATTGTTTCTTTTTTTAAAGCTGGCAGTTAGCTCAGAGGACCCAAAGAATCGTTATGGGATGATTCACTAGTTTTTCAGACTAGGTTTCACTAGGTTTCTCAGACATCGCTCCTCACTTCTGTTGAGATGAGAAAAGACAAGGACATTCCCTATGAGAAAAGAGGAGGGTTCATGGCTCCTTGCAAGCTCTGCTTCCTGACAGTAGCTGCATCTCTTGCCAGAAAAAAGAGGGAAGTTAGGCATATTAAATGGAACTGGAAGGAAAAGAGGGACCTGAGTGTAAAGCTCCCTAGACCCCATGTTCAAGTCCACTCTGGTCTTACAGGCACTTAGACTGTACAGGTCCTTCAGTCTTTGTTATTAAAATTCCTAATGCATCTATACCACTTCGAAGCATGCCTAACCAGAGCTTCTGGCTTGACCAGGCTGGGCAGTGAGGTACTTATCTGACATTTAAATCGGATTAGAAACCATGAACAGTGCATTCATCCACTTATCTTGTTGCAGTCAGGGTTCAGTCTCACAAGGACACTTCGAATCTGCCTGCTGAGCTCTGCCAGATCTCCTCTTTCTTTGGCTATTAGGCCAAATGTTTCTTCTTTCTTGTTTTGTTTTGTCTTTCTTATCTAACAAATATATGTATATTTCCTAATTTCCTATAAAGCATAACAGCTTTATAAAGAGAAGGGTGGTCTTTCCATCTCAAATGCCTTGCCAACAGGGAGACTGAAAGCTGTCTGCATAGAGAAGCAAATCTCCTCCGGCAAAAATGGAGACAGAGCAATTTGGGTGGGACTATTCAAATGTTAGAAAAGATGTAGGATTTCTGTGACATGGGTTCTTTTTCTGACTGCCCTGTGTGACCATGCTCAGTTCTGCACAGTGTAAAATAAAACAGCTCTGGTGAGAAGTGGGATGTTAATTGCATTCCTGTCACCCATCCTCAGGGTTTTACTTGAGGCTGCCTATGATGGCTCCTTGCTCAGACTGCTGTTCTTAAAGCATGGGCTTGGAGTGATGTGGATCAGGGACAAATGCTGTGATGCTAAAAAGCTCTGTATTTCCCCTGTCTTCTGGATGAGGTGAGGATGAAGGAGGTGCAGGAACCAGTGCATCCCCAAACCTTGCCTGTCCTTCTCAGCCTTGCCCTCCCAGCTGATCCCTGCCCGGCTGGAGCCAGGATGTCTCCAACACCATGCTGGGGCCTTACCAGCTCAACCCTAGGGAGAAAACCGGGCTCTTTGCCCTATGTCAGCTTTACTGATGTAAAGCACCTACCCAGCTTCTGGGACATGAGCTATTATCTCTGCAGGGCTCTCTGCTTCTCCAAGTAGATGTATCCACTCCCCTGCCGCTAGCTCCAGGCTCTCCCGTATGGCAAGCACCAACAGACACGTGCCATAGCTCAGCGTTTTGGATCTGGTCCTTGCTGCTGAGGTACCATGTGTAATTTGTTCATGCACCTTGAGCTCTGCAGGTGCCTCAGGAACACAACACTGGCCTCGACCTGCACGCAGCATCAAGGAGAGGCAGACTCACTGCTGCTCTGAATAACCAGAAAGGAAATGGCTGAGGTGGAGGAGCTGAGGACAGTATTTAAAAATGTGAACATTTAGGGCGTTTTGTTGGGGTTTTTTTTCCTGTTTAAAAATTTGCAAAATAGCTCTGTCAGCATTGAATAGTTGTTAACAAAAATAAAATTGAAAAATGTGTTATTTTACATGTTACAAGTAAACAGAGCAATGCCTCAGCACTGTGTGTGGAGTGGCCTGCAACCCTTGTTTTGTTTGTGTGGGACCTTGAACAACTGCTGTGTTTATTTTCTCCTGATAATTTCTCTAACAGCACAGAAAAAGAAGGCACAGACTGTGCCCTTTTTCTGCTTTCTTGTTTGTTTGTTCGTTCATGTTTTTTTGTTTTTGTTTTTGTTTTTTTTTTTTTTTTTAGAATTGAAATAATCTGTGTCTCTCTTCTGTGGAATGAATTTCCCAACCGTAATACCGCACGTCGAGTGTATCTGGAAAGGATGCTGCCTTGTTCGATGAACTGAATTGTGCACACAGTTGGAGACTCTGACAGTGCCAGCATCAGTGAATGCAAGTTGCATAAAAAAGAGGCAGCATCATTCATGACACTAATGAACAGTCCTTCCTCGTCTATCAGAGAAATCTTTCCCAGGGATAACGATTCTCCTAGCATTTTCTTAGCCATAAAAGAAGAGATTGTGTTGGGTCTTTGGTTCTGTATGAAACTAGCAGCAGGATTCTTAGGCTGGGAACAGAAATCAATGTTTCTGTGATACTGTATTGGCTAAATACTTAGACCAGAGAAAAAAGATTTTGTTCTGACTGCACAGTGAACTTCTTGTTTTGCTTTGTTGCTACAAGATTGTGAAAATAGTGTGAAATTTACGGGGACATATTTGATTCTGAGCAAGCCTGCCAGCAAGTTCTAGTTGTTCATTGCAACGCAATGTACCTGGTTCACTTGTATAATCCTACAGCTTTAAGTAACTCTAACTTCATTGATTTCTGTGGAATCTCCAGAGTAAGAGTGGAAAATTGGTGTGACACAGCAGTGATTCAGCTTTAATGTATTTCTTCATTCTTCTCCACGTATTTATTATCCTTTAAGAGACATCCACTTTAAATCTTTCCTATTACTTGAAAAAAGTCTCCTAAGATATGAACAAAAGCAATACGCATTGCAGGAGGGTCTCTGGGGGTCTATTCTACAAAATGACAATTAGACAAGGTCTAAAATAGGGGCTTGATTGTAACAGCAATTATGATATTATTCTTTAAAATATTGAACTAAAAACTAAAGCATAGATGTTGTTTTCTCTGCTGCTACAACTGCTACAGTGCTTTTCTACTACTGTAGACTAGACCTAAGATCAAAATTTACAGCTATTTTGTCACTTCTATTGTGACCCCTAAATATTTTGCAGCTTTCTCCCCATCCTTTGTATGCATTTCTGTTCAAACCCAAATAATATTTCGTAGGCTCCTCCCACATTCACTCTCTAATTTCCGAGTACTCTGTGAGTGGCTCCAATGCTGTGAAGTTAGATCCTGATTCAAGTTCATTTGTGGGTGGACACACCAGTTTTAAGTCTTAAATGTGTGTGCAGTGGCTTTCAGGTAATGAAATTCATATAGATAGATTTGTCTTGGAGATTGTGTTCATGCCTCTGGCGAAGACCTTAATGGTTTGTGTTGTAGCAAAAAAAGAGGGCTAGAAGCTCACCTTTTGGTAAGAAAGATCAGATCTTTTACCCATGTAGTTACCCACCATCTATCTTTCTCCATTTCCTCAAGACATGCCAGCATCTGTGACAGAGATGGATTTAAATTAAAAAAAAAAGAGATCTACATCATGACTAAACAATTTGATATGAGTCATTTAAATAAGTATATTTTAGGACTGACTATGATTAGGTTATAAGCTACTTTTCTTTAAAGTAAATTTGCTACATACTGTGCATTAGTATCAAGCACTAAGCTTTTGTCTCTGGAGGAAATGTTTCTGAAGGACCAGAGCAAATCCCTCACACTGGTGAAGTATCTGTAACTCCTGATCTCCCACACATGGCTGATTTCTACAGGAGTGAAGCTTTTGTGATCTGTGTGTTAGCAATAACCAGCTACAGCTACAGTAATTAAATGGTTTAAATCTACCATCCCATATAGATCCACTTTGATTGCTTGCTTTCTAACTGTTTTTGTTATTGAACTCCAGAAATTAACACTTGGTAGACACTAGAGAAGCCAGGCTGTGCTTCCTCCAATTTCTGCTGTAAAATGGACCCCATTAGGGAACAAGCTCTTTATTGGCGTTGAGTTGCATTAATACAGTAATGATATTTATGCTCTCAATCACAGCAAATTGCAAAGTGCAATGCCAATTCAAGCAGAGATGCTATTTGGTGCTGTTGTTCCAGCAAGTTTTTATTAGTTTGTTTGGTTTGACAGAATTATAGGGCTGCTTTGAGAAAAAAATACATAGCATCTTGTGGTGTGTAAAACACAGTGGTAGACCAGCAGGTTTTTTAAGTTGTGCCTTAATTTGCTGACCAGCAAAGGCAATTGCCACAACTGGAAGAATACTGAGCCATGGCAAAGGACATTTTTGTCTGTGAAGTTTTGTAATCTGGGTCAAGGCAGTCCCAAGCAGTGATACAGGCTGAGAAGTGAGTGGCTTAAGAGCAGCCCTGAGGAAAAGGACTTGGGGGTGCTGGTGGATGAGAAGTTCAACATAGAGCCATCAGTGCACACTTGCAGCTCAGAAAGTCAACCACATCCTTGGCTGCATCAAGAGAAGCATGGCCAGCAGGTCCAGGGAAGTGATTCTCTCTCTCTACTCTGCTCTCCTGAGACCCCACCTGGAGTACTGCATCCAGTTCTGGAGCCCCTATTACAGGAGGGACATGGATGTGCTGGAGACACATTCGCATTCCAGAGAAGGGCCACGAGGATGATCAGAGGGCTGGAGCACCTCTCCCATGAAGACAGACTGAGAGAGTTGAGGTTATTCAATCTGGAGAGATAAAGCTCCTCGGAGACCTTATTGCAGCCCTCCAGTGTCTGAAGGGTCCTACAAGAAAGCTGATGAAGGACTTTTTAGGATGTCAGGTAGTGATAGGAGTAGGAGGAATGGATTCAAACAAGAGGAGGGTAGATTTAGATTGGAAGTTAGGAAGAAGTTCTTCACCGTGAGGGTGGTGAGACACTGGAACAGGTTGCCCAGGGAGGTGGTAGAAGCCCCATCCCTGGAATATTTTAAGGCCAGGCTGGACAGGGCTCTGAGCAACCTGATCTGGTGGGAGATATCCCTACCCATGGCAAGGGGCTTGGAACTTGGATCTTAAAGGTCACTTCCAACCCTGAGAATTCTGTATTCTGTGTTTCTCTGATTTTTATTGAGACTGATCCTTGAGATTTTGTTTGTCTGATCTGTTGTGTCATAAGGCAAACTGAAAACTTTGTTACCCCTCTGCAGGTCTGGCAGTTTTGCAGATCAGCTTCATGTCTAGAGAACTCAAGTGTTCAGTCTCTAATTTGTTTGTGTACAAAGGACACATAAGTTTTCCTCAGTCTCTCCCAAGACTGTGAAAGCTTAAGACCAACTTTTTCTTTTTCTTTGTACCCAAACCCTGAGCTTTTCACCTGGGAAACCCTTCAGGGTCAAAGCTCCTCCTCTGGGATCATATGACCTTTAAAGGTGGGCTTGAACCTTTTTTTATGCAGCTGCTCTGCAATATAAATGAACCTCAGAGCTTTAGCAGCCAGACAAAGAAGAGGTCTTTAACCCACACAGTCTCTGTAAGGGGGGGGTCATTTATGCTTAAATGACCCCTAATGGGCAAGTGATGAGTAGTGTTCAGCACAACAGTATTAATGGGCAGGCAGGAGCACAGAGCAAGGGATAGGATGGATGTTTGCATGATTCCATACCTTACAAAGCAAAAAGGGATGGGCAAACTTACCTACTCTTTCCCAAAGAACAGCAAGTAGCATCTGAGTACTTAAAAAGCAGTGTTGCTTCTGTCAATTTATTTCAATGAAATGAAAAGATTTCTAAGTTCTCATTTAATTAGATAAGTTTAGATTTATTTGGATTGCATAGGCTGGCTGAGAAGAAGGTGAGGAGAAGTAGAAAATTTACTTTATTTCCAATGATCTGATGTCCATTTCCATGGAAACAGAAATGGAAGCAGGAACCAAACATAAGCAGTCACAGCCCTGGTTAATTGCCCATGGCTCCTTTCTGTTTCCACTTCTATAGTGATGAACTCTATGTTTTCTACTGACCCCGTTACTATAAAACTGTGTGTGTGAGAGGGGACTGGTGAGGGGAGAGCAGGCACAGGAAGGCAGAGAGGGGAAAGATATGAGAGACTCTGCAGGCTCTCCAGGCTGACCATGAAGAAGTCTGTTTTCACGTTTATTTTACTTGACTGGGAAAAAATCGAGGAGTAACATCAACAAAACTAATTTTAATTATTAACTCTTAATGATGATCAATGTAAACCTGGAATTGCCCCATGGAAGTCAGTGGCAGCTAAACAGGTATTAAGAACAAACTCTAGAATTTAATGAGAAACACAAGAAAACATTAACAGAAAGGGTGTTTCAGTGTCGGCTGGGGCAGTGAAAAAAGTTGAAAAAGGACTCAGATTTTCTTGAATAGGTCTGCCAGGTAACAGAAGTCTAGAGTTAGGCCACTATATTTAACGTTATAAGAAAAACTGAGTATGGGAAACAAAGCAGAAGCAAATCTATTTCCAGGCTGTGAAACTGCTGTATTTGTTCATTAAACTAACTGAGCACCTCTGCACTCTCAAATTTGGCCTAAAAGCAACAGCAGAAAAGAACATTAAAAGCACTACTCCCTGTTGTTGTTGTTTCCAAAACCAGACCCCCCCAAGAGGAAGCAATGGTCTTTTGAGGTTCAGCTTCATGGAAACCAAACCAGATCTTACGACTTTCGAGGTTTACCCATCTCTTGTCATCACACTGATGTCTGCCCTGTAATAGATTCCTTGCTGATATAGAACAACTTGTTCTAACCTGATACCATAAAATATGGCTGTTCTAACCTAACTAAGCTACAAATTAACAAAGACTGATCTTTGGAAGAGTTTGAAAAGGCTTGTTTAAGGTTTGGGTTTGTTTCTTCCCAAATTTTTTCTGGACAAAATACTGAAAATAATCTAGCATTGCCTTTTGATATGGAAAACAAAGAAAGAGAAAACAGGACAGGAAAAACCACAAAAGGTCTTTTTTATAAAGTGATGTCCTTAAGCTTGGGAACAAGGTAGGCTAAAGCACAGCAGCTTCTTCCTCCCAGTCCCACATCCCATCACTATTCCATGATAGTCTGCAAACACTCAGCGACTGCCACATGAACAGTCTTTGTGCTATTCTTCTTTCCTGCAGTGCACTTCCAAGTAGATGCTACTTTCTTTTTCATCCTAAACTTTGCTCTGCTAACTAGTGGGAGGTGGTGATGGTATCCATCAAAATATCCTGACAACAAGCATCAGAACAACTGCCAAACAATATTCCATCAGGATACACTGCAGTGCTGAAATGCAATTGCATTTCCTTCCTCAAATAACTCCTCCCCTCCATTTTAATGCTGTCTGGCATATCATAGAAAGGGAGTGGTGATTTTAAGATGGGCAATTTGGAAAAGCTTTCCTAATTGTCTGATTTTATATTGCTTGATAGATTGAGCAAGAATTGTTTCAGGTGCACAGAGTCAAAAGATCAGGTGTTAGTGGTGAGGGATGTCAAACTGCAGCTGGAGTGTGGACAAGCCAGATGGCTGTCGAGGAAGGAGGTGGAAACCCCAGGAATTCTAATCATGGGAAGCTCTGAAAGAGTCCTGGGACACAGAAAATCTAAGTTTTCTGGGAGATTTAGCAATCAGGCTCCATGTAGCTAGTGCAGAGCATAGTTGTATTTTATGGCAGGGAATAGACCTGCAATCTGTGGCACATGCATGACATTTAAGTTGGAGCAAAAGTTCTGAAGCAGTGCACATATTTTGAAATTGCACTGAGTAAAGTCTAACTGAGGAAGAGCAAAGAACATTTGGTTTACTGATTTCTATAATTTCCAAAATGTCAACCTTAAATCATATATTAGCTTTTGCTAATAATTTATAGAAAATAAAACCATATAGGAAAATGTAGTGTGCCAGAAACTTCATTTTCTCACACCTTGTATTATCAGACTGAGTTGGTGGCAGTTTGTCACCCTTTTGCACAAATGTGAAGACTGCTCACAAAATAAGATAAGGGAAAGCCAGGCTTAGTGTGAAAATGTCTTAGTTCTGTGCTATGCTTTGCAGCAGAGAAATATCAGTTGCACCTGGCTGGCTGTAGATTTTTATGATCCTAGGTGGAGTGCAGCAAAGATGGGCTCTGATAAGCTCAGGCAGTCACATTTCCACCCAGGCTAGCTGAGATGGAGATAGGGGTTGTGCAGCACATGCCCTTTGCATCTGAGACTTTGTCAGATAGATCCAACCCTTCATTGCCTATGGCTTTGCTCAACAGTCACGGATCAGCTGTCCAAAGGAAAGGCACAGGATGCATTCACTGCTGTCAGATGTCTGTTGCACTTCAAGTGTCAATCACAATCACTGCTGTAGCTTTGGGGTTGTCTTACACTTAGAACAGATCAGGCTTCACTGCCAATGCATGGTCCTTCCTCACGTGCACAGTGGCCATTATGCCTACTGCAGGTAGGACTTAGTTTAGGCATGGTGTCTCCTTCACTCTTGCTTGCTTTAACTTCTGTTGATAAATATAAAAATTCCATATGTTTTCCTACTTTCCAAACCCTGGAAGAAAAAAAGACCAAAAAAGAGGACAACAAAATTAGAGCTCTCCATGTCAAGCTGCATATGGCATCTGATACCTAAAGGGGAAATTCCAGCAAAATGTGTAATCTGATGGAGTTTCTGTAAGTAAGTATGGCACAAAAAAAAAAAAAAAAAAAAAAAAAGTGGAGGTTGCAAAGTCTAAACCCTGGAATTCATGTGAGTGGGAAGGTGCAACCTAGAGACTTACTTGACTTCATACATACTCATCAAATATTAGAGTCTCTTAGTGACCAAGCAGTTAAGATGTTATTAAACTTTAGACCCTAATACTCAAACGTGTGGTAAGAGGACATATTGAATTAGTCTGTTTTTCCATTCTTTCACAGGAGCTGCTTCTGTTTTGTTCTATCAGATTAAAGGACAGGAAGACTTTCAGAGCAGTAGAGCTCCCAAAACAAGAGTGACTTGATTTCAAAGTGAAGAGCAGGTTACTGCCAGTACAGGAGCCTGCAGGTTAATTGGGTATCCTGACCCAGACAAAACTCAAAAGAGAGAGCAGTTCAGTTCTTTCATTTTGTACACGAAAAATTGCTATTTGTGTTGAAAGAAGTTCAGTTTAATCACCCCTGTGAGCTGCTGTGGTATCATGAAGTGGATCACCCCTTCCCAGGAAGGAGGAGGAGAACTATAGAGGAGACCCACGAGAATTAAAAGATGGTAACTTAAAAAAAAAAAAGTGAAGTTAGTGATTTTGAAAGGCACCAGATTAGCAGCACAGGAAATGGGGTCCTTTATTTAATCATACCTAAGTGCTTTGAGATAGATTCTTATTCCTTTTATCTTGATGAGTAGTAGCACATCTCCACGATGGGCACTGATCCGCTGGGGCAGCTGCGCAAGAGAGATAGAGGTCAAGCCTTAGGTAAACCCAGCCAGGCCTGTCAGCAGCAGGAAGTGGATAAGCACAACATTGTTTCTCTGCCATCCTTTTCCCTATCTACACATCTTGAGGTCAGCCTAGGGAAAAAAAAATGCAAAGGAAAAAGGTTTTATGTGGTGTGCTGTAGCTGATTTGCAGATGAAGAGATAAAAGAAACCGAGACTTAGTGGTAACCACTTAAAGATGAACGCTGATGATCTTCCTTTGGACTTTGCAGTTTCAGAGGACTGTGAAAAATAGATACATGGGGTGCCAGAAACGTGGCCTGTGCCATACCCTAGTCACCTGCTATCTCCATAGCCATCTTGTGGGCAGTCTGCTAAGGCCAAGAGCCCATGTGATATTTGAATCTGAGCACCATTTGAAAGGTACGCTCCGAAGATGCTCAGAACTGTGTCTCCAGACTTGTAGTCTGAAGATATGGTGGGGACTCAAGCTGGCACTCAGTGCTGTCACCGTGATCTGCAGTCAGAACCCTTTGGACATACTTGCGGTAGAGCTAGGTGGTGCTGGCACACTCCAACTGAGGCTGTTAGCATTTGATCCAGCATCAAATACCACTGTTACCTCACAGAGAAGAGCTCAGAAGTGGTGCCAGAGTGTTGGCCACAGGGGTGTCATCACTGTGACACCGAGACTAAGAGAAACATAGATAGATTTAAGACAGCTCTGAATTACCTACATTCTTCAGTCACTTGGAGCTGAATTCAGGGGTAGAGCATATTTCTTGGTTTCACTGGAGTGAAGAGGTTTTCCATTAGTAGAGTGGTTTGCATTATGCTCACAACTGTGTGAGCAAAAGAAAGGAAGGGATAACATGGGGGATAATCAGAGGGCTGGAGCCCTAGGCATGATTTACAAAGTCAGGTATATACAAACACATTAAGTAGAGTAAAAATGTGATATAATCTTTTTATCTCCCAAGAGTGGTTAATTGCTCTTACCTACACATTTTCTTCAAAATATCTTGCTGATGGATTCGCTTTAGGCAGAAGCTGCTCTGCATTTGGAAAGCTACCTGTTAGTTTCTTTCCCCCTTTCCAGCTTGCCTTGTTGGTCTCCTTGTGAACTGCCTCCAGCTCCTGTTCCTGGAGCAGGTTAGAACTTGTTGCTTTCACCTCTCCTACCCCCAGGAAGCTTGAGGAGCAGCTCTTAGCATGCTGTTGGTTTTCAGGTCTGTATGAGAGTGCATCTCACAAGGTGCCAACATCCAAGTGTAGGTTTCTTAAAACAGCAGCAGCTCTGGGCTGTCTGCTTTTCTGTGTAGCAAGTCAGGAATAAGAAAAAGGGTAGATGCATTTGTGGCTATTGTTTAGTTTCATCACCCTCAATGGTTATTGGTAGCATGAAAACAAAAACTAGAGATTGTCCCATCTGCTGTTTCATATTTGTCAATTCTTGACCAAGAGGCAAGAAAAAAACAGAAAAGGCAGAGTGGACTGTAGGCATTCTGTTGGATCAAACAAATGTATGCCATTTGACCCCCTCATAAAGAAGAATATCTTTATAAAATGCACAGCAGTGGCAGTTACCCATCTAAGAATGCCTGGCATTCAGCTCATATAAATATGCACATCTCTATGCATCCCATTAGCTGCTGCTAATTCTTTCTCAGCCTATGGGGCAAATGACTAACTCTAGATCAGTAAAATCTTAGTTCCCTGTTGGCAGATTTCCTTTATTACAAGTGCTTCTATTCCTGTGGGTATCAAAATGATTCCAACACCCCATAATTAGATCTCATGTCAACCTAATATATGTGAATTTGCCTTATGGATTCAGTCTGTATCCTCATTACCTCTGAGCCAAGTCAGTCTATTCTCAGATAAGACATTGGACAGACAGGAAACTCTTGGTGCCACATCTTGCTGCCGAACCAGCTTGGTGGCTTTAACATAAAAATACATGGGAAAGCTTCTCCTTGATAAGGACCTTAATCACAGCTCCATCGATAATATTTTACCAGTAATTTTTTTTTTCCACCTTTGTAGTCAGAGAATTTTGGCCCAGGAACTGTGTTATGAAATCACATACAAATTTCTCGGAGGTGGGGGAGATACAGAAGTGGCTTAAACAGCATTCTGATCTCAGTCTTCAGCAGGATGACTCTTCACAGAGGCATGGCAGATGTAGATTAAGGAAGACCATCTCTATGAAGCTTTCACACTCAGACCACATTGACATTGACCTGGGGAGTCCAAATGGTTCTTCACCTCCAGAATCTTGAAAAAAAAATGCAGCATGTTCCTGAGGAGGCAGTTCTTAGGGAGCAAATATGGACTTTGTATATGGAGGCAACAGTGGGAAAACTCCAGAATAGATTTTCTGGCCTCCAAGAATAAGAGCTTTTGCTCCAAAGAGGCTCAAGTCCAGGATTGTTATTGGATTGATTTTCTCCTGCTGAGTCCTGTATTATGCCTTTCCAGTAGCTTCCCTGATTCCCAGGGTAATCTGAAAGATCAAAAAGAGACAAAGACATGATCATTCTCCAGCTCTGTGCTGGCCAAGACAGTTTTGGCTGACAGACTTAGTACAGATGGTCATCAGCCTCTGATCCAGCTCCTGGACTGCCCTGCAGCCAGATACTCTGTCCAGACTCAGAGTCACTGCACCTGACAGCACTGCTGTTGCTTGGCTGAGTTAGCACCAAAAGACACAGATCCCTACATCTGTAAGGATCCTGATGCAGTGTAGAAAAAAACATAGGAGGAAATCTATTTGTCCAAGTGGAGAAATTTTTCTTTATAGGCAGTCCAAAACTGACTAATCTGACCTTGCTACCAAAGGCATTTCTTTGTATTTAAAACAAGTTGTCTTTGTTCATCTTGGTCAGGACTGATTTGCACATGCCACCTGCTTAATCATTCTTTGTCTTTTCTGAGAGCTCTTGCTCAGTGGCCAGAGACAAAACTTTGGCTTTGTATCTAGAATTAATGTTCCAAAGACTTCTAAAATATCCCTTGGAATATTTCTTGAGTGATTTCTGTATTACCTCATTCTGAAGCCCATCTTTCTAGCAGCTATCACCTAAACCACAAGGATGATCTAAGCTCTCTCCTCTAAACAGCTTGTCTGAACTGTATCATATCAATTATTCCTGAATCCAGGTTTTGTACCAGAAGAAAAGACCCCTGTAAAAAAATGGCAGCTCTACACTGGTGTCAGCTGACTGTTGACTTTCTTTCTTCCAAGACTAACTCAACTTTGTGTACTTTAGAAGTGAACCTAAACTTGAGTTTTGGCCAGAAAACTACTGATCACCATTCCCAAACATAATTTTTATTACTTCAATCCATGTTCTTTGACAGAATCTGAAGCAGAGTGTAGTTATTTTGGTGCTCTGTCCAACATTTTGGTGACTCCTGCAGGATTGGTAAATTTGCTAATTTGGTAAAGGTTCACCTTTAGGAGCCTCCTGCAATTATGCCTGATTTCTGCAGTTTGTTTGATAGGAACACTCACAAATCTGGAGTTCCCAGCTTAACCATCACCTGAATGATGGCCTTTTCTTAGTACTTACAGAACTCTTGCAACACTTTCTCAGGATGTTATTTCTTTATTTTCACTCAGCTGTCTTTAAAGAGATGTAGGTCTTACATTGGAACAGAAAGTACACTAAGTTGTAAAACACTTAGGGACTGTGAATCAGCTCAGCCTCTTTTTGCACTTTTGCTTCTTTGATTTCTGTGCAGCCACACCAAAGTCAGCCTAGGTTTTGGCTCACTTCTCACACTGGTGTTTCACAGGAAAAGACCATTTCAGTTCCTTCACCTTGGTTTATGTTTGCAGCTTTCTTGCTTCTTAATCTGCAAAATTTGGCTTAGTGCATTGAGAATGATGTCACCAAACAGGAGCCTGAGCTCCAGCTGATGCTTTTGTAAAAGCACTTTCTGCTTTAGTTTAATTTATGGCAGTTGCTGAATAGCTAGTTTGGTTTACCAGCTATGCTCTGTCAGCTATTAATAAAGTTGAATTTCACAAAGGGTATGTTTTTCTTTCTGGCAACGGGACTTACTTTGCTCAGTATAAATGAAATGGTTTTTTTCACCAACAGGGCTTGCATCAAAGTAATTTTCCCACTGAGTGCTAAATATTGGAAAAGGTGAAATTTGGAGATGGAATTGGTGATTCCTTTCATCTATTGCAAATGAGCCATTACTCAGCCAGTGTAATTTGTCAATGCTCCTGAATAGTAGGAGCAGTCACTTCAGATTAGGCTCATTGCAATGTTTAAAAGGGTCTGTGATGGAGCCACCTCTACCTCTGCAGTAAAATCTTGCCCAGACCCCTGTTTCAGAATCAGGAACCAACCTCATCCATTGAGTTGAGCTGGGCTGTCAACTGAGCTCCAGTTCTTGAATAAAGATGGCAGAATCTCACAAAGAAGGAAATGAGTAGGAAGCCTGGGCCATTTTATTGAACATTATGACATACAAGTGCCAGAATACCAAAGAGCTTGTTACAGCATAGAAAATCCCCTCTGCTAGCAACTCCATTTGCACTCCAGAGCTATTTCGTTGCAGAGCCTATAAAGCAGACTCCTAACAAAAAGGTTATTCAGAGAGTTTCTTTCAATAAACCCAAAGGTAACAAGTATCCACTGAGCAGATGTCATGAGACTGAGCTGCAAACTGGAAAACTGCCGAGATATTTAAAAAAATAACACTTTCTTATTAACCTAAGTACAATACTAAAAGTCTTTTAAAATAAAACTTTCCAGATGCCACCTGCATCTGAGATGCTATTAGGATGAATGCCAGTAAGCCCACTAATACTGGAAATGCTCTTAAGGAACAGTTACAATGGATAGTACTGGCACAAACAAATCAAAAACTAATTTATGTATTCCTGCAGCTGCATCTCCAGCCAAAGCAGAGGCAGGAGTCAGGACCAATTCACAGCTGACTAATGTTGCCTCATTCCTTGCAGATTTCTGGCATTTAAGCATAATTAAGATTTATTGTTTGCTAACTCACAGGTCAGAAGAAGCACTGCAATATGGATAACTTTTTGTTGACTAGTAAAATGCCTGTTAGGAGGAATCATCAGACCTTCCAAGCAGAACATGATGGAAATAAATAAGAGAGTTATCCTCATTGCCTCTGACTGATGTGATCCCACCAGGATCAGGAAGGGCTGAGTACAATAGCACTGAGGAGTGGGTTGAGGAAACCAACTCGTGTTGTGGTATAGAGATGGCTGAGTGGATAGCAGCAGAGGGCATGGAGGCATGACAAAAACTGATTGGTTTTGCTCCAAGGCAGATTTACCTATGACCATCAGTGCTGTGCCCTTGGATTTCTGTCCCCTTCTGCCTTAGAGAGGGATACAGGAGGCAATGCAGGGCTCCCTTCACCTATGCTAGAGTGACCAGGTGAACAGGGGAAATGATCCCCCACAGCTTGCCATCCCAGAAAGGAGGTGAGAAAGGGATCATTTCCTTCTGCAGCATAGGGAGAGACAGAACAACATGAGTTAGGCACCGCAGACTTGTAGCTTCTATCATCAGATGGTTTAGTTTATTCTTTTCTATTAAGTTGGCAAAACTATTCACTAGATGATGACTGAGCTCTAAACATGATCAAGGCTAGAATCAGCATCAGGGATGTTGAACATCTTTGTGATTTGCATAGGACTTTGATTGCTACAGATAGAATAAACCTGAAGCTGAAACTCCAGCTGACGAGGAAAAGCCATCTAATATGCAAAATCACATTCTTAGCACAGTATTTTATATTTCCATGTTCCTTACAGCTAAGAATTCCCAAGCACTTATGATGGCATTAATAACTTAAACTTCCTCATGCACCTGAGAATTATCTATATTGACTGTCACTGCTTCACTGAGAGGTAAACAGAGGAGGCACAGATGATTCTGCACTAATTCCTTTTTCCCCTGTGCCTTTAAACTGGCTGTTATTATTGTGCAAAGAGCAGGCAAATGCTATCACTTTGGGTTTCCAGATGACCTAACACTTGGGCTTGGAGTTTTGGTACCAGGAATAAAGCTGGTTGGTCTCAGGTATCACAGGAAGAGCAGAGCAAAGTGGCAAGCAAGCACAGCCTGGTTTTTTGCTGCTGCCAAGCCTGACTGCTAGGCTAGGGCTGCCCTGAATCTTTTGAAGTAATTTACCTCCCTGAATCTTTTGAAGTAATTTACCTCCCTGCCAAGGAACCTTACCAAATCAGGGTATTAGGTGTCTGCACCTCTGTTAATCCCACTAATTCTTTCTTTCACTTCACCTCTGTTCATAAGCTGAGTCCAAAGTGCTGAGGGAGAGGGGACAGGGATAGGGAAAGCTGTGCAGATCCAGTTCATTTACCTATCAGTGCCAGCACTTTAAACAAAACTGTCTGTCATACATCCTGGCACCAAAGGACAGAGCAGGATCCTATCTGAATGTAATCACTTTCAGGAACTTCAGCAAATAACGAAGGGGTGACTAATACCAGGAGCCTCTTCTACAGTTCATTTGCTGTGTGCTCATTCTGAGGCATGCGAGGCAGATGAGAATGCACATCAAATGTTTTGATCTACGGAAGAACATTTTTCCTAATATTTTTTCAAAGATTTTTTTCCCCCTCAACTTTGTAATGTGACTCTGAAGATGGTCATGCCATATTTTTAAAGGAGACACTCTGTGTGTGTTTTTAGAGACCTTTTTGGAAAGGGGACAGAGGGTTGCATATTTTTTAACTCCAAAACCCAGATGTTCTTTAACAGAGAAAAATAGAATAACATACATTAATAGCTTGGAAAACAATGGCAATATTTAATTAACCTTTAGAAATGGCTAATCTTTGAATCTGCACGTGTCAGCTCATCTTTAGAACAGAGTGACTGTGTGTGCCTTTGCCAAAATCAACATGCTTGTTCGGTGGATTTCTTCCACTGGGGATTCACATGAAGAACAAAAAAAGTAAAAAAAAAAGAAAGAAAAAATAAATTTTTTTTTCAGTTGTTTGACTTGAAGCATTCATGTGATCCAGATGACCTCGTTGGGGTTGATGTAGCCTGGTGTGCCACAGATCCAAGATCTGCATGTTCAAGGCTTGGCTTTTAGCCCTTAGTTGTCGGACCAGACAGCCTGCAGGTCTTGTGGGACCATTAAAAGCTTCATTTTAGCAATGGGGCCGTTACCTCTTCATCACTGACTTTCCCTCTTTCTCTCTCTCTCTCTCTCCTTAGCTTGGCTGCCATCAGTGCTTATCTTCAGCAGACACTCTACCTGCCAAATCCTCTCCTTTTTAAATCCTTTAAGTAGAAATACAGACTGTGGGAGGGGAAAAGGGCCTGTGAATGTTTGACTCCTGCTGGAGCCCTCCGTTTCCCATCTGATTGGAGTTCCTCACTAAAATGGGCTGGGCTAGATCCCTCCTCCAGCTGGCTCCCGGGGCTGCAAGGTGCCTGCAGATCACGGAGTTTCTCAGCATGCAGGAGAGGTATCTGAAGCATAAGGCTCGTGGTGCATACGGGAGGAGTGGCAAGTACACCAGAAGGTGAAGAGATGGCTGGAAGCAACACTAATGCCCCTCCATCTGGAAAGATGAGTGCTGTTTAGTACGTCTGGAAAGCATTATTTCTGCAAATAGCTCAACCTCTTTCAGCTTAGAGGCAGGGATCCCAGCCTGCTGCCAAGCTCAGATCTCCCTGATGGCAATGTGGTAGGGGAGATGGTGAACAAGTGTACTAATGGCATAAAGCAGGAAAAAACAGCATCCAATACATCAGCTTAAGGTACATCAGGCATCTGCCCTTCTCCCAGAAGGCTGCCTGTGACTTCAAATTGCATTAAGACACACTTGTGTTTTATATCACGGGATCAACCCATATGATAAAAGTTTAATTGGGTGGGTGTGAACGGGAATTTAGAAGTCTCTCAACTGATTGTTCCCAGTGATTTAGCTTCACAAGGGAAATATGGGAAAGGATCGGCCCTAATCTCCTGGTGTCCCTGGATTTTTGTTTGAATTGTAGCCCTGCAAAAAACCAGCTTTGCGTGGTGCTCATCTGAAAGCACTGAGAGGTGCTGGTTCTTGATTCCAAACAAATGCCCAACCCAGGCTGTTCGTAACCTTGATTCTAATTCAGAAACCAGAGGGGATTGCTCAGCAAACCTCACCAGGCCTTCAGCTTTGTGGCAAAATCAAAATCAGTGTGTAAAGCTTTCCTCAAAAGATTTTAAACAGATGGAGATGCTGGTGCAAATTCTTTGTTTATCTCTTAACCACGTACAACTCACCAGTCCAAAAAATTATCAGAAATGCCCTCCTCATGTGAATTGCAAGGAGGACAATTTCCAAAGTGTGCAGTGCATCATCAGTGTGCAGCCTGTTTTCTAATGATATATATTCATGATCAATGTGGGATGCTGTGCGTGGTAATGAACAAGTTGTAATGCAGCTGATGTGTGAGGGTCTCGTTGTATTCTCCTGGGTCACTGTTGACCAGACACCTGATCTGTGCCAAGTTTGGATGAGACACGTGGTGTTCAAACCTCATGGAGGATTTCTGGAAAACATTGCTTTGGTTTATTTACAGCAGATTTGCACCCTGCAAAATGTTTTTTTCCCCCCATGAAATTCAACAGACGTTCTCATTTTAAACCAGAGGTTCAAAATTTATTGTAAAACTCTTGGATTGGACTCCAGACCCTTAAGGGCATTTTTGGAAAAGCAGTTTATTTTCAGACTTGAAAATAAAGGCAGAAACCACTTTCCAAGCAGCTCCAGCAGAATTTTGTCACAATTGTGATGGGTTTGTACATCACTTCACAGATCTGTGGATCTTTGCTTCAGAAATTTCTTTCTGGTGCTCCATTTCCAACGTGTCTTCTGTATGGAATGTCAGCCTGTTCTAGAACATTTGTTGAATTTTGTGCAACTTGAAGTACTCCCCATAGCTCATATGCTTAACTGTATGGAAGACTTAGTAGGTCAGGGCTGACATTTGTTTTCTTTTTAGAGGCTCCAAAATTAAGTTTAAAAATTGCCTATGATGATTTAAGATAACCGTATATGCAAACTTGTGCATTCACTGGTAGTATACTGCAGTTTTTACTGGAAGAAATAAAATGCAAGAAATTAGTTTATAAAGATAGCAACAATAAAATCTTTATAAGCCCATTTTCCTTGCTTTACAAAAAAGGACTTTACTTTTACTTTTGACATTCCCAGGTGTTTTACACAGTTTTTATGAATGTTGTTTCAAAACTATTTTCTTGTCAGCCTTTTTTGTTAGTGAGAGAGTAAAAATCTCCATAAGCATTTGGGGGATTTCAGTTTTCTTTTTTTCTTTCTCTTTTTTTCTTTTTTTTCTTTTTTTTTTTCTTTTCCTATCATACAAAGTAGAAAGTCCAAGAGCATTCTGGTAAAATATGATATAAAATTTCCAATAATAAAGAAAAATGACTGATGCATTTTGTGAAGAATTGTTTTTTGATAAAAAGGGTTCTTTTCAAGTGAAAAGGCATGTCGTGCAAAAAATTCAATTAGTTCTAGTTTCAAGATCCCTATGGGCCATATCCTGAATAGTTATTGAGACAAAGCTCCCATTGAAGTCACTGGGCATACTTCCTGATTAAAGCCTTCAGGACTAGGTCAACTGGGACTTTTGCCTGAGTAAGCACTTCAGGATTTGAGTGTAAACACAGCCATTGGGGAATAAATGGGTTAATACAGCAGCCTAATACATTCTCTGCCGTTGTAAAGTCTGCTTTATGTAAGGGATGTGGATCCCTCTTCCTCCTGGTGAGGATGGCAGACATTTTATTTTCCAGAACCCACTGTGCTGGTGCCCTTAACATTTGTGTCACCAAAGCTGTGTTGTCTGGTCCCAGTTTTTCCCTGTTCCCCTGCATCTCTCTCCTCAGAGAGTAACATTTCCCCCTCCTTCTCCCCAGCCCCCCCCCAGCCCCAACCCTGAGCCACTTTTTAATACAGTACTGAGGGAGGGATCCCCCTGCCCCCCTCCCAGCCAAGCCTGTTCCCCCATCCAGGCTGAGTTAGTCATGTCTGACTTCTCCTATTCACATTATGGCTACCCTTGTTGCTTTTTGGGTTTTGTTTTGCTTCCTTACTGTTGTTGTTTTTCAGCCAAAGCTGTCATTTATCATGAGAACAAGAGCAGCCATGTGTTGATTTTTCTGGATTCCTTTTGGACAGTGTCCCAGTGCTAATGAAGGCCCTTCCAAAGTGCTAAAGAGCTGGTGCCAAAATCAGTTACAGTGAAAACAATAGGGGAGTGGTGCACAGACAGCACATCCAGTGTGTGTGTGCGTGCATGCGTGTGTGAGTGCAGGGAGCACTTACAATTGTGATTTTGGTCCCCCTCCCTTAAGGATAATAAATTCGACTGAACTCAGGGGGCTCGAATTCACATTTGCTCAGAGTCTGAGGCACATTAGAAATAAAAGCGGGTGAAAAAATAGATGGTAGATGTTCACACATTATGTCCTGGCTGGTCTGGATAATAACACAAAAATCAATGTTGTACGTAAGCTGTGACAATGATGATGAAGCTTCTGCAAGAGTCATAGGACCTTGAAATTCAGGGCTTTATCTCTGCTTGTGGGTCATTTATGTTAAAACTTTTTTTTTTAAGGAATCCTGAAAATTTTTTTTTTTTTTGGGGTGTATTCTGAGGACACTTTTAAAATGATGCGAACTAATCTGCTTCTCAGACTTTATAAGCTGCTCCATTTGCAGTGCAAGCTAATTGCATGCTATCCTGTTAAGGTGCAGGACAGCGATGGAAACACACTTTTCCTGGGGCCACGAAGGTGAGTGGGACCGGGACAGAAACACGGTGAAAATCTCAGCAAGCTGCCTACAGAGCTCCCATCCAAATCTGCATTATAGACAACATACGAAGCGGTCAAACAGCACGGGTGCTGGGACTTTGAGAATTTTCGCCTCGTCGGGAGCTCAAAACCACTGCGTTTTCCTGTTATTATTCATCTTGGAGGATTTATGCATTTTATGAATCAGAAAACCGGGCAATTCTGCAGCCCATCCAGCGCTTTCCCCCAGCCCAGTTTCTAGCC
This sequence comes from Heliangelus exortis, assembly GCF_036169615.1. Taxonomy (NCBI): domain Eukaryota; kingdom Metazoa; phylum Chordata; class Aves; order Apodiformes; family Trochilidae; genus Heliangelus; species Heliangelus exortis. The sequence continues at coordinate 114,517,257 of NC_092423.1, forward strand.
TTGTGCTCCACCTACCGGCTACGGGCCCATCGCACCCAACACCGCTTTTGCCTCCTCACTTTCTGCCCAGCTAAATGGAGCCCGGGGCACAGGAACCGAAGGGGGGGAGGGAACTTTCTTTTTCCCCAGGGCCAGGGGTTCCGGCTGCCTCTGGACCTGGGGGCATCGCAGCCGCCGCAGCCTCCTCCGCGCTCCTGCCCCGGCGCTGCCTCCCCAGGGCTCCGCGGAGCACATGGCAGCCAAAAACACTCTTCAAGGAGTGTATAGACACCTAGATCTGCACAAACACACACACACAAACACATATGTATGTCTGTATATATGCATCTTGTGCCTGGCAGGGATCCAGCCACTTTTTTCTTATGCTTCTCCAGCACCCCGTTCCTCTTTATTAAACCCCAAATGATTCAATCAAAATGGTGTTTACCCAACATAGCTGGGAAGCAATACTTTCATTACCAGATGCCAATCTTTCCTGTGTGCATTTGAGTTGTGAGCAAGCCAGTTTAAGCAGTTTAGAAGCAGATGATGATGATTTGGAAAAGCCTTGCTGGGATAGTATCCACTAACACTGCTGTTTATTTTGAGTTTTGTTCCAAAATGTATGCATACATAGGATTTTGACAGAGTAGTCTCTATGGTTTGGACAAATCTGGTGAGTGTTTGAATTTACAGATCATTTTAATTCACACTCGCCATATAAGTATATATGCTTCAATAGATAAAGATATCCTCTAATTCATATTTAGTTTTAGATCCCCATTTAATGTTACTGTAACTCTGTACTTGATTTTCCAGTTTCTTGCCTGCATAGACATTACCTTCTGCAAGATTTTTTTAGACTCCATAGATTGTTAGGCCAGAAGGGTCATTATATTCCTCTGGTCTGATCTTCTGCCACACGATTTCACGCTGTGATTTCTTCATCTATGCAAGCACTTTGCAGCTGAGCTAAGTCATAGCTTATAGAAAGGTAGTAAAAATGCACACAGCTCTGTGTAGCATTCCTGTCTACCTATCTGCACTTTAATTATTCAAAGCATAGCATTCCACCAGAAGTTTCCAGCAATGTTCCCCCACCCATTCCCGGAGAGTTCCTTATTCCTCCTTGACAGCACTGAACTATCTGAGATGTAACATTTATGCACATAGAAACTTCAGGAGAGCTCTAATTTATCAGCTTTCACCCTCTTATTCAAGCATTTCAACAGAGCAACAGATGGTCCTTGCGGGCCATTTGCTGTGATTGGAATTGTAGTGTCCCAAAGAAGGGACTGGCTTTCTTATAGCTAAAAGTGAGTCTAAGTTTCCTTACCTAGTAAGAATTTCAAATGATGCCTGGATTTGCCTTGCTACAAAAGAAAACATGTTTTCCAGCAGTTAAAGTGTGAAATCTGCAAACTATAAAAATAATTTCTCACCATATGGACCATCATATCCTTATAATCACAGAGAACAGAAGTTTTGAAGACAAAGCATAGAAAAGTCCTCATTTTTGTCTCTTTACCTTTGTATCCTGAATTTGGGATGACTGAAATAGTAATTAATTTTAAAGTAGTCCCTCCTCTCATTATTTACTGATATAATTGGCACATTTAAACATTTATAGGAACTAGTTGCAATTGTGTACTCTATCAATGCGCCTTAGGAGAACAGGTATTACATGAACCAAAAGTTTTGTTTTAATAAAAAAAAAAAAAAAAAAAAGGATTAAATAAACCAGGTCCCCAAAAGATCTTGTTTTAATTATCTCCTTGATTATTGCAAACAGCTCCATTTTACTGACCAACACAGAATATTTCTGAAGGCCTAAATAAAGTTTATAACATGAAATTCATATTGCATACAAAATCCTCTGGACCAGCTCTTGTAGATGGGCTATAGTTCTACATGGAACAGGTTGCCCAGGGAGGTAGTTAAGGCTCCATCCCTGGAGATATTCAAGGTGAGGCTTGATGAGGCTCTGAGCAATCTGATCTAGTTGAGGATGTCCCTGCTTACTGTGGGGGGGTTGGACTAGACGACCTTTAGAGGTCCCTTCCAGCCCAACCCTTTTATGATTCTATGGCCATAGAGTATTCTTACTGGTCTGTAGACCTAAAAATGTGCTTTACTTGACTTACATCTGCTTCCAGGGAGTTCTGTGCCCAAAGATACTTTGAAACTTGGGTTCTAATTCACATGGTGAATATTCATATCTCTTAGGGAAATGAGAGTCAACCCCTTGATCCTTCATGACACTGGTTTTATATTTTTTTGGTAGTTCACTAACTAACATGAATTCTAGGGCATGGACATCTTTCTAGGGGACACTATCCAGAGAAAGTCCATAACTTGGATGCACAGCAATGTTTTGACCTTGACAAAAGGGTGAAGTTCAGGACTGACTCATACAGCACATGAGGTCTTCTGAAGAGTTTATCCTCTCCCTGTTCTATGTAAAACAGATTTCAAATCACTGGTAAAAGAGAATGTAACAGACATCTTCCTTCCTCCCCTCTAATGCCTCTGTGATTAGATATTCAGGGGACTTTCTCCTAGTATGGAAGATATAAATTTGAATCCTTTGTAGCTGTACTGGACTCTGAATCCCACCTGTAGCTTTCAGTCCTCAGCTGGGGCTGAGAAGAGGTTTTATTCACCACTTTTTAAAGTGTCTCAGATCTTTACATAGGCACAGCTATACCTAGACACTTGGAACCCATCCAGCCTTCTGATTCTGGTGATAAGCTTCATGCTACTGCCCATTCACGTCTGTCTGGTATTAGATGTACAATTTCACAGACCAAGCAAGAGGACAATTCAAGCCAGTGATCTACACCCATAGACCAGGACAAAGTCACATTGTGTGATGTCTGGTTCTGAGACATATGCAGAGCTCAACATAGGCAGGTCCATGGACAAGGTGAAACACACTGTGAGATTTTGGATGGAAAAGCTGTTATGGCATAAGGGAGATTACTGAGAGAAATATGCTGATTTAGCAAGACAGTAAAAGCGTGTGCTAATGGAGACAGTCTGGATTATGGAGGTAAAGCCTGTAATTTGTTTCTACAGTCATAAGGTGAACTCATACAGTAAACCTTTACTCCTTTATGTCCTACCATTTCGGGGAATTCATAACCCAGATTAGATGACAGACTCTCTTATCTAATGCAGAATGGTTAGATCCCTAAGAATAGGAAATACAGAAAGCAGAATGCTGAACAGGAGTCTGTAGGGATGAATCTATGGAAAATCCCAGTAGATTTTGCCTGTCCTTACCCTGGAAGGTTTTTGATTTCCCCATGTGCTCAGAAGTATTTGCTTTTTGGAAATTATTGTCTTCCTACAGCACTAAGATTCATCTTGGTCCAGATTTAAGCCAGATGGATCTGTGAATTCCACTGAGGAGTTTTTGGAGAATCATGAAGGGCTGGGTGTGCCTGAGACTGTGACTAGCTTTGGTCATGTTCATCTTTTACATGATGTCCTACCTACCACAAGGGCACGGCAAGAAAGTTCTTATCAGCCTTATGAGGATTGAAGGCAGGCTTAGAAGGGCATAATAAACATCAGACAATAGGGCACCTGATGTGACAGCACTTTCCATTCTTTTATCTTTTTTTTTTTTTCCTTCAAAGTTCAGTCTCTGTGCAGTTGTCTGTCTTTCCTAGAAGCCTGCCAGAACCTGTGAGTATGTTACTGAGAAGAAGCAGAGAAGCGGGTCAGGGGGGTGAGAGATAATGGGTGTATGTTGGGTGAGAGAGGTTCAGGTAGGTATAAAGAAAACCTTTTCCCCCCTGTGGACAATCAAGAAGTGAAACAAGTCACCCAGAGGTGGTCATCTCCATTTCTGGAGGTTTTCAAAACCAAACTGGACAAGGCTGTGAATTTTGAACCTATTCCGATCTAGTATCTGAGATGAGTTGAATCAGAAACTTCCTAAGGTCCCTTCATGAGATCCCGTGAATACATAATAAAGGTTTCTTCCCAGAGGAGAGAACACCTGTCTGGATGAGAAAACCCTGCCATGTTTGGTTTTTTTTTTTTCCAGGAGAAACCACTGCCATTTCTATGCTGTAGGCCTGAGGTAGACTCTGTCTTGTAATGGCCTGATGCTTAGGGCTTTTTCTTGGGATGTGAGTTTAATGCCTCTCAGGCTGAAAAGAACATAAAACCAAGTCTATTACTGGATGTAAATACTCGGCAATGGGCAACCAACAACCATGTTGCTTTCTTGTAATACAGTTGCAGGCAATAAAGCTGTAATATGCTGTAAGGTAGACCCACCTTTGTACATCCTTAGAGCAGATCTTAAATAGCTACTGCCTGTGCTCATGTGGTGGGTGGTCTTTTCTCAGTACCCTGAACTCATGGCCACAGGTCCTCTCTGGGGTTAGTGCCTGCCCTTTTCTCAAAAAACCTGAAACCTCTGCCTCATTTACACCTTGAATGTCACGGATAGAAACAGTCTTTCAGCCTAAAAGTATGCCAGAAGGATTATGTAGCAGCTCATCATAGCATCGTAGAATGATTTGAATTGGAAGGGACCTTAAAGATCATTTAGTTCCAATCCCCCTTCATGGGCAGGGACACCCCCTACAAGACCAGTTTGCTCAAAGCCCCATCCAACCTGGCCTTGGGATAGGGCAACCACAACTTCCCCGGAAAACTTGTTCCAGTGTCTCACTACCCTCATAGTGAAGATTTCCCTCCTAAAATCAGGATGTAGCCCTGTCTCCCATATGAATGCAAGTGAAATGCAGAGTGCAATGTCTTCAAGCAGGGCTGGCTGCAGGGGTGAGGAATCATAATTTAGGGCTTCATATGGGAAGTGGGAGGCAAGAAAGTTGTCCTTCAAAACAGGGTGAAAAAGTATTCATCCTCTTCTGAATGAGTAAATGCAAAGCCAAGGTATTGTGCCATTTTCTCTTCTACCCTTGTTGCACTAAGTCCTCTTGTAATCATCCTCTGGTCCTTGCAGACTTTCTTAGGGAGGTGGACAGGGAATTTTCCTGTGGCTGTGCAGCCCCCTTAGAAAGAATGGGGTATCTCAGATGCCTTGCCTCCAAGAGAACTAGGGTGGAAACTTGCAAATGCAAAGGCCTCGTAGGGAGTGGACTTCAGTGCCAAGCTTGGTCATTGTGTCCTCTGAGTGAATACGGGATCATGCTCTTTTTTTAAAAAATTCAAAACAATTCTTCAGTGGAGTCAAACTGCTGAAAGTCAATACACTGGAATACATGGACGTAGCTACTTCATTTCCCTTCTTTCAGTGCCCCTATATGTGCTGCTTGAGTGATATGGGAGGGATGAAACATTTTTCCAGGCAAGAGATGAACAGAACAAAGAAGGTTGATGGGGAGAGAAGGATAGCAATATAATTTATAAAAAGCCCTTAGAAGCAACAGCCTTAGCTTTCTACTGTCGTGGAGTATAGCTGAAAATAGCAGGTAATGGGACTGGTGTCCCTTTAAGAATTCTTGAGGTTACTAATGGATATAGGTCATGGTGACAGCCTTAAATAAACCTTCAGTAATAAACAAATCATTTTGAGTTTTCATAAGATTACAATCACTCGAAGGCTGCTCCAGTAGGGCTAAGAATGCGTGAAGGAAATGAGCATGATAGATCATATACATCATACTGTCATACCCCAAGAAAAGGACAAAAAAAAATCTTTCAAGGAGGCTCATACTGTATTCCTGATAAAAGCTGTTAAGAATGTGCATTAATATTAATCCTCTATTTTACAATAAGCTATTCACTGCCTCTACACAAAATCCAACATTGCATCAGAGGAAAATGAAAACAAAACTTAGGAAAAAAAGATCTTAGCAGGCTTAAGTATCCTGTTCCCAGGATTTGGAAGCTGAAAGTAGCAAGAGGGCTACAAGGTATCATCAGGTATCCAAAATCATTGTAAGAATAATTTGGAAGTCTATACATAACAGAAATTCCGTATCTCATTTTTCCTGTAGTATATTCCTTACGTACCACAGCTTTACGTTGGTTTCAGTTATTTACATTTAATTTAAATAGAGTTCATAGTTCTTACCTGTTCTAAAAGTGCTTCCATTTCAATAGGTTTAGTGTTTTCTTATGGTGAAGGACGACGTGCATTTAAAAAGAAATATTGCCTGTTCTTATTCGATGCTTCTGTATATCTTACTGTAATCAATGTTTGCACATTCTGTTCCTATTATGGCACTGAGAAAACTGGAGTTCAGCTGAAATGAGATGTGATTAAAATAAGATTTCCTTCTTTAGTAATAAAGCCTTCTCTAAATTGAGTGTCACTTCATTATTTACATAAGACACATACTGGAATACAAATGCCTCGTGGATTGTTTTTAAACCTTTGATACCTCCTTATAAATTCCTCCACCCTCCAAAATAGAGCATAAGAGTGAAAAGAGGTTTTGGTGTACAGCAGATAAGTAAAAGGACTCCTTGCTGAAAAAAAAAATGAGTTGAGATGTCTTCATGGATAATGGCCTGCCAATGATTGTAAATACAAGGTGACATCTTTAAAGATAAGGACATTCACAAATCGATTAGACAAATCAGTTAAGCAGTGCTATGCAGATATATAGCTATATTGGGACTAAAATATCCTACTGTATGGAACACATGGATGATTGCAAATATTGTAATGTTTTCTTCCTTGTGTCCATAAATAATAATAATCATAATAAACGTGCTCCTGCTGACAGCCTAAGCATCCCAGTAATGTGAATTGATTGTTAGCATTTTGCTTCAGAGATAGATTAATTAAAGCTGAATCATATGGCAATTCTTACAAAAGTACTTACATATGACATCTAAATTAATAACAAATGAATTAATCACAAGCATGGTAATTACAATTAATACCTAATGAATTAATAATGATAGATCATTTATGATTCATGCATATATATGCGTACATATATATACATATACACACACTCACATGAGCAGAGGATAGCACATTTGCTGCTGCCACATGGAAGAGTGAGATCTGTGAATTTTAGCTCTATATGAGGGTTCCTACTAGTTTTCAGTGAGCTTAGTGATGCATGATGCCTCCTGCTGAGGAAGATGGAGGCAGAGGAACCAGCTGCAAAACCATCCAGGTATGAGTGGTGGAGTCACTGCCAGAAAGCTGTGGTCCTTCTTCCCTGTATAACAAGAGAAGATACTGGCACAGAAGCGGGGACATGATTTTCATGCAGTTTCAAAGTCACTCTTGATGAACTTTGGATACTTTTCAAAGCTATGCGAATGGGATGTGGAAGCTGAGCACCTAAATGGTACTTGTGCTCCAGCAGCAGAGCTCTGTTGTGACTGCCTGGTTGTGCAAGGAGCCTCCTTTCAGTAGCAAGAGCCCTGAGTTCTCTTGTCATCTCTTCATCAGCCTCTACAGGTTATCACTACTGAGACTGAGGAGGTTTTCAGTGCTAGAAATGCTAATAGATACCACACAGGGACATGAATGAGGACCTGGAAGAGTTTGGCTCATCCCTGCTCTCCAGGTCACTTTTCACAGATACTTTTCTTTCCCACCACTTAAATTTCTTTTCCATCCATCACCTGACCTACTCCTCAACTCAGACTTTTAAAATCTAATCTAGGTCTTTTCATCTATCTTTGATTTCAAACTTTGTGAAAGTGCCTCCTTCTGCTACCACTTGATTTCCATTGAATCCTCCATCCCTTACTCTGCTATTGGTGTTTTGTGGCTGTAGCTGAAGTTTTGTTTTTTTTTTTACTATTTTCACCTTCACCAGTCTTTGACTTCCAAGTTACCAATGATAACTCAAATAATCAATTTTTCATTGATTATTCTCTCCTCAGACATATTTTACCATGCTGCCCCCCTTCTCGACCTCCCCTTTATAACCAGTCCTTCAGTGACTGTTATTTTGTCTCTATCTTTAGTCTGTTCTCATTTTCATCATGGTAATCCTTGGCACCCCATTTCCCTGTCTAAAGTGGTAGCTCATATCCCCATCTTCTCCTTGACTCACTGCCTGGACATTCTGTTTCTAGTCTTCTTCCAGGGCTCTGACGTTGCTTTGATGTCTTCATCAACTCAAACTCAGCTTTATATCAACTGGATTCCATTTTTATCTTTCATTTTCCTTCCTTCTCCATTACCAGGATGAATTTCCCAGGCTTCTTGGCAAATTGACACAACTGAGCTCTCAACACATGATCATGATACTGTCTAGACCTTATCTTAATGGGACTGAGAACAGCCTAAATGCTGTTCCTGGCTGTAAGCATCTACTCTGCATTTCAGGAACAAACCTCATGCCTGTCACCAGGATAGGTTCTTCAGCTTAAGAGTCTAGCTCTGGAAGTGGTACTTTCTCTGCCCAATTCTTTGCACCAGTTATTATGTCTCCTTGTATCCCACTGAAGGATTATCAGTCTTCATCTAGTTTACATTTTGTTTCTTCAAGGGCACATGACAGATGCAGGTAAAAAAAAAATCTCTGCATATGCAAACACATGCACAGTTTGCTTAAGAGTCTAACACTTGACTGATCTTTCTTAAATAATGCAAGAAGCCTGTGCATCTAGGTAAGGTTAACAAAACCATAAAGCCTCCATGCATTTCTGCTACCTTGGTTTCCTCCTTGTTCCAGATGCAGTCTTCAGGCTCCATTCAGAGCCATTTAAGAACATAGAAAATATTTTCTCTGCAGCACTGAATTGTCTTTTAAACCAAAAGTTTCATTCATCTCACTTTAGTACAGTTGGTCTTGTCAATAAAGAGGGTCTCCCTGTTACAAAGGCAAATCTATTTGTTCCCTTCTCCTGCTTCAAACCCTCTCTCTCTGCCACCTCAGTGAATCCCTTCTCTGTGTGTGTGTGTGTGTGTTCCAATACCTGATTCCTTTGTTTTGCCACTGGCTCTTCTTTCCTCTCCACTTCACCTGCAGACTAGCTGGCGTGAAGTGCTTCTCCTTGCTTCTGCTGACCCCCTCAGCATTGTCTGTTTAGAGTAGAGACGTGAAGATCTCTATTATAGCCAGTCAGGGAAAGACATGCTTATGGCCTTGTGAGTCAATACACAGTGGCATTCAATGATACAATAGTTTTCATAGGAATAATTTCATCATATCGAACACAACTGTGAATTTACACTTGAAATCTTTGACCCATTTTTCATCTGCTCTTTCTCTCATTCCCCACCCATCGATACACTTGGCTGACGCTCAGCAGAAAAGACAGAGTGGTAACCCAATTCTTTCTCCTCCAGCCTTCATGTGATACCTTTGCACAGTTGTACAGCCTGGGACACCCTAGTCGCTCAAATCAGTGCTCCTTATTCAGCTTCAATCTGGACAAAAATGTGTTTACCATCTGGCAAATTATCTTCCGAGCCTACCACACCCACATAGAAAACGGGAAAGGAGCTCAAAAGGTCATCAGGCCTATCACTTGCCCCGGGGCAGGATCAGCCACATCTACAACATTCCCAACAGATGTTTGTCTAACTTGTCCTTAAAACCTTCAAATATGGAGATTTTCTGAGCTCCTCATGCGGTGCTCAATTCTCCTTGCAAATTCTTAATGATCCTCAATGTCCTGAGCTCTTCAATTACAACCTCTCACATTGCCCCATTAAATTCAACCTGCTTATCTGCTCCTTCAAAGGCTCTGCACAGCTCTGGCTCCATCTGTCCCTAGTTCTTTATGAGAGAGTCTTCACAGGGTGTCTGGGTGCCTTTGCCCTCTTACTGATTAGCTCTTTAGGCTGCATATCTCTCCTCACTTCCATTCTGCACCCAGCCATCTCCCCTAACTCCATCTGTCTGGCATCCCTTTGGCCAAAAAAAATTGCTTCATCAAGGTTTTCATTTTCACTTTCAGGAACTTTCCCCTTAAACTCTTTTCTTTTGTGAAGAAGCAGACTCAAGTCCACTAAAAAATGTGCTTTTTAAAGGAAACAACCCCACCTCTCCCAGCCCAGAAGTTACCACTCAGTCTGCCACGCCGTGCACCCAGCCAAGTGAAGGGTTTTGTTTGCCTTCATTAGCCTGTAAACTCATTTTGGGTGGGGCTGTTTTCTGCCCTTTGTTCTCCACTGTGTTGAATGTGCTGACAGGGCTGAGCTCTTGATAATTAATAGCACAAACAAAGCTTTAAAAGGGACGGATCAAAGGAAGGAGAAAGGGAAGGCTGAGAGAATATAAGTTTTTGTTTAAAGCAGCAAGGAAGCTTCAGGATAAATCTCTCCTGTCGGGATGTTTTGAACACCTGTTAGGAAGAGGTTATGGATAAGGCTGTAAAGCAATCTTAACGAAGGTGATCTTTGCGTCTCCCTAAAATGATCAGAAAAATATTCAGTTAGTGTAACAGGTTGACACTTTACATAAATAAATTTGGAGCAAGGGAGACAACCAGTAAATGAATGAACCTTGGAAAGCAGAGAAGAGTCAAATAGAAGGAAGAAAAAGCAGCACAGACCCTTTACCAGAAGCTTTTGCCTTGGTGTGGACATTCAAGCTTGCCTGCATGTGTCCACTCTGCTGTATTTCTCTTGAGCTGTTGAAGTGGGTCCAGGGAAGGTCCACAAAGATGATCAGAGGGCTGGAGCAACAATCCTATGGAGATAGGATGGGAGAGATGGAGTTGTTCAGCCTGGAGAAGAGAAGGATCCAGGGAAATCTTATAGCAACCTTCGAGTATTCTGAATGGGGCTTCCAGGAAATCTGGGGAGACATTTTTATTAGGGCATGTAGTGATAGGATGAGGGGTAATGGTTTTAAACTGGAAGAGAGTAGATTTATGGTGTGTGCCGGTTCCTCTGTGTGGAATTGCTAAGCAAACACAGGCAGTGCTGACTGTACAGGGAGGAAACCTCATGTCACCCCTCTACATGCAGCAGACCCAAGGTGGTATGAGAAAGCAAAGACAGGAGCTGGTGCAAGGCTGGTGATGGAGGGACAGCATGGAACATGGTATAGAGCTTTCTGGTGGTGTTCAGAGGCTGATATCATACTCTGGTGAGTGGATCACACTGACTGCAGCCATGAGGGTTTCTGATCCTTATGCAGCACCACTGATGACAGAACAGGAGCATAAGGGCAAAATGGCTCAAAAAGGTCTGTCCTATTAATATGGGGAGGTGAGGGGCAGGACCTCCAAGAAACTGTGCAAGGAGTTAACTCCACTTCTTCAGTGCTAGGACACTTCAGACCTGACACCCTCAGAAAGTCCTGAGGCAAATTTCCATCATCCTCTGTCAGCAAATTACACTGCACCACACCACTGCAAATGTTTTGCTGATTGGGCTACCATGGGCCAACCAGATGTCAGTGCTGTGGTGATAGAAGAGCATGAAGTCTATTATTGCTGCTTTTCCCACCAAAGTTATGTTTACCACAGAAGTAATAAAACATTCAAATTGTGCTGGGAACATCTGTGTGATCGAATTGAAACTGACAGAAAATACTACTTGGCTATTATCCAGTCTTTGGGCAACCAACAACATCAGTGTGGGGTATGCCTGTTGGTTATAGGGTGGTAAGGTCTTCTGGAGTTAACTTGGGTAGTCAGGAAGAGTAGGATTATGTCACAGTAACACAAATATTAATGGTGTGTTTGCCTTCCTGCTATTCAAGTGACCCATCTTTTGTGTTGGTTCTTGAAGGTGGAGCTGAAAGAAAGAACACTTGGGAAAACGTGTCTGCACTCACCTCAGTTCCCTGGGAATATGGAGCTGGATGACTGGAGATGAGATGTCCTGCATGCACACCTAACTTCCACCCTCCTGTCTCTATTATTAGTTATTAGCACTTATTAGGGCCTGCATTGCGGGGCATGACAGGTGGATCAAGAAAGAATAGGGAGCTTCCAACAGGAGCAGGAGGACTTAGGTGGTTCCCAGGCCTGATACAGGCAATCAGAGAGTGCACCTCCCATCACAGAAGCTGTGTCAGGAAAGCAAGGATGTTGCTTTGCAAGGGAAGAAGCAATTTGAGGAAGTGCTGTAGTACACACATCAATCTGTCTATTTGCTATTATTATTATTAAAATGTATTAAAATTTTTACTTTGAACTTCCTGCCTCTGTATTCTTTTTTTTTAAAGAATCACATAAGGTCAGTAAATTGTGTAAGTGAGTGGGTTGTACAAACACAGACATTCCTGCTGTCGTGATAGAAAGGGTGCAAGTGTTAATACAAGCAGAAAGTTGAATGGGCAAGGACAAATGGCAGACAATGCCAGAGAGGACAGTGCCAGCTCCTGCTGGATCCCCCAGACTCTGGCACCTGTGGGACCAGGTGAGCAGGGCCTGCCTGGCCACCTTTGCTTCCCTCCCAGGGGTTCACTGACCCACCAGACTAGGTGGTGGCAAAAGATTTCAGTCCTTGCTTTGCCTACAGCAGGTGATAAAAGCAACCCAGAACCAAGCAACTATTTTCCTCCTGGCTCTCAAGATTATTTGGAAGATGTTTTTCCAATAGGACTGGAAAAACCCTTTTGGGTTTAACTTAAACTGCATTTCAGATAAAGATCTTTTTATATTGATCAGAACTTTCTTCTCTGTATTTTCTAGGAAAAAAACCCCTAATTTTCTTTGTGTGAAAACAATTTGCTTTCAAATTAGTTTCTATTTGATACTTAAAAATGTACTAAGGCATGATTTTAACTTCAAATTATTCACATGGCTCAAAAAATTTTGTTTTGTTAGGGAGAATGACAAATTATTTAGAATAATAACATGTATCCCTCTAGTCAGAACTTAAAGTCTTTTAACCAAATTTTGCTCATACTTGTCTGCCAAGTGGATGTGTTAGTACTAATGTTAATGGGAAGCCTAGGTTTAATTTGTGTCACCATTTGAGTAACCAAGTCCATATTCATGGTGCAGGATTGCACCGTATATCTGAGTTAAAGACTTCTGCTCCTGGGTAAGAAGAGTTTAAAGACAATCTGGCTTACAGTATAACTGAAGAGATGTTGTGTTCCCAAAAGGCTGGGGAGGGGAAAGTGCAGAGAAGCACTGGAAAAGAGAGGAAGAGAGGGAGGCAGGGAGGGAAGGAAGGAGGGAGAAGATATGTGCATTAGGGAAATTACCAATAGGGTGATTGGAAAAGGATTAATTACAGCAGTAGCAGCATAGCAAAGACAAAAGAATGGATAATGCCTGATGGCCATATAAGGTGGATATGTGAAAATGAATGAGATCAAATATCAAGGTCTTAAAGACACGGTGGTGTCAACCTGTGGCACTCAGCTGACATCAGTGATATGTAGTCTACACTACATCAGTAGTGTAAACTCCAGGTTTACACTACTTTCAGTGAGAGGAATCCTCTTATTCATTGACTTGGACCTGATGTTGCACTCATTGCCCAGGTGAGTCTGAGGGCTCTCTTTGGAGGATGGAGGAATTCTCAGAGTCAGTACCCCTGAGGATCAATTTCTGAAAATTATGAAATTGTCTAAGTCATATTTGGCTGTGTATGTGATTTCAGCCTGTTGAAAGATGTATTCTTCTCCAGTTCTAGTGAATTATCTTTGTGGTTTTGTCCATACCTGCTAAACAATAGTTTCCTAGCCATGTGCTCCTGGAGAACATCCGTGCAAATGTTGAGGGCCTGATGTAATCACCAGAACAGTGTACTCCAGTCAGTGAGCCACATTCCAAGTGGGTTTCATGAAGTTAAATACAAAAGGAGCTCTGAGTTCAAAGGATGGCTGCTCCTCTAATTAACAGTATCTCCGATGTTGCACTGCACATTCAAATTACATGTATGCCTACAGTTCACCAGAGCATCCTCCCTTCCTTCACGCAGCTGATTAAGGATTCTTATGCACACACATTTGAAGCTTGAGGAATTTCATTTCTGATGATAATTTTCTTTATCTCTGCTGGCAGGGAGGGAGTGCCTCTTTGTCCAGGGCAGAACATGGCAAGAGAGAAGGTAGAGCTGCGGGTGGCTGCTTACACCACCCATGCATGTTAGAGAAGTCCTGAGGGACACCCTACCTGGCACTGCAGCAGCCTGTGAAGCTGGATTTCAGGAAGGCCCATTATGCCCACCTGGGGACACGCTGGGATGAAGGATGGAGGGAGGGAGGGAAGGAACAACAAAGATGATGGTGTTGGGTTTCCACACCCTGAAGGGGTTTAGGATTGTTGCGCTGCCATCTGGGCTCAGTTGCTAAGTGCAGAGCAGTCACAGCATGCTCTGAGCACCCAACACAGCTCTGCATTTGCAGCTTGAACCTTCTGAAAGGGAACATGAGAACACTTCCCTCCATGTTACTCTACCTTCCAGACCAAGTCTTCAGGCTGCATCTTTTGAACAGTGTTTACAATGTTTTCACACTACTCAGTTTTCCCCAGGGCTTAAGATTTTCTGTAGGTTTTATGCCTCTATGCAAGTCTGAATTTTATCTACAAGTGCATAACTTTACTTGAAGTCCACCAGACTACAAACCCTACTCTTAGATGGCCTGAGGCATATCCACAGGCATCTGCAGAAGTTCAGAGGGAAGATCCAATTCTGCCCAAAGAGGCAAATGAAAAGTCAAAGACTGAAAGATGAGATATTTTCTTTTTTATTCCTTAGAACACAAAGAGTTATTTATTTGAAAGACTGTCTGAGTGTTATTGTAATTAGTTTCACAATGGGTGTCTGACTGTTCCAGTCTGGATCAGGGGCCTCTTGTCCTCTTGTTCTAGCCACTAATCTTGTCACTGTGACCTTTGGTTCATTTAATACCTGGTTATATTAGTCTGATGCTCTTTTTTTTTCCTTTTTTTTTTTTTCTTTTTTCTTTTTTCTTTCCTAAAGATAAATTTACATTTCAGAGTCCATTCACATGTGCTAACCTAGTTATTATCCAGTTTCACTCTTCATGAACTTCCTGCCCACAGGCATTTTCTGTAAATTGCTCTAATATGATAACTGGAAATCCTTTTACTATCTCGAAACAGGAAATAAACATCCTGTTGTGAGAAGAGAATTAGAATTATGCATGATGCTTCTTTTGTAATTTACTCAATCTTGATAACATAGACTATGTAGGAGAGACTCCTAGGGCATCAAGCAAAGATGACCAGCTGTAAATCAACCCCGAGGGAAGAGTTTGCTGAATCCCTGTTGAACAGCACTTCGATCATTCTTGCTCAGCTTGAGTGTTAGTAATCTTTTGCCTTTGAGACTGATGGGGAATTAGTGAGATTAGAAAATATTTAGAAATTCAACAGATCTTCTGAGTCTGCATTTTGGCGATTTTCAGATGAAAGCTCAAATAATTTGTACTTTCTGTCACCTACTGCTATATATTTGGAAGACATTTCCTGAAATGTCTCAAGTGTCTGCCTGCCAAATGTACCTAGGGTAGTGTTTTGTGAGATGGAGATTGCCTTTTCATCAGTGGGCAGCAAAGTCCTCGGTATCTGAGATCTTGAGGTATGTATTCTGCTTCTCATCCTTATATTCCCTAATTGTTCCTCTTCTCAGTCTTCCTAAATCTGCATTTGTTTTTCTCTGTTGGAATGACTGATATAGAATATATTTTCTCCAAGAGCATTTTTCCCTTTGTTTTTCACTTAGTTTAGGTTTTTTTTTTCACTTTCTTTTCAATCACATATATTAACATAAGATATTGCTGGTAGTGTTATGAAGATACTCTTATTTTTGGTGTCAATAGGAATTTTAAAGAATTGCTTCTCATTTTACACATCTTACATGCCAAGTTAGTGATGAACTTTATTTAAAAGAGGAAAGAGCCAGCCACATTACTTAAGTTTAAAAAGTGTCTTGATGATGATTTGTGGAAGAAGGATGTTACAGTATCTCAAAGTTGCATAAAATCAGAGAAATTACCACTAATGTCAATGTTTGAATTTCTACTCTCATTTCTGAGAAATCTTTGGGACAAAACATTATGGAAAATGATCTTTGTTTGTTATTCCTTTCTGAGTGATGCTACACAATTATTTATGAATTTGGAGTTCTTTGCTATACTAATCATAATATTATGAGAGAAATAATTCCAGTCTGGCATACATTTATAAACACTGTTGAAATATTTAAGTACTTACAACAGCTGTAGGACTGATTTCTTTGACCCTTTCTTTCTATGCATGCATCATGTTTGTAGTAGCTTTATTTCTTGTTTTCAGTAGTTTGATAGAAGCAGCTTTCAGAAGAATAAGAAATAAATGAATGACAGTGCACTTACACAAGGTAGTATTTGAACCTGGAGAAGAGATTATTGGTCTGATTTATTCAGATGCTGCTAGTCAAACTGGTTTAAAATGATTTATTTTAACTTGTGGTTTTTTAGCCTTTGAAGGGTCCTTCAGGTGAACACTGAGGTTTCTCATATAATACTCTACTACTTCATCCTCCCCCCATTTTAAGAATACAGTTTAAGTGTTTTACCCAGACATATTTTTCTGAGAAGAGGTTGGTGGTTAAAGGATAGATTGGTGAGTCAGATATATGGGTTTCTAATCTGCTGTCTGCTTTTGAGTCATTCAACTTTGTCAACCCTGATGAGTCCAGGCAATCACATCCCCTCCTTCACCCCCACACCAAGTTGGCCACATGTGGATTTGCACTGAAGCAGCTGCATTTTTGTGGTGCTAAACCCAAACAACTATATCCTGCCTCTTAGCAGGGCTTATTACAAGCTTGTAACCAAAGCTTTGATTTCACAAGCCATGCACTGAAATGTGCATCCATCCCAAAACCTGCAAGACATGCCACATACCTTGGGGAGCAGGAGCTCTGGGAACACTTCATAGCAGGGAGGCAGTGATGACTTATCTCCCAACTCAGTTGCCAAAGGGAACGGGTCTGGGCATTTGTCTCGTTCCCAAGGCAACTGAGCAATATTGACTTTATTATCCTTTGATGATTTGCTTATTGCCACAGCTGGGAACTCGGATTACTCGGAAGTTGCCATAGCTGTAGGGTCTTGCTGCTGATCATGAGTGCAAAACACACTTGAACTGATCAAGAACCACAGCTGGGCCACTTTGAAATTATTACCTTGGACTTGTGCCTTCCGTGCTCCTGGGTTGAGCTGCTTCCTGTCCATCAGAAGACAAGCAAAGCAGATGTACAACTGTCAGCACCTGTAGGCCTCTCAGCTCTGAAATCAGGCAAGCTACCAACCTCCTCCTTCCAGCACTGTCTTGTAAAAGAGGTTTCTTACACATCAGGAATTTATGATTCCTGGTCTTTATTTCCTTCTTCTGTGCTTGAACGTATTCTTCAGTTATTCTCAGAAATTACTACAACTGCAACATGCTGGCATCTTTAAAAGTGGTTAAAGAAAAAATGTGTCTGCCTTGAAGACTTTTCTGATAAGGCCTCAGTTCTGCATATTGATGTAAACTGGCGTGTCCGAACATCTCTCCAGAATGTCAGACTTGTTCTTCCTTGAGTATGTTTGTCATTTTAAACAACAAAGTATTGTCAGCATAAGTTTGCTTTGCTCTTTGTGTAAGTGCATAGATGAACACTCCCTTTGAGTTCACTGGGGTTGAGGTTTCATTTGTATAGTTATGAACCTCCGAAAAGTTTCTGCAGCTTAGTGTGCATATTGTCACTGTAGAAGTGTTAGGTTAATTTTGATATTGTATTGACTTATTAAATGCTGCTGCCTTCCTTTGGATTTAGTATTTGCAGCTATTTGCACAGCAACTGTTTTCACCAGTGTGCTCTGGGGCTTGCTTTTGCAGTGTGGAGGGTGATGAGATCAGTCACAGTTTGGAAATCTCTGTAGCTTCTGCATTCATCTGGATGGGCCAAGGGTGAAGCTTTCTCCCATGCTCTGAAATTCTCTGAATTAGTGCTCTTTCATTTTCACTTTTGCACCCTTTTTGCAGTTGTTGGAACCCTGTCATCTTCAGCTCTCACACCACTTGCAAGTGGAATGTACTCTCATACATTCCATTTCAGCTTTTGTAGCTTCACTGCTGAGAAAGAAATGGCATCCTCCAACACAGCTGTAGGCACCAGCAGGAGAAAGTGCTGATTTCTGGCTAAAGTAGAGTAAAGCAATCCCAGCTGTTCAGCAGGCTGATATTGCAAAAGAATCAGTCTTATTTCTTGAAAACAGTTAGTGCTACAACCCAGCAAATGGGGATGAGTGTAGCAACATTGACTTGAAGGGAGAAATACGGATGGATTCCATCTTAATGTCTGGTCCACTCACACTGTAGGTAAAGCCTATTTAAATACTTACATCGTAATGACATTAAATAATGACATCTACAAAAAACCCAACACAAAATTTGCTACCTTCCCCGAGAAAGTCCCCTTTTCTCCCAGCTCACAACTAATTCTAAGTCTCATTTTCTCTCAAATAGGATTGAGAAGAAAAATGTATTCTCTTCATTTACTGTGAAGTGGTTAAAAAATGTTACATCTCTGTAAGCATCTCTGCTCACTTTTGCACGAGACCAATGCTGCTCACTGCTTGGACCATGTCCTGTGTTGTAGGAAGCTGCTGGAGGTTCATTCCTTCCATTCATGGAAGAGTCCTGGGATTTTGCAAGAGGAGGACGTAAGTCTTCTTGGTCACAGAAAGAGTATCTGCTGCTGCTGGTTCCAAAGTATTAATACATGCATCAGAAGTAAGTGTCTGAAGTTTTAGGAAGAACTCTGTTTCACTTCATTTCTTCCTGTAATTTCAGAAAATTCCTCAATAGCATTCATCATCTGAAGTTTTGGATCATGGGCTGCATACTTATTGAGTCACTTAAGAAAATTATTGTGAATTCCAGGAATATAGGGAAATGAAGATTTGGATGTGAAGAACATAAGTCTGTGGCCAAGTTTCAAAGGGCTTTAGATGAAGAAAAGCATAGACAGGTCCCTATTCTTATTTTCAGTTTAATGGACACAAACACACATGTGTTGGCTTCCAAAGGCTCAATCTCATAAAGCAGGCAATTGCTATGAGTACCTAAACCATAAATGCATAAACAGGAAAATGAGAAAGCAAGCACAAAGCAGGCACCAGAAGTTCAAGGCAAAAATAGTAGAAAATTCAGTAGGGAAGAAAAATGCTCTAAGTAGAAATGCACCAACTGAACAAAAGGAAACTTTGTGGATTTCAGGTATAAAGCCTAACCTAGATATGGTTTGAATCTACTTATTAGCTGGTAGAATTCTCAATAATGATGCAGAATAGGCAGAAGTGTTCAATCAATACTTCTGTTCAGTATTTGGGGAAAAGCCAGGTTCTTCAGGACACAATGATGATGAAATGCTTTCCATTCTAGCAGTAACTAAGGGAATGTGTTAAACAGCAGATACTGAAGTTAGATACATTAAAATTAGTGGGTCTGGATCATTTGCATCCAAGATTTTAAGATCGATAGTCAAGGAGCACTACAGACCATTAATTTTGATTTTTAACAAGCTGTGGAGCATTGGGGATGTTCCAGAGGACTACAAGAGGGCTAATGTTGTGCCAATACTTAAAAAAGGTAGATGCAGTGACCCGAGTAATTATAGGCCTGTCAGCTTGCCTTCGATCCCAGGCAAAATAATGGAATGGCTGATAGCGTGCTTGAGTAATAAGGAATTAAAAGAAGGTAATAGAATTAATGACAATCAAGCTGGTTCTTGTCAAACTAACTTGATATAATTTTAAATCAAATTTCAAATAGGGTGATTTAATTTACTGTTTGTATGCCATAGATTTCGCCTCTTTTAAGATGTTTGTGTGGCTTGACATTTGATTATTCAAATAGAAGCCAGCTCTGCAAACAGAGAAGTTAGGAGTAGTTTAGGCATCTGAATAGAAAATGGCAATCCTGAAAGCTCAGCTCCATGGCTGCCCAGAACTGCCTTAATCTCCTCAGTTTTCAGCTGGAGAAGTTTCCAAGGCAACTGAGGTTCTGCTTTTTTGCACTCCCAGAAGACACCTCAGTCCTGACAGGGTTGAGCAGTTCAGTATCAATGTCATAACTATACATTTGTCTGCCTGTTTCCTGTACAGAGTTTGGTCCAAGGAGTGTGCTTGTGGCAGACTTGAAGGATCAGCCTATCCACAAAATGCAAAAGCAGGTTCAGCCTTTCCTTAACACATGACCACAGGAAAAGGTCTTTTATTTAATTACTCAGTGGTTAGAGCACTCACTTGCCCGGGTTAGAAAAAATCAAGATTGAATTCTTTGCTCACTTGAAAATATTTCAAATCCACTTACCTTACTGGACCTCACCAATTATCGGTGTATGGTGATGATGGAGAAAGGAAGGTCTGAATACACATTAGCAGGGGCAACAATCCTGACTGAAGTCAAGTTACAATCACAACTGCTCTCATCATGAAGTGCAATGAATCTTGAGAATAAGTTCTGTAAAGAAGAGCTATGTCAAGAAAAGTGGAGAACCTCATGTGACTAAATTATCCTAGAGGTGCAAATAAGGACAATAAGGTTATCCTGGGTCCACACACAGTCAGTTTAAACCCCTTCAGAACCCAAGACAGATATCCAAAATCTTTGGGATGAATGCCTGTATTCAGATTCTTTCCTCACTGGATAGTTAGGTGAGCTGAATTAGTTAAAGTGAGGAAGTAGATGTACATCGACCAGAGATGGCTCTTGATGGCTCAGCAAGCATAACAGCCAGTGGTGGAAGCATCATTCTAGTAGTGGGATAAGAGTCTAAAATCAAGTAAGGAATAAACCACCAGCTTTTATCAGTGGAGATTACTTATCAATTGTTTACCAAAAACTACCTTTGATTTGGGGAATTTAATTTTTTTTACATTCAGCATATTTATAAATTGATCCTAAAATCTGTTATTTTGCCTATTGTAGCCGGTGAAACAGGAATTAATTCTGGGAGCTCCCAGGGCTTGTCTTGTACAGAGTGTCATGACCAGATGATCACTGTGGTTCCCTCTGGTTTTGAAAGATCCAGGAAAAAGCGCTGAGGACAAACAAACTGAAAACCGAAGCCCATGCAGTAAGAAGCTTTCCCTGCCCAGGAAAGCAGATAATCTAAATAGACAAGACAGACTGGGGTGAGAAAAAGGATGTGTTATCTCTGTTTCACAGATGGGAAACAGAGGCACAGAGAGATTAAGTGATTTACACAAGGTTTGTGTCAGAGCCAGGAATGGGAGCCAGATCTCCTGAATTCTGTGTCACTACCTTAACAACAAGACCATCTCTTTTCTGCCTCTTGCAGTAGCCTTGAGAAGGAAAGACCTGCACCATCTTATACACAAATTTCATCATTGCTTACAGAGTAATCTGATAAAATGCTTTACATGTAGCATACATTTGGTGTTCTGTTTTCTTTTCTGTCAGACTGACTCCTTTTTCCTTCCTTCATCTTTCCTTTTGTCCTTCCTTTCCTTTGTTTTCAGTGTCTCTGGCAGAAGGACATTGGTGTCAGTTATACTAGGAAGACAGTACCACTATCTCTGAAACAGCATATTAAGACAATCAAACTTTTCAATGTACATTCAGAAGTGTACCAGGCATACCTGGGTACCTGTCTTCAAAGGCTGGGCTAGCAAATATAAATAGAAGAAAAATTAGAAAAAAAGGCATTTGAGATTTTGCCCATTTTATTGTGACCGAATCTGATTACAGTTCCAAGAGAGTCAGGAATGACCTCAACAGGGTTTGCTTAGCTGAGCTGGCAAGCTTCAGTTATGTCTAAATCCTTAAATCTTTTCTTCTGTATCTCTCGTTTCACACATGGTTTTGGCTCCCATTTTCTAAGCCCCTTTGGGTAAAAAACATTCCATTTTTGATCCTGATAGCAGGATCCTGAGGTGGGATAGGACCTTGGACAAAAGCTGTAAATACCCATCCTGTTTCTATGGAGGTCCTGAGAGTGCCAGTTTCCCTCCTGATCTATGAAATTCTTGGAATAAGGTCTTCTTCCAAGACTCAAGCTTGGAAGATGCAGGAAGAAAAACATGTAATAATGTTGTTCAGATACAGAACAGAGGAGTATCTGAGATGGTGTCAAAACACTTCCAGTGTGGCTACAGCTACAGGAGGTTCAGCCACGGCTGGCTAGGGGAGGACAGTTTGCCCCAGGGCCCTGTGTTATGAGAGGTTAGAGAGGGCCCTGGCTAATTGCCTAATGATACACAGGAGGTCATAACCTCCACCTTTGCCCTGAGTCCCCTGGAGCTGCTGCTATTGCTCGGCCAGGCACTGAGGCCACCTCTGCAGCCTGGAGGACAATGGCCAACAATGGTGCTCAGCATTTTATTTTGGGACAGACTATCAAAGGCCATGCATAGCAGCTGAGATTTGGATTAAGCAGGGTGCAGATTGCAGGGCAGAGCCTTACTTGCCTGTACAGCAAAGGTGACCCGGGTTGATAGGGGTTGCTTTGGGATCTGCTGCGTCATAAAATATTCTGGTCAAAACTCAGAGAACTTGAACCTCTTTCCAGCTAGATGTGTGTTGGGAATAGGTTGCCAGAATCAGGTTATCCTCCTATTAAGTGAGGCATAAAGGATAGTGCTGTGGGAATTACAATGCCTTTTTATGGAAAGATCAATGGCACGTCCCCAGCTAGAATGCTGGTTTTAGGTAAGAGTAGTTTCACCTTTGAAAGGATTATATGGTTGACATATTTTTAAGACCAGAGAAGAGTAACAAAACCTGTAATGAAGAGCTATTGGAAACACTTTGACAAGAAGATATGGATGACTGAATAGTGGAAGGTGGCAAGAAAGAGACATCACTACAATATATAAAATTATAGATGGTGCTGACGGGTCATGTGGTCACTCCTGTGTACCCTCTCTTGCAATAAATATCAGAGATACACTCAGAAATAAAAGCAACAGGTTGAAATCTAAACCAGCAAATGCTTTTTTAACACAGTGTCTCTGCCATGGCCTTGAGAAAATACTGAGGTAAAGAGCTTAGGAGGATTAACAAATGTTAGACATTGCAATCAATACCACCTACATCTACAGTTAAACTATCCAGGGTAAAAGTTAATCTATTAACTCATATTTTAATGTAATGTTATTTTAATAACCTGAATCCCTGCTTCAGGGCTTGCGACATCGAGTGCTTCCCACTCGCGGTGAAACTTGACTGCTGGGCATGTTTTTGGATGGACATTTGTCCTTTGCAGGGGGAGGGAAGGAGTGTTTCTCTGGCATGTGTTCCTGGCGAGCAGGAGAGGCAGGATTTCAGGCTAGCTGGGCCTCTGATCTGATCCTCTCTGGCACCTGAGGCTGGCTTGGGATGCTGAGAGGCGGCTGGCCGGGCTCCCCTGCCTGCGGCCGGGGCTGAGCTCCCAGAGCCCTTCCCGGGGCTGGAATTGCTGCCTGCCAAACTTGGACTTGCAAAACATGGGCTCAGCTTGGCACAGCAGTCAGCTTGTGGCATGTTCAGGCAGCTTTGAGGTTTCACCCAAATCGCTTGCCCTGCCCTGGAAGGCACCACCTGTGCTAAACTCACCCTAGGCAGGAAATGGAAAAACAAATCAATCCTAATTCAATTAAAAAAAAAAACAACACAACAACAAAACAACAAATTAAAAAAAAATCCTTAAGCCAAACTGTGCACAGTCTTCTCTGCACACCATCTGCATAGGAGCAGAGGGGATGTGCTTGATTCATACTGTGAATCGAATGGAAGTCAGAGCAAATTGAAGGCTGATATATATCATTGCTGAGGGCAGGATTTAGACAAGTGAACAGTTGTTCCTACTACAAAAACAGATAATGTTGTCAAGTTTGTTCCCTAACCTAAGATTCAATCAAACACTCACCAGATTCGAGCTAAATCTCCACAACCCTTATTGTTTCCTGTACACTCACTTAAATCTTGCCTAACCCCTTCCTGTCCCAGCGCTGGTTTCCTTCTTCCTCCCGAGGGTGGTATTAGTGTCTGCCTGCTAAACCATGTCAGCAGGTGAAATTTATGGATGGGCTACAGCAAGCTATTTATCATCATTTTTGTAATTTCCATCCCCACTCTCCATTAAATGCAATAACCTTCTGAGCACTTTAAACATGGAATCCACTGCCATATCCAAAAGACTGTTTCTCCTTCCAACACATGAACATGACAATTCACTGTCCCATGGCACTGCTGCAGGTGCTTAGAAGTATTTTGAAAGCTTTTTTTTATTTTTTCATTTTCGTAGAAAAAGACATCACAAGCAAGAATTAGGACTTTTATAGGCTTTGCAAATAGTTCATCCCCCTTAATGAATTCTCTCTTTATTAAGAAAAGTAGCCACAGTCACAAGGAGAAACAGCATTGCCTCTCAGGGTTCGGAGACCACAGAGAGCTTGTGCCATCCATGACCAAGTGTGGATCTCCAGGACGTGGGACCCACACTACAGGGCTTCCTTGTGCTCGGCCTCTCCATCCTCGTGCCTTCCACTTGCCTTTTGCTATTAATTTCTTCTTTCTAGCAAGCAGCAGACACAGATATTTTATAAAAAGTTTTTCTTAAGAAGCAGATGCCTCATGAATTCATTAACCAAGCAAAACTGACCATGGGACTTTTTCCTGTTCCCAAGCTTGCCTGAACCCTACATGGGGAAGGAAGAACGAGCATCCACTGCTGGGGGCTGCTTCATGGAGCCAACATTCTGCTGCTGGGTATAGACCAGCATAGACCTGGGAGACCCATGGCTTGGGGAGGTCAGTCCCCCTTGGGAGCTCCACATCCTACACTGACTCTGCTGCTCTCTTCCAGAGTGGATAATAGGAGCTGACACCTGGGGTGTGACAGGAAGATTGATGCATTTTTGTACAGAAGATATTACTCATGAATACATCAATGTGGAAAAAACCCAACAGCCCTCTGAGAATAATAGAAGGAATTATTGGGGAATTACGTGGGAGCTCACCAGGTGGCAACAGTAATTTTTCTCTATTTTTTTTATTCTTTAGTGTTAGCTTCACACTGGCAAACAGAGAAAGAAATGGGAAATATCCTAGGTGTTACATACAGAAAAGGGGCAGTTTCAGAGAGAATTTACTCTTGTTTCATTGGCAAGGAAGACTAGAGGAAAGGGCCCCAGGGACTGTGCAGGTGATAAATACCCTGGGTGAGTTTTACTTCAAAGACACTTTCAGCCAAAGACTATTTCAGCTGAGGAGTCTGAAAGAGAAAAGCATAAATTGTGTTGATACAAATGCATGACAGGGTGTGCCCTTAAACATGAAGCAATGCTGCTGTGTTGGTTCACTATGCAGCCATCAGAAAAATCAAGAAACAGTGCTCTGCTTCTTCAGCATAGCCAAGCTATGGCTTTTTTTTTTATCTTTGGAAGCTCTTTTCTCTAAACGTGGAAGCTAAAAGATTTCAACAAGCAAACTATTCTGGGCTTTAAACCTGACTCTTTATTATTTTTTTTTTTTTAATTTATTTCCTTCTTTGCTTCTTTGCTTCCTTCTTTCCTTATTTGCTTCTTTGCTTCCAAACCCTGCCTTCTCTGGCCTTAAAAGTCAAATGGTGCTGCAGTGCACAGGAACCACAAAATTTATCCCCTCAGTAACTGCTTAAATCTCATCTCTAATCCTCTAACTCCTTGGTTCAGGGTAGTTTAAATTGTTGTAAATATCTTTGAGGTGGATTATACTGCTTAATTGCTGCTAAGGGAATAATAATATTATGTGTATGTGCATACATAATATAATGTACATGGAGAGACACAGTCATAGACAGAAAATCTTCCCAGCAAAGAAGGTATTAAATAAGAGTTTAAAATACTCAGGATTTGGGAAAGCCTGTTAGAAGGATTAGAAACTAAATCCAAAACTGGACAAGGGGTAAAGGCAATAATTTCCACAGATGACAGTGGTAGCAACACAATATTTCCTCTCTTTCTGTATGTGTTTTCTTTGCATAAGGTGTACACCATTTAATGAGAGAACATGATATAGTCTATCAAGTTAACCCTAATTATGTAAAAGATACTCATATTTTGTAAAAAATACTTACATTTGAGGAAGCACAGATACTGCCATCACAAGATGATGGAGGCAGAATGCCCCTCAGTAGCATTTCTCTCTTTGGGAGGAAAAAGTTTGTCATCATCTGAACATCAGAGTGGAAAGTCCTGTTGTCCTAAGTGAAAGAATTTAAACCTAAAAAAAAGAGCTGAAGATAATTTCATATACGTGAGTAGTCCTACTGAGTTAGCTGGAACCAGTGCACATATGCAGATACCTGGAAAACTGGGGTCAGAGGATTTGTCCTGAAAAAGTGCAGTCAGGTAAAAACCTTCTAAAGAAAGATTCTGTGATAGCGAATGTTCCTTAGAACTGTTCCTTAGAACAGGCAGAAGGAATATATTAAGAAGATTTTACTTTAAAACATTTATAAGTAGAAATATTGTGGTAGGTATTCCCTAAAACTTGGTTCCCATGAATGAGTGTAATTCTCTTTTTTTATTATTTTATTTGTAATTGTAAATGTCTGCACTCTTTTGCTCCTCTTCTGCTCTGTCCTGCTCACAAAACACTGCAAATTAATATTTCTGGACTTGTTGCCTGTGTTACCCGGGACTTGAGTTGGATTACACCATAATTCAAGGAACCAGCTCCAGAAAATAAATCCAGAGAATATTGAAAGGAACTAATTTTAAATGTTTACTGAAAAGGTAAATTTCTGAATATTGTAGCTGAAGAAGAACATAGAGAATAAACCCTAGAGAATGAAAGGAGTAAATAATATGGTCCTACAGACTTAACAGAAAGAAGGTAATCCTGATATTAAGCATTTCAAAATGGTAAGAAAATGCAATAGCTGCCAGGCTGTGAGTGCCACTTCTTGCTCAAACTTCACAGCATGGAAGCAAGGGGCTCACTGCACCTGTAATTTTGAACCTGAGCATGAGCATGGGTTCAGTTCCAGAGGGACCATGCCTTGGAGCACTGCCTGTCTTTTATCATCTGAAATACAGCTAATTTATTACAAATACAGTAATTGGGTGTACTTAAATTACTACCCTCTTTCTAGGTACACTAGACCTGCTTTTTAGCCTGGTGTTTATACTCTGTGATTAAACCAGTTTGATCTTGTTCTGTAGTAAAAAGAAGAATCTTCTCTCTGGAAGGTAAAATACAAGTTCCTCTTACCACTCCTTGCCCATTCTTTGGTTCATCTTCACTTGATTCAAGACTAGCTGAAAGTATTAATGTATAAAACATCATGTGGAAAGCTCTAAGGAATATTAACTTCATTGAATCCTCCTTAGCATTCTTGGAATACTTTTTCCCATTTATTCTTTGGGCTCAAAATAGTCTTTCTCTTTAGAGTCTGTACAGTACATTGAAGAATAGCTTTGATTTGTTCTTCTTGGAGTTGGCCTCATGTACAGGCATGGGGCAGAAAGGAACAATTTTGAATGCAGGGCACAAGATTAGTTTTTAAACAGCTGGAGACAGAAGCAAGCACCTCTTTGCAGAGCCCAGAGTTCATGTTGTACAGTAAAATCTGCTTAGAAAGCTAAATATTTTTTGGGTTTATGTTCTTTTCTGTATAGTTGTAGTTTTTACTGTCCTATACCTCAATTCAGCAAAGTATGCTTGAAATACAACTGAGACTATGACAGTGCTTGACAAGTAGGGGGGGGCGCAGTTGCCCACCTCCAGATGGAGTTCAGGCATGACTTTTGGGTTCACTGTGTAGGTTATTCTGGTAAACTGTCACTGTGCAATTATTTTACACTCTCTTGTAGGGAATGAGAGAAGGCAAGTACAACAACTGGCCCTGTTTCCCTGTAGTATAATTACACTTCTTACTGATAAGATAAAAATAGTTGGAGCGCTTTGTAATTCTTATGGAAAGGGGATTTTTTTCCCCCTTCATTTCTGCAGAGCTTCAGCCTTGGCTGTCCATGAGGCATTTGAAGGAAGATACGTTTAGTTTAGCTCTTTCATCATTACAATCTATTTTATTTATTTTATTGATCCCTTCCCATTTCTGTGTGTATTAATATCCTGACATACATAAAGTGTTTTCATTTTTTTTTTTTCTTTTGGTAACACAATTTAGCAGAATCTTACCATTCCAGAAACAGGGAAACTGAGGCACAGGATTGGGAACTGGCCAGAAGTTTTTTAGCAGAACTGGAAGACAAGTCCATCATTCACTATGTGCCATCTTCTAGCCTACTGCTGATTTTGGCAAGGATTGAAGCAATGTCCCAGGTTCAGTCACCTGCAATTGCTAGAAGCTTTTCAGTTGCTGGCAACCAAGCTGGGTCCTCAGCAGAGCTGCTGGCAGCAATCCATGGTTCTTCAGTTTTCTTTTTTCCAGGTCTTTTTTGCTTGCTAGGCCTTTTCATGTCCTTCCCATGGAGAGCAAGATTTCAGAGGTGATCTGCTACCTCTACCTGTGTGATCAGAACTGAAAGCTGTGATCACGCTTATTTACAAGGAAAAGGGATAGGAAGGAGGAAGAAAGAAGAAGAACTGTATCCAAGATTCTCACCTTTGGGAAGATGGATATGAAAAGGGATGAATTTATCAACTGGATGCATTTTTGGATCATAGTGGGAAAATTACACAAAACAGGAGACAAAGAAAACAGAATAAACCAGTAACAACCAGACTAGCAGCAGTCATGGACAGATTGCAGTGGTTTTCAGGGACATCACGAGGACTCACATAAGATCTGGAAAAAAACCACAACAGTTGACAGACTTTCCTTTCTCCTAAATGAAACACAAGCAAAGAATGTCTGCAAAGAGTGTAGCTAAATCTAAGGCAAGCATAGATCAAAATACTGCCCCCAAAGAAAATGGCTGTCTCCTTTCTTAACAGATTGCATATTAAAAAAAGGAATTTGTGCTATGCCTGAAAGAAGTACTAACTTCTGTGAGGCTGCTTGAAGACCCCATCCTGGTTCTGGGAGAGATCTGGCCATGTAGAAAGCAAGTGCAAACCAATTCACAGCCACAGAGTAGATGGAGCATGCAAGAAGACAAGTGAAAAAGCAAGAAATAACCTCCAGAGGAAGATACTAGGTAGAAAAGAAATCATTCATAGAAAATAACTTGCACATGGCCAGGTGCAATAGCTGAAGTAAGAACCACCCAGGCAAAGCAGAAAAGTTGTTCATGGGGAGTCAAAACAGGCATTGCTCTCCATTGCTTCTGTAGCTAGAACTGTTGAAAGGTTATCATTGAAGAACTGGGATCTCTTCCAGGCATGTTTCACCTTGAAATTGAGACAGTCTTTTGGCCAGGATGGCACCTGTGTAACCATTGCTCCAAGGGTGAAAAAGAAGCAGGCGCCAGTGCAGCGAACGAAGTGAGGTGGTGCCAGCACTGCAGTTGCTGCATCCCTGGTCGGGTGCATGGCTGGGGAGCCAACCTCCACACAGGCAAATTCTTCATTCCCATAAGGCCAAGAAACTTGGGCTTATGACACACTTGTTCATTACCAAGTGCCTGCGATGAAAAACATGTTACCTGACTTGGCAGAAGCAAGAATAGCCTCCACGTTTGGTGCCAAAGATAAATATTGGCGGATACTATTGGATAAAGAAAGTAACCACCTCGCTACATCTTGGACACCAGCAGGTAGCTGCAGATGGTGGAATATGCTGTTTTGGATCAATCCTGCAGTGGAAGAATACTTCTGCTGCCAACAAGATGCGCTAACAGGACTCACAGGGATCAGAGGTGTGGATGATGGCATTCTGCAGTAGAGCTGCAAAGACACTGAAACAAACAGCCACAGATCACAGGACCGAAAAAAAAAAAAAAGCCATAGTTGAATAGTTAAATAGTCCTAGCCACAACAACAACACCAATGATAATAATAATAATAATAATAATAATAATAATAATAATAATAATAATAATAATAATAATAATAATAATAATAATAATATTGCAGCAGACTGTAGCATCAGACCCAGGACACTTAGAACATTTCAACATTCCGTGCCAGTGCAGGAGCTGTGAAGTGCAGGCTGAACATGCCAGCTGGGGCTGGTGAGCAGCTGCGGGGCTTGGGGGAATAGGAAGAGATTCTGTGGGGTGCTGAGGGTACACTGTATTCCCATAGGCAAGGTGGGAAGGGGCTTTCCACAGCTTATAAATTGTTCCATATTAGTATGGTTTAGATGGAGAAGACACTGACCTACTGGGTGCCACCAATGTCAAACAACAGATCATCTCACTAGCTGTGTATTTTCACAACCAAACTTCCCATTTATTTTCAGGGAGGTTTTTTTTATTTTACCTGGGATTGAGAGCTCAGGCATTCAGTCACACTGGGCCTTACTCCACCACAGACAGGCAGCTGGGGAAGCAATTAAAATTCCCAGCTGTGGCTTTAAGAAGGTTCAAGAAGCAAACAAAACACACAGCAAGCCAGCCTTGAACTCTGAAGGAACTCTGTCCCTGTAACACTCCATGTCAAGATGTGTCTCTAAAGCATTGCCTATGGGTAGCAGTAGTGCATGGAGGAAAGGAGAAGAAAAAGATGATGTGCAGGAAGGGTATAGCCTAGTACACCAAAAACCTTCCCCACTGGTGGCTGGAGATGCAGTTCCTGGTAAAACTGCTTCCATGGTACATATGAGGCACGTGAAGGCAAGCTGCACTCATCAAGCTGCCAAGTCCCAGTTTGGGGATGGTGGTGGTGGATGGGCTTCTCTGTTGCTGACACCAAAAATTTGTCAAGTTTTACAAAGAGGTGGATTGGATACAGTGCTGTGTGGATTCTGCTGAAATCTGATTAGCCAAATGCTGAAAGCATACATGCTTTTGAGTGATCAACCCCAGTGCCCAGGCATGAACTGCTGTCTCCCCTGCAAGAAAAAACATAATTTTAGGTGTTGGTAAAATACAGTTCACACATGTGGACTTCAGAGGACTACACTGGTGAGCTAGATCTAAAAGCAAGCCTAGGCAGAGATGTTTAATTTTGCACAGGAACTTGGGAGATGAGTAGTTCACTTTAGGTGGCCAAAGGAAAGACTTTTTACTCCCCCTTAGCCTTTGTTTCCCTGCCTGGAGGAGAAATGCTGCAATATTTACTGATGTAAAATGTGCTGCTTGTAACTGGGTTTTATCATCATCTGAAATGAATGTGACAAACGGAATGCTGTGATGAAAAGCTACCTCATCCCCGAGCTAGGAGCACAAGGATGGGATTGTGTGGGAACTGTGAGAACGCAGCACATGACCAGAATCGGGTATGGGTGACAGCAATACAGAAGGGGGAAGGAGAAAGCCTGAATGTTGCCCTGTCTTGGAGCTCCCTCTCCTTCTGCTTGTACTCTGAATAGCAAGGTCAGCTGTGATTTTAACCAACTCAAAGAGCAATTCCCAATCTCTTTTCATCTGGACTTTTATTTTTCCTGGCTATCTCACTCATTTTCGGGATCAAAAGTCAAGTCGGGATGACTCTGCTTCCATTTCTATCAGACAATAATAAAGATAACATTCAGGTAGGCAGGCTGAATTATCTGCATTTTTTTGTTGTTGTTGTTGATGGCAGGAATCATGCCAGCTGCTTACGTGACAGGGAGGAGAGGAGCCGTGCCAGGTGTCTGGGTGGCTCTGCTCTTCACAGGGGAGTGAATCACTGCAGTGGTTACTGCTGCTCCACCCTGGTATTGGTTTCTAATATCTTACCCTGGCAGGAGGTCAGGAATCCAGATTTGGGTCCAGGCTCCTGTTCCATTTCCTTCCCCTTATGGCAGTAATGGATTTCCTGTGCTTCCCTCCCTTTCCTCCCCTGTTTCTTTATAGATGTAGCCATTACATAGTTCTGAAAAAAATGGATTACCAGGCAATTACTCAGCATTGCCTCCACTCCTTTGCCCTGTTTACATGTTTGCAGAACAGACTCATTACTCAGAGGTTTTTAATTGTTGTATTTGCTTTAACAGTGTTACGTGAGGCCATGCCATTCCAAAGATATGCCTGGCCGGGGAGGTATTTTGCCCATCACCTGTGTTCCCTATCTGCTGCAAATCACAGAGGGAGATTCTTGGGTGTTTCTTGCAACCTCTGGTGGGGGTGAGTCACCATTCCCTTGAAGGCTCCATCACAGTTATTGCCATTGCCTCCCCCTCCATGTGGCCGGAGGCACTGGCAGAGCCAGGGGAGCAGCGTCACGAATGGGTGCACCTCCCTGACATGAAGCAAGTGTTTTGGCAAAGGCATCCACGCCAAGTGCCACCCCCAGCACACAGTCAGCAGGGCAGGGAGCAATGGAGGGCCTCATTAAACAGGCTGGTACTTGCTGCTGGCACACACCACTGCCAGAGTGTCACTGTGCTCCTCTCAGGCCACACGCACGCTCTGCCCATCGCTTGGCAGGAACAGCCTGTGACAGGACCCACTGTTCAAATGGATGAATTAGAAAAAAGAATGGAGACCTAAGTGCTTTGGGGGTTGCTATTTCATTATCACTGCTCACAAAGCTTTCTGAGAAGTGTGAACACTTCCTGCTTTTAGCCAGGCTCTTAATTCACACCACTCTAGGCTCAACCCTAGTTCCCACCAGCCTCTTCCCTCTACCACTCTCCTTCCCCAAACCTGTACTGCTGTACTCTGCCTGTCACCTCTCACTGTGTGACCCCAACTGGCTTTGTCCTGCAGTGACCCTGCAAATCACGCTGCTGATGCCACATGGTGATGATACATCAACCTTACAGATGTGAGAGTAGATGTCCCACATCTGCTGATGCAGGGGAGCACAAGTAGCTCCATTGTATGGAGGGCTGGGAGCTGTTTATGGCTCTTCAGTCTCTCAGTCAAGAGATGCTTCAGAGTGTTCATCCTCCTCCTGCTCAGATACAGATTGGACCCATCCTTGGTGCTACTGTCTATCTTCATTTCAGTGATCTTGGGCTAGGAGGTCTCCTCTCATATGTGTCAGAAAACAGTTCATGAAAAGTCCACCAAAACTTTTTAGTTTATTTTTTTCTTCTTAGCTTTCTGCTTTGCAGTATGCTGCCCCAATAATTTACAATATTCATTAAGGGAGTTATAAGTTCGTAAGAGTGATAGCAAATTTTTGACAAGCACTTCCAAAAGGCTGTAATTACATATATAGCTAATATAATTAAAAAAAAAAACAACCAACCAAAAAAAAAAAAAACCGAAACACCAAACAATTTTACATAGGAAACTATTTTTAAAGACCTTGCATTTCTAGTTACAGTCAGGGAAATAGATGTCATTAAAAATCTAGCAGTGTTATGTGCAACAGCTGGTTTAGCTTATGAAGCTGCTAGGAGTATGGAGAGCCATCTGAGACAGCGATTTTATACTTCAGAGCACTAGTAATCTGTTTGTCCTTGCTTAACTTCTTCTATACCATGCCCCACTTCACATTTGGAGCTATATTTTATCTCCAAGTTCCTATTATTTCTTACAGGTTAGCACAACATATGACCTATGACATTGCAGCCGTAAAGAAAGTAGGCACATGTGATTTTTCTCTTCAGTTTTCATATCTCAGTGCTCTGGCCATTCAATTTACTTTCCCAGGTGCTGACAGCTGGTAATGCTCTTAACTGCTCTCCCCCGTTGGTAAGTTATGGATATTTCCTAACTGAGGTTTAATTGTATAACTTTTCTTCACTTGAAATGCCAAAGGTCCCAGGAACCTGTTCCTCCTCCAGGCTGATTAGTGGCACTGAAAATAATACTGTTTGTGGATGGTGAACCTAAACCCATGCCAAGTGTCTTCTAAGATAAACTGACTTTTATTGCATACCTCATTACAACATGACTGGCCAGAGCTGGCCCAGAGGACACAAAACCCCAATTTTCAGGTTACATCTTCCATACATATAAAAGCAAGCATAAAAATATATATTTTGTCTTTATTACTGTAGCTCACATAGAAGACAGTAGGAATAAGAGGTGTTAAAGAAGAGCTGTTCTGTAGTTACCAAAAACAGGAGCAGGGGACCGACTGCCTCAGGACCTCACAGGTTGGTCTTGCAG
The DNA here is from genome assembly GCF_036169615.1 of Heliangelus exortis. Lineage (NCBI taxonomy): Eukaryota > Metazoa > Chordata > Aves > Apodiformes > Trochilidae > Heliangelus > Heliangelus exortis. Next base: position 114,551,162 of record NC_092423.1, read on the forward strand.
CATCCCAGGGCTATGAATCAGGATCCATTCCTAAACCTGGCGTCTTGTCCCTGACACAGGAAACCTTTCTCCCCCTTTTCCCAGGAATGGCAGCTCCTCACTCCCAGCCTTGGGCACACCATGAGGTGCCAGGCTGTCTCATTAACTGGAGACCAACATGTTGGTGGCTTCAGGGCAGTAGTGAGTGCACTCAGGGTGACCTCAGGACCCCTCCGGTGGGCCTGTGTCCCCCCTTCCTTCAGCCTTCATTGGCAATTGTTGCTTTGGTTGATTTGCTTCCCAGGTGGGCAGTGACACTGGTGACACTGCATCTCCTTGGGCTTCTGCTCGCTGGAAGGGCAAAGGACCCCAGGAAGCCAGGAGTCTCTGTGAGAAGTTATCAAGTCTGTGCACACAATCTGTAGGACCAGAAGCAGGTCATACTGGCAAAGCACCAGTGTTAGTCAGCACCAATCTTCTTGGCCCTCATTGGGAATTAGGGACCAAAGTGTCTCTTGAGGCTCCCATGAAATTTGTCCCTAGTTTTGCTCGATGGGTGAAAGACGCCCTGACTTCATCCCTGGGGGTAAACTGAGGTTAAACTGCTAGGGCAATAAACTGCAGGTAATGAGCAGTAAAATAATGGTGAAATGTTCAAATGCTGTTGCAACAGAGGATAAGGTGGAGAGGGCAGGGCTGACTGATGTCCCTACTTGCTGAAAGGTGAACTCACTTTGCTCAATTCCAAGACTATTGAATGCTTCTGCAGCCATGGCAAGGTGGAGTCTGATGGAGAGGGAGAGAACCCAATAAAAATGAATACAGTATCCCTTTTGTTCTGCCTCTGCTCTGTATATCCATACCCCCATCTACCTGAAAATATTTAACCTGTGCATGGCAGTGCCAGCTTTTGGGGGTACGCTTGCTTCTCCCTAGGAGACAATTGAGGTAAGTTTGCCATGGTTTGGGTCCACCAGCTTCACTGTGAAAGAAAAAAAATGTTTGTCGAAACTTGACCTTCATTTTATAAATCCTCAACAGGCTGGCTGAGATTTATTTTCTTTATTGGTTTTCCTTGTCACCCTTCACAAATCTCCTCAGCCCTCTGCCGTCTCCAGCTGGCTGCTGCCTATCCAGCAACTGATGGGGAAGGACTGGCCCAGTGGGAGAAGGTGTTACAGGCTCCTGAAGCAGCTGGCCAAGCTTTGCTGCTTGCTAAAGAAGCTTGGAGTCTGTAGAAAAGGACAGACTTTTCACTTACCAGGGATCTGAACCCTCCTGGGGGCTTTACATGAGGCATGGGAAGGGTGACACAGTAAATGTGAGGGCTTGAAGATGTGCTGTGGCATAGGAGAGGGGGACCTGCATCTCTTGTGTGCCCTGAATCCTTTGTCCTTTTCCAGACAGTCTACGGGACTTCCCAACAGACAGTCTATGTGACTTCCCAGTGACAAACCATGAACTAGTCTGAAGTAGTGATGAGGGTCTAGCAAGAAGCAAATGAGTATTCTGATCCACTTAGTACAAATAGCTGGCTGCTGGTCACCACTAGTACTTCTGTAGGAAGAAAGTGTTTTGAAGAGGTTCTTGTCCTTCCCAGTGCATTCCCTCTCATCCTCTCCTCCCTACTGCAGTTTCCCATCCCCTCTCACAGTTATGTAAAGGCAGCTATTTCTGCTGTCATTGGTCTAAATCAGAACAGTGTTTTTTCTCTGGTTTTGTTAATACTGGCCATTTCACTAATTTACTTTAAAGGGTATCAACACACTTAGGAGTGATAAATGGGAGAGGGGAGGGAGAGTGTGGGTGAGAAAAGGCAGGGTTATCCTTTGGCAGCTTTGCCATTAGGTAATTGTAGTGTGGAACAGCACCTTCAGATGTCCACTGAGAAATGCATCTGCATTTGGGCCCTGATGCCAAAAGTCATGTCCAAACTTGCTTTGCTGATGCTCTGTTGCTTAATTCCCAGAAAGCTGTCAAGCAAGCACATGTCCTAGGCACCCACTGATTAGTGGTGTGCTGCCAAATTGGGGTTTAGAGAGAGAAGCAAATATTGTTAGCTTTGTACTGATGAAAATTACAGAAAACAGTCAATACAATAGTTTAAACAGAACCAAAATATACACCCTGTATGCCCCCTTTGCAGGTGCTGGAGAGGTGCAGCATTTTGCTGACCCATGGTTTTTGCTATAGCATTCATCTCTGGTGTTTTAGGCTTACATATGTATTTAGGCTTTTTTCTTCTGTTTAGGTGCCAAACTTGAAGTCTTGCAAGAGTTCTACAGGCCTGTTTCTGATTTATTCTAGTGAGTAGTTTCATGTTCTTGTGTGAAATCTCTCTTGATTTCTGCCAGTGAAGTGGAATGGAACTCTAGGTCTGGGTAGGCAGAAAATGTATACTGGGAGTTGCTGCAGAGATTACACAGTGTCCGTGTACTTCTGTTGGTCATCCTGATAGCCTAAGGATTACCTGATTAAATTTATGATTTAAATGCTACATGTCTTGATAGACAAGGTCACGGTTATGCAGCCTGAAGTGCCACCTACAGTCTTACTTCATATATCTTTGATAATATTGCTCCTGGGATTGTGTTTGAAGGTCAGGACCTGAATAATGGGGGCAAGATTAGTGAGTGATCATCAGTGGTCTAAGATATGACAACAGTGAAAATTAAGTAACTGGGATGAGCATTATCACTGGAAAATTCCTGGGTTTTGTTCTCTCTTCTCCAGCCTGAATTCTCCTCGCACAAAGAGATTTGGGCAGGCAGTGGGCTCAAATGGAGATGGCCCTGGGGAAAAACGACTGTAAAGTCTCCTTTGTGCTTTCTGGTCAGTAGACAAAGGTGGCTGCAAGCAGGCCCTCAGGGTGAGTATACCCACCAGCCCGTTTGAATGATCTGTGCCCTTGGAGAAAATGAGCTAGCTAAGAAAGCTGAAGTGATTTCCCTCTGAGGACAAGTTGTGCTGCTCAAGATATTCACAGAATCACAGAAAGTTATGAGTTTAAAGAGACCTCTAAAGATCACCTAGTCCAACCCACCTGCTAGAGCAGGGTCACCTACAGCAGGTCACATAGGAATGTGTTCAAGTGGGTTTTGAATGTCTCCAGAGAAGGAGACTCCACAACCTCCCTGGGCAGCCTGTGCCAGTGCTCTGTCATCCTCACAGTAAAAAAAGTTTTTTCTTATATTTATGTGGAACCTCTGATGCTCAAGCTGGTACCCATTGTCCCCTGTCCTATCACTGGACATAACTGAGAAGAGCCTGGCTCCATCCTCCTAGCACTTGCCTTTACATATTTATAAACATTGATGAGGTCACCCCTCATTCTCCTCCAAGTGAAAGAGACCCAGCTCCCTCAGTCTTCCCTCACAAGGGAGATTTTCCAGTCCCTTAATCATCTTGGAGGCTCTGCACTGGACTCTTTCAAGCAGTTCCCAGTCCTCCTTGAACTGAACCACCCCCCTTCTAATGCACCCCAAGATGCCATTGGCCTTCTTGCCCACAAATGCACATTGCTGGCTCATGGTCATCCTTCTGTCCACCCTGCCAGGTCCCACTGGTTGCAAACAGGAGGTCTGCTCCCTCCCCTTCCCCACAGCCATCTGAGATGGGGTTTCTTATTCTGACTCCTTTCTCTCCCGGTGTGTGCAGTTTCTCCCCTGCATGCTCCTGAAGGGCAGGCTTTTTCTTTCTCCCCCATCTCCTGGGCTCACGCATTAAACTGGAAAGACCTTTCTAAGACCAGCATCTTCTGCCACTGAAAGTGAGCCCCTGTGGCTCTTCGAAGGGAAACAGCCCCTTTTTTTCAGCGTTTTCTGGGCTAACTCTGTGTGGGAATGCCTGAAATCACAGGAGGAATGAGGATGTTCAGAAGTGTGTGAAAAAAAAAAAAGGGAAAGACTGTATTCACAGATCCTAATATTTCCCACATATAATAACCCATAGCATTCTGAATCTAATTTCATTTGTAGCTATATTGAGAATAAAAGCTTTTCCTTCACCTAACAGAATCAATCGGCCCATAGTGGGTCTTTATTCCCATTCAAATTAAGGGCTATTCCATACCGAAAACGCACTAATGTAACTAAATTGATTTCTAACTTGATTTTAGTTAAATGGGTGTAGTTCCCTGCGGGGATACACTTAAATCAGTCGAAGAGAGGGTAGATTATGCATCTTTGTATATTTCTTTGTGATTTATCTTAATTAGGTGCAAAGGGATCCCGCAGCATCGGAGGCTCTGACCGCAGGTAAAAAAAAAAAAAACCCGCAGAAACCCACATCTCCCGATTCCTGGGGATGCTTAGCAACTCTCCTGAAGTGCCAAATGCTCTTAACTCCTGCTGTCGAGCGCCGGGGGTGTTCTCTGCCTCACAAGTGTTCAGCACTTCTGGAGATCAGGCCCTGCTTTGTCGGCTGTGTGTGTGGTGTTCCCTCCACCCCCATCACATTTCACAGCAGATAATTGCCTTCTCCCCCCCCCCCCAGCCAGGCTCAGCCTTGGCTCTGAAGCACCCTCATTGCTCGGAGAGATGAGGCTAAGTGCAGCCCTCAGCATGCCTAGGGTCCCAGTGGATCTGGAGACAAGATTTTTTTCCTACTGGGCTGTGCCACCCTCGCAGGAGAGCTTGTCTTCCCCATGAGAGTGAGAAATAATAATAAAAAAACCTCCTTAGCAAAGGAAAATCAAAATTATTTATAACCTGAGGCACAGCCAGCACTGGGAGATGCCTCTTGGCTAAGCTCACCCTCAGCTGGGTATAGCCACATCTCTGAGGAGTTTGGGTTTTGCAGTGTTTCTTTGCTCCCAAGAGAAACCCTTTGCCTGTTCCCATTCCTGGTGTCATGAAAGTGGGGGATGGCTTCAAATCAGGGGTGCTCATCAGCCACACTCCCCACCCCGAGATCACACAATGTGCTATGTTATACAGGAAGAAATCATTCACACTCAGTGCTCCTGTGAGTTGTGGTGCTTAAAAAAAAAAAAAAAAAGAAAAAAGAAAAAAAGATATTAAATCAATGTTATATTATTTTAATTATTTTTAAAATGGACGAATTGTAAAGCCACACAGGCCACGTAACCCCTTAAAAAGAAGCAGAAAGGGGGGGAATGGCATGCCCCATCACTCAGGAATATGGATTTTGAAATTTCTGTGGCTAATTTATGGGCGAATATGTGCTGATGTCTAAGTTTGGGAGACTGCTGACCTTTTGCCATTGACAAATGCTGTGGACAGGTCTGATGGGCAGTGGGGTAATGGAAATATAAGCAATGGCTTCCAGGGTAGAGGCCAGAAGCATGGAGGTTGTGGTCATTCTTCCAGGAACAACGTGCAGGCTTGATTGACCAGAAATCTCTCTGAGAAAGTGAGAAACCCAAAGAGGTCAATTCCCTCTCTTCAGTGACTCTGGCTATTTTCTTTAAATTAAAAAGAAAAATGGGACACTCAAGTCCTTTGTGCAGTTTTATAGCCTAAGGAATATTTCCTTGGCTTACTCTGCTGTGTGTGCTATAAAGTAGGATGGGGTATTTAGCCCCTGAATTTTTACTTGGTTGTTTTTTTTTATCCTGCTCACATCCATTTACTGTGTGGTATCAACTTCAATATGTTCTGTGTTTTTAGGCTTTTTTTTTTTTTTTTTTGAGAATTTTACATTAATAAGCCATGGAATCATATTGTCAATATTTGCTAGCACCATAGACACATGCAGTATTATACAGACATATTTTCTCCCCTCCCTTTCCCTCCTTTCCTTCTTTTTTTTTTTTTTTTTCTTTCCCTTCTTTCTCCCCCAGCCAGTTACAATTTTTTTTTTTAATATATATTTTCCCACACTCCCTTTAAAACTTTAAACACAGGAAGGTTCTCAGTCAGCTCCACGTAACATCAGAATAACTGCGTCCACTTAAAGACACTTCAGAACAAAACGCAAAACCGCAGCACCAAAAAGGTCTGGGCTCTGGATGAAGAGAGCACCACTGTATTTGCTCATGTGATGACTGCAGTTTCCTTTCCTCTCCTCTCCTCTCCTCTCCTCTCCTCTCCTCTCCTCTCCTCTCCTCTCCTCTCCTCTCCTCTCCTCTCCTCTCCTCTCCTCTCCTCTCCTCTCCTCTCCTCTCCTCTCCTCTCCTCTCCTCTCCTCTCCTCTCCTCTCCTCTCCTCTCCTCTCCTCTCCTCTCCTCTCCTCTCCTCTCCTCTCCTCTCCTCTCCTCTCCTCTCCTCAGATTCATGAGATCATAGTTTTGTTGGCAAACAGGATTTAAGGCTCCCTCAGCCTTTCTGCTTTTGTTCCCAGCTGAGCACAGCTCACTCCTGCCAATACATCTCTTCTCTGAATTCACAACGATTAAAAATACCCTTCCTTTAGGGGGGAGACCATGAGGTGTAGTGGGACAAAATCCTTAAGTTGGTCTTTCCACCCAAGTCTTCATTTCATGAAACTACTCCCTAAGGAGAACTTCACAGCTTAGAAATGGTTATGTCTCTATGTCTGTAACAATACAACTACGTCTATATCACCTATATCACTTACATCACTTATATCACCTAGATCACCTATGTCTACATCTATGATGTATGTATTCTTCTACTATGTCAGCTTAAGCTTTTCCACACTTTTAAATCTGAAGATATTTAATGCAAATCTGCAGTTTAAAAGAGATGGAACCGCAACTTTTCTTTCCTCTGAAATTGCAAGGGTCAAGTTATGCTGTTGGTGGCCACAGAGTCTCGCGGTGGGTAAGCGCTTTGGCATGTACCTACAGCTAACAAGTGTGTTTTCTACCAAAAAATTTTGGGTGAGGAGCCATGTCTGGTGACAGATGCCCAGAGTTGCAGCCCTGAGCAGGGAGCACTGCTTCAGCCCTGGCAAAGCTGAGGGAGTCCCAGTTGTGAGTGTTTCCATCTCAAGGGCTTGTTGCTGCAGCAGAGTTACAGCCAATGAGGTGATCCTGACCCTCTGGCATCCTGCACTTCCAGCTCATGGGAGTTTGTGGGATAGAGCTGCAACTCATTGTCCTCCAAAAGGTAGTCGGTCCCTCATGGTGAGCCCACACTCTCACTGCCCAGGCAAAAATAAAAAGACAGCTCTGGCTCCCATTTGGTATTTTACTGAATGGTGGTGAAAATGTCCCTCATCATAATCTACTCAGTAATAAAAAAATCATAATTTTTATGTAATTCAGCAGAATTGTATGGTAAATGAGATTCAAAGGATTAATGCACAAAGGAAATGTCAGTGGTAACCTATACAGTCCCTTTAGTCCTGCTTGACATAAATTAAGAGCAGGAGAGCTTGCAGACTGGTTCAGGAAAGGTAAAATTGAAGAGTTAAACCGTAACTCAGTCTTTCTGTACCTTGAATTCTTATTTTTGAGATATTTCCCCCTGTACTTTTTATTAAAAGAACATATATCTTCAATGAGGGAGAGAAATTACAAACATTAGACCATGAAAGTTGGGGTTTCTCGTAGTCAATCTTCCACAGGTGGGCTCTAACTCAAATCAGCTGTGCTGGTTTAAAGCCGTGCTAGTATCCTTTATAGCTCACACTGAGCTACTTGGGTTACTCACTGTTGTGTCTTCTATGGGAATATAGGAAGAGACAGGCTGGCTTTGTCTCCTTTCTGACAGAGAGGCTCTGTATCTACTCTCCCTCAGCAATCAGATCATAAAATTAGTGCTTCATGATTGTTGTTTGTTCGTCTCTCTCTCTTTTTTTTTTTTTTTTTTCCTTTTCCCTTAGATGAAAGTTAAATTTGCTTTGCTTCCCAGTATTCCAGGTCAGCCTGAAAGGAGGGTGTGAATCTCTGGATAATATGAAGGACATCTTAGATCTGATTTTCCTCTGGATGAAGCACTCAGTCTTGCACTGGGATTCCCAAGGGTAGTACTTTCTACTTGTTCATTTAGACTGCTGTCTGCCTGCTGCCAGGATCTGCCCAACCTCTTAGTGTAGAAAGTGTGCATTCAATTGCATGTCTAATTTGTTCACAAATTTTCCACGAGTGTTGAACCAAATCACACTGCAAACACTATGCCTAGTTATGTGCCTAACTCAGCATTTGCACAGAAAATTGCCTAATGAGCATGTGCAATTACAGCAATTAGACATGTGAATTAAGCATGCAAATACCCTAGCATTTGGGTTAGAGACTCATAGCCAATATCACTAGAAATAACACAACCCAGTTTAGATGTGGTGAAAAAGCACATCCGCCCTGCCTGGTGTGACCACAGTCAGCGAAAAGAGAGCATTGAAGGACCTTCAGCTCCTGGAGGAAAGATTTCAAGCTCTGGGTGGAGGCCACAAGGAATCTGCAAATGAAATCAGGCTGTAGGTGCTTCTGCTTCTCTGTCCCAGGTGTCATGTGCTCGTAATGAAATACCAGTGCAGTTTCAATGAGCATACCTTGTATTAATGGAGTTAGTTTTTCTGCATGCAAGGCAGCTTGCATCAGCTGGAATTGCTGTAAAAAAATAAAGTGGACAACTTTTCTTCTACTAAAATCCTTTCCTATATAAATAAAATGCAAGACAGAACTACCCTATGCCCACATGAATGTCACTTGAAGGGTCTATAATCTGATGAATTTGTTTTTTTAGCAGAATTCCGTTTCCTGAGGGAATGCACTGCTGGCTGGCTGTGGCACAAATCCCAGTGTAAAGTGTGAATTTGGTTGGCAGCTGCCAGAACTAAGAGTTTTGCATCAGCTATTGCTGCTTTAGTGAAATAAGGTTAACAAGAACAGAGGTGAGCAGGTGGTCAAATATAAACAGGTGAGGGAGCACATTTCTGTAATAAACAAAAGTCTTGGGACGGAAACCACCCCTGTCTCTCAAATTTCTGCTTCATTAAGGTGATTTCAAACTTGCTGTGAAATCAAGGACTCGGTAGCTGATCAGCACAAACAAAAATAATCCAGGTGGCAAGCCTGATGAGATATGACCTTGTTCAAAATCAATAGACTGTTCCCCTTCCACCGAGCACAACCGACTCTCGAATGAGTTTACTTCAACGGAGGCATTTCCCTCACAACATTAACATTTTAATTGCTTGCACAGGATTTTCTGGAAAATTAACCCAGCGATGGTCGAGCACTGGTGGAAGATGCTCGGCGGCGGCTGCGGGGCTGGGAGCGCAGGCAGTGCTGCGGGGAGCTGTAAACGCATACTGCCACCTAAAGGAAAGAAACCTTCGGAAAATAAGACTGGGGAGCTGCTGCCTCTCCCTCTGCCACAGCTTGTTAAAACAAAGAGTCTTAATTTTTTCCTTGCAGCCTGCCTCGCTGATGCCTTCTGGTGGGATGTGTCCCTGGCCAAGAAGGACAACTCCCATCAGCATCACATACTCCCAGTTTCACATACTCCCTGCAGGACTGGTTATGTGATGGTTGGGTGCCCAGGTGCCAGCTCTGGGTAACTCTCTGAAGTTTTCCTGACTTCTTTTTACGTACACAGGGTCCTGTGGCAAGGCCACGAATTAGGTGTGGCCAGGTTGTGTGCCAGGGGAGAGCTGCAGGGCTTGGGGAAGCTCTGCCAGGGAGTGGGGCCCCTGTGAGCCCCTGAGCTGCAGAATGGGGCCAGGGCATCGCTCCAGCTCCTGCTGCCAGGTCCTGCATGGCAAGGCCAGCTGGGAATGGGAAGAAAGCTCAGGCCAATACATCAGTACTGGGTGGATGGGGAGGGTGGGTGGCAGCTGAGTAGGTGGTCTTCAGATCAGGCCTGATCTTACTTCATTATCTGGTGTAGACTGCACAAATGCCAAGGGGACAGGACAGAGATCTACTTCAGTCTGGCTGAATATCTTAACTGCTGATGTTAAAGGAACAGGCTCCTTCTGGTTTCATAAATCTTGCATTTCTGGCTGTACAGAGGAGACAGGCAGTAGATATTTACAGAGAATATATTCCCACTGAGTAGTCCCAGTCAGTTTCTGAACAAAGTCTGTGAAAATAAAGGGATGGGGGGCAGGGAGAAGAAATCTTCCCACTGCCTTCTGTAAGCATGTAGAGCAAAAAAGCAAAGCCCCTCTTCCAAACACAGGTAGAGGCACTGCTGAGCCCCAGAGCCATGTCCTCGAGGTGTGACTGATGTGTCAGTCAGCAGTGGCTGAGCAGATGCCGTGCCAAATCACCAGCAATAAAAAAGGGTGAGTTTGAGAACTTTCCGTGTTTGGGAGTGTTGACTGATTTCCCAGCAGCAGCTGCCAATACTGCATTAACACCACACTGCCCGGTAAGGTGGTGTTCCTGAGCCAGCCAAAGAAGGCTGTAGAGGTGTGGAAACCACATGTTGCTTCATGCTAAAAAGCAGCCCATGCCGGAGGGGGCTGAGGTGAGGAGCCTGTGTGCACAGCAGCTCTTCTTGGTGGTTGGAAGGCAAAGCTATAGTGGTTTTGGGGCACTTCTGCAGAGCAGTAATGTTTCTTTACATGCATGCCCATAGACAAGCTTATACACACACACACACACACACACACACACACACAAGTATCTCCTGTCCAAACACTGGCCACAGTCCATCACCTGATGTCTGATGGCAACTAATTGCTTGCACTCAAGTGTCAGCTTTGCCCATCACTGGCCTGGAGGATGTAGTTGAGAGGCAGGAGGTTATGCAGAGACAGCAGCACCCTACTGAGAAGTCATAACCAGTGCATTCCTGGGATTCCTAAAGGCTGGGCCAAGACTCCAACTCAGAACTCACCAGGCAGAGGACTTCAGGTCTGATGGGACACTGGGCCACTCTTTTTAGAGCTCAAACTCATAGCAGCTCATAGAGCTCCAGGAAAGCTCTCCAGTCAAGCTGCAAGGGCTAGCTGTTTTCTTTTAAAAACTGGTCATGATCTCACCAGACCTACTCAGTGTACCCGTGGAGCAGGTTTAGGAAATGTCTTTCATTGTTGATGCTGTTTTACACTGTGGCTTCGGTGGCAATATAGAAGGCACTTGCTGGGAAGAAAGTTTCTCAGACTGAAAGGACAGAGAATTAATGTGGCTTTTCTTCTACAAGCCTTTAATTTTATTTGTGTAAGTTCTTCAGAATTATGTATCTGTATTTGAGAAGTTTATTTAATATTATCTTGCTTTGCTATTATCTTGCTATTAATAAAATAGATCATTTTCCCTCTTTGATTTTGTAAACCAATGAACATATTGTGTAGGGTTATGGTTTCCAATCTCTTGCAGCATCTGCATTTCCTGATGCTCTAGCATCTTGCTCTGTTCAATGTCTATGATATTGCTTAATGGGCTGGAGGGAAATGGAACAGGGTAGGAGTGAAAATAAAAGATGGATTCTCAAATGGGTTAGGGTACTGTAAAGCACTATTTGAAAACCTGAGTCATCTTCTTATTAGTTAACACTGCAGTTGTATGGATGTGGTCATAATAAGTGCTGGAAGGGGCACTGTCCTGCAGGGAGAGCAGTTCATGGTTCTTCAAATAGCTTTCTGCGTAGCCTTGAACACAAAGCCATTTACTCCACCATGCCTTAATTTTTACATGTGATTAGAGTCATTATGATTAAAGCTGATGAAACATTTTGAGTTCAATGACTGGACGAGTTGCTTTTGGCTAAAAGGACTAAAAGAAATATTCCACAGCTGTTCCTCTTACGGGATCAAGCCAAGTTGTCCATTCCTACAAGAAAAAAAAAAAGGGCTTATTTTAACTTGATCTTTTAATTTAATGTTATACTCATGTACAAATTACCCTACTATATTGTTCTATTGAATTATTGGATATAGGCAAGATGGTCTGTATTCATTAAAGCATTTCAATATCATGTCTTAAGATTTTTACATTAATTCAGTGAACTACTTTTCTGTCTGTTGATGAAAAGTGACATCTTTCTCAGAGTTAAACATTTTTTATAAAATTATTGAAAAGTTAGAAAGACTTTTGGAAATATTGGATCGCCTTTTGCTGATATTCCTGCAGCTTGCAAGGTGGCTAGAGCCAAGAATTAGGTACTTCAGGTTGTGACAAAGTGCTACCAACCACTGTCCATAGAGCAGAGAGTCAGGACCTCCCTGACACTGCTGGCAACAACAGTGGCTCAGGATTGCCCCCTCAAGTGACAGCCACCATCCAGGTTTCTGTCATTGCTTCTCTCAGTACAAGTCATTGGCAAGTTTAGGAAGATGATTTTCATAGAAATACTTATGTCATGGAATGGTTTAGGTGAAAAAGACCTTCAATACTGTTGAGTCCAATTATAAACCTAACATTGCCAGGTCCCACTAAACCATCTTCCTAAGTGCCACATCTACACATCTTTTAAATACCTCTGTGGAATTAATAATTTAGAGACAAAAGGCTCAATATGGCTTTTCCTAAGGCCACTGCTCATGCCAGTGTGAGCTCTGTGAAGAAGCAGGACTTAAAAACTCATCTACAGCATTTCTTCAAGCAGGTGACACTTGCAGGGACAGAGCTGTCATGTTTCCTGGGTGCCAAACCATGTCACATGGGTGCTGTGGCCTCCCAGCCCCAAGTGTAGGGCTCCTCATGTAACATGGTAATGTTGCTCCTGCTTGGTGATTTATGTGGTGTGATTTTGATGGGCTCTAGCAGAAGGAAGAACCAGCCACCACATGTATTTACCTTCTCTTTTCTCAGCACAGTTAGCTCACAGCTCTGACTAGATGGCCTTGAGATGGAAGGCTGTATAAAAGTACCATATGCATCCCAGAGGAAAACCTGTCTTTGAAGAATAGAAAAGGTGGGCTCAAGGGAATATGCATCTGTGATTAATCTGTTCAGCCACTGGGTGCCAATGTTGGCTCATATTTGATAATCAGAGCCATTTTTCTATGGGAAGAGGAATTTTTAAAATCTAAACCAGGATGTAATTTTGGAAGGCTGTGGAGCCTGAAAAATACCCCAAGAGCATGTGACTTTTTATTTGAGCAGATCTGGAAATTGAGTGCCAGGAAGGTGACTCTGAGGGTTAGAGAGACAGCAGAGCTCTGGGTTAACAAAAGAATGAGTGGGACCTTTAATGAAATGGGCTCACTGAGAATTATGAATCTCTGAGCCTATGTCTTGTAGTGATTAATGACGAACCACTGTTTTAACTTTGGATCAAATAATGGGTTGCCTCTGAAAAGCTTCATTAATCACCGTTAGAAATAGGCCTGCCAATTCATTACTTCAGGGTAGACATGAGCTGAACAGTTCAGCAAATTTCAGGACTGAGTGAATTCCAGGCAGGGGCTGGTTAAAAAGAAAGCAGGGGTCTAATCTGTGTTTCAATGCATTGGGATTTATGAGCGAAGAATATCCTCTCATTGGCAGTTTCCTCTTCTTTCCCCTCCTCTCCCACAAAATCTTTTTGCTAATTGTGATCTGGGCACAATGGACAGAAAAAAACAGGGCATTTAGGGCTGTCCCTGGGCTGAATTCTTCTCCCAGGTACCCAGATGTGGCTCCCCTCTCAATCTCTAGAAATTATACTGCATGTTTCAAGGCAGAGCCCAAATGTCCTCAGCTGTTGTTTCTCACTTTGCAGCCTTCATCTAAGACTAATGCTTTGCCTCTGTGTATTTAAGTGCAGGAGAACATTTGCAAGAAATGCATTTACTCCTTTTTAGCTGTTGATGCTAAGAAGCTTTTGTACTTTTGATGTGATGCAAGATTTTTAAGCCAGCTGGGATATATTCTAACTGGTGTTCCAGAACACTAAGGACTGGCATACCCAAGAAAGTACAGCTGATGCTCCCTGCTTGGTAAGAGATCAACTCTTTCTTTAAAGCAATATCCAAATATCAGCTAAAAAGCTCACCATGCTTCCATGCTGTCTGCATGGAAAACAAGCATACTGCACAGGGAAAAACAAAGGCATGGAAATTAAGGCCAAGATAAATTTTTAGCCATAAGTTTTCCTCCCACACTGTTAGTTTTGATCAAGGTAAATATACTTCCAAAGTGTAGTGGGAGCTACCTGAGTTATTCTACCTTTACTCCTAAAAAAAAGAAATGGGAAGCTATTTGTTCTGCCCTCATTTCCACCCCCAGAGTTTAAAATGCTTTGATTTTTTTTTCAACTCACTCCATCATTTACAAATTTACTTCAACTACTATTTACTGAATTTTTCTCAAAGATCAAACTCATCCATTTTTCATTTTTTCCTGTTTGAAACATATACCCAAAACAATCATCTACACAGTTTTGGTTTCCTGAAAAATATGACTACTTTTGTTCAGGATTGACAGAACTTCCTTGAAACAAACAAAAAAGTCATTTATTCGCACAGCTGGAGATAGAGAGAGAAAAACATCTGGATTTGAGAAGGGGAGAAAATGTGCATTGGAATGGAAAAAAACAGTAAAAGGACAAAAGGTTATAAGTAGAAAAAGAAAAAGGCTTGATATGGGGGTTGGAGAGTGTGTCCAGGGATTATGTGAGGAGAGTTATAGAAAGTGGGCCTTGAAAGAGAAATGTAAATATGGTGATGGAAAGGAGGGGAAGACTAAGAAGAAACAAGAGAAAAGGGGAAAAATGAAAACGGAATAAAATACAATAAACAAATGGGAAGCAAAAATAATGAAAAAATCTTGCATTTCAATGAAACAAAAGAGGCAATAAATATAAGAAGGAAACATTAGTCCAAGAACAATGGTAAGAACTGATGAGAGTAAGGGATATGCTGAAAAAGACTTAGAGACTGAAAAATCCTGGAGAAATATATTGCAGAAAAAGAATTTTTTTTTTGAATCTTGACCTCTTCCTGCCCAACTCCAGCCGCAGTGAACCCTGGCCCCTGAGACTGCAGAATTCTCCCCTGCCAAAATCTCCACGTGGGACACACTGAGGTTGAGGGAGAGCTGGAAGTAACATGTCAGCACCTCGGTCCTGTGCTAATTCGGTGCATCAGCACCTCAGCTTCTACCAGCTCATTGTTTCCAGATGCTCTCTGTGCTCTGAACTGGTATTTAAGGCATTTTAAGGTCACCTTCATTAAGTTTCACTGGGGGCAGGAATCACCTCACCTTTCACGTGTGCAGAGTTCAGTGACAAACTCTTTAGCATGTTGCAGCACTGCCAGCTGCTTTGCAAAATTGAGATGGCCATTGAGCAAAATGGTCTGGGGTTTATTGACTCACCAGCATCTCATCCCAAGGGCTTCCCTGCCCTTGCAGAAGGAGCTATGTCCATGATCTGTTTTCCAGCTCCCCATGAGCAAGAGTTGAGCTCTCTGCTCCCTGGGAATAATCCCAGCTTGGACTCAGAGGGAAATCTGTAGGATAAACTGGTCTTTCCTCCTCTTTCATTCTGGGGTGCAGGCAGAGGGCAAGCCATACTCTGGGGAGGATGGGCAGTGGTGGGATTTCAGACCTGCCTTCTGGGCTCTTGTCTGAGGTGGCAGCTGGATGCTTTCAGATGAATCACCCTCGGAACATTCATGTGTGTCACTCAGGACATGAGAACATCCTAAATGAATAGTTTAGCACTTTGAACTGACCCTCTCCTCCCCAAAGTCATGGAGACACCTCAGGGCCATGTGTGGCCCAGAGCACATCACGTACCATGCAGGCACTGGTGGCTCTGGAGGAGACGAGTGCTGAGCCTGCAACAATGCAGGCAGGAGACACCCCAAAACTTGTTCTCCTTCCCCTACAGCACCTTGTGCAGTGAAGATGTGGTCTGAAGTTGTATTTATGGCAGCAACTATTTGAACAATGTTTTTTGTATTTCTCACTCCACCCATCCCCTGCATTTCTTCTGCTTGGCTGCAATGTTAAGCAATTAGAAAAAAAAATAATCTATTTTCAGGCTTGCTTTAGGAGCACTTCCAGGAATAAATCAGAAACATTGAAAGCCTGAAAGGAAAATTAAGTTGTGAAAGTTTAGGTGATGTGAAAAAAAGACTGGAAGCAATAAGCACTGCTTCTTAATGGGGTGAGTTGTTCCTGGTGGCTTATTGTAAATAACCCAAGCATCCAGTGTTGTGATTCCATGTCACGTCCCAGCCCTGCTGAAGTTAATGCCTTGTTGTTGTCCAGGAGGAGAACAACATCAGAAAGAGAAATGAAACCAAAGGTCTTTTCTTCTCTCATATTGGTTTAGTTCCTCTATTAGGCATTGATTCCAACCCTGCCTTCATCAAATTCCTGTTTTATTAAGTTCAGTGGATCCCATATTGTTTGCAGGCCTTAAAGGTTATAATATTTTCTTGTACTGTTTAAGTTAAGACATGGTAAGGCAGAGGTTTAAATTCTTAAATTTATTGAGGGCAGTATGGTCCTACATTTGACAATCAACCACCAGCAGACACCTTTTCCATGAGCAGTTATAAACCTGACAGTAATTATTACTACCTTTACTGAGCCATGAAAAATCATTTCCTCTCTAATTCCAGAAAGCAAATGAGCGTAAAGACCATTTTTGCTTTCACTGTGTATCATGACTTGTTGGTGAACACTACTGGCTAAACATAAGCTTAGCCCATCTAAAGATATAGAAATAATATTTACACTCAGCTTTAGACTGTGATATTGTGATCAGCCTGTCCTCAGTGTGATTTGGGCCAATGCATTCAGGTACATAAGGTATTTAGCTCCTGATAACTACATAAAAGGAAACTGAAAGAAGATACCATTAATTTAGTAGACACTTTTTTCTTTTTTTTCTTTTTTTTTGTTTTCAGTACAATAAATCAGCTCTCAAAATGAAATTTAACTTTTCATTTCAGTGGCAGCTGAAGTGATTTCCTGAATTCAGATTACAAAGAAATTGAGAATGTTTTAGTTTTAAATGTAAGCTGCTGTTACTTGAGATCAAGTGGGTAATATAGGGAAGATTCAAGTCCAGTGAAATCTTTAGGAAGACATTGCAGGTTCATCCATTTGAAAGTCATCCTGAGAAAGGACTGCTCAAGATATTAATAGAATCATAGAATCATCAAATCAGAATTGTTCTGGTTGGAAGAGACCTTTAAGATCATCACGTCCACCTGTTATCCTTGCACTGCCAAGTCCACCACTAAACCATGTCCTAAATGCCGCTTTCCTCTTAAGTTACTTGTCAGGTATTTTTATGTATATCTTTCTAGTTTTCAAGCACTGAGTTCAATGCAGTGATCAAAGCTGTGTCCCATGTTTTTTCCATCTTGTCTCTTGCCCACTGTTGTCCAAAACTTCCTTCTTCTGGTTGTAGGCTCAAGGAGAGCCTATTCCATTTCTGCTTCCCATCTTCCCAAGTGTCAACTCTGTCTTCGGTTGTTCAGGACTCTCTGACAGTAATGTCCTCCTTATTTTACATTATGCTTCCAGATAAAATGCCTCAAGATCTAGTAAAGTCTTTAACTGGAAATACGGTAAGGATATGACTTGCTACTATTTTCCAGAGCTGGATCTTGCTGCACTACACACTAAACCATTGCAATAGAGCACTAGTACACAGCTGTGACAAGTATTTGCTACCTACATAGCCATTAATTAACCCTTCTAGAAGTTTTCTTCTTTCTTGCCCCTTCCTTACTCTTGCACTAAATTACAAATGCAAAACCAGAAGCCTGTGGTAGCATCATGTTTTAACAGGCAAGCCTCAAAAGTGAGGATGAAGACATTTTTATTGCAGCTTCTTGGTTTGATCCAGAGCAAGGGTGATGCCTAAACAGAATTAAAAGAAAAAAAAATTTTTTCGCCCTCAAGGTTGTTTTTGTAAAAAGAAAACACCTCCTTTGGAATTTCTAAGGCTGAATTCTACATTGAAAGCAAGGTTTAACCAACCATTACATTGCTCAGTGTTGCTCTGCAAGCCTTTGATTAATTGATTCAACCTTATCCTTACTCATGTGACAAATAAATGAAGGGATGGCCACTTAAAACAGGATAGGGAGGAAGATCATTCTGGGAAACTGAATGAAAGAGCAATTGTGCAGTCAAAAGACTAACAAGGTTATAATTTAGGAACAGATCATTATACAAATACTATTTGATAATTATTAGTATTTGGCATGTAATTCTACTTGGTCAAAATGAAAAAAAAAAAATCTTTTCTTTTTTTTTTGGAGAAACTAACACATTCTAATAATGCTTTTTGTTTCTTTGTGAAGAAAGGCCCAAAGAGAATATCCAAAAATAAACCAGAACACTCAGAGGTAACAGCAAAGGACAATGATGTTAATTAGAGGTCAAGTCCTGAAGCACTAAATTAATTAAAAAATGTTGTCATTATGAATGGGTAACCACTAGATTACAAGATACTGCTTTGTTTTGCACAATGAGTCCTGTGTTCCCCATTACACCACTGAACAACTTTGGCAAGAAAGGTGCTGAGTCCTGGCACCCAGCTCCTCACCTCCTTGTGCTAAAGGGAGATGAGGATTTCAGTTTCCCAAGTGAAGGAAGCAACCTCAGTCTGGTTTTAGAGGAGGGACCTACAGGAGCTGTGTCCAAAATAATGAGTCATACCCCTGAAATGGTCAGAGCATCTTTCTTAGAGGAGAGGTATGGGGCAACATGCACTCACAAACTGGATCCGTGTGAAGGTGTTCAAGTCATTCTGGGGCTGGACCTGCAGTCCTTGCTCAGGCTTCATCTGAGCCTCACAATTGCAGAATTCCCAGTACAGCATCAAGAGTTGTTTTTCAGACACTGAAAGGCAATTCTTTGTGTACTTGGAAAAAAAATGACATGAGTCATACTGAAAATGTCCCCTGGAAAAGGTCTGACATGCTGAATGTACCCATGCAGAGCCTTGGAATATTTTGCCAGACAGGAACCATTAGCCCAGGATGAATTTTGTTCTTCTGAATATTTGAACTGCTGCATGAATGGAAAGGTTACATTAAACAGCAAGCCTGTTCAACCAAATAAAGCTGCTCTATGAATAACAGGAAGCATTATAGTGACTGGAAAAGTCTAGAAGCTAAGACAGCAGTCAACAGGGATGGCCAAATCATCACACAGCAAGTGTAACTCTCAAAGTTAAAATCACAGCATACATCATACAGCTGGACAACTGTGCAACGTGATGTGTGAGCAACTGGCTCACGGGTTGAGCACCAAGAGTGGCAGTGAATGGGGTAACACCAGGCTGGCAATTGATCACCAGTGCAGTCCCACAGAGCTCCATCCTTGGCCCAGTACTCTTCAACATCTTTATCAATGACTTGGACACAGGTTTGGAAGGGATTTTAAGCAAGGTTGCAGATGATACAAAACAGAGAAGAGAGGCAGGACCTGCAGAGAGACCTCAACAGGTTAGAGAGATGGGCATTCACCAACCACATGAAGATTAACAAGGGCAAGTTCTGCACTGTTGGGGGACACTGGTGGCATGTACAGACTGGGGAATGAGGGGCTGGAGAGGGACCCAGGGATCCTGGCTGATGGCAAACTGCACAGGAGCCAGCAGTGTGCTCTGGTAGCCAGGGGTGCCAACCATGTCCTGGGGTGCATTAAGAACAGTGTTAGCAGCCACACCAGGGAGGTGATTGTCCCACTCTGCTCTGTCCCACTGGTACAGCCTCACCTCAAGTATCGTGTGCAGTTTTGGGCACTGCAAGATGTCAAAAAAGATGTCAGTCTTTTGGAGAGCATCCAAAAGAGATCAACAAGGGTGGTGAAGGGTCTGAAAAGAATGGCTTATGAGGAGCAGCTGAGGTCACTTGGATTGTTCAGTCTGGAGAAAAGGAGGCTGAGGGGAGACTTCATTGCGGCCTGTGGCTTCCTCATGAGGAGAAGAGATGGGACTGGCAGCAATTTCTCCTCTTCTGTGACCGAAGATAGGACTCAGGAAATGGAAAGAATTTGAACCAGGGGAGATTTAGGTTAGGTATTAGGAAAAGGTTTTTCACCAATAGGTCAGTTGAGCAGTGGAAAAAGCTCCCCAGGGAAGTGGTTACAGCACCAAGCCTGCCTGACCTCAAGAAGCATTTGGATGATGCTCTCAGGCACATGGTGTGATCCTGGGGGTGACCGACACAGGGACAGGAGTTGGACTTGATGATCCTGATGGGGCCCTTCCAACTCAGCAGATTCTATGATTCTATGATAACACACCCTGAATAGGAATGGAGGTGAGTGGCTCACAGCAGAGCCCCAGTCCTGCTTCCCTGCTTCGAGGTGCCACAGAGCATGTGGGATAATGGCTTTTTGGGGAAAAGAGATCAGGAATTTTGCTTGCTCCCAGTCTGCTATTGAGGAGCAGAGCAATGAAGAAACGCTGAACTTGAGGATGTGCTGCTGCTCCTCTGCATGCCGGTGACAGAAACTGGGTTCATCACTTCTTGGAAAAACTTGAGCAGATTAATGAAAGAAAAGAATCACTGCTTCACTGTGATGCCAGATGCTTGGAAATTGATCGAGAAAGGGAAAACTTCGTGCCTCGGGGAAACACCAGCAGAGGTCAGCACAGCCGGGAGAATGGAGCAGCCGGGATGCTGCTGCTGCTGCTGCTGCTGCTACCGCAGGGATGCTGCTGCCCCGCCGGAATGGTCCTGTTGGGGCAAGGAGGGTGGCGGGGCCCTTTCCACACAGCTCTTCCACACCGAGAAGGAGCTGGAGTTAGTACCCGCTAATTGCCTTAACATCACTCTTCATGAGACGTTCTGGGAAAAAAACCAGCAGTAGATAGTGGTAGTTTCTTTACTCTGATCTCGTACATGCCTTTCAAATTCAAGACACTTCATATGAGGGGAAAAAAACCCACTTGTACTCTTTCACAGCAATAAAAATTTCTTTACAGTTTACATAATATGGAAGAAATCACATTTGTCACTGTCTGCTAAGAAACCCAGCCTGCTAGACTGTTTTCTTTTACAACACCAGCTCTCAAAGATCATTACAGACAGAAAATTCAAAATGTCATTAATCAGACTTAATCAGTAAAACCCTCCTTCATGGAGCTGTTTGTTCCAGGAAAGCTCTATTTCATGAATCATTTTATATCTGGATCCTTTGATTCCTAGCTAGTGCAGGAAACTGAATTTCCTTACTGTAAGGCAATACATCACACCTCTTTTTCCTGTGAACAGTGCTGAAACTTGGGTTCCTTATAGATCAAATGATGGCAATAAAAAGTGAGGTGTAAGGAGATACACAGACACACACATAGCTTGCTCCATCCCCTTTTGATGTAGAACAGGATGGGTAAAAGAAACTTCATAGGTAGTGGAGTTGTGTGAGCTTGAGGTTACTGAGTCATAAAATGAATTAATAATGATGAAATGAATTAATAGTGATGTGCATCTTGAAGTAATGCCAGTGACATCATGCCAGTGACTTCCTGGCTGAAGAATACCACAACTGATTGATTGCTTTGCTTAAAATCATGGATTTTTTCCAAATCCAAAGAAGCTGGGTTTCTCTAATATCCCATATTTACACCATAAGTGGAAAATTAGATCTGGATTTCTCCAAGATGAAGTGTAAACCACAGTTATTTTCCAGAGCTTATGTTGTATGAGTCTGGAATTTTCTGAAGAATGGATCCAAGAATATCCAAGTGAAATTACATTGCAGCCCAGGAGACATAATTATAGAATTGAGTAACTTTACAGTGATGAGTATCATCACTGGTGTCTCATGCAAAAAGAGGAAAGAGACACACCCATCATGAATTTTGTGTAAAGACACCTGGAGTAACTTTGTCATCTGCTACCACATCAGTATGGTGTGATGCAGCACTGGAAAGAGACACTAACATAGGCCTAGAAGCAGCAGAGCTATTTTAATAGTATTTTCCATCTCATTTGATGTTAGCCAGCTCACAGCATTGTTATTTAAGCGTGCAATATCTATGTGACTAAATTGCTTGCTATTAGGAGTAGCTTGTCTGGCACCCACTTTGGTACCACTGTGCTGCACACTTGTATGGGCATTGGCCTTCCAGTCCCTGAAGGGGAACCACAGGGAAGATGGAGAGGGACTTTTTACAAGGGCCTGTAGTGATAAGACAAGAGGCAATGGCTTTGACCTGCAAGAGGGGAGATTTAGGTTTGACATTAAGAAGGAATTCTTTATTCTGAGGGTGGCAAGGCACCTGAACAGGTTTCCCAGGGAAGTTGTGGAAACCTCATCCCTGGAAAGCGCTCAAGGCAAGGTTGGATGGGGGTTTGAGCAACCTGGTCTAGTGGGAGGTGTCCCTACCTAGGGAGGTGTCCCTAGGTGATCTTTGAGGTCCCTTCCAACCCAAACCATTCTTTGATTCTTTCTCTCTCACTTGAATCCTTGGAGAACAGAAGTTACCAGCATCCAAAGTAATATAACTTATTGTAGAGCTATGGTAACTGCAAAATGAGCATGGGCACCTACTTTGTGCACCATTTTTTAACTCAGAGAATTATTGTGGACTACCATGAAATGGAAGGCTGCCATCATTTTAAATACTGGTCAGCCTGAAACACCCAGTGGAAAGAAATCTATCAAAAATCTTTCTCCAAAAGAAATGTAAAGATGTATGTAAAGTCTGTACTTGGTATTCATTGGATAGAGAGGTCTGAGTGGAAGTCATATGGGAACAGGGCTTCTACAGCTATGTAGTCAGAAGGCTGGGACAGAATATGAAGATATCACCACCTGATGATGGTCAGATCCAGGCCTTGAGGGACAGAGGGAGATGTCAGTTGAAGTTGTAAAAAAGAGGAAAAAAAAAGTATCCAAAAGCTTTCACTGTAGGCTAAACCCATAGTAAGCTCTAATAACAGCAAGATCCCAAGATTACTCAGGAACAGAAATGCTGTTGGACTACTTACCTTTCCCTCACTTTTCCTACAAAAATTTCATTACTCAAGGTAATTGTTGGCAGACCCAGAGAGTGGAGGTCACAAAAGCTGAAACTGAGTCGCAGTGACCTTGTGTGTGTAAAGTGTGTCACATCCCTTTATGTGAAAAGAAACATGAAGCAGAATTTCTGTGGTGCCCAATGATGTCTGAGGCCTCAGTGCTCTGATAGAAGCTGAACAAAGAAAACTGCATTTTGATGAATGCATTTAAGTCTATGACAGGAAAAAATAATGCAGCTTATTGCCATTAGTTTTCTTCTTTTTGCCTGAAATTGGAAACACACAATGCTTTTTTTCTGTGATGTAAACAGAATCAGCATTTGTTTGACAATGTAAACCATCCTAAATGACAGGGATTTACCAGTAGAAGATGATGAATAAGACTGGGAGCTGCAGAGAATAACTGCTGTATAATGAATGGTAGGGCTCCCTCCTTCAAACTTAAGAAGAAACATATGACATTATTTCTGGAAAGTCAAGAAAACTACTTCTGTGCAGCAAAACAATTAAAATGACTTTCCAGTCTATTATTTAGACCTGCATGTGGCTGGCCTACTTGACAAAGGGTGTTGCCTCTGAGATGGTGTTACTGTTATAAATGATGAAGCAATCTCATTTTTTACTGATAGGCATTTATATAGAATGTAGCTGGGGTTTGCTGTAGTACAAAACCCCAGCAAATCCTTAATGTATAGTGATACATGAGAATGATTTTGTCTGCACACAGAGAAAAGCAACATTACAAGTGACTGCACAGCTACAAAAGGTGTCTCTGTATTCCCATTATGTAAAAAACAAAAGGAAAAGAAAAACTCAGTCTCATATATCACAGTCAAAGGTACTTCTTGACATGGATTATTTTATATTAAATAATGTAGCACCATGCACCAGAGAACATTAGTAAAACTTGAACTCATTCATCACTGGCTTTTGGGGAAGTGTAGCTACATCCATTATTTTCATGAAAATCCAGACCTGAGCATCAGTTTATGTTGGGTAATCATTGCATCACATCACATTACATTAGAGTGAAACTTGGTGCGTTGTGTTAGTATTTAAGTTACTCCTGCTAAAAACATGCTGCCACTTACCTCTCAGGGAATCCTAGTACACGAACTAATGTCAACAAAATACCCCCAGACCTCAAAACCACAAAACAGCTATCAGTCAGGACACATCTGTGTGTCACAGCCTTAGATCTCACCATCGTGTCTCATCAGGGAATATCACATATGCTGAATATGTTTCTGATGATGCCAAAGCAGTGACATGGAGTAACAATGACAAGAGCTGAACTTTCTCCCCTTCAACATGCCCCGTTGGCTCAAACCTTTCATGGTCTTTATAAGACTTGGACTCAGTTGTGTTCAGACTGGCAAGTCCCGTTCCATTTTAAATCCTCAGAGACCTGGTAGGGAAGGTACTGGGCCCATGGTTCTGACACCTGGTAGGGCTGCAACAGGAGGCCATATAGGAGAGCCTAGTGTCTCCAAAATGATGCTGCATTTAATCAGCCAAGTCCCATCACTGAAGTCTTGCCTGATTTTGGAGAACAGACCTGGGTATCATCCCTTTTCTGAGCAAAATGTTACCAGATTAACAATGCAAACTGATTATCTTGGGTAGGAACATTAGTGATGCTGTATTTAAATGTTTCATATAAAACCACATATATCAGTCTTGGAAAAGTACAGAGTCATATGTCACGGAAAAACTTGGGAAGTTTTATTCCATAGTTTCTCAGGTGGATTATATTTTTGGATCATGGCACTGGCTTTCCATTTCCCAACATGCAGCTCCAATAATCCATTCTTACCAGGGCAGGCAGGGAGGCAGAGGGCCAGCGTGTCGGTCTGCCTTGCATTAATGTCATGGAAGGAGCTGGGATTTTCATAGTGTGGTACGTCCTGCTGTGTAAATCATGTGCCTCAAGTTTTGCCTTTGGGCCTTCTGGAACTTCTTTTTGTCCCTGAGTCAAGTAGCTCAGCTTCAATCATCAAGGTACCTCAGAGAAAATTATAATAGGGCATCATTTTATAATTAAGAATGGAAATTCAGTCTCCCAAATGGTCATGAAATTAATCCCTTTTCATCTAGTGTTTTCAGAATGAGAAACCTAGTCTAATGCATCTCTTGACAGTAGCAACAAAATCATCATCCATCACTTTGCACCAGGGAAGTCCCTTCATTTGCTTCATATTCAGTCTGGGAATACCATCTTCCCACAAATGAATGAACACCAGAAAAACAGCCCTTCAGATAAATTGCCTCCTGGGGATATATATCTTTAGATACTGCATCACATTCATATATTAGTATTATATGCATTATCTTTCCCATAAGATGAATAAAGTCTCCATACGGCAGAAATCACCCTGTGTATATTCACTTTATGATCAGGATAAACCTGCTACATTACCTTCAGTGTGGGAATTCTGACTGGAGACCACAAAACCACTGGAGGACAGGAAAATCTACTTTATTGCACTGCAAAGTAAATGTAATGGACTGTGCAGCTAGAAGCCCTGTGTAGGCAAAAGCTGCTGTAACAGGCATGCACAAATACTAAACATACAATCCATTTTAAATAACCTTGATGTTGTCTCCATACACTGAGTACAATGATACAGTGATAAATAAGATCTGAAGTTGGGAACTTTTCTAGAGAAGCAAAATCAAATATCCTCCAGCAGGGAGATTCTTTGATTTCATTCAGCAAAGAAATTTTGCCTCATGTTGATGCTTTTGGAAGAAAACAACCCAACCTTTTATTTACCAAACGTTTGCTTTTGTAATCTAAGAAAAATATCAATAAGGTTTTTGAAAATAAAGCGAGGTATTGTTTCTCCAAACAATAGTAACAGATTACTGTAATTAATTTGGTCTCACATAGTCTTGGAAATAATTTTAAGGCAAAAAAGTGGATGAGGCTCAAGACAATAATGTCTTACCAGATTGTAAGCTTTGCCTAATATTATGCTGTCCATGAAGGGAGGGGAGCTTAGCTGTATTGTAGTATTTCAGTAACAAAGTGCCACATTGGATCGCTTAATTTAGAGGGACACATATACAGACATTTGTTCAGATCAAAGAAAATTCCACAGCCTGTTCTCAGTGTATGTCAAGGGATTTTGCCTCCACTTTGTGAAGAGTTCAAAAAATTCCTTACTTCTAGAAAGCAGAGCCTTTTCTTCATATTGTACCTAGAAAGAAGATGCTTCACTATGTGCACCGCATAACATCATGGGATTCATTTTGCTTGGCACAAAACATCAGAGAATAGTTTTATCTACTTTATATTTGTGCATCCTTCCTATTTTGAATGGAGGTGGCAAAACTCATTCTTACTTAGTACCTGCCACTAGAGGAATTTCAGGCTTAAATTTTTTGATGGAGACATTCAGCTTCACTCAACTTAGAGAAAAGCAGAAGCATAGAGAAACTGGAATTCAAACATCTGGCAGACCTTGCTCATATCAGCAACTGAAGCTTTGGAGCTCAAATGATTGCATGTAAGAGATGGATCAACACGGTCCTGGAGAAAAACAGGTGAAGAAATATATTGTAAATGGGGGGAATATTGTATCAGAGTAAAACAAAGGTGTTTTTGTTGCATTCATCATTTTGTTTCATTACATACATCCTTAGTGAGCACATATACAGACTTGAATAAAAGAGGCTCCAGAGGAGGATTTTCTACACTTTGAATAGAAAATCCATCATACTGTCAAATTATAGATCTCTTTAAAATGGGGTAAATTCCTTATTGCTCTGTGGGTGTTTTGGTTTGTTTTTGCTGGTTTCCTAAACCCAGCACAGGTTTAGGAAGGGCAGGTCAGAAGGAGAACCCGGAAAACTCCAGGCCCATCAGCCTGACCTCAGTGCCTGGCAGGGTTATGGAACAGATCATCCTCAGTGCAATCACACAGCACCTGCAGGATGGGCAAGGGATTAGACCCAGCCAGCACAGGTTTAGGAAGGGCAGGTCCTGTCTGACCAACCTGATCTCCTTTTATGATCAGGTGACCCACCTGGTGGATGAGGGGAAGGCTGTGGATGGAGTTTACCTGGACTTCAGCAAAGCCTTTGACACCGTCTCCCATAGGATTCTCCTGAAAAAGCTGTCAGCCCAGGGCTCAGACAGGAACACTCTGTGCTGGGTTAGGAACTGCTGGAGACCACCAGAGAGTGGTGCTGAACGGTGCTGATCCAATTGGCAGCCGCTCACCAGTGGTGTCCGCCAGGGATCAGTGCTGGACCCAGTTCTGTATAATATCTTTATTGATGATATAGATGAGGGGATTGAGTCCATCATCAGCAAATTTGCAGATGACACTAAGCTGGGGGGCTGTGTGGATAAGCTGGAAGTAGTGGATTCTCCATCCCTGGAGGTTTTTTAAAAAGAGATTGAATGTGGCACTCAGTGCCATGGTCTGGTAGCCACAGTGGTAGTGGATTAAGGGTTGGACTTGATGATCTCAGAGGTCCTTTCCAACCTGGTTGATTCTGTGATTCTGTGATGCTGGATCACTGAGTCTCACTGTTTTGTTAGACAATTGTAATTAGTTCTGTTGGTCTAAGGTTTATGATTCTCATCTCTTACACCCTTACAGGCAAACTGAATGCAAACTAGACATTTGTTTCAGCTGTGGCTTACATATGTAGATGCTAGGCTACATTTCACTTTACATTGAGGGAAGCTGGTTTTATATATGAGTGGGCAGTTCAGCAGGAATGGATCTGTCAAACTATAAAAGTATAAAGTTGGTGGGGTGGGCCCATGGCATCTGCATGTGTAGTGCAGTGGTGGGTTAGAGTCTAGAGTCCAATCCCTTCAGCAGTCAGTAATTTTGCACTGGTGTTCAATAGAGATTTGGTAGATTGAATTCTTTTTAAAAACAGAAATATAAGAATAAGTGCCTCCAGTCCTGTATAGAAAACTGTTGTCATGTATTGTGAAAAATATGTTCTCTTAAATCCTTCACACAAGGCATCACAGCAATAAAACAAGGCTTCAACAGTTCATGGCATGGCATTGACTCTTGATCTCTTATATAAGCATATATAATTAAATGGTATTACCACTGATGATCTGGTATCAAGGAAGCCTTCAGGTTTCTCATTCTGTATGTGAGAAATGAATATTAAGTATCACCGGATCTCTGAAAAACACTAAATCTGTGTTCAATTGAGGTAAGGAAAATGCATCTCCATGCTTCACTGGATGTTGGAGAAGCTCATGCATCACCGTAGATGGGGAGAGGTCAGCAGTTGCTTTTTGTGCCTTTTATTCTGGGGAAACATTTCTCTAGGCATCACTTTTCATTAGAGATACTTTGTTGTATGTATGCATCATTCTGTGAAATGTAGAGTGAGTATAATAAATCACATTACCAGAGGGAAATGCCACCACAAATTTCACTGAAGAAATGCTACCTCATGATTATTTTGTTTAATATTGAGGAAAGGTAAATCTTTCACATCACTTAACATCACAGGAATGCATCTTGGCAGTGAGCAACCTGTACTGGGGAAACTAGAAATATTTCAAATCCTTAGCTAGAATAACATAGAAGTAAAAAGCATGACTTTTTTTTTTCTTAAGTTACAAATGTTAGTTAAATAATTTATTATTATTACCCCCTCTCAATCTCAGCAGTAGAGTTACACACTCTTGTTTATTTTTACTCTAGGTCTAGATGATGATGACATTTTCTAATTCTACCATGTAACCTCTCCGTGCTGACAGCACACAGGGTGCCATCTTGTTGCCCAAAACACAGTAACAATTTTTTTCAGCTTTTTGTTCCCATCT
The DNA here is from genome assembly GCF_036169615.1 of Heliangelus exortis. Taxonomy (NCBI): domain Eukaryota; kingdom Metazoa; phylum Chordata; class Aves; order Apodiformes; family Trochilidae; genus Heliangelus; species Heliangelus exortis. The sequence goes on from NC_092423.1 coordinate 114,579,702, forward strand.
TCCTTTCTTCCCTTCAACACTTTAACATTTCTTTCTTTAGAAGACCCCCATGACCACAGGGACTTCCATGGGCCAAGCTGCATGTGACTGAGGTCTTCAGCTCTGACTTGTGGAATGAGTACACTGCTATATGTTGGTTCCTTTGACAGACACATCTCTAGAGCTCAACAAGAGTTTTTTTGTAATAATAGTAATTCATGGCCTATGGAAAAGATTTAAATGACTGAGGTTTTTTACTCTAAGGGCAGAAAAAAATCATAGGGGATAATGTTAACAATCTTCCAGTATGTTAGACTCCAGTGAAGATGAGGATAATCTTTCATTGTTGCACCAGGTAAACCCAAATTAGTTATTGACTTCTCTTCCGGATTTAATTTAGTCACACAAACAACAAAATCCTAGTTATTTGCAGCTAACCTGCCAGCTACCCCATGCAAAGAAGGCATCAGAATTACAGTGCCCAGCTGTGAAATTGTGGTACTGTGGCTTTTGCAGTCGATTGTGAGAAAATTGCCCCTAAGAATTCCTCAATCCACAGAACCCTTCTAGGGACACTGAGTCTGGTGTGACCATAACAACCCTTCCATCCACATAGTGGTGTTTCGTTGTTGAAGTGAACCCATCCTCTGACTGACAGTAGCTCCTTTCAGAGAATGTGCAACAATTTCCCCTTCAAGTGGCTTAGACTTCTGTTGCCATCACCCTCTGGAGTCCACTAATTTTTTGTGCCAATAATGGCACAATTTGTTTTTACTCAAAAAGTCTGTAGTACATAAATTGTACTGTTTGATTGTGTTTAAAATCCCTCCAGGTTTTCACTTCAAATAACTACAGGAAGCTTCTTCCTCATCTGCAATTTTACACATTTGAAACCCTTTATAGAAAACAAAAGCCATAACATTGTTGTATTAATGCTTGCACTACAGCAAAGAACTTTTAATAAAAGCTGTCAGGTTCAATGCTGAAACAAAGCTTTTGGCAGGGTTTAAAATGTACTTATCTTCCAAGGCATTTCCAATAAATGTGGACAAGAATTTGTAACAACTTTTTTTTTTTCCATTTTATATCCAAAATATCACTGATTTTGCCATGTATTGACTGACCTTTTGACCTCTGCAAAATAGCAGCAGAACTTGAACATTGTGACTTTTAATAAGGATACATCTGCCTTTCACTTTTGTATTTTAGATCAAGGCTGGATCTTAATGCCTTACCTATAGAAAAATTATATGTATTTTGAAGATATGAATGCTTAAATGCACAAAATGCACAAAAATTATTCCATATTTGAGAAATTTTCTGAATATTTTTTATTAGGTTTTTTCTTTGTTTGTTTTTTCTATCCTGGCACCACAGTTTACTTTGCAGCTATTGTTCCTACATCTTGTTGAAAAGAAATAAGGAGTGCTGCATGTTACAAAGAACCCAGGGAGGATTTCTTCAAGGGATGTTTAGTATTGTTATCATAAATTTGCTTAGAAAGTCAACATTACAAGGAAAACCACTTTCACTGCAGAGAGCAATGTCAAGAAAATGGACACTGGTAAGAGAGAGAGACAATATGTGACAGTAAGAGATTAAAGAGTCTTTTTTTTGCTGATCCTGGTTTATGGCCTTTGGTTGATTTTACATCATTAAAAAAGGCTTCAAATCTTTCTCACCTCAGTGCTGCCTTTTTGTAGATCTCAGCTAGTCTTTCTGAAATCTGGAGTAATGAAGTACACTGGATGCAGTAGTCTATCACAGGTGCTGGCCTCTCTCAGATCTTGGAAGGACATATAGGTCACATGGCAATAGCATTGTCTCACAGATTAGGAAGTGTCCTAAGAGAAACCAACTTGGTCACTGTTATTACCAGGAGCAGCAAGATACTGAGCACCCTTTTCTTCTATTTTAGTCTTGGATTGTTCTCATTGCCATGAAGCTGGTCTTCTCTAAAAGCCCTATTTCAGTCCTTCTGACAGTGTGTTTGCTAAGCTAAAGTTACACAAACAAAGGGAAATCTTTATGTCTTCTTGGCTGCACTGCATCAGTGTTCTTCTCTGATACAGGAAATCACACAATAGTACTCTGCTTTTCAGTGATGCAAGGGCCAAGGTAGGGCCTTCCAGTACTTGAAGGGGCCTTCAAGAAAGCTGTAAAGGAATTTTTTTACAAGGGCATTTGGTGATAGAATGAGGAGAAATGGTTTCAAACTGTGAGAGGGTAGATTTAAGTTGGACATTAGGTAGAACGTACTTGGTGTGAGACACTGGCAGGGGTTGCCCAGGGGAAGTTGTGGTTGCCTCATCCCTGGATATATTAAAGGTCAGGCTGGATGGAGCTTTGAGCAGTATGGCTCATTGTGAGAGATGTCCCTGCTTTGAGCAGCATGGCTCATAATGGGAGATGTCCCTGCCCATGCAGGGGGGTTGGAACTAGATCATCTTTAAAGTTCCTTCCAACCATTCTATGATTCTTCAGTATGATCTACGCCTAAGTTCTGTTCCTAGGTACATGACTTCAAACTGGTTCAAGTGATGACTGCAAATGGTCCTTGGAAAGAGTTGCAGGATTTCCGAGAAGCTTGAGGATTCGGCCAAGTCCAGCAGATGAACAAGAATATATGATGGTCAGATAGCAAGATGAATAGGCTCTGTGAGTTCTGGTTCTTACTGTCGTTGTAGCCAGCAAAGTAATTCAGTTATATTAAGGCAATAATACTAAAAACCTGTCACTTGGTATTGCTATCCTGATGAGTTGCATTTGAGAAATTTGTCTTGAACACTTACAGATTTCCCCCACTCCCAGTCAGAGCATAAAGAAGATCTCCTGTCAGCTTTCAGGGCTGCTTGAAGATAAACCACGATGTGATACAGCCACCTGTGGAACAGCTCGATGAGATCTGGTGACAAGGTGAGTTCACATATTGGCTGAAAGCTTGTGATAAATGACAGAAGAAATTAATCCAGTATTATACAGGCTGTAGCTTGGTTTTGACTTTTCAGTCATACATAAACCCGAAGCTCAATTGATGCCCACAGACAAGGAAGAGGTCACATAAAACCTGAAGTAATAGCACTTTACAGCAAAAAATGGATGGTTTGGCCTAAGCCTCTTCCTGAGAGGTACAGACCACAAATATTTATCAGCTCTATTCCTTTGCTTACTCCTACTCTTTTGTGTAACTTCAACCTCACTATGAAGCTGCTAAGAAGGAGTATTCAGAGAAAAAAAATGTTTGTTTTCCCTATGGTAGACTTCAGATCTCAACTGTTATTCAGAAATACCTGATGGCCCACATTCATGGCCATGTGGGAGATGGTCATAGATGTCTGTTAATGAGTTTATGATTTCAGATTTAGTTTCCATCTCTTACCTCTCTATCTGCTGTTCATAATAATGAGCTCTGGGACATGATTCACTGGGAGGAGGGGGAGCCCTTAACATTTTTTTTCTCTTTCCTACTAACAGGAGAAGTACTGGGACATAATTGTGCATGTAATCTCAGAGGTGCTTCTGCTGCATCATTTCAAACGACCAAAGAGCAGATTTTCAAAGGTATGAGGAAGACTTTATTTGTTTTCCCCTCTGAGAGAGGTGGAATGGTCTGAAGTAAAAAAGTTTTACACTATCCCTTCTGGGGATAACTAAAGTAAATGTGAGTCCTCTTTGAAGTTATACAGGTGTCTTTCAGAGGAGGAGGTCAAAACAAGCAGAAAACATAAAGAGACCACAAAAGTATAAATTAGACACAACTTTTGCTTAGGCTATACAAGGGGAAACACACAGCTTTTAAAAATGGCTGTAATTACTCCTTGCTTCAGCTCAGATCACTTGCATCCCTGGAGGGAAGAATGCCTGATACAAAGAGGAGGGCTTGTTGTATTTGTAGAGTTTCCCATTGTTTGGTGTGATTCAAAACATGAAAAGGAGCTCAGTGTGAGAACAACTAGAGGCATCACACAGTCCAGCATCACCAGAAAGGCTTAGGAAGGGGAAGTTGTGATCTCTGGGCATCATGCAATTTCTGAAATAACAGCTGTTCCAATTAACCTCTTGTCCCCAAATGCCTGAACTCTCCGTGAGGTTAAAACACAAGGTAGCTTTCAAGCTGTCCCCTGGTTCACTGTCTGTGAGGTGCACAGCACCAGTGGCCAACCTGCTGGGCTGCAGCAAGGTGAGATCCAACGCTTGTCATCAGTGGAGAAAAACAAAGGAAATAACAGCAATTGCCAAATGGAACTCTTCTGAAATATAAATCACCCCAAACCTTGCTTTCTTAATGTGGTTCTGTATATGGCAGGACTGGATGTCTGATACAAGGCAAGACCAGACTTCTGATGTTGTTTTAAAAATAAATGAATATTTTCCAATCTAGGAGAAAAAGGAGAAAAGCAAATGTTAAAATTAAGTTTTTTATCATTAACAGTTTTTGAAATACAAGTTTAAAAGTACAATATCCAAGGAGGAAGAAATAGCAAGCTAGAGGTGACTAGATTTTTTCAGAATTTGAGATAGAAAAGGCACTTAAAGATCACCAACAAACATGGCAGACAGCAAACATCTGGGAATTAAAAGGAAAAAAAAATATGATTTGGATAGCAATTCATGTAACAGGTCATGATTAGCATACAAGATAACTGATTTATCAAAAAGACAGCTTCTTACAAGATGACAGTGAAAGGACATCTAACCAAATCCTAGTACAGGTTATATTCCTCTGAATATATTTATAGCTACTCATCTAGCTAGTTGGGTAAGCCTTGGCCTTTACAAATACAAACTTTTAGTGTATAGAGATGCTTAATACAAAACACCAAAAAAGGGAAATTGCAGTATCCAGATGTACATGGAAAGTTTCCCACTGATTGTGCAGGTGAGTAGGAAAAAGGCCTTCCAACCTGATGTGATAAACCTGAAGTTTATAAATTGCTTCAGATACTCATCACTCACCTTGTGCAGCACTTTCCAAACCAGTATATTTTTTATTGCTGTTTGCACAGAAGTTAATGGGAATTAAGATCATATACATGGGAGTAAGATTACACAACCTAACAGCATCCAGAACCTGTGCAAATTAGGACTGTGTCCAGGAGATAGGTGTTCATCATAAGTACAAAACATGGGAAAGTGTAAGGGGCTTCATGATACATAACACTTTCCCATTCACAAGCATTGAATCCCCTGGCACTGGCTGACCATGCAAGTTCTCCTGTATGTTTCACGCTTATGTGGTTTCTGGTGTTTTGTCCTGGTGTTTGGTGTTTGGTCCAGGGAATTTCTCTCAGATGCCCACCTCTACAGTGCTTGTGTGAAGGAACATCTTGCCTTTGCTGGCTATGCTTTTCCACCACCTTTTTGCTTCCAAATATTGCTTCCAAACAATGCTTTTTGGAAACACCACCTCTGCAATGTTGGATCTCTGTGTGCTAGGCAAAGCATCTCTCATGTGAGTCTATCAGTTTTATTGCAGTAACTGTAGTGAGAACCAGGCTTGCTTCTTGATGAACAACCATTCTCAGTCATAAAACTCCTGCTCCAGCACGGTCATCAGCTCTGTTGGACGTGGAAAACTCCTACTGAGTGCCCTTCTTGAGTTTCTGTCCCCCTCCACTGACACGTTAGGTGCAGGATCTCATCTCTGCTCTTCCCCTGTGGAGATGACTAATGAATTCCAACAGCTCTAAGTAGCAGCTAAGCTGGCAAATCTTCTGTCTCCTTCAGCTTTACTGCCTGCAATATGCAGCTGAGCTACTGTCTGGGCAAACTCATCAGTCAGGACATATTAGAATGAGACCTGTCAAACTGCAGTTATACAAGGAGAATAATAACATTTTATTGTGCTGCTACAGACAACCAAAATGATAACATTTGCCCTTGGCGTGTTCCCAGAGGATGGCTGCTCATTCAGCCCTCCTACTCCAATTCATATGTGGCAACAAAGAACTTTTCCCCACACCACAGGGCTACATCTGCCACAAAGAACACTTAAAAAACTACCTTCACTCAACGCTCCTTTATTACCTTCAGTTCAGTACACACATGACCTTTTTCTTCTTTTTTTTTCTCCAGGAAGAATAGGGGCTACCTTGATACTTTGCTACTGTAATCCCAGGAAAAAGAAGATGCACTTTTTAAGAGGAGTAGTAGTTTTCCATGGGGATACCTTGCCAGGTGATTACAACAGTCACTACAAATTCTTCTTTTTCCCATTTTAATCTGGCTGTATCTCTTCATCCATTCTGCTGGTTTAGATCCATTGGATGTTTTGCAGCTTGTGAGTGGAAATTCTTGAAATTTCCATATGCTGCTAGTAAATCTCAATGAATTGTTCTTGGTGTGTTAATTTACAAATCTTCCTAAAATTTACCATGCCTACTTGTAAAGGTTTGATATTGATTATGTGACTAATTTATCTGGATGAAAAGTGGAATGAACTATGTGAAATTGCTGTTATTGCTGGTGCTGTTATTTTTACCAGTGCTAGGGAACAATTTGCTGATGACAGACAATAGCTTATGCTATTGCACACAAAGGTTTCTGGGAACTGATTGGGTTCCTCAGAAAACAGTATTTGGACAGAATCTTAAGTGAAAAAGGTTGAATTGGACAATGCTGAACTACGGAAAAAACTCAAGGCAAATTCTGGCAATCTGACTAACCTGAGATAGCTGAAGAGTAGGTGACCATTAAAAAAAAAAAAAAAAAAAGCAGTAAAAGCCAGCTCTCCTCTCAGCAGGTGGTCAGTGTCTTGTTGCTTAGCCTGAAGGGCTTAGAGTGCCTGAAGCTCAAATCCCTCTTGCTTCTGAAGAGTCCTGAACATCTCAAATCATTCCCTCCCCTTATCCCTCTGGGTTCTGAGCCAAATTGGCAGGGTACAGTCTGCCCAGAAAGTGATGTTTTCTCCTTTCCTCTTGGCTGCAATGCTGTATTTTGTGTACAATATGTAAATATTCATTGGAGCAAGGCTGCACATCTAGAACCTCTCCTTCCCAGCTGAGTCCTGTAACCTCTAACTGTGGAATGTTTCCACTGGCTCTGGTTCCAGCACAAAGCCATTTACTTACGCTGTTCATACTGGAAGGACTTCAACTGTAAGGCAGAGAGTCACATTCACAAATGTGTTATATAGTCTGGGGATGAGACCATTTGCTTAGGAGAGAAGATGAGACCATTTGCTGCAGGCAAAGAGGGGGTTGAAAATAAGTGTTCTTTGATGCATGGAGTCCCAGTGTCTGGCTAACCCAGTATCTACTGATCTACTTGGGTGAAAAGGTCTTTTGTCAGTTCTGGCTTTTTCTTTGTCATCTGTAGACCAGATATGAGTCTGGGTCTGCAAGCATTGTTAATATGTCACAACTGCTGTTGCTTGGGTACGAGTTTGGTGAGTTAACACTGAATCCTCCCAGACTAATTTTATACAATTTCTGGGCATGTAACACAGCTCTGTACCTTCTGCAACTGAGACAAGCACCATTTGGCACTCCAGCACAGCCCTAGTACCAGAGTACGTGTGCCTGTTGTAAGATTTGATAGCCACCCTGTAAATTATGTAGTTCTCTGTGTCTAGCAGAAGAAAATACCTTTGGCAGAAACACAGACGGTAGGTAACTGAAAGATATTTTTCACATTTCAAACCTTATAAAGGCAGTTAGATGCTTATGTCCCTCAGTGCTCTTCAAACACAATCCAAGACTGCACAGCACAAGGAAAGCATCATGACCTGGGTCCCTTCAAAATCAGTTCTTTAAACAGATGTCTGATGCATCCACCCAAGGTCAGAAAGTGTGAGTGAAAACCTAGCCTCTTATGCTGGGTGGAAAAAATGTCAGTCTAAGTGTGAGCAGCATACAACACAATTATATTAGAACCACCCAGTGTGGAAACACAAGGGTGATTCAGTGGTGTAAGCAAGAATCAGCACTTAAAAGAAAAGAAAAAAAGCAGTCAAAAGGCACAGAAGGGGACAAGGTTCTCAAATGCATCTGAAGAAAGGTATGGTTTTCAGTCTGTCTCATTTCTGCATTTGAGTCACATCCTAGGATCTGGATGCCCTTGAGCTATGATGTTGATGATTAGTCTTCCTGCTGCTATCAGCACATCCAAGGTCACTTGTTCTGCTTCATCTCAGCTGGGTCAGGAAGGCATTGCTGACTCACCATGCTTCAGGAAAAGATGTGTGGTGGATTAGGGACAGGTCACAGCAACTGTCACAGCAGCTTAACCAAGGCCCTTTGGTGAATGGTGAGTAGGTCCACATGTCACTATATAGAGATTTTCCTGACCCCCTGCTGAACTTCCCCAGTCACCCAATGCAGAGAACCACTCAGAATGGAGATGGGTGGGCATGCACAATCCCACTGCCCCACTGCATCAGAGCAGTGGACAGGGCCATGGCTGAGAGCTGCACGTGCTTCTACTTTCTGCTGGGGCTAAATGTGTGGGGTGGGTTTTTCTAAAGAAAGGACTATGATACTGAGCACTGAGGACACATGCTACTGCTGACTGTAGTGTCTGTCCAAAATACTGCCATTATGGTACCTCTTGGGCACGATGGGGACTTTTGTAGCTGGGATAGTCCAGATGATCTGTGAAGAAAGTTTGGAGCCCTGTTTCACAGTGGTCTCAGGCAACATGCAGAGCACTGAAGATCCCTTCCTGTTCTGGATCAGTTTGGTTTACCAGATTATTCCACTTTCCCTATAAAATATCAGTGTTGAGCCCTGAACCAGGACCAGCCATGAGCAGCCAGAATATTTCTCACATTTACCTTCAAGTTATTTTAGTTGATGCTAAACTAAACTTGAATAAACAAGGGGCTTATACAATTAAAAGATTCTTTCTGTGGTGGGGTGTTGGCTCTCACTCAAAGCTTTCCCCATTCACGTGGTTCTTTTTTGAGTCTACTTTTAGTAGCTAGTATTGCACATTTGCACAGCAACTTTCCTTCACTGATGGCACTAATATGTCTGTCTTGCCTTTACTCAGCTGCTGACTTTCACAGTCACTTGTGCAAACATAAATACATCCAGGACTTCTGTCCTTTTTTAAGTTGGGTTGAAACTCCTTGGGTGTCACCAGTCTTTAGGAGGGCAAAGGACAGACATATAGCAAGACCTCACATGTTTCATTGCCCTCAGAAGACTAGATAAGAAAGAATTTTTTTCCTAGCAGCCCTTAAGGGACTTTATAATGAGAGGACAGACCTGGAAGGCTGAACAGTAAGGAAGGGACAATAAAAAGGAATGACAGTTTTTAGCAAATACAAGTGATGTGTTGTATTTATGCAGGGAAATACATCTCTGAAAAAGGTATTAATCACACATACGGGCAATATTTATAAATGGCTTCTTCCCTAAAGCTTTTTTGAGTAGATGATTAACTCTCTACATGCCATAAAGAAGATCTTAAATCTCCCAGGTAATCTCTCAAGGAAGGGACAGACCAGGAGACAAGTGGAGCCTGCCTGTGTAAATGGTCCCCAAGTCTTAAGTTTCAAGTCTTCATCCCTGACGGAGAGCACATGAACACAGAAGATAGATTAATGGTTTTGGAAGGTTTTTGACCAAATGTTCTGTTTTCAGGTAGTTAAGGTTCATATAACACATTCCCCTTTGTCTGTGAAGGGAACAGCCAACTCCTTGGTTCCATTTCCATCCCCGCAGAGCTCTGCTTGGAGGCCTTGCTCTACAGGATGTGTTCACATCCCACCACAACCTTAACAGTGTTAGTGCCTCTGAACTAGAGCAACAGACCAACTCTACTATTTGTTTTTGTTGATCAGTGAATTTAATCTCTAAACCATCAGTTTTTCATATATAGCTTGGTGTCTTTGTGCAGAAGTGATGATTTTTGCTTGCCCATTGTCCTGGTTTGGTCCAGGATAAAAGTGATTTTCTGTCTTGTACTTTTGCTTTTAGCTAAGTCTCTTGTAAGTAGTTGCACTTGCTGAAATTAACAGCAAGTTTCTCAGACAGTGTCTGCTTCTAGGACTGATAACACTCGATGTTTATAGTTACTGCTAGAGACTGGTGTGCAGAGCCAAGGACACTGCTCAGCTCTGAGGAACATTTTACCCTCCAGAAGGAAGAAAGAGGTCCCACCTGCAGCCCTCCTTTGGGGAGGAACAGACAAGATAGATGCCAGAATTTACCAAACAGAGTATTCCATCCCATATACCTCATCCTCAGTATAAATTTGAGGGATCATGAGGGCCAAGCCAGATTTCCAGCTTCCAGCTGCCTGCCCTTCCTGCCTTTCCTGCTTCCCTTCCTTCACCCGGCATCCTGGAAGGATCCCGTCCATTGTCTGCCTGTGGTCCTGATCCGTGCCAGCCCATATCTGTGTGTTCCTGCCTCCAGCTCCCAACTGCTGCCGACTCCAGGAGTCCTGCCTGGACTTTCCCAGAGCTGCCCTGCAGCCTCGGTGGTGACGTGAGAGCTATTGGGGGAAAGGGGGCAGGAATGTGGTATCCATTTTCCTGTATATTTGTAAATATATAGTAATTTTTTCCTATTTATCATTACTGTTTCATTAAAGTTGTGTAGTTTAGTTTCCAACCCATAAGTCTCTCTCCCTTATTCTTTCTCCTTTCTTACCAGGGAGGAGAGAGAGATTAATAGAGAGCGTCTGTTACTCGGTTTAATTGCCGGGCCAGTGTTGAACCGTGACACCCATGCATGCCTGTATCCATGCCCACTGCAAAATCAATATAGTTAGAGAAAGCCAAATAAAAATGAAAAAAGAATAGTAGAAAGAATAGTAGAAAAGCAAACTAAAATGTGTTATTCTGTCATAGTAATCCAATTTGATCTGTCCCCAGCTTTCTCCTCTGGGATTTCCAAGTGGAAATCCCAGATTTGGCAGACCAGATCTTTGGCACCCATCTGCCTTTGAACCAAGTTTTGTGAATGACTTGTGTCTGTAGGCATACTCTGATAACATTCTTGTTGCCAGGGCAGTGATCCTGCTTGTTTTTAAACCAGGGATGACATAAAAGATGTCAAGGCCCTGAATCTGGATGTAACTTGACAATGGGAGGAGACTAAGATAAAAAGCAGGGACCTTACTCTTTTTGTTTCAAGAGGGAGGAAAACAGTCTAGAAAAAAAGGGAGGGAAAAGGTCAGCTATCCATGATGTCTTCTGACTAGACCCACAGGATCCCATGGACTGAGAGGCCACTTTAGCTGCAGACAAGTGGCTGTCAGCTGTGGCAGTGGCAAAGGTGAGTGATTTCATCCAGTGGTGGGTCTGGAGTGTAGGTCTCCAGGATTCCTGTCACCTCTTGAAACACTCAGCCTACCTTCCCTGACTTTTCTGAAATAACTTGATGAAAACATGTATATAAAATGCAATGGAGCTACCTATGCCAGCACAGTTCCCACAGAGCCAGATTCAGCTCTGCAAGTCATTTCAGGATCTCAGTGTCAGAACTGATATCCTGAGAAAGTGATTATAGCAGAGGTAGGGTGACCTAACATTCATACCAGCCTTCTTTTTGGTCCCTGAGATGAACAGTTTGCATATTTTTTTTTCTTTAAGTTTAGCACAGATCTTTCCAATGACTTGAAAAAGAGAGGAATTAGGCCAGTGCTGAGGACTTTTGGAAATTCCCCTTAAAATAGTCAGAACTGACTATCCAGTGTGAACTAGAGAAGGAATGGATGACTTGAAATGTTACAGCCTAAATCCTGTTAAGATGTAAGAGTTCACTTTCCATGTGTAGCTGAGACGATAAGAAATATTGTAAATAGCAAAATTGCCTTTAAGTGTTTTGTACTTCCCTTTGCCAATGTCATTTAAAGAGTGGTAGAGAAAAAGACCTAGGAAAAGCCTAAAGGGACAATCTTGACAGAACTCCAGCTGGTAATTTTTTTAGGCTTTATACTTCAATCTTGCACTCCAGTGTTTGTCATACCGTGGAAGGTAGGGAACTATTCCTCTTTCTTCATATTTTCCTCTCCCCACATAGCTGTACTGATTTTCTCTTTTGCTCTTCTGTGTGGCTGAAAGTACCAATGAATTCTTACCCTAAAATCCCAGGACCTTTGACTTCCACAACTGCCAGATGAAGTTTTGTGGGCCTATGCTGTTGAATCTTGTCAGAGGTTACAAAAACCCTGGAAAAGCAGTCACTGAGCTATAAGTAGCCAGGGAGGTGAAGAGGGAGGGAAGAAAATATTGCAAGCCCTGTCTTATGGAGGCTGTAGTTAGGACTCAGCTGTAGGAAGCAGGGAGCCTGACATGCAAGGACCCGACAGCTCCTTTTGGGGGTGCTGACTGTCACCCCGAGTGCTCCACAACAAACACTCAATAACACGGTGGTGGATGCTGAGCTGCAACCACTGCTTGTGACACCGCTCATTATTATCTCCATCTTGCCATCTGCTGTTTTTATGGATAGCTTGGCTTTGGCTGTTCAATTAGCTTAGGAGTTTGGATACCCTAATTCATCTCTGGAGCCATTCTCTCTAGCACCAGTGGAGACAAGGAATATTGATAGCACTCTTGTGGAGGGGAACCCTCTTAATTCCATGGGATCTATGCCAGAGGACACACATTACCATTTGACTTTTCATCTTCAGATCTGAACAGGGATCCAAAAGTTAGAGAGAGTCTTGTGCAAAATCTGACACTAATGCAGGACCCCCAGGTGGCCAATCCAGGACAGAGTGCCCTGCCAGGATGGCTCCTTTTCTCTGACAGCTGGAGAGCTGCAGGCAGTATCAGAGTTGTATGGTAGCACAGGATTATATATAGCAGGCATAATACAAAATGAATTTGCTCTATCAGAGCAAATGAATGGATTGTAATCCCAGACCCACAAAATTTGGAGCTGGGGAGCATGCTGTGAAATTATTACTAAGGAAAAATTTTGCTGCAAATAGCATCATAACCTTTCTTTAAAATAAAATCTTTGATGGATTTGGGTCTGCATCTAATTTCAGATACAGAATATGTATCAGATTATCTTGTAAACACAGCTGTTAACCCTGGCCACATGTATACACAGATGCTGATTTTACAAGAAATGCAGTGATAGGCACCTGAGAAACTGAGATCAGAGAAAAATTGATAATGTGTTCTTGACACCACACAGTGTGAAGGGAATTTACAGTGAACAGAGATAGTTAAAGTAAAAATTTAAGTCAGTGCTGGGCTCTGAGTTAATAGCCATGGCATCTTCATTCAGTCCTTTATGCCTCCCACAGTAAGTAGGTAAGGGATCAACAATGCAATGTTTGCTGGAGAACTCATTAGCACTAATGGTATTACAATATCATGCAGAGCTGAAGGGTGAACTCCAAAAAAATCATCAGTGAAGGTGACTGGGAAGAATTTACATTACCTAGATGTAGAATGAAACCTAAAAATTCAAAACTGTTCTGAGATTAGAAATTGCAAGGTGTTTCCTTTTGGAAAGACAGGGAAAATCTGGTTTCCAAAATAAAAGGTATTCCCTGGGAACTCAGGTACTTAGTCTATGACTGAAATGTAGAAACTCCAGAAACTCCTGAATGCAGTCTGTGTGACACTTGCCATTTCAGTGTCCCACTGGCAGCACCACGGGTGGACAAAAGGCATCCTCACTGACTCCATCCTTCTCCTGTGAACTCACCAGGAGAGAGGTGGGTTTCAATACAGAGGTGCCAGTTCTCCAGGCATCCATAGCCCACAATTAGATTAGTGACTGTCTGAGTATCCAGAGATCCAGACAACATGACAGTCTTGCCGAAGGCATCTAAGCCCCTGGTGTCACAGGCTCCCAGGATTTAGGCTCTGTATCTCTCTTAGATGCTGCAAGTAACTGTACATCTTGTAAAAAACTACTGGCAAGCACCTGCCTGTCCTTCAAAGCCTGTTGGAGGTTGGTTAAAATAATGCAGGCTGATTTTGGTGAACTAGGTAATTCAGGTTGAACAATAGGATTGAGGATTTTGCTTGCCAGCTCTGTTTTCCAGTTCAGTTTTAAGGGTCTGGGTGTGGTGCTTTGGTAGCTCTGGGGAGTTTGCAAGCAATGAATACTAATGGATTTTTTGCTTATGTTTTATTTAAGATAGGCACATTCAGGATAAAAATAGAGGTTTCCAGGATGTTCAGGATAAATGTTAGAAAACTATTTAGAATAGATTAATAGATCACAGAATCATAGAATGGTCTGGGTTGGAAGGGACCTTAAAGACCACCTAGTTCCAACACCCCTGCATGGGCAGGGACACCTAGACCAGGTTGTTCAAAGCCCCATCCAACCTGGCCTTGAACACTTCTAGGGAAGGGGTATCCACAGCTTCTCTGGGAAACCTGTTTGGGAGACTTGCCACCCTCAGGCTAAAGAATTTCTTCCTAATATCCAATCCAAATCTATACCCTTCCAGCTTAAAACTGTTACCCCTCCTCCTAACACTACAGACTCTCGCAAAAAGCCCCCCCAGCTTTCCTGTAGCCCCCTTCAGGTACTGGAAGGCCACTCTTCTCCAGGCAGAACAACCCCAACTCTCTCAACCTGTCTTGAAAGGAGAGGTGCTCCAGCCCTCTCACCATCTTTATGGACTCCTCTGGACTCACTCCAATAGCTCCATGTCCTTCTTGTGTTGGGGGCTGTAGAACTGGACACAGTATTCCAGGTGGGGTCTTACAGGAGCAGAGTAGATGAGGAGAATCCCCTCCCTTGACCTGCTGGCCATGTGTCTTTTGATGCTCTAGAGGTTTGCTGTGCTACAGGTTGCTACAGGTTTGTCCTTTGCAAATCAAAACATCCACAGTGAAAACAACAAAAGGCTCAGCTGCACAGATTAACACTGAAACTATGGCTAGCTAGGTAATGAAGTTTCTCTGAAAACCCAAGCTCCAGAATCCATTGGAATTTTTAGTAACAGGTTTTTGCTAAGCAAGGCAGCAGGGGGGATCAAAGGTGTGACTGTGTTTTTTTGTGGCATGGCTAGCGAGATGGAGTTATTAAGGGCACTGAATTCCAGAGAAGAATGAAAATTACTTTGCAGTAAAGGTCATCCAAATGGAGAGCTTTAATTCTAAACTCTTTGAACTACAGGAGTGGATTAAGGTCATGTTTGAAAGATTAGATTCTGCTGCCTCAGTTTTGGCTTTGTTTCAAATGGAAAAAAACCCACAAGTGCAGGTAACTTTCAGCTCTACAGTCCTATAAGAATGACAAGTGTGAGTTCAGACTCATGGTGACCCACAGTGGCCTGCACTGCAGTAGGGATGGGTGGGCTGGCTCACCTCCTGCCCTGGCTAACAGGAAGCCCTTGCTGCCAATCAATCCCTAACATAAGGATGAACTCAGGTTTTTTTAATCAGGCAGCTTTCTATAAAATGTTAAATGCCTCTTCAGGCACAACCTCTTCAGGCTGAAGAGCTGGGTGGAGAGGAACCTAATCAAGTTCCACAAAGGGAAGTGTAGGGTTCTGTACCTGGGGAAGATTAACCCCGTGCATCAATATAGGTTAGGGGCTGAGCTGCTGGAAAGCAGCTCTGTGGGAAAAGATCTGAGAGTCCTGATGAACAACAGGATTACCATGAGCCAGCAATGTCCAGCTACTGGACAAAAAGACCAATGGCATCCTGAAAAAATGTGGCCAACAGGTTGAGGGAACTTATCCTCTCCCTTTACTCTGGGAGTCCTGGTGAGGTCACACCTGGAGTACGGTGCCCAGTTCTGCCCTACCCCTCCCAGTTCAAGAAAGACAAAGAACTACTAGAGAGAGACCAGGAGAGAGCTATGGAGGTGGCTGGGGACTGGAGCATGTCTCTTATGGGGAAAGCTTAGAGACCTGGGTCTGTTTAGCCTGGAGAAGAGAAGGCTGAGGGGGGATGATCTGGTCAGTGCTTATAAATATCTAAAGGACAGGTGTCAAGAGGATTGGGACAGGTTCTTCTCAGTGGTGCCCAGAGGCAGGGCAAGAGGCAACGGGCACAAACTGGGAGTTCCACCTGAACATGAGGAAAAACTTCTTTACTTTGAGCGTGACAGAGTACTGGAACAGGCTGCCCAGAGAGGCTGTGGAGTCTCCTTCTCTGGAGATATTAAAAACCCACCTGGAAAACATTCTGTGCAAGCTGCCTGAGGTAAACCTACTTTAGCAGGGGGCTTGGACTAGATGATCTCCAGAGATCCCTTTCAGCCTCTACAATTCTATGATTCTATGAAATGCCACCAGCAACAGCACAAACTGAAATCAGCTAAAACAAGCCAGACCTGCATGTTTGATTTACTGGAGACCACTTGGTGTTCTTCCTCTCAGCCTTTCTCAAGGAGACAACAGAAGGAAATTGACTTCCCATCCTTGCTTATGGTTACAGGAAGTAAAACATCAAACCTTGTGTTTTTGTCATCCTCCATAAATTCAGAAGATTTTTGAGACAGATGAACTTGTACATATTCACTGGTATTTCTGGATGTCAGGACATTTATATAAATTTTTATGCTACATCTAGTGCTGTGAACCCATTTTGGGGTTTTTTTTTGGTAACTGAGATGTTGATTTTTGTTCTGTTAAGGAATGAGGTAGCAATTTTTATCTCCTGCTTTTAATACTTTTAATTTGCTCTCCCATGACAAGCTATCTTGAATGAAATTTATGGGTATTTTTTAGTCTCTCATTGTAAAAGAAGTGGTTTTAGATATGAATTGCTGGATGGATTTTTTGTTTGGTTTGTTGTTTTGTTTTGTTTTGTTTTGTTTTACACCTTGGTTAAATGGGTTAACTGAGTTTGCTGTAGCATATGATAACTTACAGATAAGCACCTTTCTCTAACGCAGGAGAAAAACCTGGGGCTCTTTCAACCATCTTGAATATGTGAACAAATGGAGTTGATAGCAGGACTGGGTTTTAGACACTGAGAATTTTCACAATAAGCTGTTTTGAAAGGAAAGCCATATAGAAACTATGGTTGTTGTGAGCACAGAAGGGGTCCTCTTCTTAAGAGTCCTGGAAAATCTGTGGAAGACAGCACCTATCTTGATAAAAAAAAAAAAAAAAAAAAAAAAATTAGGAGAATGCCTTTCAAGGCTTTTTAGAGTTTTAAAGCAATTTAAGAAAATTTAGCACCCCTTGAGCACACACTAACAATGCCACTGGAGTATGTTCAAGGGTTAAACAGGTCTTTCCCCTTATCTTTGTGGTCCTTTGGCAGAACAAAGTAAGGGAGGAGCTGTGTAAAGGGAAAAAGCTTTCCTTTGCTACAGCCATGCTCCATGGGAGAGCTCTGCAGGAGTCCAAACAAAAGAGGCCTCTGGTTTGGGAGGAGGAGAAAAGAGGCAGTTTTCTTTTCAAGACATAGCAATCTTAGGGGAAGGACATGTTGGAGTCGAATCTCCTTTTTCAATGAGAAAAGGATGACTTGGAAGTAGTATTGGTAAGATGACATGAGCAGAATATGAGAGAACTGCCTGCTTTTCATTCTAGGCTTTCCAGTGGAAACCCTCTGTGCCTGTGTTGGCCCAAATATGAGAGGCTCTTGAACCAAAAGCAAACGTTTGTTTTCAAGAAATGGGAAAGAAATCAAACAAGATAATGTGGAAAAGAAAAAGAGATTCCCAAGCACCCCACACTCATTCTTCTTTGATCCCTAACATGTCTCTGCAGCCCAACCCAGCTCAGTGACCCTTCTGCTTTGTTGTTTCACAAAGTAACTCTGTGCCTTTCCACCATCTCCTCCTTCACACTTTGTTTGCTGGAGATGCTGATACAGCATAGCAGGCATAGGCACGGGTACCTCTGTGCCCAGCTCTGGATTTAGGAAGTGTTAATAAGGTTATTCAAGTCCTCAAGGATCTTGATGGTTCTCACATATTTGCTGTATCAAGGATACACATCCATGAAAGCCAAGAAAATTGAGGTGATCTCTGCTCACCTGTAAGGATTCACTTGTGCAGCCAAGTGCAGGCAGAGCCCTGGGCAGTGTGCTGAGCTAGCTAGGTCACTGCTCTCTCTGAACAAGGCAGTAACTTGCTTGGTTTCCCACTGAGGGATGCCTCGTGCCTGGCCTTGTCAGAGAAAGGCAGAGTAAGCTTTGTTGTATCAGCTTTGGACTTCTCACTTCTTGGGTTTGTTTTGCTGCAGGTACTGGAGCTCCTGTTCTAGCACATTCTGCTTTTGCCGGGCCAGACATTCAGCTCAGAAATTCTTTACAACCTTGTAACTCATAAATATACTGCTGGTTTTCTTACATCAGAATGTCTAAAAAGAACTGTCCTATGCTGTACTCAAGACTATCAGTATTGCAATGAGCTGTATACAAAAGTTTGGTCTCATGGGCTCCTTTTCTTTGCTGTTCTTGTACATAGTGTGCAGCTTCCTTTAGCTGTAGAAACTAAGGTGATATTCCTAATGCTCTCTCTCTGAGGCCATATGAGAATATAACACCATTCAGCTACTTCAATAAAAAACAACTGTTGAAATACTATTGAAAAAAATATTGAACCTATCTCCCAAAGACTCCATGGGGCTATATCTTAAAATAAATCAATAAAGCAGATTTGCTGGACTTTAGCCAAGTCAATTTGTTTGTACCTTAAATATAACTAGTAGTTTACTTGTATCTTCTTACTACAGTTGGAAAACAATGTTCCATAATCAAGATCATGCACATAAATGAGTTTTTGCATCTAAATGTGTTGAGCAATGGAGCATCCCTGCTAAGTGAGCACCAGCAGCAGCTTGAATCCAGCAACTTTTTTCAGTCTAGGCTGAAGAGGCTGAAGCCTGCCTGGCAGCTTCTGTTATTTCTAACCTTGATAAATTTTGTCTACTTTCTACAGTCTAAGCGAAAAGCAGTAGCAGCTCTAAAACTTTGCATTCTTGATACTGGCAGTCTACTTTTTTTCCCTACTTCTAATGTAATTACAGAGCAGACAAAGCAGACTTATTCATCACAGGACTGCTGGATCACAGGGTGCAGAGGGGACGCCTGTAGGGTGTGCTGGCAGGTGCCACACACTTGGTCTCCTCCAGAATCACTTGGAATTTTTACTCATCTTTTTCGTATCTTTATGATTCTAAGAAATATTTGAAGTAATGTCACAAAATGAATGAGCCAACAAAGCCTCTTGCATCAGAGTTTAAGGCAATCTTCTGCTTTAGGATGAGGACAGAGACTCACCCAGCTAGTCAAAAGCTCCCTGGAGATTCCTTTGAAGACATAGTCCTCACAGATATTTCTTTGGAAGCAGCTGGGCTTTTCCCTGTTGGAAACAGGATGCTGTGCTAGGTAGACCATGTGTCTCATCTGCTGTGGCAGTTTTTGTGTTCCTGTATGCTTCAGGGATGCTTTAGGAATCTGGGGCCAAAAGTGACAATGAATCTTTAAAAGAATGTTCTGTGTGGATATGCTACAGAATTTGCCTGTGGCCAGCCACGCTGACCATGTTTCCTAACATGAAAAAGATGAATACATAAACACTCTGCTGGCAGTGTAGCAGAGAAAAAAGACAGATAGGGCTTGCAGAAGAAACATCCTGATTAGAAGCAGTGTATGTAATGTCTAAGGAGATGAGAAAAATGAGCCTGAGCCTGAGGAGACTTGAATTAGTAATGACAAAAGTTTAAACCTCTGTTTTCAAAAACATGTTAAAATGTCTGAGTGCTTAATGCATTTCAGATGTCTTTGATCTGCTTCCTTAGTTGGATCTGAATATGTTTTAGATAAGTTATGTTGTCTCTGTCGGTAGGGAGATGGCGAAGACCTGTGCTTAAATCCAATTTGAAATGATTTTTAACTGATTGCTCCAAATATAGATTTTACTTCCACATGTGTTAATCTTAGGCTAGCTTTCACAGCAACTACTACTATTCAGCCTTTGCAAACTGCCTAGCTTGGGGCTATTTCTACAGTCTGGTCTTTCTCAACCTTTTGAAAATGTAACTATTCCTCAGGAAATTTAACTCAAATCATACTCTTCACCTCCAAATCTCCCATGCTGGATGAAAGCCTCCCTTTCACTTTTTAGCTATAACATGCTGCAAGCAGGGGCAATCTCTGCTGTTATCCCTCCAGCATTGTTCTGCAATAGGGATAAATATCAAGGTTCCCTATGCAGTAAGCTATACCACTCTTACAAGTGTTATGCTACCTGGAGTTATAGGAAAATACCCACGTCTTTGATCCACATTGTTATCATTTAGCTATCCTTCAGGCCATAGAGAAAACATTCCTTCACTCATAGTCACACAGCAAAGTTTCAGATTATAGATAAACATGTTTGGAAATCAGAAGGATTCAATACACATAGTAGGCACAAAATGTTGACTTCCTGGTATATGAAACAATCTCATTCTTATACATAATAGATACTGGGTGCTTTTTGTTTTCCAGACTGGCAATACTGGGGGGTCCAAGATCACAGACAATTTGTTTCCTTTGTCTTATTTTTCCTCACACTATGACATCCCAGAATGTATTACATACATGATTTCAATGTCACTGTGTACACTTCCATGTGTTTTTTATTCTGACCAACGGCAGATGGCATAGAGATTGGATTGCCCCAAACATCTTCTCATAGGTGAAGAGAAGATATCATGTGAAAAAAAAAAAAAAAAAAAAAAGTCTGTAAAGCTTATTCTGTCAGTGATGGGGGTAGGAGGGAGGGTGCTCTGGCAAACTGGATGTGCCCAGAGCTGTGGTGCTGCTGCCATGCAGTAGGAGGCAGTTTCTTTGCAGAATAAGTCACATGGCAGAATTACCATGTTCAGAATTTTACTTGGTAATGGAATACCACAGCAAACACACATCTCAGTTATATTAATTGTTATTGAGTCCAATCACAGAACTACACAGCAGTGATGAATGTACAGTATCTTGAATATGTCTGGGGGAAAAAAATCCTTTTTTGACCATTCACTTTACCATTTCGTGAACTTTTGCTATCCCATCTCAGTCATCTGAGATGCTCTCCTTGAGTGCGACAAGGTGGCACCATGCCCAGAAAGGCAATAGCTCTTGTTTAGTCTTTTCCTTGCATGTTTTGGAATGAGGCCACTAATGAAGCTTGCTAATTTGCATTTTGGTATTTTTCCTTCCCCCATCCCTTTTTCCCCTCTCTGTTCCCCTCCTACTTTTCTTCCTCAGTCTGAGAGTTTCCAGATAGCTTTTCAGGGGGGATTGTTTTTCATGCTTTCGTCTCTACCTCCCTCAGCTGTGCTATTGTACATGTCTTTGTTTTTCTTTAATGGATTTTCTTGTAGTGGTGAATAATTGTTTGGTTCACTGCTTCGTTTTTCATGCTTAATTTGCCTCATGTTCAAACTTTTGCTCTCCCTTGAGCAATTCACTTTTGTTTCTTCTGCTTTGCTCTGCAGCCTGTGGCTAAGACAAGTGCTGAGCCTGGAGTTCAGGCAGGGGCTTCTCAAGGCAGCAGCTGTGCCTTGCTTTACTTCTGGTTTACTGGTTTCTGTAGCATGAAAGCATCATTTTCCCAGTGGTGTTTTGTACATCTAGCTGGTGAAAAGGAACAAGGAGCAGGTGGATTAGTCTGCATCAGCTCAGGGGATTGGCAGCTGGTGTCAGAACAGTCAGAAAATTCTTATCATTGTGGTAAAAGCCAGAGCATGAACTCAGAAGATGGGTGAGACCTATCTGCTGACAAGTTCTCTCTGCAGCTTGCCTTTAGAACCTACATCTTTCAAGTGTTACTAATACTTGCAAGTCCTTTCTAAACATAAATGACCTTAAGTAATATGTCACCATAGGTATGACTAATGGTATGTGTAAGCCATGTCTGTGAATATATATGCATTTGGTGATTGCTCATCTTGTACATAAAACTAAATTATTCTGTTAGCTAAAGTAGATATGAACCCATTCACTTTCACCTTACCAGAAGGAGAATGATGAGAAGCTGGAATCACACTGGTCTATTCTTGAAGGCATTTCACCATGCATTTTAGGTGAAAAGTATTTCACTTCACTAAAGGTAAGCAAAGTCGACCAATCACAGCATGCAATGTTTCCTTGAAGGATGTAGAGCTCCTGGAACATGTCCAGAGGAGAGAAATTAAACTGATCAGAGGGCTGGAGCACCTCCCCTGTGAAGAGAAGATGAGGAAGTTGGGGTCATTCAGCCTGGAGAAAAGGAGGCTCTGAGGTGACCTTACAGCAACCTTCCGATACCTGAAGGGGCCCTACAAGAAAGATGGGGTAGGATTTTTATGTGGGTGTGTAGTGAGAGGGCAAGGGGAAGTGGTTTAGAACTTGAAGAGGGAACATTTAGGTTAGACATTAGGAAGAAATTCTTTTCTGTGGGGGTGGTGAGACACTGGCACAGGTTGCCCAAGGAACCTGTGGCTGCCCCCTCCCTGGAAGTGTTCAAGGCCAGGTTGGATGGGAACTTGAGCAACCTGGTCCCTTCTAACCCTGCCTGTTCTGTGATTCTATTCTATGATTCTCTGAAATACCGTATTTTTCCATAAAGTCGCTGTCTACTTTAAGACAGATACTACAAAAATTATTACAGAATAATGACATTTCACCTACTTTTGCCCTTTTCTCCACAGTGCTTCTTGTAGCAGATGCCAGCTTCAAGGAGGCCACATGGATGTCAAAATTGAAGACACCTTATCTGATTATTTATTTAATTTCTGGATACCATAACCTAAATCATCCCATTTGCTCACTCTGAAGGGAAACAAAATAAGAACAATAGGATTCTAGATAGATTTAGGCAAAAAGAACCAGTTACCTGATTATAATAAAGGACACTAAGTGCCTACTATTTCCCTTTGTATTATTTTCTTAAGTATGACTCTATCAGTTATTGTATTCTTCTGTCAGAATCAAAATAACTTTTTTTCTTAAATTAAAATTTGAACATTTGAATTTCATTGTAGTGTATGTACAACAGCAACAAAAAAAAAAAAAAAAAAAAAACCACAACCCAATAAAATGGCATTTGGGAAAAAAAAACACCTCACCAGCTTTCTAATAAACTGAGCAGTTGTTGTGATTTAGACTTCTTGTGATGATTTCAGAGCTATGCTTTGGTTGGTTTCATTTCAGACAAGATATCAAACCAATTCCCTATAGTCACGTTACCCCCAGCAAAACACTGTTTTAAATCTTCTGAAAACAAATGAAGACAGCTGGGAGCTGGCTCTAGCTTGGGTTCCACTGAGCTGGTTGAGTCAGGAAAGAAACACAGATGGTGGTGGTGGTTACAGGACTGTAAACTTCTGTTGACTTTGGGAGACTTGAAGATAGATGGAAAAAGAAAGACTAAGTAACTCTTCAGACCCTCTTGTAAAATACATAGTTGAATGGAGAGTTGTATGGTTTCTGTATTTCCAGACAAGGTTCATATTAAACTGAACAGGTCCAAGAGACATTTTATGGCTCTGAGAGCTCAGCCTCTCTCTTCTACCCCAAACCAAGGAAACTTTAGGGAATCTTCTTCTATATATAACTATGGAGTATCCCATGGTCTGTGTCACCTTGAAAATCATTTCAACATTGTACAGAGACTGCAGTTCTCCTAGGCTAGATCCATATGTGGTAGAGAGCATGCTATAAAACCTTAGAGGTCATCACAGACATAACGTGAACCTGTGCCCTGGCTGTTTCTCATTTCCTGCTATAGAGAAAACTCTATATGCTCCCAATTTAGGAGGGTGCTTCCAGTCAGGATGAAGGAATCTCATCCTCACCAGCTCTGTGAGGGCATTGTGCATGTTGGGGCTTGGTGATAGCAGTAACCTTCAGGACAGGCCTCAGAGCTGGCAGTGAGACACCGGGGCAAGTCTGACCTGAAGGATGGCTGACTTTGTTTTCAGAACACTGCATATTTATGCCAGAAAAATGAGTGTATGGTACAAAAACCATGAAAAGAGAAGAAATGAGTCACAGTTAAATGTAGTGGCTCTGTGCTCAGGATGCTTTGCTATTCAAATGAAGATAAGTGTTTACATCTAATAGAGGACATTTTGGGAAAAGAGATGTAGATTAGTAGGGCATTTCATGTTAGGGAACAGAAGCCAACCATAACATTATTACTTTTTTGGTAATAATGGAGTTTTCTAGTTTGTTGGTGAACATTTGTTTGTACTTTTTCACTAAGAACTTACTCAAGACATTAACAATAGGTAACCTTTTATCAGAGAAATAAGACTGTTGATAGAAAAGCTTAATTTCTTCCATAGAAATAAAGAGAGAAGGAGGCTGAGTGAAGAGGGAAGGAAGAAGGCAAAAATAAACAAATATTTTTTTTTTTTATCAGGTAAATGCATTATATATATATTACTCTGGAGAACCCCTAGGCAATAACAGCAATATCATATTAGGCTGGAAAAAGGAAATGATGTGGTGCTCTCCATAGCTGCACATTAACAGAGTGATCCTATGTTTCCAAGGGATGCACAGACATACTGTCACAGATATTATCTCTTTCAACAAAGAGACTGATTTAATTTCAGGACAGACTACACATCAGTTTAGTTAAACCAAACCTAAGGCTTGCATAAGTTCTCTTTATCATGAGGTTTTGTAGTCATAGCCCAAGTTGAAATTCAAGCCACTTAAGCTAAAATAAAATTTAAAAAAAAGCTGAGCTGAGTTTGAAAAAAATAGCCAAACAAGATTGAATTATTACTTTAAATTAGGCACATGACTGACTGATGGTCACATACCAGCTGAGAACCTATTGCTACAGCAACCCAGCTCAACAACCACTATGGCTCTGCCCATACACACTCCTGCTAGAACCTATTTGTGTACATACCTGAACTCTGAAGCTGAGTTGGCAGAAACAAGTGGTATAAGACCACTTATCTTCAGGGCTGCAGCCCCTGGGATGGGCATTATTTCCCCCAGAGACTTAGTGCATAGTTAGGCCACTGAAATATTTCCTTTCACACTTTCTGGTTTTTTTGCTTGGGTTGTGTTTCTTCTCTGCTCTTGCTGTTAAAAGTGGAAGGTGAAGGGGGAAAGAACAGGAGCATGAAGAGGGAAGAAAGTCATTCTTGTGTTTCCCAGAGTGAAGCAGCTGCAAAGAAGGTCTTCTTGACCTTCATGTGGACTGTACAATAGAAAGACAAAATTTTCCCCCCTCTGTGCCCTTTCAATGCTGTCAAGGTTGCAGCCCAATTAGTGCTCTGTGCTAGGCATATAGCATGGCAAGGTTTTATTTAGTCACAAACATCTTTATCTCTGCTGAATGCACAGCAACTAATTCAAACTTCTTCAGACTGCACAACCAGCTCCTATTAACAGTAATTAGGGTGAAGTATGTGCACTGAGGGAAAACAGCTGTAAATGATGAAGAGGTGGCAAGCCTGGTCTCAGTTTCTCCCAGATAGTTATCCTCACCTTACAGCTTGAAGTATCTGCCCACAAAATGTCTTCCAAAGGTTTTGACACTTGCCCTTGAGGGTGGAAAACTTAAAAGGAGTGACACATATGCTGTTGCAGGACATTTGAACTGCCTGGCTATATTAGATACAACAGCATCTTCAGAATCTGTCATCATAAATAAACAAAAAAAAGTTAAAAGCCCCTGAGTATCAGAAAAGTCCATTTTTGGAAGCTGCAAAGTAGAAGCACAAAGTTCATTTAAGTACAGAGACTGCACGACTTCAAAACCAGTGAGACACAGGGTGGGGACTTATTGTTTGGGGGACTTCCAGTGGTCACATTGAGAATCTGTGTTTCAGCTTCACCATCACCTCTATAAATGCCCAGTGAACATTTAAGTGTCACATTTCTCTGGAGGGTGACATGGATTTCTTTCCTCAGAAATATTTGAAAGTGGGGAACATTTTTACATTTACAATTTGATTATGATTTGATAACAGCTGTGTTTATTGATTTCTAATGCACAATGATGCCCTCTGGAAGAGATACTCCTCCTATTTCTCACTTGGAAGCAGCCCAAGCCCACAAAATTCAGCAAGAAGAAAACATGAAATAAATATAAAAATATGTTTCCTTTTTGGCCATTGTAGTTGCAGTTCTGAGAAAGTTCTCAATAAGTGACTATTAGGTTGACTAGTAAGTTCTCAATAAGTGACTTAGGGACCTGGGAGTCTGGATTGACAGGAAGCTGAACATGAGCCAGCAGTGTGCCCAGGTGGCCAAGAAGGCCAATGGGATCCTGGCCTGTATCAGGAACAGTGTGGCCAGCAGGTCCAAGGAAGTGATTCTGCCCCTGTACTCAGCCCTGGTGAGGCCACACCTCGAGTTCTGTGTCCAGTTCTGGGCCCCTCAGTTTAGGAAGGATATCGAGGTCCTGGAGCAGGTCCAAAGGAGGGCAACCAGGCTGGTGAAGGGACTCCAGCACAGATCCTATGAGGAGAGGCTGAGGGAGCAGGGAGTGTTCAGCCTGGAGAAGAGGAGGCTCAGAGGAGACCTCATCACTCTCTACAACTCCCTGAAATGAGGGTGTAGCCAGGTGGGGGTTGGTCTCTTTTCCCAGGCAGCTCTCAGCAAGACAAGAGGGCAAGGTCTTAAGTTGTGCTGGGGCAGGTTTAGGTTGGACATTAGAAAGAATTTCTTTACCAAGAGGATGATCAGACATTGGAATGGGCTGCCCAGGGAAGTGGTGGATTCTCCATCCCTGGAGATATTTAAAAAGAGACTGATGTGGCACTCAGTGCCATGGGCTGGTAACTGCAGCAGTAGTGGATCAAGGGTTGGACTTGATGATCTCTGAGCCAATTCTATGATTCTATGATTCTATTTTTAAAGGCAACTCCAGTAAGATTAACATTTCTATTGTCATCATCAGAATGAGTCAATGAGTAGCTTTTACTACTTTATGACAGTTGTGACCCATGGTATAATAGAAAACATAATCTTTTCCTTTTTCTCTTTTCAGGGCACTGAAAAATGGCCTTACTCCATTACTCCAAACACAAGGAAAAATTGTACTGCTCTGAGTAAAAATTTCTTTTCAATGCCAACATGTGGCATGGAAGACAGTTTGGAACAGGAAAGACGCTGGAGGCTCCACAGAAGGATCCTCAAGGTGTTTTTTTGTCCTCTCCACATTCCCATTCCCTTCTCAACTCCCAGCTCTTCTCAACTTAGGAAAAAATAGTTACAAAAGAGAGAATACCTACGTGATGGAGAATGCTTAACATATTGACATCAATGTTCTCTCTTTTATAACTTTTTTACTATGTCTGCTATTGTTCCTTTTTATGACAATGTTATCTTACATGTCTGAAGGTAGGGGAATGCTACCTGCACAAGTACAATTTTTAAAGATACCAGTAAATATTTTAATTGGGTCTTTTTCCCAAGTTACTGCTTGTTGCTAAAATGAATATATAAAAAATAGTAGCGTAAGAAAAACTTGCTACTTTCCTACAATGGGATCAGCTAATTTCACAAAGTCCCTCTAAAGAGATGAAGAAACTTAACTCAAAAGTCATCTTAACATTAAGGAACTTTAAAAAGTCACAGATTTGGTTTGATTTCAAAATAAATTACAATGAGAATGAGGCTAAGGCCAAAGCCAAGGCCTAGGATAAGGATGCGGATAAGGATAATCCCAGCATCTAAGGTAAAGATGGGAGGATAAATCACTCTCTGGACATGGTAAGTTTGTCCTTATCTTTTACTTGCTACCATTACTTCAGACAAATCTCAGCCTAAATTTTTGGAAGTCTGTTTCGAAGTGTACACAGATGTTTGATTTTACCCTAGAAGTGCATTTTGCCTTAATTTTGGTTTGCTTTTTTGTATGATCTTTGGAGTCTCCACATGCTCACTCACCTTGGAGTCTCCTGAGAAGACAACCTGACTTGAGCAGTATATGACCAGGGAGTTTCTTGCCCTTTGAATTAAATGGCCATGCCTGGTGCCATCAACAGAGACAGGATTTCATCCTAAACCTCTGCCATGCTGCATCTTTTCAGGGTCAGCTCCTTCGTGAAACATGGAGGAAGCACTTGGTGCAGAGCCCATTTCTTCTCATAGAGAAGGGAACATAGCCATTCTGAACAACTGCAGCAAAAGCATGTGAACAGGTTTGAAGGACACCTTCTTACCTTGGATAATCATATAAAGTATTAGGTTTTCCTTTGTTGTAGTATAGAATCATAGAATATACCAAGTTGGAAGGAACCCATTAGGATCACCCTGTCCTGTAGTAAGCTAACAATAACTCCTTCTGTTGGCATGAATTTTTACCCCAGTTACAGAGGAGATAATTTATAGACAAAATTCATGTTCACCTTACACCTAAATAAGAGCACAACTTTACATGACAAAATAAGATTGAGGCCTATTTTTGAATAGACATTAGGCTTGTTCTTTGCTCTTGCTCTCTTCTCCCAACTACTGTAATTGAACGATCTTTATTTTTACAAAAGTGCTGTTTCACATAAGCTCTTAGTGCTTGAGAATCAATGAGAGATGCTGGAAGGTGAAATTCAGACTGACAGAGGAAAAAAAGGGCTTTTGCAGCACATTCCATTATTTTTAAATAAATGACCTTAATGCATGCGTTAAGCAGGAGCTGGCCTTGAAGAATGGCAATGGTAAAAGCACTGCCAGCTGGACTGGAACATGGGTCCTTTGTTCCAAATATTACGTATTTATTCTGGATCTAAATGAATATAGGATTTTTTTTCCACGCTTCTAATAATGAAATGAATGCCTGCCCTCCCCCAGGGGAACTGACACTGACCAAGAGGCAAGTGGTTGTCAGACACTGCCTGCAGCAAAGCTTACAGCTGCTCCAGATCAAGCCACACTGAAGAAAAGACTATTAGGTCTCTGGGGACACAGATAATAGACAAAAATGATAATGTATGTGGACAAAAGTAGAGGACAGTAGTGCTTTCTGGGATTAAGAAGCAGGCGAAAAAATGGTTTTGTTATACCCTGCAAAATGATTGCTGACTCTCGTTTTAGGATGACCCTTGACCCAAAGGAAAATAATGGATGGCCCATCTGCTTGATACACAGGAATCCTCGGGCACCATTTTGTCCTATTATGTCAAAACTGGTGCTAGAATTATGAATGTGTTACCATTTGTCTTTCCTTTGTTATGTGAAACAAAGGTACCAGATACTTAACAAAACTCACCCTCTCCCTTCCAAGCATTCACCCCCCTGCACAGGGATGAAATAGGAACAGGTCTTCTTCCTGCAGTCTTACTTCTCACTTTATTTTCATTACAGAGGAAACCATCCATCTCAGCTCAGAGAGGACATTTCTTCAATGAACTATGGATGGCCTGAGAACTGCTAATAGGATATGGAGACTTTCATTACTGTGCTGGTCATCTGAACCTGGGCCAGCTGGGGACAGGCTGAAGGACATTATTGTTTGTCAGCTATGTGAAATAAATGAGAGAATCTATTCTGCCATCTACTTTATAGTACCAACAACATTTCCAGCTCTCTCAGCATGAGAGTGAATGATTTACAAGAATCTGAACTATTTCCCCCAGCAGCAGTACTGTTCAAGCTGAGGTTGAACCATATTGAACAGAGAGGTTGTTCTGGGGTTCCTGTGTTAAGACTCTTGTGCTAGAAGGGAAAAATGCAATTCCAGGCCCATCAACCCTGGAGCCTGCACAAGAAGCTGGAACCAAAGTTGCAGAACTGAGGCTTACATCTAGCTTTTCTTTCTCAAATTGCAGTAGGTCACTTACTACCCCCAGTGACTTCACTGATGCTCAGAGGGGTTGCTTAGTTTGTCTGTATAGACATGAAAAGAGGAACCTAGAAATAAGGCAACATTACTCCTTGGATCATACCTTCCACCTCCACCACAAGCAGGAAGCGACTCGTGTATCTGCACTGTTTTCAGTGCAGTTTGTTATTTCTTTCATCTATTGTTCAAAAACTCTTTCTCCTGGGCCTGTTCCAGGACACAAGGAGGTGGCATTGCTCACAGAGAATAGCACAGTGATCTGCAGTGGCAGACATAAAGTCACTGTGCACGTTGCCTGAAGTGTTCCTGTGTTTGTACTTTCTTCACAATCTGTTCCTGTTGTTTCTGTTGCTGGAAGCATTTATTCTAATGATCTCTGGCATGCAACCTTCATCCTGTCCTTTACCCTGCAGCAAGCCTGGGCAGATAGAAGTAAGCTGGCTCCCAGATGTAATCTTAAGACTGGTGAGTCTCCTCCTGGTTGCCCAAATGCACTTTCCTGCTGCATCATCCGCCACCTGCGAGGAGGCAGTCAAAAATTTCCCCCTAAGGAGAAAAAGAACCAGCATGGATTCAAAAGGCTTGACAGAAAGGCATGATCAAATCAGCTGAGTAACACAGAGGATTATTATTATTATTAATTGTTATTATTATTTATTATTCTTATTATTATTATTTCAATTTTCTTTTTTGTAATTGGATGCAGACATGTTGTGGTACACCTTTGCATGATGCACACAGCTAACATCATCAGCACTGACATAATATCCCTCAGAATGAAGGAGCTGTGTTGGCTGCTGATGGGAAAGGGAAGGCAACACAGGAATGCATCCTGAGATGCAGTCAGCATCCAAGCTGCTGCTTCATGCAACTTGTAAGCAACACTTTGTAATTGGCTCAGTGATCCTTGAGAAGTTTGTAGGTGACCTGAGAGAGATATGAAGAATGAGAGAGAGAGGGAAAAAACCAAACAAGTAGAGAACTGCAGGGACAAGCGTACCATAGTTCCTGCTATCAGCTGTGGTAAGTACGCCGAGCTGGATGTGGGATACCAGGTGACACTCTCTAGGAGAATTTCATTCAGATAAATGTCCCTAGCTATGATGTCACTATATAATTATGCTTATTTGATGTGGAGCTAGAGAAATCTGACTCATTTGCAAGAGCTTCAGAACAAAGCTCTGTAATAGCATCTTGCATTTACATAACATTTTTTCATGTCTGTAACACAGAATCCACTTAATGATTTATCAGCATCTTCATTAGGCAGATCCACTATGCAGGTGGGGGGAAGTTTAGATGCATAGAAGTTAAATGGTTTTTCTGAAATCACACAGGAGCTCTGACTCAGAGCTGGGAATATAATTTAGAATAATCAAGGCCTCATCTTCTTTTTAACCAGTAACCTGCAATCTGTTATCAAATACTTTTTGCTTTTGAATTAAAAGATACAAACTTGATTTAACTTATAATGCACAGCTAACTTGATTTCAATGCAAAATCCTCAGTGTTCAAAAGTCTGAGATAAATAAAAAGCTGAAAATATTCCTGTCTTTCTGGTGATTTATAGGAATATGAATCACAAGCACTAAGAAGGCGTGACGTGCGGGCTGACATTTTAATACAACATGTTCCAGTAAATACCAAATCCTGTCCTCCGGATTTGCAGAACCAGAGAAAACAACCACAATGCCACTACAAAGCAGCATTTCTTCTGTTGGAACATCTGCCCTTCGACCATAGCACGTCTGCTCCCTTCTCTATTGGGCCCCCCAAAAAATGCTTTTCCCCCAGATCCATCTGGCCCTGGCTTTGATACCTCAAAGCACGAGGATTCGTGGTTCTTACCATGTTCTCATCTCAGGCTGAGCTGTAGATGCTGCTCTTTTCTGGAATTTACAAGGTTTCTTCCTTCAGTAGTATCCTGTGGCAAATGAACCACACAGGTTAATTCTAAATAGTAGAAAAGGAACAACTTGTCCTGTTTTATATCTGTCGCCTTTCAATATGGATATTTCTTGTCTTTCCAGTAATCTAAAGGGCAAAACTTTGAAATCTAAAGTCAGGTAATCTAAAGGATCAAACATGTGTTTTTCATGATATTTTTTGTTATGTTATTTACTTATCACATTGCCTCCTTTAACTGTAGCTTTTCCTTTAAAAATGAGCCTAGTCGTCCTCATAGCTTTAATTTTTTATTATCCCACTATAAACCTTTTCAGCATTTGCTAGATCCTTTCTTAGACAAAGTGATCAACAGGGTTTATTATATTTACCATAAAGAGCTATTCACACAATGCTGTTCTAAAAACTGCCACTGACTTTCACAGTCCTTTGACACAGGTAACTCCGTATTTATTAAAGATGAATTTCTCTGCTTTCATCTTTTCAGTTTATTTTCTCTATGTTTCATTTTCTAGGGGTTGCATAATCCTCTGTAACTGTCTTTGCTAATTTAAATAAAGACTGATATTTGTTAAATTTCTCTTTCCACACTTATTGATCCCTATTCTCCAGGTGTTTGACAATGAACTCACCAAACTCATCTACAAAGCATCACAAATGGTCTCTGGATCAAATCCAGTTATTGATTCTTACTCAGATGCTTTTCAACCTTTAAGCAGGAGCATATTTTGTCTTTCCAAACAGTGTAAATCTTTGAACTTAACATCTGGGGTGCTTTAAACCTGAGCTAGTATTCACCCAGCTCTATCCAACAATATATAAAAGAAAACCCAAGAAAAATTGTCAGTGTGTGACAGCACACACCTATTCTTCAATATGTTCAAGATACAAGATTCACTTACCCAAAAGTGAGAACCATTCTTATGTATTTTAAGTTATGATAATTACATTAATAACCTTGGCACAGTGCACTTCTTCTGGATTAGTGGCTGACTGGGATAAGTGGTCTTAGTCTCAA
Source organism: Heliangelus exortis (assembly GCF_036169615.1). Taxonomy (NCBI): domain Eukaryota; kingdom Metazoa; phylum Chordata; class Aves; order Apodiformes; family Trochilidae; genus Heliangelus; species Heliangelus exortis. Next base: position 114,612,225 of record NC_092423.1, read on the forward strand.
GTGTCAACTCTTTCCCCTTCTCCATCAATTCACTGAACCTGTCCAGCACCTCCTTTGTTATTGCTAAGTAGTAATGATTCTTTTAAATGTTAATGCATATAACTACTCATTTACAATGGCATGAAGCATGTTCCAATTACTGTTTCTAATAACCTCACTGTAACAGTGATCTTTCCATAATAATTGATGACTGAATAATTTCTGTAATGAGAGACAAATGTTGGTGTGATAACATAAAGTAAAATGCCTCCCTTTCTCTTCCAACTTATTGACTCTGCAAAGAAGTACTGTGAGAAAACGGAAAAGACACCCTTACCATTCACTCCAAATTTGTGATCAAATCAATCCATCACAAATGTAAAACTGGAATGATGCAGAAAGGGATCAGACTGAAGTATCCTGTTTGTGGGTTTTGTTTTTTTTTTTAAATTGTGTACATTATCCCAAAGAGCTTGGGTAATAAAATCCAATTGATTTAATGCTCTGAAGAAATCAAAATCTAATAAGCAGTTTTATCATACCTAAGAAGAAAACTGATCTCTCTCAGCATAAACAGATTAATGAATGAAAACAGAAATTGTCTGTTGAACCCCACTTCTATATCCAGTTCTTCTTCTGCAAAGTACTGCCACCTAAGGTTTTGTGCCCTGTCCTGTGGAACTCAGTGCTCACAGCAGCCACTTGGAAACCTGGGGTGCAGGGGGTCTTCACTGCTGGGACAAGCAATTGAGCAGTTCTTTGAAGCAACCTCACACATTGTGTGATAAGTCATTTCATAAGTGCATTATGTCCCTGCCCCTGAGGCTATCACTAACAACACTGGGTTGAAAACAAGCCAGCACAATGATATTATTTTAGCACACCAGACCAGAATGTCTCTTATTGTAGCTGCTGAAAGAATAATAGGACCATCTCTTTGGTTATCATTCATGGTGACTGAGGACCAAAAAGCAGCATTAAGAGGACTGTAGCTTACCTCAGCTTAAATGTGTATGTAGTTTTCAGTGTCTCAGCTGACGGATGGTTTTGCGTGCACTGCTGTGCACATTCCTTCTCAGTGCTCTCCTGGAGGTTGTGCATGTGTACACCACAACAAACAAGCAGCTCCTCTCTGTAATATGTGCCATACTGGCTGGTTAGTTGTCTATTATGAAGTGGATCTAACTATATGTTATATAATCATATAATAGTCAAGTCACTTGGGTGTTAAGTCCAAGTGCCAGCAAGCTGCTCATACAGGAATTTACTGACAACACTTAACATGGAAAAAAACTGAGAAGAACTGGCCTGGAGCAGTTAGTAGGGTGCTATCATGCTTATATATTTAATATAAGATAGAAATTTCTGATCTGCTTCCTGTCAGACTTGTGAAAGTTGTCAGAACACATTAAGTTTGATTTTCCTGTATTTAAGACAGAGGTGGAATTTCAAAAGGCATTTGGAATTTCAAAAAGTGTTTCATCTAATCATTCAGGCCTTTTGTTTCTGTATCTAGTGTGCATGCCTGACCTTCATGGCTTCCTCTAAGGTGTATGAAATTAAATATTCTGGGCTACACATCAGTTGTTACCCCTTGCTGACAGCTAGGTTTGGTCAACCCAGTATTTGCCAACATGATAGTCTGAAATCCTTTCAACAGGGATGCACTACAGATGCAGGCAGCTGCAGCTGCTTTTTAGCTGCTGTGAATAAGGATGTTGGACAGGCATCAGGCAGGGAATAGCACATTAAAGTCTGGTGTTTCTTTTCTTTCAAAAAGCAAAGCCTTTTGTGGCAGGAAGGAAGGGAACAAAGTATTCTTCTTTGTCCAATCAATTTATGTTTTGTGTCACGACAATATCAGGAAAGTAGTGGGGCGAAGCATGTATTTTTGTAACAGAGGGAAGCAGTCCTGAGTGGCCTGGTTATCTGATCAAGCTTTTTACTATGTTCATGTCCTACAGTTCATTTGATCAGATGACAATTCACCCACTGGTGCTACAGCAGTTTTTAATGGTACCTCATAGGAGATTTTTTGATTTTCTGAGCTGAAAGCCTATTACCTAGGCTAATTACTGAACCTTTTGTTCCCCTGTAAGTACACTGCCAAATTCTCCTCACATTTTTTTCTATGCTCATAAGAAAAATGTATATGTTGTTCCAAGAATAGATCTAGAGGCCATAACATCACTCCCCTGCTTGTCCCTCTCTACACTGGATTTTAAGACACCTTAAAAGGTACATCTTAACAAAATGATTCTCCAGACATTTGAGAAATGCAAGATTTGGCCACTGTTTTTAAAGTGGCTTGTAGTTTTGAATGTCTAAGTTTGAGGGTGTATTGATGAGAAGCCCCCAGTGGCAGTCTCATACTATATCCATTCAAACTTCAAAAAAATTTATCAGTTTATCAAAAACATTATCAGCTTTTAGGGGCCTGTAAAATCTATGGGTGACTTCTTGTCTCCACTTTGATAGAATCATAGCACCACAGCATGTTAGGAGTTGGAAGGGACCTCAAGAGATTCTCTAGTCTAACCTCCGTGCCAAAGCAGGACCTCCCAGGGCAGGGCACACAGGAATGCTTCCAGGCTTTGGAAGTCTTTTCCCTAAATAAGCTGCATTGTTTGTATTAATAAAGTAAAATAAACCTGAAGCAAGCTTCCACCTCTATTGACACCTAAAGAAAAGGTTTGCTTGATAAATACAGGTAGGAGATTCAAATACACGTGAGTGCAAACAGTGTTGTCAGTGCAAAGAGACACTGATGAGCTGAGAAAAAGGCTTCTGTGAAAACATGAATAGCTCTTCCTTAATTTTTTCATCTCCTTCCCTGTGAAGAATAGAAAGGCATCTATTATTGTTAAGATTGTTCTTAATCTTTGCTCTACTTTGCTCAAGGCAGGACAGGAAGTGCAAATCCAGTCAAAGAGATGTCTCCTAGAGACATGGACAGGTAGCAAAGCATCACATCGGAAGAGGGAGCCTTTTTCTCTGGATGTGAAATTTTAGTGAAGATGTGGCATGGAATTAAATCAGTGCCCTGAGATACTCAACAAAGGCACTTCATCAATCAATGAACCTCTTTTCCCTCTCTCTCTCTCTTTTTTTTTTTTTTTTTTTTTTTAAGGTTTTTTCTTTGCATTTTTTACTTTGGTGTTTTGAAAAATGTACTCTTTAAGTTTCTATTAAATATTGCTGTGCATTTCTTCTAATGAATTCCATTGTTTTGCACAGTGGTAATGTTAGACTAATCAGATTATAGATGCTGTAGTCTTCAAGCCCCTTTTAAATATGAGGATTTGACTGATAAAGGTTCCACTGTTTGTAGGACTACATTCTTTGGGGTTGTTTAACTTTAAAGCTTGCTCAGAAGATCCTTGCCCCTTTCCTCTATAATTTACAGTATGTGGGCTTCTTGAGCTGATTTCTCATCCTTCTATGTCACAGTCATATCCTTTATCCAGCATGTCACAGGGATGGAAACATGCTCCTGCTTTATTCCAAATGCAGAATAGAAAAAGCTGCTATCCAGCATTTCCCATCTTTCTGAGTCAGTATTTATGATTCACTGAGAAAGAAGTTAGAAACTGAATGTGCTTGCCTGAAAGGAACATAGCCTACATTTGGGAAATCCAGTGATAATATTAGTTGTAAATGTCTATTATGTAAGATTTTTCACTCCTAGCAACAGTCTGACTGTCGTAGTCTGAAGTGCCCAATGTAACATTGTGTTTATGCACTAATGTGTTTTTCTCTCCCTCTTCCACAGCTGCATCACTTGCTGTTTGGTATTCATTGTTGTTTTAGTACTCAGTGCTGCCAGAGCTCAGGGTTTGTGAAGGATTGCCACTAAACCCTCAGAGCAGTTTGCCTGGGTACTCTCCAAAGCGAGGCTGTCTCTTTCTGAAAGAGCAGTTGTAAGCTTGAGTACTGACTTGAGGGTCCTCATCAGGTTCTTCAGCTATGTTGATGAGGTCCTACAGCTTAAGCAAAAGCCATCTCTGCATTATTTAAAATCTGCCATGAGGTTTTCAGAAAGAAAGTTTTCTGGAGAGTTCTACACAGAGTTTTCACGTGAGAAACATGGGAACACTTCCACTTTTTTTCTTCTATTTTTCTGATCTCCACAACTCAAACGTATCAGGCTGCAGTGGGCCCTCATCACAAGCAAACCTTGCAGCTCTCTGACCCAATTGTCCCCTGAAGAATAAGCAGCATTATGTTATTTCTTTTACTTAGCACTTAATGGAGCATTTGATGAAAATACAGCAATGACAAATTGGCAAAGTATGCCTTAAGTGTCCTATGACAGAAATACAAGTGATGCTTGGCCAGTGCATCTTTTTTCTTCACTCACCAAGAGATGTCAATCAAGATATCTTGCTCCCTGACAGACTTTCCATCTACTGGAAATACTTAAGAAGACTTGGATCACTCTTTTCCCTGTGTTAACAGCATCAACAGCGAGCTCTTTATCTAAGGGTCACCAGGTCACCAGCCTGTCAGCTTGGATTATTCATTGTTTCACTCCAGGATCCCCTTTCCCTGACCAGCAGCACAGCATGCAACAAGACTTGTCCTGGGTTCTCTTCCTGGGAGGGGAACAACTGGGTATCTCTCAAACAAAACCCACAATCACTTTGATGAACCTATTGAAGTGGGACAAGACGAAGGCTACAAAGATGATCAGAGGGATGGAGCTCCTCTCCTGTGAAGACAGGATGAGAGAGCTGAGGCTGAGGAGTTTCCAGGGAGACCTTATAGTGGCCTTCCAGGACCCAAAGAGGGTCTACAGGAAAGCCAGGATGGTGGACTTTTCACAAGGACATGTAGTGATAGGATGAGAGGTAATGGTTTTAAGCTGCAAGAGGTTAGATTTAGATTAGATATATTTAGAAGAAATTGGTTTTTTTGAGGGTGGTGGAGACACTGGGACAGGTTGCCCAGAGAAATAGTTGCTGTTCCCTCCCTGGAAATCTTCAAGGCCAGGTGGGGCTTGGAGTAACCTGATGGAAGGTGTCCCTTTCCATTCAGGGGAGTTGGAACCAGATGATCTTTAAGGTCCCTTCCAACCCAAACCATTCTGTGATCTATGATCAATCAGAAGGCGTTCCATTAGGTGTTAAGGCATAGCCTATGCACATCTCTCTACCCAGCTCAGGCCTCCAGTAGGTGTCCAGTATATGAAATCTTTTAATGTCTTGTGATATCAAAGCCTGCTATATGCAGCCCACACTCTCAGTGGTCTTCTGGAAAAGTATAAATGTCCTGCAGGTACCTCATTTTCCAGGGATGTTTAAGAAGAAATTACAAATATTTTTGAAAAGTTAAAAAAAAACCACACACCAACCCGCACACCAACAGTGAAGTATGCAGGACAAAAGAGAAGCTTAGCATGGACTGAAGAACTCAGACTTTAGTAGCAGAAGGACCTAAGAAATCCCAGACATGGGGAACTGGAAGATTTTCCGTGTTTGCCCAGAAGAGAGGTTTAATTTCATGGTCAGAATTTTGAAGCTCAAACCACGCTGTGTAGCTTAAAGTTAGACTAAAAGTGATGCAACATGAAAACCAACTCAAAGCAGATGATTAGTCTACATCAAAGTCTTGGGTGATGATATGAAGTGTAGTCTCAGCCCATCTGTGGATGACATTAGACTAAGTACAGTGGCTGGCATGGAATATAGCCATTGGTCCAGAGAGTGATGAGAAATTTGAGTATTGTGACAACCCCGGCCATAAACAACCACAAGTTGCAGTTTGGGAAATTAAGATTAGGAGAAGAAAGTTACTAGGAGGGTAGCGTGCCACAGAAAGAGGTTGTACAGACACCCTTCAAATCTGGAGGTTTTAAAATTGAGGCAGAAAAAGCCTCAGATTACGTGATCTGATCTTAGAAATGGTGCTGCTTTTAATGGGAGATTTGACAAGGTATCTCCAGAAGTTCTTCCCAAGCAATGCTTTTGTGAGTCTATGATCTTCTTTGCTGTTCTCATGTTCTCATCAGCCACACAGCCTTAGATAGTGACATCTGGGGTGCTTTTGGATATGTTTAGACCCACATGAAGTGCCTTTTCCCCATCTATTAGCTGTAAAAAGGAATGTGGGTTTACACTTTCCAGATGTCAGGGAGCAGCAAGGGCAAACAGCTCTGCAAGGGAAGGGGAGTGAGAAGCAGAAGGTGATGGCAAGGCAGACAAGGTCTGTGACCTCCCCAATGAGAAGTCAGGAAGTTTAGACAGCCAGGGTGAGGATCAGGTCCAGGGACAATGATCAGTGTCAGCTTTAATCCAGTGACAGCACTGTGGGTCCATCATGATCAGACTGATCCATGGTCAAGCCAGGAAGTCAGTCAGGATTAGGGTGAGACCTAAGGAGATATTATCCAAAGAAAGGCTTGGAGGACAAGACATTGCTTCTGGCTTTCTTCACAACAGTCCTTGTTAGGAAGGGAGCTGAATTAGGACTCAGTCAATTAGACTCCTTAACTGAGTCAAACAGGCTCCTTCAAGTGCTGGGGAGTGTGCTGAGGACCCTGACTCTAGGGAATTTCTACCCAGCATCAACAGCCCAGAGCCTAGAGCTGGACAAGACAGCTTCTCTGGTCCATAGGTCCCTAACAACAACTTGGGTGCAAGGCAAACATTGATTCAAGTTAACAGGTTTATGCCTTTTCAGTAGAGATTTTAGCAGGTCTATAACCTAGAATCCCTTGGACATATCCCACAGTGGCAGATTCCATACAGTGGCAGAATAGGTTATCTGCAGATGGTTCATCTTTCTGACAAAGCAGCTGGCTTGACTACCTCCTCTTTTCACAATAATTGTAGCTGTAGTCAAGGCTTATCTAAAGGGTACTTATCACTCCTATTGAAAGCATTTCCTGAATGTGATCTTCCTTTTCTTCTTACCTTTGCAGGAAGCAGGTCTTTGGCATTGTTTATAGCTAAATTCTTTTCTTGTTGCACAGGTGGGAAGCCTTCCTTCTGGCTATGCAATGCATCACATGTTATTTAAATATATTACAGTACATTTAAATACATTACAATACATTTAAACCATGTATTACTATTTAATACATACGTACTTCGCTTTATTTATAGGCTTAACATAAAGAACACAATGAAGAAATGGGTACCAGGCTGCTTTAATGAAAGAGACTCCTGCCTTTTTTTAAAAGATTTTTTAGGGTGCCACGATATCCAGGAGCTGGGATTCATGGGGGTCCTGCAGCTCTCCAAGCAGGGTAGGTAAAGACAAGAAGGAGCTAATACACAGTGACACACAGTCCTTATACGGCTACTGCATTGTACTGAAAGAGGCTGATGATATCCGGAGTAAAGTCCATGTCTTGTAGCCCATGGAATATGAGCAACGCCTCAAAACTGGAAGTAGGGAATAAAACCCTGTGTCCTAGCTGCATCCACAACAAAAAGGAATTCATGACAAGATGGCAATTCAAAAGCAGTGATTAGCTAAGTAGCTGGTGCTGTTGGTTGTTTCAGAGAATTCAGACTTCCAGCTGACACATGTTCAGCTGGCCAGTGATTGCTGGCTTTGTGTACTTGTGGTCATGGATAATTACACCATGTGATGAACTAAAATACTCCCAGAGAGTACAACTGTATTGATCCACAGCCTTCTTCTAGATGTCCTGGAAACATCTTTCAAGGGGCATCAATGAGTAGCCTTGCTCTGGAGGAAATTGAGTTTGATTTGGCAGCATTAAACGTTTAAAAATCACTCACTGAGCAATTACGGTGTCACCTGTGCTCATCTTGTTGAGGCAGGAATTTGTTGACCTAAGGAATGATACACTGAGCCTGCATGCATAGGTGGAGATTAGGTATAAAAGTCAAACCATTATTGTTTTACCACAGAATTGTTATTTTCTCAAGACCATATTCCTACTATTAGAGGTGTGTACTCCCTGCCAGGGCCAGTGATTCAAGGAAACAAACTTCTTGTGGATATCTGGGCTTGTGGGGAAACGTTGATTTAGGGAAGACCACTATTTTGTCAAAAAACAACCTCATCAGGACAATTCAAAGAACTAGACAATATGCAGTGTAGCCTCTCATTTCAGTGTATAATTCTTGCTGCTTCATATATCTGGCTTTTCTCCATTGCCCACCCAACATGATCTCTATAGACTTAGACTAGCATCACTGTGCTCTCAGCAGTTTTATCTTGACAGCATTAGAGTGAGACAGCTTTTTCGGTGCTGCCAGGTGAGCAGGGATGATGTAAGGCAGAAGAAACTTGTCACACCCCATAGCTAAGGAAAACTCAGACTTCAAATCCAAAAAAAATAAACTCCTGAATGGCTGCCATTCTTCAAGGCAGAGAAAATCTCAATCCAGTTAAGAGTATTAGAAAGGGTCTTTGTTCTGTCTCAAATACTTGTTTTGTGGTGTGACTTCTGACTATTATAAAACACAACAGTATTTGCTTTAGATAAATGGTTATTTAATGATTAAAACACTGGCTTTCAAGAAGTTATTTACAGTTGAGTCCTCAGAGGTTTTTAGCCCATTTGTCATAATGATATTCTTCTTTTATACTTTCTTCTCATGATTCAGAAATCACATTACCCATGTTAAAGAATTAGGACCTGTAGCATCTCTGCACTCTACACTAAAATTGCTACCCTCAGTATATGGAGTGGGAAATTTAAGTCAGCAATGACTTTGTTCACTTCCATTTAGTAGATATATGAGATAGATGGGAATAATAGAGACTTCCTCTATCACAGGACTGGAGTGTCAATAATGCAGGATTCTGCTTTTACTATTAGAAGTAGTAATAATAGGCCCTAAGTTAAGAGAAACTACACCAAGGATTCTCACACTTTGTGGGGCAAGGTATCAGGGTACTGGAATAACGAGTCATTCATGCTTTCTCAGAGTTCTTAATCTGTGAAATATTGCTCTTCCATTGAGCTTTAAAATCAGGGGAATCAAGCTAAATTAGTAATGAATATATTCATATCCGCTACATTAGGGTTCCTCTGCTGAGAGGTGGCAACTTTATACGTTCATGGCATGTGTTCAGCCATCCCTCTGAGCCCTGAATATAAACCAGGGATTTAATTTTGTTGCTTTCATTGCATCACACCATTGGGTTCCCCCAGCTGTCTCCAGAAGCATAGGTAGTAGTTGCTGTACATAACATGTTCCCATGCCCCATGGCCTGTGCTAAGTATTTTAGTTCCAAGCACGGCAGATAGAAAATATCGATCCTGGGACAGAACCTCAGGCATGCCGGGGCACGTTCGAACAGGTTTTGACAAATTTTAATGAGCCCACACTTCGCTTCATCCCATCCTTCTCCAGAAATCCTTGCTCGCTCTGCCCCCCTATGGAAGCCACGGGGTGACACAGGGAGAAGCGAGGAGCTTGCAGTTCTCTGCTCCCTCTTCTGACAAGGAACTCCAGCTCTTTCCGAGCCCAGGCAAACTTTTCAGATGCCTTTGTAGCCCTAGCAGCATGAAACAGGAGCTGCAGACCAGTGGTCTCACTGATAATTATTAAAGAAGCAGTGATGGAGAAAGTGCGCCTGAAGTAGCATTGTAGGGAAGCACTGCCTGGAGCTGGCAGAGGGCTGTAATCCATGCTTTTTGTAAAAAAAATAAAGCAAAAGGGGTATGAATGGACAAAACCCTAAGGTGTGACTTTGCACATAAAATTGAAACAAATGGAAAATCTCTTTTCATAAAACAAAAGAGGAAATTAATCCTCTGTGTAGTGAAAACGGACTAAATTTGAAGCATAATAATGATATGGCTGCAGATCCAAAATAACATTTTGACCCAATTTTCACATGGAAAGCTGGTGTTGATGAGATGGAAGCAAAGGCTAAATGGCTAATGGAGCTGAATTCACTGAGACAGAAATGACCACATCTGGGGTGTAAGAATACTCAATATGCTCTGTTGAGAAACAAGATAATTTACACACTGCAATCTGAAAAACATTCTGAATTTTTAATAAAGCATGAAACCTGACCAGAAAACAGCAAGTGCCCTACCCATATGTATGAATGGGATGGGGGGGGGAATAATCCAGAATCAAGAATTTAATATGAACTGCATGTGAAATTCACACTTATTTTGAAGCGGTGACTGTTTAAAAGCAGGAAATTAAGTAGAAGCACAGACAAAGTATAATATGCACTTAGTAGTGTTAGACTGGTTGGATAATTGTTGTATTTTTGTTAAATGTTTCTAGCTAAATCTTTGTAAAATGCCAAAAAAACCCCAAAAAAACAAAAACCAAAACCCAAAAAAAACCAAAAAAACAAGCCATGAAATCCAAAGCTGTCTCATCTATCTGTGCTGTAGCTAACGACTGACACTGCTAGTATTAATGGAAAATAATTATTTAAAGAGGTTGTATGAAGAAAGCAGCAAGAAATATGAGTTCAGAATTAACAAAACAAGAGAAAAATAATTAGTCTGGAAAGAACTACCGTTAGTGTAAAACCTTAAACATTTGGGACTGATTTTTTTTAACATCTTCATTAATGACTCTGGGATAAGAAGTTAGAGTTTACTAATGAAGTTTGGTGATGACACAAAGCTCAACAGAGAGGCAGACTGTAATATTGTACAGGAAAAACTAAATGACCTTGAGAGTAGAGTATTAGAAATGGGATGAAATTTAATTGCATAATGTGCAAAGTCATGCACTTAACGAGCTTATAACATGAACTTCTGCAAATTGGGAGTTTCAGATGAAAATGACAGAGGAGGGGGACCCTCGGGCACTTGCTGATTACAGGAGGACTGTGAGCTACCAGGATGGTTGAGTTGTGAAAAACCCCAAGTGTCACACCTGGAAAATACCTTTCCTGGTATAGTCAGGAATGTGTATAGCCAGGGATGTGTTCGTAACACTATGTGAGAGTTAGGGTTTAGGGTTAATTCACCTCATGTTGTTTCTGCCACTCCTTCCTCCTCAGGGGGAGGACTGTCACATTCTTCCCCTGCTCCAACGCGGGGTCCCTCTCATGGGGGAGAGTCCTTCAGGAACCCCTGGGACATGAGTCCCTCCCACAGGTGCAGTCCCTCAGGCACAGGCTGCTCCAGCCCGGGCTGCACACAGAGTCACGGCTGCTGCGGGAGCAGTCACCTCCTCTGCCACGGGGCCCTACACGGCTGCAGATCCACATCTGCCTCTCTCTCTGATCCTCCACAGGCTGCAGCTCCATGTCTGCCCACCTGTGACACTCCAGGGGCTACAAATCCACATTTACCGCACTTTGGTTCTTTGGAGACTGCTCCACTCTGATCCTTCATGGGCTGCAGGGGCACAGCTGCCATCTCGCCATGAGCTGTGGGGGAATCTCTGCTCAAGCACCTTCTCCCCCTCCTTCCTCACCGACCTTGGTGTCTTTGGTCTGGCATTCCTCTCCTCTCCTCTCCTCTCCTCTCCTCTCCTCTCCTCTCCTCTCCTCTCCTCTCCTCTCCTCTCCTCTCCTCTCCTCTCCTCTCCTCTCCTCTCCTCTCCTCTCCTCTCCTCTCCTCTCCTCTCCTCTCCTCTCCTCTCCTCTCCTCTCCTCTCCTCTCCTCTCCTCTCCTCTCCTCTCCTCTCCTCTCCTCTCCTCTCCTCTCCTCTCCTCTCCTCTCCTCTCCTCTCCTCTCCTCTCCTCTCCTCTCCTCTCCTCTCCTCTCTTTTTCCTTTCTTGAATATATTATTCCCAGAGGCACATCCAGCTTCCCATATCTGCTCAGCCTTGGCCAGAGGCAGGACCAGAACTGGAACCAGGGGATCTTCCAGCAGCTTCTCACAGGAGCCACTCCTGTGGCCCTCCTGCTTCCAAAATACAACTGCACTAATGCAAGACACACTAATCAGAAGTCACGTGAAATGTCACCTGTTTCCCTCACTTGAAAAAGACAGTTTCAGATAGAAATAAATGTCATTTCAGCTACTAGCATTTTCATATATCTGTAGACAGGAATTCTCTTCTGTGTGAAGGCAAAGGACAACATAGCCAGGTTGACATCCCTGGCTATCCTATGGGCCTGGGCCCATTCCCTGCACAGTGCTGTGCCCTCTCTGGTGGGTTCATCAGCCCCAGACTGTGCAAGCCCATCATGAAACAGAGATGTGTCCTCCCAGAGTTAGTTTTCTTGCCCTAAAAAAGTAAAAATATCTAGAAACTTGATCACTCTCTATAAATAAACACTGGGTTTTGTAGCTGTCCTGCCCTCTAAAAGGGCAATCTTAAGGAAAAAAAAATAAACAGGGAGAAAAAATCAAATAAACTTAGACTGAAAATAAAGAGAGCCTTGTAACCAACAAAAAAGAGAGATTTAGCTGTGAAATCCTGGAGGAAAATAAACTCTCTTTAAGACTGATCTCAAATTCTTTAGCATTCTCTATTCATATTCTTTCCCAACACAGAGCCAGAAAAAGCCCTATGTCCCTGATTTGTCCTGTAGCAGCAAAGCACCAACTTCTTAGTTTAAATATGCTATTTGTTAGGAAATGTGCTAATTTTTAACAAGTTATCTCATCAATTCTTCATGGAAAAAATACATATTCAATTCAATTTTTGGGTGTCAGTGCTTTTTTTTTTTAAAGAAAACTTAGCACGAGACTTTGTTGTAGGAAAAAAAATTAAATTACTGGCATGTTTTTGTAGTTTCTGCATCCTTTACTGTGATCTCCCTTTGGTTTTGGTGTACACTTGTCTGTAGGAAGACAAGTCAGAAAACTGAACTGGACATTCAGAAATGTGGTGCTCATTTCTAGTATGTGGATATATTTTCTCCCCAGACTAGTCTTTTCACACTAAAGATGGTACAAAAGAGGCAAAGTAATTTTTCCACTAACTGGTCTCAAATATTGATGTTTTCATCACTAGGGCACCAATTGCACTGACAAATGATCTTCAGGAGGTTTCTCTTGGGCACATATATTTCACCAGTAGTCTCCCTCTCTGTGGCTTAGGGTTGTTTCTTTGGAGATCTAAAGTACTTGTCTTCCCTGTGATCCTACTAAAGATAAGTCACAGGCTGGTAATTTATAACTCTTTGATAGTGAATTCTCTCTATCTCAAGTCCTTGAGCACTTCTTCTTGAAGACATTTAATTTATTTTAATTTTTAAAATGTCTTACAGCTCTCACAGTCATATGTAATTATGGAGATTAGTTTGGAATTCAAGGAGGAAATTAAAAAAAAAATATATATATTCCTACATGCCCTGCTGTTTTTCCCATGGTTTTACATTTGTCTACAGCTTTTCAGAGATGCTGAGAAGCACGTGGTTTTCAGCAGTGTCTAGGACAAGTAGATACTTGTCATCTCTTCACATTATACTGAAGTTCCATAGGAAAAAAGACAAACAGGCAAGAGGAGAGACAACAGGACTTGGACAGCCTCTGTTCTGCAACAATCTACCTGACATAGGGAGGGAGACGAGTCAATTAAATGATAATTTCTCAACTTTTTTCCAATGCAGCACATCATAGGAAGAGTGACAGACCAATAATCTAACCTTAGCATTAGTTTGGAGCAAATTGCTGCACACTTCCATGGGATGATCAAAAGTCCTGCACAGGGAAGGGCCACACATGGGCCCTTTCTCTAGGAAATCACAGCTCAAATTTAAATCATGATCTAAGGGGGAAGCAAGGCCTATTGTACCCAGCTATTTAGGCAGTAACTGAGCTTGACCACCTGCTCAGAGAGTTTCTGGGACTTTGTGCCTCTGTGGCATGATCTGGCAGCTGTGATGGACCCCAGTAACACCTGAGAGAGAGGGCTTGCTGCCAGAATTAGGTGTCTTCCCTCGCATTTTTGCAGTTATTGAAACCACTGTTCATGTGTATACATAGGAAAAAGTAGGTATTTGCAGTAGTATACGTGACACATGGAAGAGTGATAAGGGAATACATTTTCTCTCTCGTACTTCACACACACACACAGAGACATACAAAGGGAGACATGTCTCAGAGCCATTAAAAATCTCAGCCAAAGGGGGGAGATTTCTCAGGATGTGTGAAGTGACAGTCCTTGGCACTTCTCCAGCCATCCCTCCTGCAGGTCCTTGCTGCATGAGAACAAGCTGATTAACAGTTTTCTGTACCCTGAAGCTAGGGACACTTAAGGGAAGGGGTTGTTCCTTTTATCCTGCAGCAGCAGAGAGGGGAGCAGCGCAGACAAGGTAATGAGAATTTTCCAGTAGTCCCACCTTCCCCTTCCTAACTGTTTTTCTGGCCCTTCCTCTGCCCCTCCACCCTCTGTCTTCAATATACTTGCTAGTTAGTGATTACAAAAAAACCCCACAAAACCAAAACCCTAGCTGGTACACGCAGAAGTGCAAAGCTACTGCTGAACATACTCTGCTTGCTCCAGGATCAGTTGCTGTATCTGCTTGCGAGGCTGCCAGTCAGGGCTGCAGATGATTTAAGAGGCTTTCTTATTGGCAATTTAGTTCAACCTGCTGTGCACAGCCAGGTCTTGGGAGAAGGAAGATGAATGCACATTTTAATGACTGAATCAGCATATATTGGGAATCAGGATGGCAGTAGCCTCACGTCCCTAGAGGCTCACCAGCTATGACAAGCAAAAAGCCTCCTGCCTGTTAAAAAGTACATGATTGCTATATGCCCCTCTACTTGAAATACACTCTAGATGGATTGTGCTGGGGCTCCCTGATGAAATTAAAGCATACCCAGTATTTGCAAGATGATGTTGATGTTGTTTAGACCCTGACTCGAGTGCTGCATCCCAGGAGGGATAAAACCAAACTGCAGAGTGGCTTCAGCAGATTGTTGCATCCTTTATGTTCCTGTGAGAAGTGCTAATGTAAAACGTCAGGCTGCTCACAGGTGTAATAGTTGTTTTGTATACACACACTTATCCCTGTGCTGGCTAGTGTAAATTAGCACACAGTCAGTGGAGTGGTTTTATATCTGCTGAGGGCTTCAGTCACAGTGCTTGCCTCTCTTTCTGTATATCTATTCATATGCATTCATATCCTTCAGTTTGTAACCAACAGGCTTCAGCTATCCAGAAGAAAATTGTGTGTTCTTCATCTGTTTTTACTTCTGACAAAATCACTGCAGTCACTGAGTCACAAATGTGGAATTAGTCTATATCCTCAGTGACAGTGAGATAATTGAATTTATATTGCACATATGCATGTTTACACATGCAAAAAATCACAGTCATTATTACTGTTGCTGGTTTATATTATTCCCATCATCTAAAGCTGCATGTACATATGGACATAATTAATTTTAAAATATTTCAGAAATAAATCACCATGTAACAAACTAAGCAATTAGATGAGAATCCTGTTATTCTTTTCATCTCTAACTATTCCAGTCAAGCTACTTCAAATCCTTTTTTATTACTTCAGAAGCCATATCCTCAGACTTTGAGCTCAACAGCTAAAGTTGTGTTGGAGCAGCTGCTCCAAATGCATAGGAGAAAGTTGCAATTTGAGGAAAATATGCAACAGACCTTGTGAAGTTGAGGAACCCTAAATATAACACATTGAACAACAAACAGTAACATAGATATTTCAGGCTTTTAACAACTGCATCTGAAATCCGTATGTTAGAATTCAGACTGAAATGCTTCTTATGTGCAAACTCATCCTAATCTTGTAAGGCACTGGAGAGCAGCCAGGTTTTTCCCAAGAGGATTTTTATAAATTGATTGAACAGCCATCCTAAACCTTCTTGCTGGTCTCATCTACTTTCTGGACCATTTGCCTCTCAGTGAGCATTTTTTTGTTGTGCCTGCCTACTTTAGGTTGTCTTATTTCTGGATCAAGAAGAACATTAGCTCTGATCTTCACTTCCTGAGGCAGTTTTGTCTACATTTTGCTGCACTGTTCCTGAAAGTTTATATCATTTAGGTACTAGCTATGCAAAGCATGACAACTCTTAGGTTTTTTTCCCTTTGAGAAAGGACACTTAATGGTTTAGCAAGACAGTGTCATTACTGTTTAGTCAGAGTGGCACCGAAGTGGTGAGTAATAGAACTCAATTAGGAGCAAGTCCCCAGGTAATTTAAGTTACAGACATCTCACCAAGTCAGTGCTGCCAAGTTAAACAGACTAAAGACAGGGCCAAATCTCTACCTGACTTACACAGAACATCTGGGCCTAAAGTCAATGATTCTGGCACCCACATGATCAGTCCACTGGAGAGACCCTTGCAGCTTTTTGGGTGCTGATTGGTCTCCTGTACCAAGCTGCTCAGCCTAGATCTACACCAGGAACTTCACAATCCCAAAATAAGCCAGCTACAGGTTCACAAGTTTAGAATTAGGCAAGACCTGAGGGGAAAATTCTGGATGGCAGTTCTGAGAGCTCAGCTTTGCCTGACTTCTCCTGCTGGCCTCCAGCTCTGTGCTGGATCTCCCTGCCAGCTCCTGAACTTCCCATTAGCCAGGAACATTTCAGCTCATCCTTCAGCTGCTCATAGCCAAAGCTTTGACTCTGTGTACCAGTTATACACAATTCAGAGAATGACAGAAGTGGCAATTGCATGCAACCTCAGCAACAGAGTGAATTTTCTCTATCCAGAGTGAAAATGGCAAAAGCTGGATCCTTATTAAATAAATCATATGAGCAATGCATTTGCATATGTTCTTAATTCTTGGGTATACATTCATAAGTGTTTTAGAAGTTCTGGAAAGCCGGGTGGATTTATAACATGAATCCCTCTGAACTGTGATCTAGAAGTTACTTCTCCCTTAAGAATAATGATTTATTTGGTCTAAGCAGTTTTAGCATTATTATTTTTTAATCTTCTGGGACTTTCAATGCAGTTACTTTCAAAGGAAATAAAACCAGATGGTAATTGTAGGCTAGGGAAGAAGAATGAGCTCCCAATTAATTATTAAAATCGACTGTTAATTTTAGAAACTTGCAGCAAATTGTTTGTAAAAGAAAATTTAAAGATACAGGGACACCCTATATTATATTATTTCTCAAGTTCCCTATTCACTAGAACTTTTAAAATATATACAAATATATGTAAATATTAGAGAAATCATATTGAAAAAGTAAATGATACTAGATATAATCAGGAGATATAAACACATCAGAGATATGTTTCCCTCCTTATATATGCACACCATTCACAAACACTAAGCCTATAAAATGCTGAATATAAACATGGTTTGCATAATGTAATATATCTGCATTTCAGTTTGAAAGCAGAGTGAGAGCATTTTTCCAGTTCTTTGCAATTTTTTTGAGGATTGAAAAATCCATTCCTTATTGTAAGGAAAATATTTAAATGGTTTGGGCCTTACATGGATGAGAAAGTAATGCCAGGGATGAAAAACTAGCTCCTAGATTTATGGCACTTTGGGGAGTCAAAAATACAGCAAGATGCTGCGTCACTAAAAGAAAACAAAATGCTTTTCTGCAAAGAGAGTAAAACCAGTAAAAACTCTTTATCACACCTAGACCATGGAGCAACCAACCACTATGTCTTTCCGTGGCTTCTTTTTTAGTTCAGTTTAGTGCTGAAAATATAACTTGTCTTTCCAAGTTATCTCACTGTTCCCCCATTAAAAGAGAATCAATATGTGTGATGACAGGGACAGGTTAGAATAAATTTAATATCTTTAATTTAAAGTTCTGTTTTAATCTGAGGAGAAGATGCATAAAATGTCCTCTCTTTTCTGAACTGATCTATTCCCTCCGCACATTCGATCAGTTCTAATGCCTTCAGTGACACACTGTGATTACCAGCACATTTTTCTTGCCTTAGCTCTGCATATTCAATACTGCAAATGAGAAAAGGAAAGGATGCAGCTCCAGCCTGTGCACATTGGCAAGTGAGCTCTTCACGTCCGAGGCATGCCTGTATGAAACTGAATGTCTCACATCTTCAAAATTGCTGTTCCTGAGGCCATAGCAACAGTTAAGGGTAATGACTGGGACAATGCAAAGAATAAGATGACCTGAAGCATGCTGTCAAAGTACAGAGTAGACTTTGCAAAAGGAAAGTGATGAGGAAGTGATGAAGTGGTGATGAGAAAGAAACCTGAGAATATTTGCAGTGGGATCAATATAAGACTCTTCTGTAATACGTTTAGAGGCTTGTTCCTACTACAGCATTGTGCTATATGTCAGTCAACCAGTGGATCAGCAGACACTGGTCACTTAACAACAACACTAAGGGGAAAAAAAGCCTACCCCAATTAAAAAATCAAATAAAAATATTAAATCCCTAAATATTAAGCATACATCAAATTTGGCAAGTCATTTGACTGTCTAAGGCATTTGGTTTATAGAGTTATGTTCATTCCACTTAATATTATTAACAATTCCCTTGAAGTATTGCATAGTTACAGTAGCTAGTACATTAATCTTTATCATATATGCAAAGGTGGTAGCTTGCAACAGGATTATGAAAACAGAATGCTTATTGTTCTATTTCCAAACTGATGTCTATGTAGAAAATAATGATCTAATAAGACTACTTACTGACTGCTAACTTCCCTGGGGCTGCAAATGCTCTCCCATCTAGTGATGAGACAGACTCTGTTGTGAGAGTTTTAAGCTCTCTGCCTTTGAGCTGTTGCTTTATCTCCTCCAGTCAATGCTATTGGGTCAGAGGATGCAAATACCTCCTACTCCAGTTTTAAACATTCTGTGGGTTAAACTAATGGTAGTCCACATTAATAATTCTAAAAGGACAAGATGTCTTCCCCACGGATTCCTTTTGCCTTTGCTCATGAATATTGTGGGGTTTTCTGTTAAAAAGGAAGTGACTCTGGCTGGAAGTACACTCTTTCAAACAGGAAAAAAATGCTGGCTCTTCCCCCTTCAAGAGAAAGCAAAGCTGAAGGTGCCCCTGTTGTGTTCACATTCTCAAAACCTACTTTGTATATGAGACCATAAGAGCAACCAGGACTGGCTCAGATCAAAGGTCCCTCTAGCCCAGTGCCTGTCTCTGGTATTGATCGGCAGGATATCTAAGCAGAAGAATAAGAGCAGGGCAAAGATATAGTAATTCTTTACCAAATATTACTCCAGCCTTCAGCAATCTGTGGAATAGGAACTTCCTGAGTCAGAGGTCATGACTTTATGTTTAACAGCCCTTAATAGATTTTTCTTCCATGGATATGTATGATAGTTTTCTGAATCCTGAATTCCTGTGGAAATGAGTTCTACAGCTTCACTAAATATTTTGTGAAAAGTATGTGCTTTGGTTTGATTCAAAGATAGCCCCTCATGGATTTCATTTCTCCTACTCCTGGAACTGGAAATTATATAGAGATACTGTTAACATTTATCTTCCTCATGATGCTCATTATTAATATTAAATGATGAAAAAAACACACCACTCTTGTGTCTACACTGTCATCTCTTTTTTTGCCATGCTGAAGAACTCTACTCTGTTTAGCTATTTCTTTTGCAGAAATTGTTCTATATCTTTATCTTTTGTCATGCAGTTTTTCAATCTACAAGATCCCTCAGTAATTAACACAGGAGAGATGTCCAAAACAAAGAGACCAAGACATCTGGCTTTAATTCACCACTTCCCATAAATTATACTCCACAATGTACAAGGGTAGTAGAAGAAGAAATGTTCTTTGGTGGTACTTTTGATCAGGCTTATTATGTTGGTAAGAGCAGATGAGCTTGAATTTGGTTGCCAAGGCCATTAGTCACCTAAAGTCTTTCAAATACAGCTTATAACGGGCTCGTACAGCTAGTGATTTTTAGGATCTAGTTTAAGGAGGCCCTCTTGTCCTTTCTATGAAGTAGATCCCTGTGTTGGAAGAGAGGTGATAGTTTGTGAATCAGGGAGATATCCTATGGAGCTCCTTGTCAAAGGACAGTATGGAAGGATGTTCCAAAATTGTATAGGTTTTCTGGGAGACACTGGGAAAGCTTAAGGAGGACAAATTCATTCTAAAACCACAGACATCGCAGGGGTAATCCCCGAACTGAAAAGGCTTGGGAGAGGGGCTGGCGGAGTGCAGGGGTGAAGCTTTTCCTGTTTTTATGTTCTTCACTAGACATTTGCTATGGCTGCTGGTGGGGACAGCACCCTGAGCTGTATGTACATGTAGTGTGACCCAGACGAACTTCTCTTATAAACAATCCGGGCTGCCATCTTCATTAAGGCAACCTATCTATAATACATGGCCCAGGAAGATGACCCTTTCTGTGGCTGCTGCAAATGCCGCAGGAGGCTCTGTGCTCTCCCTCAGTTTTGCTGGAAAAAAAAAAAGAAAAAGAAAAAAAAAAAAAAAGGAAAAAAAACCCAACAAACAAACCAAAGGGGCGATGTGAGAAAACAAGGCGGTAAAGACCACGCCGCCAGGTGAAAGCCCGCACTGCAAAGCTCGCAATGCCCGTCTGCGCGGCTGCTTTCCCGGCCGCCAGCCGCCCGCAGCTCCTTTGTCACCATTCCCGCGGTACCGAGCCCGCAGCTTGGGAAAGCCGGGAGGCAGCCGGGAGGGCGGCGGGAGGGTTTAGGACCCAGGGGGACGGCAACCGCCGAGTGGAAGGACCCAGGCTTTGGTGCACACGCCTCCTACCACAAAAAAAAAAAAAAAAAAAAAAAAAAAAAAAAAAAAAAAAATCCTAGCCCTGTGGAGCTGGCGCTCGCTCATTCAGTTTTCTAGAGAGATCTGAGCCGGAACCTGGGAGCCGGGAGATCTTTCTCACCCACCCAGCTCAACAGCAAGGACACCTACAGAGGGGGGAAAAACCCCCATCCCCCGCCGCCCCCCGGCATGCTGCCCGGCGCTCTGCAGGTATTTGGATTTGCCTTTTCTCCGTTTGCAGCAAGGCGGCTCGCAGGGTCCCAGCCCCCCCACACCCCCCCGACCCCATCCCCCAATCACCCCCCTCTTCCCCCCGCTCCTTCGGTCCCGGGATACAGCGGTTCAGCACCGCCGGGCGGACAGCTCCGGCTCCGGACCCAGCCCCGATGCGCTGCCTGATGCCCGATGCCCTCCTGCCCTGCCTGTCCTGCCCTGCCTGCCCTGCCTGCCCTGCCCGCTGCCCCATGCCCGCTGCCCGCTGCCCGCTGCCCTCCTGCCCTGCCTGTCCTGCCCTGCCTGTCCTGCCCTGCCTGCCCTGCCCGCTGCCCCATGCCCGCTGCCTGCTCTACCTTCCCTGCCTGCCCTGCCTGTCCTGCCTCCCCTGCCCTACCCTCCCCTCCCTGCCACCTGCCCACTGCCTGCCCTGCCCGCTGCCTGTCCTGCTCTGCCTGCTGCCTGCTGCCTGCCCTGCTCTGCCCACTGCCTGCCCTGCCTGCTCTGCCCACTGCCTGCCCTGCCTGCTAGTTGCCCTGGCCTCCCTGTCCTGCCTGCAACCTGCCCTGCTGCCTCCCACTAGTCCATCTCCCGGACTGTTGTGCCTCCTACCTCCTGCCTGTTTCCCTGCCTGCCTTGCCTGCTCTGCCTGCCTTCTTCCACTCTCTCCACTTTCCTTGGCTCTCCACTTTTTCACTTCCCTACCTGCCCTGCCTGTTCTGCTTCTCTGCCTCTTACTGGCCTGCTTCCTCCCTGCCTCCTTAATCCTACTCCCTGTCTCCCCTGGCTGCCTCTCCTGCCTGTCCTACCTCACTGCTCTCTACCTCCTTCCCCTGCCTCCTTTCTACCCTGTCTCTCTTCTTTGCCCTGATCCCTGCCTTCTCTGCTTGTCCTACTTCCCCTGCCTGCCCTGCTTTTCCTCTCTGTCCTGCCTGCCCTACTTTCCTTACCTCCCCTCCCTCTTCTGCTTCCCCTGCCTCCCCTGCCTCTTCTCTCTGCCCTGCTTCCTGCTTCCTGTCTCCTATCTACCCTGCCTTTCCTGCCTCTGGTCCTCCTTGCCCTACTTCCCTGACTCCTGCCTTTCTGTTTTCTGCCTTCCCTGTCTACTCCTCTCCTTGCCCCCTTTCCTTGCCTCCTTTTCCCTTCTTCCCCCCACCTCACTTTCCTGCCCCTTCTTCCTCTCCTGTCTTTCTTTCTTTCTTCTCCATCACTAGACTCCATGCTTCCTGTAAGTGGGCATGGGGGATAGAAAAATCAGCTCAGCAGCTGAGAAGCTGGGCAAGCAGGGGAAAGAGCACAAGTTGGATGGAAAAGTCCAGGTGCAATTTGAGAGCAGGGGAGAGGTGAGAAGGATGAAGGAGAAAGGGTTAAACATAGGAGTAAAGGGACAAAGTAAGGACATATAGGAGCTTGCCAAACAGCAGCAGATACCTGTTTGTTCCCCCAAAAACAGATTCCTGTTTTGACCCCGCATATTCAACCCAAAGGGGGGTGAGAGGTTAAAGGAAGGAGAGAAAGTGCTGGGTCAGTCCAATGTTTCCCAGTGGCAAACAGTGATAAATAATGGGGTGCAGGGAAGAAGCGAGGTGAATCATGACTACCCAGGGGATCCTTTGCTCCAGGGAATCAAGAATTAAGTTGTGGTCTTTGCAAGCAGTGAGGATGTTCAGACAAGGCTTCATACAGAAAACAAACGCAAAGCAAATAACAGCTGGAGAAACCCCATGCATGCTCCTGGCCAGACTTTAATTCTATTTGTAATGGTTTAATCCTGGGAGGTTGAGGAAGGTCACAGGAGAAAGGGAGCTTTCCCTTTTCAAAATGCTGATTCCTCAATCCAGACAAGCTCTGGGAATAATGAAGTTAAGGAGCAGATGGCTATTTGTTGTCCATCACTAAATGGTGAGTGGATCATATTTGGAAGGAAAAATTAAATTACAGAAAGGCTGCTTTCATGTGCTTTCTGACTAACCGGATGATAACATGAATTTTCTCCAGTACTAAAAGTTAAGGCAATGCCAGCATCCAAATGACATATTATGTAACAGCATTACGCCACGTACTGCATAGCAAAGGTAAGGGTCTACTTTTCCCTGTAATGATAAGTTGGATAACCTTAGAGAGCTTTCCCTGGTTTGCAGTCTGTACCCACGCTTGAATTTTACAGGGGCAGCTTGTGTTTTCAGCATAATCTGGTCTGATATGTATCTGTTAAAGAACATTTCCAATTATTTGAAGAAATCTGTTGATTCATGCAGCTCTGAGAGCTACTCAGTATTTTCTAAAAATTAGACTCTTGTAATAATTTAGCATATGCTAAACAATTAAAGATACTACAGTCTTTTCCAAAATGCCTTCTTACTTTATTATTTCATCATTTACAACTTAAAAGCTGGTGCAGAGACCACAATCCCTTATACTGAGTAGCTCTGAGTGCTGCGAGTCGGAGTCTGTAGGGAGTCTGAGTTCAGCAGTGGAGGAACTGCAGAATCCACTCCACAGCACTGTGTCATAATTCCTTAAACTCTGTGTGATTTGCACACAGAAGTTGTTTCGTTGCAACATTTAATGGCAGCCTCGTCATCTTCCAGAAGAAGACCATATAAGTTAAAATACAAATGATCAGCCTCATAAAAGGATGGAGAATATTTCCTTCAAACTAAGGCATTTGTTAATGCATTAATGTAAGTGTGCACTTATTGAAGCTGGTGTGCTGTTGTTTGGCAAAGAAGTATTATTTTCTCTCTCAGCCCGTTGCTGTGGTGTCTGGCACATACATAAACAAGATATGACAAGCAGGTCCTACTAGTGAAAAAAAAAAACAAAGAAGCAGCATTAGTCTTTTATGGAGTGGGAAGTTAAATGAGCAGTTCATATTTTTTTGGTAGATGAGTTGTAAGTCCTTTTCCTCTTGATACTAATGTTGCTCTGGGGATTTAGTTTGAGAATATCCAAACAGTTTTGGTTTTTCGAGTTTTTTTTCCCTTCAGTAGGATTTATGGAAATAAACTCATAAAGTCTGCTATGTTCCTCCACTGAGAAAACAAACCCACAAGGTAATATGAAATTATAATAAACTTCATTTCTACAGTTTTGAGGGAAGTGTCTGTGTACAAATCTTTGTGTTTGTGCTCAGACTTAAATAGGAGGGAGAGAAAAAAACAGGAGAATCACAAGAATTCTCTGGGTGTGTATTTCCCTGCCTCTTTAATTTCTCTCTTTCCTCCCTCCCTCCCTCCCTCCCTCCCTCCCTCCTTCCTTCCCTCCTTCCCTCCTTCCCTCCTTCCTTCCTTCCTTCCTTCCTTCCTTCCTTCCTTCCTTCCTTCCTTCCTTCCTTCCTTCCTTCCTTCCTTCCTTCCTTCCTTCCTTCCTTCCTTCCTTCCTTCCTTCCTTCCTTCCTTCCTTCCTTCCTTCCTTCCTTCCTTCCTTCCTTCCTTCCTTCCTTCCTTCCTTCCTTCCTTCCTTCCTTCCTTCCTTCCTTCCTTCCTTCCTTCCTTCCTTCCTTCCTTCCTTCCTTCCTTCCTTCCTTCCTTCCTTCCTTCCTTCCTTCCTTCCTTCCTTCCTTCCTTCCTTCCTTCCTTCCTTCCCCCCTTCCCCCCTACCCCCCTTTTCTTTCCTTCCCATCCTCCTCCCACTGCCACCCCACAGGATGACAAATGCCTTTCCCTGACATAATGTATGAAGCAGAAAAAAGTCAGCCATCAATAGGGAGTAATATGCCAGCATTGCATTTCAGATTTTTTAAAGGAACTTCATTTTCAAAACATGGAGCAAAAGAACTGTAAAATGAAATGTAGAACTAGGTATCTCAATAACATATTTTGTTCCTTCTTCTACATATATTTGTGCAGATGATGTAAAACAAC
This sequence comes from Heliangelus exortis, assembly GCF_036169615.1. Classification (NCBI taxonomy): domain Eukaryota; kingdom Metazoa; phylum Chordata; class Aves; order Apodiformes; family Trochilidae; genus Heliangelus; species Heliangelus exortis. The sequence goes on from NC_092423.1 coordinate 114,636,830, forward strand.
TTCTACAGTAATAGAACAGGGATTTCTAGACATCAACATTATGATCCTCTGTTATCAGATTTCTGCAAATAGCTTAATTTTCAGGTCTAGGGCTCTGAATTGATGTTTTGCATATTGCTGATAATAACTGCTGCAAGAAGTTTCTATAATATCAGAGAAAGTGGCCTCCATCCAGGATGCTTTTTGCATGTTCATTTGGAGCGGTTTGTGACTGACATGGAAGTCCCTCATAGCTTCTTTGACAGAGGTCAGGCCTCCCTTTCCCATAAAGATTTACAGCATATGTGTACTTTTAAGTACATATACGTACCTAAAAACTTTAATTTAGAGAAAAATTGAAGCAATATCTTTAAGTTCACAGGTGATTTGTTTAACTTTTTTTATTCAGAAGTTATTTAAGTTTCCCTTCCTAGCATGTGGTCCTATTGCTTAGTATTCAGGTAGGCTACAAGTTTTGCACATTTCAGGTCAAAAGATAATGAAGCAGATTTTTTATTTTACATCTATTAGACAGTCTTGTCAGTCTCACCCTATGCTCATTGGCCTGTAGCAACAACAGGACAACTGCAGGTCAGCGTTGCAGACGTGCCTGCCCTACATACTGTGCAGAGAGCTGCAAAGATCAGTCATGTTGATGCAGTTTTTTGTGCTGTGCCATGGTTAAATTACCACTGCTGGACAGCTAGATGTGGCCTGAGGGCAACCTGGAACTGACTCAAGCTAACAAGAAGATTGTAATATGAGGGGAGTAGGAATGTGTCATGTATTGTTTTTCCTGAACTGAAAGAAATGTTTGGTTTTTTACCTAAGCAAGGTGATTGTGTCCTGGGACAGTGTGAGAAAACTTCAAATTCCCCACACAGCTGTTACTGGCACAAAAGTTCCCTGTTCTCATATTAAAGAACAATTCCCTAGTGGAGGTTTACAGGAGCAGCAGGAATTGAAGGAGAAAGGCTTGCAATGTTTAACTCGTGTAGGTTCAGTGGGAGAATCCAGTCCCTTAGGCAAGGGCTACAGGGATGCAGGAGATGTTTATAGTAGCCAGCATTGGTGAAGGCACATCCAGGGTGCTGGGTCCAGTTAGGATCTTTTCGGTGCAACAGAGATATGGACACCTTGGAGAAGGTCCAATGAAGAGCCAAAAGGCTGATGAAAACACAGAGTATCTGTCTCTTGTGAGGAAAGGCTGAGAGAGATGGGACTGTTCAGTCTTTAGAAGAGCAGGCGCAGGGGATTAATGTATACAAATACCTGAAGGGAGGGTGCAAAGGGTAGTGCTTCTTCAGTAACGCTCACTGACAGGACCAGAGGCAATGGGAGCACACTGAAACTTGGGAGTTTCCCTCTGAACATCAAGAAACTTCCTTACTGTGAGACAGACCAAGCACTGGCACATGTTGCTTAAAGAGGTTACAGAATCTACAACCTTGGAGATTTATAAAAGCTGCCTGAACACAGCCCTGGGCAACTGGCTCTAGGAAGCCCTGCTAGAGTACAGGGGTTTGGACCAGATGACCTCTGGAGGTCCTTTCCAATCTCAGCCATTCTGTGGTTCTCTGATAACCTGAACAGCAGTCAGGTTATTGGAGTTGAGATGTGAGATAGAGCTGCTGGGATCCTGGGGAGTTGCTCTTGACAAAAACACAAAGAAATGGTTCACTTTTGGGGTCCCGATTGTGCCACTGAAGCTTTAGGGGGATTACACTGGGAACATTTCTCTGTGTGCAACATGCCTTCACATTTTTCTCATGATACAGAGAATTATGCATAATGGAGAAAGAATGTCCAGATGTTAAAGTGTAAGATTGAGGCTCAGGAGACAAATGGTCTGTTCCCAGCTCTGTGAAATGTGTCCTCTATGACCTCAGGCAAATCACTCAGGGTTGTACTTCTCCCCACCAAAAGCTGAAGATGCCAGGATGTAGCATCCAAGGACAAGAGAGTAGTTTTTCTCATCTCTCTTCTGAAATCAATTCAAAGAGCCAGGGTACATTCCTTTTTACGCCTGAGTACTCCATTTCCACTGCACAAGGCCACAAAGTGCCACAGGACCCATTCCTCTTAGGACAGCTAAGGCTTCATCCTCCCCTGTCCTACTGGTGTAGTCCCTGATATACAGAACACAGGCCCAAGATGTTTTCCACAGTTAACATCAAAATATTTTTTACAAAGCAATTTAATGAGATGACACCCACACTATGAGATGAAATCATTCTACATTACCATTTTCCCTCCCTCCTGCCTACTCCCTTCTTTTCTGGCATGACATTAGAAAGTAATGTCTGTATGAATGCTAGGAGTTAGGAATTATATAATGAGACAAATGATAACAGTGATGCCTGTTAATGCCAGGAGAGGATCACACCCTAGTGCCTTCCCTGTTTGAAAGTTGATGCAATGAAATTTCACATGCCATAGAGCTTTTGACTGGATGGAAGACACTTGGATAACAGGCAACTAATTCTGGAACTGAAGTGGATGGGGAAGGGCCAAATGGACACAAGGAAAACTCTTCAAGAGGCAAGTGGTATGGTAGGGACAGCTAAGCAGGCAGGAATTAAATGATCCAGACAAGCGTCATCATCATCATCATCATCAATGAGAACAGGTTTTGGCCAAATTTCCAGGAGGTGTAGAGCAAATAGGTGTTGGATGCTGACTGAGAAGTTGTCATTGAAGAGGAAGAAGTGAAGCATATAAAGATCTTTGAATGGAAAGTACTGTATATACTTCCATAAGATATTATTTTAATTTTAGTTAATTATTAAATACTACTACAGATTTCACTATTAATTAAATTTTGGTTTTGAGAGTCAGGCTGAAACATAGCTGTTCTTCTGAAGATGGTATTTCATTTCCAGTATCCTAATCATCCTAAGGCCACTCTCTGTCCCTTGTTATTCTCATGTTGGGAAAGAAAATGGATAAGATGAAATGGTATGTAATATCACAACTTTGGTGGAAATTTCCCTTTTTTTCCTGCATTAGTATATTGTGTTTCAAACCTTTGTTTTTTATTTTTCCTTGTTTAAAGTTGGGACTTATTCCTTTGAGGGGATGATTTGTTGCAAGTGGCTGTGGAAACACTCTAGGACAGCAAATAGTTCTTTGAGAACAAAGAGTCAAAACCCAGAAATACAGCTGTTGATACTCTAACAATTACTCTACTGTGCCAATATGGAGCAACAATACTCAAAATAGGAAAAAAAATTACCAGCATATTCAAACTAAAAAAAAAACAACCCAAAACCAAACCAGAATAAAGTTGTAAGTTTCTGGAAAATCAGCAGATGCATGAAGAGCAGTACACACCACCAGAAGAGAAGGAGAAAATCCCATATGTGGGAGGAGGTGAAAATGGAGAAGGTGCTTCTGTTATACCTTTGGAAATCAGAATAAATCAGAACCATTTGAGAAAGCACAGTGAAAATTAAACTGGCTAGTTATGGAACATTAAGTTTATTGTCAAGGTAAGCAGTGGGAGAACCAAATCATCCACTGGTATAAATCAGATGCCTTGAAGTCAATGGTGCTGTAGTAGTTTACTAACCCCATGATTTGTGTTATGATTCAGATAGCAGCAACATTTTTCATACATATTTGGGATTATTTTGTAATATATGACATTCCAATAAAGTATTTTACTGCAAAGTCTGTTCTGGGTGATAATCAGGATAATCTATAGAGGCTCTCTTGTAAGCTGTAACACATGACTATAGCTCACCTCACTATAAGTAAACTCTGAAATGTATTTTAAAATGTATCTTTTGTTAGACTGAGTATTTATAAGTTGCTTTTTAGCAACAAAGTCAGACAGGAGAGTACTTCATCTCTCACCTTGGGATCATCCTGGGCCCAAAGGGTGCCTATCCATTTAAACAAGGTAAAAAAATAGGAAACTTTAGTGATATTCAGTAGCATAATTTTCCGCACTAAATGATGAGATCCTGTAAGACAATCTGAAGGGCAAGACTTTCTCTCCCAGGTGTAACTCCATTTTTTTCTGACCTGCCATAAGTTTGCCTTATTTCCAAAGAAACGTCTTGGTGGAGGTGAGAGTCAGAAAAGGAGTAGAGGAAGGGACCATGCCTGAGAAAATGTATGAAGCCAGAGAGGTCACAGTTACCTGCCACAAGTCCTTGGACCTGTTAGAATGGATCCAGAGGAGGGACACATAAATGATCTGAGAGGGGGAACACCTCTCCTGTGAGAACAGACTGAGAATCTTGGGGTGATTCATTCTGGAGAAAAGAAGGCTCCAGGGACACCTTATTGCAGCCTTTCAGTACTTAAAGGAGGCTTATAAGAAAGGTGGAGAGAGACTTTACCAGGGTCTGCAGTGATAGGGCAAGGGTTAATGATTTTAAACTGGAAAATGATAGATTTAGGTAGGATACAAAGACAAAATTATTTTCTGTGAGGGTGCTGAGACACTGGAACAGGTTGCCCAGAAAAGCTGTGGCTGCCCCATCCCTGGAAGTGTTCAAGGTCAGGTTGGATGGGGCTTTGAGCAACATGATCCAGTAGAAGATGTCCTGGCTCTTTGCAAGGGAGTTGGACTGGTTGATCTTTCAAGGTCCTTTCCAAGCAAAAGCAATCTGTGTTTTTATGATTTTGTAATTCTAAGTCAAGCAAGTCCCAAAAGTGTTTGAATTCATACTAAGCCCTGAACCAGAGATGATGCAGACCTCCGATAAACTCTTTGCTTTTACCCCTCTGCTAACCACCCTGGAGCTATTTTTTTTACTATTAAAACTAGGGAAAGAACCAATCCTTGCACCACACTCCCCCAGTGGCAGTGTCACACTTAAGCATACAGAGCTCCCCTAACTAGCTCACAGGGGCAATTGTAACTAAAAACATGATTTATGTAAGAAAATGCTAATGCCACCATTAATTTGAGATCTTAAGCACAAAATAAGGGCCTGATTTTCCCATGGCCTACATCAATTTTACATGAGTGCAAATTCAGTTGATGCTGTTGGAGCTATCCTAATTTGGTTTAATGAAGCTGAGAGGGAAGCAAACAACTGTTACTTCATTTTTATGTCTGAAATCCACCAACTCTCGTTTTTTCAAGAACTGCATAACCCCCACCTGCAGATTACCCCTTCAAAACTTTAGGGCTTTTTTTTCTGGAGTAATTTGCACACTGTAGTGGTTCGTCAGAGGCCTTCTCTCCTCCAGGCTCTGCCTTTTCCCATTTTCCCAGGTTGATGAATCACTACTTATGCTGCCCTGTAGGTAGCTCTTCCTAACTCCAGCTCCACAGTTCACATAGAGAGAGGCTGCTTAACAAACCCACAGGACAAATCTAATGCACATTGCTGTTGAATGAAAAGCTTATCTCTCACCACAAATGCCCTTCAAGCAAGTGTGCAGAAACTCTTTGGATTTCAGTATTCAAATTTTGGGATCTCATCCCGGAGCTGCAGCTGTGATATCTACATTGTAAGGTTTTTATCAATGACGTTCAAGCTCACAAAACAGGGAGCTTGGGCATCCCTTGTGCTGATTGACTTCCAGCTCCTGCAATGTAACTTTGAGCAGCTCCTGGATGAAGAAATGACCTGACTGCTGCTGTCCCCTTTGTTTGATATGAGAATGCTGAACCCAGGGGAGAAGCTGAGTGGAATGGTTGTTTTGCTATAAATAATTCATAACTTTCCAAACAGCTATCTTCAAATACAATTAAGCATGTCTTTCACCGAGGGATTCCTTTTTAATTTTTAAACAAATTTTTACTTCTTCCGAAATAAGAAATAGAGGGAGCTCAGTTAAGCAGTGGGGTTTTTTATTTGCGTGTCTGTTTTTGTGATGACTGAAAAATTGGATGGATCTTGATCTTTTCTTCACACACATTTCATGCTGGGGCAGACCTTGATCTTATTTCACACAAGTGTAACTACACAGACTTCAGTGACAGCCTCTTGCTCATTATGTCACTGAAATGTGAGAGATTCACTGTACCGTTTTGCTCATACATAACAGCTTAAGCATCTTTTCTTCTAATGCTTCTAAAACAAATTCTAGGTGAAATACAGGAAAGAAAATGAAATTCAGAACTATGTGTTCAGGAAAGCTACAAGATCCTAGAAAAAAGAATTTGGGATAACAGACATCTCTTTCTGACTAAAACACCAATCCCGTCGAATTAGATTCATCAAACATTTTATACATGTGAAGATTCCAATGATGATGTATTAATTCTCCATGGGAAATATTCTCAGTGAGGTTTACCAAGTAGAAAATACCCCTGATATTGGTGAAATTTTGGGGTTTTTTTAAGCAGTTTCACAATCAGCCAGGAAAGCTGAAAGCTGATAGTATGGGTGATAAAACCAACTAAAACAGTTGTAATGCTTATTATGCTAAGTGTATCTGAATAATTAGGAAGCTGAAATATAGCTCCTGTAAGGGATGGCAAAAAAGGACTCTTAGTTTTTGTTTCAGTCATCCTGGGCTTGAAGTTACAGGGTGCCAGAACTCCCTCACTTCTATAAGACAGATTTGCAGGTTGTATTCTAACAGCAAGTTGATACTGCTTAGTATTATTTATAAATCAGATTGCCTTTCTGAAAGCTTAAATATATACATTCAAGGTGTCAGTGATTGTCTTATATTAAACACACCCATTCTGAAATTATTTGATGTCTATTCTCATAAATCTGAAGCACACAAAACAGTTTTATTGCTATATAAAGTTCAGAAATGTGTTTGTGTAAGCTTTATATACGTATCTGATCTTTCTTTTATGTATTTGCTTTTTTAGTATGTGATGGAATAAACAACACTTGCCCTTGGATGGATTATACTGCCAGTGAACTGCCTGTTACTCTTCGTGCAAGAATAAGAAAATCTCTTCACTTTCCTGTGTTAAATATTGGCTTGATAGCAAATAGCTTCTGAATGGCTCCTGCCCACAGCAGCCCGACAATTGGATGGGATCAGCACTTCTCCTACTAAAGTATCTGAAGCTAAAGATTTGGAAAAGAGATTTTTGCAAAGATGACCCATTTACAAGCTGGACTTAGTCCAGAGACAATAGAGAAAGCTCGCCTGGAACTGAATGAAAACCCAGATATTTTGCATCAGGATATCCAGCAAGTCAGGGATATGATCATCACAAGACCTGACATAGGGTTTTTACGTACAGATGATGCCTTCATCTTGAGATTTCTCCGAGCCAGAAAGTTTCACCAAACTGAGGCCTTCAGACTGCTGGCTCAGTACTTCCAGTACCGCCAATTAAATCTGGATATGTTCAAGAACTTCAAGGCTGATGATCCAGGAATCAAACGGGCTCTCACAGATGGGTTCCCAGGAGTACTGGAAAATCGTGACCACTGTGGCAGGAAGATTCTTCTGCTTTTTGCAGCCAACTGGGATCAGAGTAGGTAAATGTAGATAGTGTCCTTATCTTTTTACATATACTCACACTCAACTTGTAACAGAATATTTATGACCACACTTGAAGCAGCAAGGCCATTTCCAGTAAAATATTTTATAACCATGAGTCCATTTCACTAAACATTTCATCTAATCTGATCCCCTCCTATTCTTCAGACATAACACCATTGAGAGACAAAGGTGTCAGATAAGTAGACCATGTTTTTTTCCATAAACTCTTCCAGGTTTTAGCCAGATAGTGTTGTTTGCTAAAAATACACTAATACCTATTATATAATTGCTTCAGTAATATCTCAGACTAGCCAAATGGCTTGACAAAAAGCAAATGTCTCAAAACACATGGGGGTTCTCATAGCTCTTCTGGTGCATAAGGAGGTGACCATATCTACTCTGTCTCCAGAATTCTTAGCAGATAATTTTAAATTTTTATTTAACCATTTCAAGAATTATAGACTGTGTTATGAGATTTCCACAAACTGCATTGTAATTTCTTCACACTCTGATCAGTGTATGATTGGTAATCTGATAAATTGGAGATTCCTGAAAAGCAGATTTTCTGTTCAGGTCATTTCTTTACAAAACATTATGAACAAAGATATCTCCCAGCTATTAATATAAGATGTTGCCCTTCCATGTCAATATGATTAGTCAGCTTTCACTAACTATTGGAAATGATAGAGAGAAAAGGGCCTAGTCCAGGAATATCATATTCACATTGTCCTCTTTGTGAGAAGTTGTTCCATTCTACTTTCCCTGCCTCCACAGTGAGATGGAGCAACGTAATCAGCTGTAGGATTGCCATGTGCTGATTTTTATTAAAAATAAGATTGAAGAACAAAATTCCTATCCAGTTTTTTAGTATCATAAATTCTGATGGGTTCCAGGTAGGACTTTGTTGGGGCACAGTCTGAAGTTGTCCATGAAAACATCTCCTTAGGACTCAATAGATTGGAGCTTTGTAATCATATTGCAGAAATTATTTGAGAACAGTATGCATATGCCTCCAGCTTTTCATGTTATTAGTTTTTCAATCTGAAAACGGAGTTCAGAAGTGTTTCTAATTATCCTTTGCATCTGAAAATGCAAAAGTTGCAGAAATGTAATTTCGCATAAGCACAGATATTTGGCAAAATGCAGAACTGAAGGCAGTGCTAGAAGTCTTCTTGATTACAAAGTGGGCAGCAGTTTATCTCCTGACTTTCTCAACTGTCAGCTTGCCTTTCTTCCAGCCACGAAACCCCTCCTGTAGTAATTGGCCTGGAAAGAGACATAAGTAAACAGGTATCTTGAATTAATGGAAAGTATCAGCTTTAGAGGACAGAAGCACTGTGGTTCTGCTGGTTGCATTAAGGGATTTAGGTATTATGCAGAGCCAGCTTTGGATTTGTGATCCCTCAACAAAATGAATCCTTGTGATTAACCTCTTACATTAAGTCCTGCTCTTAGAAAACTGAGAATGCTGCCGTCTAAGGCTACTGCACTGTGATTTTGACAGAACCTTGATTCCTTCCACATTCTGGCTCAAATTTTCTGCAAGTCCTTTAGTATGCATCCACGTATATGTGTATATGTGTATATGTGTGTGTGTGTGTGTGCAAAGCCAAAGTGAGCATGATACACTACATGCAAGATACCTTGTTTCTGAAAAATATAATTTTTCCTTTGAAGTAGTAAGGCCAAGGGGAATAGCGTAGTATATATTTTCCTAGACTCCTCAGTGAAATTAAAAATCATATGCAAATTTTACCTTCAGCCACTGAAACTCAGCTTCCCTATGGATGGAAAGACCAGAAGTATCGTATCTTTGAGCTTTTTTACCCCTGCAAGTGCTACAATGATTTGGGACAGTATTCTATAATCCATAAACTGATTTTCAGTCCAGACATTCTTCCAATTTATATTGGAAGAATATATGCAATATGGTGTCTGTAGGGATCACAAGCCCAGGAGGCAGAAGCAGCCTCAAATTTTCTTGGTTCAATATATTGATTTTTAGAAGGAAATATCAGTATTTGTATAATGTGATTAATTGGACAAATCAGATCCAAGATGTTTTCAAGGGTTTCCCTGTTTCAGAGATAGAACTTCTATGTGAGCTTTCAGAATGTAGTTAATAGATCTAACATCTCTACAAAATTAGGTTTTAATTTCCAATCTCAGTGTTTTCAGCTTCATCTTCCAGCTGCTGAATTGAGTTAGATTAATAGACCACAGAAATATGACAGCTTCTCTTGTTTGCACTTTTGTGTCCTGACCACATCATCCTTTAATCCGCTTTTGAATTCACTGAGGACACAGCTCTGCAGGGGATGTTACTGTCAGGCAACAAAAAGATAGTGCATTAGCTACTATATAGCAGTGATTCTCCTGTTCTCTTTTAACCATGGTGAAGGAAAAACATCAAACCCCCTTTTCCTTGACCACAGAAAACCTTGAACATGCTTGTGGGCAGCACTCACAGTAAAGACGATGTTATGAAAATTAGTGCACTAGCTTTGTGTCTTGAAGTATATTTTTGCAACCAAAACTTAAATAGAATTAATTTATTTACTCAGAATTATGAAGGTTGCTATAGCTTTTCATCATTCTTATCTGGACCTTTCTTATCATTTTAGCATTTCTGTTGATGTGCATACAGATGAACAGAATACAAACTTTCACTGATAATCCATCACATGGTAACACCATCTCACACTCTTCTGCTCATTATTAATTCCCTGCTTCTAGAAGTAAGATTGTCACTGTTTTCTTAGCTGCTCTGTCACATTTTGAGCTCATGTTCCTCTCATATCTGCTTCAAAGTCCCTGTTTCCTAAAATACAAATTTACCACACTACTGGCAAATGTGTCACACATTCTCACCCATCATGTGAGCACGGTCTAGCATGTGATTCATGCTCTTCTGCAGAGCTAAATCTGCCCTTCTCATCAATTACCATTGCATGGGTTTTGTGACATCTGCAAACTTCACTGGTGAGAATTTCATTTTTGCTTCCACATCACTGAAAAAGATGGTGGTTATTCTTTTGACCAAAACCTCCTTGAGGTCTAAGAAAAAAACCATGAGGAATGTTAATTCTTTTTTCCAAACCAGTAGCTGAAATCTAACATGGTCCAGGCTTTCATTCATTTAACATGTGCTGCATTGGTTCAATTTTGCTCTATTTTCAGACAGGTTTATTAGAGATGATGCCATCACTTTCTCTCTAGGTCCTGCATAGTCTATTTTGGACCTGTTAGTTAATGTTAGTCACAGCTGATACAGAACAGAAAACTTCAGAGGTATTGAATAAGTGGAAATGAGCAGATGGAGAGAAAAAAGAAGAGATCAGATTAGTGCCACACTGAGGGAAAAGAAAAATCTTGACCTATAATACTGTACACTAGAGAATCCAAGCAGGGAGGGCCACCATTCCCTTTGATCAGAGCTCAGTCCTAAGAGGTGCAAAATAATCCATCCACAAAGTGTGAGCTCATTTAAAACCCTCAACAGCTTCACATATGCCAGTGACTATAGAGCACCTAACTTTGCAGTGGAAATCATGGAGCAATAAAGACAGGTAAGGGTGTCAAACTGATCTTGTCAGGAATTTTTTTTATTAAATTTGCATCTTAAAAAAAAAACCCAGTTAGTAAAACAAACATAGCTGTACAGAAAAATGTACAATTTTGATGAGACCTAAACTAGGATTTCACGTAAATGCAGATGTGTTATGTGATGGATAAAGAATACTCTTTCTTTTACTTTCTCATTTCATCAGTCCCACCAAATCTAATCTCTAAGTCCTCTGATGGAACTCCAGTGGAACTGAAGCTTTTAAAAGAGGTCAGATCCGAGTGACTTCTCTGCTGCTGGATTGAGGAAAGCCATGAGTAACCATCACAGCTCTTCCTAGGTCTGCCACTGCCTTCTAATATATCCTGCTTATACAGCTGGGACATAGGGCATTTGGGTGAACAAGTAATTCAGCAGAAGTTCTCATTAATCTTCCAAGTAAAGATATTTCCTTCAAGGTTGTTCAGCCAAAGTAAAATTTATTTCTGTATGGAGAGCCACTACAAGGACTGTCTCCTATCATGACATGCAGGTTGTGTGATGATCCTCTGCAAACAGGGTCTTGGGGTAGGAGGGCAGAAGGTTGCCCATTGCCTTTTGCAGAAGACAGTAATTAATTTCTGTCTTCATGTTTGGACTGTTGTGTCTTAGAAGCTGTCAGATAGCTCAAAAAATTCAGTGAGTCAGATGGAAAAAAACTGCTACTTTGTTTATAACATGCATTCCCAAGTCAGCTGTTGCACATAAATTATCTAACCAAGGAATCTCAAATGCCAGATACTTTCCATTCTGTAGGGAAGTGTATTGAGATAGGCTAAGGGGCAAAGAAATACTCTGACATAATGGTAAATCAACAGTTATAAATATTTTAAAGGATCACAATAGAATAAATTATGTACTTGCTAAGAATGCTCATAGTGGTGTAATTACAAGGATATTATCATCAGCAGATCCTGATGGTATAAATGAATATGTCACAGATGCTGATTATTCCAATATATTTCAAGGATAATCTCAGATGCTTAATAGAATATGGAGGAATAAACATCTGTTGAGACTCTTTTATTGCTACAGGCAAACTGTGGCAATAACATCCTCATAGCTGCTTATTATGAGATATTATGGCTGAAATAGGGCCAGCTCTAACACCAGAGTGATTTTTACACATCAAGTCTTTGTGTTTGGTTAGGAGATAGTGCTTCTGTGCTGGGAGATTCTCACAGCAACACAGACTGAGGCTGTGGTTCAAGCATTACAGTGACCAATAAATAACCTGGAAGCACACTGCATTAAAAAAGTATTCGTATTACATTATTACTTTACTGAGGTAGTCTGAAGTGGTAGCAGAATTCAGGGAAGCAGAGGAAGCCTAATCAGAATAGTCATTTGAAGGAGTAACAGATGTGCAAATTAAACATTGGACAAAGAAATAAAAAAGGATGTCTGTCTTGAAGTGTTTTAATTGGCTTGGAGGCAACAAATTAATCCAGTTATTACCATTTATTATAGAAATTGTGTTCAGGAAGGCCAGGGTAGTCCTTATGAGTGACAGGAGGATGGCTTACACAAAGCAGAGTCCTGGATAGGGCTGAGAAGGGAATCAAATAAAAGAGAGAAAATGTCTGAAAAAGAGAAAGAAAAACAACATCTGGGGAAGTTATGAAGCATATGTTGCAGAAAAAGACAAGCCTGACTGAAAGAGGGGGAAAAAAAATCAATGGAGGAGGGTAAGGCAATAAAAAACATATTGAGAGGGAAGAGAAGGTGAGTAGAATGTGCCAGGCTGAGAGATGACTGAAGAGCTGAGGAGGATGAGGCCAGTGGGTGAGACAGGGAACTGATGGAGCTGGCCTGAGGGGTAACAAAAGGAAGCAAAGTGCAAACCTGAAAAAGTCTTTGGGCTACCTCCTTCCTGTGGAGAAAACAAGGCAAATCCAATCCACAAGTTTTATCAACTGCAGGGAAGGACAGTGGATTGAGAAAAATGCACACATGCAAGCAGACAAACACAATAAACACATGTACACATGTGCATACACACTCACCCCTTCCTTCTGCCTCAAAAGATGCAAATTTTATGTCTGGGTGGAAGAAAAGAGAATATGCAAAATGTTCTATAAAAGAACATTGTTATAATGTTATATCTTCTATAGATATGTGAATAGCTTGAAGCCCAAAAATATGACATCTCACTTGACTCTTTGTCCCTTTAACCCCTGGCAACAGCTGATAACTATAAATGAAAATGCTTATAAATAGGAGGTTTTTGAGGTGAGATGTCATAAGCAGAGATCAGAATATTTTTATTGGAATTTTTCCTAAATCAGAATTCCCAAGTATCTGATACTCTGATCAGTTGCTAACTTACCAACCCAATTAAAAGGAGCTAAGAAAAATTCATGCATTTCAACATGTACAGACTACAAAGAGTCAGGGGGGAAACCAATGTAATTCTCTGACTGCCTGTTTAATAGGCAACATACAGTAGGAGCATAAAGAAAAAGAAATGGAGATATTTAAATATCCTTAAATACACTTGGAATTTGTTATTTCTAATAATTTCCTGCTGTATGTTACCCCAGGCCATGATTTATTTTAGACTCTTTCTTCTGAAGCATTTTATATGAAAAACAGTCACTTTTTTTTCACCACACCTTGGCGGGTGTTGAGTTGCACTTGAAGCATCCTCAAAGCAGCACAAGGGCTGCTTGGGAATTGCTGCTCTTAGCAGTTTGGGTCATTCCAGAGGAATTACGGTGGACAACATGAACTGGGTCAAGGTGTGCATGATGTGGAGGGTGCTGAGCAACATGAAACCTCTGAGCAGGATGCTGAGATAAATTCTACCCTGCCACCACTGTCACCCTGCTTTAGGGTGCTTGAGGACAAGGAAGACATCAGTTGCCATGATTTCACCATGGGAATTCACTGTCTATCTCTGAGATGGTCTTGATAATATGAAGAAGGAAGTAGTAGAAGCACCAGTCTGCCACAGGTAGCTAAAAATTAACAGAGCAGACAGAGGTGGAGGCCAGAGGAAAGGGTGTAGGTTTAAAGATATTTCAATAAACTAGCCTTAAAACTGCATTGTTAAAACTCTTCCATAGAACATATTTCACATATTCTTTTGACATGGGTAAGCCAATAAAACATGTGGAACATCTTATATATGCCATGACTGGAGATTTGATTCCTAAAGAGAAGAAAATAGAATCACTCCTTGAGGAAAAGGAATTCTTTGTATTAAATTTTCATTGCACTCTTATAGTTTTTACTTCTAATAAGTGCAGCAACCACAGGGGAAGTAAAAGCAACTATTCCTTGCTCCCAGCCCATCATAATGTCAGCTCTAGAAAATTCTTGGAGGGTGGATTTATAACAGGGGACAAAAGGCAAATTCAGCCTATTAGGCCTCCTGCTGGAACTATGCCCCATGAGGCTGCCTATTTTCTGCCCATGCTGAGCAAATGTGCATCAGTTAAGAGCATTTTTAAGGGAAAGTTAATATGCAAGTATCTTAATTGGTGTTTTTTCTTTATAGAAAGATGGTATCACTTCTTCTCTTTTCCATTGCAGACACACAGGGGATGGCAGTGTCTGTGCAGGAATTAACACGTGTTGTCAGTTTTCTTTCATATATGCAGTATAAATTACAGTACAGAGTAATGTTATGAGGCTATATGATCAATAACAATATATTTGAAAAACATATATGAATTATTTATGTAATATCCCCTAATGCACCTTTGAGGTAAAAAAATCAAGGTTTGTCTGAAACCGTGAGATTCTAAGATACTGCTTACCTTATTTTTGAAGTTGTCAATTTATATAACAAATACTTATTTTTTTCAGAGGCATATTGGTATATTTTATATTTTAACCTCACTCACCTGCCATTGATACCAATCCCCTTGTTAGGGACCTGCTGCTGACCACCATCATAACAATGATTTGGGGACAGAGGAACCTTTGGTCTGATCCAGTAGAACCACTCTCACATGTACTTGACAAGGCACGTGCTCTTGCATACTTTACAGGGGATGCAGCTGATGGCCTGAACTAACAAAGCATCAAGCTCCAGATTTTTTTCTTTTACCTTTTTAGACTAATATGGTTTTCTTCACTGAGTTCCAATTACAAGACATCCCCATGTTTTCCTTGTACTTTCCCATACACAGTCTTGTGCTCCCTTCCTCAAAGCCATAGTTTCAGCTCCTCTGGTTTTAGACCATTTCAGTGTTCTATACATCTAGGTATGAATCAAGTGAAAAAAAAAAAACTGTGGTAACAAGCACAAGACCAATGCTACCATGTGACTGGGAAAATGCTGTCCCCTTGACATCACTAAACCTTTCACTCAGTCTTTTGGCTTCTCTGTACAGCAAATCAAAAAGGTGCCACTCACATGTATTAAACGTGCAGACTAATCTACAGAATATATGTGGTTCCTGTAGTCCTTTGGAGTGCTAGGGTGTGTGTTAGCACACAGAATGTTTTTCATACAGGTATTTCTGACCAGGGAAATCCACAACAGAATGTGATAACCTTATCTAAGTCATCTCCATCCTCTCCTATTATCTTGGATCTGTGATCCTTGAAGCTGTTCTCACTGTGTGAGGCTTCTGAATAAGAATGCATTGTTTTGTTTTCCCAGGGATAATCCTACTTGTCTGTTGTGTTAGTACAAAAGGAGAAATGTGATTTATATTGAAAGAGTGCTGAAAAATCCAGCTTCCAAATGCACTGCAATATTCATTGTAGAACTGAGATTAAAAAAGGAGGAGGAATAAACTCTGACCTAGGGAGAGACAGTAGGAAAGCTTTCCATTTCCTAGGTTCTCATTTACATATAAGCCACTTCTAGCTAGCTGCTGTAATTTAAATTCAGTTTCACTCTGATAAAGCCTTCAATTCTGTTTGAATAAAAGAGCTTTGAAAGTCTGGGGGAAAAGGCAATTTGTGTATGCTGTAGCTGCCAATGAATGCCTTTCCTTTTTTTCAGCATCTTATTATTATTCTCTGCTAAAATGTATACACATTCACTTTCTTTTGGAAAACATTTTATATGATTCATTTAAAGGTAATTCAGGATCATTTGGGGGTTTACTTCCAAAAGAGGAATGTCAGATGTAGACTTCATGTTAAAAGCCAAGGAACCCTGTGAGGCATCAGACTTAGCAGCCATTACTGGTTTAGTCCTGGTTCACATGTTCATCTCTGGGATTTTCCTCCTCTTGGTTTGTTAAATAAGGTACTAATGGTTTATTAATGAAGAAAATACTGAGGGGGCACAACAGGATTTGGGGGATCATTGATGGACTACAAATGCAATTATATAGTAATATGATACCAGCAGTGTCTCTGAGCTGTGTTACAGGAATATTGATGGCAGAACACCAGAAGTTATTCACCTTTACTCACCTCAGATGACCAATAACCTCTGCCATAGCACTGGAGGCAAAATTCAGCTAAAAAGAATAGTAAAAAAAGAAGTCTGGAAAATAAAAGAGTGTAATAAAAGTTGAGGAAAATAAGACATAAGATAGAAATCTTCCAATATAAAAAATTTTGTCTTAATTAAAAAGAAAAAAAAAAAAAAAGCAGTGAAAAGTTACCCATTTCCTTGGGGATGGGAATACAGAATAAAAGCAAATTAAGTCATCTTAGGAAAAATTAGACTCCTGAAAATTAGAGAACATTTTGCAAGAATTATACTGGTTCCGGATCTGAACAGTTAATGAAGGTACTCTGGACTTCTCATCACTGGATTTTTTACTGAAGAAGTCAGAGACAAACTAGGAGTACTTATGAGGATTCAGTACAAGAAGTGTATGAAATGCTGTCAGATCCTTTCTTATCTCCTATTTATAATATTCATTTAGCTGTGTCAGAAGCCTC
This sequence comes from Heliangelus exortis, assembly GCF_036169615.1. Taxonomy (NCBI): domain Eukaryota; kingdom Metazoa; phylum Chordata; class Aves; order Apodiformes; family Trochilidae; genus Heliangelus; species Heliangelus exortis. The sequence goes on from NC_092423.1 coordinate 114,653,694, forward strand.
TGAAGAGGATAAACTCAGAAGGTGCTTTAAGCTATTTTGCAATTTAAGAAAATATGTACAAATTCATGCTTAAGAAACAATTTCCTGTCATGCAAAGGTCACCTATCTAATTGACTAAAGGAGGCCCATACATGTGGACTTTTTGGATTTTAGAATAGCTTTTTATACTGTCACAGAATCCTTTTGGATAAAATGTCCAGCATGCAACTAGACAAGTGCATAATACGTTGGGTTAGCAATCGGCTGATGTGTCAGGCTCAAAAAAGTACATGGGGTTACATCAGGTTGGAAGTCACTCACCATTGAGGTTCCCCAGGCCTCTGTTCTAGGGTCAGTGCTCTTTAATGCTTTTATAAATAATCTGGATGCTGGAGACAAATGTACATTAAGCTTGACGAGGACACTAAATTAGGAGGAGCTGTGGACTCCCTTGAGGACAGAGAGGTCTTACAGAGAGATCTGGATAGCCTAGAGATCTGGGCTATCACCAACCCTATGATATATAACAAGAGCAAACGCTGGATTCTCCACCTGGGACATGGTAATCCTGGTCATAGGTACAAACCAGAGGGTGAGAGTCTGGAGAGCAGCCCTGCAGAAAGGAATCCAGGGGTCTGGGTTGATGGAAAGTTGAATATGAGTCAACAGTGTCTCCTGACAATCAAAAGGGACAGCAGTGTCTTGGAGCTGTGCTATGCTGGCTTGTAGAGGGAGGTGATTTCCCCACTGCATACTGCACTGGTGCAGCCCCACATCAAGAACTGTGTGCAGTTTTGGGCACCTCCAATACAAGAAAGACAGAAAATTATTAGTGAGCAGGGTGACGAAAGATGGTGGAAAGTCCTGAGAGCAAGATTTGCAAGTGGGTGAGGTCACTGGATCTGTTCAGCTTGGAGAAGAGGAGGCTGAGGGGTGACCTCATCAAAGTCTCCTTCCAGGAGGGCAGTGCAGAGGAAGGTGCTGATGTCATTTCTAGAGGCCAGTGACAGGACATGAGGAAATGGAATGAAGCTGCATAAGGGGAAGTTCAGAAGAAAATGTGGCTGGCCTTGCCACCCAGCAGCCACATCCATGCATCCAAGAAAATATAATTAGTGTGAAGCCACCTTCATGGTAACTCTGAAGTACACTCTGAGACTGCTCTGGCACAGCTGAGTGTCTTGTCTCCAGGGCATTAAGCTTTGTTCTTGAATACCGCTTGACTTACCAAGCTAGAAACACTGACTGTCTGAGAGGGGGTTTGAACTTTAAGGAATTTATTGAGCTGCCTCTTTCAACTGCTCTAGAGACAGAGAAAGGCAGTGAATAGCAAAGTTTATATTGTCATATAATGCAGAGAGGTAACTTACGGGCAATTGTCAAATATAATAAAATGCAAGTGGTTACATCCACAACCTTTAAATGCAGCTTCACAAAACCCATGCCCAGTCAATCCAGACCATGGCTGTTGTGCTAGGTGACTGCTTATGGCATGATATATCTAAAAGGACATTGCCCTAATACTGGTTAGTTTGTGATCACCAACCAAACCAGTTTTGCATGTCAAGTTTGTTTGGTTTTTGCTACCAGCCCTAACCCAGGTCCTAGCACTCTTGGATGAAAAAATAAAGCAAGGCCTAATCCCACCCCTAGAAATTCTGCAATCTAAATGGACAACAGAAAAGAAGCACTGAGTAACTTCCCTAAATGAAGAAGAATGTCAGCTGGTAGGTGGGTCCCTGGGGGCTCCCAGGAGCTGCAAGGCAGTGTCAGGCAGCTTGCAGCTGCATCCTGAGGCAGGAGTACACCCTGAGTGTGATGGAGGGGCTCACAGGGACTGAACACAGAGAGTAAATCAGTGACACAGAGAAATAAATAATTCACTGTTTCCTACTTGTCACACCACTGCCTTGAGAACAAGGTCTTCTTTAATCCTACTTCCTGAAAAATACAAAAGGAAACCTGAAATGCCCCTCACCATGACCCACAGGTAGTCCTAGTCCAGCCCTTCCACCAGGTGGTAAGGACAAACCCTTTTGTTTGCTTTTTTGTCTCTAGTCTCCCAAGTGTGTGGTGGAAAATAAATCTCTTGACTGCCACCTAAGCCTGGCCTGGGCTATGGCTCATGAGAAATATCTACAAATGCATCTTCAATTTAAAAATTGCTATTTTCTTGTCCTGAAGTACTCAGGAAATAAGACTTGTTACTATGCTAATTGTATATTGAGAAAACAATCATTTGCCAGGCTGACGGTGCTGAGGAAATAAGGAGGACACATAAACCATGGACAATACTCTTTTCTACATGTGGTGAATTGCTTCAGTGTGAGAAAGGCAGGATAATAGAAAACAAAGCAAAGGAAAAAAATTGAAATAGCTATCCTGGAATAAGTGCCAGCATCAGGAGAAACTTGAGATTTATATCTTAGGACCTTGAATATATGGGTCCTCTGAGGAGAGGCTCTGACTGGGACTGGAGGAGCATCAGAGTTCAGGGGTAAAGTGCTGTGACCAGGCTGAGGGGAGAAAGGTTTTCAGCAATGTCCTGCTCATGCAAGGTCTTCCAGTGCTGTCCTATGTCTTGTAGTTTCCTGTTTCTGGAATGAAAAATGGTCTAATTCATGCCTTCAGTCTTATTGTGGGGCCCTTAATAAAACTGTTGCACATAACTAGGTGAGAATAGGTGAATTATAAGTCTGTTTTCCAACTTGAGTTAGCAGATTGCATGGCTGAAGCCCAGGAACTTCCTTATCTAATTCTTTCAGAAACTCATACATTAAAGTAGTCATCATTTTCCAAATACCAGGAAGACAAAGAATAATAGTTTTTTTCAATAATGTCTAATTTAGTAGGGTGTATACACACATGTGCATATGAGCAACCCCAACAAATTCAACTGTGGTGACAAAATCCAGCAATGAGACTATTAATACGCTTTAAAATAAATATTTGCCTAAGTAATGTATGTTTTATCATACTTGTGCAGAGATGAAAACGTGCATTTACTTGACTGCTAAGCACTGTTGATTAGTAGAAAAATTGCAAAATACAAACCAGATCTAAGTCAACTCAAAGCAAGGGAATTATGAAGGGTTTTGTCAGGTCAGAGGGAAAAAACATGGAGTCTGGAGTTGCTCTGCTTTTTGTGGGTTTTTGTGGAGTGAAACTAAACGCAGAATATTTGGATTAATTTTGCAAAGACTTGGTCACTTGTAGTTTTTCTGACATTGCCATAAGGCCTTTTTAGTAACACTTTTATGAAATCAAAGCTCTGGGTAGAGTAAAGAGAAGTGTGTACTCGAGTTGCTTTTAAGCAAATGAATTCTGATGTTGTTGCAAGTGTGTCAGAAGTCACCACTTAGATCTATAGGAATGGATGGTCCATGCCTAATTTTCCCTTTTCAGTACACTCTAAACTGGGAGAGAGTAACAGAGAAAAAAGAACATCCAGTGTAGTACTAACAAACCTAGCAATTTTAACAAGCCATCCCATATACCAAATTATAGCTTTTGTGTGCTTTATAGTCCAAAGACTGTATCTTCCCTGTTACAGTGAAGGTGCCATCTCCTGAAAAGTAAGCTGTGCTACATTTTAAAAAGACTTGAAGGGGCAGCTATGCCAATAAACCATAATACGTATATTGTAATACTCAATCCTTTACTTTCTAGTCTTCAAATCAGTTATATATCAAGAAAAATTAATTGTGACTTCTTGTTTGTATAAAGTTTTCTTTTTTATTGGAAGGAATAAGTTAAAAACTCAGGTGTTTCTATGTGAACAAGCTTCTACCAATGACTGCATGCACCTGTTCCCCAGAAGAGGAAGTAAAGAAGTGATGATTTATTTCTTCAAGACTTTCATAGTCGCCTCTAACATTGAAGTTTTCCTTCTGGCATTTTTCTCAAGACCACATAACTAGACCTGCTGTAACAATATCTGCTGATCCTTTTCCCGCCTCTTTTGCCTGACAAAACAGGGCATCCCTGCTCTCTGTATCACCACTGAAGTGTTCACTACTGCTTGTCTTTGGAGTAAAGATCCTGGTTATTCCAGCTCACTGGTTCCAGAGCTGCCTCCTTCGAAGGGGTCTGGTAGGATGTCATTGTGCATTGAGTTTAAAAGCACAAAAATTTTGACTATTAGTTGTGTACTTAGAGTTGCTACATATGTTTCTGCATGAGCAATAATTTATAATTGAATGAGTAGTGTAGATTAGTGACTTCAATCAACTACATTTCTTTAGCTACTCTTTGTTTGGATTATGTGAGAATTCTTACTAGAAGTGTGAAAAAACCCAAATTAATTACATTAGCTTCACAGTCAAAACCAATTCAAACAGAAACAGAAAATATAAAACACTGCATCATCAATGTACAGTGTGCAGTTTCTAGGAGCCCTAAAACACAGCTCTTTCATCCAGAAACAGGAAACTCTGAACCAGTCATTGACAGGAGGCCATAAATGTACCATAAAGAGGTTAGAATGATTCAAAGGACATTTCTAAGAACTTGTGTAATAATTAATGGAACTTTTCTTTCAGAATTCTCAACATTGCAATACACACAAAATTCTATTTTCAGCTCAACAAAATCATAACAATTAACAATCCACTTAATTTTTTGGATATTGGAAATTGGATGTTTCTAAGAAAACCTTATATTCTGCCAAAATAATAACATAACATTATTATTCCATGACAGAGACCACTCTGCAACTGTGAAACTAAGTTGCACCATATTGGGAACTAGCATGTAACAAAAATTTGTACTGGATTCATGGAAATAGAGGACAGTTGCCTGTGCTTTCTTTCACCATTGCCACATATTCGATGCAAGGCTCCACAGTTCTCCTTCTGCCTTCTTTGGGATCTCAGCTTTATCAGTAACCCCACATCACTGCTGTCAATATATGACAGGAAGATCCATCCCTTCCCATCCAGAAAAAAAGTCTTCATGCTGCTAGATCTTAGTTAAAAGGCACAGTTTATTACAGACATTTAGGGCTTCAAATCCTGATAATGAAATACAAGGAAAGCATTGATTAAATGTTTCAGGTAGAGTGTTCATTCATTTAAAAAAAAATAAGGAAATTATGTACTAAGCCATTGCATTCACAGAAAATGAAGTACTCAAAAATTATGAAGTACTAGTCTGAGAATTTTAAAATATATTTAGATTTTGGCTTTGTGATCATGGTGTATGAAATGATGCTTAAAAATTGATTATAGTCTCTTGAGTCCACTGCTGCTGCACAGAGGACATTTTGGCAACTGTAACCCTGGCAGTTTCTTATTTTCACTTTGCAACCTGCGTTTTAATATTTTTGTTCCATAGTTATCTCACCTGTTTTGAGAAAGCCAGTCCAAACACTGTTTCTAAATGAGCTGGGCCAACCCCATTAATTTGTTCAGGTTGATGATTTGGAAAAATGTTATTTTGGTTTATGTGGTGCAGAGCTCACTGTGTTTCCCTTTGTCTTGCAGTTCTCTCAGAAAACTGCATTTTGCAGTATTGAAAATCACAAAACAATCAGTCAATCAATCAAACAAACAAAAACCAAAAAAAAGGCAAAAAAAAACCCAAAACCAAACCCCAAAAAAAACCCAGCAAAAGAAATGGCAAAAGAGAAAGGACTGTTTTGTCAAAGAAACCTCGTGCGTCCAAGCAAAGCTCACTTGCTCTCTAGCAAAGCATCAGGTGGTTGTACTCATCTCTGGATCTGAACAATTTCTGTTCCTCTCACTCTCCTTAGTCTACATAAATCTACACAATAACATCTTTATCCTTTTGGCTGACATCTTTTGCTCCATTGCTGTCATCCATGCAAAAATACTCTCAGTAAAAGGCTGGAAGTGACACACAGCAAGAGCTGGGGATGCTCATTTCTGTATTCAGCAATTCTCCTTCAAAAAGAGCAATCACCTCACTCCCTGAAGTCATTACAGAAACAACTGTCATTTTTTTAATTTAAATTCAACACTACTTTCTTAGGGGTTTTTTTTGCACTTTTATATGATCCAGATTGATGGTCTCTTCCATAACTTTTGTTTTTTGCTAGCTGCTTTTAAAATTCACTCACTTATCAGTCTTCTGTTGCTTGACATTTTGGGAAGTCACGTATCAGTGGAATCCATCCCTCCCAAAGCAACTTCTGTAAGGTGTTTTCCACATGGGAGGTCTAATACCCAGTGAAGTCTGAGGCAAACCTGGAAAATGTGAGTACCAAACCCTACCTTTTTCTAATTCAACCTGTGCTTTAACATCTGCAGCTGGCTGGGGGGTTGGACTAGATGATCCCCAGAGGTCTCTTCCAACTCCTAACATTCTGTGATTCTGTAATTCTGCTGCTAACATTTGAGCAGACTCCCCACTGCTGGATGGATTGCATCATGTTTTCTCTCTGGAGTTTCTACAGATATCTCTCATTTACACTTTCAGTGGATGTCGGGAAAAAAACTTCTCTCTTAGGGGGAATTGTGGTTGTTATTAATACCTCCACTTTCTTCAGCTATGTTACTTGAAATATGATCTACTTGAAAGTGTCTAGGGTGAAAACTGCTTCATTTTCTTGAGCTTCACAGCACTGCATATCCTTTTCAGGGTATCTGCAAAGCACTTTCTTTGTGGCTGGCAGCATCACGATCCCATAAACTTCTAACAGTCTTCTCTATTTCATAAATCTATGCAGGTTCCTTTTTTTCTGGTGCTTCTGCCCTGTTTGGTTGAATCGTTATAGAAAATTTTCTTCATTGCTGTTTCTGAAGAGATCTGCAGTTAATTTTTTCGTAGTCTACTGTCTTATGAATCCTTATAGCATCTGCTTTGAGTTCCCCAATGATCATTTCTAAACCAATAACATCAGTGCCCTCCATCTTGTCAGCTACATCAAAGTTGCCCATCATTTGAGTGGGAGAATTTTTTTTTAAATATAATACTTGACATACCTTTTCATTTGATACAACAAATCATTACAATATTTTCATGTCTGTCTTTTAGTGGTCCTGAAGGGATCCAACAAAAATAATTTATAACCCTTTTTCTGACTGACATCAATTTTCTACATCTTTTCAGTGTCTGCCACTTTCGCTGCCCAGATTTAAGCACAGGCATAAGCATAACCATAGAAATATGCTTCTTTGCCTTACTTAATACCCATTGCAGGTGTTCACTAAGATATACTTGCATTTCTATTTTTTTTTGTGCTGCTTCTCATGTCTTGATAACCTCTTAACTGATATCTCTGAAGAGATTCAGCTTTACTTTTTTCCCTTCAGTGATGGCGTCCCACATGGCTTCATCAGTCTGTTCTTGCTCTTTTAGTAAAACCCAATTATGCCCAAAGCCAGATAGTTGAGCTTCTCCAAGCTTTTTAATAACATCTTCATTTTTATGTCAGCCTCCATTTTATGATAGTTAAAGTGCAATGTTTACAGGTGTGGGGTTGTAAGTCTAGAGACTGTGATATTTCTGATTGTTTTCTTTGCAAACTGTGTCTTTGTCCAGTAGCACTGCTGCTCACTAGCAGTACCTGTGCTGCTTTTCTCTTTAATTACTCCTGAAAAGGGAAAATAAAACATGGTCTCTCTGGCTATCCCTTATACCATCTGGTGATCCAAAAACTACTTTATAAATCTTTATGTGAACATAAACATCTCTTCCACAGGATGATCTTGCCAATGAAGATACATAGGACATTTTCCACCACCTTTCTGTGAAAAATTTGTGGACATGCTCCTGCTGAAGTCTGCAACAGTCTGTGTGCACATTCACTTCACCAAGACCAAGGAAGATGTTGCACTGACTTCATAAAATCCACCAGGATGTTGCATTTTTCTTCTTCATTTTATGCTTTTGTTAGTGACATATAACTGTGCAGCTGTGACCTTCATGCATAGTGTCTGAAATTTCATGCATGGAGCTCTACCCATAACTCAGTCTGAGTTTACTGTGGCTTTTCACCATGATCTGCTTAGCTCTTTTCATCCTGCTTGATGGATTGTCATTTCTTGAGACTGATGGAGTCTGCCTCTCACAATCTGAACTCATTCAATTTTCCAGTTTTCCTGTGATTTTTATGACTTTTTTTTTTTTTCAGCCTGTAGAATCAAATGTACCTTCCATAATTCCACACACCATAAAAAAGAAGCCTTCAGCAGAGTATTTTTGAAAGCATGGGCTGCTTTCACGACCAAGTTTTGACTCTCATTTATCAAGTACACTGATTATACACTATTTGGCTCTAAAAATCTGACATTCAGAAGGACCAGATTTGTCCTCTGACCTTAGAGGTCAGACTTCTTAGAGATTTCAGACTAGGTACTAGAAGGAGAGAGGTGACTTCATGCATACCTTTTGGTTCACTGTCAGTTTTCTATTACCAGCTGAAAATCCATTACTGTAATTTCAACCACACATAAGTAGTTGCCTCTTAGCCAAACAATTAAACTTTCTAACAGAGATAGAGAAAAGTGAGTTTCATAAACTTCCAGGGATTCTGCTACTTTTGTCAAAGCTTTCTAGGGTGTTAGATAAGTAACCAAGTGCTGTTTGATTATCCACAAGCAATCCAACTTCTGTGGTTCTGAACTCAGCATTCTTAGAACATGTGCATTGGTAAGCAGTTATTTTATTTTAACTTTATCATTTCTTCTGGTCATTGCTGGGGGCTCCTGTAAGAATGACTGGTTGCAATGAAAGGGACCATTGGAATTAAGATAATATATGTAAGTATATCATTTAGTTAGCTAATAAAAAAAAATCTTCCTGTGAAGTTTGTACTAAAGTCTTTTCAGAAAAATTAATAAATATAAATAAATATACAGGTGAATTCTTGTCTTGCACATGGAAATGGCCTCGATACTTCATGCAGAAAGTAGAATTTGTAACTAGAAAAATTATCATAAGAATGCTCAGCATTAATATCCTTGTGGCAGGTAAGGTAAATAGTAGTGTGACAAAAAATAAATGGAAAGTTGTTTAGGTTAGTGAAGATTAGCAAAAATTGAGGGAAAATTCTAGAATGACCTAGAAAGGCAGCACTTATGCAAATAAACCTAAGTGCAGTGCAAGAACTTGTTAGATTTTAATATGTGGCTACATCTTGAATGCAGACCTTATATCCTCACTTAACTTTATGCAGTTTCTTCTGGGTTTTAAACTTCTTTTAACCTTTTAAGAAAAACATCAAGTCATTATGGACAACAGAATTAAAATGGGTACTTACTGTGCGGTGGTGGTCAGAAAAGTTAACTAGATGTTAGGCTGCATTAAGAATGAAATGGAGAATAAATAGGAAATTATAGGGTATTTTTTACATATGCCAATATTCTAAACTGACCTTGAATACTGAATTAATTTTGCATTGTATAGCCTCAAAAAAAGAAGAGAAAGTAAAAAAATAACTGCCAAAAAAACACCAAAACCAACTAACCAAAAAAAAAAACCAACAAAAAAAAACCCAAAACAACCCAAGAAACAACAAACAAACAAACAAATAACCCAAATACTAACAAAAGAACCCAAAACAAACAAAAAAACCCCTAAAAAATCCCCCAGGGAATTAATTATAATCATAGAATGGCTAGGGTTGGAAGGGACCTTGAAGATTGTCTAGTTCCAACCCCAATTAGCATTATTAACAAGTGAGGTAATTGAACCAGGAAGGAGCAAAGAGTCCAGGGCTGTCTCAAATGGAAAGGTGCTGAAGATGTAGTGATGCAGTGGAGATACTGTTAGAGGAGATGCAGTGGAATCACACAGAGAAAACATGACAGCAGGGAGATTGAACTGGCCATGCCATTTGTATCTTCTAATAACAGGACAAATAAGCTGTATAATTGCTTTCTGTGATTAAAAAGTAGCTTCACAATGTTCAAGAGAAAATTCTTTCCCTTTCTGTAGTGAAAAATTAACTTGTGGAACTCAATGGTTCAAGAAATTGAGTAAATAGCTTAGTGTGATGCAAGGATGGATTGCAGTGTCAAGAGGGAATAAGAAAAGCCTGTGCAATCACACAGAGTAAAATAAAACAACAGAGATCATCAATCCTGATACTTCAAACCATAAACCATTGATGTACCAGAATTCCTTTTGTTCATTATTACCACGGCTGTGCTTTCGGGGAACAGTTCACAGCACTGAACACAACAGGCAGGACACTGAACAGTATCCTTTCAAACAATATCCTGAGCTGGGACCATCAGTCTCTTCCTGTGTGTCATCTCCTAAACTTCTAACAGGGGAGACTACTAACCCAAACCCATCCTCCCTGACTGTGCTTAAGCTGTAATGTATTCTTTGTCCATCTTCCCCATGTTCTTTGTGAGGGGTATTGCATTTGGGATTATCCAAGCACATTACTGCAGTGACTCTACTATTGATTTATTGGTTTCATTTAGGTTTGGTAGAGTAGGACTTTATCATAACACACTTCCTGTGGTTGTCCCTTTTTCCTTCTCAGCAGAGAAAATTTCAGTGTGAAAACATGGCATTGCTCTGGGTATTAAAATGCAAAAAAATCACCAGCTCAGAAATGCTGCTTCCTGAAGTGAATAAGGCAAATCCACAGTCAGAGGAAAAGTCATAAAATATTGTGGGTTGGAAAAGACCTTTAAGTCTTACCCTTAAGTCCAACCATTAACTGAATACCACCAAGTCCACCACTAAACCATGTCCCTGAGCACATCTAAACACCTTTTAAATACCTCCAGGGATAGTAACCCCACTACTGACCTTGACAGCCCTTTCAGTAAGGAATTTTTTCCTGATATCCAATCTAAACCTCCCCTGTGGCAAATTGAGGCCATTTCCTCTCATCCTATCACTTGCTACTTGAAAGGAGTGACCAACACCCACCCCACTACAACCTACTTTCTGCTAGTTGTAGAGTGATGAGGTCTCCCCTTAGCTTCGATTTCTCTGGATTAATAACCATAGTTCCCCCAAATGATCCTCATAAGGCTTGTGCTCTAGACCCTTCACCAGCTTCATTGACTTTCTTTGGACATGGCCCAGTACCTCAGTGTCTTTCCTATAGTGAGGGGCCCAAAACCTAACACAGTATCCGAGGCGCAGCCTCACCAGTGCTGAGTACAAGGGGGTGACCACTTCCCTAGTCCTGCTGGCCACATCATTCCGGACACAAGCCAGGATGACATCAGCCTATGTAGCCACACTGCTGCCTCATATTCAGAGAGCTGTCAAGCAACACCCCTAGGTCCTTTTCCCCTGGCCAGCTTTTCAGTCACTCTTCCCCACGCCTGAAGCATTGCTTGGGGTTGGAAAGACCCAAGTGCAGGAGCCAGCACTTGGGCTTGTTGAATCTCATACAACTGGCCTTGGCCCATCAATCCAGCCTCTCCAGATTTCTCTGTAGAACCTTTCTATTCTCAGGCAGATCAACACTCCCACCCAACTTGGTGTCATCTGCACACTTACTGAGGGTGCAGTCACATTGCATCTGAGTTTCGATTCTGGCTTTTTCTTTCAGCAGCAGACAGCAAAGCAGAGCAGCACACTCCTCCTGAGAGGTTTCACCCTGCACTGTGGTGAAAGCTCTCTGCCTGGAGCCCACTCAAGCAATTGGCCACCCTCCTGCACCCAAGTGGACTCCTTAGCAGTCACCAAACTTGTGCTGTTATGGGTTACAGTCAGCCAACTTCTCCATTTGGGAAACAAGTTTCTGGAGACCTCAGAGAGGGATTTTTTTTTTTGAGCTCTCAGGTAGTGTAACCATTTTATGCTTCATTCTGGACCAATATCCTGTTAGATGGTGTGGAACACCCCTGAGTTGAGGCAAGAGAGAGCAGATATCATTTTCTCATTCCCCTGTGTAGGTCTCTGGTGGAAGCTGGTCCTACCAGGGGCTGAAAGAGCCCCACCATCCCTACTCTTCCTCCCCACGTACAAGGACTGCAAAGGTCCCTGCTTTCCAGTCGAATTGCACATAAAAAGAGGTTCTTGCACTGCCACTTTAACATCAGGGACAAATCATTCATTTAGTGCCCACAGTATGAATGAGTTTATGTAGGAGGAGATTCGTAACGCTGAACAGAATGCGGAGTGTGTAAATTCAGGGGCTATTGGTTGCCATGGAGTTCAACTGAAGTGGAAAGTGACGGCAAAAAAAAATCATAATGCTTGTATATAGAAGGACTTTCAGCAGAAATATATAACGGGGGATATATTTATATCTTTAAGAAAGCCATTGAGGGGCATTTTTTGCGTGATAAAAGAACAAACCAAGACAGATTCTTTCAGCTACTGGTACATTTATTTTCCTTTCACTGGCAATGGCAGAGGCTCCATCTCACTCCTACAGGAATTCAAAGCCAGCCAGGTATCTGTGGGTGACTGGCCACCATTCAATTATAAGCTAAGTAGTTAAATTGATAAATTTAGTAATAATTTCTAATATTAATATTCTTAAACACAGCTCAGTTTCATCGTAGTCTACTAACCATTACCCAATGAAAAAAAGCTCAGCACACTTAGCAATCCAGTCTGTTATCCTGAATGTAAAGTTGCTTGGGAATTTTATTTATAGACTCACACAGATGCTGTGGGGAAAAACTTGCCATCTTTTCATTACAAAACAGGAGAGGTGCCTGTCTGAAGCTGACATACTAAAACAACCCAAGATAGCTACACTGGATGTGACAGAAGAGTACTTTGGAGCAATGACACTAACTTAAGGCAAAGCTTTACTCAGTAGGAGTTGTATGTCTATATATTTTGGTTCTACATAGAAATTTAAAAAATCTGTAAGTTCACTTTGGCATGAAAAAGAAGGTGTTGGGACCCTACAAAATAAGATAAAATTTCATGTTGTTGTGTGAGAATTTGTCCAGTTTTTGTGCCAATGAATTATTCATATTTTTGCAGCCAGCAAGTTTAAATAGCTTGGAATGGTGCTATGCAGAAAGTTCCCAGTGGATGCTCAAAATATTTGTTGTGAACATTTGCTGTGAATGCAACCCATTTTCTCTATGGGTTTTACAGACAAGCCTTGCTAATTTCTGTGCATGTAGTCAGACCTAAGGCAGATGAGACAAACATCCATTTTCAGTGCTTAAATCAGCTGTGAGCTCCTCTTTTTGGCTGTTCATCTTCCTTATGCAGTCTTTCTTTCTGGTTATTTTTCAGCCAAGAGCTACCTGGGATTGTGCAGTGTTCATGTGAGGCTTATCCTCACTGAAAGGTCATTTAATGTGAAGATCAGGTCTTGCAGTAGTTGGAGGGGCTGCTGTTTCCCTCTGATGCCAGAGAGGCAGGGTGGCTACCCATGATCATGAGTTTGAGTCAAGACATGAATCCTCAAGGACTGTATGTCAGTAATTTCCAGTGCTTTTTTACAGCAGAGTTAAGTTTTAAAACTCTAAAGTAAATACATTGAAGAAACTCTGGATTTTTTGAAGGACAAATTATCATAAACTGGGGCTTTCTCATCAATACTTCTGGAGCAGAAAGGAGAATTTAACCTGCTGAAATAAATTGCTTCATATGGTTTATAAACACTGGTTCAAAACCCAATATTGACTGGATTCTGAGGGCTTCTCATGAACACCATACCGTGGCTGTGTGTGGGAACAATTCAAAATGCTTTTTCATGGATTCTCCTTCCCCTGTCAGCACAGATCTGCTGTGTTGTTCATGTCTCCCTTTCTAAGCTTCAACTAGCTCAACTAATTTGGGACAATCTGAGAATGCTTCCCTGGCCCTTCTCTCCACTTCCTCTTCTGCACATTATTCCCAGTGGGAATCCTTTCAGGGCAGTGCCAGCCCTCCCACCATGAGAAGCTAAAAGCACATTTCTACTCCCTCTTGGTGTTTTACTGTGTGGAGAAGGAACAAAGAAAAATGTGGTCTCCTACATGATTTGTCTCTGTGCCAACTTTGCAGCTTGTACAATGTTAGTCACCTGTGGCTGTAGCTTTTCCTGAGGTGGACTGTACCCTCTTCTCAGGAGTTCAAACAGACTCAGTGAAACCAGTTTTATGTTGCTTAGCTTTACATTAGTTTGTGTTAGATGTGATGGTATAGCTTCACTTCTTTGTTACATATGAAAGGTGATAAATTCGTTGATTTGGTATCTCAGGACTTTTTTAACAAGTAAAAAAAAAAAAAATCCCTTTTATCTGCATTTGCATTTAGCTAAGCCACTTTTGAAGTGCTGCAGGAGAGAAACTGACTTGTCTGCAGCTGCCAGGATAGCAACACTGGTCCAAACTTTGTTAGCTTGATGTCTTGTGGGACAGTCAGGGTTTTTCATGACAGTTTGTTTTTGCTTACTACCAGACAATCTTTAATGGCTTCAGCTGCCAGTACTTCTGTACATTCATACATTTAGCCATCTGAATAATCCAGTTAATTTCACTAGCATGCCTAAAACGGACCCTGTGCTGAACCAAGAGGGTTGTTATGTCAAAAGCCTTAACTGATGCTATCTTCTCCAAAACACATCACTTTCTTGCAGCATGTCTTTTTGACCCCTTATTTTCCAACAGAACCTCAGCTTCATTATCCACATATCTCTTCAAACATGCAAATAGATCATTTAATTTCCTTGAAATGTCTTTATCCCCTTTAATTGTTCCCATTGCACCCTGGTACTCCACTGAGCCTTTTGATTCTCTCACAGCCTGCTTACGCCTCTTATAATTAAGTAATTTCTTCTTATTTATTGTCAAGTTATGCCTTTGGCTAATCTCCCCACCAAATCCCTCAGCTAAACCACCGTCATTTTTGTTTTACGTTATTGTTCCTTATCACTGGCTTCTGTTGGGCTAACTTCCCACTTTCCAAAGGATACTAGAAGAGCCTTTTTTGTGGTACCTTTCCATTCAGCCAAGACAAACAGACCCTCTCCCCTCCCTCCTCCTTTTTGTCTTCCTGGGGCTTGTGCAAATCTTTTGCAACTCATTAGTGGCCCTCTTCAGTAGGATCCATGCTGAATCCGTATAGCATCTTGTGCATTTCCCTTTGTGTAATAGTAATTTATTTCCCTTTTTTTGTGTGTGAAAGGGTTAAACTTATGGGAAGGAGGGTTGGAGGAGGGAAGGGAACATTAAGCAGAGGAACAAAAGAGATGGGCTAATAGAAAGGGGTTCTGTGTTCATGAATAGAAAATTAGTTGGATGCAAATCAGTCGCACAGCTGACTCCAAGCCTCAAGATTAGGGAGCAGAGGACTTCAACCTCAAGTGGCACTCTGATTTCTACCCAGGCTCTGCAATCACACACCAGTGTTTCTGCAACCAGCCCACCTGGAGGACTTGTACTTTGCTTTCATAGCTCTTTGTACTCACCTGAAAAAGGTCTTTGTGTTCACTTTGAGTTATTTCTTACACCATCTCTTAAAACTGCAAATACATAGAGGTGGGGAGGGATCTGGGAAAGGGACAAGCAGATTACTTGCACAATGAGGAAAATTGTCATACGTCCCAGGCAAATAGTTTCTACTTCAAGTACAGGGAAATACTGGGGAGTATTTGCTTGATAGCCTGGCAATTTATGTAGGCACCCTAACAAAGATTCAAATTCCTTAGCATGGGGTCAGAGAGGAAGACTTTGCACTCAGTCAAATGAAATACTTCATTGGGATTGAGAATTTAAGTGGATTACAGAAGATGCTTTGTATGTACCATTTCCATACAGCCCTACTGGAATCATTGCACAGCTTTTTAAAGCATCAGAGGTATCAGGATGATAAATGTGAGTCTAAATGTTTCACTAAGAAAAAAAAAGATGTCTTCCCACAAAAGGAGGATGAAACATTTTCTCAACACAGTGTGCCCAGTGTGGCCCTATTTTTCACACCCCCACTAACAACAAGTATTTTTCTCATTTTACATTTTACAAATCAAACTCTCAATTAGTCTATCTCCCCCAGTCTAACCAGAAAGCCCATCCATGAATGATGATATTATTCTCTGTTGATGCCAATAACAGAGTGAAGAAGGCTCCATCTATCTTCTGAGCCACTGCACAATTCTGGGACCTTTCACAGTGCAGTTCTTGTGGAAAACTGATCCCCCTGAATAGGGATGTTGGGGTAAAGTAGTGTAGGATATATTAGGTAGATATGGTCCAGGGGTGCAATTTCTTCTTTCATCACCACAGGTCTAGTAATTTGATGCTGTTGTTTGAAAGTCATTACCCATATCAGAGTTTTAAAAATAAATTTAGACTAAAAATAAATGTCAGATGCTAAGCCAACCTTATGTTGCTAAGGAATGTACTCCTATTTGTCTGTTTAGCACAGCAGAATTTGAAAAGGTCAAGGTTGGTCTCTTACTGCAAATGAGGGAAGAGTGGTCTTGTATCCAGCAGCAGCAAAGTTCAATAACTTTAAGTTCTGTGCATTGCAAGTTGCCTCAGCAACTGTACTTCAGAGAAGATTGTAGCTCAGCAAGAGAGACACAGTTCAGAAACTTTTTGAAGGGCCATGTCTTTAGAGAAGGAATGTACATTTCTACTCAAAACCTGTTAAAAAAAAAAAAAAAAAAAAAAAAAAAGAAAGAAAGAAAAAAGGAAAGAAAGAAAAATTAAACATTTCAGTGTTTAATTCTAATACAAATTTATCATATGATGCTGCCATTCAGGGCCAGAGGTCTTGAGGGTAGAGAAATTTGTTTTGACTAAAAGTAGGGTTTTTTTTCCTTAGGTAGAATTTGAAACAATGCTCTTGTAGGCTTAGACGGCTTGCTTTAAATTAAAGAAAACATCAGAAAAGGATTAAGTTAAAATCTCTGTGGGAGAACATGGTGGGAACATTCCCTATAATAGATCTCAGGCCCCCTCAGAATTTGAGAATTATGCAGAGGTAGAGCAGAGGAAATAGCGGTATGTTACAACTTCATTTTACAGAAGGTTAAGGTCTGCTTTCTGAAGATTTCCTTGCTTCTTGCTCTCTAAAGTAATCTATTGTTTGTAAATCATCTTAACAGGAAGGATAGATGACAGGAGAGCCCAATTCAGCCTTATTATGTGTAAATATTAAATAAGTAATTAAAATGTCCAACTCTCTTCTGTAAAATACATGAGATCTTAGTAGAGACTGGCCCAGTACAGACTTTTCCATTTAAGAAAACATTTCAGCATTATTTTCTCTGTCCCTTGCTGTCTCCTTGGGGGCCTCCAAGGTTTGTAATTATTCTCCTAGATCTGAGGAAAGCCTTGCAGCCAGCCTACTGGTAGCTGCTAATTAGTAAAGAGTTCCTATTTTGAATGGATGCAGTTGTTTTCCATGTTTATGGGGTTTGCAGGAATAAGGCAGCATTCAAATTTTATTGTGGAAAGTCTTGGATATTTCCCTCCATTCAAGCAGGAAGTCAGGGAGCCTAGAGTAACCATACCACCAAAATTAATATTGTATCAATTTATTTACTTTTCTGATATTACTCTTTATAACATGAAGAAAAGAAGAGGACAAAAACTCAAACAAACAAAAAAAAAAGGGGTAAAATATATCGAAAGGATCAGGGATTTAAACGAGTAGGTGAATCTGCTTCATTTCACCACAGAGAAATATTTTCCCAAAGTAACTTAGCTTAAATTTATTATAAGGAATGCCAGAAGAATCAGAAAGATTTAATTCAGGATTTATTTTATTCACCAGTGAGCAGGACTTAGCACATCAAGCAGAGGAATGTGAGTTTTGGAGCATGAGAACTTAGTGACACCTCTGAAACCACTGTCTTTTCAGAACAATTCTATCAGAATAAATCCCTGCCCCTTGTTCATACCCCATCCACAGCAAAGCTGACTATCTTGAGATTTGAAGATACCTGCAACCATTGATTTTTATTTTTCCCTCTGATTTGGCTTTAGGAACTCCTTCATAGACATCCTTCGTGCTATTCTACTGTCATTGGAAGTGCTCATCGAAGATCAGGAGCTTCAGATAAATGGCTTCATTCTAATTATTGATTGGAGCAACTTCTCCTTCAAGCAAGCCTCCAAGCTTACACCATCTATCCTCAAGCTGGCCATAGAAGGGTTACAGGTAGGTGAATGGATGTACCTGTGATTTTCAGTGCAGCAGATGGTGATTTTTGCCTCAGCAGACACGGGGTGAGGTGAAAGCTGGTGGGAGAAAATAATCCAGAATGCTTTAGTGACACACCCACTTGCAGCATAGATTGACTTAACATTTAATTTCGACTTCATTTTGCTTTTATTTCAAATCAGTGAAACCAATGTGTGTGTTACTGCAGCATTAAGAAGGAGAGTTAGAGATTTGGGGTTTAATCCATCAGAGCATTGAGTGGGATTAAAATCCAGCATCTGCCTCCTGGAGTGTGCAGTCCACATGCAATCACATCTGTAGGCAGAGGGAGGGTGGCAGGAGAAGAGATCAGCTCCTTTAGCAGATGGAAGAGTGCTGTCACATTCACATGGATGCATTTGAGTTGGAGGGAAATGAGGAAGAGGCAGGACAAGCTCCCTGTCATGGCCTCATTCTGACGGCCTGAATTTGTCACACAGGATCCTGTTACATTATGGTTCAGGCTGCTCTGGGGCTGCACATCCACTTGGTTCTTGCAGACAAATAGGAGCAACCTAAAACCATGTGGTGTTACATGGTAGAAACTGAGAAGACAGCTGAGGTCTGATGGGGCAACCTAAGGATGAGATAAACTGTGGTGCTCAGAGGAGATTTTTGCCCTTCCCACTGGAGTTTGAACTTATCTCTGCTGTTAGACCTGGGTTGGATTTTTAGGTTTGAAATAGTTTGACACAACCTTATTTGATAGAATCCAAGGATTATTTAGGCTGGAAAGATCATCTTGTCCTACTCTCTGTTCAAAGCAGAGCTGACTTCAGTCTTAGACTGAGTTGTTTAAGGACCACATGTTTCATGTAGCTAGGAGATTTTATATACATATATATATATGTTCATTTGGGGGTTTTTTTGGCACTTCCAGTTCTCTAGTAAGAGGCCATTCCAGCCTTTATCTCATCTGATTTCTGCCCATGGCACTGTCAGGTTCTCTGCCTAATGTGTGGAATGATGGGGGATGTCCACCAGCTGTATCTACAGCTTTGAGCAGTGGAAAAAAAAGTTATTCCTTTTGAAGCCAGTTTCTCCTACTGTGCCTGCTCACAGGCTCTTCTTCAACATCCTCATTACCTGGTGGGAGCCCCCAGTTTATTTGTAGTTGTTGAAAACAATATGTTTCTGGAAGTCCCAAAGCCTGGAAGTCCCAAGGCTGGTCTTATGATGGTGCCACTAGCCTGGCATCCTGTGCTGAGCAATTTTAGAAGGCTGCCTTTCCTCTTGGTGGGTGGGCATTTCAGTTCTTATTTAGAGTCACATTACTGTTGTATGCTCCATAATAAGTAGAAATATAACCATCTCTCTAAAATGTACGAATTGGATTAATGTGTTCTAGACTTTTCTAACCACTTGTGGGCTTGACAAGTTGTGGGAGTTGTGAATGCTGCACTCCAATTGAAGTAATTCATGCTTATAAAGCAGGTATTTAGCAAGCAATGTTGGTGGGAGTTTTTTAGATGTGGGGTTTTTTTGGCTCCAACAGTTACTATCGAAGCAGCTTCATTAAGACTATGTTCTATTATTATTTTAAAAGAACTGCTGCTATCCTAATGTAAAATTTATATAATGTAGTTGGAATGCAGGCAGAACCTACATATATAAAAAGGAGAGTCACAATATGAGTAGATATTGTGCAGGGAGGTCACTGAAAGAAAAAAAGTCAGGTTCTGCTCTCACAAGACTATGATGTCTGAAAAAAAATTGACATTGTTTTAGTTCCTTGTTGTTTCTCACAGTTAAGGCACTGCACACATACAGATCCATACAGGCAGACTGCATGGCTATCCCACTTCTCCCTTCTAGGAGATTTTGGGTCATATTAAGTCCTGTGCATATCTAGTGAAGTGAATAGAGAAAAGTGATTCTCTAACAGAGTTTCTGGTGGGATCAAACCCATATGTTCATATGTTGGTATCTGAGCCAGGAAATTCTCTGTCTGCAACAGTAATTTTAATGCCATTTCTGAACCATTTTTCCATGGCATTGTTAATCTCAGGCCACTGCTTTCTGAAATGTAGAGCTCTACAAAATAAACAGTAGTTTATTTAATAATTTAAATTTATGCTAATAATTTTTTTCTTCATTTCAAACTGGCAGTTAATTTTTTTTTTTGCATGCTTATTCAGTTTATTCTTTCCTTCATATTGCTGATGCAGTTATCACTAAGTGAAGAGAACAAATATTACACAGGTGTATAAATTAATTCATCCTGTTGCAAGACCAGCACTAGTCAGATGGGATGGAATTGGCTGCAGAGATAAATATGTTGCTAAAATATAGGATGCTCAGTTCCAAATAGTGCAAAAAGGGTGTTAATGATCAGGTATGAGGTATGAATTATATCACTATGTCTGAAAGTGCATTTTGCTCAATACTACACTTAGTTCTGTTTGGATTCCTGTGTATATTGCATCACACAACACAGCTCACTAAACTAAACAGAACATCTACTCTGTTTCTCAGTTATGTTATTTAATGACTTTAAAGCAGTGCAACATCTGCACTTTAAACAACAGTTGTTCAGACACTTAACAAGTATTTGTACCATATGACAATTTCCATTATGCCACATCAGTAGAGGGACAAATGTGTTCTCAACTCCTAAACCATCTCTGATTAATGAGCTCTGCTCTTTTATCACAGAGCAATTGCTGCTCTAATACTTTGATCTCATACCATACTCATTCCTGGACCTTACTGATCTTTTGAGTTTTAACACATTATAGCAAAGATTCTCATGTGGATGGAAAGGTAAGGAAAGAGATGTATAAAAACCAGATTTATTTTACCAGTAACTTGATGAGCTTTGAATTCTGATCCTTATTTTTTTAATGTGAACAGCTCTTCCCTTTCACAGCATATTTCTCCCCTCTGTTCTATTCATCTTTGAAGTTATACTTCTCTGTGTGTCACACTGATTTTATAATTATCCTTGGTTGGTATTTAATTGTGGCTTAAGTTAACCAAAGACCGATATTCTTGCATGTCACATAAGAGTTTAGAAGTGTCAAACTGCAAAGGCAAGAAACCCGTGCTGCAATCACAAAACAGGTAACACATGTAAAACCTGGTTACCTCAATCCTTTTTAGTATGCAGTATGTTTGCTACTGACCACTGTGCTTGAAGACCTCTAACAAACATGGGAATTTTAAATGAACTGTGTATGTTACAGTGAACATAGCCTAGGTGTCCAGTGAAGCCCAGGATTGGGGTTTTTTGTTTTATTTTGCTTTAATGATGGTTTAGTTTGGCTCAGATAACGTATTTGCTTTGCCTCCAGAAAGGACTTTTTTTTTTAGAGTGCTCATACCAATCAGTCTAAAGAACCACTGCTTGCTTCTGCCTTATCCAGTACCAGAGCTATGTACTGCAGTTTGTGTACATCCACACTTGTATCAATATAGAAATATATAGAAATATGTATCAATATATAGAAATTCCCCCAGCTAGTCCTGAGTGTAAATGCAGCAACTTCTCCAACAGCACATAAAAATAGTCCAAAAACTTTCACACCAGCACAAGGTCTGGTATCACTTGCCACTTCTTTGGTGAAAAGAAAGCCAGAAGACCACTGCCTACCAAGACCCAGCTGAGTGGACTATGCCACAAATAAGCAAGATGGATTTAAAACCGACCTGCAGATCAGTTGTGCACTTCAGCATCACTAGTAACGCCTTACAAAAAGGATAATTTGCCCCAGTGTTGTATCAAGATGTTGAAACAAGCCAGGTGAATGGTAATATCATAGAATCATGGAATGGTTTGGGTATATATCCTGGCCATTTTTTTTTTTTTTTTTTTTTTTTTGCATAATTCTGTAACATGCAATTGTAGGTACGTATGCAAGAATGGTGACCCTTAAAAAAAAAACCCTGTGCCTACTTTGTGACAATGATGAATCACTGCAGGAGTGATCTTTAGGGTTCAACAGGGCTTTATTCAAATTTCACAACTGTCAAGGTTTAACAAAACCAGGACAACAATCATTGCAGCAATTAGCAGTAACAACAGGGAACAGACAAGATCAGCTAACAGGGATTTGCCCCCGGATTTTCCTTGGTAACAGACTGAGAGAAGTTATGACAGTTATGGCCAACAATAGGATATGTCCTTTAGGATATCTATTTAAGTTCTTCATTTTTTTTAAAGTTACGCTTGGTTCATAATCATCCAGTGAAAATTGGAAACTGGGATTTTTGGGAAGAGAAGGAAATGAAAGGAAATCAATAATGCTTAAGAAAATCTTATTCACATACTGATATTGATAAAATTCATCTGCTAGGGGAAAAAAAAGGAAACCTTCAAATAACAGAAACTTGAACAGTGTCCTTTTAATAATTAGCCTAAGGTATGTTTGCCTAGAATAGCTTCAGTGCTGAGATCAAACCAGATGATCAAGTTAATAGGTTTGTTTGGACAGTACTGGACATTATCCCACTTCAAAATCTGGAATGAGATGCCATACTAGGAAAAACTCATTTTACTTAGAATTCTATGCAGCTTTTTTGATCTTTAATATAAGCAATAGATTAAAATGAGTTAATTTTTTTTTTTTTTTTTTTTTTTTTTTTTTAGATTCTGTCCTACTGTAATTATGTTGGATTGAGAAATTTAATGTCAGTTAAATTATAGCAGCAGATTACTTGTCTCTTGACATTATCTTAACAATCAAATATTTTTCATGCTGCAGTTCAGAAGGAAGAGCTAAAATGCAAAATGTGCTCAAAATGCAGACTAGAATATAGAGCTTGAAGGAAAACTGTGTTGTTCAACATCATGACAAATGTATAATTTTTTTTTGTTTTTCCAGATCTCAGAAAAAAAAAGTAGCTTTTAGAGCTGATAAAATTTTTCCAGCCAATTATATTTTTTCTGCAACAATGCCATGTTTTCAGAACAGAAGTATTAGAATGAAATATGTTCCCAAAATTCTCTGGAAAAAATCTGGAAATAATTCCTTTCCAAAATTATCATCTGGAAAATCAAAATACTTAGTATATCATTTCATTGTGAATGATGTGGAGCACTTGATTTCTTTCTTAATTGTTGTAACTTCATTTTTAAAGTTGAAAGCAAGCTGAAATAATGGAATAGTAGTTCAGATCATCACAGCTAGGGATAATGGTTCTTTGTTATGGTAAAATTGGGGTTTGGACAGAGCCTAGGCAGTCCTGAAACATCTGGAGACCTTGCTAAACCCTCTGCCCTGCAAGCCTGGTCTTTCTTTCACCAGCCCAGACTCTGAAGTAAGGAATTGTCTCCTTTCTCTTTGCCTAAAGACATTTATATTCTGAAACCCATGGTAGATGTGATCTCCTTCATTTGGTACTTCCAGTTGAGCTCTTCAGGAGTCATCTGAAGGATGCAGGCCATAAGATGCCTTATGCAGTAAGAGTGAGACACAACTGGTCTTCCCATAGTGTTTCTGAACATAATAGTGTTGCTACTTGAAAATGTGAAGTGAGAATATACATCATAATAAACTGAAGAACACTCTAAAATTCTGAAGAACATCCTACCTCAGCCTTCCTAGGAAGAAGTCTGCCTATGGTAGAAATATCCTATGACACTGTTATGTCTCATCATGTATTTATAGCAGGTTGAGTTAATAGAAAGACAGGGGTCATTGCCTACTGAAGGCAGAAGAGATCAAGTCCTCAGTAGCAGCAGCTAAGCTGGTAAAACCATTTACAGCCACATGTATACACTGGATTGGGCAAGGATAAGTAAAAACTGAGCACCTGGTGTAAAATGGCCCTCAGTGTGCACTCTAAAGCTGTTTATCTCTGGAAGACAAGATGAAGTCTCAGAAGTCATTAATTTGTGTGTTTGGCTGCTGCTCCTCAGTCCTTCAGGTTGAAAATCTGAAAGACAAAAGCTATCTGAGGGCAGGTGCTGGGGGGGATGTAAGTGGCTGGGGCTCTGTGCATCAGCAGAGTAATGCTGATTTATGGTAGCTGAGAGGACATTTCTCATGCCCTTCCCCTGTTAGAAATAAACCTATGTGCAGACAGACTGCCATTTTTTTTTCCTTGGTTTATGTCCAGAATTTACAGACTAGTATAAAATTAAGGAAATATTTAGATTTTGGATTTTGTGATGAAGTCAAATTGTAGTCTTTCCCAGGATGTGAGGAAACTGAAGAGAATGAGTTATTGAGGATGGAGAACCATTTCTTCAGTAGCAGCCTACCAGAGGACAGGCAGTTTCCTCAGAATAAAAAAGCAGGATGTTCCTCTGTGTTGATGTGTCCAAAAGTCATATTGTAGCTTCTCAAATTAGAGTCCCTGTTAGAAGCCCTAAAAGACTTGTTAAAAGCTTAAACTTATGTTCATAGAGGCAAGCTTAAATGTGTAAACACTGGTATACATACAAAAGAACATATATCTGGAGTATTAGGAAAACAGAGTATGCCTCCCAGTAAGAATGATTTAACTGTTTCTGAAAAGAGACTGACATTCAGCATCTGAAAAAACAGATGCAGACCAGAATTTAGCAGATGCTGTAAGATCCAGTGGGCTGTCTCAAACATCTGTAGCAAAACAATTTTCTTGATTTCAAGTCTACAACCAGTATGAAATGTAAGTTTGTGTATTTACACAGACACTTAGATGAAACCATTTCCAACCTATGCACATTAAAATAAGACCATTTCTTTCCATTGACTGCTGTCTCAGAAGTTCAAAAACCTGCTCTCTAGTTATTTCTTTATCTATGTTAGAATGTACTTCATTATAGAGACCTTTGTTGAACTGCTGAAGACAAGATCACCACTAATGATGAGCACTTAGTATCTATTGAAAGAAGGTCAGTTTGAATCATTCTGGAAATGCTCATGCTATCTGCCTCCAACAGCTGTTGAGATATGTAGAGTCAGTATTTTCTGAGCTGCCAGTAAGGATGCCTTTGAAATTTTAGAAGGCAAGAAAAAGATTGACTTACGTATAAAATAAAGGTAGATAAACAGACTTTGGTCTCTTCAAGAGAAACCCTATGCTCGTTGTGTGCCAGTCATTTCTGGGGAGCTGACTGGAACAAGGAAAAAGAAAAGCATAGTAGACACATTTTTCATTTGAAAACTGGAATTAACTGCTTAGTAGAACTTATCAACCCAGTCATGTTTGCCAGTTGAAGTCTTTGGCACTTTTGGCTGTGAGTAAAGGATAAACTGCAATGTGGAGAGACTGAGAGGCTGGATATGCTAAGTGGAAGCTCTTTTTTTAATGCCAGTTATTGCATTTTAGTAAAGGTCTCATTGAGTTGCTGATAAGAAATACACAAGGAGCAAATACTCTTTCAGCCTTGACGAGGAAATGGGAAAGTTTATTGCAATAAGTCTGCTTAGAATAGAAAGCAGCTCTTTCTTATTAGAAGCTGGTAAAAAGTCAGCTAGAGTTAGCACCATCCATGCTCAAATCTTCCTGCCAAAATATGCATAAGTAGCTCATGTTGTACCTTGAGCTTTTGTTTGTCTCATAAAAGTGAGTGTGGCCAAATGTCTTGACATTAATGCACATCATCCCTGTCCTCAGGAATTTCATAGAACTCCGGGAGCGATGCATCTGTAGTAACAGTTTAATTTCTCTTACAATTTCAAAATCCTTTTATTTTTTTAGCATGGAAACTGAATGAAAACTTCCTGAAGAGAGTGTTTACTACACCTGTCTTCTTGCTATGGGAAATAAAAGGGTATTGTATACACAAGACTAGAGCAGAAAGATACAGGAGTAGTGACATTTCAGTGAGAGCTCAGTGACAACAGAAGCACAGAGGGGATTATTTTGTCTGAGATGTAAAGTGGTGATGGAGGCACATGTGGTCAGGGAGATGGAGGAAGTCAGAGCAAGAGGAGGAATAACAATATGTACACTGTGATATGTGGAATGGATTATCTTCTGAGCACAGGTGTATAAGGAATTTGCTCTCTTTAGGAGTAGCTGCATGCTGGAGACTCACTAATGATAGCAGAACTGAAAGCCATGTCCCCTGGGAAAACAGCTGTGGCAATGTAAGATCATATGTCCCCTTCCACCTCCATCCCACAGTCCTCTTTTTAGCTCATGGTTTCAAGGATGTGCTGCTTCAGTGGAACTGGCCACGGGTCCCTGACTGCTGCCATTCCAGAGCCAGCAGCTCATGGGGATGCAGGAGAGGGCTCATGCCAGGACTCCGTGTTCCAAGTGTCCCCTCTGCTGCTCTAGGCAAGGTAATAATTCCTGGTGCAAGATTTTAGCAAAGAGCTGAACACAGCAACATTTTAATGTTCTGCAGAAAGGTGATGATTTCGAGAAAATTTTGCCTGCTTGTTGTTTGATTCCTGTTGTGTGCAGAAAAACCAGAACTCTTCTACCATGTCATTGTCTTTTAGGCCTCCTCTATCGTTATCATCTTCTAAACAAAGCACCTTGTAAATTCCTTAATTCTTGATGTGTTACAACATATTTCTATAGCCAGCATGTGTATGGTCAGTATGGTCAAACGGAGGCTGTTATTCCACCCCTATTACACTATGGCAGGAAGTGATTTTCCACTCCATAAGAATTTTCCAGCCTTGCAGGAAATGTCCCTGAACGTCTGAGCACTTGTCTAGTGATCTTCAAGCACTTTGTTTTGTTCTCAAACATTTTTATGCCTCTTCTTTGCTGTGTAGAGCTTAACACTTGAAACAAATATTCCCAAAGAGCAGGGGTTCCTTGATGCAAAAATATCAACCTGAAACATCCCAAACACTGCAATCTTGCAATGAAAGACAAAAAAATCAAGTGAAAAATTCATCCTCTTTCTTTTTCCCTGTCTATCCACCCATTGCCCCCCACTAATCATGCATTTTGACAAATGAGCATTTTCTAACAAAAAAAAAAAAAAAAAAAAAATCAGTGGAAATACCTCCACAGTTGTAGTGCCCCTTACACTCTACTATGATTCTTTCAGAATGTGTTTTACATCCCTCCCCGATAGACACATCAGACCACTTGGATGTGAGCTCTGCTTTTCACTCTGAGCATACTCCCACTGTTTCAAACTGTTTGCAGTAGAATCAGTTTAAATCATGGCCAAGGCTTACTAATAAAAATTTCATATCAGAGGAGGCTTTCTGATCAACTCCAGTCTACATGCAATGAAAACGCAGCTAAGTAAAAGCTGACACAAATACAATTACAATGCAAATATTCTTCAAACAGCAGACACATCTAGAATGCCATAAAATTGACAGTTTTTCAGAATAATAAGGCAGAAGCATGAATATATATGTGATTAGCAAAATACTTGATGCTTGTTTAAGAATCACAGAGGAGAACAGCAGAACTTTTAGTCAACTGAAAATAGAATTGAGGCTTGCCTAAGCTTATAGGGTAATATAAATCTTATTCTTCTATTTCCCAAAAGCATCTTTGAATTAGTAGAATAGGGCTCAGTAGCACATGTGCTCAAGGTATAGAAGAGATGGGTTTCTGCCTGGCTGGTGGGAATGCTCATATAAATGGACATCTGCAGTCATTATAAAGTGTGACATTTCATGAAGAGTTCCACTGGCAATCCTGACTTTATTTGGCTTCATTAATAAATACAGTGAACCTGAATTTAAAAGTTTCTCAGGAAATAACATCTCCTTGGTAGAACACAGACAACATTAACCTCCTTGAGATGGTCCTTTCCTTTATCATATCTTTTGATATCGGTTGGCAGACTTATTGCTAAGTGTGAGGAGAGCTGTGAGGGGAAAGTTTCAAAGAGATAAGGGTTCCTGAATCTGTTCTGTAACTCAAATTAATGAATCGGTACAGATAAAGCTTCTGATTTATTTAATCAACATGAGTGGGCTCTCTCCTAACATGTGAGACAGTATCTACTACTCACTCTGAAAAAAAAAAAAATCATTTTACTGCACAAAAAATTTAATCCACAATATTTGCAGATGAAGTATAAACATGATCATAGAATTATAGAATCATAGAATTGGCTGGGTTGGAAGGGACCTCAGAGATCATCAAGTCCAACCCTTGATCCACTACTGCTGCAGTTACCAGACCGTGGCACTGAGTGCCACATCCAGTCTCTTTTTAAATATCTCCAGGGACGGAGAATCCACCACTTCCCTGGGCAGCCCATTCCAATGTCTGATCAAATGATTTATCAATGATTTATCAAGCCAAGAACTTTTGCCCTCAAAACCAGCCAGGCAAACCTGTTTCTGCTGCTGGCCACTGCCTTTTCTTAAGCTGACTCAACCATCACTGCAGCATGGAGTCTGGAGTCATTTGACATCATGTGCAGAAAAGCCACTTGGACAACTGGACCGAAAAAGGACTAAGGAAGGAGAAAACAGCCAAGCTGCAGTCCTGGACAACTACTGCAACACAGTACAAGCAACTCAGCTTTTCTATGAAAAATCAACATTTTCAGGAAGAAGCCCATGGCTTTTTACACAGAAATAAATGTCAAAACTGAGGGAAAATCTGTTTAACCTTGCAGTGTATGACCCCACATATTCACACCAGTCCTTGCCATTTATAAGTGGGTTCAAAGGGTCTTCTAGTCATCCAATAAAAATTTCTCCTCATAGCAGAACTTGTAAGTATCCCAGATCGGTTCAGCCATGGCCATCAGATCAGCTGGCCATTATATCTTTTTCCTAGTCCTTCCTTCCTGCTTGTCCTCTACCTTTGCTATTACTTTCTCCTTGAAACATTAAAAGAGAAATAAAGCTGTGGGGTAAACCAGGTGTGCAAGGTGTGCATTTTGTGGGGCTAAGCCACATGGTTAACAGTGTTAGGTATTCAAACGCACCAAATATAATTAACTATTCAAGAAATTTCCCCCCTCCAATTTGTTATACATGCCTGAGTGAATGTTAATGGGGTCACATAGCTCTTTGAACTGCTGCTGACAGAACAATAAAGAGTTCCTGTGGTTTTCAAGAAACAGCACGGTATAATTTTGCTTGCTTTGCAAGGGCATTTCTTAATGATATCATTATACCCTCTAAACTCCTAGTCCACTCTCTAACTCACAACACTTCAAATGACAACTTACCTTCTCTTCTCCCTGGGAGAATTGAATCTCAATTATAATTTATAATGTGTTACTTACTCAGTGAATATTCTTTTCCTGTGCCTCTGAGAGGTGCCAGCTACGGTATTTTAATGAAGCACCCCTGTTTTATAGCCTCTCTCTTCAAAAACTGGAACAACAGCATTTAAAGGGCTAGACCTCTTATCCAGTTTGCTGAGCCAGGAAGGCAAATAAATTCCATTTGAACTGTCTTAAATGACAATGAAAATAAGTCAGATTTGTCTCCCTTTCAGAGACAAGAATGCATAAATAACCTTACCAGCAAATTCCTGACATCTGTGATAAAATCCATTCAAATGTTTGAAATATTTTACTTTGACTGCTAGCACCATTTTGAGGTTGTTTGGTTTGGGGAGATATTCTAGGCAAATTAGCTCAGGAATGTTTGTTAAACTAACAAACATCAATGAAGGTTGCTATTAGCTTGAGTAAATTTACTTGGTAACTAACTCTGAGGATAGCCCAACTTTGTGTGTATATGTAGATAAAACAAAAAAAAAAAAGAAAAAAGGGACTCTTTGTAATAGTGCATTCCTTTTCTTTGAAACTAACGCAGGAAGTACATCTGCAGGATTCTAGGTTTAAACAACAACAGCAACAAAAAAATCAGGAAATAATCTTGCGTGTTTATAGGAGATTTTTCAAATCAGTCCTCTTTGATGACTTTTTTTAAATTGGAAATTTTACATAGTACAGATTCTGTAATAGAACCGGAACAGGTTTTTCAGAAATTAACTTTTAACAACAGGGTACTCAGTTGGGCACACAATATTAAAAATGAATACATGACTTAAATGTATTTCTATGCAGTTAGTTTGTTGTCAGGCTGCAGTTTTACCTCAGCAGCAAGATCTGGGCTAGTGGGTCTCCTCAAACTGTCCTGGACCAGTCAGTAAGTCAGTCTTTAGCACTACTAACATGACTGCACTAACCACAGGCAAAAATCCATGTTTCCCCTGTTTGTGTATCTGGGAGGTTGTGCCCAAGCCCAGAGAGCAACTCCATGCCACCAAAGGAGCATAGGACTAATACTATGCCACTGTCACTATGGCACCTATCACTAGTCACTGGTGCAAGGACAAGGAGGTTGGAAATGAAGCTACTTTGAATCAGGTTTGGAACAAATGAAAGGAGACAGCTCTTGCTGCAGCAGACATGAAAGTCCTTGTCTCGAAGGATATGTGGATGCCACATGATGTCAAGACACACTGGACAGGTTAATGGGAGAGAAATCCAACAGAAGTGCCTAAGGAGTCAGGAATCATGCCCAGCTCTAAAAGATGAGAGTAATTGAAGGCTGAGGGTGTGCTGGGTGAAGCCATGCTTACCTGTGTCTCCTCTCCCCCCTGCAGCTGTGTAGAGAAGGTTCTCTAGAGAGAGAATACAGGACCAGGTGAGTCTTTGGCCTGGCTTGTTGGACTGCCTTCTGCTCCAGAAGTTGGGAATTTTTCATCTTCCCTCAGGGATTCCTTCAAGTACTGCCTAGTTAGTCTTGATAACAGTTATAAAAAATTTCTTTTGGAGAGTGCAAAGACATCAAGCAGAATTGCTCCTAAATTTCCCCTGAGATGCAACCACTGCCAGGACAGGGGACTGGTGTTGTGGCCCAGGGGCAGCTGTTGGCACTGGGGGACTCAGCTCGTCTCTTGGTGGTGCAGCTCAGTGGTGCATTACTGGCTTATACTGAAATGCATAAAAACAGATTAGTATTGACCCTTATGAATATTGATCAAGTCCATCAAATAGAAACTATGATTTACTCAGTCAGTCACTATTAATGATGTTACTGGCAAGGTAGTGTATACCCTTTTCCTTCAAACATCAGGTTCTTTCCAGTTTCTAGCACAAGGGAGGTTCCTGGGTTTCATAAGTAAGTAAAGACCTGATTCTGTTCAATATGCTTAAAATGTGCAAAAAACCCCAACCACAATTTCTCCCAGATCTCCCTCAAAAGAGGGAAAAAACACATCCTGGAATGAAATGAAAATGTTTGAGACAATGCTGCGCAAGCTACCAGGAAATCATTGGGTATATACTGCCCATCCCCTCTGAGCTACATGTTTCATTTTGAGAAAAATTTGTACTTGGAGGCATCAGTAATTATTTCCATTTATTTTCCGCTTCAGTGATATGTAAAGCTGCAGTTTTGATATGGCTTGCCAAATGCCTCTGTTGATTTACATAGAAGGTTCACAGGAGGCAGAAATGTTTGCCTGAAGGATAAAAATAAACATATTCATGCAAACAAGATGCTAGTAAAGCTGTAGTAAATTCTGAAATTTAGTGAAAAGCTGGTTGTATTTTTCCCTGTGCTTATTTAAGCGTGACCACAGCAGAGCTTGGTGGATCAAAGCACAGAGAGCTCAGCCATTCCCACTGGTCCATCCCCTGTCCATGTGAATGGCATTGTTGCCATTCTGGTGGCCTCTTCTGTAGGTGGATGGTCCAACCAAGGTGGGTAAGGGCAGGAGCTGCTGAGCTGAAACTCTCCTTTTGTAGTGCTGGTGATAGGAAAGGCAGTGAGGGAGGGAGTCCAGAGCCTTTTCCTCCTCCTCATTGATCAAACCCCCTGTCACCCTGTCCTGGGGCCAGATGAAGTGGTCACCATGGTGAGATGAAAGCTGGACTGTGGCATTTTTACACAAAGAACCCAAAGCACAGGAAGAGCAATAGACACCTGAATTCCCCAGCTGTGCTCTGCAGAAAACCACACAGTCTTTCCCAGTGCTTTCCAGCAGGAGTCCTGCACAAACCACAAAACTCAAAAGGGAGAGAGTTTCATCCGAAAATCCTGTGTTGCACCTGGCTCTCTATGAGGAGCTCATGGAAACCTCACAGCAGATCCTGTTCTCCAGGTGGGCAAGAGACTATCAGTAAGGGCAGCTGCTCCATAGTACCATTACAACCTCCCTCTGAAAGCATCAAAATACTCCACACTCTTCTTTTATTTCCTTAATGTCATGATTTTTTTTTTTTTCAAATAGAGATGGAAGCACAAGCAAAAAAAAAATATGATCCTTCTTTTGCATTTATAGTTTAGGTTTTGAATCTCTGAGTTGCATTTAGTTAATGTCTTCAACCTTTTATCTGATACCGTGAAGGCTGGAACCATTTTCTTCCCATTTTTATGAAAGCCAAGCTTTAATGCAGTATCACAGGAATAGCAGCTCAGGCTTTAAGTGAATCTTTGAAAAAACACAGGATTGATTGCCAGCACTGCTTCTGTGTCTCCACAGAACAGGAGGTTTACAAGTGCCCTCACTCCCTTGCAAAGGGGCCAGCCTGCTGATGCTGCTCTTACAGAAAAGACAGATACTTTGGATATTGTTGTAATGGGATTGAGGATGAGAAATAGATGGACAGCATCTCTCAGCCCAGCACCACACAGCGTCTGTAGCACTAAGCTCCAACACTTCCCTTCTCAGCAAGGTCACATCTAAGTGTTTTCCATGGAAATGCTGTTTATTTGCAGCTAAAATGGTTCTTTACTAAAGACCCCCTCCCTCCTCCTTTGAATGAGGTCAAAAAGAATTCTTTTTGGTGTACAAGATGTACAGAGGTCCTTCTTGCTGACTTCTGCAAAGTGATAATGTGGGGTGTCTTTCTACTCAGAGTTAAGGGCTAATATTCAAGAAATCATATTCTTCCCCTTCAAACCATAGTAAAAAGGCTTACCTTGAGGATGGAGTGCTGCGTTGCCATTTGCTCCCACCAGCCCTGCAGAATCAAGCTAGGAAGAGGACATCAAGCTTGATTTTACTGCCACTTGCACACCCACTGAACTCCCATGTTGTGGGGACAGGTGAGAAGGGAAGAACCCCATGTTATTGCTGATTCCAGGCTTTAGTTGGGAAAAAGCCCCTCACCTTGTCCCTTGCAAAAAGGGCTCAGTTTGGTTTGGAGACCATAAATTCAGAAAAGAGTTCCAGTGATATTAGAGAGCCCTTAACCTAGCTGGTGAAAGACCAGTTCAGACCAGAAAATGGGTCTCTAGTTCTGTCAGCCACTGCATCATCTTATCTAGAAGAGCAGATCCTCCACCATCTGAACTATGCTAGTGAATGCTTGAGGGCTTTTTTGAAGATGTGTTATTCCTAGCTGCATTTTCTGGGAAGTTTGCAGCAGTCACTTGGGGAAAATTTAATGACTTGTGCTAAACAGTAGTCTAGATCAGATCTCCAGCTTTCTTTATTCTGTCCTTTAAAGCTCTGCATGGCTTAAAAACAAGAACTCCACTCAGACCAGTTCCACTCAGTAGCTTTTCAAACTCACAATGTACTTTTACTGCTGTAAATCCCCTGGTACTTGGGTTTTTGTTCACCTTTTTAACACAGGCTGCAGTGTGAGGCTAGGAGGTAACTTAAAGTGTCCTATTTATAAGGAAAAACACGTTTCTGTACTGTAACAAGAAGATTTTGAATAGGAAAAGATCTAAATGAGGCACCTAAAAGGATTTTGTTATCCAGGTTGCCCTGCACCTCTTCACCCAGCTATTTTATCACAAAAAACCCACCCCAGACTAGTAAAGAATATTGATCCATAGATGTATCTCAACAACACCTTCTAGGAATTAGTGCACTAGAAGTGGAGAAAAATGCAGAGTCTTTTTCAAAGGTGAAAACAGGGCTAATAAAGTGATTAATGAAGTATCCTCCTGCATTTTGATTGTAATGAGAAATCTCAATGGGCAAAAAAATGGATTATTGCAAATGAAGCAAATAACACTCCACCCTCCCTGAGAAAGGAAGAACTGATAAGCACCATAGAGGTAACATCCCTGGTGCCAGTGGAATTTGGTGGAAGGAAAGTGTGCTTCATCAAGGATTGGTAATGGGTTTGTTTTGTACTCAGCCTTGTATTCAACTCATGGTGATTTTTAAGACTCCTGCAAAACAAGAGACATTTTGCTGACAGGGTAGGCTGTCAGCAGGCAGCTGGGCTTCAGGGCACTCACATCAATGGTACTGCAATTATTTACAAAGAAGATCAAGTAACCTCTAATTCCTTGGACTGTAGTCCCCTTTCACCTCCCCCACCTTCCTTTCAAATGCAGGGCTCAAGAGAGGGAGATAAAGGTAAAAATGTTCTCTTTGGGGTTAATCTCCTAGCCAAACAGAGGTGGGAGGGAGGAAGGAAAGAATTTACATGTGCATTTTCTCTGGTTTTATTTTCCAAATCCTATAAAAAGGGAAGTTCCAGATCTAATTGCAGAGTAAAAGTAAGGAAACAGAGGGCCTAAGTGCATCTATTTTTCTTGAAACAGATCTTTTTTTTTTTTTTTTTTTTCCCCATTCTTCTAAAGTGTATTTCTGGGAACAACAGCCTGTGTCTAGGTTTCAGAAATTCCCTCGAGAGGCAGGGACTGGATCTTTCTCTCTGAGGTGGTTACAATGAGGGAGGAGGTGTTATGAAGGAGGGAGTTGGTCTGGGGCAGCCATGGCAGATCCCTGCAGGGGGTGCCT
The DNA here is from genome assembly GCF_036169615.1 of Heliangelus exortis. NCBI lineage: Eukaryota > Metazoa > Chordata > Aves > Apodiformes > Trochilidae > Heliangelus > Heliangelus exortis. The sequence continues at coordinate 114,688,266 of NC_092423.1, forward strand.
ACGTTGGTACCACCTATGGTTCAAGCAAAGCTGAAGGGTCCCAAGGTGTAGAGCTGAGCATCCATTGCTGCCAGAAGATCAGAATTAGGGGGCACTGACCATGGAGCAGTGAGGGGTAGCAGCAGAGCACCTGGGATGGGAAAGCAGGGAAGTTGGAGAGTTTGGGTAGAAGGAGGTTCGGGGAAGGAGGTTGGAAGAACTGAAGAGATTTGGAGTTTGGGAGTGCTCTGGATAGTGGATTTTTTGGAGAAAAGAGGGTGGGTAGACTGGTATGTGCTGCAAAGTTTTGTGAAGCTCTAAGATGAGATGTATCTGTGGAATTAGAAATAACCATTAATGGGATTTTTAGGCTGACAAGAGCTGTGGGCTGCTGTGCAGTTGGAGAAGGGACAATAGATCTCCAAGACTGTTAGACCAAAAAGGATGGAGATGGGGTAAGAGGTTGTGTGGGTATAGGTATTAATCACCACTCAGAAATTCTTGTGGTGACCCTGGTTTAGAATGGGAAGCACACAGAGAGGTCTCCTATACCGCCCTGTATCCTTCAGCAAAAGATTCTGCCTTTTCCCACATCACCAGAACCACCAGGGATTGTCATGCAGCCTGCTAGAAGCCTGTGACTGCAAGCAAGCATTTAATCAGATTTCATAACATTACAAGTATACAATTCATAACACTACAAAGCCTGTATCTGCACCCCACTGATAGGCCTAAATAGGAAAAACAGAATTTTTTAAAACAGAGGAGGTTAGCCTCCCTTTTTCACTCTCCTCATTATCATGTGAAGCCAAAAGGATCCTGCCTTTATATCTGAAGGAAAGCAAAAACAATAATTGAAGCAGGTAGAATCCATACTGAAAAGTAAAGTCTTTTCTTCTCATTCCCCAGAGCCTCTTCTGCCAAGAGCACTTAACACTGGCTGGCCTTGGGCACTCCTGGGAGTGTCTTTCTAATACCAAAAACTTGCAGGGCTTTACTTTTACTGCATCACCATTTTTTTTTTTTTTTTTTTTTTTTTTTTTTAGTACAGTTTTTATGTACCCATGCATGACAGTTCTTTTTTAAAAAATGTCAAGGCTATGACTTTGAGTTAATGAATTGTATTTGAAAGCAGTGTCAGCTCCAAAGCAAGTTTTGAGGATAACTGTTTGAGTCCTTCTCCACTGCAGTACTCCACTCCCCATCATCCAGCCTCTTGCAGCTAAAAAGCCCAGGTTGTAAGCCACCTAATATAATGTAGACACTAAGAAACTGGTATTTCTTTGTATTTTCCCTTCTCCTTACTGAGTTTGAAAGGATTCATCCACTGAAATCTGAAACCCAACAATAATTGGCGATAAGTGCTTCTTTATTCCTAAATTAGATTTCCTCCCCTCCTGGGCTGAAGTCTTCTCCGGGTGGTAGTGACAGGTTAAAACTTTAATCTGACATATGTTTATTGTAGCTGCAGCTATGAAAAGCAGAAGGGTGTACTGGTTCATAGTTTAATCAATATTCTGAGCTCTTTATCTACCTTAGGATTTTATAAATTGAAATGTCAATACAATGAGCAGGTACATGTCTTAAAATTCATTGTTAGACTTGAAGCCATGAGTGTCTATTTTAATCCAGACCTATAGAATATTCCTTGTGTTACAAATTAGTTCTCTATTTCGTTCTTCATATCCCCCCAAGCAAACCTTTAGAGGTTCTCTCCCTGTCTCCTTTCCTACCTCCTAGCACTGCTCACTGCAGGGGTCTCTCACAGAGCTACAAAATGACTTTTCAGCTTCCACACATGCTCCAGGCTTCAGAAAAGATGGTGACCACACAGGCTTGTTAAGCTTTTGACATGCCTTGCAAGACCAGAGAGCAATCACCTTTTCCACCTTGTGGATTAATAGTGTTAGGGGCAAAGAAGCAAGGCCTCTTTTCAGTCATGGTCCTGCTGCAGGAGTCCTACACTCAAATCAAGTATTAATCCCCTGTGCATTTTTAACTCTTCCCAGATGACTCATGAAATGACACTACAGTAGTAGCCACCTTCCTGACAGCAGTAATTGAGCTACAAACACCAGTCTGGTTAGGTATTTTTATAAATGTAGGCATGTATACATATATATGCATATCTCTAAGGTGATGTTGGCTCAATGGGAGGCTCTTCCAACACTGATGTCCTCCTGCAGCTCCTGTGAGCTCTTCAGAGACCTCTGTGTTACTGGAACTGCAGCAGGACTGCCAGGAGGTGTGGAGCAGCTGCCTTGATACATGCTCACCATGACCACAAGGCCCTGTGGGATCTGCTATTTGGAAGTGGCACATCTTAACCAAAATGAGTGCATTTTTTGTCATAGTAATGTTTGCATAGATTTTATGGGGGGAAATTACACAATGAGAATTTCCAGTGCAGGCAAGGTTTTATCCTTGACCCTGCAGAGCTTCTGTTTGTCATCAACCATATAAAGGTTGGGTTTATTGGTTTTGGTTTTGGTTTTTTTTTTCCCATCTGAATAAGGGACAAAACCTGTGACTATTTCTATGTCTCTTTGTCTGTCTGTATATTTTATCTAGTAGAAATCTTACTTTAATAAGTACAATATTTTGCCTTCTGAAGGAAGTACAGTGGAAGTTTTACAATAGGCTTTGCAATAAACTTGCCCAAATCTGTCTCAGATACATATTGTGCATAGCTACAATTATTCTCATTGAATCAGAGCTTTACAATTCTACATTTATTGAAACTATGTGTAACATGTACCCAACTTTCTTTAGGCCATTTTTCACCTGTTCTCATTTCAAAAGTTACCTATACTTCATTGCACTTGATAATTTAAGCAGTCCTATCTTCCTTTGAATATAGATAAGATGCCTTGTGGGGATGGAGGAAGGATACTTGAATTCATGACCTGTAATTTGCAATTGATGTAGAAATAAGAAATAGAAGCTTGCTAATTTTTAGATCAGAATATTAAGGGTCATTTTCTCTGGGGCCATTTTCTTTTCCATCCTCTAGTTTCAAGGTTTTGTATCCATATGAATTTTGCCACCAGCAAGATCTGACAAGTAAATGTACCACTTGCAAAAATTCTCAGAACTGACAACAAGGGCAAATCTTTTGCTGACTTCAGGACTAAGAATTTCAGACTAGTGACTTGTTTTTAACTTTTTTGCAGTTCTCAGAGTTCATAATCACAGGGGACTGGACACAAAAATGGGAATCCAGAAACTGCTACCTTGTTTTTTAACTGCAGATGCTCATTTATATAATTCCATTGGATAATGCATGTCATACAGGGAAGAGGAGTATTTAGCATCATGGAAGTTTATGATGTTCGTGCATTTTCCCCTATTGGCCAATACCTGGTTTTCTTTCCAGCTGTGGATGACAGTTTTCTGAAATAACATTATTGCTATTTTAGCTACATTTACAGCTCTTCAAAAAACTTACCAAACAAAAACAATTCCATAGTGAAACATTTTAATTAAGTAGGAATACATAGCCCTAGTTACAGAAATGCCCTTTCTCCTGCTATGATGTGATGCTTCTCAGCTCCTTATCTGTTGATGTCTTGCCAGGGCAGGGTAGAACAAGAGGGGGTAGATGAGAGACCAAAGTGAAGAGGGAGTTGTATCCCCATAAACAGTGGTTTCAGATCTCATGGGATTTTCCTCTTTCCCCTGTCCCACTCTGCATCATCCTATGGGAACGTGTACATGTGGGAAATGATCCAATGGGACCAGTGTCTTCCAGGGGAGGAAATAATTTATTGCTTATGTTAAACAATGCAAAATTTTGGCAGTTCTCTGCACCTAGGACAGGGTGTGTAGTCCAGGCAGGAATGACAGCATGATGCTGGAAGCTATCAGTTCTAGGATGGACAACAGAAAGACTCCCTCAGGGACACCCTTAGGGAAGGGGTTAAGGGACTTCTGTCAAGTGCATTTGCCTCTCTGAGCAACTCAGACATTTTTCCCCCTTGCCAGTACACTTGCCAGAATATCCACCTCTCCTCAGAGATCTGAAGGACATGATTTAAAAATATAACTCCTGAGAACACAGATGTTCTGCTTTCAGCACCCCATTGCTGGTGTTTCTACCAAATGCTCTCCCATTTCCTGGGCAGATCTCAAGAGAGCCAAGTTCTGCTCATGTAGCCAAGTTTGTGTTCAGTGCTCCTCTTCAGTTGGACAAAAGGCCTCATTTTTGCCTGAGGCTCATTAACCTGGGTTAATAAACTCTCATTATCCAAGGTTTCCTCAATTGACTGCTGAATTGATGATGATCCTTCCAATACATGGCTACATCAGGGCGAGGGGTTTAGCATCATGTAATTAAAACCCTCATTATTCTAGCATGAAGGTGACTGAACTGACACAGAGCAAACCATGCCTACTAATTCAGAAAATAATGATGCAAAGTGAAAGCATTCAGTACTTCTCTCATCCAGAGGCCTTTCCATGACTGCACTGGGCACAGCTACAAGAACTTCAGGTACTAAAAGAATTAGGAGGTACAAACAAGTCATTCAAAATTGGAATGAGTCAGAGGAGGTGCATGCTACAATGCTACAGCATATCCATACTGCAAGAGAAGGGACAGAAGATGTATTAGATAATCAACTTAAGAACTGGTAGGGACCTAAATAGGAAGGAAGTAATACTGCTTCAGATATGCACATCCACACTGCATCAAGTAGATTTACCAGTTAAGTTCATGTGTAGCTGAGGGATGCATTCCATAGAGAGGTGTAAGCATGACTTCAATAGCCCTAGACTTGCCCTGTTGACACATTTCCTTCCCTTTTTACAAGTCAGATTATTTTTCTAAATATCAAGTATATGGTTCTGTCCTAGGGCAGGTGTTATCCTTTTCCTAGTGAGGTTAAAGGAGAAAATCCTTTGTGGAGCTGCCTTTGACAATGCTGAGGTATAAAAAACTCATGATCAAATAATTCATTTAACCAGTATGTCTGCTAGAGTTTTCTCAGGGTCTTTAGATCTTTCTGTCTTAAGTGAAAAATAAACTGGAAAATTATTATGAATGTATTAAGTCTTCCAGGAAAAATAGTTTTGAAAGCAAAAAAGCCGTGACAAGAAGGGAAATGAAGATGTCTAGATTTGTGCTGATTATACTGGAAATTGAACTCAACAGGGGATGACACAATTTTCAAGTGATAATAATCAGATCAATTAATTCAAAGTCTTATGATAATGTTGTTACAAAAGCAAAATTTATCCCATGTCTGCACATGTCTGGACAGGTGATTCTGGTATCAACAGAGAATGATGGACTCTTCAGAGTAGGCTTGCATTTATATCCAATGAAGGTTACTTGCCAATGGGATTATGAGACTGTTAAAGCCAATTCAACCAAGAAAGGAAAATAACCATTTAAAAAAATTAGAGCAATTTAAGAACATCTGTTCATTTCATAGTTAGTCTCTTTGGGTAAAACAGCAAAGCTTTGCTTCTTCTACACACAAGACTACTGGATACTAAATCAAAAGTAGAGCCATCTAACCAGGAGCAACTTCAGCCTCAGAATAATCCATGCTATAGCCCTGTCAGAGGAATGATGGAAACAGGAATAAAAGTCTTCTGACCTTTTCTTCTCTCACATCCTAATTCCATGGGGTCTGATGTCTGCCTCTTCCCTTGTGTAACTCAATACATCCCTGTCACATGAGCAAAATTAAGCTGCCTTTATTACATTTCTGAATGAGAAGGGGATGTGGCATTTGGTCATGTAAAGTCTGTGCTTCCAGAGGTAGAATAAATACAAGGATGGGTCTTATAGTCTTCTGGTATCTCTATAAAGGTTAAGCAGTTGACAAAAAGATCGTGCAGGTGGCAGTTTCTAAGGTGTTTTAAGTGCTGTGCAACTCCAGCAGGTTTGCAATCTGCTTGAAAACTTCCTGAAAAGATATGAATGACATCAGAATTTTTGCCTTGAAGCTAATCAGAAGCTTTGGTGTCTTTCTGTCTAAAAATATGTAAATTCTCTCAATCCAAAATTTGTTTAATATTAGACTACGTTTTAAAAAATACTTATGTCTCTTGTAAAAGTTTTTCTGTTGAGGAAACATAGCTGACTACTGTTTGATAGCAAAGGAAAGATAATCAGATACAAATAATAAATACATCTGTTTGTAATTATAAAATGTATGTTTTATGTCTTTCCCAAAGTGGCAAGCTAAATAATTTTCAAAAATAGGTACCTCAGGTGTACCTATTTTTGAAAATTATTTAGCTTGCCACTTTGGGAAAGACATAAAACATATATTTTTCTTCCAATAATTTGGAAGCCACGTGACAGTGGGTTCTACAGTAAGCCTCACAGTTAAGAGCTTATTTTTTTAAGATAAATGCAACATGTGAGTGCTTCTTTGAGTGAGTCTAATCCAGCTTTACAGTCCTTTTAGATTTTATTATGGTCTCTCTTTGCTTGGATGTATGGCATAAAGGAAGTTTTATATATATATATATATAAAACTTTTTTTTGGGGGGGGTAGGAAGTTCTTGTTCTACTTCTTAGCCAAGTGAATACAGTTTCCAGTAGTGATTTACAAATCCGCTTGAAGGACTTTAGCCTTGTCATGTAAAGAGGTGGCAAATAATTTGGAAAGATGGTTTATTTCAACCCTCAGCGAAAAGATTTGGGTCAATCACTGCCACTTGTCCCTGTGTCTGCCCTCTTAACCACATACAGGCTGCATTTTCACTTGTTTCCAGATTGATTTTTAAACTAGAGAAGTATTTTCTATTCAATTTCTATTCACACTCACTTTGAACGGGACAGGTCTTGTTTAATGCTTTATTTTACAACACCGAAAACAAAAGGAGGAATAGGATTGCTTTCCAAGTCCAAGGGTGTTCACTTAGGCACGTCTGCTTAGCACTAGGAATTCACAGCCCACAGCTTCTTGGTGTTAAAATGGACAGAACAGCACTTATGTTTTCACTTGTGTTCAAGTCATCTGCCTGAACTGAGCTAAGTGTTTCTGGTTTCTGGCCAGACTGTGAATGTTTATCAGCTATGCAGGTGTGAATAATAGCTGTAGTTTTGTTATCACTACTAAAATTAGAGAGCTTATCACAAAATACCAGATTAAATAGACCACAGGTCCCAATCTAAGTACCTGTGTCCTACTGTGGAGAAGGTGATCTGGAAATGGGATAATAATTTTGTGCAGTGCATAGCACTTTTTTCATGTAAAATATATGTTCACTAGTTTAATTATTAACACATTAATCTAGACTGTGTCTAATTAAATTTCATACTCAAGGTGACAATAAGATGTCTGCAACATTTTACTGTGCATGCACACACCCCTCCTGGTACACTGCTTTTTCCCCATTACTTTAATGGGCAACTCAACAGCAAACGCTTCACTGTCCAAAAAGACGTGTGGATCATCAGACCACCTTGTCCAGACTGTTCTGATCAGATTTTGCCTTAAAGAAGTATGAAAAAAATGCTCAATAAAATAGACTATACTAATGTCTAGCACTGATCTGTGAAACAGTGAAGACTTCTCCCCTGCACTGCAAAATAAGGGACGTTATTTGGTGTTCATTAGTTCATAGGCTGAACATGTTCATGACATTGGATAAGTTGCTTATTCAATGTGACCATGAACCACACTGAATGCCTCATTACCCACTTAACAACTAGGGACAAACAAATTGATTTTCTAAGTCGTTGTCTCAGTATGAAAGTTGTAAAAGCAATTGTTGTGGGTCAAAAAAAACCCAGAAAACATCCAGTTCATTCTTTGATTTACAAAAGCACTTTGTGTCATTTTGGAATGTTTCTTTCTCCCTTTTAATATCACATTGAAGCTACATATAAAAAAAAGAAATTAGAATTCAAGATAAAAGTTACAAATACTTCTCTTTGTGCATTTGCTTGATTTTTTTTGCTTGTTCCTTTTGGCAAGATGCTTTGTCAGATAAATACAAGTAATTTCAGTTATTTTTTCATTTCATTAGAGAATAAATTGCTTTCTTAATAAATTTTGGCCAACTGGGCCCTGTTTCTATAGTTGAGGCAGACAGATGCTGTGCCATTCCCACTTGTTAAAGCTGGCCTGAAAATTCAGTAGCCACTCTTGTGACAAGCACCTGAGCTAAGAAGCCCTTCTGAGATGTGAGTACATCCCTTACATTAGACACGTCATCATGTCGGCGTAGCTGTGCAGCTTTCCTAAACAACTTTTGCCTCAGACAGCAAATGCATGATGTTACCAGAAATAGATCTCCAAGAGAAATATACATTTTTTTGTTGTTGTTTAGTGGTCCAGCTGTTACTGTCTGAAACAAGCTGGTATCAAACTGCATCACCTTGCAGTGTTAAAAATCAGATAGCGCTGGATGCAAGAGCGGACATCCGTCACTGAGGGATGCAAGGTCCCAATTTGGCTGTGTTGTCACCAAGATTATTTCCTGTTTACCTATTTAAACAATTAAAAGATCATGTAAGAATGATTAAGTGCTTATAAAAGGCTTCCTGTGGTTTCCCAGTCTGGAGCCTGTTTACTTCACAGAACAGATGGTGTTCCCAGGGCCAGGGAGGATGAGTATTTAAGTGTTTCTTGCAGGCCAGGCACAAGGGGTTTGGCCTAGGGTGAGGATATTCACATCTTGATTCTAAGGGAAGATGGTGCAGAAGTCTGTATGCCCTGTGCAAACAGAGGAGACTTTTTGCTGTTTTTAACCATTTTTTTTTTTTTCTTTTTTTGCCAGGGACTTTTACAAGCACTGCAACCCTACCGCATTCTGAGTAGCTGCAGCAAATTGCCTCCACTAAGAGGCTGAATTAGATTTTACAGATTTTGTGGGTGGTTGTTTTTTTCCTAAAAACAGAGGCCTTTATGGATTAGACATTCTGTTCTATAAGAACAGGGTTGGTTTTTTGTTTGATGACTGCTTGTTTCTATGTTCACCATTTTGGTACCATACATAAATTATGTTGAGTAGCTGTAAACAGACAGAGTACTAGACTGAGACTGTGGAGTTTTTAGAAAACACACTTCATTCCATTTCCAGCAGTAAAGACAGATATAAAAAATAAAATACTGGAATAAGGGATGTATTCTACCTTCTAGAAGATACTGTAGTCCTTGTGACCTTGGAAGAGTCAGCATTCCACTCACTCCTAGTAACTAGACAGCTAAATATAAAAAATGGTAAGGGATTGTTGAAGATGGCATATTTTGCTGAACTGAGGTTAATTTAATACTCTTTTTCTCCCTTTTACTCTACACTGAGTCCTACTAAACACTTGACACTATCAGGAGATCCAGAGGTGCTGCTGCAGAATGTCACAAATGGCAAGAGCTGAGCTCTCAAATGGCAAGTGCTTCTGGATGAAGTGGAAAGATGTTGTTTTCACTTCCCTTGCAAATTGTTTTCTTACAGTCAGCCTCCTTAGAACCTTTTATTCAATCCTTTTCATGTCAGAAAACTCACATGCCTCAGGCTTGGAGGTGAAGCTTAAAATGCAATGTCAACCTAATGAAAAACAAGTAAGTGTTTTGGAAAGTTGTGTGTACTTGGGAGTATTCAACACCAGAGTGCTCAGCTAGGTCAGGCTCTCAGGTAGTCCAAAGACATCTGCTACCATGTGGGTCCCAAGGTCATTATCACACTGTGAAATACACTCACAGCTGCTCTCAGCTCCAGGGATGACTAGAAAAGGTATCCATTACCTATAGAAATGTAACCAACATGATCATAAAGATTCTGCTTTATTTTACAAGCTGTTAAGCCTTATTGCTTAAGCACTGCAGAGGTGAGCAGAGCTCTCACAGGATTCACTAGGATCTGAGGTGTGCATGTAAAACTTTCCTGGATAGCACTGAAAAAGTTCCTGGACACATGGGACCTGATCTGAGACATGGAGAGGAGCAGCTGGAAGGAGATTGTGCTGCAACATTTGGGATCCTGATTCATACTCCAAAGCAGTAATAGGCTTTACTCCTCCAACAGTCATGATTTCTAGTATTTTTTCCAGGGGAAAATTCTCCTGCAAGCTTCAGAGAGTGCCAAAAGGGTCTTTCAATGAAGCAAGTAATGAGCTATTGACTGTGGCAATACTAAAATATGCTGAAAGGGCAAAACCAGAGGAACAGAAATCATGATATCCCCTCCCCCTTTTTATACCAAATCCTGACTTTCAAGGACAGCATTGCAGCTGGCAGGCTCCCTCCTGCTTTACTTAGAAATGTTTTAATAGGAGAAAGCTTAACCTTGCAATCTATTCCCAGGCAGGCAAGCTGGACTCCTAAAGTATTGATAGTCTTCAAAATTCCCATCACTTTAGTTCCTTCTTTATCTACAGATCCCTAGGATTGAAAATCATGAATGAATTGTCATTAGAGATTAAATGCCTTGGAGACAGAAAAATCCTTCAGGAAAAAAAGAAATACAGAGAAATACAGGAAGCCAATAACTGGAGACTTTTATCTGTACTCCTGGGCTGTATGTCTTTGACCACAGAATACTGGGCTGGCTGGATCTGTCTCAGTAAGGACCTTCCTATGCTTTTAAGAAAAGTTTTTTTTAAAAATGGAATTTCAACATGTAATTGTGGTGTTCCTGAATATTTTTCCTGATGTTAATAAACCTGATGTAAATAAACCTGATGCAACGAAAGGCAATCAGAGACTACATTGGTGTCAGCAGCCAGGCATTAACACAGGCAATAAAGGCCAAAGGGTGGAAGAGAAGGAAGCCATGTTCAGATCCAGTCCTAGGACTTGGGGAGTTTCCTGCTTCTGCATTTCCTGCTTTTTCTGACAACAGAAGTTTCAGGAAACAGTCATGTGCCAAGTGGTAACAAGTAATTGCTCATATGTGGAGGACCACCTTAAAGTGTTGCCAGAGCAGCATGTCCTTTGAAAAATTTCTTCTTTGAGGAACAAATAAGGGAGTGTGAGGGGTGCTGGTGGATGGAAGGATGCCCATGAGCCAGCAATGTGCCCTTGTGGCCAAGAAGGCCAATGGCATCCTGGGGGGCGTTAGAAGGGGGACGGTTAGTAGGTTGAGAGAGGTTCTTCTCCCTCTCTACTCTGCCCTGGTCAGGCCACAGCTGGAATATTGTGTCCAGTTCTGGGCCCCTCAGCTCAAGAAGGACAGGGAACTGCTTGAAAAAGTCCAGTGCAGAGACTCCAAGATGATGAAGGGGGTGGAACATCTCCCTTATGAGGAAAGGCTGAGCTGGGTCTCTTCAGCTTGGAGAGGAGGAGAATGAGGGGTGGCCTCATTAATGTTTATAAATGTGTAAGGGGTGAGTGCCAGGAGGATAGAGCCAGGCTCTTCTCAATTATGTCCAATGAAGGACAAGGGGCAATGGGTACCAGCCTTAGCATAGGAGGTTCCACATAAATCTAAGGAAAAATCTTTTCACTGTGAGGTTGACAGAGCACTGGAACAGGCTGTTCAGGGAGGTTGTGGAGTCTTCTTCTCTGAAGACACTGAAAAGCCACCTGGACACGTTCCTATGTGACCTGCTGTAGGTGGCCCTGCTCTGGCAGGGAGATTGGACTTCATGACCTTGCAAGGTCCCTTCTAAACCCTAACTTTTTGTGATTTCTGTGAGGGGACAATAATCTGGAAGGTGATTTCAGAGAGGAAGATACCTGAGAGGTCTTCCAAATCATGGCCTTGTATTTGTGCAATGAAGAGGTGTGGAGACAGCAGAGATGGCAAGGGAGAGTTTTCAATGTATGGTGCTATTCAGTGAAAAGCAAAATAAAGGGTAGCAGATTCCCATGCAAATGTCCAAGCTGTCAAGCCACCGTAAGACTCACCTGTCAGTCATGTTTGATCCCCTTTCATATTATCTGATGAATAATCCCTCTGGTGGTCACACATCAAGGCAAACAGCCAGATCTCCTTTGTGGGCTTCTTCCAATAAACTCAGTCCATCATGATAACACAGGGTCAGCATTCAGTATTACTTCCATTTAAATGTCAGATTATTTCATCATCTCAAAGCAGTGGCAGTCAAGGCAGCTTTTCAAATACATTGCCAAGATGTTGTTTTTTCCTCGAAGTCTGATACCACAAACTATTAAAAGAAACCTCAGGTTCTTTAGGAGTGTGTGAGAAGCTCTTACAGCCACTGCAATATGTTTAAAATGCAAAGTAATACCTGAAATCTCTCCACTGCCCTGGCTCACCATTGCAACCCCATTTGCTTGCTAGTTTGCTGCATATCTCAGCATGGCTGGAGCCATGGCATATAATGCCACATAGCTCAGCAAAAATGCATGCTTGAAATCTTCCCTCTTGCTATGCTGCCAGTTCCATTGAAAATACACCTGGGCCTGTATTACGTATTGCAAAATATACAGATGTGACACAAGGCTGACCCAAAGCTGTGTTTGGAAAATCAGATGGCAATTAGAATTAGATGAAAAAAGGTCCTAATTCTCCTCAGTGGAGTCAGACCCTTGAGGACAGAGTTATTCAGAAGTTTGTTGTTTTGGCAAACAGTTCTATAACCTGAAGTCATTGGAGCTGGGCCTGTGCTTTGGCACTACAGTTTCTTCTGAGACTAAATTCTATCATAAAGCCCAGACACTCATCATGCAGGAAAAATAACAAACACACAGCAAATTGCACTGCTTCAGGTGCTGACAATGTTATATTCAGGTCCTTTTCTAAACAGAGAAAACATGGTCCATTCTTTCTGTATGTCAAATGCAAAATTGTTATATTTTCTTCAGTTAACCAGCTTCTAAGAACACTGAGACTATGAAAAGACATTTTGTAAATAATTTAGACAGTAAACATATGATTGAATGGGCATAAATTAAGAAGAGTTTTACAAGTTACCACGTTTTACTTAAGGGAGATGAAAAATGTACCTGTTGTTAACCCACCAAAATTCTGCAGAGAGTAGAAACTCTACCCTCACAAGTGTACACTTGGAGGAGTACCAGAGATGGACACACAGTCGTATCCACCTCTTGTATTTTTCCACAGCTGTGGACCAGAAATACTCTTTTATGTTTCAGGGCAAATATTTCATGTTCACTTAAGCCATCCTGAAAAGTTTAATTTGTAATGCTATAGGAACCCTCACAAGGCCAGCTACTGTAACCAGCAGTGATGGGACAATAATCTCTCTTTCTATTTCAGAATTCCACTCCTGTTTTCTTGTGCTGAGTTTCATCTACAACAATTTTTCCTGTGCCTCAGCAGAGGCAAAGCCTTTCATTTTGTCTCTACATTTTTAGAATGACACAGAATTTGTGCACGCAAGCAGATGTTGTTTTCTTCAGCTTCCAGCTGGTGCTGCCAGCTTCATGTTTTGCTAGGATGATCGGATTTTTCTGTGGTATGTACTATTTATTTAGAAGAATACTTTATAAAGCAGCAGGGAGCAATGCAGCTTTTGACCTGTGGCTCCAAAAACATGTGGGAAGTCAATCAAAATGAAAGACAAAGCACACACTGGAATATATTATCCAGAATTTTGTATTAACAAATTCAGCTTAGCCAGGAGAGGACTATGGATGGTGGGAAGGGTGAAGCAATTACCACAGTGGAGGGGGAAAAAAGGCATAACAAAGGAACTTTTTTCCAGGCACACATTAGGCCATGTTTTGTAGTCTGAATATGAAACCTGTGACAAGTCTTGCAGCATAACAGAAGCAAATATTCCTTACCTAATAGACAGGGATTTTCTTGGAGGAGTAGGAAAAGGCAGCAGAAGGCAAAGCAATAGAACATTAGCATCCCATTGGGCTGTACCTCTTCCTTCAACTCATCCACATCTACACTGGTAGCTCAGAGAGAAGAGACCAGAAGAGGCCAGAGGGAAAGTCAGAAAGAAGGTGTAGGATGGTGTAATGTGCACACGTATACATCCATGAGCATAGGGTAGGTCCAGCCACACAGGGTAGAGCTGATGCTATGAACTTAGCCCACGTGAGTCCTTAAATTGGGGTCCATCCTGGACAGGGGTTGGACCTGCCTCAGGGAGCTAAGTCTTGTACCCATGCTGCAAATGCCAGGGTTGTGCACACCTCTGGTTGTCACTGGTATTAAACAGGCCTGATATTCTTACAGCAAAGGCTAAAGACTTTAAACTGTCTCGTGGAGTATCTGATTCCAGAATATTTTAACTGCAGTTGTGCTTTATTGTTACATCAATTGCTGGTACTACTACCTTTGTGTTTCTGTGGCATACCTGGTTACTTGCCTTGCATGCCCTTTGTTTAGAAGAATGGGCAGGATAAGCTATATGAATGGGATAAAAGTGTTTTTTAAAGAATGGAGAAACAGGATTAAAGATGAAACCCTGCTTTATGAAATAAGAGACACCCTGTAGGGCTGTGACGTGAGTGGATGAGTAAGCCAGCTCTCATTCCTTTTCACGAGTAGGGGCTTTGCTCTTATGACCAGGGGATCTGCAGCTACAGAAATTATCCAGCTGTGAAAATTCAATTGGGAAGAACACTCTTCCTACCTTCTACCTCCTTCTTGTCTTCTCTACCTTACTGCTGCTTCTTACCAGTCTGTAAGCAGTCTCTGTAAGCAGTATGGGACACCTTCTCTGATACCTTGCAAAGGAAAAGAGGCAGTACTTGCCATTTTTTAAGGAGATGCAAAAAAAAGTGCTGTTTCATGCCTCCAGTCCAAGTTATGAGCTCAGCAACAGTGGGTGTAATAAACTGATGACTGTTAAATCTCTGGAAGGGAGGAAGGGATCAGTAATCATTTATGACAAAGCATCTATTTTAAGGTGCTCCTACAAGTTCTTCATTTTCCCACAGTTTCCTGTCCTAGGCACACAATTGCTGATTGTTAATGCTACTCAGAATCTCAAAGACCATCATTTACCATTGCTGAATTAACTTCTGAAGTGCCCTGTGCTGTCACATGGACCCTTGGATCTCAGCTGTGATGTCCATGCCACCGTTTCTGCCAGCACTGGATCCTTCAGTCCTTGCTGTTGCGTGTCCTGGGACTCAGCTACCTCAGCTGAGGAAGCCTTCTCCACCTATTTCTCCTCTGTTTCTGTCCATCTGGTGCAGCAGTGCAGCTTGTACCTGGGATGAGTCCACTGCACATTGGCATGACTGCTTCCCACCTTTATCATGGCTTAGATCATTTCACAAGCCATATTGGGCTTGATACTTTGCTCTATCTGTCTCAAGACATCTATGAGGCCAAAGTGACTCTGACAGCTGTCTGAAAAGCACAGGCATCTTGTTTGCAGAGTTCATCTGACCTCCCATGCATCACTGGTGCCACTGTAATTTCACAGGGTTAACCACGGACCTGTTTGTGACCTACCCCTCCTGCATGTAGCCCTCTCAAGCTGCTGATTCAGGCAGCTTGATAAGGTGCAAATTTCCTTTTCCCCTCATTTGAATTGTCTGATAAACAAAGCATTCCCACAGGGTTCTTTGCTATATATCTGTATGCTTTACATGTTTATTTGTTTTATTTTTGTCAGAATGTCTTGTGCTTTCTGAGTTGCTTGGAGTCTCCAGACATCCTCTTTTACAATTTCCCCCCTATATCAAACATATTTTTTGCACAACTTAGTATTGTTTACACTGTGAAATATGTTGCATTTCATCAAAAGCTTCTGGCTCTGAGTTCAACCCAGTAGCATTCCAAGAAAATGCTTCCCTAAAGAGAAAGTGATCATGCACAAATGGATGCTTCAGTTCCACAAGGTCATCTCTCAGAGTATTACTGTCCTTTCAGTTTCTCATTAGAAACATTGCAATAGGTGTAATTTTTATTCATATGCAAATGAAAGATTTCAGCATTTTTGCTTGATTTTTTACCTGATCTACTAGAGCACTATCTTAATTTATTCTTCCTAGCAATACTTTTCTCCCTATAGCAATTAGATTTCTTGTATTGTAGCCTGGACTATGGCAAAAGAAACTTTCCTGAGCAGATGAGCTATAGACCAACTGGACCATTTCATCTGTATTCCATACTCTGTTGAGAATTTCTGCATTTTTTGAAGGCAGCCTAAGTTTTATCTTTTGCTGCTCTCAACAAGTGTCCATCCATTGAATGAATTCACTCCATGAGATTCAGATGTTGACATCTTTTTATGTCAGTAATAAGTACCTTTTTTTCCTTCTGGTACTAATATAAATTTTACATTTTCCATATTTTTCAATATTTTCTTTTATTAAACACTTACTGACATATTTTTATAATGGAATAAAGTTCACCTCAGTAAGACTAGAGTTTAATCAACTCCTACCATCAGTAACTTTTCTTTGCTGATATTGGCATTCCTGGTGCACCCACAGATTGTGGAAAACCAGACCATGTCCCACAGGCTTTCAACAGGTGGCTATTCACCTCTGCTGTGCTGTTTTCCATGACAGCCATGAAGAAGTCTGCTTTTTTCCTCTACAGATCTCTGCTGATGCTTGTAAATGCCTATGTAGTATTGTGATCCTTTTACAAATGATATATATTATCTTCCATGTGTTGCTCATCCACTCAGAGTCTTGGGCTCTGTAGGAGTGTCAAGCTCTCCTATCTCAATTTCATTTACAGAAATACTGTGGGTTTCTTTTCATGCCCATACTGTCAAAGAAATATCTAACCTTCTCAAACTTTATGCAAGTCCTTAATTGCTTTTGAAATGTGAATTGCTTTGCTATAAGTTGATTCTGGGCACTTCAGTAGACGCTTCCTTGAATTATTTTTTTCAGAACCTAACTGTGATTTTATCATAAACAGAATTTGATCACAATAATTGAAAAACTTTTAAAAATTGTCCATCAATCACAAACCTAATTTTATCTTTATCACCTTCTTTTTAATGACTGTATAGACACACTCCTGTGTCTATAATATGATAAAATGTGTCATTGCCAAAAGAAAAGAAAAAACAAGAATCCCAGCATCTACAATGCATTCAGCTGTACTGATGTTGGCTTTGGTTACAGTCTCCAAACGTTTTCTAAACTACTGGATTTCCAGCAGAAATTGTTTATTTCCTACCAGAACCAGCCAAACACTACTGGAAAGCTGTCCAGTGAACAAAACACCCTTTCCTAAGCTGATACCAGATATCGATTTCAATAATGGAGAGATTTTAATTAAGTTGATAGTCATAAGTGTGATTAATATGCATTGGAGCATGTGTGAAACATTATAGCAGTTAATAGGGACTGGAGCTTTTCTGATGGCTTCTGTTCATCCAGCACATTCCTGCTAACAAGGAAATCCTTCATTTTTGGAACAACAGTTCAGTGCAGGGAGCTAGTGATATAGATTTTCCTCTGCTCTGAACAGATTGCTTTCTTTTGTTTATTGCTATCATTTATGCTCATAATATGGGTTTTGAGGCAAAGCATGTAATAAATAAGCCTCAGTTTCCTGCCCATTAGTCTATAATAAATTCTGTGGCATATTTTAAAGATGATAAAAGCTGCTTCTTTAATTGGAAACTGCAACCTGAAGCCTTGAGTAACCAGAGATCAGTCAGTGATAAGTGTGCAACACAACGAAGTAAATTGCAGAGCAGGAACAATCTGACAAGTTCAGATACACACATTCGCTCATATATAAAATACTGCAGAATAATGCAATGATTAAGCTTGGAAGAGATCTCTAAAAGTCATCTGATCTCATTCGTGGCCTAAAGGAGGGTAAATTTTGAAGTTTAGATCAGGTCACTCAATGTCTTTTCCAGCTGAGATGTGAACATCTCCGCAGATGGGGCTTCTACGGCCTCTCTGGGAAATGCGTTCCTGTGTTCGACTGCTCTCAGGGAAACTTTTTCCTAAAATGTGGCTTGGCTTTGTAACACCATTGCAACTCATGTCAATTACCTTGCCTTTTCTCCCTGAGAAATGTCTGTCTGTCATCTCTGTACTTGCCCATTAATTAGGTGCAGGGAGCAATGAGAGTCCCACTTAACCTCCTCATCTGTGGCCTGAACACAGATGTTCTCTGAGCATCTCCTCATATGCCATGTGCTCCAGTCCCTGGACATCTCGGCAGCTTCTGATGGACTCACACCAGCATGTCAGCCTCTCCTGTAGTAGAAAGCCTAGAGATGGACACCCTGTTTTAGATAAGGTGTCATAGGTGCTAAGGAATAGGACCACCTCCCTCTCCCACTGGTTTCACTCTTGCTAGTGCAGTCAAGGACACAGTTGCCACATGAATACACAGCTGACTCATATTTGACTCATCCACTTGCACACTCAAGTCCTCTTCTTCAAAGCTGCTTCCTGGTTGCTCAGCACTTGACCTGTCCTGCTGCATGGGGTTATACTGCCTAAGATAAAACACTTTGTGTTTATTGATGTGGTTTGCAGTAATTAATCTCTCAAGCCAGTTGAAATACCTCTGAATAGGAACCCTCTGCCTTAACTTCCAGCATATCAGCTGCACTCCACAGCCTGGTACCATGGGCAAAGCTTTTGAGCTGCTAGTTACTCCCTACCATCACCCAGCTAATTTATAATTACATTAGTGAACTAGCTCCAGTTTCAGCCCCAGAGAAAAAATATTAGTAAATGACCATGGGGCAGATTTTGTACGTTTTTTTTCAACACTCATATGTCAGCAATCTGATCAATTTTTCATCCGCACTGTATTCCTCCTTTCCAAACCAAATCTATCTAGTTCACTAGAGGAACAATATTGGGTCATTGTGCCCAAAGCCTTGCTAAAGTCAAGGTAAATTACACCCACTGAAAATGGGTGTAATTTGAAATTTGAAAATGCCCTGGAACAGTATTATAGTGTTTGGGATTTAATAAGGAAGATGTGCTTCTGCATGTCTTCAGGTGGAAAAAGCTCTCAAAGCTTCTCCTTTAAAGAAGAAGTGACAGACTGACTTCCATGTATCTCCCTAGGAAAAGCAATTATCTCCAAGGATATGACATAGCATGCTCCAAGCCCTTGGGTGGACAAAGCTTAATGTATGACTTCATCTGCCAGTATCTAATGTGTAACTCTCATCCAATATGAGAAAAAAGAGGAAGAAGAAAATATGTATGGCTGTTTAATCCAGAGTGGGTGATGAATAGGGTCACACCTTCCTGCTAGCTGTAGTTTTAGGAAATTTAGAGAAGTCTCTTTTTTCTGCATTTAGCCTTAGAAAAAATAGTCAGAGCAAATTTATAAGAGTAGAAGAGGAGAATGGAGGAATCAGTAGCTCACACAGTGATGCTGGACTGCCTGAAAATGAAGTTAAAAATAACCTTTGGGGGTAGGCAGTGCAAACTCTACTCAAGCAGTAAACTCAACTGGTAACCCTCAGAATCCTCTTGTTCAAGGACTGTAGTTAGAGCAGGTGGTAAGAAGTCAAAGGAGTGAAATGGTGTCCTGGAATTATCTCAGCAGCCTGACATCCATGCTGGGCTGATGATAATGAAAAGGCTGAGAAGCTGCAGTGATCAGTGCCCTGCTTTCCTTGCACCCACACAGAAGCAGAAATTATTTTCCTACCACTATCTTTTAAAGTTCTTCTGAAGTCAGAGTTAAGGTTTCAGTAAAACAAGGCAGTCAG
This sequence comes from Heliangelus exortis, assembly GCF_036169615.1. Lineage (NCBI taxonomy): Eukaryota > Metazoa > Chordata > Aves > Apodiformes > Trochilidae > Heliangelus > Heliangelus exortis. The sequence goes on from NC_092423.1 coordinate 114,707,770, forward strand.
AATAAGAAGTGTGAACTGAAGGGAAGTTGTGTAGTGGGAATGAGAGACCTGTTGCACAGACTATAAGCATTTATTGTGTGTAACAAAAAGTACGAATTTATGAGGCATCTAACACTGCCAGAGTGATAAAAGCCCAGGATTTTGAGTGATTATGTTATGAGCAGCTCTGTCTGTCATTGAGCATTGCTTTAGGTGGTGAACAGAGTACAAATAGAATATTAAAATGGCAAAGTCACTTAGGAAAGAAAACATCCCAATATCAGAGTACAGCTTCATGGAGCCCTGACTCCACCTGTGTTTTATGATACCTGTAGGAGGAACCACTGCAGGGAGAGCTCTGCCTGCAGGTGCTCTGTTGGGAGAATGTACCTGAAGAATTCCAAGGATTTTGACCTACGGTAGTTTTTTAAGGCAGTGGAGTATATGACAGGTCCAGCTTTTGAAACTTCTCAGCCTCCCAACTTCCCTGAATGATTTCTGGCATAGGCAGCTGCAAATCCTCGCTGTTGCAGTCAAACCATGTATACTAGGAAGGTTGGGTCCTTGCCCCAAAAGCTTTGGGCTTTAAATCTCCAGGAGTTATAGAAATATATTTTAAGTGCAGAAAACAATATTCTCCCACAGCCCCCTGAGATCAAATCACTTCCTCATCTCTATTCTCCAGACCAAGGTGTCAATATAAAAATATCTTTAGCATCCTGCTGAAACTTTCAAGCCCAAAATGTAAAAACTATGCAAAGTTATAACAAATTGCAAACGGAACACCAGACAATCTTAGCTATTAGTGGTACTATTTTCAATACCTACTTTTACAGCCACAGGGGAAAAATATCAATGTGTTCTCTGTACTGCATGGTACAAATCTCTTCACTACAAAATGAGTTTCAAAATCTGTTTCTTAAATGCAAAGTGTAGAAAATGTCATTAAATTTAAAATGCTGTCACTGTGAAACAGCTTTCCCAAAAATATATTTTACATAATGTATCTTCATATGTATCTTTACATCTTTCACATGTATCTTTAGTATTACTCATATTGCTTTTATTCTCAAAACTCATTTCAAGAGCATTCACTTACAGTTAGTTTTCTCATTGCCAAGGCACTGCTCCATTATTAGAAATAAAAATAAGAATACAGAAAGATCACAAAAGGGCAGACACAAAGGGATTACATTTTACTGTAGAGCTGATACATGGATCTGTGCCTGTCAATTCTGCCCTGTGACTTTGTGGAACATTGGGATACACAAATACATGAAACAAGTTTCCCTTCAGCGTGGAGGGATAAGAAAGCTAAGAAATTCTCTAGCATACTAAAACCAGGGAGGAGACTGAATCATTCAAATAATAAAAGATTTTATCCCTAGCCTTCTATTTTTTTGAAGGATAAGAGCATGCAACAAAGGTGCTGCTTCTGTCATGTGTTTGTCTAACACAGCATGAGCCGCCTCTTACCGAATCCCTTCAGAGAGATTCCACCATTGCATAAGCATTTAGCATTTTTTATTCCCTTTAAAACAAAGCAGGTCACAGGGTTTTCTCATCTACCCACCCTCACAAACACACTCCTGCTGAAAGAGAAAAAAGAATTGAAAAAAATATCTTCACCACGACGACACGCATCAGGGTACATTCACCGAGGATGCCAGAGACCATAGAGGTTGTTTTAAAAGGGGTTTGTATGTGAGTGAGGTGAAGGGAAAGCTTAAATTTTAAAATGATGTTCCAGTCTCAAAGAAAGAGTGAAAACTGAAATACTTAGTGAAATAAGAAGGGAATCTAGCTTCTATTTATCAAATAGCCTTAATAAAATGGGTGCTAGAAGCCACCCATTTTGACCAATACCTTCATGGAGATATATGGAGAAGTCAATACAGAGGATTTTATTAACTGCTTGCTAGATGCAGAAAAATTTATGGGAAAAGGAATAATCTCTGTCAAATAATTTGTTTCAGTCAGACAACAAATGCCAATAAAATTACTTGATCATTTTTTTTCTTGGCCTGTGCTAGGCTATAATCTCATCACAAAAGCAGTTTATAATCTCCCTTAGATGCAGCTCTATATATGAATGCACATGCAAAAAGCTTTAAGATGATTCTAGGCTTTGTTCAAGCCAAGCTAGAGCAGATTTTTGCTCAGTGCCAAATAGGTTGCCTAGCACTATAAATAACAAGATCTCCTTCTCTCCATCATCAGCTTTCAATCACAACGCAAGTGTAATTCGGCTCTATGATTTCTGTGTAACACCTTGGCACTTTCACAGGCATGATGGAAAGCTTTTCTGCAGAGTCAATAGGTCACCTGAGAAGAAAAGCAAGTGCCACAAAACCTATTTTTAATTGCTTTTCCTTAGCTGACTTTAACTAATGCTGTGGGCATTTGTCCTCACCGTGACAGTGTGGTCTTCGTTGCCCCTTTGCTCAGACACAGGACCCCTGTGGCAGAGAGCAGGTACATAGGTACAGCAACTGGGGTTGTGAAGAGAATGTAGAATAAATGCTTTACGTACATGATGTAGATTCTCAGTGTACCAATGCATATCAAAAGAAGCAGTCTTCGTACAATCTTTTTTGTTAAAAATACTGGCACTGGACAAGAAATAAGGTGCTGTACTTTGTCCTTTTCATGACTGGCTTTTTGACTCTCACTTGACTCTCTCCTTTCAACAGCCTTTTAAATTCTAGTGGATATGCTTCATTGTCATCTCCTTCCCTGCTCTAACTCTTTCACTGTCTGTCCTTTCAACTGCCCAGTCCCACAGATTTATTGCTCTCCAGGATGGATGCAAGACCTATCTATGGACATAAAAATAGCTAAGGAGAGAGAGGTTTAAATCAGGTCAGCTAAGGAAAATTGTGGATTTTAACTACAGTAGTTAGTAACACTAATAAATTTTGTTCAGAGCTTAATTTTTGTAAATGCCTTAAAAATATTTTAAGCTTTTATATTTCAAAAATGCATGTTAAAAGTAGATCGTGTTTTGAGTGAGGTTTTCCATGCCAAACTTTTTAAGCCCCAGTGCTCCTGGGTGTCTCTCCCAGATGCCAGGAAATTAGGGTGGCCTTTCCCTAAAGATGTTTTAATGTTGACTTTTCCTTTCATTGCTGTATGTGCTCACTCTACATGTGGTCATTTTGTTTCAGAGGTCTTGCATTAAAATCTGGCTACAATAAAAACATTTATTAGATACCAAAAACTGAGCGCAACCCACATGCACACAACCCGCTAATGGCTCAGAGATGAGCAGAACTGTTTTAACTCCTGGTGTCAGGGAAAGGACTGGAGGGATGTCACTGCTCTCAGGAACCTGACATTTGCATGGACACTGCTCAGATGGTGATTTTGAGCTTGTGGGTCAGAGCCAGGCAGGGGCTCAGTATCCCAGGGAGAGTGAAGCATCAGTGCCAAGTTGTGGTCCACACATTTCAGCCAACAGCACCTGTGTTCCTCCAGCAAGCCTCCAGGCCAGGCTTGCACTGTGCCCAGCATGTTTTGCAGTTTCTAATTAAGCCCTAAACTACTTTCAGCTTTGAAAATCTTCCCACTTCTTTTCCCTTCCCCCGTGACTAATTTCAGAGGTTCATGTTCAGAGAGATCCAGGAATAGAAGTGATTCAGCTTGCAGTCACCCTCACTTAAGAAAGCTGGATATGAAAGGGTTTCTGAGCTTCAGTTTACAACAAAAATCAGGACACTGGAGACAATCTAGCCCAGTTTGCTAAAGCTGATTGAAAAGATCATAGCAAGTTCCTGAACTAACTCTGAAAAATAGCCTCTGGCAAGTCTGTGTCCCTCCTTATGCTGCCACCTATTCCTGTGGCCCAATCTCTTGCTCCTCAGTGTAGTGTGTGACTTTTACTCTTCGTGCACTGCCAGAAGCTCCCAGACGTGGCCTCACCTCATTTGACTTAATCTAGAGCAAATTGTGGCATCCCAGTCATACACATATATGTGCTATTTCCAAATTAGTGTATCAGCACTCTTACTACAATTTAATAATTTTTTAAATTTCTTTCTTCTCTGGGTACCTGTTCAACCCAGGCCTTGAATGAACCTGCTCTATCAATGTAATTTCACAGAATCAAAGAATCATAGAATGGTTTGGGTGGGAAGACACCCTAAAGATCACCCAGTTCCAACCCCCTTGCCATGGTCAAGGACACCTCCCACTAGAGCAGGTTGCTCCAAGCTCCATCCACCCTGGCCTTGAATACTTCCAGGGAGGGGGCAGCTATAACTTCCCTGGGCAGCCTGTGCCAGCATCTCACCATCCTAATAGTTCAGGGGTTTTTTTTGTCTTTTTGGTTCGCTTTGGGGTTTTTTGTTTGGTTGGTTTTTGTTTTTCGTATTTTGTGGGTTGTTTTTTTTTTGTCTGGAGGGAGCCTCAGCCTGTCCAGCAGTGTCATTGCTTCTGAGCTGGGTTTCTTGGAAAAAAGTAGTGAAGAAAACCCCCTTTGGCCCCAAGGTTACAAGTTATTTTGTTAGACCAGATGATACGACAGCATGATTCTACCAGGACATACCAAAGTTTAGTGAGCAAATCTGTGTTCTATAGCCTGATTTATTGGTGCCATCTGCCAACACCTTTGAACAGATGCTCTGTAGGACCTCACAAATGTACAGTAATGACTGGGAGAAACCCACTGCAAATGATTGAATTTTAAAAGTTATTGAGTGTAGCAGGAGAGATAACAAACCTAATGAAAACTGTCTAGGAGAATGCATCTCCATGTTCACTTTTCAGTTCCATTTCCCTGACAGCAGAACTTCACAGCATACTCGTCGATATATGTGGGTATCCAGTGTAAAAATACACCAAGCATTCACTTATCCCTGTGATTTTGCTCCAGTCCTTGGCTACTGTGTGCATCAAAGAAAAGAGAATGTTTTGGTGTGAGCAGTTGCAGTCACAGCTTACTCAAAAATCAGTGAGGTTTCCCTGGCTCTTAGAATTCCTTTTGCAGTCATATTTGAGCAGGTCAGGACTGCCATATTGCTAACACTGATGACACTAATGTCTTTTTTTTTTTTTTCTTTTTTTTTGAAATGGTTTTCCTCTTCTTTTCAGCTATTTCCAAGCCCTGTCTACTTTGAGGGCATGCCAAGGTAGAAGCAAACGAATTTGCAATTATTGCCACCGGCAACATTAATTTTGCATTCCTGTCTCTTCCAAACCACAGGGGAGCAAAAAGAGATAACAGAAAGATGAGCAACTTGTCCGGATGGAGGTTTGAAACATGCCTGGGCTCAGAGCAGGCACTGTAGAAAGCGAGGGGGAAAAGCCCTGGCTCCAGCATCTCCAGGGAATGCTGGCAGGGGCACGGGAGCAGTCTGGTCCTGGGTCTCAGCAGCCCCTGGCCCTGCAGCTGCCTCCCATTGCCCCCTGCCTGTGAGATTTCCCAAATCATCTCATTCATCTCATTCATCTCTTAGGATCTGCATTAAAATTAGAAGATGAAGCTGTAGTGAGGGGGGCTACACTTTTTCTTCCCTCCTAGCACCTATAAGGCAACCTGCCCTGTCCACACCAAGGGTGCTACATGGTGTTCATTCAAATGTGCTCAGGAGCATGTTTTTGATGCCCAACCCATCCAAAATCTGACAAAGTCATAGAGCTGGGGGACAACAACTTTCATTCACTGCCACTTGTTAGGAGGCTGACTTTGGATCCAGAGCTGGAAGGTGGAAAACCTCCTTCCCTTATCATGCTAATCTATTAAAATCACACACTCACGAAACTCTCTGTGGAGGAACTATCACTGAACTATTAATAAAATCTTCCCCTACTATAAATATGGTCTGTGGGAGTTTTTATCCACTGCAGGGACTGATTATGTAAGTGCACAGGCATGGAGATGTTTTTTTTTTATCCCCAGTTCGAATGACCTCTTGGTACAAATAGTTTTGCTTATGATTGAAATCTTCCCAAATCTAATGGAAATTGTTTTCTTTCAAAGGGGATTATATTTTATTTGCTGCAGTAAGCTGGCAAGTATGGTCAAGATTAAAGTGCATTTGGATGGACAGATGTGTGTTTGCTTTTCTGATTGCAAAGGACAGAAGTTAAGAAAGCATTTTAAAAATGTTTGTGTCACAAAATTCAAATGTCCCATAACTTAGAAATATGCTATAAGTAGTTTTTTTAGCTCAGGTTCTTGGTCTCTGAAGCCCATTCCTGCAATGAAAAAGTGCAAAAAGAGTGTGAAAAGAGTGGCCCTGAGAATCAGGTTGGAGTTATTCCTAATTTTGGTATTCCAAAGATTGTTTTGCTTTCCTGCCATACTCTGGTGTGAGGAGATGCTGGAAGATCATCTTGAATTTTCGCTTTCAGGCAGTTCAGAACAACACCACAGTAAAAGGTTTCTGATGTGTACTCATGCCAAAAGAAATAGATGTCATGCAGGCAAGAGCAGGCAGAAATAGTGAAAAATTGTCTCTCATTCACCTCATAGCTATCGCTTCTGAGCTATTTAGTGGAACATTATGCACTGAGAGTTTTCAGTCCCAGACTCATTTCAGGCCAGAAATTTCCCTGCACAGAAGGTCTGAGTGGGGAAGTGAAACGATGATGCCTGTAACATTCTCCTCTAATCTGCAGGCTTGGACAGACTTCTCAAGTATGAAACAGAAAATGTATTGAGGACTGTATGGATTTTGGGGTGCCTGTGGCAGCTTCACTGTGGCACTCAGGTGTTAATTTCTTTCTGTCCTCTGGGGATGATGTGGAGGGAAATAGTTGAAAAAAGGCAAGGAACAAATATAGAAATTAAAAAAAAAAAAAAGATAATTCAGGCAAAAGACCCACATTATTGCACAGGGCTCCATTCAACCAACAAGAAAAAATAAAACCCTATGTTTGGACCATTTGGGCTCTGTAGGTTTGCCTACAGTACTTTGGGAAGGTGACACTGCAGTATGGTTACATGTATTCCCTATTTCAATTTACTGCAGGTCCCAGTGAAGAAGATTTGGTCTGACTCTAGAGTGAGCTGGATGCCCAAGCAGATATCTGGAGTCCTTTCTCTGTTTTTTTCCTCCTATTTCTGAGTAGCAAGCTTGCTAGATTAGCACTGAGTTGAATATATTTCTTCATGCTGCTATTTCATCTCTGAGCAACATGCTAATACATCCAGCCTGGTTTTTGGATAAAATGAGAGCAGTGCCCACAAGTAATCAGAACAATTCCTTCATGCTATATTTTATTTATGCCACTGGAATAAAATGTAAATATTTCCTCATGATTAGGTATTTTTAACAAGGAATCAGGTTAAGAAAAGGCTCTGGTGATCCCAGGGTCCTTCTCACAGTAGGCTCCAAAAAATGTACCTCATTATAAAATACACCTTCCCAAGGAATCACAAGACATGAGAAATCAAAAGAGAATTCCTAAAAGCAAAAGCTCTCCAGCAGAAAATCAATTTCAGCTACTTTCACCTTGCCCCAGGGAAAGCAGCAGATACACTAAGTGGGGTGTGGGAAAGGTCTCATGCATCTTCCTAGAACTGTGCAAGTCAGACCTCCAGACGGGAGCTTTTCTTTCCAAGACAGCTCTGCTCTAATTAGGGACTTCTGCAAAATTGGTATGTTGCAGTTCCAAACAGTGTCTGGATGATTCCCATATCAAATTTCTTTGCTTTAAAAAAATTATGTCTTTGTCCTTGTTCTAATTGACAGCCTTGGAAATGCAGGTGGACTGAGGGATGAAGGTCAAACTGAGCTTATTGTGCTTAATAGGGTAAGAAACAAAATGAGCAGAAAGTTACACACTAAAAAATGTTCTTTGGTTGTTGATTTTTTTCCTGGCTATCATGCTGCCTTTTCAGGGATCTTTGTGCATTTTTTGGATGTACCTTCAGAATTAAAAGAAAGCAATTTCTTTTAAAGAAAACTTTCCTATGAGGGGCTTTCCTCATATTTATCTACTGATGTGGCAAACAGAATCTGGTTTATGGACTCAACAATCTGTGCTGGGTGTATATGAAGTTTACTTTCTAAACAGGAAAGAACGTCCTTCTTGTTAGCTGACGTTCTGCCTGTTTAAACCTGTGGCTAGTTCTTAAAAATCTCAGCATTTAGACCTTTCTGTGTAATGTGGTTTCATCAAAGCTGGTCAATGTGTTCTTAAAAAAAAATCTCCCCCTTGGAAATGAAGTCTGACTGACATTTCTCACTGAAGATTGTGATTAATATCATTTTTGCATTCTAATGACAAGGCAAAACAATTTTTCTTTTTTTTTTTTTTTGAGGGGTCAGTATAAATCTCTGTGCTTTAAAGTCATTCTCTTCCTTCCACATCTTTACTCTCCTTTGCTTCAAATGCAGACTCTATCTTCTACACTAAGCTATGCTGTTAACACACAGCCTGGGATAGCTGCAGCAGCTCAGCCCCAAAACCAAAGGAGTTCAGAACTTCTCTCTTAGAGATACAGCTTGTGAGATGGCAGCCAGCTTGATAAATACAGTTTTGTTTGTTTAAGTGGGGGGGGGTTAAGGCAAATATGAAACATTTCAATATTTTTAAATTATTTTTTTATTAATAACCTGTGAAAAGTTTCAAATCTTCAAATTTTTGTTCATATGTGCAAGAAGCTGAAAGCAGCTGAATATGTCAGTTTTGCATGAGATGGGTGGTTTTGGCTCTGGTCTGCTCTAAACCCCGATTTTAGGTTATCAAAAGATATAAAATAACTTTGGGCTTCACTTCTCACTTCTGGTGGTCAGTGGGTTTTCTAGGTGGGCTCAGACTCTCTGTAGCTGTTTCTCAGCACAGCCCAGCTGAAACAAATCCGATTTGCAGCACTGCAGTCAGAGCTGCATCCCTGAAATACAGTTGTCTTTATAGTGAATGAACACCCCAAAAAAAGCATTTGCTATCCTTAAAACACTCAGCTTATGATTTACTAGGATTTAAAATGGGATCACCTGTTATGTTATGTTACTTGTCCTTCTGTGTGCTGTCCTGACTAGTCTTGCACAGAACATCCAGTATTGAGATCTGTAAAGATTTCAGGTACATAGATGAGGTGTAAGCAGCCTGTACTATAGTATAGCAAAATAAAAATATATTACCTAATGCCTGTGACCACTCACAAACAGCATCCAGGTATGGTTTAACGTGACCACCAGGGCAATCCACAGACAGTGCTAAAGAGCACAGAGAGTCCTGTCAACCTGCCTTGGGTGTTAGGAGGTGGTGGGATGCCTACATGGTGCTAAATCTGGGAAATAATTTGACCTTGAAGTGGAGCAGAAGCTCTACTGAGCTTTTAAGGGGATTTTCCATATCATCTCACAAATCCACCCCACGTCCTCACCAGCTGTGCTCAATCTCTGATGCTCCAGAGGAAGGCGAAAGCCCCAGGATACTCTGTGCTAATTGTGGGGTGGAAGGAACCTGTCAGGGTCCCCAAGCCAAATCCCTGAAGGAAGAGACCTGATTAAGCTCTGCCTTTATATGCTGAGCTGTAGGGGCTAGGAGCACACGGAGGATGAGGACGGCTTCATCAGGTTCTCCCTTCGCAGGGGAGAGAGCCAGGCACCTCTCCTGTCGCTGGAAGGGAGGGCATTTGCACACAGGAGCAGCGGTCGTCCCACTCTTTATGCAAGCGAAGAGATCCTGGGCTCTTCCCTGACTGACTGACATTTGCTAGATGAGTGTGTAGGTACAAAATACCCATCACAATATACAATAACCTTTAAAGGCACGCCAGCAACCTCCTCTTTTATTAATCGTGCCACGCTGGCTGAGCGGTGTAGGATGCTGTAGCAAACACCTCCCCGGCGGGACGCTACCTGCATGCTAATGCCGGGGGTGTTTGTGCACAGCCCGGCAGCCAGCGCTGGGCTCCGGCAGTTTCCATGGTGCCGCTCTCCCTACACCTTCACTTATCAGCGTTTCCCACCCATCCTCCTCCCCAGAATCCGCTGCTCGCTCACCCCGAAAGGTCAGGCATTGTAATGATGATTGTAGCGGGGGGGAGGCAGGGAGGCCGGAGGGTGAAAAGGTGAGATGTGCGCAGCCGTGTGCGTGGGAAACAGGGGGCTTTCTTTGCCTTGCGCCCGCACAATGAGAAAGGAGAAGGCTTCCCCCCTCGAGGGAGCCGTGCTCATCATCCCCCTCTCACTTCCCATCCCGAACCGAGTCAGATGCCCTGATGGAGTTAAAAAAAAAAACAAAAAAACGTTCAGGCGAAGTGCCTGGAGAGCCTACTTTAAATCACTGGCAATTGGTGCGTGAGTGCGTGGAGGGGAGAAGGGACTGCGGCTGCTAACAGAGGAAACTGATGCAAACATTTCCAGGCATCTTTCTTTTTCCATTTCCCTCTTTCCCCCACCCCCACCTCCCCTCAGCAAGGCCAGCGTTTGTTTGAGGATAGAAAGAGGCAGACATCTTCCTCTGACTTGCATCCCATTGACTGCTGGCCTGCATCTATTAACTGCCTTCCTTTTCTTTCTTTCTGCAGGACAGTTTTCCTGCCCGCTTTGGAGGAGTCCATTTTGTCAACCAGCCCTGGTACATTCATGCTCTGTACACGCTAATCAAACCATTCCTCAAAGACAAGACAAGGAAAAGGGTAATTAGAAGGGGCCAAGTTGGGGGGTGGAAAGCCACAGAGCCGGAGCAGCTGAGTAGCTGTCTGCTTTCTTTTCTTCCTTCTTTTTCCCTCTGCATTTTTCATATGGCCTCAGAGAATTGCTGCTGTTATTAAAACTTAGGGTTTGCAATGGTCTGGATTGAATCAATAACTCACCCAGGGACCAGAAAGCTGTTATCACTAGCAAAGTGTAGATAAATTTTAATGGGACATGCTCAGGGATAGAGAGAATTGGCAATGTGGAAGGATTATCAGGCCTGGTTGACGTCACCTGCAGTGAGGAAAACTTCATCTCAACTCTTCTTGTGGGAGTAAAATTTCCTATTTCATTCCTTCAGCAGAAAGTTTTCGCATGGTGGTAACTCACTTGTTTCCACAAAAAATGCCAGTGTCTGGAGGCTCTTTGCTCACACTACAGAGAGGCAGGTCTTCCCCACTGAAACCCATGCGGACTGTGCTCTTGCAGTCATCTTAGCCATTTGTCTTCTGTAGTCTATCAAGCAAAAAGAGGATCATGCCTCAGGAGGCCCCAGAGCCCACCGTGGGGTGCGTCTGACTAGGCAGGACAAGGGTAGTACCAGCCTGAAGCCAAGAGTCACCCCAAGGAGTGGAAAGTGGTGACACAGGCCTACACACCAGGGGTCTGTCAGTCCTGGTGTACAGGGTCAGGTTGCCCTCTCATGCACTGGGGACCTGCTCTTCACATCTTCCAGTAAGCTCCACAATCTCCCTTTTCTTCTGACTGTTCTTTGTACAAGCCTCTATCCTCTTACAGCAGCAATAATCAGTCATTATTCCTGACTTGCGCTTTCCCTGATCTAGTACTTTAAGAATTGTCATGTGCCAAAAGTAAGCAAGTCAGGATTTTCAGAAGTGTTTTACAGAGCCAGACTAATTCTTTATCTGCATAACCCAAAGCTAATCCCCTTCCTCCAGCCTGTCTTCACCATCCCTGAGAGCTTCAGAAGTTCCCACCTGAAACTGCAGCCTCAACTAATGGTGCTCCATGCCCCATTTGTTTTGTTATTATTGTGCTTCATGAAGTAAGGAATTGATGGTGACTTTGAACTTTCTTTTTATTTGTTAAAGATCTTTCTTCACGGTAACAACCTGAACAGCCTTCACCAGCTAATACACCCCGAATGCCTGCCATCTGAATTTGGGGGCACTCTCCCTCCATATGACATGGGGACGTGGGCTCGAACGTTACTGGGTCCTGACTACAGTGATGAGAATGAGTACACCCACACTTCCTACAACGCCATGCACGTGAAGCATGTGTCCTCCAACCTGGAGCTGGAGGCCTCACCCAAACCCATGAAAAGGTCAGTACTGCCTTTGAAGTTCTCCCTTCCTTGGTTCCTTTGAACAGGTTTGGTGTCAATCTAGCAGGAAGGGTGCATCTGGCTTGGGGGGAGGCTGCAATTTGGCAGCAGTGAGGAGTGCCTCACCCTGGGCCATGCACATGGTGTGGCAGGAGAAGGAGAAGCTTCTCTGTGGAACCGTAATTACTCATCTGATTATTACAAAGGAAAACAAAGGGAAATTAATGAGCCGCTGCAGGGAGCATTATAGAAAGTGTATCAGAGAGGGGTGTCCTTCTGCACGGCGTAGTGCGGCCACCAGCAGCACTTCGGTGCTGGTCCCTACTGCTGCTGCCCTGGTGCTGCTGACCCCAGCTGAGAACGATTAGGGTTCTACCTCCTGGGAAATGCGGATTTTTACGATGAACACCACTGCCCTCTAAAGGGGAAACGAGTTAATCTCCTCCTGCTGACTGCCCCTCTCTTCATCCATCCATCCCGGCTAAAGCAGCAGGGCTGCTCACTTTAAGAATTCTGCCTTTAGATCCAGTGGCTGTGCGGTCTGCTCCGAATGCTTTAAATTCGGAGTAGAGTATCGCGCTCAGTAATCTGCAGTGGTAATGGGGATGCGGTGAGAAGGGCTGGAAATCTGGCACAGGTTTTTCGGGTGGTACAGCAGGTACAACACCATCTGCAGCGAGTGGTGGCCGGGCTGCCTCTGCTGCAGGGGTGAAACATCGGCACTTACCTCACCCTCTGCACCCCACTCCGCAAAACTGCTTTCTATGCAGATCCCAGCGATGCTCTGGCTCCCTGCTGCCACTTGATGAGTGCAGTGCTCACGGAGATGGCGTCACTCTGTGTGACAGCGAGCAGCCATCATTCTGTCACAGCAAAATGAAAGGTGACAACACAGGCAAGCCATAATGTCATGCAATTAATTTCAAAAGACTTTCATCTTCAAGAGGAATAAAAAAGAAACGCACTCTTGATTCAGCGCTCCCTCCCGGGTCAGAGGGATGCCATGCTGCTGCAGCTGTGAAGTGAAGCCTCATTCTGGAAATCCTCACACTTAAAAAGTGATATTAAGTGCTGTAAGCCCCATGACTCGCAGGGCCATGACACTGCAGGGCTACAATCCTTTGCAGGGCTGCAGCCACGGCATGAACCGAGGTGGCCATGCACATGGTCAGCAGTTCTCACTACTGACTGCCATCCAAGACTCTGATCCAGGACAACTTTACAGAGCCTGTCCCAGAGAACTGGTTTTAAAACAACTTTTTGTTGGTTTATCAGTTAATTTGGTTATTTGTTATTTCTTTTTACTGACTGCCATCCATGACTCTGATCCAGTATGACTTTACAGAGCCTGTCCCAGAGAACTGTTTTTAAAACAACTTTTTGTTGGTTTATTGCTTAATTTGGTGGGTTTTTTTGTTTTGTTTGGGTTTTGGGTTTTTTTTGCTTGGTTTGCTTGGGAAGGTTTTGGGGGTTTGTTTGTTGTTGGGTTTCTTTTTTTTATTTTGGTTTGGTTTTAGGTTGGTTAGTTTTGGGGCTTTGGGTTTGTTTTTGTTTTTAAATATTAGTAGTCCAACCCGTCGAATCATTTCTGAAAGATCTAAAAAAACAATCCATAATTACTAATATATATATATATTAAACATGTACAATTTGTGTAGCATTATAGAAAGAAATCTGAATTTTTTAAAGCTCCGATGTGTTAAGAGCTGTTCACAGGTAACTCTTTGCTGAGGATCAGATCCTCAGTGGCAAAGAAGGGAGGCTCTTATTGTGCCTTCAGGGGAGAACCTCAGCTTGAAAATGAGTTCAGTGCCAGAAAACCCTGCCTCGAGGCAAAGCCTTCTTTTATAATCTGTTCACTAATACAAAAGCACATTAATACAAATATGGCGAGTGGATGAATCTAATTTGTCATGTTGCCTCTGGGCAGACTAGATCTAACTTTTAGCCTAATTTTGTTACTCAGTGGTTAAGCGAACCATCTGATCTCATAGCCTGTGGTCATTACTAGCTGCTGGAGGTGAAAAGTTCACTTCTTCGACAGATTTTCTCCTATGAGTATTTGCTCTGATTCTTCTTCCCCTGAAATTACATTTTGGCCTAACATGAGGTAAAAGCCTACACTTAGGAAGCATAATTGTGTGATTTATTAGATTTATTAGGCCAGGTTCATATCTAAGGCCTATTAAAAGGTCCACAGATTCCTGCCAGCATTACCTGTCTTTATATATACCCCCTCTTTGCCTCTTTTGGGTCATACTTCTCTAATACAACAAGAGTTTCAGGTCATGGCTGAGATTCCTGGTTACTTCAGGGAGGTTTACACTAGGCATGGGTATAAACAGCATTAGTGTTCATTTTAAATACAATTCCCTCACAGTTGCCCAAGCTTTACTTCACTCCTTAAAGTGTTTTAGCACTTCCATTGAAAATCTCTCCCCTCCTCCTCCACTCACAGTGTAAGAATCTTTAAATTCTTGAGCAAACATGGCAGTTTTGTAGGCATTTCTATGCTGAATTGTTTGGTTCAACAGAAAAAAAAAAAAAAAAAAAAAAAAAAAAAAAGAAAAAAGAAAAAAATGTGGTGACCCTTTCTTTAGCGCTTATGTTCTCCTAGAAGAGGTGACTGAGCCTACTTGGGTTTCTGTAATTTAAGGATGAAAAGCCTTGCCGAACAATTATGGGTCTTCTCCTCTCTGATTTCCCAGACATCACTGCATGTTTCCCTGCCCAGTAATTAGCTGCAGGCAAGGGCAGTGTCTGTGAGAGATGGGTTTACCTCAGAGGCTGGGGGAAGGAGGCTGTTCTTGCCAAGAGCATGGTCCTGCTGCCTGCGGGTTGCCCCTCCTGCCTCCTGGCTCTGTGACCTCTTGCTATAAAGTCCCCAAGAATGTCTTCACTGGAACTGCCACTCTTAAGTGATGTCTTAAAACTTTCTTAATTTTGGAGCTCAGTGCTGCTATAATAGATTGGAGGCTCGCACTGTGACCACAGACAAACACCCCTGGGAAGTGTAGTACAAATAACAGCAGTTCTGAGTCAGAAAGTTTCTGACCTGGCAAAGCTGGGAAGAAAGGCCTCTCCCAGACACTGCCATCCCACACCAAGAGAGGAGCTCACCCCATGCACAACCTCCTCCAAATATAGTATCTAGCAATTTTTGTAACAGAAATGCTGAGAAATCAAGATGGGAATTACAGATACCGAAGAAAAATGCCAAGAAATTGAATCAGAGAATAACTAATCAAAATATACTTTTGTAGACACTTTATGTTAGAAAATGAATGGGGAGGGGGAGAAAGAGGGCATTTTCAACATGTGGCTGAAACCAAACTGAAGTCACCACCTGAAATTAACACAAATCTCAAAATGCAGACCAGGAGAAAATGTGGCACCAAGCAGCAGTGGGAGGGAGGGAAACTGGAGCAGGTATGTTCCTGTACATTGGTTTCAGGACTGACAGCACTGCCTTGGCTCCTGTCACCAGGGCAGATGAATATAAATTGAAACAAGTTCACCTGAGAGTTGCAAGGGGGGTGAGGAGAACTGAGACCATGGTTTTTTCAGCAGGAAGCTATAGGAGAGTGGTTTGCTCAGCCTCACAGAGCAAAGGTTGAAATGGATGTGATCATTCTCTACAAATACAGAAGGGAATAAAAACTGGGGAGAGAGGACAGATACTTTAGGAAAAGGACAATTTAGGCTTTAAATCAAATGGGTATAAGGTGGCCAAAGTCCATCTTGGTTGCAAATTAGACAATTCAGAGAATGGAGACATTGAAGATAAAAAATATTCTTAGAATAAAAACTGCTACTGTCTCTAGTTATCAACATGATCTTGCAAATCTTGAGATTTGACAAGTTTCTATAATATAGAAAATCTTTAATCAAAACCAGTGCAATTGTCATTTTTCCACCAGCAGCTACATGAAGTCCCACTGGGGCAAAAATCAAAACAGTGGAAATAGCACTCCCATCTGCAGTATTATCTCACACCCTGGGAAAAATACCAGAACTCAAGTACTGTATGAGCAGATGGGAAACAAAGCAAAACAGCTGATGACTCCATGTAATGACTCTTAATGGCTAGGGGAAAAAAAAAAAGCAAAAAAAAAAAAAAAAAGCAGCAACAATAACGAAATCCATGCAGAATTTCTCCGTTTATTAAGATTCAGCTCAGTGAAGTTTGAAATGGGCAAGATAATAAACATGCAAACCAGCATTAGCACAGCAATAGCAAAGTCACTTCAACCCAAGAGTTTGGTCACATCCATTTTATAATCCTGGGAGCAACAATGGCAACACAGACTGCCCTTGTTTTGGGCCATCTCTTCTGAAAGGTTTGCATCTTTGCAGGGAGCCTATGAGCTATGGGATTGAAGAACAATGTAAATGGTGTGACCATTTGGAACACAGGGAAGAAAATCACCTCTCTTTCATCCAAACCTTCCCAGAGCCCTGCTGGTCAGAAAGAGGCTTTGGGTTGCTTTAGCCTACAGGGAGCTACCACAGAAGCAAAGCATTTTCCTCAGGCACTGGTGCTGGCTGTTACTGATGAACTGTTGCTTTTGGAAACAGCTGCAGGTTTTAGCTGGGTTTGCAGTGTCATGAATAGTTATGGTGGATGTTTAAGCCTGGCAAGTACAGAGTCAGGGACTGCTCTCACCACATCACTGTGCCAATAGGGCACAGTCTTTTGGCCAGCCACAGTGGGAAAAGCATGCCTGTAGCTATCTGGGTACCTAACTGCAGTGTGTGAGCATCCCTAGTTGGAGAAAATGATTCAGTGACTGGGGAAGATGCGAAGGAACTCAGTTCTCTGCAGAGTTTCCCTTTTCCCCAGTGTCACGCTACTGTAACTCTTGGGTCTAGCAGCAGCACGTATCCTGCAGTAGCATGTTCCTTCCCTGTGACTTGCTTTTCTTTGCAAGATCTTCCTTTTTGCAGCTGCATCTGGGTCACTCCTTGATATCTGAACTTGATCTTCAGTCCAAGTGTGACAAAGACTGTTCTCTGCCTTTGCTTATTCCCCATGCAGTCACCCAGCACAGCCTGAAAGCTGACTGATCCTTCTCTGCCCTCCCAGGCATCAAAAGAGCATTTGCTTTTAACCTGCTGCCAGTGCAAATATCTCTGAAAACCTAGTGCAATTTAAAATTGCCCTGCAGAGTAAGGAAATTTTACCTCACAATTAGATTTATATTCTGGCTAAATAACCTATGCTGCTTAATCAAATTTCTTTAATCAAAGTTTAATTCAGTTTAATCAAATTTGGGGTTAAAAATTATTCTTAGGGTAACATGGATTGCAGGAACATGACCATCACCAAGTCAAGCTCATTGGAGACTCAGGAAATTCAGAGTTAGGGTAAAACCTTTAGAGTAAAACTTTTAAAGTAGAGCCAAGCTTAGTTGTGAAAATGTACAATTCATGCATCAAGACACCACTAACTTTTCCTGCTGTGAAATAGAAACTTGAGCACCTAAGGATGGGATGACTTGCCTGGTCGTTCAACAAAAGCCACGTTGAAAATGCAGTGAAAAAAAACCTGTTGGAATGTGTTGCCCCACACTGTTGAGTCAGAGCATGTGGGGTTTTATGTCCTAGATTAGAGTGAAAGGATTTTAAAGTACAGATTAGGGGTTGCCATTATTGCCTCCTGATGTGTGTGTTTTCAAAAGGACTGATGTTCAAATGAACTTATTGCTGAAACTAATTGTCGGTTCTCAGAAATGGGATCCTGCCCTCAGAAAGAAGGGTATCACAACTGCTGTACACTAATGCCAACTGGAACAGTTTTAGATCCAAAAGGGGTGACATATGTCAGGTTTTTATTTATTCAGACTGGTTCCTCCATATGCCCAGCTGGGCTGTGTGCAAGGCAGACCTTTCTAGTTGTTATCTTTGGTGTGACCTTAATGTTCCTTCACCATATGTTTCTGCTTTTATGGGTCATGTTTTATGCCGGTTCACAGTCAGCACCAATTTACTGCAGAAGTAGTGAAATACCAGCAAATAAAAATCAGTATGAAAATGTGTGAAAAATTCTTCCTGCCCATGGATGGCACCTGGGTCACTCTGCTTGTAGCTGGGGGTGCATTTCCATGTATGCTGGGAGAAAAGGGAAAAAGTCCATATTACCTTTCAATTAAAGTAGCTCTGTAATATATGGGAGCTATGGTGCAGGGCTCACACTCATTTTCTTGCAATGAATTACTTCAAACAATGGAGAATTTCTGTATGCTTCTGTAGAAAAGCTTCCCCCTATGCACATTATGAATGAGACATATCTTGATAGTAACAATCCAGATGTCCCAGGAACATGCATCTCACATAATGTATGCATTATCTAGCAATGTAGATTATTAGCTGTTGAACAGTTTTATAGCTTTTGGCTGGAATTCTGCTCATACATCAGAGAGAAATGGAAAGGAGCTGGTGGATCTGGCAAGTTAGCAGGTCCTGGGAAGGCTGGAGGGAAGACAGTGCAGAATAACTTCAGGAGCCAAGAGTGAGGGAAGCCAAGGAGGAGAGAGAATCAGGAAGATATGGCTGAGCCAAGGACAGGAAGGACATGGGTGGCTTAGTGCTGGGGGTCCCCTGGGACAAGGCAGGAAATTGGTTGCTCTCTGAGGGCACTGACAGTGTGGTTTTCATCTGTTTACAGCACTCATTTTACGGTGACCAGTGCACGGGTGTACAAACACAGCCTGGGGGTGGGAATGGCAGAACCAGTGCTGTTCAGGCTGCATGAAATATTGCATTGTAAATTATGTCTTCAGCTAGCTATAAATTTGCCAAAAGTTTAGTAGTTTAGATGAGAGACACGACACTTAATAAAACAAATGGTTTTACACTGCTTATGTCTTTTGCTGCCCTGTGAAAAATCCACCTACATCTGGCTGAGTTACAAGCCTTTGAAAAGGCAATTCACACATGCTCTGTAGAAACATATTTAATTTTAGCATTTTATGACCCTAAGGATTGCCTCATGCTTTAGCTTAGCTTCACAGTATAAATAAACTTGTTCAGATTGGGCTGGCAATGTGCATCTCCTGTCTGCACCACGGGGTACAGAGGGCTTTTGTAATTACAACTTTTACTTGTGACCACAACAACCTTCCCTGCATCAGGCCAGGCAGTAGAAAGACACAGAGCTGGATTCATCAGATGGATACCCAATGCTCTCAGGACTGCCTCCTCCCTGGTGTTGCCAGGAGAATGAGAGAGATGAGGATTCAGCAGTGAACCCAGCTGGGATACTTGGAACTGGGATGACCGGGAAGGAAGCCCCAAAATAGACTTAAAGATGAGGCAGGCATAAAGGACTGGAAGCATCTGGGCTAAGAAGCACACTTGGTGGGCAAGAAAATGGGAAGCTCCACTTAGAGGGGAGCTAAAAGAGATCAGAAATGATCCTTTGGTTAAACAAGGTGGGAACAGCCCTGGAGTAGCAGATCCTGCTCTCCCTCTTTCCCCAAGCCTCTGTGTTGTCCTGGCAAGTCACTTAAACCAAATTTCACACAGATGGTGAGATTGCACACTGCTTATTTTCAGCCTGCCAAGCTCTAGAGTCTGGGGTTTAATTTCCAGAAATACTCAGCATTCACCTGCAACAGAAATCAAGGGGACATGTGCTTTGAACACACAAACTGCCACATAATGCTGATTGCTCTGCAAAATCAGACCCTCAGGATTGGAAAATGGGCACCTCACATTAGAGGGATATTTGGACCTTAAACTCACAGTGCTTCAGCTTTCCACATTTAAAATGGAAATAAAAACACTCCTCAGAGTCATGCTATGGCAGTAAATGAATTAGCACTTAAGAGGCACACAAGTACTGTGCTGATGAACTGCACAGAAGAACTCAGGAGGGAATTAACAAAAGCTATCTTCAGAGCAGGCTTGGAATAATATGCAGCAAATGTGTCACAGAACCACATGCTGAACTGCTAGAAGAAAGCAAAATAAATAGCCACTTATTAACTTGGCATTATCTACCTGGAGCACTGAGGGAAGAAATTGCCCTCCTCGACAGAACAGTACATGCTTCTGGGGATGGGGGTCACAATGTCCCCATGCACCCAGCTGAGAGACTGCTGCTCCCACAGCCTACATTTTGGTTTTTCCCACTGCTGTGGTGTTTGACTTTCTAGCCTAAATAGTACATCTGTAGGGTTGCTTTCATCTTGCAGTGCTGTTCTTTCTAAGGACAGAAAACCTCTGAAGTAGGATGGGGGAGTAGGAAGACTGACACCTTTTGCTCTCTGGGCTCCATGTTCCCTGTTTTTGCCATGCAGAGTTGATGAGACTGGTTTGATGGCAAACTTGGCTGGGATACTGGGAACTGGCATCACTGGAATGGGATCAAAAGAGGCAGACTGGAGGACAAGACAAATGGAAAGGACTGGAATGTCTGAGCAAAGGCACTGGAAGCTGTTGAGCTAGGGGGACTGCATAGCAGGCACGGAACTGGGGAAAAGTAGAAAAAAAGGGACTGGTGATCATAGGAGTGTGTGTGCAATATTCACAAAGTGGTAGAAACAAACTTTCTTCATTACTCGTCCTATCTTTTGTTTGGTTATCATATCCTGCACACTTTTTTAGCAGGTCTTGCTGAATCTGCTGTGAAGTGGTACTGACTGCTGCTGCAGTGTTGTCTTTATCTGGCCTCTTGGCCCAGCTTCCCATCTGGTGGGTGAGATATTGTGCCCCAGGGGGTTAAGGGTCTTCTTGGAATTCCTGCCTGAAGCAGGTGCTACTTTTTCTTCTTATGGAAAAAAAAATGTGTAGAGGGGTCAGTGTATAGCAGAGAAAGGAGGTGGAGAGGACAAGCTCCCTTCCACACTTTTCCCCTGCCTCGGACTTTAGATGTGACTGAGGCAAGATCTTGACATAGGAAGTCAGAAGCTTTTAGAAAGAGGAGATATCAAGAACATCCTCACTGATAAACAGCTGATAGTTGGGCTATGGTTATTGCCAAAAGCAGTGCAGTGTCATCCCTGCAGCTCTTTGGGGCACACCCTGCACTGAGATGAACCCAGGGTTTCCAGTGGGAAGAAGTAGCTTGGGCTGGCTGTCAAGAGAGGAGAGGCATGGAGATTGCTGGTGGGCACAGGGAGGATGAGGGGTCTGATGCTGGGGTTCACCCTGCAGCAGTCACCTCTTTATCACTGTAGAAGCCCTCACAGAGACCTCTCCACATGTGCAGTTAAGCATAGGTGTGGTCTGTGGTTGCCTCTGGCTTTGATGAGCCAAGGCACTACTCAGAGCCCTCTCCCTAGGATGTCCTAAACATCAAGGAGATGCATGGTCACTGCTGCCACAAAACCACCTCCTGTTTGCGAAGTGCAACAGTTTGTCACCAGTGTCCCATGAGATAAAGCACTGGGCCGGCAGCAAGCTTAAACCAGAGTTTTCATCATGCTGCTTTACCCCCTAAGTCACCCCATGGCTGGATCACTTAAACCAGCTCAGCTGTGCCCCTGGGCACAGATGCTGATGCATCTCCTCGCAGTGCTGCGGCTGCTGTATCAAAGCAGCCCCTCCGGGCAGGTCTCTGCGGCACAACTTCTGCACTGTGAGCCAGCACACTTGCAGAAGCTGCAGAGCTGAGTTAGCGAGAGGCTTCGGCAGGGCTGCTGAGCCTGGGCAGAGAGCCACGCTTCAGGGCTCCTGCGCTGGAGATGCGCACCGCTGAGCAGAGCTCGCCTGGACATCTGCCTGCACCACCTGCGGGAGCGTGCGTGTCTTTCAAGATGCCTTGCCCATGCATTTCATTTCCAAGTGCTTTAAATATGAAAAGAGCACCTTTTACCACAATTACTTCGCACCTGCACGTCTCCATTGTTTCTGGAGGGAGAAAAAAAAAAAAAAAAAAAAAAGTCCTTGTTTTTCCCTCTCGATGCAGACACTTCTGATGTGTGTTGCGGAGCGCCCGCCGGGGTGCTGTACCCTCTTCTGCAGTTTGATGGGGAGATGAGAGGATAGAGAAGGAAATGCTCCTCGGATCTTGTCAATACAAAAATTCACAGGTGTGATTTTGGAAAAGAAAGGAAAAAAAAAAAAAAAGGAAAAAAGAAAAAGAAGAAGAAAAAGCTTATTATGTTCTGTAAAGGGAATGAATAATTGGGAGGTGAACAGCCCTGAGATGATGTCGAAATGGGAAGGGAATTAGAGGGAAATGAGCAGATGGGAGGTGAGAGTTAGATGAATAGAATCACACAATGTGATTGGATTGATTCGCTGCAGTTTGTCACTCTGAGAGCTTGAAGCCTCCTGAACTTGGGGAAAAAAAAAACATGCCACCCTCCTCCTTGCTCCACAAAACCCTCAAAAGGAAACCTGGCACAAAAGTCATAGGTCCTCACTCGTGTAGGCTGCAGCACGTCAGCATTGTTGTGATGAAAAGCATAAAATGAGGGATCAGAGCACTGGAAGATGTCTTTTCAGACAAGCATGCTGTGATACGCTGGTAGTCACTGTTAGCTCAATGCAGGACTCTGGTATTTTATTTTTTTATGGGAAATGAAAGTGATACCCAGCAGATGTCAGTTCCTGTGAGCTGATTCACTCCAGCTGTACTCTGACAAGAGCCTTGTGATACCAGTGCAGCTAGAAGACCCTCATCCAGTCTTCTCACATGGTTTTTGACTGAATTTGAGATAGTTGCATTAGAATGACCACACACACTTAAAACCATCTGCTCTCTCAGATACTGATTTACATACCTGTGCAGTGCTGTCATTTGAAATATATGGCTGACCTGCTGGAGAAACAGCTGGATAATATTGATTTTCCAGACTTCTAAATATTCTTGCTGAACAGTGTAACAACTGTGGGGGGTTTGATTGACACTTTAAATGGTGCACAGTCAATGGTACTTCCACTTCAGAAGTGAGACTGAGAATTGATTTTGCTTTCCATTTTCATTTTGCTCTCCTAAGCAAGGTTACCTAGCCTGGGAAACCAGCCTAGTAAAGTCTATGGGCATTACCTTGTCTGTTAATTACTTTAGACTTTGCTCCTAACTCATGGAAAAAATGTTGTACTTGGAGGTACATCCAACTTGGATTGACAGGAAGCTGAACATGAGCCAGCAGTGTGCCCAGGTGGCCAAGAAGGCCAATGGCATCCTGGCCTGTATCAGGAACAGCGTCGCCAGCAGGTCCAAGGAAGTGATTCTGCCCCTGTACTCAGTGCTGGTGAGGCCACACCTTGAGTACTGTGTCCAGTTCTGGGCCCCTCAGTTCAGGAAGGAGATTGAGGTGCTGGAGCAGGTCCAAAGGAGGGCAACCAGGCTGGTGAAGGGATCCAGCACAAGTCCTGTGAGGAAGGACTGAGGGAGCTGGGGGTGTTCGGTCTGGAGAAGAGGAGGCTCAGAGGAGACCTCATCATTCTCTACAACTCCCTGAAAGGAGGGGGTACCCAGGGGGGGGTTGGTCTCTTCTCCCAGGCAGCTGTCAGTAGGACAAGAAGGCAGGGACTTAAGCTCTGCCAGGGGAGGTTTAGGTTAGGTATTAGGAAGAAATTCTTTACAGAGAGGGTGATCAGGCATTAGAATGAGCTAGGGAGGTGGTGGATTCTCTGTCCCTGGAGGTTTTTAAGAAGAGACTGATATGGCACTCGGTGCCATGGTAACCATGGTGGTAGTGGATCGTTGGTTAGACTTGATGATCCCAGAGGGTTGAGGGTAGTAAATGGTGACCTTATCTGTGGGATACAAACAACTATCTACTTGTGTTAAAATTTAACTCCACCAGATTCTCCATGACCAAGCATCTTCCAAACTGATCATTGAGAATTTTTAGCTGAGAAAGGAGGAAAGCCAGAGGCTTTGAATTCCAATATGCTCATTTATAATTCAAAAGTTACAGCACACATAGGACCTGTCCCACATTCCAGGTGAGTATTCATGGCAATATAGCTTGAGGCAGCCATGGCTATGATGTGTAGGAAACATTACCTCATAAATCATGGAACCTGTTCCAAGTGGTGTTAATACATTAGAACTCATCTGAACAGGGACCAGAATGTAGGTAATCCATGAATCATATGCTATGATTATATGTTTAGAACAGGTCCATTGGATTCCACCCTGAGAATGTCTGTTTCTCTGTTATTAATAGCACAAAATCACCACAGATATCTGATGGTGAGATGAATCCAATACAAGTGACTAACTGTATTGATATAAGGAGGCCTATGCAAGTACTATTTCCTGCTTAGATGATTAGTTCATATCTGGCCCAGGTCAAAATGACTTTGACATGGCTTGAAAATACTAGTTGCATCCATCCTGCAAAAACAACAGATGAAGTTCTGCTGCCTAAGCATAGGCATCTTGTATGGTTTTTGGCACTGTGATGTCCTCTTGGCCTTCATCTGTTACACCAGAGGGCCACAGGTCCTCTGTAAGTCTTCTATAAATCCTGAGTCACAGTAGTCAGCTATGGAATTTTGTCTTGGATACACTAGGATGCCTTAAATGGCAGTATGTATCTATATTTAACAGCTGAATGTCATCCACACTATCAAAGTTGACACTCCAAGGGCCTAGAAAGAAAACCATTATCCTGTCAGAATGGAGAAAACAGAATTGGGATGAGCAGCTGTTATTTCTGTGGGAATCACAGAAAGGTCGAGGAAGTGACCTCTGGAGATCTTCTACCCAACCCCTTGCTCAGAGTAGGGTAGCTAGAGCAGGTTGCCCAGGACTGCATCCATAGGGATTTTGGATATCCCTAAAGATGGAGAGTAGATAATCTCTCTGGTCAACTTATTCCAGTGTTTTTCTCCCACAATAAAAACAATTGCTCTTATGTTAAAATAGAAGTTCCTGTATTTCAATTTGTGCCCTTTCTTCTTCCCCTGTCACTGGGTATCACCAGGAAGAGTCTGGCTTCACATTCCCTGACTTCCCCTGTTCCACATCATCAAGTGTTCATACACATTGATATGGAAAGGCAGCAAAATAAAAACATTTTTGTCTGGTGCCATGAAGTTGTGCTTACTACTGTCAGAATGGCATCCACAGAATTCACGCAACAAAAATTAAAAACCCAGCTTACCAAACATGGAGAGTTCTGTACTGCTCATTTACCATTTTACATCAAAATGGCTTAAACTGTTGTGCAAGGGGGTATTTTTGAAGCTTTAATAGAAAGATGGTTATAACTTAGAAGGACTACTCAGGGAAAAGGTACTGTGGTGCCTGACTGTAATTTATTTTTCAAGCAAAGAGTAAGGTGGAGTCTTGATACACAGACACCTTTCAAGAACCAGGCTCAGACCCTATTTAAAGATTTAAAATGTGATTGTAAAGTTCCCTGAAAAAGATGTTAACACAGCTAAAACAGGTAGTAATACTTTTAAAACAGAAACTAGTCTTAGTCCTGGATTCAATACTAGAGTCATGATACAAAGCCCCCTAAAAACCATGCAAACTTGCACATACACAGAATATTACTGCTTTCCTGAATATATGTGTTTAATACACAAAAGCAAGATGAAACCAACATACAGGGTGCTATTTTCAAATAACATCTGTATTTATTAATTTCTATAGCTGCAAAATATACGCACTGGTCAGTTGAAAATGCTTTCTAAAATGGTGGCCTACTGTAAATCATCCTTTCTCTGTCATTAAGTAAAGTATAGCTATGGAATACATATTCTAGGATGTTCTAGGCTAGTAAAACATAGGTTTTACATAAAATTATGACATTAGATTGTGAGCTGCGTTGATATAGATTGCCAAAATACATCATCTACATTTTTTTTTATTTACCATAAATGAAGAATATGAAATAAGTATTTTAGAATCATGTCGAGACTTGAGTAATTAGATTTTTTTCTACACAAAATTTAAGTCAAAACTCAGAATATTTTTCAGCAAATTAAAAACTGATGGGTATGGAAAATAGAAATCCAAATGTGACAGCAAATCTTTCAGTGTGTGGCTTAGAAAATAGCCCTGATTGTTCAAATCATAACTCTGCCCTTCAGAGAGTCATCTGAACTGCTTATTTTAGGATAGGGGGCTAAGCAGATTTCAGCAGAAAAGGGAAAAAAGAAACGGATTACTGTTGCTGCAGGGCTTAGCAGATACTCAAGTCTCAGTAGGATCCCTCTCCACGGTATCTAGAAGGGCTGAGTATTGGCATTTGGATCACTTGGTATCCTGTATTTGGAGGTGAGCTGGGCTGCAGTGTGTTTACTCAACGCTCCAGTTACTTTGGCTCAGTGTGAAGAGCAGCAGCATGGAACCTGGGTACAGAATGTGGGGTTACCCTGCTCCCAACCTGGCGTGCATCTGAGTACCAGTATGAGGGAGAAACTGCTACCTTGCTTTTACAGATGCAAGATTTTTTTTTTTTTCCTGTAGTGAGATGAGAGCAGAGATAATCAGCAGCAATGAGAAAAGGCACAGAAGTCAAGACTGTGAGATTTGTTCACAGTTGCCTTAGAGCAGAAACTTCCTGCTGTGTGCTGGGAAATGCTGCAACGATATGCAACTTTTTCTGTTCAGTTTAGGGCACTGGGCTAGACAGAAAACAAAACATTGGTGAAAAATGTTAGTCAGGTATTATTTAATAATAATTTATGCTGGTAGTCCAGAAAAGAAAATAAAAAACAGATGATGTTGTGATCTGAAACCATTTTGTATCAGTTTCAAAGACGCAGGATTAGGTTTTGCTGCCACATACTAGAAATATGTAAATTGCCATTTTGCAATGGCAATTGCAAATTCCTGTATCATTAACAATTCCTGTATCAGCTGCTTTTCTATATTAAAATGCAGTCATAAACATTATGTGTGTCAAAGTAGTGTAAAAAATAGAGTGAAAACGTTTGGACAAACAGATTTTCTTTGAAAATTTTGGCATAAGATCTTCCCATTGAGCATCCCGCTTTTGTTATCTCTCCTCTGGAGACTTTTTTTAAATGAAATTTTTTAATTATGCTTTAAAGGAAGCTCAAGGCAGAAGAACAGGAAAAATAATCACACAAGTTATTCACAGTCATGGTATTCAGTGCTGATCAAGTGCTGCAGTACCAAAGGATGCAATTTATTACTGATTCTAATCGAAAGATAAGTGGCATCTAATCTCATGAAGTAGCTGAGGCTTAAACTGAGATTTACCCTAGTGAACAATGGGAAACCACAAACACATCCTGCACAGGATGAGAGCTACCCTTAATTATAAAAACCATCCATGAGAAAACTGGCTCTTTAAAACAATACTATGCAGTATGAAAATGTCTAAACTGAATGATTCTACCCCTACCTTTGAACAAGTTCCTTTTTTAGAAGTTGCCAGTTCACTGAGTGATTTTGCTCTCAAGCTCACTGCCCACTCCAAACAGGGAGGCAACTCCTAGCTCAAATCAGAGAAAATGAAGGATAAGAAATCTCAGTAACAATACACTCACTGGTTCCTCCTTTCATAGCTCATGCTAGAGCACACAGCTCAGGAAATGGTGTTGAATTTTCACACTAGTTTAAGCCCATTCAGCTTTTTGTCACTGCAAGAAATCATGATGCTCCACTTCTCTAGTGTTTACTCATCTTTTAATGTGGGTTTTATTTTTCCCTATTAGCAGTAAAGGATAAACTATGCTTCTCATTTTAAACATAGAAATGAATATTTCTATGGAATTGTTCTGAATAAAGTTTTTGTTCAAGGACGTAGACAGAGAGATAAATTGCAGGACTGGGCACACCAGAAGTTTCTTTGTTCTGGCTTCTTCATTGATCTTGGGTAACTCATGGAACTTCTGACCCTTAAACTCTTAATACAAGTAAAATGTATTTCATTGACTTATCTTTCTCAAGATTTGTAACAAGCATGAGCTGAGACTTACTCCTGCAAGCAGTTGTACAAATGACTTCACTTTCCAGAAAGCAGCTGCACGAGCAGATTTGCCCTAGAAGAGATTAAACACCAACAGATTTCATGGTATCTCAAGATCAGGCCTTTAAGTTGCTGAATGCATTCAGGGTTGTGGATAGCAGCTAAGGATAAAGTATTTTGAAAGCATGGGAGGTCTGCAATTTGTCACATCCCTGTTTATAATCCAAGCGATGCTTCTCCACTTCCTTCTGCATTCCACCACCAAAGGCATTAGAAACCATAAAGGTGAAAACCAGACAAAAGCAAGGAAGTTATGAAATGAAGCAATGGGTACTCCAGGAGGGAGGAGAGTGCTTCTGCAGCAGCTTTTGCTAGCATCTGTGTCTTCTCACTTCCAGGTCCCAGTCCGTGGTGGAAGCCGGCACGCTGAAACATGAAGATCAGGGGGAAAACGAGAACACCCAACCACTGCTGGCTCTGGACTGAGCTCCCATCCACCCAACAACACCCAGACACATTAAGAGGCTTCCCCCCTACCAGAAACTTGCAGAGCACACAACATGCACACACACAAACACACACACACACGTGTTTTGCTTGAGAACAACCCCTTGGTGTTTCTTGAGCAAGTGATAATTGCCACCAGCCATCTGTCCACGTGGCCAACTGAGACATTTCTATTGGCACAGGAGTCTGCCCACAGATAAATGACTTCTTTTTCTTTTTGGCTCATGACATTAAAATATTGGAGATGATGGGACTGCATTCTCTGTTTTCAGAAATTATTTGTATCAGTAGAAGTTTTCCTGAAGCCTCCAGCAGGAGTGCTTTGGTTTATAGAAGTGGAAGCTAAACGTGTTTTAAAGAAAATCATCTCAAATTTAAACTTTGCTCTGTAATCAAGTTTGGTCTGCCCCAGAGGGCAGAAACAGCAGTATCTACAGAATGCTCAAGTTTTACAGAAGGTTTTTTGCATTAAAGAAAAATAGAAGGCATAATGCCATTCAACATAACACTATTTTTTTTTTCTGCCTCATCCATCCTGCTTATAGGAGGCTCACTTATTTCATTATCTATCAAAAAATATTCTTAAATTTTGAAGCCCTTATGAAACTGTGAGCTAAGTGGAATGTCCTGTGTGGGTAGCAGACACACACAATCAACCACAATTATTTAATTTTAACCATGTTTTTTTTTTCACAGGCAACTCAGAAGCCTATTAGGTGTGTGTGCATGTATGTGCGTGGGGGGTGTGTGCGAGGGAGACCCATTGGACACATTCACTAGTGATTAATGGTTCAATCCAGATTGTTTCATTTAGGTCACAACAGCAAATGAGAGCTCTGCAGAGCCATTTTACCCCCTTCCCTCCTGAAGTCAGTGAAAGGTGTAGCCAGAAGGATATGCTGATTGCAGATGTGGGCCGTGGTTAAAATGAAAAAAGGGAAATTTAGGATTAATTAGTCAGTACAAGCTTCTGCTAGAAGGAAATCTGGAAGAATAGAATGGAAATGCCAAAGATCAGTTTGCTTTTTCTCTATTTGCTCTAGCTGCAAAGACAGTCCCATCCCTTCATTGAAACGGAAACCAGAATAAAGAAATAAAAGAAAAATTGTTATCAAATTGCATGTGCAGTGACTTTATTTCCTAAAATGATTACAACCGCTGTACACAACTTCAGTCTTCCATTAGACTGCCATACATCAATGCTTTGCTAGAACAAGAGGCTGGCAAAATCATATCAAAGGTAGCAGTGTAAACCATATAAATAAACAAGCTGATAGTTGGCAGAAGAGTTTTTGGTGCCTCTGGAACATCCACCAAATTCATAAGCAACACACTGAAGCAATCATGTAGTTCAACGGGACATGGTCAGCCCTCACAGATGGATTAACAAAATACTGCCTTTATCTAACACAACAGTTTATGCCTGCACAGGGCAGAAAAGACATCCTTCCAGATCCTATCAACACACCAGGGATTTACCCACTAGCATTTGTACAGAACAACCTCATCCAGACTCACTTTTTTCTGCAGCAGCATGTCATTGATACAAAGCCTGGGCTCTGTGATAGAGAGCAAGTCTTTAAGGCTTGGTCCTAGCAAGGCAACATTAAAGTCAGAAAAAGAAGCAGAAGCTTGCAAAGATGACTGAGCCCATTTATCTTCGGGATTCCTTCCATTTGCCCTCCCCTGTCATTACCACTCATTACAGAAAAACTAGGATGTCATCTCCTGGTAACAGGACACATCTCCCTTCCCTGGGTTCGTGGAGACTTACAGGCATTTGGATTTGTCACAGAGAACTTGCTTAAAGCAGAAAGTAAAAAACAGACACAAAAAAAAGACAGACATTGGCTATTATACTGCAGCATTAATGAAGAAATAACTTGGTTTACAATTTTTCTCTGTTAATACACTCACCTCCACTGCTGTTGAATTTTTGTGATGATCTGTTACAATCACTGTTCATTCAAGTGGGACTTGTTCTGCCCAGGAAGTGCAAAAAACCACTGAAATTCTAGTCATTGAGGGTTACACCTCACAGAAGATTAGAATTATTGACTTTCTTCAGCTGTGACATTAATAAATACATATGATGCCTTGCATATAACTGTATGATGCCTGCATTTAACTGCAGGACTCTGTGCTTGCAAGCAAGGTAACTACAGGCAGGAAGGAATG
This sequence comes from Heliangelus exortis, assembly GCF_036169615.1. Lineage (NCBI taxonomy): Eukaryota > Metazoa > Chordata > Aves > Apodiformes > Trochilidae > Heliangelus > Heliangelus exortis. The sequence goes on from NC_092423.1 coordinate 114,738,237, forward strand.
GACAATCTAACATTCTGACAAGTATGTACAGCTGTAAAAAACAGGAAATCACCTTTCTCTTTTGTTTCTATCTGAAAATACATCTAAAAGAAAAAAAAAAGTTGCAGTGGTTCTCCAGTTCAAAAGAAACCAAACATCTCCTTTTATGTCTTACACAACATTAGGTTGAAAATCTTTTTCTAAACAAAATACTGGTTGGCAAACATGAATAGTGAAAAGAACACATCACCAATTCACTGCATTATTTGTGTAGTTTTACATATATATAGATATTTATAATCTCCCTCCCTTGTATATAGTTAACCCAGTAATGATACCTAACAAAAAGATATGTTCTCAGCTCCTTGACAGGTAGGCACAGCATAGATTCATCTCAGTGTTTCATTTCAGTGTTGGAGGAGATATCCAGAATACACCTTGTCATATTCAAGGCACTTAAGAATTTAAATGGCCAATATGTCACCACACAACGTAGTGTAGTGACTACACACCATAAACAGTGCTGCTCTGGTACACTCACATCTTTGTAGATTACTTTTATCTGTTTGCCAATTTTATCCAACTGCCAATTGCAATCTGAAAAAATAAAGAATCAGCCTTCAAAGGAACAATCTGAATGACAGCATGGATTGTTACAAATACAACTCCAAATTTTTTACTACTTGCTTAATATTTCCTCTGAGCTCTAGAAACTAAAATGCAACATTAATAAAAATATTCCTAAATCACATATTTTGGTCTAAACGGTTCTTGGCTTCTTTACAAACTATGCCTTTATTTTACAGAATTACAAAATAGTTTATAATTTGTACTGTTTGATCACTTTACAGAGATACAAAACACAGCATCTGACTAAACAGTTACCAGGAGATTAAAAGAGCTTTAATTATGGCATCCCACAATAACAAATAACTCATTTCCAGTTTTGCACATGATTCTCCTAAAAGTCTCCAAAGGTATTTTTTTATTTTCTTAAGCATGAAACTTATAAATCTTTTTAGTTTTCATGATGGTTCACTGAGAACTGTTACTTTCTTGTATACTGTGTACAGCCTCAGTGTTGGTTTTGATATGGACAACACATTAAAGCTTAATTATCACAGCTGTCTAAAACTGACTCTGGAACAGAGATGCTTTATAAGCTTAATAGTCAGAAAAGGAAGTTAAAGTGCATCCCTCCAGAAACTGGCTACACTAATTTATGGTGTAATCACCAAGTGTTATATGGCATTACAAGATTTAATTGCCTAGTACAATATGGAATCTGAAAAGCATTCACTTTATGGGAATCAAAGCTCTCATCTCTATTTTGTTTCAGTAAACACGACATTCTCATCAAGATGCTCAGGTACCATGATGTAGTCTCTGCAGTACTAAACCACTGAACACTAAACAAATAAGATGACTGTTCAGTGTCTTTTGGACAACAAAGACAAAGCTGTGGAGACTAAATAGCCTCAATGTCTACTTGCTCAGTGTTTGGTTCTCACAACCCCCAGTTCTGATGCCCCTACTCTTGGCAAGCCCTGAGCATCCCAGCACACCTATCCACACCTTGCTGGTTTTGCAGGCAAGTAGAGAACAGACAGCTATAAACATCACCAGTACAGCCTCAAGTCTCTCTTTCATGTTAGTGTTCTTAGAAGTTAACAGTGAAAGGTCCTATACCTTCCATCTCCCATCAAACAGTTCTGAGGCAAAAGACCCACTGACTGCTTAAATATCTGTCAAGTTTTTTTTTCTTGAAAATAAGGCCTTTTTACCATTCAGTAAATCCTGGATGGCAAATGCAGAGCATAATGTAAACGGTACTGCAATTGGACCACTTCAGCACTATGTCATACATTTCAAGACAAGGAAAATAATAATAATAATAGGTCAGTTAAAGGATCATTCTAGTGCTCTGTAAGATTCTGGCAGCAGAAGTTAATACAATGACTTGAAGCTCTTTGCCTGCACTGCATTCCGGCAGGAAACCAAGTCAGACCTTGTCCTTCTGCCCAAAGCACAAGAAATTCTTCATATATTTTTTCTGCTGAAGGAGTCCCTGGAAGGAGCTGCCTCAGACTCTTGCTGGGTGGAAAATAGGTATCACTACTAAAGCCTTGGTAAAGAAAGGAGAAGCAGCAGCTCACCATACAGTCCTAAGAACTGTCAAGTACTTTAAAATCTGAACCTACAGTTGTCACATTTGCTCAATGACTTCCAAAATCACATTATCAAACTGAAGGTTGCCTGCTAACTAAGAGAACTATTTTGTTTTAGAAGAACAAAGCTTCACTAAGCAGCTGATGATGCAAATTTCTGTTTGGATTACCAAGAAGGAGAGAGAAGGCCACGCTTGGCAAAAATGAAATCTATAGTGTTTTCCTTCTGCTTGTAGCTTGAGATGCACTTACATACAGATTGCTATTTAAAAATAGTGATTAAGATTTGTTCAAAATTATGCTAGAAAAATACAGTTACTCAGGTAGAAAAAAATACAAAACACATAACACATTCACATTATCTATAGTTGGTAATATAGGGACATACATGTTCTATACCTAAAGCAGATAACATTACAACTGCATACTAATTTTCAAAGTTGGTTTCGTGCACATACTTGTAAATATCTTACATGTTTTTCCCAGGTAGTCTAGCAAGCATTTCCCAGATATAGAACTACAGATCTCATGCCTGAACATGGTCAGGCAGGTGATTGTTTTTTTACACAGAATACAGGTATGACAAAAGCATCTGCACATTCCTCAGCTTGAAAATCCAGACCTGTTGCTCTTTGGCTGATAAGTTTTGTGTTTTCAAACTTGCATCCAGAAAATTAAAAAACCCAAAACAACAAACATATCAGTGCTGTACCAGTATAAAACAACAAAAATTTTTTTTCTTTTTTTTTTTTTTAAATCAAGTCCTTTGTGACTGTAGAATGTTGTCCTTATCTCTTAATTCTTACAATACTTGTAGGTCTTGTATGCTGGATAAATTAATCCTCTTGGCATACTCCAAAGGGGTTAAAGCTCCTCTGCTTCTCACATCATAAGTAACCCCTCAAATAGCAGGAAGGGTTCGTCTCTCTTGTGCTGTTAGCTCAGGGTGCCACACATCCACAATGAATATCAGGCGATAAGTTTCAGCATCCTGCCATACTTCATGTTCAAAAGAGTCATCAAAAATAAGAACTTTCCCTTCTTCCCATGTTCTGCAAACACAAAAAAGAACATACTTTAGTGTAATACATGAAGCACCATGGAGCAGGCAAGATATATATGAACTCTTTGACATACAAGGATTTAATCAGTATATATTGCACAGTCAGGATTTCACTACCTAATATGAAGAGATTGGATTTTAACTGAAACTACAGAAAGATCTCTGCAATAGACATTCAAATTACTGATTGTTTCCCCTCATTCTGCATATTTATGCCTATGTACACATTCAGACATTTATAATATTTGTTATTCATACACTTTTAATAAGTTAAGTCCAACACGCAGGGAGGAGGCATCCTACTGCTGCAGTATATCAACTTTTCTCCTTTTCTAATCAGATACATACAACATGAGTAATTGAAACAAAAGGAATAACCAGTAATATGGTCACATGGTTTGAAAACAAACTACAGTAAAATGATCTGCTTTTTTTATGCCCTTTTTATGCTTTTTTTATGCTTAAAATTTCAGGGATAAATCCATTAAAACACATGGTCTAGAGAGTTCGCACCAAAGGAAGGCTGCAATGCCATCACGTGCAGTGGGTTAACTCAAACTGATAAAGCTGAACTGAAAGGATGAGATCACATAAAATACAGCCCCTCTGCTTGCCAACTACTGTTAAGGCAGAGCAGATCACTGTAAGGATGTAAGTACCCTGGGTGAGCATTCACTAAGTCATGGCAAAGCCAAGTTTTAACAGTGGTACTTTTCCAAGATCTGTAGTTTTGGTACTCACACAAAAAGATGCACACAAGCTATTCAGTGTGGCTTGGTTTTTAAAAAAAATTAACAAAATTGTTAGATTTAAAGCAACACCAAGAGGCAATGTAGAGGGGAGTACCAATTGTCAGAACAATCAGTGTTCCTGCCAGCTTCACGAAGGAAAAAAAAAATCACAGTATGATTTAGATTGGCAGAAACCTTGGAAAGGCACCTGGTCCATGCTTCTGCTCAGAGTAAGACTTACTGAAAAGTTAGGTCCAACTCTGAAACTAGATGGAGTATCTCAGGTTCTCAACTAGTAGATTTTTGAGTGTGTACAGTCAGGGTTATTCTACCATCTTCTCATGCAGACTCATAACCTCATTATGCAGATTTCCTTCTTTCTGGATGGAATTTCCATCACTTCTTCCTTGTGTCCATTACTGCTCATTCTATAACTGTACACCTCCAAAAAGAGTCTGGCACAGTCTTCTGCACAGTTGCCCATTAGGAAGTGGAAAAGGTAACTAGGCTCCCCTTTAGCCTTCTCTTTTTCAGACTCCAGCTTTCTGAGCCTCCCCTCATGTGTCACACACTCCACTCTCCTCATCACCTACTTACTTCTCCACTGCAGTCTGTGTATTTACCAAGGTGCTTTTTTTGCCCAAACTGCACCCACTGTCACCCACTGTCAAACTGTCTTGAGTGCAGCAGAGAGGGAATAAGTCTCTCCCCTCAAACTGCTTCCTATGCATTTCCTATCACAGCCCAGCACACAGCCAGCCTTCAGCAAGACAAGAGCACACTGTGGCTCATGTTCAACTCACCATCTAAGCCCCTAAATCAAATTTTTTTCAAAGCTTCTTTCTCTCCAGTCATCACCTGTGAGGTGATCTGTTGTCAATTTTCTTTGCATTTGCTTTGTTAGACTTCAAGAAGTTTCTGCTGGCAACTCCAACCTGCTGAGGTCTGGATTCATAATTTTGAAGAGAGGTTTAACACCCGGTTAAATGCAGACCTGACAATGCCAAAAATCAGTCCCTGATCAGTGACCACTACTGATACAATGTCACAACAAGTCAAAAAAATCAGTGTGCTTACTTGTTTGTTGCTGTCCCTCAGATCTTAGTCTTTACTCGCTGTATTTTAGACACAGCAGCAGTTTTTGTGTTACATGGGATGTCTATTGTCAGGCATTGGCATGAGTAAAGCAAACTTTTTTTGCATTGCAGCAGGACAAAAGTAGGTACCTGATTATACCTCTTCAGGTGAGGATGGATGAATAACAGTCAGACCAGGCAATAATTGACAGTGTTACCTCCTAAAGAGTGGGGGATGGGTAGGTGTGTGGCCGTGGGTGACTGTGTGGGGGTGTGAGGTTTGTTTTTAGTTAAATTAAGCCTGAAAAATCCTTTCCTGAATATCCTAATAATGCAAAATCCTGCCCTAAATAGCCTGAAAGTGAAGCTCAGTTACAGACAATAAAACCTCCAAGCACCCAGATGAAGTAGCTTCAGAGGTTAAAACCCAGGATCTATCATTTGCATCATAATGGGAAGGGCTGTTTTGCACAACAAAGGAAAAGTCATAAAGTTGACAGAACTATTAGCCCCATTTGAATGGATTACAAACCCTACCATTAACATGCAAATAAATATTTTTCTAGAAGTCTTCATGGTGTGAGAAACACTTCACAGTGGGGCCAGAGGGAGAGTTTTGTTCTGATCTGGTGCTGAGCCACTTCAGGGTAGTTTCTCCATCACTTGCAGAACTCTAGTGGCACCTGTAATAAGTGAGGTCTTGGACTGGTTTCTGCAAAAGGCTGTAATTCTGCATCTTCATTTCAAAACATGATTACCTTGTCTGATGGAGATGTTCAATTTTGATAACTGGATGTTATTTACCTACTGTTTTTGTGCATCGTACCCTACACTTTACAGGTCTTGGTCTTCAAAACGGCCAAATCATCTAAAACTACTCTAACTGTATTGAATGCCAATGAGGTGTAGCAGCTCCTACCAACTGCATGAAGAATCTTCTGCAAGTGGATTAACACACCATGCTAGACAGAGCTGAGTTGCCTTGTTCATCAAAGAGTAAGTTACACCCTAACACTGCTGCTCTAAACACCCACACTGGGTGGCACAGATGTAGCTGTGCTCAAAATTGTCACTGTTCCCATTCTCTCATACACACAGCAGTGAGACAGGAGGCCTGAAAAGGCAAGACTCTGGTATGCTGACCTCCATGCCTAAGCCAGCTCTCCTATTTGACACTACTGGTTTACCACTGCTCTGAACCACCAGGAGGAGGAGAAACTGAAAATTCCCAAGGTAGGATTTCCTCTTGGCACCCTTCCCTTCCACAGTAGCTCACCCACCTCCTCTTTCCCAAGGGGATGTAAACACAAAATCCCTTTCATTACCATCAGCAGGCACACTCTCAGTGCCTCCAGGGAAAATCCTGCCTGTGAGAGTGTAAGGCTCTTGCCAAGAGTAGCTGAAGTTAACACATTCCAGCACAGGCTGTAGTCAGCTCTTTCAGGTTTTACATTTCAGACGAGCAAGCCAGAGGAACAGGAGCAGGTTTAGCAGAAGGGACACTGAAGTCTTCGGTCTGCAGACTGTCAGCACCAAGTGTTTCTCCACTCTAGACTTTGGGGGTCCTTAAGTTCATTGTTCACACCACCAGCCCTGATGTTCACACCCCAGCTTCTGATGGGGTTAAGAAAGGTGCCCCCCATAATAAAGGGTGGTGAGCTGTGGGTAACTGCTCTCTTGGCAGCAGATCAAAACCCCAAAACCATAACTTCTTTTGGGCCACTAAAGAGCCACCTAATGGTAATGACATTCACCTGTCACCTCTCTGAATTCACAAAGCTGTCCTCAAGTGAAAAGACTCTACCCATATTCATCCTCTAAGACAGTCAGCTACCAGCTACCATCCATCCAGATGTCTATCTTAAACTTATTTTGAATATCAGATTGGAATACTGGCAGTGAAGGTCCATTACTACTGAGATGTAGGCAGCATAGATTGTAACACTGACTGACAGATTATTAAATAAGCTATATGTTGCTAGGAGTCTGTAATGACAATATTTTTTGTTATTAACTGTTGGAAACTTCTACCCTCAAAAATTCTAAGAATTTCTTATAGCTTTTTTTCAATTTATTTTTTTTTAATATCTTTGCTCAATCATGCAGACAGGAGAGGGATTTCATTTCTCAGTATCAACTATATCTATCTGTACATTACTACCATGAAAAGATTTCAAAATTAATGCTTGATGGATGCAGGCAAGACACAGAATGTCCAAAACCGTATGTATAGACATTAAGCATCATTATAATTTCATATATGTGTCAGAAAATTAAGTCTGTAAGCAAAAAGCAATATAGTTAATACTATGGTTTTTTCTGTCTGCATTTAATAATATCATACAAAAACATATCACAGTTGTGCATATTTCCCAGGGGAGTATATGCCCTGATTTTCTTAAATTTTCGTTTGCAAAGCCAAACCATGATATGCCCTGATTGTAAATGTGGGACTATTGAACTTTGTTTTGTTTTTTGCACTGGGGAAACATAGTCAGAACTGGTCTCCAAGTCTGCATAATTTTTCCCTAAAGGGTGAGAATTCTTATTTAAAATGCACTTTCAAGAAATTTGCTACCTGTGTTACTCATTGGTTATACTTCAGAGATGTGTTCATCTTCAAATTAACTTAAACTGGAATATGTTAAACTGGGTTATAACACTAGTACGAAGGAAGGAAGCTTCAAAGAAGACATCAAAGTCTTCTGTTATGGTGGTGAGAAAGTAGGTATAGCTTAGGCTCAGATTTTGCTGAATAAGTGAAGAATTCTGAATAAAAAAACCAAACCAAACAAACAAAAAAAATCAAAATAACCAGAGGGACTCCATTGGCAAGTATATTAGTCTGGCATTACACAAATAAATACAGAGTGACTTCAAGGACTAAACTCACCTTTATTTCCATGTTATAGCAGAGAAGAACAGGTTTGTCTTCCAAGATTCTTCTGGTATTGTTTGATAAATTATATTTATATATTTGTACCAAGAGTTAGGGTGTAAATTGCTCAATTAAATATATTATACCTCCTGATCAGTAGAACACCCTCTTTTTTTTTTTTTCTTTTTTTTTTTTTTTTTCATTACATGCAGTCCCACCCCCTCTTCAGCCTTGAGGAACCCCAAACTGTACCTGTTATCTTGGGCACACCGAATTTTGCAGCCTTCCTTGGGTATCACCAAACCCAAATGCATCCTCAGCCGACAATTGGTGGGCCCTGTGTGAGGCCAAACATGAGTCCCCGGGTGCATGATTGAATATTTGATCTGCAAGAAGAGAGAGGCAGCCTTCAACACTCCCAGCTTCACACCCATACTGCTAGGAGTTCAGGACTTCATTACATCTCATCTTTGATGATGGGCTAAAAGTCCAATGTCACCTATTTTTTTGAGTGTCAGCAACAACTGACCTTTCTTACATCCTAAAGGCATTAAATGCTACAAAAAAACCATGTCTTGTGGGGTGTGGGTGCATCCAGGTGTGTGTGTAAAGAAATGTATTTTTCATTTTGTTTAAAATAATCTGGATTCATATTTCAACCTGAAAATAATTATCTCCTATGTACAATCAGAAAAATACCTTCTTGCCAATGGAAAGACTTACAGAGACTCAAAATTTAAAAGGATAGACCAGAGGAGACACAAGGCCAGTGTCAGCCAGAGTGGGTGACCCCTCTCAGATGACAACTGAGTTGTGAAGGTCACTGTCAGCCTTGGCTGAGAAATGGGATGGTGGAGCTCAGGGTCATGAGAGAAGGGAGAAAGACAAAAAGCAGAATTACTACCCACAGCTTCAGAAGAGAAGACTTTGGCTCGCTCAGGGATCTGCTGGAAAAAAAACCAACATGAGATTCAGTGCTGAAGGGAACAGGGGTCTAGGACAGCTGATTGATCTTCAAGGATCACCTTGTCCAAGCTCAAGAATGCTTATTCCCATATGCAGGAAGAATGGAGATCCAGACAAAATTGCTACACAAAAGGGAAACACACAAGAGCTGGAAACCTGGTCAGGTCACCCAGGAAGATTGTAGAGACACTTTCTGAGAAGACAGGGATGACTGTAGCAAAGTCAAAGCTTTCCTGATATTGAATATGGAGATGGAAGTGAAAGACAACATGAAATATTTCTACAAATACATCAGCAGTAAAAGGAAGTCCAGGGAAAATGTAACCCTGCTGCTAAATGAGGTAGGAGATCTAATGACAAGGGACATGGAAAAAGCTGAGGCACTACATACCTTCTTATCCTCAACCTTTACTGGTATGACTGACCTTCAGGAAACCCAGGCACTTAAGACCAGTGGAAAAGACTGGAGCAAAGATGAGTTACACTCAGGGGAGAAGGATCAGGTTAGATTTCACTTAAAATGAACAAATCAGTCGATGGGTCCTGATGGGATCCACTCCTGAGTGCTGAGAGAGCTGGATAATGTGAATCCACACTCAATAGTCCTTGAAAGGTCATAGCAACCAGCAGAAGTCCTGGAGGGCTGGTAGAAAACAAATGTTCTTCCTGTCTTCAGGAAGGAGGAGAATCTAAGGGTGAAAGATACATAGGCTATAGGCTAGTCTGCCTTGATCCCTGGGAAAGTGATGGAGAAAATAATCCTGGCAACCATTTCAAAACACATAAAGGAAAAGAAGGTGGCTGGGAACAGTCAACATGGATTTATGAATTTTACTTAACCATCTTCCTGTGCTGAGATGTCTAACTTGGTGCCTTAGGGGAGATTAGTGGATATTGTTTATCTCAGCTTTATTAAGACTTTCAATGCTGTCTGCCATAAACATCCTCACTGACAAACAGATCAAATAGAAACTAGGGAAGTTGACACTGGGGTGGATTGAAAACTGGGAGTTCAGCCAGGCTTAAGGGGCTAGGATAAGAGGCACAAAGTCCAGCTGGAAGACACTCATCAGAGGTGTACCCCTGGGCTCAGTACTGGGTCCAACACTGTTTAATAGCTTAACAAATGAGTCAGATGATGGGACAGAGTGCATCCCCTTCAGCAAAACTGGAGATTATAGAAAAACTGGAGAGGAATGGCTGATACATTATCTTTTTTTGCTGCCATAGAGACCTTGGCAGACTGGAGAAAAGAGCAAATGGGAATGTATGATGCTGAACAATGGGATTTGCAATGTTCTGCATCAGTACTTATACTAATGTACTAATACATGCTGGTGGACAACTGTACGGAAAGCTGCTTCCCAGAAAAAGACCATGGGTTCCTCATAGACAACAATTTGAATACAAGCCAGCAGCGTGCCCTTGCAGCAAAGACAACCAAAAGCCTCCAGGGCTGCATTAGGGAAAGCTTTGGCAGCAGGTTGAGGAAGGGTGATCCTTCGTCTCCATTCAAAGCTGACAAGACATCTTGAGTGCTGGGTCCAGTTCTGAGCAACCTACTGTGAGTGAGACATGGACATACTGGAGCAAGTCTTGTGGAGAGTTATAAAGGTGATTAAGGGATTGGAGCTTCTGACATACAAGGGGAAGCTGAGAGAGTTGGGATGCTTCAGACTGGAGAGGAAAAGGCTCAGGGGGAATCTTATGAGCGTGTATAAATACCTGATGGAAAAAGTGAAGAAGATAGAGGGAGGCTCTTCTCAGCATTATCTGGTGAAATGCAAAGAGGCAATGAACACACAGATAAATAAAGGAAGTTCCACTTAACATAAGGAAAAGCTTTTTTACTGTACATTGGAACATGTTTCCCAGAGATGTTGTAGAGTCTCTGTCCTCAGAGGCATTCAAAACCTTGACTGGACACAGACCTGGGTAACCTGCTCTAGTTCATCATGCTTGGAGCAAGGGGTTGAACTAAGCAATCTCTAGAGGTCCCTTTCTACATCAATCCTTCTGTGACTCTACAGCAATGCAATGAACAGGAAATTCAGATAACACATGACAGTGGTGAGAAGCATTTCTTTCAACTGAGAAATGTGAACATCAGAATGGGGTAATGTAATTTTGGTAAATCTTAGGGTTTAAGGTATTGCTTGCTCGTCAAATCAGCAGAAGGCAGCATGTGTCTAATGCCTTAGCTGTTCCCATCACCAGAGGTCTCAGCTCACCAGCAGTTTCTTGTGACAGAAAATTATATGCTCCAGTGGTCATGGTGAACAAAGATGCTTCGACCCACCACTTCTGCTACACTGCAGTATTGTCCCTTGATTGCCCTTTCAGACCCTAATGGAATCCAGAGATAACAATATCCCATGTTTTTTAATGCAAATATACCAGCACTGAAGAATGATTACTGTCACAAAATCACAGAATTTTTCTGGCTGGAAAAGACCTTTAAGATCAGCAAGTCCAACCATAATCTAATTCTATCAAACATTAACCTAACTTACCAAGACCAGTGTTTAAACCATGTCCCTAAGCACCACATGTACACATCTTTTAAACATCTCCAGAGATGGTGGTTCAACCAGCTCCTTGGGCAGCCTGTTCCAGTGTTTAATTACCATTACAGTGAAGAAGTTTCTTCTAATATCTAATCTATACCTCCCCAGCACAACTCAAGACCATTCCTCTTGTTCTGTTCTCCTGCAAGGCAGGTTCTTCCACAAACAGCATTTGTTGCTTGTTGGCATAGATCAGTCTAGATATATCTGTGAATTATATGTATGCTTTGTACTTACGTACTTATATATAAATTGTCCTGAACTACCAATGTGTTATTGTGGTTGTAATGTAAATCTCTGAACATTAAAAAGCACATAGAATTAAAAGTACCTGTGCTTTTAGTTTACTGCTCTTCTAAAGAAAAATCATAGAATCATATTGTGGTTGGGGTTGGAAAGGACCATGAAGATCATCTAGTTCCAACCCACCTGCCATGGGCATGGATGCCTCCCACTAGACCAGGCTGCTCAAAGCTCCATCCAACCTGGCCTTGACTACTTTTCCAGGGATGAGGCATCCAAAATTTCTCTGGGTGTGCCAGTGTCTCACAACTCTCACAGATAATAAATATCTTCTTAATACCTAATAAAAATCTACCCTCTTCCTGTTTGAAACCATTCCCTCTCATCCTACTGCTACATGCCTTTGTAAAAAAGTCCTTCTCCAGCTTTCTTGCTGTCCCCTCAATAGTTTGATCACTTGCTATTGTTCTATATAGTCTCCCAACAGCACTGACTAGGTAGATTATGTAGAATTGCTTTTATCTTTGTCAATATGCAAGATGCCCAAAGAATCCAAACGGCCCATCTACCACAGAATTCTTAATTTCCTGATTTTGTTTGTTCCCATTGCTTCCAAGTGCTTCAGTAATAACCTGAGGCACAGCTAGCATAAGACCAAGCTCCCCAGGGAAGTGGTCACAGCACCAAGCCTGCCTGAGTTCAAGAAGCATTTGGACAATGCTCTCAGGCACATGGTGTGATCCTGGGGGATCCAGGAACAGGATCAGACTTGATGATCTGGATGGGTCCCTGGCAACTTGGCATATTCTATGACTCTGTGATTCTAAAATTGTCCTAAGCATCCCCTTCTACAGCACAATTTTTCAGATTATTTTACATTTATTATGTTCAAAACATGACTACAGCTACAGCTGTGAATACACAACGTGGCAGCAAAACATGTGGGGTGCCAAAAAATTATCAACAAAGTAGCAGCTCTCAAAGAGAATTTTCTCTCTGGGACAGATCCATTTTGGCTATGGATGCCATTAAAAACTTCTTTCTTGCTGCTAAGCCACACCGAGAGTGATGGACTCTCTCATCCCCCACATTCACTACAACCAACCTTTGCTAAAATCACTGAAACAATAGCCTTGTTCATTCCCACAACAGTAGTGATCGAGTGTGCTTCTGCATATCAAAAGCAAGAGTCTGGTGAAAAAACTGAACATCTACTCTCAAGGCTCTGAATAAGGATTATGCTGGTTTTTAACTTTTGAACCCTTACTTTTGCAGTGTGCAAAGATTATTCTCATCTAGTCATTACAGATAAAATATAAAAACTTGAAAAAAAATTAATAAAAAATTCTGTGCTACTGAATCACATGACATCTGTGTTGGGCCAATAATTCAGCTGCATAGTCATAGATCCATACCATATAAGTCTACTGCATTACTTAATGAGGTTAATTCGTAACACACTTGAAACCAACTTTGTTGGCACCCAAGTCCACTGCTCATGGATGTAAAACTTCCTTCCTCTACCTATAGAAAAGAAGCATGTGACAGCAATATTGTTGTTTGGTTTCCATAAGGTGATTCTCCTTCTGTCTAATGCAGCCAGGCTGGGGCAGATGGGTGAAGTTTATTGCAATGAGAATAAAGCTCACTATTCAGTGACTATTCAGACATTCAGGTCTTGTAAAATTAGGTTTAGACCAGAAAAAAAAATCAGGTTAGAAAGGACCTAATCCAACGTGCTGCTCAAAGCTGTGAGTCAGAGAAGGTTGCTTAGGTCTGAGGTTTAGCAAGTCATTATTTATTGGTTTACCCATGGCAAGTAACTGCTTACTTACCACAAGCTCCCAAGAAACACAAGGTAAAATGGCTCGACTAAAGAGTCCATTGAAAGGCTTCAGCTAACATATTTCATCTTGTATTTGCTGAGGGCTAAAATTGGCACATTTTTACTGTTAAATTCATTGTGTACTTGAGGCACCATTAAATATACCAAGGTCATGCATCCCTCTACACACATTCCTCAAAATCACCTGCTCCCATCATTAGAAATTTGCAAAAATGAAGATATTTGCCAGGTACCTGCCCTCTTCTGCAGCCAGTAGCTTCTGGGAATCTTTCCAATAAAGCACATGTTTTTGGAACACTTTTACAAGCATTCTCATTTTTTCTTCCTAGTGAAAAGAAGGATAAGGCAATGAATGAGCATTTCCTTGTTTTCTGCTTTGCAGAAGAGCAACAAAGCTGTCAAAGAGCGGACACTGAAACACAGATGAATATTATTTTCCCCATTTTACAGACTGTGAAACAGAAGTACCTACCTATTGTAATATTAGAGCAGCCTGCACATCTTTGCTTTTAAGTTATCCATTTTTTTAACATAATTATAAAAGGATAAGCATTAATAAGGCTGTATGGAAAAAAAACAACCAACACTGTACCATGTCAAATCAGGTTATATTTTTATAGAAGTTGCTTTTAATGTTTTGTTTTACTGTACTCTTTCATATGCAGAGGCTTATAAGAATACAAGGTCATTCCAATAGTTGGGTTTCCCACTGCACATCTCACTGACAGGGCAGCAGGTGTATTAAAGTTGTGTTCTTATAACTTTAATTGAAACTTTCTTTACAACTTTAATTGAAATTTTTTTTAAAGACCAATCTCACCTAACTGAGCACACCATATTGAGGATGTGCCTTTTCCTTTGTTCCTATCTTCCCTGAGGCTGATCTGTGCTATGCACTACCATGCAAAATGTTGGCAGCTTCTCCAGAGAGGAGCATTATCCTCACGGGATTCTTAGAACTGCTTGGCAACAACACTGTTTAGAACACAGAACTCTTGTTCACTGTTCCAGGGGTCCCAAACACTATTTTAGTAGTTCCCTTCTTCTACAGATTCATCGATTACAAAAATTATTCTGAAAAAACATGTGTCACTACTCCTTAGAGTAGTGCACTAATCTTAGAAAGTGAAAATGGGAAAAGAGAAGAAATATGAAATGTTTTACCTTGTTGCCATAAGGTAAACTGGCTCCAGTCTCCTTTTTCTCGTAGGTTCTCATCTTCAGGCAGGAAGAGGCTTCTTTTTTTATCCATCACAGCAAGCCCCTCATCCCGAATGATCTTCCAACTTTTTTCTAAGGACTGTTGTGAGAGCCATGTTACTGCACTGAAAACTTACTGTGTGTGGCTTTAGTACCATTTTTATGTTTCCTTGCCATTATTAATTTTTTTTTTTTTAATTTAAAAGCACTAAAAAATGTTGATCAGCATTATCAAGCTTCTTTGTATTCAATTCCCTTCTGACATGTTAAGGCAGGGAAAACAACATTCACAGCATTCCTCAGATCACATTACATTGGGATCATAAAATTTCACTGATTCCCAGCCTCTTTGCAGCCTAGGCTTGACTTTATCAGATCATTTTGTATTGCAGGCCAGGAAGAATATTGATCTTCTTAAAGACATCACATTACCAGGAAGCATTCCTGTAACTAGAAAACCACTCGAACAACCTGGAACTCCAGGCACTGGCAGAACATCACAGGTCAAAGAGTACAAATCTAAACGGACCACTTAAGGGGATAGTTATGATTTAAGCCTTCAAAAATGGAACATAAGAACAATGCTGGTACTGATTCAGCACTACCATACCTACTCAAAAGGAAATAAGAACTTGGGTACCTGATTTTGCACTGGCTGAAGGAGAGAAAGGGAAATATAACATTTACACAGGCCTCAAATGAAAGTGATCAGATCAATAAAATTAGAAAACTTTAAAAGATATTACAAGTGCTTCTCTGTTTCCTCAAACTGCTCCTGCTCCCTCAGATAAAAGAAAAAAAGGTAACAGGGAGCATTCACCCATGCAGACTTCTTCCCTAACATGTTGGATATGAAATGATTTGAATTCTTATAACTGATTTTGAACTAGCTCCTAAATGGTTTTATTTTTTCTGCTCCTGTACTCAGCGCTGGTGAGGCCACACCTCGAGTACTGTGTCCAGTTCTGGGCCCCTCAGTTTAGGAAGGAGATCGAGGTCCTGGAGCAGGTCCAAAGGAGGGCAACCAGGCTGGTGAAGGGACTCCAGCACAGATCCTATGAGGAGAGGCTGAGGAAGCTGGGGCTGTTCAGCCTGGAGAAGAGGAGACTCAGAGGAGACCTCATCACTCTCTACAACTCCCTGAAAGGAGGGGGTACCCAGGGGGGGGTTGGTCTCTTTTCCCAGGCAACCCTCAGCAAGACAAGAGGGCACGGTCTCAAGTTATGCCGGGGGAGGTTTAGGTTGGACATTAGAAAGAATTTCTTTACTGAGAGGGTGATCAGACATTGGAATGGGCTGCCCGGGGAGGTGGTGGATTCTCCGTCCCTGGAGATATTTAAAAAGAGACTGGATGTGGCACTCAGTGCCAGGGTCTGGTAACTGCAGCAGGAGTGGATCAAGGGTTGGACTTGGTGACCTCTGAGGTCCCTTCCAACCCAGCCAATTCTATGATTCTATGATATCTAACCTGCACAGGAATCAATAGCATCTCAATACTCCTGAAAACCTGGACACCATGTATAAAACAAACTGAGAATGCTTTACTATTAGTAACAGGCAGCTCTTGGGTAGAAAGGAAGAGGAGAGTTACAGGAGTTCAAACACAGCTCAACCTTGATCTCCTTGATTTTACAGACTCTTTGGCATACTTTAAATATAATATGTAACACCATTAAAACATAATGGCTAAGTACTGGACTTGGACTTTAGGCTCTAGATCCTGGAGCTGGTATCTACAGAAAAAAAAAAAAAAAGCTTATGCTCCACAATACACAGGGATTCGAGCCCCAGGTTAGAGTAATAAATTCATATTACATTCAGTACAATATCCTGATTTTAAGTGAAGAATCAGATGGCAAACAGCATCGGGAGCATTTGTACTTGTTTTCTAGCAGCTGATTCCCATAAACCTCCATATGGCTTTTTAAACACTGTTCCTAACAATAATGGAAGTTTACAGTTGCTTTACATCTGGTAGTGTAGGTTTTATTAGCAAAGACATTACTATACTTAAATAGGGATTTTTTTAATGTAATTTTATTTTTATGTGTGACTATTATATTAAAAGTCTCTATACTGTCAAACCCTTTCAAATGCACGGTCATAAAAGACACAGGCAGAGAGTAAGAGGTTACTATCTCTTATGTGAGGCATAGCTACCAATGGCATGTCCATTTTGATCCACTGGTCTATAAAACAAAATCATGGTAAAGATTTCAATCTTTTTTCACTTGGCTTATGAAAGTAGGAGAATAATCACAAAGAAGCTAGAATGTCTCTGATGGGGAACGTTGCTGACTTAAAGTAGGGGGTGTTATGTTAAACCTTTTGAAATAGATTCCTTACATCCTTTTGGTCACTCAGAGTGCTTGAACATCAGCAGCTGTATACATAATCTCTACTCTTTTCAACACAAGGCTCCCCTTAAAGAAACCATTCAGAGTTTAAATGTATATTTTTAATTTCATTTCTCCATTAAATATGAATGTTTAGCTATTATTAGCTAAACCATTAAGCCCTAGCTCTCAAGTGTCATGGATATGTGCTGTTGCCAGTACTTTCATTCTTTTTCTGTGTTTCTCTTGATGCACTTTAAATATTCAATTAATAAAATCTAAGTCATCACAGACAACTGACAATACAAGATCTACTTTAATCAATCAGCTATTCACTGTAGTATATTACTGGAGAAGCATCTGCTGGGTCCTTTCCAAAAGTCAATGGACAGAATATGAGGAAAGGAGAAAGTCACCCAGGTCATTACCTACATGTCAGTTTCAGACTGGTGAAAAGACTCTGGGACTCAATATCATTGTAGCTCTTTTATTATTTTATTTTTTTTAAATGAGCACCAGACTCAAATAATGCTACACTGAGATTTTACAAAAAGGTACCAGAGAATAATGCAATGATTCAGGAAGACCATCCATGGAAAGCTAATTGCCCCAAGGTAGTTGTGGCAATTATAAGTTTTCAAATATAAAAGTAAGGTTTCCTTTTAGGTCAGCTCAAACAAGAAATTTTCCTGAATGCGAAAATCCAAAGTCCAGAAAATACTGTGGATCAGAAACATTAACAGAACATTTCCACATAAATCACTTGACATCCTTCTTTCAAGGAAACTACAAAAAAACTTAAGCATATTGGGTAGCAGCTGAAGAGATGCTTCCAGAGTAACACTAACCAGGATTTACCACCACAATAGGCATCCCTTAAAAAAAAAAAAAAAAAAATAAAAGAAACCAAAAGGCTCCTCTTTTTTAAGACATCCCAGGAAGTAAGTAATTGTGAACTCACTATTGTATGTGTTTGTCTTTAATCTAATTCACCAGGAACTTAAACATCAAGCCTAAATTAATTGCCTAGGCTTCTTTTTTTAGTCAGGCAGTAGGAAAGTTAACACCAGAAAGGGGGACATGCCATCCCTAGACAATTATTTAACATAGTAAGAATTAAACATCCTCTGGATATACCTCTTTTTTTGACCTCTAAAACAGACCACAAGCATGGACAATATGCCTCATGTCTGCATGGCTACAGTGAGGTGAGCTGAATGCTCCTTAGAAGGATTTATTAAACTGGGGATACCAAAAAAAAAAAAAAAAAAAAAAAAAAAAAAAAAGCATGTTTTTCTTCAAAAGCAAAATTCACATCTTCATCTCCAGATCAAAGAAACTCCATGACCCTTTGTAACAAAATCAAGCCAGGTTTGTCCTGTAAGATGCTACTGACCATGGCTGTGCTTTTAGTTGAATGAGCCAAAAAGAGCTGCCTGTCTGGATTTAGCACTGTCTCAGCCACACAGAAAACCTCAGCTGGCATTGTTAAGCTACCAACATACTGAAAAGTTTGTTCACATTTAACAAGGGGTGAAATACAGGGAGAGAGGGCCAGGACCTCCAGTGCTTTGCCCTTCATACAGAGGTTTTCTGCATCAAATTCTATGGTTGGGATTTGGTAGCACATCCCACACACCCCACACAGATGTAAGAGGAACATAATGAGATGATGCAATAAGAAATAACTACTGACTGATTTTTCCTCTGTGGAATGGGGAAATCATGCTTTTCAACCAAAATACCTGCAGAAGTTGGAGTACTTAAGAAATTAATAAAACTAATGTCTTCAATGGTTTTTTGCCACTTTCTGGTGAATCCTACTTCAAATTCTGCTTTGCAGCATTGTATGTCATTAGAATCAAACCTCCTTTCTTTCAAAACTTAAGGTACTTTCTTGAATTATGAGGGAAATAAAACTATAGAATATTTTTCTTGATCCATCTAACTTACATTTCGTGTTTACACTTTCAACTGTGAATCCCATCTTGAAGAATACAAATCCTACCACCCTAACATTATGATAGCTATATAAGTAAATTAGCAGCCACAATTTATCATTAATAAAACATCTAAAAAACCCCAAACACACAAAATTATTGGGCTGAAGAGGTAGGAGTGGATTGCACAGAGGCAACTGTGCTGTGGAGGTTAGGGGTGAATTTCTGTCCTTGTTGGTCTTCTGAATGGCTCTTCCAGGAGCCACACAGGATGCTGACCAGAACAAAGCCCTCCAAATACAGTCTGATCCATCTGAAAAATCCCCCTCAAGGTGGAGCCCTGGCCATTTTATAACAGGAAACAGAATTCTTTGATCATTTGATCAAGCTGACTTGTTTCCTTGTGCTAAGGGTGAAGGGACTTTCGCCTTCTTTGACAAAGGAATTTCATGTTTTACATGTAAGAGACTGTAAAACATCATTGAAGATAGCTTTAAAATGTAAAAAAAATATATATTTTTATATATGTATATATTTCCTTCCTTTTTTTGTTTGGCAAATTTTCCCAAATGCCACTCCATAAAACTATTCAGGCTTTTTGTGTGTGAAATGAGATTACACTGAAGAATCACACTTTAACCTAAGTTTTCTGGCCTTATTTATGCTGTCATCAAAATCATAACAAGGAGTAATCTTACTTTTCAAATTTCATTCTTCCTTTTTTAAAAGAAAAAATCATCCCTTCACAGTAGGTTTTTAACATGTTATGCAATTAAGTACAACGAAACAACTATTCTGAAAGAACTTGTCTCTTCAAAATAAATATGTGTGTTTTTAAACTATTTATGCACAATAATGTTGCTAAGCCACATACTAATAATTAAAATGTAGAAGAAAGAAAAGGTTCTTCCTCTCTTTTTAATTTTACTTCTTATTTTAGGAATTATGATTATAATACTTAGAACTAAAGTAATAAAAATTAGACTATTTTGGAAGCACAAACTATTACTATAAATAATAACCAGATGACTTGTCTTGCATTCACTAAAAAAAGAACTTTAATCCTAAATTGCTATCTGTAGCTAAATCCATCTCCAGGAGTCTACACTTGTTTCTCTTATGCAATTAGAAGCTTCCAAAGAAGTCACCAGATAATACACAAGGGATGAGGGACACAGCCTTTTCCTGACTAATTAAAAATTCACAGTGGGTGTCCCAGACATCACCAAAGTTTGATGTCATTTTGCACTCAACACATTACAGTTGTCTATCATGCAAATGTTGCATTTATCAATAATTTAGCCCATCCTGTCCCCATCCTCAACTTTGAAAATACCTGAGCTCCTTTTATAGTATCTCACTTAAATCTTCTGCTTAGTCTGAGACCAGGATCTAGTACTCAGACAGTGACTCAGACTTCATAGATTTGAATTTTTCTCTGCTCAACACCCTAGATTATAGCTGCTACTAAAAAAAAAAAAAAAAAAAAAAAAAAAAAAAAAAAAATAAAATTATAAGGAAACAAACTGACTTACCTTTACTAGTTCTGTATAACCAGTTTCCCTTGCTGTCCACCATGGCTGAGCTTTTAGCCCCTTAACATTGTAGAGTGAGCGCTGCCAAACCGATGCAAAGTGACCTCTTTGGTATCCAAGTTCATACCACTTGTATGCCTAAAAGATTGCACTTATTAGTATCCACATTCATAACAGCCAAACTTCCACAGAATAAAAAAACAATGTTCTTTTTTTTTGTTCTTGTTTGCTAACAGACTTTGTCTTTGAATGCCAGGGCTGTTTTTCTAATGCAATGTAGTAACAAGCACTTCAAGGGGAAAAAATACAAGCAAACAAAGAACACAAAACCAAGCAAACCCACAAAACCCCAACTAACAACCCCGAAATCACCAGTTAGCCAAGGCTGCCCTACCCAGCATCAGTATAATAGGGTAACCTTCTCACAATCCTTCACATTAAACTTGGGTCAGTAAATGCAAGGCCTTGTCCTTGGACCAGGGAGATCCAATTGATTGTTATTTTGGTCAACCTTTTTTTTCCTCTCTGTTTCAATCCTCTACCTAACCTGAGTTAAAGCTGACTGCCCTCTTCTACCAGTGGAGGTGCTGTGATAATGAAAACAATGCTGACTTAGTGGATTTAAATTTTCACAGATTTACCTAATTAATATACATGCACTCGGGTTTCTTCAAATATTTGTTGCCACACCAGAACTGAGCTAAATGCTTTGAATTTTTCTTGCCCCTTCCCTTTATTTCAAAACCTACTGAGGCTAATACTAGACCTTTCTCTCCCTTTCTACAACTTTCTTTACTACTGTATAGCAGCAAACAAAGTCCTGCAAAGAAAGAAAATGGGATACTTTGAGAGAAAAAATCCAGCATGAGTAGTGTGATGGACCATAACAGAGAGGGCTACATATAAAAGCTGCCTACTTCCTGCCCTGAATTGCTGCTCCAGCTGCAGTATTTTAGACACCAAAAAAAAAAAACCCAAAAAAACCCCCAAACAACAACAACAACAACAGAAAAAGGATATGACAGGATTTCCAGGTGTCATCTTAGAGAGTTTTTTAATCTCAGATAGAAGATAAGAAATGACTTTGCATCGGTTTTTCTTCAAATTTTTAATTATGTCTCTGTATTGTAACCATATATTATGTTTTGAGAGTCTGTACATTTTCTTTGAGCTTTTAAAAATGTGGTCTCTGACCTTCATAACTCTCTTAAATTACAGAGGAAAGGCTGCAATAGAATGTTGCCTTACGGCATTTATCTGAAGCACAGAAAACCAGTATGGATGAATAGAATAACACCAGACAACATATAATATTATTTTTTTCCCCAGAGAAACTTTGTGAAATTGTGTATGGGTCAAAAAATGAATATAAAAAAAAATATATGTACTACCTTTGGGAAACACACAGTATATTTTTAAATTTTGATGTTACCTTGGTTAAGTCTCTGAAACTGAAATATTATGAATTATAACAATTGTTCTCCAAGATGTAAGTTGGAATAGCAGTGGGATATCAATAAATGGTTCATGCTGCCTGCCTGCATTCATTTGCAATGTCTGAAGCTAGCCCAGACACTAAGAGGGATGAATTACTTGTTTCAGCCTCTGACTGATGAGTATGAACACTGTAGCTCTTTATGATCCATCAGCTATGATCACAATGTACAATACTGTTAATCCTCATCTACTAGAAGAATTGTGATATGAGAAGCTGCCTTTGACAGCATGAAATAGGGTAAGGTTGCTTTGCTCACCCCTTCCAGTTGTC
This sequence comes from Heliangelus exortis, assembly GCF_036169615.1. Classification (NCBI taxonomy): domain Eukaryota; kingdom Metazoa; phylum Chordata; class Aves; order Apodiformes; family Trochilidae; genus Heliangelus; species Heliangelus exortis. The sequence goes on from NC_092423.1 coordinate 114,760,533, forward strand.
AGTTTCCATGAGAAGCTTTTCTTTTCACATCCAGATCTTGGCAGCATCAAGGCTAAATAGTGACCACTGCACCAGTCAGGAAGAGCTACAACAGTACAGGTTCTTTTCCAGAAACGTAATTGTTTGAGATGCACTCAGTTTATACATTCTGCACTTCATTCCATAATGCCTTCCACAGTTCTAATTTTTTTTTTTTTTTTTTTAAGGCAATTTGGCACTTTATCAAACTGTAGTTGGAAAGGGCATACTCAACACTGTTTCCTTAACACTTACTAAAACCACATTCATAATTCCTAATTTAGCTCTAATAGATTAATATCTACCTTCAAAAAGCCTTCAGTGAGAGCAATTTCACATGTTCTTTAAATATTGATCTGTTTCCTTGAATAAAGTCTAGCAAGGTCAGTAAGAAAAAATTAGCTTAACAGTGAACCTTCCTCTGAAAAATTTAAAAGCCTCCTCTACACCAAGAAGTTAATTTGCCATTGATTAAAACTTTTTCTACAGAAAATTTGACCATTCACTCCATATGAATTTACACATAATTATCCTGGGGACTGGGATGTTACACCTTTGGGAAAGAAGGGAGTTTTACAAGGTTTACAAAACACTGTTCTAAAAGAGGTATGAGAAAACTTCTATACAGTGATATACGAGTAATATTTTTAAATTTTTTTTTTTCTTAACTCTGATTAAAATCTTTGTTGTAAGAGGTAGGAGCAGAAAGCAAACTAAAACTCCAGAAACATGCTGCGCATGCAGGGGATGAGGGTGCCGGGTCCTGACGGGACAAAAAAAAAAAAAAAAATTTAGCAAGACAAGAGGGCACGATCATAAGTTGTGCCGGGGGAGGTTTAGGTTGGACATTAGAAAGAATTTCTTTATCGAGAGGGTGATCAAGCATTGGAATGGGCTGCCCCGGGAAGTGGTGGATTCTCCGTCCCTGGAGATATTTAAAAAGAGACTGGATGTGGCACTTAGTGCCATGGTCTGGTAACTGCAGTGGTAGTGGATCAAGGGTTGGACTTGGTGACCTCTGAGGTCCCTTCCAACCCAGCCAATTCTATGATTCTATGATTCACCTTGACTGAAGTTTTGTAAATGGTGGGTCTCTTGGTTTAAAATGCCCCATGCAAGCTTCAAAAGTTTGGCTACTTCTAAAGCAATGACTGTTAAGAGATTCTATTGCCACACCAATAGATTTTTTGCTGTTGCTCATCTTGACCTTTACATACATATGGCTGGATTGTTATTGCAATAGGACTACTCATTTTTTCAACATGAACAGCCCATTAGAGGATTTTGCAGTCTATCAGAGGTTCAGCCTTTAAAGAAAGAATATGTTAAATGTGTACCTCTTCGTCTCCCATTCTCTGCAGAGCATCACCCAGATGAAAATAAAAGCGCCCATCATTTGTGCCAGGGTCACCAGACTCCAGTCCTTCCTAAGAAACCAAAAAAGTACAAAAGAAACTTCAACGGGACTTCTAAAAGGCTTCATTTCATTGCTGCAAGTAGCTTGCCAATTCTATCCAAGGTTATGAAACTGGCTATAAAATATAACCCCCATGTAACCTGGAACATAGGTCGAACCAATACAACACTCAGTAAGAAGCCATTAAGAAATGCTACAAGTTTTCCAAATTCCATGACCTCTGCCCTCAGTCCCTCCAAGACAGAGATGTATTCAGTGATGGACACTTGCCCCTGACCCCATATACACAAGCATTTTAGGAAGCAGAATTTTTTATTTTGTGGTATTTCTTCCCAAACACTCAGGTGTATATGTAAGCCCTCTTTAGACTTTTCAAGAACCTTAAATTTGCAAGATACTAACAAACTGAAAACAATTTGAGGTTGACAGCTGTGTACTTTGGTTTAAACAATAATAAAAAAAAATACTTGATGCTTAACAATAGATGAGTTTCAGTGTCCAGTTAACAGACAATGATACAGCATTTTAATTCAAGTGTGTATCTTCAACTGTGATTAGTGCACTTCTAGCTTGACACTGAGTTTTATACAACTCAATTTTATTTTTTACAGTTAAAATATTTACTGTAGGTGAGAAAAGAAAAATACCTTCAGGTAGGGTATGCTCTCTGCTATCTTGTTTTCTGCTTTCAGGATGAAGCCATAATGTACTTTTGCAAAGCCATCATTAGGAGAGATGCTTAGAACCTGTTTGAGAGTAAATTAATTAAATACTCATGTATGGATCTATGAAAAATACCAAACCTGTGTACGCATTACTATTTAGTGATTCAGTGACATTTTCATTTTCTTCCACCTCTGACTTTCAGATAAATTCTTGATTTGGCTGTACTTTGTCTTCTCCATTCAATTTTTTGCTTCTCCAGAAAAATCTATTACAAAGTCTCCAAAGTAAAATTATTCCAACTGGAAGCTCTGAACTGCATTATTTTTTTTTTTATAGCACAACTTTCTCCTGTCTCTTTCTTCAGTTACAGCATGGTACATTACAGAATTGACACCATTCATTAACACTTAAGGTACACATCCCAGGTTTGACTAATCTGAAGGAAAGCAGCTGCTTTTGAGCAGGTCTACAGCAGTCATGGGAAGCATAGTATAGAAATACACCTGAATAGAAGGGTTTATACTGGTGGCAAACTGGTCTTGGCAAAAGAAAATAGTATGCTGCAAAGCACAGTGAGAAAGTAAAAATTCAGAAAGGTTCTGTAAAGTAATTTCTGCAGCACAGAACGGGACCGCCCAGACCCTGGGAATGCAAAGGCCATTCCCAGCACTCTGATGAGCTGAAGCACTCTCTGGAAGAGCTTACACTTCCTTAGCCAAAAGAAAGCTATCAGATGGTAATACAAGGTCTGATGCAGTAGTGATTCAATTTGCTTTCACACTAGAAGGTGATGGATATTATTGTTTAATCAAGTGGTGCACTCTGATTGAGACCTAGCATGTTGAAACAACATAAAATATTTTGTATGCTCAATAAGATTCAAACAATGTCTGAGCTATAACATGACTTAATTTTGCAGGAAAAAAAGAAATATAGACAAATATCTGGAGTTGGATATTTCATGGGGACCGTGCAAGAGAAAGATCTGCGATTACAGGGTCAGCTTTAAGAAAGGATCAGTGTACTGGGGAGTGCTTCAGGGAAAGGAGGTGTGAAGCTTGATGGCCTGGGTGCTGAAACAGATCCCCAATATTGCTGAGATAATGTAGGTTAATTTGGTCTGCCTCAGACAAGGAGAAAATTAGAGTGTCTTGGTCTACTTTCCAGATCCATGTTGCTATGATCAATATATTAACATAGCAAAGATGAGGGGTATTGGTTGCAACTTACTCCTGGGGAGATGCCAACTGGACATCATAAGAAAATTTTTAATTGTGAGAACCATTGGAAATAAGAATAATCTCCCCAGGGATGTGGCAGATTCCCCCAAACTGGACATTTTTAAAAATCAGCTTGGGTCATTGCATCTAAACCATGTTCTACCTAGCAGTGCTGGACCACATGATACTGGAGGTCCCTGCCAATCTGGCATTCTATGATTTGTAGCATTATGTGAGACAAATTACATGATCAAGTTTATCTGTATTGCATCTCTTCTCTCCTCTCTTAAAATCAGTGTGGACTGTCTTATCAGGACAGATGCTCAGTTTGTGAGGACCATCACAGGAGCCTGGAAGAGGCTGGCAACAGCTGAGTGTCTGTCATAGCTGCTAGATACAAAACAATGGACAGATGAGCAAATTCTCTTGCCTAAATCCATTTTTGAAACTACAAAACTTATGCCACGGGTAAAAGTGTCTGCATACATTATAGCCATTTTCCTCTGCCTTCTCCAGTCACGTCTAACCTAATTTTTCAATCAAAATAATTACAAGCACAACCATAACAAGTCCTCTGGGCCAATTTCTCAGCTTTCTCAAACCTTATTACATAAAAGCTACATTTAAGCAAAACCAAAATCAGTGCAATGTGGGTATCAAATGTTGTGAGTTAAAAACAGCAGCATTTCACTTGTTTTTGCAGAAGAGATCGACTTGGAAGTAACAATAAATGTGAGAATCTGTCTGAAGTCCATATTATGACACATTATTATCAAAAAGTCAACCTGACAATTCATAATAAGGATGAGCTTGATCCTTAGTATAAAAATATGCTACTACCTTATGCACCTTACTGCCTTTTGACCACAGCATTCTGTGTATAACCATTGTGATTCAATAATCTGTACCTGTGGGGTAAAATAAAATGACTGACAGAAATATTTATTAGCCATATAATTTTGCTACAGTTCCTTTAACCATAGGATAAAGCTATCTGATGAATTAAGACAGAATAGAGCTTCTGTACTGCAGTTCATTTAAACTATGCCGAGTTGCATTAAGGCATGATCTACATTCAGAGCCCCTAAAGAGAAGTGAAGAGATATAATCAGCAGAAATTACATTGGAAGTATTTAATGTAAATTGTATTACTCTGTTGCTGTTGCCGCATGCAATATTAATTATGTTTAGAAATAAGTTTCACTAAACTGCTCATAACCCATTAAATATTATTCATGAATCTAGAAATTAACCTCTGGGGCTATCAGTGGCTAATTAGCCAGGGCAGAGCACTGTGCTAATGTGGATATTCTGCTTTTGGTACCTGAGAGCTCAATCAGAGCTGGCTTGTGTCTGCTTGTGTAATGCTGCACTGAGCCGTGCCTCAGCATGGCAGACAGAAAAAAGTCCTATTAGCTGAGTAACTGCTCTTACAAAATTCTCTTCCACTGTATTTTATTATAGTCTGCTGTGCTTTGCAAACAAAAGAAGTACCTCTGAATTCTACTAGGACTGCTTTTAATGTTATGTTTCTGTGTCTCTAAGTGTAATGTTGAAAATAAAACACTTCCATACAAGCAAAATTGAAATCCTAATGGGATGCCATTTTCCATTTGTCATTCATCACAGAGTCTGGTGTAAATGCATGATAGAAAAGTGTAAAGTTAAACTACACCACTCTACAGCTGAACATACAAAACTCTTGATCTGAAGTTCAATGTTTATATACACTGCTTCCGTAGCTAAAAGAAGGAACACAGAATATTTAAGACTTTGGAAATAAAAATGTGACTATAACACTTTAACAGCGGCCAAGACATAACAAATCTGGGGAAAATAATTTCAGAACAACTTTGATTGGTTTTTAAAAGCTGATTACACAAAAAAATGACAAGAATAGAAAATAAGTAAGCTGACTATTAGATATAAAGCATAAAGTTTTCATTCACTAGGATTCCGTGGGCATCTACTCAGTTTCTTGGAGATGATGGAACATCTACATTAAGCTTAACTACATTAAGCTAGTCTGAAATAGTATATACTGCAATCCTAAAGTAGGGGGGACAGTGCCTGTGAAAAGTCCAATTGGTTACATGTGCTCAGCCCATGCTTAGCACAAACTGGTAACACTCAGTTAAAAGATCAGAATATTAGAGCAGGAAGAAACAAAGGTACCTTTTCCCCAAGAATCTAGCAGATTCCCATGAAATGGGAAATTTGGAGCCCAGATTCTCCTGCACACAACAGTGTTCCACTGTTTGGGAACTTGCTTGAGAAGCAGAAGAAAGTACCACACAAGAAGTGAGACAGCCATGAAGACAAGAATGGGACCAGAGGGGAATCAGCAGAAAGCTGAGCCTTTAGTCAAATGAGGGATATGTTCTCTTGAGGATGTGTCCTGAGCTCTGGTCCCTCTTCCTAGATGTCCATGCCTTCTGCATTAAAGAACACCTGAAGAAAATGTATGAACATCCTTATAGTGGAAACCAGAATCCAGGATTCATGAGTATTGGAGGATTCTGCTGTGCAGCTCTAAGTTCATATTATTGTCTGTGCTTTCTTACAATTTCCTATCAAATTACTAATTTATCCTTCACTGCTGAGAAGGATTTAATCACATTACAGAGCTTTCCCAAGTTTTTCAAAAATCACTGGAAGAGGAAGATGTCCCCTGGAGGTTCCCAGAACTGTTCTTCACAGTTTGCCCCTCCATTGACTATGCACAGAGGACTAGCACCTATGGTAGGAGCTCCAAACCATATGTCAATCACTTTCCAAACATGCACTGCAACAGCTGAGTGAAGCAGTCATGAGCAGAACATAAGGCCCTGAAGCCAGCTGCTCAAAATAATGTATAAAGCCTTCAGTATAACCAAGAGTAAAAGCAGGTTCACATGAGATTTTCCCCCTTTCTTTGGCTGTTTCCTTTCTCAAAATTCCTCATGTAAATTTATCCTGAACTATAAAGAAAAAAAAATTACATTACTGTGTTGTAATTCAGCCTGAGGAATAGCCAGAATATGGAAAAAAACCAAATGATATGGGGAAAAAAAATCTGACTCCTTCTAAAAGGTATTTATTTATTGCTCTTTTACAAGGGAACATCACTATGATCTATTCTATTTCAGTGGCTAGTGAATAGCCAAAAATAATAATTACACTGAATAAGGTCTATAGAAGCATGGGAAATAATATATTAAAAGCAGACCAGTTCATATTTTGTGTATGTTCTTAATCAGAAAAGTATATACTTTTTCTGAAATATATCAAAGTCATTATCAAAGTAATTATATAGCAAACTCATTATCTTCTTCCATTTATAAAAAGTCCTGTGACTATTGATATTAAGAATTTTGAACATTTATATTGTTTTCAGCAAAATACTGAGAAATTGCAAAGGAAAATCTTGCCCCAGAAGAGTGTTTTTTTTTTCAAGTTCCTTGCAGCTTGAGAAGCAGGTTCAGTCAATATATTCTATCTTTAAAAACTGACGTTTCCAGACCTCTGACAAATTTTGACAGCAGGCCAAAGATTACTGAACAGAAACGTTTTACAGAGGGACCTACAAAGCAGGCAAAGCAGCAAAGCAAACATTATTCTGGCAATATCTGAAACTATCAGAGAAATGGAATTATCAGGGTTCAGCTCCTGCTTGCAACCACGTGGGTGAATGTTCTCCTTCTCTTTGAGAATCTACCTGAGATAAGAATTTCACTGCAGACTCACAGATGTGGGGGCCAAAAGACTGGGCCTTTATTCTCCTGAGGTGGTACTAATCATGCTGACTTGTCCTTAGTCTACATAACCAGCTGGTTACCATCCTACACCTCCAAGGACTGCAACAAGTGTACCAACATCAACAAAACCATCTCTGATCAGGGGCTGACAGCTTGCGCCCTACCAGTGGCATCAAGCTCCACATCTGTCAGAGAGCTTCCAGATGTTAATGCAGTTTCTGGATCACATGAGCAGAGTGGCTGTTCCTGTCAGTGAACTTTCCCCCAGCTTGGTGACCATACATAAGACAGTGATATAAATCCAGTGAACTGTCCATGAAAGAAAAACAGAATTTAGGCTGCCTACAAAAAGAGTGAAAAAAAAAAAGGTTAACTATGTTGAGTACTGAACTGCTTTATCACATGGTTTGAGATGGTGTATCTCTCAAGAAACAAGCTTATTTCTACTTTCCATGTCTTGCAGATATCTTTTAAATTATACATTATATCTATATGAGTCAACAGTATATTTGCAGACCCATTTATTAGAAGGTATAAGAAACCAAATATTAATAAGCATCTGAAAAACATTTGCATTCTTCTGTCTACAAGGAAAAACACTAAGCAAAACAGTATTAGGAAATATGAAATAAAATTAGAAGATAATTAAGAAAAAAATTGTATTTATATTTTCTGCACCAGAAAAAAATTGTATCTATATTAACCTTTCAAAAACAGACATGCAAAATGTTTAATAACTAAAAAAATTAAAATCAGACAATCTTTAGAATGAACATATGAACGCTAATAATTTTTTTCCTTGGCTGGAATGGAAGCTCACCTCTTCATACACTTTCTTGGCATTGCTGTTATCTCCTATCAAGAGGTAGCCAACACCAAGGTCATTCTTGAATGAAGTATCACTGGGAAACAGCTGAACTAATTTCTGTAGAGTAATCAGGGAACCTCTCATGCGACCTAATTCGGTGGAACAAGACTTAATTACAACTACAGATATGGGTAACAGTAGTAAGATGCTTACACAACATCTAAAGTAACACAGATCTGAGCCAGGTGTTCCACTTCCACACAAAGATCAAGAAGCAAAACTTGAAAAAAAAAACAAAAAAAACAAAAAAACCCGAACAAACCCAAACCGACCAACAAACAGTTGTGGGGATAGGAGTAGATTCAGCTGCTTGGTTGTCACCGGGTGTGTAGCAGTACAAAGAATAGTTCAGAAAATCACAGTGAGCCTGCATCACACAGTGTTATGGTAGCCTCTAGTGGAGAGCCCTTCACAGTGTAGCAGCAACATTAAGGTTTGGCTGCTCAGTCACACATAGACGTTGTCACAGTGTTCAACAAAGTAAGCAAACACATCAAAATAAACTCGGACTTAATTGATTAGGAAACTAAACACATTTTTAGTGTTAAGCAATGGCTCCACTATATAATGATCATGAAATTTATCATGCTTTCTGTGCTTAAAATTACGTATGTTCCTCAGTTTCCTAGATGAGGCCTTGCTGAGAAAAGCTAAGATCAAAACAAGTTGATATTAAAATCCAGCCCACAGGAACAGAACTCTTTTCTCCAGCAAAGGTGACTGCCTCACATTCTAACCAACATTTCTATAAATTGCAGAGCTGAGACCTAAGCTTTCAGATGTTACCCTTGAGTTCTGCTTCATCCTTCTCTACAGTTATGGAGTTTATTCTGGGTATGTTTACTCAGCGTGTGCCATTCATTTCCTCATGATTTCTCAAGCTTCAGTAGAAAAAGAAGAACATTTCCTTCATTCTCTGTCAATAAAGTTTTTCTTGACCACCTCTTATCATAGCACCTATGGTGCACTGTTGTCTACAGGCACTCTTATCATACAAGACATTATATACACTAATTCCCTAGAAAAAGATTATATACACTAAAATATTAACATATACAATAAAAATATTAAATAATTTCAAATTATTTTTCAGACATATTTTTTCATTTTTTCACATTTCTCATTTAAGAGATTAGGAACACAAATCCTACTGAAAAGTCAATTGAATTGTCACTTTTAAGTCCTCAGTGATCTTTTCAAAGTCTTGCTCATACAAATTCAACAGTTTTTATACCATCCTTAAATCTTACCAAGAAACTGCTGCCTGTCTGCTTCTCGTTTCAAGCTCAGTTTTATGAGATCTGACGGGACATTTGGCAAAGTAACCACCTCATCATAGGTGTTGATGGCTTTTTGCAGCATCTCATTACTTCTCATTTTCTCAGCTAAGTCATCTTCTGACTAGAAAGAATCACAAAACCATTAGAAAACGTTACATTTGTCTTAAATTTAAATTCGTTCTCTTGAAAGACAAAATAAATACTTGTTGGAGCATGGGAATAATTTTAGAATTATCCTTGACCGTTATAAATTTTGGCATAACAATGAAAAACTTATTTGGTTGGTTTTTATCTTGAAGCAGATTAGATGCACTATTAAATTCTTGTTTCCTGCATACTGTTTGAAATCTTAAGTATGAGAAAATTTGCAACTAAAACATAGACTAAAGCATAGATTTTTGGTTAACATTTGCAGAAGACATAATTTCTGCTTCTGGAAATAAACCAAGCAATCTGTTCTAATAATATGGAAAAAATGTACATTATTGCCCTCAGACTATTTGCATACTAAGTCTCACACTAGAAGCTTTGAAGAGATCAAAACACAACAACAAACATTTCTCTCACAACTTTATTTGCAGTCTTTCTTTCAAAACTAATTAGGAATTTACTTCACTCCTTTGTATGTTGATGGAATTTTTTCCCTACAATGCTTTCAGAACTTAAATTTGTTCATTAAATTCTGGAGAAGAATAAAGGATACATGAGGTCTCTATTGGGAAATTACAGCTTCAGTGAAGCTAAAGGAAGCTGCTACTGATTTCACCTGTCTCTTACTAGTCTATCTAAATTCACTGTTTTATCAAACACACACATTAATTGAAACAGCTTCAACTGCATATGTTTGTAGGAAATAGTTAATATCTGGATTCTTTTTACACTTCTTTCTGTCTTTTTCTCCTCAGATTACTTTCAGATTGAGCATGAGAAATATCAAGCAACATGGTCACTCAAACTGAGTTAGTTTCAGAGATAATTTCAGAAATCTCTTTGAAGAGGTTATTTATTTTTTCTCATGTATATTCACAAGAAAAATTGCTTTTCCTTTTTTCTTTTTTTTTTCTTTCCCCCCCCCCCCCCCCCACACACACAATTGCAGGGCAAAGAATATTATTAAAAGATACATAAACAAGAAGCAAAAATTGTCAGCATGAACTTTGCATAAATTCACCACTACAGATGCTAGAAATCACATCAGGTAGCTCAGGATCTACCTACTCTTCTTTTCAGCCTTAATGGTGTTAATGATTTCTTTACCAAATCTTTTCATCTGGCCTAAGTGTAGCTCCAGGACCGGGGTGCCTGCCCAGGACATTGGTGGAGTCACCATCCCTGGAGGCATTTATAAAAGTCATTTGGACCTGGTCCTTAGGGACATGGTTCAGTAGTTGTGATTTGGAAGTCTATTCCAACCTAAAACATTCTGTGATTCTCTAATTCCAGAAACCAAATGGGGAATTGCTCAGATTTCTGAAAACTACTTCTAATTATGAAACCTTTTGCAGAATTTTGGTGAAAATAGTTGCCTTCTAAAGCTTTTAAAAGATCCAGAAAAAAAACCAAACCCTCATGCCCTACTAGAAACTGAATCTACAAATTATAAAGTAATGCTGTTTCATGTTTCAGAAAAATGGAGAAATACATTCTTGTGGTGAACTCCCAGCCTTTATCCTTACCCTTGTCTGCAGTTTCCTCTTTAGTTAGTGATGAGAGACAGCAAATTTGAACGTGTTGTATTGGTATAAACACCCATTTAAAAGTAATATGGTGTTAAAATATAAAGCCTAAAAATAATCCATCTGTCAAGTGAAGCTCTTGAGTTTCCCATTCCTTCAAACAGCTTCAACTTGCACATGCTGGTTTCAGTAAACTGTTATCAGTCACATTCAGCCAAAAAACCTGTATAAGCCTACAAAAGCCACTGAAAATGGAAATGAGTTTGTAGTTGTTTTTATACATTCCTAGGAAGTGTATGTGAATTTTTACTTCATATCTTGGCCTGTAGGATTTTTCAAGTGTTACTAAAGTAGTGGTTTGTGGCTACAAATTGTTGTAAAGGGACAAGCAAAATTGTTACACTAGGGGGGAATTCCAAATGAGAAAGAGCTTCACAGCTGGCTTCAGTGATCTGCCCTCCTGCATAAAAGCAGTGAAGTCAGGAGGCAGGAAGCTTATTCTCTTAGAAATAAGCAGTAGATTCATAAAAAAGGTAAATATTAAAAGCATATGGTAGCAGTTAAGTCTGTCACATCTGTGAACCAAAGTGGTCTCCTACTGTAAGAAAGCAAATAGTTCAGCAGAGCAGCCCTCATGTAGAGTGCTGAGGTATTTGGTCTGTTGTGTAGGAAGTGCTTGGGTGACAAATTTTTGGATAATCATGGATTTAGTTTTAGCATGACTATTAGTAACCAAGCAAAAAACTGATTGTAACTCCAAGTTTCTCATTAATTGTGTAACAGCACAATTCCCTTCTACAGTAGGGGTTACACTTTGATTGTCCTGATTAACAGGAGTTCAAGCAAGTCTTTATTACACCTAGTGCAGTGAGATTATCCTACTAGTTATGAAAATACAAGGATTATCCTCTTCTGAAATATACCAACATGTCTCTAAAGAGTGAAATGTAGAACTTTTTTTCCCATGCTTTCTTTTTTTTGAAGGTAACACCTGAACCTGAACTCATTCCACAAGGAAAAGCTAATTAACCCTCCTTGCCTATGAAAATTTGTGTTCTTTACCATTCTCCATGTAAAAACCCCAAATCCCCTTCACTATTCCCACTATGCAAAAAGCAGCATTTAACCCACAGCTGAGTGACATGTTGATTTATCAGTTGCAGCAAACAGTATGTAGCAGTTAAATTCTGTCTGTTACTCCTGAACTGGGGGCATTCGTTGGGATGGGATTTATCTTTTGCCATTCATCTGACAGTTTTCATGACATCTGAAAGATGCATCTTTCTTTCTGTTATTTACAATACTTCCCACTAGACTAAAGTTAAACAAAAGCTCCCAAAGTAATTGGGGAAGGATAGAAGACTGAATCAGATACAATACAACAGACCATATAACTCTTTTTTTTCCTTAGGAAACATCAAAAAAATTATAAATGAAGCCTGACTGGGGTTTAGAACTCTAATATTAAAAAAGATTTATTTTATCCTTTTTAAGATTTATGGCTTTTTTTTTTTTTTTTTTTTTTGTACCTGTGCTTTCCCATATCTTGCTCGAGGACTCTGTGGATATTGATTCACTAATGCTTCAAAAGCCCTTAGAGCTTCTTCAACTTTTCCCTGGAAAGCAGAGATATTTATTAGCAATTCTATATAATAAAAATGGCAAAGGGTGAATGACCTAGTAACATATTAGTTTACCCAACTGAAAAATAAAGATAAAACAAGAAAATCCCCACAATCTGAATCAACAGTTTTCACTCACATTTTTGTTGGGATTGCCTGCTTAATTAAGAAAAATTAGGTGTCATTATTTATGAAACAATATTATCTCCTTTCCATGGTTTAAATGAATAGCTCTGTTCTTATTTTACTCTGCCTTTTTCAACTGGAAAAAATGCTGAGATTACAATAGCCTGAAATGTAAAGAATCAATTGCTAATAACAAAATACAACAGAGAATAAAAAGGAAATCATAGTCATATGTGGAAACCTCATCACTGCATACCTCATATGATGAACAGTACAGTTTTTCTAGGGGAAATATCATAGACCCATGCATAGATCATGGCTGTCTCCTCTTAATGTTTTGCTCAACCATGTCCCTCAGTAACTGTGATGTTCTCATGATTGATGCTGATAAGAACCAGCTGCACTGCTAAATAGAAGCTAAGCACGGGTGGCCAAAATCTGGCCTCAAATCTTGCTGCCACTTCCCACTGTTACATCTTTATAGTGTGGACCACTAAACACAACAGCCTTGCTATCCTTGAATATTGCACGTGTCCTATTTGTTACTAAGTTTATCCAGGTTCCTACAAGACAAGAATGATTGTCTACAACTCACCAAGAGACACAGGCAGGAAAAGAGAGTCAGAAGTTTGTTATGCCCTTCTCAGCTCAACCAATTCTTTAGGTAACAAGCAGCATAAAAATGCTTTTGATTTCTGTATTATCCCAAATAAATAAGGCTCCTAGTGAAGAGCAGCAGCAGTGGTAGCCTGAGGTTGGTGATGTTTATGTAGTAGCTCTTCAGCCCATCACAGACCTACAAGGACTCTGGGCCAGCATAGATGGCAATGTAAAGCCAATACTGCACAGTCAGACTTCTGAAAATCAATAATAATCCTACACCTGCAATGACTGAAGTGTTTTTTATTGCACTGTACTGAAAATAATGTATCCCATTGCTCAGCTATCTCAAATCCAAACAAAAATTAAAGGGGGTTGGTTCTCCACATACTAAGACTGTCTGTGAGGTATATCAGAGCTTTTTATAAGATTTACATCCGAGAGATATAAGGTCTCTCATTTCTAACACAGGCTAAGACTAAGTCACATGGTCTTCCCTTCAGTGTTTAAACTTACACGTGGAAAAGGGACATCTGTGCAAAGGTCTTGTTTTTGGAGACATTCAAATAAAAAAAAAATATTGGAAGTTATCAGAGAAGATGACCAAAGCATTTTTTTTCATTGCTGGGTTTGTTGTTTGTTTTTCATAGTCAAGTTATAATCACAAGTACCAACATTGTCTGACTGATCCTAAGGTCTTGCTGCCACTGGTGAGAAGTAGGAACATGTGCTTTGTGCTGTAAGCATCTGTACAGGAGCAGAGATGCTCCCAGACACATGCAGAATCCCAGCAGGAACAATACCTACAACAAAGATTTGCACCCAGTGCTCACAAAGCATATGAATACCTTCTGTGGGATCCATATTAACACACTTATATTATTTAACTTCTCTATAGTATATATCAGTACTCTGTTGACACCAGTACTCAAATGGACAACAGTGATAGGACAGAATTAACCTTAGACCATGTGTGTATTTAAGCAGATTTTGATGACAGGAATTCAACAGTTAAGCAAAATATTTTCTAGGTTAAAGATGAGCAAAAATGCATAAACAGATGTACCCTTATGACTTTAAATTAAGATAAACTATCCAGCAGAAGTGGAGCTATAAGGACAAAGAGGGACTGAATATTTCATTTTAAAAACTTAATCTCACAGAAAGTAATTTAAAAGTAATTCTCCCTTTTTCCAATTCTTATTTTATTCAGTTTTGTCCATTGTCTACAGTCCTGAGTGAAACATTCAAAACTTACTTTTTTACGTAGTTTTTCTGCAGCATCCAGTTCAGCTTTAATGGTCTTATCAAACTTGTTTAAGAGCTTTGGCTTCTTCTTTTTAGCTACAAGAGATTTAAAACCAACACAGTTCATTACTTCTTTTGTATCTCAGAAAAATTGCTTGGAGTAACCTTTAACTAGCTGCTAAAGGGCATGATTTTCAAATGAAGCAGTTTCAAAGTATACTGAAAAGCAATTGATTTCTAACTTACTACAATCACAAACTCCTGTATCAAAAAGCAATCTCCAGTCATTCAAACTGAATAACTTTTCAGTCAAGTTCTTTGATAAAGTCTTTTTCATCTCATTTAGTCAAAGATGTTTTTCTTTCCAAATACTTCAAATAACATGGAAGAACAAAGAGAACTGTTATTTTTCCACGTTTATATGGTATTCTGAAAAATATGATGTTAGTAATTTCTCAAGTTGTGCCTATATATGTCTACTTATTTGTCTACAGCAACTAAAACAGTTGATTGAAATCACAGTCACTTGGGGTAGGAGGGACACCAAAAGTCCTGTAGTCCAGCATCCTGCTGAATACAGGTTCAAGCTAAAATGCCACAACAAGATCTCTTACAAGGATCAGGTCTCCACAGCTTAGCAACCTGCCACACAGTAGCAGGGCAGCAGCACCCTAGCAGATAGCAAACCACCCTTGAAGTACATTGTGTAAATTGCATTAAAAGCAAATTTTGTGAATTTAAACAGATATTTACATCAGAGCAGTTCCCTCTTAATGTCTATTTGTCAGAACTAAGCACAGCGGATGTTAAAATAGTTCAAATACATTGCTGAGGATGTGGCAGCAGATAATTGCTTTTCTCCACATTCACTATAGTTAAACTTTGCTTTTGCACTTCATTAGAAAAAAAAACCCAATTTTTCTGACACAAGGAAGAGAAATATATATTGGCTGATACCTGTATCTCCTAGCCATGCGTATCTGTAATTAGCAGCACATAAATTTACCTTAAATTATGCACTACTTTTTTTTTCCCCTCCATGGGCAGTAAGTCCGAGTAAAATTATTATGTTCTTTGCAGAAGTTTAAACAGGGAATGATGTAATTGGTATGTGTAAAGCTAAACTCAAACACCATACAGCTTAACGTCACAAGACTGTTGCAGTGCTGTAGCAAATATTTTGGATAACAAGGTATTGTAACTAGTCATGCTTTATTTTGCTTCCCATGTCCTCAGGTGCACTGTTCAAGACTGACAAGAGCCACCACATGCTAGAAGCAGCTGTGCTCATCATTCATTAAATGCTACTTTCTCTCTAAAGGCTCTGATCCTACACTGAACTTTAGGCAGAGAAATCATTGGTCTACATTAAACCTCAGAGAAAGACCAATGCCTTGGTTAATGCTAAGTGAACACCAACCCCATCCAAGCATTAGAGGATCTCATGAGTCTGAGCTGCTTCTGTATGAGAGAAAAAACTACCCCTTGACTACCTTTGGTTCTTTCTGTGTAAAAGTTTTACTGTCATTTTCAATACTGAACTTGGACATCTCTGTACAGAGATAGTTTTTCTCACATTACCTTTATAAGCCATTCTGCAGCTTCACCACACAGTTAAGAAGACCCTATTGCTTTTTAGGACAGGATTGAAGCTACCCTACTAAATTCCATTTATTTATTCACAAAGGTTGTATGAAGCTTTTAATATAAAAATGTATTAAAGATCTATAAAGGAACAGTACTAAAGAAGCAGTTAATTAGGATTATAATATCCCTGCTGATCCTTCTTATAACAGAAGGGACTGTAATTTTCCAAGGCATTAGCTACCAAGAAGTTAAGAAAGAAAAAACTGACATGCAGGAGTTTACAGCTTCCTCAGGATAAACAACCAAATAGCTCACTTTATTGTAGAGAAGACCACAAGTCCTCAGGTGTCACTGATAATGAACTGGGAGCTTAAGCCCAGGTGTGCCCACTAATTAGGGCCTGCCCCAGCCGGAAATGGGCGGGGCTGAAGGGCAAGGTAAAAGGCATGCTCCCAGAAGCAGGGTCAGAAGCAGATGAAGACGCCTGAGGAGAGGAACAGCAGGAAAGAGCTCCCGGAGAAGAACTGAGTCCCCGAAAGAAAGAAGGCTTGCCGCAACATCTGGTGGAGAATGCGGGCAACAAGAGCAAGCCGTAAATGCTGAGGTAAAAAAGAAGCTCTACACGACCACGTTGGTGCGGGAAGCTCTACAAAGCCTGGCTTAAATGCGAAAGGCGATAAAAAGAGCTTCGAAATACGCAACCACGTCAAATGGAGACACCACAGTGGTGCAGGACGCTCTAAGAAAAAGAGCTCCAAAAACGGAACCACGGGAACAAGCTCCACGAGGCCTAGCTTAAATGCGGAAGGCGGCGTGTAGAAGCTCAAATAGAAGCCCAGCACGGCAAGATACAACAGCCCGGTATGGCGAGCCAGGCGGGAGAGAAGAATGAGGCTCGAAAGGCGCAGCAAGTTGGCGCGTGGAACTCAAGCCCGAGGAATGCTGAAGCTGAAGCGGAGCTCTGAGTGCGCATCAAGTCAGTGCGGCCCCTGAAACGGAGCCTCCCAGGGACACGCGATAATGCGGTCCTGAAACGGAGCCTCCCAGGGACACACAACGCGGTCCTGAAACGGAGCCCCCAGGGACACGCGATAGTGCGGTCCTGAAAACGGGGCCCTAGGGACACGCGATAAGACTGGTGCGCCGAATGCTCGGAGAAGTCTCTGCGTGGCCAGGCATTCCAAGGTGGCGAGTACCAGCGAAAGCTGAGCTGGTGCTCATGAGACCTCATCTCCTGCTGATAATAAAGACCAAAGCAAAAAAGGCCGGTAAGAGCCTGAACTTTCCCTCCATAAAGGCTAAGAAAAAATAAAAATAATGAAAATAATTAAACGTTTATCCGGCGCCCCCTCGATGCTCTTAGCTGAGTGTCCTGCGGGGCCCGAAGTGTTTATATTTATTGAAAAATGTTTATCCGGCGCCCCCTCGATGCTCTTAGCTGAGTGTCCCGCGGGGCCCGAAGCGTCTACTTTATAAATTATTGTAAAAATGTTTGAAATGTTTTAAAAATGAATTGTAAAAATGTTTCAAAAAAAAATGAATTGTAAATTGTTGTAAATGTTGAAAAATAACGAAAATGTTAAGGCCTATTGAAAAAATGAAGTTTATTTTTTTTTCAACAAACAACAAAAAGGGGGGAAATGTAGAGAAGACCACAAGTCCTCAGGTGTCACTGATAATGAACTGGGAGCTTAAGCCCAGGTGTGCCCACTAATTAGGGCCTGCCCCAGCTGGAAATGGGCGGGGCTGAAGGGCAAGGTAAAAGGCATGCTCCCAGAAGCAGGGTCAGAAGCAGATGAAGACGCCTGAGGAGAGGAACAGCAGGAAAGAGCTCCCGGAGAAGAACTGAGTCCCCGAAAGAAAGAAGGCTTGCCGCAACACTTTATTATACTAATATTGCTCCCCGGTGAATTTCAGGTTTTCTTTGTACCCTAGGAGTTGAAATCAAACATTTAAACTCAAGCACACAATAATCCACTAACTTAATGTAGTTATCATGGAACTGATCAAAGAGAAGCCTTGTCTTCATTGGGCTTTTTTGGTTTGGTTTGGTTTTTTGGATTTTTTTGTTTGTTGGTTGTTTTGGGGGGCTTTTTGTTCTTTTTTTGTTTATTTGTTTGGGTTGTTGTGGTTTTTGGTTTGTTTGGGTTTTTTTAGTATGAATGGTTATCATGTCTTTTGTTCATTCCCTATAGATAGTATGGTTGAAATGCATTCCAGTCTGTGGCCAGTTCCAGTCTTGCTATGTCTTACTTAATATTACCCATTTCATAGGCAAGCAACATGCAAACTGCATTTTCATCCAGTTAATGATGGTACTGGTTAAGAAGCAGAGCACTGGCTCTGTTCCAAGTGTTCATGCCCTTTGAATTGAGCAAAACTCACAGAACCAGCTCTCATCATGAGAGCAAGAATCCCATCACCCCAGACCTTGAGTCCACAGTCACTAACAGGCTTCTGATGTAATGTGTCTGGGCCTGAAAAGAACAATCTATAAAATGCTAAAAAAGGTTTGCTAGGTTTTGTAGTTTCCTTTCCTTTTCCCTTTCCTTTCCTTTCCACATGCAAGCTCAGTTTTTCAGGAAACCATTGCTGTTTCTAAAGCCTGGCTTGCTGACCAGTAGGTGTGGATGGACCCAAGAAGCCACTGAAAACAAGTGTCCCTGAGGACTTCTTACACTGCTTGAACTCACAGCTGCTACACAGAACTCTGATTTTTTGTTAGCAGGAACACCGAGGGATGTCAGTTCCTCTGGTTACATGACCCGAGGAGCTTTCAGCTGGACATCACCACAAAACACTTGGTCTGTTCCTGTTCTCTAAGGAGGAGGCTGTGAATACAAGAAATGATGTAAAACACAGCTATGATGTCATTTCCCAGTTCTTATGTTTTGTGAATAAAAATCTTTCTGTGTAATGCCAGTTATACAGAAACTGTGCATTCATGGGAAGGCATAAAGTCATTTGGTTCTTTCTCAGACTTGGTAAGCATAATGACAGTCATGTTCCTTTGAGGCAAAGGAAAGCAGCTTTCCCACCCACCAAGAAACTCCTACTGCTCATGGGACACTGTTTCCACAATTTCATTGAGAGGATGATGATGAGGACAAGAAATTTCTTTTGAGGAGATGAGGCAGAAGCCACTCAGAAGAAAAAGCAAATGAAAACCTTACAAGTGTGTATCACAAAGATCTGACATCTTTCCCCTTGTATCTGACTCTGGTGATGTGTTGGAAGAACCTTTTTGCCACACTCCATTACAAGAAAATATTATCTTCCCATTGTTAGTACAATTATGTCTCAGCTCTAGACCAGCAGGAGATCAATATGAAAAGCTGGAAAGGAGCTGTTAGCATAAATATTACTCAGCTGCAAGGCACCAATATAACACAGTAAACATTATATAATGAGCAATCATTTTCATATCCCATTTCACTCCTACGTTAAAGGATTCACCAGGGAACTTTCAGCCTAACCATCAAGCATTCCTCTATATTAACCACATAGCCTGCTATATCCCTGCAGGGGTATTTTAATAAATTATCAATTGCCTCCTTCTAGTGTAATAATCTTTTAGCAGATGTGACCCAATATATTAAATTCAATGTTACAGGAAGTTAACTAATCTGTTTTCAGAGGGGAAAAACCATGTAATTTTTCTTCAGTGACTTACAGATTTCAACATGTAGCTGAAGTAATGCACAAGCACACAACCACTTAGGGTGATTTGTAGGCCAAGTCTGCTTGACCATGTAAGTGGTAAAAATTATTTTATATATCATATAACAGTCTTACAAGAATAATACTGAGGATTTTCTACAGTAGCCCTGGATGTAAGGATAGGCTTTCTATCCAGGATTGTTATTATAGGACTGATGAAGACTCCCTCAGAGAAAAGTTTCCACTGTCAAAGTAGCAAGCTAGGAAGAAGTCTTACAAAAAACTACATGTTAGTTCTTTCTGTTGAAGAATAAATAATGGCCAGTGACAACAAGCAGTTTTGTATCTCTCTTCTACATTAAGATACAGAAATGGTCAACACAATAGACAAAGTAAGCTTCAGGGTCCCACCTAGTCTTATTTTCTACAATTTCTGTAATGCACTGCTATGTGTCAATATGCTTTAGTGCCAAGACTCTAATTACACAAGGAACTTCCATTGTCTCATTTGTTAATTAAAGAAATTCCCCTGGAAGCTCTCTGTGCCAATCATCACTGTGACAGAGATTCCTTCTATCCCTGTGCCAGCAGCAGAATATTGAAGTTCAAAAATAAATAGATGATTTGCAGATTAGCTGATTTGCCTAAAAATCATGCTTTGCACATTCTACAGCTTCTACTCAACCAGTAAGCTTCTGCTCATCTCCTTTCTCTTTCCTTCTCCCATCATCCTCTAACCTCTCCCCTTTTCACCTTGATGGCCTACAACTTTTCTTCACTTTCATTTCTGCATTTGTTCACAATCTGTTCCTTGGTCCAGCTCTTTCTGTTTACCTATAACTGGTTCTCAGATACCCATCTTCTGCCACACGCTTGTCATTCATTACTTTCTTTTAAAGTCTTTTCCCCTAAACTCCATAATCCCAGAACCTGTTATTGACCATCTATTCTGCTGCTATTCTCCATCCCTGCTGCATACTTCAGAAGATGATTAGGGCTATAAGCAATCAAGAAAGTGACCCAAAAAAAGATAAATGCAAGTGACAAAGTCACTCTGCTGTCACATCATTAGATGTGTGCCAGACCAAATTCTGGTAACAGAAGTATCCCTTTGAAAGAAAGACTTCAGTTATTTCTACACATGATGCAGCACTGTGTTAATCAGCTGCAAATTATCATAGAATCATAGAAAGTTAGGGGACCTTGAAAGATCATCTAGTCAAGTTATCACAGCCTGAGCAAGAAGCAATACAACTGCTTGACTCAGCAGCAGTACCTGGTGCATTAACAGCTTAAAATTAAGGTGTCTCTCTACATAGACACCTAAATTCATCTGTAATCTTTAGAAACCCAGTCATTACAGTCAATAGAACCCAAAAAGCAAGTTCAGCACAAAGTAAACACCTAATAGGTATTTAGCTGAAGGCTCCCCTGCCTGTATAAATGACCACTGTATATAGTGCAGTTTGGACACTATGTCAGCCCATGAAGACACAGGCCCATGTCTTGATCTGGAACAGAGTCTCACAGAATCACAGAATGTTTAGGTTGAAAGAGACCTCCAAGATCATCCAGTCCAAACTTTGACCAACACCATAAGCTAACTACTAAACCATGTCCTTAAAGACCAGGTCCAAACGCCTTTTAAATGCCTCCAGGGTTGGTGATTCAACCACTGTCCTGGGCAGGACATCCTATGCCTGACAACCCTCTATGTAAAAAGATGTTTCCTAACATCCAGCCTAAACCTGCCCTGGTGCAGCTTCCATCCATTCCCTCTGGAATTCCCATTCCTGTTACAGTTCACTAAGGAGCAGAGCCTGTTTCCCTCCTTGCTCCAACCTCCCTTGAGGTGGTTGAAGAGAGCTCTAAGGTCTCCTCTCAGCCTCCTCTTCTCCAAACCAAACACGCCCAGCTCCCTCAGCTGCTCCTCACAGGACTTGCACTCCAGGCCCTTCATGAGCTTTGTTGCCCTTCTCTGGACACGCTCCAGCATTTCTCTGTCCCTCTTACAGTGAGGTGCCCAGAACTGAACATAGAGCTCAAGATGTGGCCTCCCCAGAGCTGAGTACAGAGGGATGATCACCTCCCTCCTCCTGCTGGCTACAGTGTTCCTAATACAAGCCAGGATGCCATTGGCCCCATCTGGTTTGTTCTCCTCATGCCGTGACATTACTGTTAGACAAGAACTCTTCCTCCTGCAGGCTGTTTGGAAGCCAGCAGTGAGGACACTGAACAACTCAGGAAATGGTTCATTCCTTCCTTTCAGGACCTGCACTCAAAGACTGCTTCAGAGCTGCAAAAGAACAGCATCAGAAGAAATACTGATCAGGTTTAAAGATCTCGACCAGATTATGTCACCTTCTTTGAGACAAGTGGGGATGTAGCAGCAAACGGACTAGTCAGGGGAGGGATAACAAAATTTAGTGACCAAACTCAAATGTTTCTTTACTTATGACTATTATAGCCATGTGTGAACTAATATTTTGTACCTGTTAATGCTACATTTTATTGTAGAGAGAAAAACATGCATCAAATTTGCAATAAAAGCTTTTCCTTTTTTCCATTTAAACACTGGGAAAAGTAAAAGAAATCACTGCAAAGTACATTTTTTTGAAACTAATGAATCTTTTCCTTGAAACCTTGTAAAATAAATTCTTAGCAAGGCATTTCCAAAGTGAGATTTTCCAATGCAAAATTTCATCTCCGTGGTATATTTTCAGAAAAGCTAGAAGTGATTAGAAGCACTTTTTTTTTTCCTTGTGTAACTGTCCAGACAAATAGTATCAGGCAAACAACTTTGTAACTTATGTTGACTTCATTCACAGAATTATAATGTAAATTTCTTGGTACTTTACAGCTTTTAGCTCAAGAAGCTGCCTTGTTATTTCTTTTGACAATCAAAGAACAAAACTTTTCTAGAATTCTACAGGTTCTCAAATGACCAAATGTCTGTTTAGCCCTGTATAACTGAGCAGAATATAAGGCTTGAAATTGGTGTAAAATGCCAAGTAAGCCAATTATGTAAATATGGTAAGTGTAACCAAACCAATTAAGTAAATTACCACTGCTCCTTATCTAATAAACCACTTCATAAATAGATTTTAATTCTGGGTTAATTTTGGATGATTTTTTTTTTCCCCATCACTATAAGGCCAATGGAGCCTTCCTGGTGGCTTCCTCTATTTTGCATGCCCTACGACTGGCATACAATACAGAAAGCAGCTACAACTGACTTTTAATTAATTATCTTCACAATACCTAAGGATTGAAGATAAACCACAGTCTTCACAACCACCTTGAGTACATATGGTATCCATTTTTTTAATTTAAAATGGCACTGGAACAATCCTACTACACTGACTGTATGTTGTGCTCACCACTAGTGGAAAAGTTTTATTTGAAAGTTATAAAGTTTTCAATAAAATTTATAGTCTCTACAGTTATAACTTTATAATGATACCTCCTTACTTCTCCCCCACGCTTACAAAACCAGGCATGATACAGATTTATTAATAATGTTCTGGGCAACTTGTGAATGGGCACCTAAAAAGACAATGATTAATAGATACCAATGATTACGGTCTGTATTTTTCCAGTGAATTTTGTGACCTGTTTTACTAATTTCCCCCACCCTCTCTCTCAAATACTCCAACCTTCCCAGTCCAAGTTTCAAAGTTTCAGTTATGGACTGAAAAACATATATATATATATATTATACTGAAAACATACATATATTAGCAGACCAACTGCTTCTACCTGGAAATCAACATTTGCTCAACTAGCTGTCTTCCTGCCTCATACTAGATCCATATCATTACTCAAATAAGTTTTTTAAATGGTATTGTAAAAGGTA
Organism: Heliangelus exortis; assembly: GCF_036169615.1. Taxonomy (NCBI): domain Eukaryota; kingdom Metazoa; phylum Chordata; class Aves; order Apodiformes; family Trochilidae; genus Heliangelus; species Heliangelus exortis. Next base: position 114,784,114 of record NC_092423.1, read on the forward strand.
CTTAAAATAGTATTGTGGGCACTTTGACAAGAATTTGATGATGACTAAAACTCCTGTTATTGTCCTGCTATTTGAGAAGCTCATTAGGTGAGCTACAAACAGTGTGAGCCACTTGTTTTATGGGCTTCTATAAATGATAACTTAGAAGGTATAAAACCAAATACCTTCATCAAGACATTTTAAAGCCAGTAGCACCACAATGATTAAAAGACCTTTCTAAACTGTACTTGTAGAACAGGCAAAACCTCTGTAATCAACTTATCTGGAGAAGCAATAAGACAATAAAAACTGAGGCATTTCAGGGGCTAATAAAGCTGTAGAATCTAATGATTATAATAAATCTTTAGCTGCAGTTATTCCAGAACAATTTCCCTTGCAGTAAAAGGTATTCTACAGGGTTTTCTGTCCAAAATTACTGCTGGTTGGTTGGATGCTTATCATAAGGAACAGTTGCAGAGTGACAATTTTTTTTTGCATGAATTTCCATCATTCACCTCTCTCCTTCATAATGAATTCTTTTGGCTAGAATCAAGCAATGCTTTGACAAGACCAGAAAGAAATTTCTTCATTTACAAAAATACACACTAACATTTTAATATTCTGCACATTTACTTCAGCATGGTGTTAGACTGCAGTTTTGAACTTTGAGAACTACGCTTCTATGAAGCACATTGGTCATTCTGCTCACGGTTCATATTCACTGCAGGCTAAAATCAAATACACAAATAAATCACTAGGTAGTATGAATGCCTTTAAAAACAGAGCTTGCAAGGGTGGAACTCAGTGACAGTGGTAGAAATGAGCATGTACTTTCTACAGCCAGTGGGGCAGTGGTAAAGGTTCCCTATGGAATTTAGGGGAGTTGTCATCTCACCCTATAGCAAAAACCTACATTCATCCAGAAAAATAGCATTTCAGTCTCCACAGCTTATACAGCAGAGATCTCTATTGATCCCTGAGTAGAATGCTACATAGCCTGTTCAAAGGTAAATACTTGGAGTAAAAAGAGGTGATTGTTGACTCTGGTATCAGAAAGACATTTGCAGGGCTGTTTGTGGAATGACACTGTCCTAAGCCTGGCCTGTGTACATCTCTGAGACCTAAACTAGAAGTATGACACTGAACATTTTACTCCTGAAGCAGCAGAAGTTTTTAACAGCAAACTATGACCACTTAAGAAGGGAATGCACTGATATCAGCTTTGGAAATAACTGTGCATTTGCTTAGAAAAGCAGATGCACTCTGTGTGTTTTTTCAACTTCAGCTTATCCACATAAAATGAACAGGAGCTAAACTTTACTACTGCTTAATCTGATTGAAATTAATCGTCCCAGAAAGGATCCTTTTGAATCTTTGAAGAACAGAATGCTTCTTTCAGACTTACCTTTTTCTGTTTTGTCTTCTTCAGTTTCTTTTTCACTTTTCCCTAGAATATTAAAAATATAATTTCATTGAAATAAATTCATGTTAACAGTTTATGATAAAGAAAGAGCTACAAGAAAATTACAGCTTATACTGAAAACAAAATTGAGCAAACAGGACTTTTTTGTTTCATTTTTATTTTTTAAAGTGACCATATATTACTGTCTGAATTATGTAGTTAAATAAAAGGTCTTTCTGGGTGTAATGCTTCAAATATTACAATTTTGCTTCTGTCCCGAAGTATTTCATAAACTTCCCTCTTCAAATATTTGGTAGATTTTGGTGATACACACTTACAATGCAAGCTATTTTGCAAAAAAAACCCCAAACAAACAAACAAATGGTTCACCAATTAAAAACCCTTGGGAACACTAGCTGAGTATATATATTTGATTAAAATGTAAAAAAACATGAGAATCAGATCTGAAATCTGGTCACATCTTCAGGAGTGACTTGCACACACAGACACTCATCTTACTTCAGATTTTAAAATAATTCAACCCAGGTATTTTAGAAACTTCTTAATGTACAAGTTAAGGTTAACTAAGTGTAAGTAGCAAAAGACAAGACCAGACACAGTGCCAAAATCACTTATGTGTGTGTCATGAAGGTGGCTCCTACAGAGACAGGATTGTCCTGTCCTCTTTTCTCCTCTTTAAAAACTTTGATCCTATCCTAATCTGTAACACCTAAATATCATGCCCCACAATTCTAAAATTATTACTTAGTTATGTTTCGTCCCAACAAGCTTCCAATATTTCATCCCAACAAACTTAATAGAGAATATTAAAAAGAGGTCAATGGTCTTTTAGTTACAGTTATTTTCTTCTCTAACACATATTATTGAATGTTGAGGTTTTCTTATACATAGACAAGTAATTTCTATTTCTAAGTCAATTAGAGGCATCCTGCCATAATACCCCATCTCCCCAGTTTTTTAAATTGACTGCTCAGAAGCATCACATTTTGAAAAAAAATACACCACATAAAAATGCTAAAACCATTTTTTTTCATGGAGAAACTAGGTTATGAATACACATAACATAAAAAACATAAAACATATTTGCCATTCTAATTTCACCCTAATTTCATTCTAATTTCACAAGATGATGACTGCTGCTACTGAATGTGCAGAGAGTACAGCTCTGCTTTTTATATCCAGTACAAGACAGAATAAGTATATGGTAAGTTAAATAAATATGGTCACACTGAGAGTTATTCACCTCTTAATTGCATCATAAGATCCAGACTGTCAATTAAATTGAAATAAATTACAAAAAGATCTATTTGGAGAAGGAATACTGTTACTGTAACAGTATATTAATGTAATTGTTGCTCATCACTTGCTAAAATACTTTCTATTTTTTGTGCATACCACACAATATAGTCATGTCCATCTCTAAGTCATCAGAAATACTGTATTTTTAAAAGGGCAATAACACAGCTCCAAAAAAGACCCAGAATAGTTTACATAAACATACTTCTATAGTTTTTACTAATTCAAAGCATATTAACAACTCATTAGAGAATAGTAAACCATGATACAGCATGCTACCTACCCACCCATTTTTCCTTATCAGCAACACTGATATTCTCATCTGATCTCTCGAGGTCACTTGACCCTCTCCACCCACCTTGGGCATTCATCTTATTTCTGCAACTCCTTTTCCATCACAGGAAGACCAAGATACGAGCTCAACGCTGTAAAGCCTGTTCCTAATTCCCATTTCTTGTCCAGCCTCACACTTTTTTCTTACTGCAGCTGACGCAACATAAAACCTACATTTCTCTATGTCAATTTCTGTACTAAGATCAATTCTCTAAATTCTTTCTCATACGTTTTCAACCTGAATTCTGCTATGTTAGCTGTGATGAATTTCACCAAAGCCTCTCTGATGACCTTCATACACTCCAGGTAGCTCCTTCTAGGTAGCTGCTTTTGAAAATTCATCACAATTTGACCATGTCAGCTCTGAACATTTTGCTTTTCTCAGTTCTTGTCATACTTAACTAAGAATTCACTACAGCATCATACTCAGCACATATTGCTTGGTTGCCTCCACAGTGATCCCTGCCTTGCTTTGATGGTGCAAATAGTTTTAATGATGTTGTTCCTGAAAAAGGTTTAAAAATGTATCATCTCAAAGATCAAAGGGATCTGACTGTAAATCCTGAGACTATTTTATCATCAACTTAAATTAAATGTAGCTCAAACAAAAACTTCTTAGGTCTCTATACCAGTCTCATTTGATTTTCAATTCCCCTGTTTCCAACAAAACAAATCTAGGTCAAAAAAGAAAAAAAAACTTTTTTAACCAATCTCTACAGGCCAAGACTGCTATCACTGGGTAACATATTCACCAGGTATTCCCAATACGGTTTCTACTAATAAGAATAAATTTATTTTACAATATGTATAAATATTTGTGAGTTCACATGACAATGACCTGTCAGAATTAAAATTGCATTTCAGATTGTATAGATCAAATCAACACTATAAATGTAAAATATAACTTCTTGCTTACATATACATAATTTTTGAAACACAAAAATTTACAGTGATATTCAGGAAAAATATTATGTTTTCATCATCTTTCCTATACCCAATCTTATCAATTTACTTTACTTCTTAGACAGAATACTGATATGAGAATATGATATGATAAATTTTTGATTAGTGAGAATGTGAAAAAGCCTCTTAAAATTTACTACAATTTTCCATATGAAAATATAGCTTTAGCATTCTGCTCTTAATTAAATTTTCCTTTCCTTGTTGGTATTTCTTTCTGTGATTTCCGAAAAACAACTGAATCCAAGATTTAATAGGTACACTAAGACCTAGCAAGGAACAATGCAGCAACGTGAAAATATAAAGAAAGATGTACTATTTTAATTTTTTTCTCAAACCTTTATTCAGTGAAATTTCATCATGAAAGTAAGGAGATGTTTGAAAACTGAAAAGGTCAAAAAAGATTTTTGTTTTTATCAGAGAACAGCACAGACACAACACCCTTTATAAACTTCTGATGTAAACCATAGACCATAATCTAGAGTATTCCTCTGTGAAAGGCAGATATTCTACTTCCCCCACATATTTGCTTTAGTCAAAGAGCAATATCTATTTTAAGTACAAATTAGAAATTATGTATCCTGGGCAAAATTCAGGCCAAACTGGTTGTTGAGTAGTTAAGACACAGACCTTACAGTAATGCTGATTTCCTTACATAATACCGTCCAGAAATAAAAATTAATTCTACTCCCTATTGATTCCTTCCTTGCTGTAAATACTTTCAAATATATTTTGAATGTTTAAAAATTATTAACCTAAAAGTAATATTAACTAGTGGCTGAAGCAAATATTTATCCCCATGGTGAATATCTACCACATTTTAAAAAATAAACGACACTAAAAAGACAAAGATATTCTTCTGTGTTTTATTGCAGCCAAACATTAAAACAGATTAAATATACATTTTTTTTTTAATAGTCTGCTTGACCTTGCTCAGCTTGGCATACTTTTGTAAACATGAAGCACGTAAAATCACATACCCAGTTACAAAATACTTAAATCTGATTGCAGCATAATATACTCTCACAGTACCATAATTCTACAAATAGGCTGCCACTGTTATATAAAAAGTCCTCCATTCAGCAGTCTAAAATTATTCCCAAGCTTCCTCACAAAATATGGCTTTGTAAAAATTATTGCTCTGCTATTCACAATCAGAGATAATTTTATTAGAATATCCCATCGCAAACCACATCACAGTCTAAAAGTATTATTGCTTTCCTGAAAAGTCTTAAGAAATTACTTTGGGGCATCAGTGTTTGTTGATCAGGTGACTCACTTAAGTGGAGTCTTACTGAAGTCCCAAAACAGAAAAAGGCAGGCACAGATGGTGCCCCTTTCACTATAAATGTAAGCAGCTGACTTCAAAACAGTGTTACAGAAATTTAAAATCTCCCTGTCAACCGAAAGGCAACCATTGTGAAGGTTACCAAATTGATCTTTCTTCTTAAAAATTTATCTTATTTCTTCTTAGCTCCTATATCAGGCTTGGCAATTTCCTAAAATCACAACAATTAATTCCTGAGCCAAAAAGGAATACATGCAAAATGCCAAAGAATAAAATATGTCTTCATAATTGTGGAACAGCAGCACAGAACAGGTAAAAAGTACACCCGTTGTATTAAAATTTTAATTACTTCAAGTCTAAATTTCAGATGTACCATTTACAAGAGCATTTGCAATTGTAGGTCTTGAATGTTGATATCCTGTTTTCCTTAATGTGTAATTTCCAAAGCTTTTTTTTTTCAATAAGGTTTACAGGTCAAGTATTTATGCAAATTTGACGTTTAAAATCTATGTACAGCTGACTAACTCCAGCTTTGAGATCATTATATTGGTAGGCAAACCAGAATAATTTTACTGAATTCAACCTGATACCAGCAAGTCAGTTTTGTTGCAATTTACACTGATTCCCTGTCAAGCTATTATGTAGTTTCTACACATGCTTTAAAATTCAAATGTGCATAAATAAAAAGTTCTAAATCACATATAAAGGGTTTCTGAAAAAAGCAATTTAGTAATCTGTCCTTTTACTAGTATGAACTAAACATACACATTTTGTATCATCAGACTATTTTAAAAATCACCTGAAATTCATGTAGCGTAACTGTTGATATAACATCAGTGCAAAGAAATTTAAGTCAAACTTCACAGCATAGTGTGTGCCTGATTAGTGTTTTCAATAAAATGCAGTTAGGTTGTATGCTATATCAGCAGTTATAGAATACTTTAAAAACTCATAATATTATATGTTTTATCCAGCCAAACTGCTCTGTACATACTGTATGAATCCACAAAAAAAGATATATATTAAAATCTGAAAAAATGTACTTGCTGCTAGACCATAAATAGAGTACTAACAATTGCTTGAACAGCACATATGAAATGCGGCTCAAAGTTGCAACTTTGTCACAAACACAGAAGAAAAATAATGAATTCACTAAACTCGACCAAGAAAAAAAACCAAACCAAAACAAAAATAACAAACCAGACAGGAATGTAAATTAAACATCCAAGTGTTAAAAAAAAAAAAAAAAAAAAAAAGCTCACTAAAATGACAGTTGGCTATAACCCATTTACAATATTTTAGTGTTCGTTCCCCAAACCCTGAACTGCTTGGTAATTACATCATCAGCTCTATTACAACCATCTGCTCCCCCTTTGTAGCGTATGGTTAGGGCTGGTCCTCCTGATGTAGGGACTTTTCTTTTGAAGCTTTAAGTATCTGAAAAAATAAGGGGAAATCTATATTAAAGGACCAACCAAAACACAACTTCGTCTAAAATAACAACAACAACCAAAAATAAAAAAGCTAAAAATGCAACTTTGTATGAGACTAGTTAATTTGAGGAAGCTATCATTTCTAGGAGCTATCCTAGTGAATATACACAAAGTTGCTCATGGGAAATGTAAACTTTAAAATAATTATGTAAGCATTTTAAATAATTATGTAAGCATTACATTGTGTCTGGGGATATGGCACTTTATTTACCTTGTAAAGGAAATCTAGGCCATGTCACAAATACATGAAGACCTTTTTTTCTTAATCTTATTAAGGTTAAGGACACTTAAAATTAGGAAAAGAGAGCCAGTAAATGAGGGAGGGTCAAAGTTGTGAAGCTGAAACTTGTCTACACATGAGGGATTCCAGCAGTTGATAAAAAAAATGTGGGGTTATAAAAATGTCAAGGATAAAAGATGAAGCAAGGGAGGGGAACAAACTTTGGGTACTTAAAATCTGAACCCATACAAGAGGGATCAAAATCTAAATATAGATGGTAAAGGTATCCCCAAAACTGCAATATGTCTCCAATAAGTACCACTCTTGTCACAACCACTGCAGTTTATGTGCCAGTGTAAAATAGGGTTGGATAATAGTCCTAAATTGTTAATATTTCAAGCTGGACTATCATACCACTCAAAACACTAGTTTAAAAAACAAACAAACAGACTATAACTGCATTTTAAAAAGTTTGCTTCTGGAAAAGGATACTGGTAATAGTTTTAAGAATAAACTTAGAGAACTGGAAAACTATACCTATAGATACCAAAACATGCAGTTGCCTAATATGTTTTTTTGTGATATGCCCTAAAGTCAGCAAAAAAAACCCCAACAACTTTTGATTTGTACTCTAACATAGTCCAATTCCACACCCCTTCTCTTCACTGGTATTCTCAGAATATTCCTCACAGCTACATCCTCTAGACTTTCTCCTGTTTGTTTTTCCCACAAGTAAATTTCTGTGTTTCAGACAAAAATAAAACAACTACTCCTAACCTGATACAAACTGGTGCCACCATGCTTCAAATGAAGTCACATGAATTTACACTACTTGAAGAATAAGGACTCTGTAGTGACATATCTGAGTATCTTTTATACTGCCTGAAGTTAAGGTTTATTACATAAGTACATGCCTCTTTCATATAAGTGAAGAGTGCATGTATGTTTAATGGTGCTCTTCATTTAGGAGAGAGTTTTTTACTATCTCTTGTAAAAGAAACTTCAATATTATTACTGTTGAAATAACAGGAAATACTACTCAATGAATGAAATTACAAGAATGAAGAAGAAAAGGCTTCTAACAAAAGAATCCACCATATAGAATCCTCTATCACAAATCAAAATATAACGAATAACCCTGGTTAATATCAATTTCATACTCTTAAGAAGAAAATGTGAGAATGATGTATCCTTCAAACTGAAATTTTCACATCCAAAAAGGGAAGACAAATATACATAAGAGTAGGCGAACAAAATAATTACTCAATAGTAATAAAATTCTTATTCCTAGACACTAGTTTACTTATGTCACCTGTTTCTTTTCTCAGTTTCCAGAGATGCTAATTTAATCCCACTGTATACACTGGAACAATAAGCTTCTACAAAAACTGGTAAGCAATGGTTCTGCCTTCAAAGCTGTTTCCACATAACTACATAAATTACTAAAGACACTTGAGTATGCTGGTACACTGTTACAGATTTTGTGCTTATCAAATTATTTTCATTTCCTACTTCCTAAAGGAAGAAACATGTACATCATCTAATAGCTACTTGTGCGTTTAATAACTAAATAAATAGGCTTTGATTGATTCTTTCACTTTTTCATGTGAAGGAAAGAAGAAAATATTCACTCCTTCCATCCAGTATTGCTACTATTATCTGCTTCCACAAAATATACCAGGACAGAGCTAAGGCCAATCTCATGGGTTAAAATGTGTTGCACTAGTTTTGAAAACAACTGAATGTAAAAATAAATAAATATATACACACATACATATAAAAACACCTTTTGAAAGGATCAGAAAACCATACTATAGCAGAGTAAACCAAGTGATTTTTAATTCTAATGGTGTTTGAAAACATTAAAAGACTCTCTTTGCATCACAATACAATAAAAAGAGAGTGGACAACTAGGTTCACTTTCATCTTATTTAAAAGTCCATCTGCAATTAAAAGATAGACTGTCCCTTTGTACCCAGCACTGGTGAGACCACATCTCAGACACAGTACTCAGTTTTGGACTCATTGTAAGAAATATAATTGAGGTGCTGGAGTGTGTCCAAAGAAGAGCAATGAAGCTGGTGAAGGGTCTAGAGCACAAGTCCTATGAGGAGTGTCTGAGGGAACTGGGGTTTGTTTAATCTGGAGAAAAGAAGGCTGAGGGGAGACCTTATCACTGTACAAGTACCAGAGAGGATGTTGTAGCGAGGGGGTCTTTGGCCTCTTAAGTAAAAAGCAATAGGACAAGAGAAAATGGTCTCAGGTTATGCCAGGGGAGGTGTAGATTGGATACTAGGAAACATTTTCACCAGAAGGGTTGTCAAGCACTGGAACAGGTTGCCCAGGAAAGTCATGGAGTCACCATTCCTAAAGGTATTTAAAAGCTGTGTAGATGTGGTGCTTAGGAACATGGTTTAGTGGTGGACTTGGCAGCATTAGGTGTATGGTTGGACTCGAACTTAAAGGTCTTTTCCAACCTAAATGATTTAATGACTGTTCCTCTGGCTGTTTTAGTGCTTCAGAAGGCAGTATTTCTGAGCTACACGCTGGTGATTTTCTTGCCTTTTTAGTATTCAGAGCAGTTCCATGCTTGCACATCGTGCAAATTTCTCTGTTGAGAAGGAATAAGTGACAATCATGGGTAGTGTGTTATGATACTATGGAAAATACTGTAAGTCCTGCCCTAAAACCCCTAAATTAAATCAATAAATGAATACTACAGAGGCACTGCAGTAATTTGTCTGGATAGTTCCAAATGCCATGTCCCCTTTGTGAAGTATGGTGAAGATGAGCAAAGAGTACATTACAGCCTGAATCCCTACACTGAAAGGATGGTCAGGCACTGGAACAGGCTGCCCTGTGACATGCTGGAGTCACCATGCCTGGAGGCATTTAGAAGATGTGTAGATGTGGCACTTAGGAACAAGGCTTTGCAGTGGACTTGGCAGTGTTAAGTTTATGGTTGGACTCTTATCTTAAGGGTTTTTTCCAATGTAAATGATTTTACGATTCTAAATGGAATATTTAGAAAGCCATCCACTATTGCACAATACATATGTTTTTTGGTGAAGGTAGAAAATCCAGTTACTTATTGCTGCGAGACTGAACCATAAATTACAGCACAGAAAGTGGCAGAAATATTCCACCAAAAATGAAAATTAGAAGTTTTATGTTCATGCTAGCATTCTGAATTTAGTTTTAAAATAGTACATGTAAATCAAGAAGACCATCTCAACATCCTCATACCAATACAACTGATACAACTGTGGAATTAAATACTATTTAAATTTTGTAATGATCCTTTAAGGACCCTTTTATTATTTTAAGTTTAAGCAGCAACATCTTTTCTGGTTCTACAGTTCCAACTTAAAGCACAACAAACCAACTGAACACTACCTTTGCTATCCTAATTTTTTTATGCTGAACTATGCTGTTAAAGGTAGATTTTTATAAATTATAAGCTAATTATAAGCTTTGGTTAAAATATTTCGTATTCACTGCATAACAAAACACTTGGCATCTATTAAAGAATACCCATGGCTTCAAACATTTCAGCACACCATGTGGCTGTTACAATAAACCTCACAGACAACACAGTTAGATATTGATATGACATATTTCAAGAAACCTCAGTTATGGCTCTGCATGGAAATTAAATACAAACTGAATCACTCCTCCAATCTATACTGGGCAACCACAAAGGCCTCCTGTATTTTTCATGTCTCTGGCTACTTTTAGCATGTCCAAGAACCAAATACAAGTTTCCTTTCCTGCAAGAAAAAAAAAAATCCCACAGAACTGCCTGGGCACCACACAACACAACAGCTCCTGCATACTGCAAAAATTAACTAATCAGGCTAATCAGAACAAAACAGAGATATAGCTGCCAGGGCTCTTGGATTGCAGCTTCTCAGATGTACTGCCCAGAGATACAACTCAGTGTTTCACCCAACAAAACTACATTGTTATGAACAACTTCAAATAATTAACTCTGAAAAGCAGATTAAATGTAAAAATATGAAGTCTTCAAACTTAGAAGCCATGTAGCCTCTTTAAAAATAGTTTTGGAAAATGCTGTGTTTACTACTGTCAGGCAAAAGATGGAAGAGCTTGAAGCACTCTCATTCTTAAAATCATTTATGTCAAGAAAACTGTGATGGCACCACAAAAGTCTGGTTTCCATATCTGCCACCCAACTGCAACAGTTGGATTCCTGTAGATCAAACTGATACCCAGAGAAGTGACAGCATCACCACCCATGATCAGTTGCTCTGGGAAGGAAGTGTGCATGTATTTGTAGACCTGAAATTTTTGTATTTGCCTTTACAGCAAAAGTATCCATCTTTGTCTGAAATAATTTAAAATTAAGTTGTAAATTAGAACTATTCACAGTTTTATCTAGAAAGCTTCTATATAACCCTGTAACTATTACAGCATTTATGCAGTACAAGATAAAAAAAATACTGTTTCCAAAACAGGAATTAGCCTCCAATTACAGTAATGATATCCCTTCACCCCTCTCCACAAAGTAATTTGTTTACAAAATTTCCATGCAACTACAGCTTAATTTTGGGGGGAAAAAAGAATTAAAAATCAAGCACTTAAAATAAACTTACCCACTCGATCATCATTTGAATAATCCTCAGCTTGAACACGTGTTTCTGTAAGTGAAAGTGTACAAACAATTCTAACTGGATGGTTCTCTAATATTTACAAAAAGCTGTATTTTTTTCCTGATGCACAAGAGTGAACTGTCAAGACTGCTTTCTAATACTACTTTTCTAGAAGTGGGATGCAAATTGTCCTCAGTTTGATTTTTCTATGGGAAAGATTAATACTTAAGTAGCCCAACAAATTAATTGCAAGACTGTACAATTTCAAAAGTAGTACCCCAAAATCCTGAAACCATATTATCCCACAGTTTCATAGGTTACTACAATATGGGCTTAGAAAACATTCATAAACTTATTACACTCCATCTGTAATTGTGAAATATTTGACTTCAAAATTCAGTTTCTTTGAAATCTATATGTATGCTTATAGTAAATATGTCCCATGTCAGCAAATGCTTTTACTGCTAATAGACTGAAGGTTGCTTATAGATCCTATAGCACAGAGGGAGTCAGACTCACCAGAAAATAATTCATAATAGCCAAGATATTATGGACAATAAGAGAGGGAAATCCACAAGAGACAAAAATGCATTCTCTAACTCAGGAAGCCCATATTTAAAATGCTCAAAGATGGGGAGACATTTGGCTTTATTATATTTGTTACATATAGTCTCTTTCCTGAGTATGCACCAGTGACTGGCTGGTGGTAAACAGAACATAGCAAAGAAATCTTCAGCTTCATATCATTTATAACAATTTATTATCTAAGTTTTTCCAAACTAGAAGCACTTGCAACTTCTAAAACTGAAGAGTGCTCTGTAAAAATATTAAAATATTGTCCTTAAAAACCCTAAGATGCTAGAATCTGACAACACATAGTTTGTCTTTAAAAGAAAGAAGTTGCAGAAAAAGTTACCAGTGTTTTTTACTGCAGCACAGAATATTATTCTGTGGTTATTTGTCATTGGTGGGGTTATTTTTTTGATGTTTTGTTTTTGGTGGGTTTTTTTTAAGTTGCAAACTTGTGCAAAAGATAATGTACATACCTGATTGTTCTGGTTCAGGGCCCACATCTTCTCTGAGCTTACTTTCTACTGTTAGAAAGAAAACAAATGTTGCAAGTTACACACAGCAGATTAAGAATTTGGTTTTATTCCCCACCAGCAATCCAATCAAATTACTATCAAACAAAAAAGAAAATTTATACTGCAGAACAATGAACAAGGTTAACTTAAAAGAAGAAAAAAGGAAATGAATGCATTTCATATCCAAAAGTCTGGTTACAGACTTTGTTACAAACTTCCATTCCAATTGCACTCCCCCAAAATGCTTTTAGTTACAGTTGTTGTTTGTGTGAAACAATGTTTGTTTCACAATGGAAACGTAAATAAATGTAGTATCAAATCCTACACACTGTGCTGAGACTAAATTGCTTACATCACTTTGCACTAGCTGACTGAATTAACATGATTTTTTAAAACAAAATCATGCTCTAGGATATTTTTAACTTAGAGCAAATCTTCAAATGACATTTGACCCAGTACTCATTTAACTCACCAGCACAAAGAACAAAAATTTATAACTTATCATAGAATCATAGAATCCTAGGGGTTGGAAGGGACCTCGAAAGATCATCTAGTCCAACCCCCCCTGCCAGAGCAGGGCCACCTAGAGTACATCCCCTAGGAACGTGTCCAGCGGGTTTTGAATGTCTCCAGTGAAGGAGACTCCACAACCCCCCTGGGCAGCCTGTTCCAGGGCTCCGTCACCTTTACAGTAAAAAAATTTTTTCGGATATTCAACTTGAACCTCCTATGCTCCAATTTACACCCATTACCCATTGTCCTATCACTGGTCACCACTGAGAAAAGCCTAACTCCATCTCCCTGACACTCACCCCTTACATATTTGAAAACATTGATGAGGTCACCTCTCAGTCTCCTTTTCTCCAAACTAAAGAGACCCAGCTCCCTCAGCCTTTCCTCATAAGGGAGATGTTCCACTCCCTTAATCATCTTAGTAGCTCTGCGCTGGACTCTTTCAAGCACTTCCCTGTCCTTCTTGAACTGAGGGGCCCAGAACTGGACACAATACTCCAGGTGCGGCCTCACTTGATCCTTTTCAGTAGTAATCTGGGAAATACACTCCATTATTCAACTTGAAGGTCTAAGTACTTCATAAGAATGCCATGAAGTTCAGTGAAGCCAAGTACAAGGTCCTGCACGTGGACCAGGGCAACCCCCATTACCAGTTACCATTACCCCATTACCAGGCTGGGGGATGAATGGACTGAGAGTGGCTCTGTGAAAGACCTGGGGATCCTGGCAGATGAAAATCTGGGAATGAGGCAGCAATGTGTGCTCACAGCCCAGCAGTCCAACCATATCCTGGGCTGTGTCACAAGAAAGGTGGCCAGCAGGTCAAGGAAGATGATTTTCCTCCTCTACTCTACTATCATGAGACCCCACCTGGAATACTGTGTCCAGTTCTGGAGCCACCAACACAAAAGGACATGCATGGACTTCTTGGAGCAGCTCCAAAGAAGGGCCACAAAAATTATCAGATGGCTTAAATACCTCTCCTATGAGGAAAGGTTGAGAGGATTAGGGTTGTTCAGCCTGGAGAGGAGAAGGCTCTTGAGAGGCTGTATTGCAGCCTTTCAGTATATAAAGAGGGCTTACAAGAAAAACTGAGAGAGATGTTTTACCAAGGTTTGTAGCAACAGGACAAGAGGCAAGGACAAAAGTGAAAGTTGGTAGAATTAGACTGGAAAGAAGGAAAAAATTTTTTAGGATGAAGATGGTGAGACACTGGAACAGGTTGCCCAGAGCAGTAGTGTATAGAATTCTTCAAGAATTCTATACTATTGAAGAATTCTTCAATAGAATTCTTCAAGACCAGGTTGGACAGGGCTTTCAGCAAGCTGATCTTAGTGAAGGATGTCCCTGTCCACCATGGCTACGGGGTTGGACCAGATTCATTCTTCGATTATATTGACAAATATAAATGGAAAAAAAAAAAAATTGTTTCTTTGGCAGACTATAAAAACTCATACCTGGGAGCTCTTTACCAGTATCAAAATCTTCAATAATTTGATCTATAAGAGAAAGTATAAAAGTAAATAATAAGCAATAATAAATAATATATATATAATAATATATGTATAATAATATAATAAATAATATATAGTAATAAATAAAGAGTAAATAGCTTTTTTTTTTTTGCTTTTTTTTTAAGACTTAAAAATGCATACACTTCATCAAAATACTTTTTAGATCAGAATTACAAAATATATACCTGGCTCTGTGGCTTCATTCACCTCCTCTGGAAGGTCCTCAACAGCTAAGAAAACATTCAATTCAGAACAATATTGACATCAATCAATAAACTGATGAAATGTACACACAACACAGAGGGGAGGGAGGGAGGAAGGGCCACAAAAGAACACACCTAATATGTTAAACTGTGAAGGGTAAACTGTTATAAACAAGCAGGAACTTGGGCAAATTTGAGAGAAAACCAGAAAATTACTTTTAAAATTTTCTTCCCTGTTTCACTAAAGAACTGCTTTGTTCATTAAGTCAATAGTTCAAAATTGTACCTTCTGAACAAATGTTTGGATTAAGTGACAATAACTTTAAAAACTAAAATTTACAAACCACTTTTTAATCTTTTTAAGCATAATCAATACTCCCATTTTGATCTTTTGATCTAACATATGCACAAAGTATGACAAGTAGACCAATATGGGAATATTTACCTCTTACTACTGCAGTGTTAAAAAATAGATTATTTCCATAAACAGGGGGTTTGAACATAAAAAAACCCCAAAACCTTAACTGAAAAATTTCAAAGTAATGTGACAGCATAGAAAAACTTTAAAACAAACTAATGAAAGACTTTGATACTGCCTTTTACATAAATATAGCAGTTGCCATACCATGGTCTTCACTGTAGTCATCGTGTACTCTATCTTCTGTTTAAAAGAAAAAAAGATACATGAAAATTTATGGATTTTTAGGACAGTAAATACAAATAATACACTGACAGGTTTATTCAGGAAAACAAAGACATTCAAAATTATCGTATTTTATGATGTATTAAAGTCAGTAAGGGTTCAACATAGGTGAAGATTTCTACAGGATCCTGTGAGAAGAACTGAATCACTTTCTGGCAGCACAAGGCAGACTTAAAAAAGATAAAGCATAATCACTTGGTTCTTGTTATACAAGTCATGAACTCCCCTACAGATTACTCACAACTAAGAATGGAAATACCCATAAATCAATTCTATACATAGCAAACGTCTCCACTGAAATTTTGTATTCCACTTGTTAAGAAAGCTTGCTTGTTTTTGAAAAACTTATTTTTTTAGAAGATACTATCTTTTGACATTGATCACACCAACTAAACATCTTCAGGAAACTCAAAGTATTTTTTATGCACAGATACACTTCTATGCAATACAAACATCCTAAAAATATTATTCTGCCCAGCTAGCTGACTTTAAAGAAAAGAAGTATTTATGTGGGTCTTTGTATTTTTTCAGAACTTAAATAAAAATACAGATGAACTGATGCTACATAAGAAGTCCAATATTTGGGGTTTTTTTCGTCTTGATTTCAGGCCAAAATTCAATGAAACTCCATAAAACAGAAAAAACACTTTGAACTGTACCTATGAAATGCTCCATAGCATCTTCTAGCATTAGCTCAGAGTCACCTTAAAGAAAAATATTTACAATTTTATATTGTAATCAAATTTTTATGCAACAGCAAAATAAAAGCAGTTTAAAAGGTCACATATTAGCTCAAGATACTAATGTTTTATTTGAAAGTGACAGCTGGAATGTAAAACACATACAGAAGCTACACCTTAAGTTATGCAATGTTATAAATTCAGGCATATTAGGTGTAAAATTAGGAATACAATGAGATGTCTGACAAATCATTGATTAGACTGGAAGACTTCACTTAAGATTATTTGTGGATGAGATTCATACAGAGTTCTGCTGACAAATGTAGTGGTAACACAGCTGCAAATATCAGGCTTATTTGAAACTACATAAAAAACTGAAAATAAAACTGATGAAACAATCAATATGACACATTACTTTGAAGCAAATTTTAAGGAGCTATTATAGTATAATATAAAGTAATAAAAATTCACAAACCTGGAGCTTCTGGATAACTTACTGTCTTTTCCACTTCTACATCATATTCATATGAAACTGTAAATTAAATATGAAAAAAAAGTAATTTCAAAATTTTAAAAATTAAGTATTTTCAATACTCTTATTTTACCTGGAATCCATAATGTTTCTGTCAATAGCTAAATGTAGTTCGTTGAAAACTCACAAATTAAACCCCACAAAGTGATATTTGCTCAGCAATCCAACAGAAGGTATAGAGCCATTTTAACTTCTAGTCTTCCTCTGTGCTGTCTGTATGGTAACTAGATGCATGAGATTCTCCATTGATATTTTTAAATAGTTCTAATATGAATTAATTAGGTCTAATATGAATTAGTTCTCATATTCTCAAAGTTCTAAAGTGCAAGAAGTGCATATTTACTAATGTGCAGGAAGACTACGGAAGACAAAATATGAGCCAGAAATCAGACCTTCAGAAATATGTACATTTGCTTCTGGAATCACAAATTTAGAGCAGTTTTCTTTTTTTCCATTGTCTAGCTAAACAGACCTAACAGAAATCAATGTCTAATGTAAATGGAAGAGGCTGCCTATAAACAAACTATAAACAAATATTAGCATCCAGAGAAAAATACTTATCAGCAGGGAAACTCCAATATCCACTCAATGTTTCCTCATAATGAAAAGATGAGCTAATGCCATTTTATGCTTTATCAGATAGAATATGAAAATGACTTTAAGCTAAATTGATTAGTCCAGGCAACTTTCAAAAAGCTTTTAAGATGAATTAGGGTGTGCAGAGACAGTTCAAGGACAGTTCAGTCCTTGGTGATGGCTCACTATCTGATAGTGTAATAGTGCCACAAAGAAAGCAGTTCTGAACAGCAGGTCACAAACCAGATGCTTCTGAAATGTTCCATGTCAGAACACAAGTTTCTGACTAACACCAAGAATAATAAACTAGAGGACCCTTGGTATTGTAGACTGAAACAGTAATATAAGCAATAAATCTCATTCTCAGTTTCTTAGATTGTAAAACCACATCTCTCTCCTATACACATCCACACCATACACAATACTTAGGCATGCACAGTAACAGAAAAATGAAGTTTTTGCACCAATGAAAGCAAGGTTTCTACACATCAGCTCTTTCTAAGAACCACTTGCAATAGTATATATAATTGTTGTCTCTGTCAAAATAAAAATATCCAAAGCAATCAGGGATACTTATTTGGAAAAAAATTATCTGAGAATTATCTATTCATAAACCGGTCTAAACTTTTCAATTTTGCTTTCTCATAAAACTTGCTACATTTAGGCAGAAAACTAGTATTATCAAATTTGGAAAAAAACCCTATACCTGGAGCTTCATATGGTTCTGGCTCCATTGCTTCAAGATCTTCTGCCAAAAGATCAGCATCTGAGAAACAAACATGCATTTTAGATTTTTTTAAGTCTACACATGATACCACTAATGCTGTAACAGAATATTATTTAAGAATAAAGTTAAATTTATAAGAAGAAATTCTAAACCAATTTCTAACACCAGCAAGTTATCTACAAAGATTGAAAAACAAAATATATAACTTTATTCGTATACATAATACTGAGAATGTGAATACACATGTGAACTCAAAATTTTCTCAAAAAAGATGACTCTCCATAGAAATTTCTGTTTTGATGTAAAGAAAGAATATACTCATTTTGCCTTCTTAAAGTAATTTTAAAGACTTAATATAACTGGAATTTGAATTCCTCCTCTGTTTCCCTGTTTTGACTTGTGATGTGGATGAATAGCAGAGACATAGAAACAAGGAGGTATAATAGCCCCAGAATGGAAAAAATTACTTCAGTTGTGAAGAAAGGCATTCAGTGTACTTCGAGCTGTTAAAACCTTAAGATTATATGCATTACACAAGTTTTTCAAAAAGAGGCATCAAGATGCACACAAAATTTTCAGTAGTGCAGAAAGAAAGCACTTAGAAATATTTTTCCATAAGTTGGATTTAGATCTATGAGTCTCCTTTAATATTCTTATTACAATTTAGCATCCTGTCAATGCCCCATGACAGCAGGAGACAAGCACCTTTATATGATCTCCACAGAACCTGCAATCTAGTTCTTGCTTAACATTATCTTAAACAGCCACAATTGAAGGAAAGTAGAATCAGAATAACTCTGTCTACAAACAGTTGTTGTTTTAATAAACTAAGAAGTCCAGAAGCAGACTCCATACTGATATTATAAAAGTCACTCTTATCGGGCAGGGGAGATACCCAGATACCTGGAGTACTGTATCATTTGTTTGGCTGAAAGCCAATAGAGCAGTAATTAAACATTAATACATAGTTTATTGGATTCTAAAACAAAGGGCATTAAAATACTGCATTTTCATTAAAAAAAAAATATTTACTTGTTGAGTAATACTTGCCGTATTTTACAGCAGAAATTACAAGTCAAGTTTTTAAAGAGACACATTTCCATTTATTGAGATATTTCCATTTATTTGTTCTTATTTCTGGAAAAATTATTCAGTCATCAGATACCTTTCTGAATTGAATCTGTTGTCTCATACGCTTCTGGTATTTCATTTTCTAATTCTCTGATCAACTCATCTGTTGTAGGAGCTTCAAAAGTTTCTCCATGTATTTCTTCCTTCATTTGCCACTGATCATTTCTACTTTCACCTACATCTTCATGTCTCTCTCCTAATCAATAACACAGATTGTTAGCAATACATACTCTTTGGTAAGTCTGCTGCCAGCAAATATTCAGTCTTCAGCACACCCTTTGTGATTTTCAACTACTCCCCAAAAGGTTGGAGAGGGGGACAGATGACTTATCTGCACCTTCCAGCCATATAAACCCAGTCCCTGCACTGACTTGTAAACTTGGGCTTCTTTGCCCACAGCAAAAGCCACCTCTGTTTACCCATTCATGTGCTCTACACAGTCTTTTGAGGAAATATTTGTCAACTGACTGATCTGAGCTACTGCTACCAAACACCTCTTGGGTAAGATGTCACAGTTTTAGAATTTGGTGACTCAACTTTTGGAATTTACTTGAAAATGACAAATTAGCTCATTAGCTAAGTGTGCAAGCCAAAGTATCTAAAGTGCATACCAAAACCAGACTCTGAGAATTGTTTAGCCTATGACAATATTTATAAATTGTCCAGTGATTTCTAAGTGTTAATGCATTACCAGGTGGAGAATGGAGAGCTTCATGAAGAACAGACTGAATTCCATCTTCCAAGTCTATGTCAGCACTCTTGAACTCTAAAAGGATTATAAATTGCAGTGAAGGTAAGAGCAAAAAGGCAAAGTCTAAACATTAGCTCAAGGGTTGCAGCTTTTAGTAGCATCCAGATAGCTCTCATTCCATTCCACAGAGTTCCATAGAGTTTGATTTGGTTTTGCTTACTCGCCAATAGGGAAAGTACTGCATCAGTCACACCAGATTCACTCTGAAAGTGAAGTGCAGGAATTTATCTACACTGCATTTTCTACATGGATATTTTCTCAGTGGCAGTAACAATGAGTTCAGATAATTATTCAGTCCAAGAATTCTCTTCTAAGTAGTTATTTTAGTAAACCTTTCATCCATTCCTTTCCTACAATTCAGGCAGCAGCACTAGCATGGCATATTTGACAACAGAGTGTCAGGTGTAGATGCAGGGCTTTGTTGGCTTTATAAACAGGGAAAAGAGATACTAACATTACAATATCAAGCTCTTCTCCTGGCAGTTCACAGCAGAATAAATCACAACTGATTTCAGGGACAAGTGATTCTCATATAACACACCAGCCCAGGACATGACAGGGATTTGTATGAAGTGAAGCCTTCATATAAATGTCCTGAAATTAACATTGAGAAACTCAACAACACAAAACCAAAACACAACTGCAGTTTTCAAACAAAGATTTAAAATCATATCAGCTATGGAAACAAAAAAGGAAGTTACCATTTTATATTAGTTTAGCATTTTATAACCAAAAACAAAAGTAATGCAAATTTTTTTTAAAGATCTATATTCCGTTTTATGGAATTATATGTTCCATATTTATGAATTATTGTATTAATTGTGTTAGGGTCACATAAGCATCAAGTAGGATAAATCACCTCAAGGAACTGGAAAAAATATCCATTGTCTGAATAACACTGAAGTGCAAACCACATATGTGAAATCTGATAAGTTAAAACATTCTTCTTGAATTCCTCTTGAACCTGGTAAATTTTCCTAACACTTTTAAAAATGTTTATTTTTTTTTTTAATACTAGAAGGTGCATTTATAATATTTATGATAGAAAAGTAAATAGTTGATTAATCTCTGAAAAAACGGGTGTTGGGATTTTCTTGGTTTTGGTTTTTGTTTTTTTTTTTTTGGTTGGTTTTGGGGTTTTTTTGGTTTTCGGTTGTGGTTTTGGTTTGTTTCTTGTTTGGTTTGGGTTTTAAGTCGAGAATCTGCTGTTATTTTGCATAGGTACACTGTTGCATAAATATCAAAATCACAACTGTGCATCAGCAAGAACTTATTCTGATGGGACATGGTTCTAACAATAACCATGAAAGCTGAAAAGACTGCCTTTCACATATTTAAATTATACATCTTCCATGGTCAGTGATTTATATTTAAGTTACCAACAGTGATCCCCATTAAACAAACTACAGTGATTAACCACACATATAAGTGATGAAAGATTTTTCTTTACCCAAAGACATAACACAGTGAGTTTGAATGCTGAGGAAAGAGAACTGTAATCCAAATGAAGCACTGTGTCTTTCGTTTCACCTGTGGTTTATGGTTTTACAAGCCTTACCTGATTTGACATATGACTTCTCAGCAGGCTGGGCCGTCTCCTCCGAGTCTGGTGAAGGTGGCTGTGCTGGGACAGATCTTTCTTTAAGGCCTGCATTTTTCAGTTATAAAGTTAACTTTATGCTCTTTTTGATCCGGTTCAATTATAAACTAAGAAAGTTGTTTCAATGAAATTAACATGTTAAGTTCTCCAAAAAAAGCATTTAAAGAAAAAACTAAAGCACAGTTACAGGGCTGTTCTGATACACAGTGACATATACATAGACTAAAGTGTATTTGGATTGTAAACAAACGTTTTGAAGACAAATGTACAATGAAGGGGGAAAAGGACAGAAATTTAAGCACTTGCCTTCATTTCAAAGTGACTGAACTATGCTATTCTCAACATCTACTCAGTATGCAGAAAAAAAAAAGAGGCAGGAGGTTTTTCACACTGTTTTGGGGCAAAAAGTGCTTCCTATGATCGATTCTACAGGTTTTATGAAGAACTGACTAGAACTTGATAACATAGAGCTCAGAATGTGAAGAGGTATTTTAAATTCCTAAGTTGAACCTCAAAAGACCTGATGAGGAGAACTGTAGTTTCTTCAAAATAAGGTAATGTCAATCTTCAGCTTCTTTTGACAACTAAATTACTATGGAAAACATACGACTGAAGGAAATTACCACAAAGATGCTTGCTATCTATCTATAGCACAGAGTCTGTCTATATAAAAACATAAGGAAAAGAAAGCAAACAGTAACAGCAGTGATCAATACCATGGTAAGGGATAAAGATAATTCATAGCATTGAAAGATTATGCCACACCTTAAGACACCACATCCTTAAGGTATAGGTATTAACATAATACTCTTCTCAACTATCCTTTACAAGGGATTCAAACAACATTTAAACAAGAGACTTGCAGACTACATATAAGAAAAACATATGCACCCACCCCAGGACCCCTACCCCACCATGAGGACAGTCAAATCAGTGGAAAAGGCTGTACAGAGAGCCTTGGAGATTTTGAAGATCACATTGGATTATATTCTGTGTAATGTGGTAATACCTCTAGGTGACCCTGTTTTAACTAGGATGTTGGAATAAGTATCTTCTGAAGCCACAAACAGAATTCTGCTAACATTTACATAATTTTTCCTAGGTTAATATTTAAGTAGCAGTTCCAAAGTCAATTATGATAAAACTTGACACACACGCTGCCCAAAACAAATCAGCTTTTCAAGAGCTGCATGTACAGAAAATCAACAGAAAAATAATATTTAAGAAAGCAGAAGCTACACTACAGTGAACACACCTGTACTGCTAAGAATCTTGTAACTCTAAGTGCAACAACTAAGTACTATATTTCAAGCCAGTAAAGTTTCTTTAAAAACAATTACCAGGTTTCTACTGGAGTAAAACCTACCAGAACACAAATAGGACCAGCAAACCTCAAACAAGCTTTGTGCAAACCAGAGAAACAGCAACTCTCACAGATGCAGTTCCCTTACACACACACACACACACACACACACACACACCTTTAAGTCCTCATACCCTCCAATAACCCACGTGTCCAGTGCCAGACAACCACTTGCTCTGCCCCATGAACAATAAACAGATTCAAGTATTTCAAAAGATAGGTTTTTGCAGCCAACAAGCGCCGAGGGTTTTTGGAAGACACTTTTTGCAAGATACTATTTTCTTTCATCTTTTTATTAAAATAAAGTTGTGCTCAAATTTTGCTTGTGTAGCGCATTATGTGAGCTTATGTGGTAACTTGCCATGTTAATTTGAATGACAACAATATTTCAATAAGATATACAACAGCACAACAGATCTATGGGTCAAAAAAATCTCATTTTATTGTGTGGCTCTCTGTATAGCTTAGAGTGCTGCTTAAGTAAAAGGCTCTTTGGAAAAATAAAATTATAAAAACTCTTTTAGCACCAGATAAACTTTGGATCAAAGATATATTAATCAGAAAGACAACTCATTCCAAATTTCACTCCCAGACAGCTACAACTTCTATTACATTAGGGGAGAGAATAAAAAACACTGTTATCACCATGCTACAGTTCTTGAGAAGTGTGATTTGAGTGCTCCCCTGTCAAATATATATCTTAATGCTTATCAGGACAAAGATGAACATTGCTATCAGGACTTAAACCTAGAAGAGAATGCTCATTATGCAAGTGAATTTATTAGATCTTCATTCTGTCAAGATGTGGTTTTGCTAAGCACTACAATGTTCATAACACACATATCTTTTCCATTGCTCTTCACACATATATAAATATTTAGAAAATAGCTCAGTATATAATCTCTGTTAATTATCACAGCTAGAATCTTAAGCTATTATGCTACTTTCTATAGCTTTCATTTCACCTATCGTCCTAAGTTTCCTCTAAAAAAATAAAATTAATTTTATATCTTACCCTATTGCCACATCTTACAGAAGCACTTATGTGCTGTACTGAAAGTCTGAGATAAGTGTATTGCACACTGTTATTCACAATATTTAAGCAAAAACCATGAACAGAATCAACCTTCAGGACTTAAATCTCACATCATTATCCACATGCATATACTCATGCTCAATTTCATGCCTTAGTTTGGTTTTCTTTAAAAGTATGACAATAATAAATCTTCAACTTTCATTACAAATTTTGTTCTGAATCTTAGGCAATTTTATTGTGCAATTAATATTTCAATATACTAAGCAATATTATCTGTCTCATAGAATTAGAAAATACTGCTTTCCCATGTAAACTTGGAAGCAAGTATAGATTTAATAGCATACTGAGGTATCTCTGCAGAAATGTTTTGTAACTATTTATTCTAATGAGATTGCTGGATAAATCACTCCTTGGTGCAAAAAGAATACATAAGCTGTAAGAGCAAACTAACACAAGAACTTGCTTACAAAAGTATAATGTATTTGAAAAGCATTGTTTGAAGAAAATAATAGCTGCAAAAATACCTACGTTGTTTTCTAACCACGTTCACCCATAATACAGTAGTAGTAGCAAATCACTTAAAATGATACTGGAATTTAAAAATACCCATCAATGATGAAATAGGTGGCCTGATTTTCAAAAGCATTCATTATCAGAAGCTTGGATAACTTGGAAAAATCAGAACAATTATCTGAAAAGTGACAAATGAATCAAGTTTTCAGATTTAAACATAGCTGAAAAATTAAAGAAAGGAAGGACAGAGGAAAAAAAGCAGAACATATTGTCACAGGATCAATAAACAGAAGTGTTGCAACATTTTGGGTGAGTCTCATAAACAAATTTAGGCCTAAAGTTACTCTGAGTGTTTGTGTATGAAATGGTTTTCTTGATCTACGTAAGGGAAAAAAAGTTTAGCAGGGAATAATTTACATCTATTTGCTAAGCTCCTATGACAATATATTCACTGATGATCATCTTGGCTGTTTTTGTGAAACAGAAATATTGGAGTTTCCACTGTGCGTCCAGACATTCTTCTCAATATTGCTCTTAAACTTGCATTTGATATACAATATTACCCTTTCATCCCCACACCAAGAAAATAGCATTTTAATACAAGGAAACAAAAAGAAGAAAAAAGAAAACCCACCAGATGAAATGATTTGACATTCTGCTTTCAATACATATTGTTAGCCAGGCATACCAACATATGTACATATTTGAATTTCACAGCAGAAATTTTGCTTTGTTATTACAATGCCACTATGTGCTTAACAGTTTTCAAAAAAAAACATTGTATACAGCATTTATTAGTACTTATTTTCAGATAACATTCTCTTCTTGCCATGTTTACCACATTCATAAAAGTATGCTGGATTTCTCATTCTTGAGGTCTGTTCCTCATCAGCAGAACCCGAACTCTGTTTATTTCTTTTCTTTCTTGTCTTCCTTGGATGGGTTTTTAGCTATCTTTTTTGTTTCTTTGTCTTTTCCCGCCTGCACAGTACCATCCTTTTCACTGGCTGATTTTTTTGTGGTATCCTTGGATTTTACATTTTTATCTAGGCCTTTTTCCTTTTCTCTGTCCCTTTTAGCTTTGTCAGAATCTTTCTTTAATTTACTCAGATCAACAGCTTTCTTGTCTTTTCGATCAGTAGCATCTTTTCCCCTCCTGGCTTTCTTTTTTTCTTCCTCATCTTTGCTGTCTTCCTTCTTGGATTCCTGCTTCTCTCTCAATTTCTTGAGCGATTCTTTAATAGTGTCTTTTACTTTTTTTTTTGTTTTGGTTTGGTTTGGTTTTTTTCGTTTAAAAAAGAGGAAATATTGAATAAGAGAGCAGTTCTTAGATTAGAAAACATTTGATAAACAGCTATCTAAAGCTCTGATTGAATTATTACTTAATGTTTGTTAGATGCCAATTTAAACCTGCATAATAAAATATGAAAGCTTTAAGCAATTTAAATTAATTAGTTTTGACTTTTAGCAATATTTCACACCATGCAGCCAGCCAATAATCTTAGCCTAGTGCAACTGCATTTAAATAAAGCATTAATCTAGTGAAAACCACACCTCTATTATCTTACTGTTGACTAACTTCTGCAGAATGATAAAAACATTTGTGTCAAAGCATGTTGTGGTTAATAAAACTTCTTCAACTTGGTTTGACCATATTAAGTGAAATCAAAGTCAAAATTAAATTAATTCTGATATCTTTGCTTTTCCATTACTAGTAGTACTTTTTTTTTCTTTCAGAGTTTCCTCTTGTGCCTGTTTTCTCTGTATTTCAAGTCTGATTTGTCTGTAACAGTCAGACCAGCATCCCTGAAATTACATGTTCAGTATTTACTTTCTTTTTTTTTCTCCAGTTTCAAATCAATGACTCCAGAAAATGGAATTTTTAACTCAATAGAATTTAGAATTTTTTTTCCATTAAATCTGTCATATTTGTATTAAATTCTAAAATTAACAATCCCACCACCATGATTTGAAAAGCAATCAAGATTTTATATATAAAATACAACAGGTCTATTTTTATTCAGATTTTTGAGAGAAACTGCAGTCTGCTGAGGTAAAAAGCAGGCAAGTGAGATTTCTCCTGTAACATCTACCTCTGACTACTGTGCAATATGTGTGGAGTGAACAATTAACCACACAGCTCTATCTAAAAAGAAATCAACCACATTTCTTTCCAACTGTTCTTTGACACAAAGCATTTGAAATACACCATACCATTTCTTCATTATCTCATCAAACATTGAAAAATTATCCAAAACTCAGAAATTAAATGTTAAATGACATTAATTACATTCTTGGAAACCCAAAATTTGCAACCAAGTCATACCAAGCACAGCGTGGATGCCAAAAATTTCAACTTGCATGCAAAAAGTCACATCCATATGACCATAAGAGCTTCTCTCAGCAAATGCACTTGTTGTACAAAATACTTGTTGTATTACCAACAGTGTGTGTTTTTCACATACTGCTAGAAAAAAAACCACATTAAAGTCCAAGTGTCTTTAATGCAACAAAGAGACTGTGTCATTCACATAGCACTATGTTGTTTGGACACCTAAAAAGATGCTCCAAAACTGCTGTTTTGCTGAGGTTAATTTTCTTTTTCAGTCTTTCTGTTGCACTGAATACAGTCAGACCATTATGTGCTGTTCATACAGCAATGTAAATAGGAACATACATATTGCATAAATTAGGTATAAGCTATCCTGTTTGGGAAAACATGGAAATATAATCACTGCAGTCAATCCTGCAAATAATATTAAAGGGGAATTTACCTGAATTCCTCCTTCCATAAGAAACAAAGGAAACTTTTTGAGTACTTAAGGAACAATTAAGGTGCTCAAATCCAATAACAGTAGAGTAATAATATCATGAATTAATGAAAGATAACTAAAGGAGGACTTCACACAGCAACATTTTCATAGACATCACAACTTTTTTTAAAACATGCAGAACATGAAGCTGTAATTGACTACATATGATCCAAACAAGACAACTGGAAAAAAATTTGCACAAACAAAATACAATCTCGAGTTAGGAAAGCACTCACATTGCCATAAAATTACAACTGGTAGTAAAAAAACAAGCTTACTGAAAACCAAGGAGGATAATAGTTTGCTGCACCATTAGACAACTCTTAGCTAATATTAGTAAACATTATTATAACCTGCAATCTGTACTCGCAATGCACATGCAGTTCAGCCATTATCTGCATAAAGTTCCACAAGGAAAAAACCATTAAAAATACCTTTGACTTTAGTTTTTTTCTTGGCTACCCCTCCTGGTTCCTCACCTGATTTATTGCAAAATGGAAATAGGTTATGAACATATCCCTGATGTTCAACAAACTTGTCATAACATTTTCCAATCTGCCATGCTATGTAAAACATTCTTTACATAGCACCCTGCAATGCTATGGAGAGATACCAAATGTTAACTCACTTAAGAATAAAGTATCTTGAATAGAAGATGACCACAACTACTGAGATAGAAGACTGATTAATCCAAGAAAAGTACCATATTACCAGATGCATGGTACTTGAGATGCTTCTAAACTTCTTAGAGCTAGCAGAGTTGTCTCCAGACATAATTATGACACATAATTATTATTATGCCACATAATTATGACAACATCCCCCCTCCTTTCTCTGTTAAGTATTGTGACAGTTCTTTCTCAAACCCACTGATTTTTCAACACAGTTTCCTAAATATTAAACACATTAACTCAAAAGATCTTTAAGTATAATAGATTATACACACTTACTCTCCAAAATCAGGTGCTGACCCATGGTAGCTAACAGATACTGAGGTCTTTCAGCATCTTGATTGTGCTTTATACCTATTTCCAGAAAATCCATGAGGACAAATAAAGCCTTACCCAAAATAAATGTAATATTTCACCTCATCTTTCTAATACCATAAAAAAAAGATTGGATTATCACCATCATGTTGCTGTGGAGTAAGACCAATCCCATAAACATAACTACCTTAGGCACAAAAATCATATGCATTGCTACCTAAAAAACAACTAATAATAAAAAAAGTTAATAATAAGAAAAGTTAATAAAAATTATGGTAAATAAATTTTTTATAGGCATATATAATCTTATTAGCCTTGAAGAGATATTCCCTTGTCTCAAGAGTAGGCTTCTTATTCAGACATAAATATACCTACACAGGACATCTGAACTTTGAGCTTAGATTTCCAGAAAGCAATTAAAATCTACCCAAACTGCAACAATATACCTCAACATTTATTCTTTACAAAGCAAACCAATCAACCTCTTGATATTTTACACTTAAAATATTCCATAAATTTAAAGATTATTGCCATTAAAGTCACTGCAATCAACTTGCATCTAATTTCTATCTTACATGCTTTTAAAATATCAAAGCATTAACATCATCTGGGTCAAAATTTCCTTAAAATGTGTTAGCCAGGTAAAAAAAAAATAATTTTTAATTTTTTTTTTTTTTTTACAAACTTGTGTTTGGGATATGAAAGCCTTTTTAAACTATTTGCTGACAGTTTCCCACCCTTGCTGAAGTCCAGAGTCCAAACTTGACTAAATTCATTATTCAATATTATTGCTTGTAAGTGGTGTGTGGAAGAATAAGTAAATAAGTTTCTTATATAGAAAGAAGAACTCCTTTTAGGAGGATCCAACTTTGTTATACTGCAGCTTCAATGAAAACATAAAAAGGTACTCAGGATAAGTTGCAGAAAGTCTAAGTTAAATTTTCAGTTCCTCTGCTCTTTATATTAAAATTCAGTGTTTTAAAACACATTCATAAATCATGTCCTCAAAGGATAAACAAAAAATTTTACTAAGACCTGTATAAATGAATATTATCATGCAGAGAATTTATATAATTTTAAAATAGAAGTATTCACACAATGGCAAAAGATTACAAAATACATTGATCCCTGATTTTTGATACTTTCACTTGTTAAATATTTAGATACGCAGCACTTTATTTTTCTTTTATACAAAGAACAGCAAATTATTAATGGATGACATAATGCAATAAATCACGTGCAGTTTAACGTTTTATGAATAGACAAATTTACAGGAAAATTATGTACAGTAATATATTTTAAAATCCTAATATTCAAAATCATAATCACAAGACAGAAGTCCTACTTAATCTTGATTTCCACCCTGACTGCATCCCTAAAATGGTTACAACACAGTGAAGTTGTCTCATTTGTGAACCTCAAATAGGCTGAAGCAAGATATTGGTGCAGAAAAATAAACTTTTCAAAAAAAGTGATGTGCTGGGGCATCTGATAAACTCTGGCATCTAAGTAACCTAATTGGCAAAGACTTAGGTCCTTACAGCCTTGGTGTACACAGACCAATATCCAGAATTTTACTAAACAGGTAACAGAACTTGTGAAGCCTTATTGTAAGCTCCAGTTCAAGTGCTGGCACACTTTTTTTGAGCTTGTGTTTAAGTTCCTTCTTTTCTTCCACTCAATCTTACATTATAAATGTCCAGTGCTGGCAGTCAAAAGTAAATACAGAATTTATACACACAAATGTGTCTATAATGGAATGCCAGGAATAGCTACTAATGGATTCCATAAATTTAAAAGGCGGACTTCAAAGTTAACATAGCTAGATAAGTTTCCAATATTTTCTGAAGGACTGCTTTAAATGGTCTTACTTAAAAGTAAATATTAACATCAAAGTAGTTATTATTACATAATGCTTAATGGTAGACAATTTAGTATCTTGACTGACTTTTTGAAACTTAAAATGTTACAGAGCATTCCAATTATGAAAAAAAATCCAGTAGTTTTCTGGTTTTCTCCATAAAAATTGTCAAGAACAAACTCCACAAAAAGAAGGCCCAAGTGAGAGCAGAGCTGTAGAATTTCAGCATCAAAAGAAAAACATAATACTACTTGTTTTATTCAGAAAGATAAGCACTGCTGACCAAAAAGATACAACACAAAGCACACAGTCTTTCTGAGCAGTTTCACAGATGTTGACAGACAACATATTTAACAATTTATTGAGAAAACACTGTTTATTCTTGCATATGCAAACTTTATATTATTCATGTAATAATTCTGAATAATGTAAAATAGCCCTGCTTTACAAAAGGCTTTGCCACATAAAAAAAATTCTATAAAATCAATTTCACTACAACATCTACCTGCATAAACCCTTTTGATTTGCAGCATCTTCCAACAAATGTAAGCTAATTATGGTGGCTTATCCACTTACATAAGAAAAAGGAAGAGGCTACTTCACATTTGCCAGAGAAAACACAGAGTCAAGGTTAGCACTGAGCAGCAGACAGAACTTTCTACCCTTCTGCAATTTGTGTAAAGCCTGGATAACAGAACAGTATATGCCAAGCTTTAAATATCAGCAGCTTGCATTCATACTCCTGCCTTAATTCATGAGGTCCTATCAAAAACCTCCTTCACCTCACAGAAAATTAGCAAAAGATATTAACATTGCAGCACAAAACAAAGGAAATACCAGTCTGTAAGCCAGAAACACTACTAGCCTTTTTTCTGTTCTTTTAGTTTTACTTCTCTAGAAGAACTCTCAAGGTCAGAAAAACCTTTGATTGCAATGATTATGAGCACCTGATACCCAAGCTATTTTTCTGCATTTATAATATACTACAGTAGATATACAAGGTCTTCTGCTAAAGAAACCAGCTTACTGACAGACAACTAGCACCCACGTACCTTACACTGAACTCATCACCTGTATGCAGAGCGTGCACACATCATAACCTGGAACCCTTACATATGCAAAAGAGCTTTTCAAATTCATAAAACTAACATTAAAAAAAGAAATCAAAATATTCTCAATACATTTTTAGAAATTCTTACTATCTTTTGCTTATTTAACTGACTAATTTTAGAAGAAAAATTGAAATCAGAGACATGGAGCAGAAGGCATTTCCTTTTCTCAAGTCAAAGATGCATTTGCTGCGTCTTGTGTAAGCAGATGGAGAAATGAACAAGCAAGTCTTGCCTTTATAAACCTCATCTTGAGGAATCCATCCTAAATGACCACAAGAAAATCAGTATTTAAGGTATTTCACCTGTTAAAAATTATTGAAGTATCTTCAATAGCTTACCCCAGCTCCCAAATACTGATCAATTCACATTTCCCATATAGGTGGGTTTTTTCCCCCATCACTGACCATGAAATGAAATGAAATCCTTTCTAATGTTTCAATGAAGTTTTCTTCTCTGCCTCCATCCAACTGTAACTGGATATGAATAAATGTCATAAAAGTTGGACTTCTAAGGCCAGTCAATTGAGAGTAACTCATAATGCAAATTTACCATAAAATAAAACCTATAGGTCTTAAGACTTAATCACTCATCTTGAAACAGGTTTCAAGAGTGAAAGATTGAACATGGTCTCAAAAAAAGTTCTTTTTTTGAGATGGCAAAAAAAAAAAAACAACCAAAAAACCAAACCTGGTAAAAAATATGTTGCAGTAACACAGGCATAAAAAATTCTGTTTATTTTGCAACTCTAAGTTATTCTATATATTATGAGCATTGTGATTCATGCCCTCCTCCCCCTAAAACACTTTCAGATTAAACACTGTTGAAGGTGGTCACAGAAATCTGGGGTTCAAACCTTCTCTAAGTTCTCAGACTTTTCAGATATATGGCTGTTATGGTGCTTTTTCCCCTACAATTTCTTTACATTAGTATCACAACAAAGCAAGGAAGAGCTTATGCTACAAAGGTTAATGCAGTATTTCACTTGAAGGTTGTAAACTTCTGTAGAAAATTGGAAGTTAAGATATCAAACATTTATTTACATGAGAAAATGACAAAGCAAGACATCCCACACATTTCTAAAATTACTGGCTAAACTGGAAGACTAATACTTTAGTCACAGATATTTACTTCTGGAGCTCTGTAAATTTTAATATTTTAAAGGAATAAGGAATATGTAAGGAATATGTAGACTGTAAGGAATATGAAGACCGCTAAAGAAAGCTCCATGTCCAATTTGAGATAAAAATCACTCAATTTTCATTCTTTACTCGTTACAAAACCTGGAAAGTTCCTATCACATAAACAATGTATTTTCCTCATTAAAAACATTGTTTGTTACTTATTTGCTCCTATTTTAAATTCTCAGCCCAAATCCCATAGGTAAAAAGCAACCACTTTGCCTCCTAAAATAATTATTCTACAGTAATATCAGAAGGCAAAGCTGCTGCAGATTTTCATCTATGGTTTAAAACCACTTCAAAAGTTATCTGGACTTCTTTTAAAACATTAATATGCTGACTGTATTTTATATAACTGATAGTCACCATCAATGTAATTAAAATTTAAGTTTCCATTTCAAACACTTTGTGTGGACTTAGAAGCCAGAGTGCAGCCTTCCTTACGTATTTGCATTTCATACTCAGCTTAACCTTTAACTGGCAGTTAAAATGTTTTTTGGTTGGTTGGATTTTTGTTGCTTGTTCCTTTGCTTTAAAGAAACCAACCTGCCATGCTAATATAACTCAAGACTCATCTATATCTTATTATCACCTTTATTAGCCAAGACCTGTTTGCAATCACAACAATTAGTGCAATACATTAAATACACCAGGGAAGAATGAATGCTTTTCAAAAACACCTATATTCTGAAAACTGAACGCTCTAAATTCCCCCCTTTTCTCCCTCCTACAAATTGCTAATTCCTACTATAATTGTACTTGAGTAGACTTCCACTCACTTAAAAAACATCAAGGATTTTCCATGATATCAAATCAGAACCTTCTTGGCCTGCATTTCGCCTCCCTAGCCCAAGTTAAACTAAGTTACTGTTAATTTATGTAACCATTACCTATTTCAGTGCCTTCATCTTTCTCAAGGCTCAAGCAATCTATTTATTTCACTTAAAACTTCATGAGAGTGAAGTTTACTTTAACTTTTTAGAATAAACTTCATGATACAGAATTTTACAGTAGGTGTTCTCCTCTTATCTAGTTTCATTAACAAAGCATCTACAATCAAATTTAAAAATCCATGGCAGTTTTCCTAATACTGAAAGATATTATCTCACAATGTTGATGAAATTTACTTCTAATTAAAACCTGTTTCTAAAAGTAAACAACTTTAAAAAGCCAAACAAAACAAACTGAGCTTTCTTATTTCCTACATCTCAGATACTTGGCAAGTTTCTCCTACTTGCTCAGCAATAGGAAACTTCTCAGTAATATTCCATAGATCTACTAGCATTTCTTTTTACAATGTATGGTGTTTCTTTTAATTTTCTTTGCCTTGTACTTCATACATCTCATCCTAAAACCCATTACATTTACATTTTCTTAACATACTTACATCCTAACCTTCAAATATTTGGAAGAAAATTTTGATTAATGATCCTGTGGCTCTATTTAATTTGTAAATCTTAAGCAGCAGTATTTATTCACCACCACTTTTTTTTTTAAACACTTCAACACTTTAAACACTTAAATGTTTCACTTTCTTTTCGCTTTTCTGACTTTTTATTAAATAGAATAGAATCTTAAGTTTTTTCTGAAACAGACATTTTAGATTGCATTAAAATCACTAACCCAAAGCAAGTGAAAATTCATTTAGTTCCAAAACAGCTTAAAATTTCAGCCTGCATCCACTAATGTTAACACATCACTATAAACTTAAGCACAGCAGGCAAAACAATAAATTATTTCATAGAATTTTAAGAATAACCTGATTGAGTTTACACTATTCACATATTAAAATGACAGCTCAGGTTCAGCTTTTGGTACCATTTGGTACAAACTTCAGAACACAATTACAAACTCTTCATTCTATACCAATAACTTTATGATAGCAGACAGAATTCACATACATGAAAAATATTTTTGGAACAACTGTCATAAACCAGTTCAAGTTCACAGGATTAAGTTCTTGAATTTAGCAATGAATAGCAGACATTAAATTCTAATTTCCAATTAGTCTTTAATATGTTCAGTATTACATTAGAAATACATAATCACAGCTTCCCACTTCCATAAAAGTCCCACCTTAAAAAAAACTCAAGACAAATTTAGAGCAGCCCTTGTGGTGTGACTGATAGAATAAAAAAATTACTGACAACTTAGTTTGAAAACAGACAAATCAGTGGGAATAAACCATATAACGATGACATATCTTCTGAATACAACAGATGTTACCTAACTTGGAAATAAATATTTCTGCAGAATTTTCAAGCACTTTAAAATGAAGCGCTTTCATTTGAACAGGTAAAAAATCTGAGAAAGCAGTCAATCACAAAATAAATTATTTAATAAAATTATATTTCACAAGAGAATTATCATTGTCATGTCCATATTAGGAATTAACATGTAAATACACATTTCCATAATGCAGTCATGCTAGAATACTTTCATAATCAAAGCTGTTACAAAACGCTTCGGTTAATGTTTGCCAAAAAGACAAATGTTATAGTGTTAACAGTAGAGGTTATTACACTTAGCTTTGTAAGTTTTGTGCACAAATGCACAAACAGAAGCACATACAGAAACCAACTACACAACCACAGATACATGTTTTATGCTACATATTTACACAACCGTGCAGTATTTGTCATCCTGCCACAAAAAATGGAAAAAAGTCATTGGAAGGCTTTCAACTAGTGAAACTACATTGCATGGCTGATTTTAGCTCAATCTTTAAAGTGTCCATTTGGGAGTTTCCCCTCAACGCCATAAATTCCTGTTTTATTAAGACTGATGATTTCATGGGCATTTCTGAAGGCCAATCAAATAAAGTCTCTCAGTCACTGGTTCTGTAAATCCAAAATAACACAAGTCTTTTTTCCCTGAACCCCTTCATTCTGTGACGTACCATCAACATCATCTGCAGCTTCGCTCTCTTCTTCTTCTAGTATTTCAAAAGGAGTCAATACATCATAGAGAAATGAGAGAAAGCCATAAAACCAATCAGAGCTTTCCTCTGCTAAAATATTAAGGACTTCCTCAAGGGAATCAATATTTTCATTACTGCCATCTTTGGTCAGGCCTACACAAGAATAGAGGAAAGAGAGAAAGAGGGAAGGGAAAAAAAGAGATAGCAGTTAGGTGGAAAGAGGAAACTGTAAAAGGATCTGTGAAAGACATCTCATGTCACAGACAGCAGTCTTTACAGAAATGCTAACTAGGAAATAGAAAGATGTTAAGAAAGTAAAATCTTTCCAAGTACAGGCTATATTTTGGACAATAAACATGCATGGTATTATGCCAAAATCTTAAAGTGGCAGCTTTGCTTTCCTTTCTTTCTAGTCCTAAGACCAAATCAGCTTTTTATTCAGTTTTCTTGTTGTGGCATTTACTTTTAGGAAGTTGCTTGACAGCAGTACTCCACTACTATAAAATCAACCATTTTGTCTTTTAAAAAAATTAAAAAAAAAAAATCATTTTCAAATTTGAGAGCTAGCAGTTGATCAGCCGATAGCTGAGAATAATATTTAAAAGCAAATGGCATTTAAACAAGCTTATCACAGACATACTGTTAAGGATAACATTTATTTTACCATGCAGAATGTTGATTTTGCTTTGAAATGAGCACTTGAATTACTGGGGGATGTAGAGGTGTTTTGCAGTTTGTTTGCTTGTTTGTTTTCTTAACATGCTTCTCAATCATGGTTTTTTTGTGATATGTATTCTGCATGATATATCTGATCCTCGGGAATTAATTCCAAACCTGAGGATATTCAGAACACTAGATAAAAATTGACAGGAAGCCAATATAAAGGGTATAGTATACTTATTCTTACAAAGACAATCTAAAGCAGGCTAAAGACAGTTAAATTAGAGATGGCCAGAGCAGTGAAAAAAAGAGCTCATCACTTCTTAACTCTCTGACAATATGAGTTGCTACCCTGGGCCAGGAGATCTAATGATCAACTGGTGTTTGTAGAAAACAAATAGAGAAGAAAGAAGAAAGAAAAAAGAAAAAAAAAGTCATTAGCCTAGCCTTTTTTTTTTTTTTCCCCCCCGAACTAAAATCCACTCTTTTACAGTTATTGCTAAATAACATTTCAAGTCTTCCATTCTGAGAAAAGTATGCCCAAGCAATGACAAACATCACATATTGGTATGCTTTAAAGCCATAGGGAGGAATTTCCCCCACTTTTAACCAGAACACACCTTCATTTGTGTTAGAAGGAGAAGCAGAAATGTGGGCTAAGGGTGAAGACAGAGTGTTGAGATATTAAATTAAGTGCACATGTTGTACATGCAGACAACAAAGCAGTATTAGATGCAGGTTAATGAAACATTCACAATATAGGAGTTCAAAACAGAGACATTAAACACATTTCAACACGTTTTTCTTACAGCACATTGTGAAAGTATCAATGATAATTCTGAGGAAACTTCCAAGTCCATGATGTTCCACATCCTTGTACCTGGATGTCCAGAACCTCTACTTGTGTCACCAGACATTTTCTTTAATTTTTATCTGGATAGCTCAAAAGCTTAAAAATTACAGCTTGAATCCAGGAGACAATGAAGGGAATAAAAAAATCTCCCTCTCCAACTTCTTCCATGGCTTAGTTCTATAAAAATTAAATTTTATAGACTTTAGTCATGGTAGTCAGTAATCATTCTAATTTGTTTTCAAAATCTGGACCAAGCAAGACGTAAACCAAAGTATCTCTACTGAAGAATGAGATACCTATTTAAGAACCTAAAACAAAAATTAAAAACTAAGTTATAAACACAGAATTATAAATGTTTGTATTGTTTTATTCTGTCAGAATCTGACATTAAAGAAGAAAAAAACAACAACAACAACAAAACTAACAAAAAAAAATAAACCACCATATAAAAAGACCCCCACCACTCATAAAAGGCCCCAGGCTTTGAATAGTATTTCTCTAAGCATATGGAGGATTACACAGATGCCCCTATTATTGCACTAAGTGAAGAATAAGGCTATATAATAAGAAGAATAAGACTATAGGAATAAGGGCAATTACTTCATAAAATGTAACATGGAGTAAACCACTGTATTGTCTTTGAAAAAATTAGGGCACCAAATGGAACAACAGCTGGAAGAATACATCTTATATTCTGTACCATGAAAACCACCAAACAATGAAATCCCAAGCCTTTTCTTTACAACTTTTTATAAAAACTACCAAAGATTAATATAACAGTCTTTGAATTTAAGGGTTACAAAAAAAAGGAACTGCCCAATCAGGCAGCCATGCCATGCTAGATCAGACAGGATATAACCTCCTTTACTTCAAGAGACATATAAACATTACAAACTTAAATCAAACAGTGATTGAAGAAGTCAAAATCTTTCCCTACTCAACAGAGTTATGATAACCAACAGTGTGGAGGAATTGCCTACATTCATTTAACATGACAAAGCCTTGCTTCTCCTGCAAACACCTCTTTTATGAGAATGAACATGTGCAAGTTTTTAATATTTGAAGGTGGCACAGTAGAAAGTGAAAACAATAGAGAATAGTATGAAACTTATCCTGAACAGCTGAACTGTATAAAAGCATTCTCTTAATTCCTGTTATCTCACCACAGATTTTCTGAATGTGCAATATTTGTACAAGTGCTAGCAAAAAATCTTTCTTCTACTACGGGTAAAACAGGGGGGGAAAATTGCTTTACAGAATCTTGGGTTCCTCTGGTGACTACTTCTTGTTTAGCAATACACCAGATTTTTGTTTTCCATTTTCTGCATAGCCAGCCTGCTCTGAACTAAACACACAAGAACAATATAGTAATGACTTTCTGTTGCTGCAGTTCCAAAATTGTACTAATGTTTCACTGGATTTGTTGCTTGTTAAAAAGGACTAAAGTACAAAAAATGGCTCAGCTCCAGAGATTCTATTACAACAGACACTACTATTCCCTGTACATGCATTTTTATAACACTACTAAAGCCACTGTTTCGCTGTACTGAGTTAAGGCAAATACAGAGGTATAACACTACTACTGATTAGAATAACTCCCTTCAAAGAACAGAGTGGACAAAAAGTGGGAAGAGAATTACTGATAAGACCAGCTCTCAAAGGAGCAGATTAAGAAGCCTCTCTTCTTAGTGACAGCTAAAACACAGAAAAGAAAAAGCCTTTGACTTCCTAGCATTAGACATCAAAGAGCAGTACCTTCTTTTTCAGTATTAAAATAGCAGAGAAACCACTTGCTGTTATGGTGCTCTAACACAGAGGAAAATCCCAGAGAATAATATGTCTTCAAACACAACATACTTACTAGCAGAATTCTCACAAATAAAATAGAAAAGGAGCTATGCATTCAATATTTATGCAATTCAATATTACCCTAATGCATCTGGATCTAGATTTACTATATGGTTTTCTTACTGCAATGATTTAATTCTGGAACACAAACACCTCAAGAGGGAAGCTGGTCTTCCAGTTTCTACATCAATTAAGTAGTTTTAGCCTCCACAGTGGTGTTAATTTTTTACTTCATATAAAATGTTAAATACAAATACACACAACAATTTACTGGGAACTTCTGTTAATAATATGATATGCTAGTGAATAGAAGAAATATATTTTTATATTCATCGTTTTTATCAATGCCATGTAACTTTTCAAAATTTAACATTTCCTTTGTACTGCTGAAAATACTCTTAAATGTGATTAAGTCGTATTTCTATGCAAGTATTCAAAAAAAAAAAAACCAACCCATCTTCTGACCTTTTAATGTCATATTTGAAGCATAAGGTCTAAATGTATGATAAAACAAGTTTTAAATAGAAACACTGTCAAACACTGTCATGTACTGGCAGAACTCCCAGATGTATCAAGTTGCATGAACCAGAATGTAGCAAAGCAGCAGTATGTTTCTGGCTACCCCACTGACAATCTGAACCCAACTAGTATGACCCACAAGAGACTGATACCCAGTTTCTATGCACTATATAATAGACAGAGAAAGATTAGGGTTATAACTATACATAGTGTTATCTTATTCACCATTTATAATTAAAGGCCAATTTAAAGCTCTGAAGTCATTCAGAGCACTGGAAATTCTATGGAGTGTCTCTCATGTTCACACCACAGCAAACTGGTTCAGTAATTTTTACTGCATTCTTTAACCACTAAGAGATCAAACAAATTTATCACCCTAATAGAATTGCTTATTTCTTAAATATATGTGGGGTAAAATAAACTGATGCTAAAGTGATTTTTATGGAGTATGAGTTTCCAATAGCGATCCATAACATCCTAATATATTATTGATATGCTGTTGATATAGTATTGATAACTTTGACAAGTTTGAGACATTCCCCTTGTCCTCTGGTCAGCCTATTACTAACTCTGAAGGGTTGGGTTTTTTTTTGTTCTTTTGTTAATTTGTTTCACTTGCTAGCTTTGTGTGCTCAGAATAGGTTTACATTTAAATAAATCAAATAAAGGAAAGAAAACTTTGTAACATCAGGTATGCAAGATGTATCTAGCCAGTGCTTGACTGTGAAGCTGAAGATGGTTTTGCTTTAACTGCTAGGAGAGGCGGGCAGGAGGGCAGTATCAAAAAGCAATCTAGTGACTGAAATGTCTTTCTGAAGCTATACAGTGAGCAGAAAGACATTCTCCCATGCTACAGGAAACAGAAGCCTAAACCAGAGTTTCAAAGTCAAAGAAGAAAAATCCATGTCACGTAGGATTTCTGAAGAAAATTAACAGACCAGTGCAGAACTCAGAAGAGAGGAAAGACAGTACAAAAATATACTAAACAGTCATCTAAGAAGTATGAAGGCCCTGTGGAAACTCATTTTAAAATGGACCTGGCTTAATATGTTAAAATAAACAATGTTTCAACTCTTGAAGCCTCTTAAGCCCTCCAGCTGATAAACTGATTAATAATCAAATCACCTTGCAGGAGTTAATAGAGCAGCATCAACCCCCTAACTTCAAAATCATACTGCAATTAAATTCCACTTACATTGCTATATTAGGAGAAAATGAACACAACTTGCCACAAGTTGCACACACAATGCTACAACAGGCATTAAGAAGAAAAAACAACAAAACAAAAAACCCACCAGAATTAAATCAACTTAAGTTCTCCAACTAGGAAAACCCCTAAATATAGTTTTTACACTATACAAAACCCAAATATGAATATGACAACTGAGTTACATAGATTATTCCATCTGTGCTTGTACTTGCCTAGCAATACTTTAGCATCTTCCACATCAAAATCTCCATCTCCATCAGCATCATACATCCCAAGCTTGCCTAGAAATGCAAAGAGTGACAGAAGAGAGAATTAGGGATTCAGAAGTTTGTTTACAGCAGTATTTTCAGTCGACTGTTGATGATAGATTATTTACATTTGTTAAAATGATTTAGCCATATTCTTCTTAACTATATTTTAAATTTCCTGGAAAATAATACAAATATTTTAAGCATCTTTCTGCATTCCATAGACTGCACACTGAACACAAGTTGACTTTCTTCCACACATTTATCTTGGTGTTGGCAGATTTAAAACAAATCTGTGATTAAGTTGAGCTTCGTATGAACATGATTTGCAAAGTACAAAATTGAAGTACACAAGGAGAATTCTTGAGTGAAAAGAACTAATAAAACAAGAATTAATCAAATAATCAACATTTGTTTTTTTATTATATGCTGTCTGCCATTCCAAATTCTCAGAAAAAAAGATAGGTATATAATTTTTAGTGCCAAGTTAATAGAAGGTAAGCAATTTACTCCCTGGGCAAAGGAAAAACATTCATAATTTGATAAACAACCATATAACATTCACTTTAGACAAAAAAAGTTGTCCATCATTTTATAGGTGACTCATACACGACACTTCTCCATTTTATTTTTGAAACTGTAACTCTACCAGCCCTAACTATATGCAAAAGGAGAATCCAGGTTCTGTTACAACAATTTTTTAGCACAGAATCATGGCATACAGGATTACATGTGTCTTGGGACCACCAAGTGAGTAGAGAGCTATCTAATTAGGTTTGATAAGATTCAGACATAACTTTTAATAGGATTGAAACTCTGCACACTGTTTGAAGAAGTCCATACAGTTTACCAGCTGATTATTACATTTCTCATTCTCTAAATGGAGGCAGAACTTGACTGAATGGAGTTCTCAGTATGGCATTTAGAAAATTAGAAAACAATTTTGGAAGAAAAAGTGGAAGAAAAAGTTCAGCCTTGGGTCTAGAACAGACAAAAATAAAGCCATCACACCATGGAGTGGAAGCAGTCAATTAGAAAGGATCTTTATCAGTTTATGGTTAAAAAAAAACAGATTGGTGGAATAAACATAATTCTCTAGAAATAAGAATTGTAACCTTCAAAACCATGAAGAATAAGACTGATGAGAAATGATCAAGTTTCACAGCATTGCAGAAAAATAGCAATTCACTAAAAAAAAAAAAAAAAAATTTCAGCCAAGGGACTGTAAAGCACGCTTATTTCTCTTATATCCTACCTTGTAGGACCTCTGACAAGTTATAACGGAAATCCTTTGCTTTGGCTGCATGCATGGTAAAAATACAGAAACCATTATTTTGCATCACTAGACCCAAATAAGTTTCAAACCAGAAACTTCTCTTAAAATCAGTCCAGTTTAAAAAAACATGTACCAACAGACTTGCAAAGCTGTTAAGTTTGTAAAACCAGAAGCAGCAAAAACCTAAGTTGAATTTTACAGAATCAAGGAAAATAGCTCTAAATACGGACACGAATCTTTAAATTTGAGACATTAGTTTTCATTCTTACATACCATTTTAATATTTAATACTATTTTAATATTTAATACTATTTTAAAATTGTCACAATGAGATACCATATGACCATTACAAGCTTGAAAGCGAGGTCATTCAAGAGCTCGTTCCCCAGAGGATGACTGACAGGCAACTGACCAGAGCAGTGGTAACACTGGCTGCCCCCTTTCAACCACTGCTGCAAGTTTGAGAGCTAAAATTGAAACAATGCACATGTAGCTGATATTTAAAATGAACTACAGTATATATATTACAAAGAGGTCCAGATCTGTCTTCAGAGACTTCTTCAATTCTTTAATAAATGTGGTATGTTAACCTTTTTCAACCTTATGAGAATCCTATTTTAACATTGTAACAGAGTTCAGCATTAAAATGTACTTTTTGAACTACATTGCCTATTCTTATCACTTAGGTCATTTGCAAGCAAACGCTGCTATCTATAAACTGAAAATGGCCTCAATAGCATGCATATCATAGTAATATTACAAGTACCTTCAGATTTAAAATTCTTACCTAGAACTTCTTCATAATCTACAAGTTCAAACCAGACAACTGCTACTGATGTCCATACTCCCAGCAAAGCAATTACCATAAACCAGGTGAAAAATGAGCTTCCAGAGAGGCCTTCCTTCTTTCCATTCTTGCCTCCTCCATGCTTAGTCTCTGTTAAAATAAGGCAGACAAGTAAGAAAAATGGATTTGTATAAGAGTTAGAAAATTAAGATCGAGGATGTAATTATAAATCTTATTTCTCACATATACACTGAATACAAGAAATTTGAGTAAATCTTTTATTTAAAAAGAAAAACCTCCACTACTGCTGCTGGCTTTTCATATCACTGTGAATTACAGTAGGAAGCCCAATGATTATCTTAGTAAAAGCCCTATAATCAACCAGACACCAACAAAACTCACGTGCAATTTGTCTGAACAACTTAGCTAGAAATCTCCCCTTCTTCTCTTCTGTGTGTATTTATACAGAGCTTAACATTTCTGAGATGCTTTGCATTCGTGCAAACAGTCCTCAAACTGCCACCAGAGGGCAATATGACCAGCAGAAATAGTTTGGAAGAAAAGCGTTTATTGCAAGGCAAAGTTTCAAGGGTAGTTTAATTAGCTCACGGAATCAGCATGAAAACTCAAATGCCCTAGGGTGGCTCAAAAATTTTAACCATCTTAAGGGTAAGACTCCAAATTCAGCCACTCTACCAACTAAAAATACCTTCCCTGTTGCTCTGAATCAAACAGAGATTCACTATATGCCTAAACCAGTCCACTGAATCCACAAGGCTTCCAGACCCATGAAACATACAAGTAAAAGGATGACACAGAAGCTTAACACAAATCGTATTTTCGTTTATAACCACACATATGGAAAGTGAGTGCATATGAAAAAATACAGTAGTTATGAAAAACCAATGGGAAAAGAAAAAAACAGGCTTTGCCTGCTCAGTCCTAGATAGTGAAGAACAAAGTATCTTGCATATTGTGAAACACTTGAGGAACTTTTCTGTAAATATTGTGATGATATAATAACATAGGAGTTAACTTTATCAAACTAACTACAAAGAATGCTTGATATATTTAATAAAATAGATCGTAGAAAAAGTAAAAAAATACCCTCAAAGCATAGTATCAATACTATTGGTTTTTATAATAAAATGGAGTAACTCTGAAAGATGAGTAACAAGAGGTTGTCACTGACTTTTTTCTGTAACAGATATTACACAGAAGTACTTTCAGACCCTGCTTGCCATCATGTTTGTAGCAGTAATAAACTAACATTTTATTACATTTCTTGTGCTATATACCAATACAAAACCAAACCCAAACAACTCACATCAGCTTTTGCTCAGGTCAGCATTTTATTTTATTTTATTTTATTTTATTTTATTTTATTTTATTTTATTTTATTTTTATTTCTTTGTGGATAAGATGTACAGGTAGCCTGAAAATATAGGCAATGACAAGTGCTAGTACATTCAGAAATATAATCAATTGTATATGAAAATGCAATAATTAGAAATAAACAACTATATTCTGTAATAGCAGAACTTTGTCCCTGTGTTCCAGTATAGCAAACAGAAGCTTTGTATGCATTTAAACTGAAACCTTATGGCTAAAAACATTTACAATTATTCCAGGTTACAACTATGTTCTAGAGAAAACTAGATATTAGAAGACACAAACAGGAAAGAGAATTTTACTCTGTTTCACATTTATCTTACTGTCTTCTACTGTTTACAGCTTGCTGCCTCTGAAGAAGGGGGCTTTGTTTATTAGAGGAGCAGAAAAAAGAAAAAAGAAAACTTAAATAATCAAGCACAGCTGTTCATATTTTCTTCCATTCTAAAAGACTGTCTCATGCAAATACCTTAAAAAATAGAC
This sequence comes from Heliangelus exortis, assembly GCF_036169615.1. NCBI lineage: Eukaryota > Metazoa > Chordata > Aves > Apodiformes > Trochilidae > Heliangelus > Heliangelus exortis. The sequence continues at coordinate 114,828,792 of NC_092423.1, forward strand.
TCTTCTCTAAAAAAATAATTTACTATAGTGACAAAGATACATTTTTATGATGTGGCTTCCCATATATAGAAAAATTATTGAAAAAATCTGCTAAGAATTCAACCACTGCAGCCTGATCACGTAACAGAAGTTGGGTAACAAAATGAACCTATGGCCTGAAGTTTTGACATGGGTCTGAACAAAACCCTGCAACAACTGATGCTGCCTCAGACCTCATTCCACTCAGTAAATTCTCATTTCAAGCCTTTTCCCTGCACATGCTGCCAGCCATGTCAGAAGTAGGTCACTTGCCATATCTGGTAAGCCTGTGCTTACACCACCAGATGTCTTTATGGAGACATCAGAAATTCTGCTCTATTCCTTAATAACAAATCTTTAGAAGTCTTATACCAAGTCAAGCCTAGATAAAAATGTATGAAAACCTTTTCCCTTTTACTGTAACTTAAGACACCTAGCAATTTCACATCCTCCAAAACTAACTCTGAAGTCAAGTATTTGAAGACAAAACAATGTCCATTATGCCAATGTGTGCTCTCCACAAGCAAAAACTAAAGTTACAATTAACCACCTCCATAAACTCACAAAATACCTCTACTCCAAAGAACATATAATCCCAAAGAGAACAGAGGCAGCCTTTAATGCAGACTAGAACAGCAAACTTGCTATAAAACACCAACATACCAGAGTAAGCCAGTAATTTTGCTGATTACAGAATCAGACATAGCCAATATTTGCCACCACACATTTTGCATTTGTTCACAAAAAAGTTAGGACTATACCTGTGTCATCAGCCATAACATTAGTGCTCAATTTCCACAGAGAGACTGTGTCGATGTCACCAAAAATTAACGCTGAAGGCAGAATAAGAAATTATTTATCCCCACTGTATTCTTGCAACAGGAGCAAACAAGTTTCCTAAAGCCAACTCAGCTGGAACCTGAAACTGGACCCAAGAAAAACCTCTCCTCCAAACCTATTTTTAGAGCAGTTATCCTCAGGAGCCAAACGCTGTTCAGAACTCATATGGCAATGTAGCTCTGACGACAATCAAATTCACTCACTCCTAACAGGGCATCCTGGGTAGTTGATCCTTTCCCCTCCCCTTAATCCTCCAACATCAAACACTGCAGCAAATGAAACTGCACAATGTATGTCAGTATTTTTCCTGCAACGTGTGCCTCAGTGCCTGAGCTCTAAGGACATCATATCCCTCAGCATAAGCTGAAACACAAGTCTGGACACAAAGCTTGCCTGCTTGCATTTGTTACATTGGCCCTCACCCAAGAAACTTTCTCCATGCTGGCACTCCTCTCTAGCAGGAGCCCCAAGTGCCTTGTGGAGAATGCTCATTTCAAAATTGCTGGCTAGTTTCAGAATAAAAGACAGCTAGATGCTAAAACGTAGCTTGAGTCTTCTAAAAGAGAGCTATTGAAATCAACCACACATATTCTTGCCAATGAGTTTTCAGATCAGAACTGTTCCCCTAGTATACCTTATATTTGCTTCTAGCAGACCTAAAGGGAGTTACTGATGGCTTTGCCAAAGCAAAGCCTGTTTCCCTAGAATGCAATGCACCACCTGCCATAATGGTAAGCCAGGCAAAAATTCTACTGCATATTTTTTAGAAGTAGTAGAGGAGTTGATTTCGCTTTTTGCCCTGTCTGTCCAGAAAGGACTAACTCATTCACTCCTCTAAATCCTGACAACGAGCACACTACCTCTACAATTTAAAGATAATGCAAATAATTAAGGATCAACATACTCTCTTTGTAAGACTCAGCAGATGAGGGGGAACCCCCACTAATACACTGTTCAACTTGTTTACATCTTAGTTTTAGCAAAATATTCTTTTTCAACTGCATTTCAAACAAAAGCCAGCTCCTTTTGGGTGGTGGGAAAGCAGAAACAAACTAATGTCTCATTAAGAGCAACCCTAATTAAAACTTTAGGAGCTAGCACTCTGCCCTTCCTCCCCTACTCTTCTTTAAATAACTGACATCAGGTAGATAGAGAGAAGAGTTGAATGTTACAGCCACTGAAAAACATTTGCCCCTTGTGGCTTTTAACAGCCTGCAACTAATTCCCAAATGCACTTCCCAATAGCTCAAGGGTGAAAGTGAGAAATAACACACACCTGATTTTAAGACTTTTCAAATGAATGTAAAGACAGTACAGGCAGTTGATTCTATATCCAGTATATCTTTTAGCTATTTTTAAAGCCACTTCAATACATCAAACAGAACACTTCGAAAAACACAGCTTACATATGTACCTATGTACATATGAATGCTTAAGTTCAAAATATCAAACAACATAGTTTGGGTTAGTTTTGTGAAAGACAAAGCTTAAATTGAATAGATACATATTTACGATACAACTTAATATTGGGATAGCCAAGTTAACAGCACAAACATCTGTGTTTAAATGCTGTGACTACAGGATTGTCTTCTGGTTCTTTTTTGCAGCAACTCAAATTGCTCACTAACACTCAAAACTGTGACTCTACACCTCACTTTTATAACTGTTCCAAATTTCAAACTCTTCAAATTCAAAGTAGTCTTACTACAACCATACACTCCATGCTATTTTAGCTTATTTTAGAAAAGCATAATTGAAAATCAGACTAGCAGCATTAATTCCATCTGTAGATCACTGACAAAGTGAAAGCAAGTAAGTCTAGAGGAAAAAAAAATCAACTATGAACACAAAAAGAAAGGAAGATTTCAAAGTATCGACTTAAGCTTCAATAATATGCACAATTATTTCCCACAGGAGGGCATATGGAAGTCATCATGGATTATCACAGGAAGAGTAGGGAGCACACCAGCAGGCAGTTACTAGAAATTACAAAAGCAAAGTAAAAGGAAAAACAAACAAACAAAAAAAAATAACCTCACAGAAATAGCTAAATAATATATTTCAGAGGAAAAATTATCAATCAGCTAGATTCATAGAGAGCCTTCAGAACAAACTCAGTTTAAAAGTCAAATGAAGGGTGCTAAAAACAGGTAGGGGAGAGAAGTAGAAAAAAAAAATAAATATAAAAGAACCATCATACCATCAATTGAGCTTACCTAGTAGCAGGGAAAACAACATTTCTTGTATGAGCATGGCCATGGCCTACTACTGCTTAACATTTTTGCCAAATTATCTTTTCCAATATGATTACTGACAAAACAATTGTTGCAAGCCGTTCTCAGCCATAAAATTGCAGTTAATTTTTGTAAACAGTTTTTATGTGTGGGGACAGGCAACAGGTATTTTGAATAAAATATCTAATAAAAGGAAGTTTACAGCATTTCACGTTTGCCCTTGCCTATTAAAATATAAGCTGCTTCTTTTCTGCTTTCACTACTGTGAGACAGGCCAGAAATACATATGTATACAGATACATACTTTTTGTGATACTTATTTTACTATCTAGACTCTGTTTTGAACTACTCCATTCTGAGAATTCCAAACATCATCATGATTGCAAGTGCTATCCTAAGGTAAAACAGATTTTCATCTGTAATTTACTTTCAGTGTACCAAGGGTACAATAATGGCCAAATCTGAGCTTTTGATGTAGTTTTACAAGCTCTGTTTCATTTTGTAGGGGAAGAGTGCTACCCTCTTCTGCTTACAGAGAATGGGGATTTTTACTAAAATACCCATGGTATCAGTTTTAAAATATACCAACTTCTGATTTCATAAACATTCATACTCAGAATTTTTTTTATTTATACAAACAAGCATGACATCAGGATCTTTCAATATCTAAAGATTAAGGTAAATATTTACTTTGAATACATTCAACATAAATTATTTTTTAAATATAATTGATTCTTCCTTTTGGTATCTATGAACCCTTCTTTAGCACTGCAAACTTAACAGAAAATAGGTGAAAAAAAAGTGGCTTTCTATTACTATTCTTATTAAAAACTAGATCTCAGCCCCACATTTTATATAATCCAATCTATATGGTTAGAAAGATACCTGAGCACATTATCAAAGGACTTTATTAAAATAAATCAGAAACTTACTAGGTAGGAACAAAGAAATAGATCGCAATGACAAAGCTGTAAGTTCAAAGAAAACAAAAACCACTACTCAAAGTTGAAATAATACATAAGCCCAACAAAAGGCAATTCTGTCTCTCCTGCTGCCACTTCACAGATTTTTATCCCAGTGTTTCAGGAACTTCTTATTTTACATATAATCAATTATCACATATACTCTCAAGGTCATTAATTTTTGATCCCAAGAAGATCTCTGATAGTTAAGAATCTTACTACACAAATAATAAAAAAAATAAGCCAAAAACTAAAAACAAGAGCAAAGTCACAAATTCAGGAATGGACAGCTAGGCATCACCAGTGGAGATGCTAATGGTGGCCAACTATTGAGGAAAAAAATTAAAAAACTGCATCACAAAAAAAACCCTCTAGGCTCATAAGCCTTGTGATGAACTTCCCTAATGAAAGGAAACTTCTCCCTCCGACAGCTGAAGAGATTCCATTTAACCATCTCCTGGAATTCAGCACTTATTATTAATGATGAGAAAGATTTGATACTCAGTTCCCTCCTCTGCACTGGGGAGCAGAGTGTGAATTTCTTTGGAGGTCTAAGACACATTTTTAAGTATAGCAAAGTCATTTAGTCCTTCACAATGGAGCCGTTTATTCAGGTACAGTCAAATCCTAAGTGGCTTCAACTGCAATTTGTTAGAGAGGAACTCTGCAGAACAGAGACTACAGCAAGATTTTCCTCCTCCACTCCAGGTAAGTAAGAGGATTCTGGACATAACTGGCCTAGCAGCATGTTCACTCTCAGCAAGCTGAAATCTTTGTTTCTATTTGGATTGGAACTGTTTCAACAACAAGAATTTGTAATTAGTCTCACTCTGTTCAAGTGTAAGCCATAAACACCAGCTCCAACACTGAAAGTCAACCAAACCTTTTATTCTTTAAGAAGAAAATGGAATTACATCTTTTTCTCCTCTGTCCTGTGTGAGAGCTCCAATTACCAAATTATTACCCAGGAGTGAGAAACCTCTCTTTCCAGCCCTCTTCTACATAGAATCTTATTATCTGAAAATATCCATCAAGAAAAATAAATATATGTAGGGTTTTTTTGGTTTTTTGTTGTTTTGGTTTTTTTTATATTCAGTATGTAAAGAGATGGTGAATAATTTTTTAAAGTCAGCCCATTTCTGAATAGAAACTGTTAAAGTTCAAAGTTCTTTTAAGCCTACAGATAACTTTCTGGTTCACAGGAAGGACCACAGTATATAACAGCTTCTTAGTTGTTAGGTAAGGTGATTTGTTACAAAGTGAGAATTAATTAATCATCCAGAGAAATGAAACACAAAACAAGAACAAGTTTATCCTCTGCTGTCAAGCATCATTGCCAATGTTGGTTTCTTAAGTATTCTTCTGATGTAGTTACATTTATTCTGACTGGAAGCAGTGAACAAATCATGATTTCCTTCAATTTAAATGATTCTTTTAAGACACACATACACAACAAAACTCAGAAAAAAGAAGAGGAAGAAACCTACTCATAAAAGAAACATTATAAGAATTACTATCTTTGTTGCTGCGTTTTGAAAGAAACAGAAATTTTTCTCTCTAACAGCAAAACAGTCATCAATTCAGGATGAAAAGAAACTTAATGGGAAGTTCTGTCCTAAGAGGTTGCACAGTTTCTTAAGACTTGTGAAAGGCACTTTGCCTACACACAGCACAGCAGTGAAGCACTGACACTGCAAGCTCCATACTTCACCATGAGGCTTGGAGGGAACAGCTGTCTGCCTGCCACCAACAGAGCTGCTGCTGGGAACAACCTTCCTCTGGAGTGCTGTTTGTCTAAAGCACAAGGGCTGAAGTCAGAGGAGGTAAAAATGAATACAGAATCATAGAATTGGCTGGGTTGGAAGGGACCTCAGAGATCATCAAGTCCAACCCTTGATCCACTACCACTGCAGTTACCAGACCATGGCACTGAGTGCCACATCCAGTCTCTTTTTAAATATCTCCAGGGATGGAGAATCCACCACTTCCCTGGGCAGCCCATTCCAATGCCTGATCACCCTCTCGGGAAAGAAATTCTTTCTAATGTCCAACCTGTCCAGAGATACATGTTAGGAAGAGAAAATCCTGAATCTATACCTGCTTCTTTTCTAAATATGCAAGAAAGGTGGTCCCTTGGAAAAGCCAGTCAAATTTCGGCCAAATCATGTTTTGGGTTTTTGCTATTTAAATTAGCATTTTTTAACAGTTATCCATTCAAAAATTATTACAATGTAAAAATATACAAAAATGTGCACACAGATTATTAATAATGACATTGCTTACAGGAGTTTTATAATTAATAGTGACTACCAACAGGAATTTATTTAAAGCAGTGTTTAATGCATCCATCGTATACTATATTAATAGCTTGAATTACTTTTTAAAAAAAAAAAAGTTTTCTCCACAAGCTTAAAGATAGTATAGTAATAGGCTTAGAGTGTTAGCTTTTTAGAAAAAATAGAAGTCCTGTAGAGAAACAAAAATATTTTCTATTATCTATTTACCTAATCTAAATACAGAAAAGTAAATCTTCCTACGTTATATTATTCACACTTTAGTCATTGCCACAAGTTTTTCCTTTGTATAGAATGAAAATAGAATTGATGTCCAAAATTGAATGTAGAAGCTGCTTCTTGTAAACCTACTTGACTCAAGCACAATTTTTGTACACTTCTCACTCTCTCCCCCTTTTTCAAGCCATAGCTCAAAATTCCAACTTTGACATCTTAAACACCAAGCTAAGAAATTCAAGGTTAAGACTACAAGCTTAAAAAGAAACTTTGTCTCCTGCTACAGGATCAACATATCTATACTAGCTATAACACTGATGAGGAGACAAAATTAATTTTCATTTTAACTGTGAAGATGACAAAAATCTTTAATAGGTTCTATTTGTTAACCAGATCTCTCCCACATAACACTCGGAAATAAGAGGATTTAAAATTTTACAGTCTACCTGTCTTGTATTTGGATGATTTAATGTAGCCAACAGTCCCATATAATTATTAGGTTAATTAAATATTTGGTTGTATTTAGGCCAGGGCAGAGTTCAGGAAAGGTAAATGTGGAGAGGAAAAACAAGAAATATTTAAGCCCACAACAGGAAAACTCTGCTGGTGGTGACCCTTTTAAAAGTTTTTATTACATAACATTGAAAATCCACATCTCTGAATTTAGCAAGCTGGCATTAATTTTAGGGTATTTTTTTCCTTGTTCCATTTTCCTATCTGGTAATGTAGGTCACATCCATTTGTTTTAGCAACAAGCCCCAATTAAGCCACAAAGGAAAGAAAATAGATGATGGAGTTTCAGTTCTTTCAATTTTTCTCATGGTATGAAGGAGTTTGAAACAGAAGCAAACAAAAATTCAGTTACCATGCAAGTATCTAGAACTCTGCTATTCACAGATTTCTGATAATGGGGAAAAAAAACAACAAACAAAACAAAAACAAGCAAACAAAAAAACTTTTAAAAATCCTTTTTCTTAAGCCTAAAGCTTATCAAAGGTAATTAGGTGCTAGTTCACAGAGGTACTATGCAACTGCAATTCCTACAGCGTTCAAAAGTACGTCTCTCATACCAACAGTCATTACATATTCTTGGATCTATAAAATGGTTTTAAAATAAGTTTTTAGGCAATCTCAGTTGCAAAAGAATTGCTATTTTCACAACTTTCTTGCTACAAAAGATACGTTTGTGCCCTGCAGTTAGTATGGAATTAAATAGTTCCAAACTGTTAGCTGAGGTTTCTTTAATATTAAAAAAACACCTTAAAAAACACCAGTGTAAAAAGCAAGAAAGTGAGATATGTTACATTAGTAACTAATTGCCAATTAACATTTAAGCATAACCCCAGGAGATAAAATTGTAAAACAAGAAAAACACTACTCAAGTATTAAATATTTTATAAAGTAAGTCTTCACACAAACAACTTGGCATCATTTGTTATACTGGGTAAGTACATGCATGGTGATTGTGCAAATGAATATGAAGGAGAGACTAAAATTTGTTTAATTTTAAAAGTTCTAACAAAGCTGAACCACACATACTACAGCCTGCTCAAACTCAGCAGATGCTTATCTGCATACTTCATTTCCAGTGTGTTTATACTAGAGTTATAATTTCCACATCAAAGCATAGCTCAAAACCCTTCCATGCAAAGAGCTAGTCCGTAGGGTGCAGTTAGGAAAAAGACTGCTTGCAGGCTCTCACACAGATTACCAGTTTGTGATCTTCATGAGGAAAGAATCACTTGAAGTAACTCAGAACTTCACTGCTCAAGTAATCTACAATGAAGAATTCAACATAAGAATTAACACAGGAACATTTTTTGCACTCTTTGAAATGATTCAGGAAGGTCCAGCTGAGAAGGAATTCTTTTCTTTCCCATAAGGGTGATCAGTAAAGAGGTTTCCAGTTTAAAGAAACAGCAATTTTGAAATCTTACCTTTTTATTCACTTAACACAAGTGCCTTTTACCTCTAGTAAATGTTATTGTCTTCACTGAAGTCCTTAACTATCCATCCATTACATTAGCACATCCAGCCATTCATGTTCTGTGTTCACACCATGGCTCCACACAACACCATAGAACATTAAACTGGCTTCAGCTTTCCCTGATGCCCAGCCACTCACCCTCATCTCTTCCCTTCTACCCAAATGACATTCTGTTTAACTGTGCACTGAGACAGTCTCGGGGGAAAAGGCAAGAGTCAGCTTTTGGCTTATCAGGTCCCTGGTGTGATTCACCCAGCACCTGCACAACTCCTAATTTGGGTACAGGGAAGGGGAATTCAAAAGAGGAAGACTGCAGAGCAACCTCAAACTAAATTAAGCTGACTGCAGACCTACAGCATTGGACTGTAAAAAGATTTAACTCCTTAATCCCCCAATATGATACATGTCTCTGAAGTCTGAACCTCGTGTGGCTACCATCTTTGGATTTTCAGATGTATTCTCAGAATAACAGCCAAAGTCTAGGGAAATATACTCCAACTTTATCTCCCCTGAGATTATTAGTGATGATTCAGGTTTTCAACCTAGAATTTTCAGCAAGCTCTACCCCCAAAAGCTTACTGAAAAGGTTAGCTTTCTTAGGTACTATTTAAACTCAGTGAAATGCTCAAAATGTAAGACACCCTTACAAATGTTGAGTGCAAGTGGAAGTGCTCTTCCATACCTGAAGCACCATCAGTAGTATCTTTTGGCCCACAATGACATCCTGCACGTTAGACAACACAGGATAGGCACAAGATTTCACCCCACACTGTCAAAAGGGGCAGAACTTTCCTTGATATCTTTACCATGTGGCAGCATCTCTGTAAAAAGGGTGAGCAATCTCCCAGTGCTCCAGAATTCTTATGGATAAAAAGTACTGAAAGAGGGATAGTATCATACTCTTTGTTTTTATGTTAATCCTACTACACCTAGGTATGAACTTTAAAACCCAAAATACTATTTTCTTGAGAAAAAGCAAGGGGAAGAAATCCAGACACAAAGCAATATGGGAAAACAAGTCATAAAAGCATATACTGTGTTCAAATTGATTGTTTAAGGATTAAGAGTTCATTTAACTCTAGCTCTGGACAAATGAATGAAGACATATACCCAGGACTCACTGTTACAATGCATAACTGCTTGTGTATATAGAGGAATACTTGGATTAACAATTCTAAGAATGTTATTCACATCACTTTAATCAGAGATAAGAAATGACTTGCTTGAAGAGTTACTGCTATGATTCTATGACAAAAGGTGTGAAAAAGTAACATCAGTAATTTCAGTGATGACACTGCTGCACGTACCATCCTTATGGTATTTGGACCATATAGGTGTTTGGACCATTACTGATGATTCCATTATTTAATTTGGCAGATTATTTTACAATATGTTAAAATGTCCTCCAGAAAGGCCACCTTGCACAAGACAGACAGATGAATCATAAAGTTACCTTCTGCATTTTTGTGGTTTTGCTATTTGTATTAGCACCTGGTTAAGAGTTTCCTGAAGATTTAGCGAAGAAACATAGGTACACAATTATTTAGATACATTGTTACTGATATGAGCAATTCTACTTTGAAAGTTATAGTTAGCTATTAGGTACTAGGTCCACAAATGCTATTAAAGTTCAGACATCCAGGATTAGTCTCACAAATCATCAACTTTTCTGGTTAAATCCATCTTGTTCCAAATGCAGAGACATGTTTTTTGCCAGTCTGTGCCAGATGGTTTAAAAAAAATATTAATAATCTGGCACTAGGTCTTGGACTAGTTGTAAACAATTAAATTAGGCCATAGGATAAGCTTGGTGTAGAAATCACTGTGACATTTCTAAGACAGTAGATAAACATTCCAGCATTGAGACACAGACAGAGAGTTTCTCATTTGTCTGCCACAGTCATAGCAACTCTATGCTATAGCAACTCTAACAAAGTAATAACTCTCCAATATACACTCCTGAACACCAAAGATGTTACAAGAAAATATCAGAACATTGAGTTCACCCAGTCAAATCAAAGCACTGAGCAGTGACTAACTGAATTAGTGAAAATTTGTATTAGTTCAACAAGCACTAGGAGTCACTTGGACAAACCAGTAAAAACATTTGTTAGCCCCCCAGAGCATCCCAAATTTACATCTCACTTATAACCTTCAACACCTTAATACCCTTCCTCCCAAGGACTGCAGTTAAAATTAAGAAGGAAAAAATGGACAGATTATAAAAAGAGAAATTAAGTGATACAGTGCATAATTGTAAAGTCAAGAGCAAAAAGCAAGGATAGCAGCCAGTAGTTTAGATCAGAAACTAGAGAGGCAGAATTTTTAGACAGATGGAAGCATTACATTTACACAGATTCCATAGTGTAAGTAAAGGAGCTGTTATACCACAGCACAGCTGGGTAGCTGAGAGAGACCAGAGAAGGCATGGGCAATCCCACTTAAAGTAATGATGTAAAGTTCAGTGTTCCCAAGAGCCAAGAAAAGAGCTTCAGCAGGAAAAAAAAGTATTTAGCTGATGAATCTTCTCTGCTCTTTAAGTAAATTAAAAAGCTGAGGCCACAGATTATACAATGGATTCTGCAGGCCAGTGACAAGAAGTAAAACCATCCAATAAAGACACCATTAAACATCTTTTCCTAAGTATCCTCAAACTGTCAAACTGTGACCTGTTTTTTGCTTCTGTACTCCAAATAAAATTATTGCTTTATTCATACAATTCTGTAAATCTCACTTTCAAAGAAGTGTGTATTAGTAGCAGCACAAAACTTAATTTTTTTTATTTTTTTTTTAACTTGGACTGATTTGACATCTTCTAGTATATGACCTTTGAAAGTAAAAGGTAGAGTTCTATTTCTAAAAGATATTTAGTTCCATTTCAGACATTTTGATGAACCTGATTACTCATTTAGATGCAGGCATTGTCTTCAGCACACAGATTTTTTCAGATGTGGTGGGAATTTCAGTGGTTTCAGAGCTATGAGCAATACCTTGGCAAGAAGCCACGTCGTCACCCATGAGCTGCTGTGAAAGTGAATACTACAACATTTTCAGAAATGTCCCAGACCTGAGGTTTCCATACTTCACAGTTATAAGCCTTCTCAAAATTATCTGTTCATCTTAACTTCACTTTATTCCTCAACTATGGAAAGCTTACTGGCTCCTGTGAAGACTCTGCTGTTCTAGTTGTTCTTTTACTCACACAGCAGTAATCATCCATTACCTCTTTCTGCAGCTGCAACTGTGAAAACAGCATCAGCTTCATGCTGTAATGTCTACAGTTGTCCAAGGGATTCTAAGTTACTGAAACTAACAAAACATTTGCCGAAATTTAAGAGGCTACATCTTAGGAGAGTATCTAATACATTACTCATACTGTTTCATCTCCTCACAGATAACAGTCAAGAGTCCTCAGTGCAATTACTCAAACCAGATATATTTTAATACAAAGAGATAAAGTTTTACTCAGACTTAAAATAAAAACCTATGAAATACTTTCTTACTTAGTCAGAGATTTAATTTCTTGATAAATTTATTTTTCAAAGGTTGACAGACCTTTAAAGTGATATTTAAAACAGTAACAAGAATCATGTTTGTACTGGGGATGCATGCTTTTAATGCATTATCATGGCAAATCTGTATTTAGTGTGCTTAATATATGATGATGATCAGAAAAACTTCAGTCCAAGAAAAATAGTGCAGTATAGACTATACAGCATAGGTCAACAACTGAAAAAGATGGATTTTTTAAAATAAAATTTTAAAAAACAACCAGTTTTATGTATATTGCAATCTCATCTCTAAACTCTACTATGCTTAGGAATATTTGAAATCTTTTTTCTCTTAATTCATTATGTGATAGGCAAACTAAGCCTATAAGGTTCATCTTTTAATTAACACTGTTGCCCCTATTCCTGATACATTCAAAGATGAATGACAGGTACTGTTTCAGTGCCATTGCCACATTTCATCCCTGGAGCTCTGCGCTTGTCAAGCTCAAAACCGAGTTACAGAGAGCAAACATTCAGTCTCTGATACTTCCTTTCCCTGGTGCAGTGTGCATGGTTGCATCGTGACTCCAGAAGTAGTACATACCTTATTTCTCTTTCAAGCATGTTCTGCTATGCTTGAGAGTGCTACTGCACATAAAGTTTTGCCCTCAAACTGTCCACACACAGCAGTTAATGAATGGTCAGATTTGCTACGGTGTTACTGATCGGGAAGGGCAAGGATAAGTGGGTCAAAAAAACCCTTCTGCTTGCATTTTTTCCGAGATTATTCCCCTCCTCGCTTCTATACTTACAGGAACGGTCAGCTTAGATGCTGCAATTACAATAGATCTAATAACTTTAGACCCGCGTTGTTAAGCAGGTCAGCCTGAGGAGATATTCCAACACCCAAGTTTGAACACACGAAAAACGGCGACTTCGATAGCATCAGAGACTGAGCATCCCGGTTCTACCCCCTGATGCTGGAGGAACTGATCTGAGCGCACGATCCCGGGTTACCTACAGATGTCGACACCCGGCCCGGACAGACGACCCGGGGCTCGCCCCAACCCTTTCGGGGAGCTGTGCCCATCGCCGAGGCCCGGCCAGGCAACTTTCTCCTCCACGTGAACTCCCGAGAAAAGGAGCGACGGAAACCCGGAGCATAAACCTCGGCCGCTTCTCCCTGACCCTCGTCCCCAGCTCCCGCAGCGCAGGAGGAGCGCGGCCCCCGCAGCCCAGAAGGGGAGGGGGAGGGCGGGGGTGGCTGCCCCTCAGCCCGCCGGGAAGCACAAGCGGAGGGGAAGGGGCAGCCACCTCCTCACTTCGCCCGGGGGCTCCCCCTCGCCGCACTGAGACGCGACGTGGGCCCCAGACCCTTCCCCACCCCCAGCTCCGGCACCGCGGCCGCCAGGCTACCCCCCGCCTCCCTCACCGCCCCCCCCCGCCCCCCCACAAGCTGCGGCCCCGCTGCCGCGGCGTTGCCGCTCACCTCTCTTGGAACCGGGGCTGGGGCTCCCGCCGGCGCCTCTGGAGCTTTTGCGTGAGGCCATGGCACCTCCTGTCAGGCGGCAAGGGAGGAGGACGGAGAGGGGCGGGGGAGAAGGGGTGGGGGGGGGGGAGGGAAGGAGGAGGCGGTAGCTGCGTGCGCGGCGGGAGCGGGGCGGGGCCGCGGCGAGACCGAGTCCAGCACCGCCACCACCTCCCGAGCCCCGCGTGCGGCAGCGCCTTGCGGCCACAGCAGCGCAGCCTAACGGGACCACCCCCACCCGGCCCGGCGCGGCCCGACTCGGTCCGCCCGCCAATGGCGAGGCGCTCCCGGGAGCCAGGCGGGGCGCCTCTGGGCTCCGATTGGCGGCGGCGGTGCTGAAGGGGGTGGGGTGCTGGCTGCGCGCTCCCGACCGGCTCCCCGCCGCCGCGGGCGCTTTTGAACGTGGCAGCGCGGGAGCGAGCGGGCGGCCTCTCGCGAGGGTTCGGCCGCGCGGACCGACCGGGCGGGAGCGCGCCGGGGCGGGGTCACCCCGGTAGCTGAGGGTCCCCGGTGCGGGTTGGGCGAGGGCGGCTTTTCCTTAGCCACCGCCGTTCTCCTCCCCGCCCTTTCCCCCGTCCCAACCCGCCTCAGGACTTTCCGCCGTTCTGCTCGCAGGGAAAAGGGGCCGGGCCCGGAGAGGCGGGGGGAAGGGGGGCTACCGGTGTGGGGAAGGAGGGTGTGCGGCCCCCGGGGCTTCCCGGCTCTGTAGGGATTAGGGTGTCCGCCGGGGCAGCCCGGCTGTGCCGTCGGCGTTCCGTGGCTGGCAGCGGCTGAGCCGGCTGCCGAGGAGAAGCTGGCGGTGTCGGGCCCTGGGGGTGCCCGGCGAGTGAAGGACCTGCCCGGCTCCATCTGGGGAAAGGGCAGAGCGGGGATTGGGTGTTTCTATGGAGACGCCGTTTAAAAGGGTCCCGTTCCTTTTCTCGAGTGGCACCCCGTTGTGTTCAGGTGTTACAACGCGTCCAGTTAACCCCCAAATGGTGGGAAATAGGTCGTGAAGGCTTCCGGAGAGCGCCTTTTCAGCCGACGTGGTCGAAGAGTTTGAAGTGCGTTACATCAACAGATTAATCCTCAAACAAGCTTTTGGAGGCTTTAAAAATACTTAAAATAGCCCGCGACGAAATAAGCCGCCTCTTCCCAGGAATTCAGGATGCTGGTTACTCAGTGATTCGGGTTGAGACTTAACATACATAGCAGTTTGGCATAACCGTAAAACTGACACACAAAAAAGAGAAACCTGCCTGTGAGTCCTGACCATAAGTACAGTGTTTCAGGTCTAAAGAAATAATTTTGGCATCCTTTGCAAATGGATGTGTGGAGAGAGAAGGCTTTGCCCAAAGCAAAGGTTGGCTCTGTGTTCTGAAGTGAGTAATGCAGTGAAACTAACCAGAGATCGTAATTACTGGAGACCATTAGTCAGTTATTTGGAATAAGATTTTGATTTAAGTGCTTAGTCAAGTAATAGGATGACAGCGTGAGTTCTTTAGGCAGTAGGAGTAAAACCAATTAGTCTTGTGAACTAATGAAGCTCACTCAGTACCTCTCATGCCAATTAATTGGTATCTAATACAGCTGAGTACCCTAAATTTCCACTTGGCTCTTCTACCAAAGTCTCATTTTCACATGATGTGTAAGTACCTAATATTTTTTAGATTATCTACTTTTATCTAGTGAGGCTGAAACTGATGCACAAGTTCAAAATTGATTGGGAGGAGCAAGATGTTCACATGACCATTACCATTTATAACAGAAAAGCCAACAGGATGAATTAATAACATTTCAGCAAATCACAAAGTACAATGTAAGGAACAAATTGTGCTAAAGAAGCAAGAAAAAATGATAATCTGCAGTTTGGATTGCTGAAAAGATACTAATTAGTTGGAAATGACTGCCTGTGTGAGTAGAGTCTTGCAAGTTGTCATTACTGTCAAGTGAGACAACAGCTCTTTGTGGTTAATGTGGCATACAGTTTCCTGAAGTTATGCTATGCAAACTGGCAGTTTCATAAAAAGAGATATTAAGAACATTGAAGCAATGACCCTTAGAAGGATGTTGCTAATGATTTACTGTACACCAAATTTTTTACTGTAAAATTCTTTCTTTTTTCATTGGCACACATCTGCCAGCATGTTGTATTTGGTGTATTAGATGCCTGTCCAATACTACTCTCTCACAGGATTAAAATAAACACAGGTGCAAATGCTCATAGCTATACTGTATTTTTGTATTGAATGTTAGATAAGAGGGGCATTTGCCTCCTACTCATCAGAGAATCTTTTTCTTGTGTTCTTGCCTTATATCTCTGCTCGTGTACTTAAAATCTGATCATCATGTGTGGTTCTGGACTAAGCAACATGTCAGATAAACTTGGTAGTAAGCAGTAGGTCTGGTTTGCCTGTGGATCACCTGAAAACAATTCAGGTACAGGCTGTGTGATCCATGTTGTGCCACTGTAGAAGCTTGGGATGGCTTGTGACTTATTCTAGAAATAGTAATCATAGAATCATAGAACTGGCTGGGTTGGAAGGGACCTCAGAGATCACCAAGTCCAACCCTTGATCCACTACCGCTGCAGTTACCAGACCATGGCACTGAGTGCCACATCCAGTCTCTTTTTAAATATCTCCAGGGACGGAGAATCCACCACTTCCCGGGGCAGCCCATTCCAATGCTTGATCACCCTCTTGGTAAAGAAATTCTTTCTAATGTCCAACCTAAACCTTGAGACCGTGCCCTCTTGTCTTGCTGAGAGTTGCCTGGGAAAAGAGACCAACCCCCCCCTGGCTACCCCCTCCTTTCAGGGAGTTGTAGAGAGTGATGAGGTCTCCTCTGAGCCTCCTCTTCTCCAGGCTGAACAGCCCCAGCTCCCTCAGCCTCTCCTCATAGGATCTGTGCTCGAGTCCCTTCACCAGCCTGGTTGCCCTCCTTTGGACCTGCTTCATTTTATGTTTTTATTGTTTCATTTGAGTTAAATTTGGCAGGGTTACTGTTGCAGCAGGTGACAGGAAGATCCCTTATGGTCTGAAGTTGAAAACTGAAGAAAGTTAAGCTTTTTAAATCTCATTTTGGAAAAGATGATGGTGAGAAAAGCAAACTGTGTGTAGGTCAGTGTGCATGGGAGTGGCTTTTCATTTTTTAGCCTGCTGAATTATTTCAGAGCTACATGTTTGATATATTGTAGCAATATGCAGTAATCCATAAGAAGATAAATATAATTGGGGTTTTGGTAGGATGAAGAGAAGCAGGGCAGAAAAAGAATGTAGCAATGAGACAGGAGCAAGTTTGTGAGGCGAAGTAAAAAAAAGCCAGAAAAAAACCCCAGGAGGACTAAAAACATAAGTTACATAATAAAGGTAAGAGGTATGATACAGAGCCCACAGCAGTCAGTTTGAGTCTTTCCACTTGGATCAGTCTTATTTAAAACAGAAAATTTGTAAATTCTACCTTTTGGCAAGTATCACATTTACCCCTGCTCTAAACTGTCCTAACTGTCTGCTTGTTGAGACTACAGCTAAAATAAGTTTAAATTATATTCACATCACAAATAATTGTATTAGAAAAATGATACCAATTAATGAGACAGGCTTGGAAAACAAGTGAATGTTTTTACTGTGCAGGTTTTTTTTTTTCCATAAATACCTTAGCATTCATGTAGTCACAGCTGTTTTGCTGGCCTGATTCATTCAATACCACAGTGGTTCTGCTGCTTGACAGAAAGCAGAATGTTCAAGGTTATAAGCATAAAGAGTAATGAAACAATTGCACAAGAAGAAGGTTCAGTCTCAAGTCTCCTAATTTCTAAAAGAACTGCAAATATGTGGCCTGTCTGGCAGGGAGAAGAGATGCCAAGTGAAAGAGGCATTATCAATATGGAAGAATCTGTGACATCTACTTAAAGCAAAAATTAATTTATCCCTTTGTTTTTCACTTCATATATCATAACTGAGTAAGCCATTTTAAATCCTCTTATACCTGTGCCTAATTCAGTGCTGTGGCTTTCTGAATTTAAGCTGTGTGTTCTATTGACAATTTCAGTTTTTATATAATTTTTTCATAAAGTCACCTCCTTTACTGCTAATAGGCCATGACATTTCTTGTATGAAAAAATATAAAGAATAATTGAAAGCTTAGGAGGCTCAATCTTATTCTGCTTGTGTTCCTGAGCTCTGTTATTTGTATGTTGATCATTCTAACTGAATTACACTGTCCATTAGATTATGTATATTTCTCATAAATGAGTTAGTTTCAGTTGAATATTAAGGGAAAGACCTCTAACTAGAGGAGAAAGGTATTTTTATTTTTTATTGCATTTGGGAATTCTCAGGATATGTTAAAACCTCTAAAATAGCCTGAGATTTTTCAATAGAAAACACTGACACTAGGAATTTTCAGGTTTTTATTGTCCAGGTGATACTGTTTTCATGAACAGTAAGTGAACTAAGCACCTTGCTAGCCAGCTGGAAAAGATGTTTTCATGAGCAGACTTTCTGTTAAAAACATGCCTTGGGTGAACTTGGGGCAAAGAGGGTGCTGAACAGGTTTTACTGTTCAGTTTCTGGATTACTCTGGATTCTTGAACTGCTGATCCGCTTTCTGGTTTCTAATGAGATTACAAGGCAGTACAGCCATTTGCATTTGTCAGCCAAAGTTCACTAAACACTTAAGGAAAACCAGATCAGATGTTTTGAGAAGAGGGAGAGAAAAGAGAAGGTAGAGTCTCTCAGTTAGCCAGACCTAAACAACTGCTATCTCTGGTGGTGTTCCACTTACAGCTACTCGAATCAGCAGTGAATCTTAAGGGGGAGTTATTTCTCATTTGTTTATCTGTTTATTTGTTTAACCATACTTCTATGGCAGTAGACAGAATCACAGAATGTTAAGGGTTGGAAGTGACCTCTGGAACTCATCCAGTCCAACCCTGTCAGAGCAATTAGAAGGAAAAGGTACATTTCTGCCAGTGTACTGCCTACTCTTTCCCAGAGAGTTATTTTTTTTTAACCAAAAATGAGGAAAAGCATCAAAATGGTCTCTAGCCTATAACTGCATTTGGTAAAACTGCTGTACAGCCTGCAGCAAAAATAGTGATATTAAATGAGCTATCTGAACTGCAAAAATTGCTGAACAGAAGCTCAAGAGTTTTGTTTGTTTAAAAAGAAAGACCTCAATTGATCATAAATAAAGAAGTTCTTAAGCTTGGAGAATGTGCAGATATGACCAGAAATAGTAGTGCTAGGTTGTCCTGATGGATCATACTTTACTGGGAGTGATTTAGCAGCTTTCCACAATCAACCTGAAATATTCTTACCAAATCAGCCCCCACCCATGTGCTTATCCCAAGTGCCATGTCTGAACTAGCCTTGCTTTACCTTCACACTTTCTAACATGATGTGAGTTTTCCACGTGAGAAAAAAAAAATTTCAGAGGAGCAGCTAAATTCCCAGAGATATTTGTTTCCTTTGTCTTCCAGACCTCTCTCACCTCAGCTTCAGTAGCCTCTCATCTTTCATTGAGTATTGTGATCATTCCTGTGGGATGTTCAGGTAACCTGTACAGTCTGGTTAATGCAGAGCTGTAAGGCTGGCGTGTTCTGGCATGGTTGCCCTGCACCTAAATTCTCATTGCTCATCCTGTTGACAAAGAACTGAGTCCTCTCTAATGGACTTTGTATCTTCAGTTATAAATACATACCACTCAAGTTTATTAAACATATGAAATATACTGCAGCCTTCAGAAGGTTTAACATACTCAGTCATTCCAGAAATAAAATGGAGAAGCTTAGCTGTATATAAAATAACTTAAAGGCTGAAAGCACCTACAGGAAATATGTAAACAGTAGCTTGTGTCGTTTAAAAAAACCTCAGTAAGTGCTAGAACTTTCCCTGTAGAAATCCTTTTCAGTACAGAGCATTTGCTTAGAAATTCCTTGGCACTAGTTTCAGTCTGGCTGTACTATAGGGGCAAAGAAACAAAGAAGATGAGTAGTGATTGCTTCAAAATTACACATTTCAGTAAACCAGAACAGACGAGATGCCACAACTGGCTCATGCTCAAGTTAATCTGGACAGACAGACAGACAGACAGACACACACAGACTTCTTAGTATGGAGACAAATTCTTAGATTCATCAGCTAGTGCTGGCATTTCCAGGACCCTTATCTGTTCCATCATTTTACAAGGTGAAATAATGTAATTTAAGGTTGCTGTTTTCATGAAGCAAACTTTATTTCTATTTGACTCAAACCTTATTTTACCTTTCTCAGAGAACCAGAAAGAGAACATACATGTAGCATTTGAAGAAGTTTAACCTGGTCACAGGTCACACTCGCTACCCCAGGTGCATTTGGAAAGTGAATTTCAGTGTTAAAATGTTCTGTGTTTTATTAATTAATCCTTGGAACTTGATATGAGTAGGAAATGGACAGATCTGAGTGAAGTCAGCATAAAAATCACTGTATTTCATGACTCCTTTGAGACAGATAATAAGCATGTTTCTCCTTCATGTTTTCTGTCTGGTTACCTTTTTGTGCATGACTGTAAATAGGGTATTTGTGGAATTATTTTCTAGCTTGTGATTTTTAAAGTTTTCTGCAGTAAGCCCTTTCTGCCAGCTGTATGCTTCTAGTAGCTCCCCTTCAATTTCCCACAGCTGTGTCTTTCCCTCCTTCTGGAGCAGAACACTTTAAAGAACCCTTAGTTTTGTTTGGGTTTTTTTAGGTTTTTGGTGTGTTGTGTTTTGTTTCAGTTCTTCTGTGTATTCCACTATAATAATTTCAGAAATTTCTGTTAAATAATTATTAAAGATTACACTGAACTGATAAGATTTTTACTTGGTTGCAACAGTAAAACCCAATTCCTTGCCAAACTTTTCAAATTGAAAGAACAATTGCTTCATTTATTAGAAGTAGCTAGGCATGCAACCTCTTGTTTAGGTGTAGCCTAATTTGAGAAAACATTTGACTGTACTGAACATTCAGTGCAGCAATATATTCACTTACAGTATAATTAACCTTGTCCCTTCCCTCAGTGAGGGGATGGGGATAAGTATTTGGTAATCAAAATACTAATGATGTGACATAGAACTGTGATTTCTTTTTCTTGATGTGACACAGCCAAAGCAGGTGGATCAGGCCCTTTCTTCCCCAGAAAAAAACATGCATTATTTATCTGTTAGTATCTCAAGAGAGGACATTTATTACATCTGTTGGAATTTGCAAACTGGAAGCACTGTCTTTGACTAAATGCAGGTAATTGTTGCTATGCTGAAATATGTAAATAATTGAAAGGAATATGGGTAGGGAACAGTAAGCCAGAATGCATGTGTTTGTTAAGAGCCTGTTTGCAGAAGGTGGGGTTGCTAGCTGACAGCTCCATCTGGCAGGTATAAGCATATGCCTTCCTCTGAGGAGTAAGTAGCAATAATTCACCTTACAGTTTGTGTATCCTCTAGGTGTGGTGGTCCTGATAGTGCATCCTGTAGCTGACAAGGTGAAAAACTCTGTTGAAGTGGAAGAATGCCACCATCCTGATGAAAAGTTTTCTGGTTTTTGGATAGGATATTAGAAACTGGTTTTATTGAAAGTTTGTCATTGGCTCTCAGTAATTCATATGACTGTTCAATCAACAATTCAAGACTGTTACTTTTTCCATCTGATTAGTCAAGCTTACCAAGGTTAAAACTAAACCCAGGAAGGCTGACTTTTAAAATGACAAGTTAAAATTAAAAAGAACTTCAAGGAGAATCTACCAATGTTACACATACTAAAATTACTTCATTTTCAAAGACTCTCATCTTCCCTTCCCTTGCTTTATGTGGAATGGAGGTAAGATGCCAAGTTCTGTGTATTATACAGTCAAGAACTGAAGATTGGCATCCAGAGCCTGTGCAGGTCCCAGCTCCAGAAGCTGACAGATGCCTGTCATGTGTCTGACACCTGACTTTCCCTATCAGGATTGAAGTAATTGTTGCTCATCAGTGAAGATGCTGACTTTATTTGCCCAAATGTTAAATTTTATAATAAGCACTGATGTACTTTCTTCCATGCTCTTTCTTCTTCGCATTCCAGCTTAAAACTCTTTAGCCACAAAAAAATTTAGCCTGTGGTGAGGCCTGGTGCACTGCAATTAATAGGATGGTGCTGCCATGCTCCTGGACTGTGTGTGCTGCCTTACAGTATGAGTTCCTTGTGGGGACAGAGCTCATCTGTTATTGTTATTGTATAATTCCTGTTGTTCGTAGCTGCTACAAGAACATGAGAGAGAAATAACTGAATGGAGTAATGTCAGTGACAGAATCTGGCCTGTGTTGTTGCTCCTCTGTTTCCGACATGATGTTCATAAGCACAGTTTCTAAAATGACTTCAAGATAATACCTAGTGGCATGTAGAGCTGGATCATACCAACTGTAACTTTTTTTGGTTTCAGTAAAACCTTGCTGATTTACCTGTAATGTCTGTGTGTAATGTGTCTGACCACAGGTTTGTAGCTTTCAAATTATGTTAGATGTTTTGGAATGTGCTCTCCTGTGGAGTCTAAGAGAAACCTACCATTAAATCTTCTTTTAGGATAAAGACTTGAAATTCTGATGCTTTTTCCTCAAAGTTCTTACTATGTGTTTTTCTAATTCAAACTTGTACTTATTTTTTACTGGTAAAATTTCCACTGACTTAGATGTGCAAAGTCATTCTTTGTAGTTCTGATTCTATCAGGCCATTAGTCTCATTCTAGTAAGCTGTTTAACAAATTGTGCCATTATCTTTTGCAACCAGGTGGAAGGTGATGTTGTGAAGGTCCAATTACACTGCAATGTGAGACTTAAATGCAGATGTACAAGAAGATGGTAATATGAACCTACAATACCTATCACAACACTTTACCTGAACTAGTCAAGCATAAAGCCTAATGTTGAGAAGAAGATATTTTATTTCAGGAACCTGTTTGCTTTACTCATGACTGGGTACTAAAATGGCATGAATGTTAATTTAGAAAAGCAGGCTGTGAACCTTTTGCATGCTTATTTATTTGGAACAAAGTATTTTAGTAATAAAAAGGAATTGGACTTCGGGATGGAAGGAAGGATGGGGGTGGAGGGAATTAATAGGCAAGGAAAAGTGTTAAGGGTGGAGCTGGGGAATTTTATGTGCTCAGGCAGGGGGACATGATCCAAACAAAATTTTATTTTTTCAAATCCATATCAAACCCAAATATGCATTACTAAATAGATTTACTTGTTCTTAATTACATTTTTACAAAGTCTAAGAATAAGCTGGAGTGTGGGCACCATGTGGGAAGTTAACAGAGGAACACAACGTAGCAGAGTGTTGAAAATCCAAGAACTTGCTTTGCATGGGGAGGACAGGTGAGAAGAACTAAGAAAAAAAGTAGAACATACCTATGGCAGATTAATGTGATGCTAAAAATCATGGTGTGTCCCACAGGATCTTGAGTGAGAGCTGGTTGTTGTTTGAAAGGGGAAAATTCTGAGACATTAAAGGGAGGGGGGCCAAAGAATTGACATCTAACAAGTTCACATGCAGTGAAGCTGAGGAGAAACTTTGATGGCACTGTGCTTAGTTACTCCACACAAAACTTTTAGTGATCACTTAATGTTCCATTAAGCAACTAAACCCATCAGTGACCTGGCTGAAGAATATTGCTATGACAAAAAAGGTCAGACAACTATTTATCTGCCTACTCCAAAAGTCAGTGGCATTTCTCATCATAATGTCATATCACAAATTAGAACAGCCCAGGGATGGTGAGTTAGCTCCATAAGCAGTTAAGTCCATGTTTTGAATCCCTGTTTATGTAGGTCCTCCAGTTGTAGTGGAATAACATCTAAGTATAGACAAACTAAGGCTATTTCTCTGCTTCATAGTGGGCTGCCATTTGCAGCTGGATTAATGAAGAACAGAGGAAGAGGATAGAGCAGCATGACTGTAATGCAGTGACAGAAATGGACTGAGGGATCCCATCAGGAAAAGTGTAGGATCTTGGTCTGTAATGTTTAATGCTCTGAAGTTTTATTTCTCAGTGAGGGGAAATGACATTTGCATCTCCACCTGAAGTACCGTTCCATTCTTGCAATGGGGAAAAATTGTACAGAGGTCAAGACAAGCAAAAAAACCTGAAGGAAAAGTGTCTTCCTTCAGATGGGTCTGCTCATTTTTGGCTTTGCTTCATCCCAGCATCCTGTGGTAATGGAAGGGTATCCTAAGATACAGAAAACTTTGCCTTCAGTGATCAAATGCTTAATGATTTCCATAATTTCAAATATGAGTCTCTCTACTGCTACTTTCACATCTTCTTTCAATGCAGTCCACTCTAGGCTCTCACTTTCTTAACTCCCCTGCCCTATTGCCTCAGTTTTATCAATATTTTCTGTTATTACAGAATACAGCTACTCCTGCTAAATAAGCAGATGATAAAATTAACCTGCCTGGATGACACTGGCTAATTGTCCAAAAGGATGGTGGACTTAAAGTGGATCAACCACCTTTTATTTGTCTGTTCAGTGGATGTGAGCTTACCTTTGCTGAATTATTGTTACTAATAAGGAACACTGCATTTCCAGTGGTTTTTAGTCCTGCTATATGGGAGGTACTATACCTGTTGGGAGGAATCTGGGAGTGTGCCTCTTCAATTCTGCTCCTTTTTAATTTAATGTTTCTTTGGCTGTAAAAATCATCTCCTTTTTGTACCAAAATTGATTCACCTGTTAGCTGTAGTCACTTTCTCATCCTAAAACAGGGTGTGTGTTTATTTCAGCTTCTGATTGTAATTTGATTTAAAAGCCCTGTTGAGGAAAAATGAAAAGGAGTGAAAAGCTGTCACTGAGACATCCACTGTGTTGTCAGCATAGCACAACATTGTCCAAAGCATATACTTGAAAAAATATTCTCCTTCCTTTCCTCTAGCTATCCATAGCTATTCTGTTCACATCATTCAAAAGGCACTGTATAAATACCATCTTCGAGTTTGTACAGTATATAATAGCTCAGGCTCAAATGTAGT
Organism: Heliangelus exortis; assembly: GCF_036169615.1. Lineage (NCBI taxonomy): Eukaryota > Metazoa > Chordata > Aves > Apodiformes > Trochilidae > Heliangelus > Heliangelus exortis. Next base: position 114,853,369 of record NC_092423.1, read on the forward strand.
TTGCATGTAATCCTAATGTATGAGTTCATGTGGTGGTTTTGTGTGTATGTATATATGTGTATAAATATTTGTGTATTTGAGTCTTTCTATAAACCAGACTATTGAGAAACATTTTCCTATTGATCTTCACAAGTTTTTAAACTGTTGATAAAGGATTCATTTTGACATACAAATAAATACATACCCCAAAGAGTGTCTGGGAATGTTTCCCATCCCTTGCTAGCATATACTGCCAAAGGAGGAGCTTGACTTAAGTCATTATTGGGACAAGAAGGTAAAGGAGCACATGAAGCATATTCCTTTCTTTTTTCCCCCCTACCAGGGTCTGTAAAGTGTACAAGCATCCTGGGCTGATTAAAAAGTTGGTGATTCTGCTCACCCTTGTGACTGCAAGTAGACGGATTTTTAGTGGAGCTTTTCAGTGGCAATATGGAAGTTGTGGAGAGTAGGAAGGCCTGTTTATTTTATGGTTTTGCTGAATTATCTGATTTGGTCTGGGGAATATTTATTATCTTGTTTTTGTATGATGGGTAGCTTTTAGAAAACTGTCAATGATACCTACAACACTAAAGGGTGGCTTTTAAATCATGTTACCTAGTAAGTAAAATCCAATTAAATTATATAAGAAATATATACACACAAGTTATTACAAATTATTCCATATTTTTTATATATTTGAATAACTTTGTAGTGCTGAGCTTATTTTCCTGAGTGTAAAGCTTTGCATTTTTATTTTGTGTAATGTGCTCATTTACAGTGGCTGGTAGACTATGAAAATAAATTGGAAGCAAAATGTTTAATGTAAATGAAGTGACCTTGGAAGGTATTTGCATAATGAAGTACATAATAGCACTGTTTTCTTTTCCATCAAACAAGCCTATAATGGGAAAAAGATGAAAGAGTAGGATTTGGTATAGAGAGACAGTTCTTTTGTGTACCTAATCTAGAAGTGCTGATAAACTACACAAGGAAAAGGTTAAAAAGCAACCATCAAGATCTGATACACAGAGCCAGCTGCTCAGGAATACACATGTGAGGAACATTCCTTTCTAATCTTTGTAGGTGATCAGGTTATATCCTGACATGGGAACCCGGAGTGCTCATATTACCTTAAGCTGGCTCAGCAAGTAGCTATTCTGGAGTTGCCAAGTAATCATCCAGCCCCTTAAAAAAATCTTGCAAGTCATACGTGGTGTATTCATGTTCTAATGAAAGTAATGGTACTAATAAATATAAATCCCTCTTGTGTTGGATTAAATGGCCTTTAGTTTGAAAGGTGATTCATTACATCTAATTCCACAAAGCAGAAGTTTTCATTTTTTCCATGAGGAACTTCACTGTTTTTTTCATGAAAGTGTAAATTTTTTTCCCCAGAGAGATTCTACCATTCATTATTTTTTATTGTAGGAAAACCTTGGTATTCCACTGGCTTTATTGTTGGTCGTTGCTCCTGTCAAACATTTAGTTATTTTAAATTGATATAACTAAAAGAACTATATTTTCACTAGGCTTGTATATTGATATGTTTAATCCTACTAGACAGAAACGTCAGATCTAGGAGGGAAGATGAGCTGTTTGGCACCAAAGGCAAAGGGGAACAACCTATTGTATGAAACATAATTTACATAAATCCTTGTGTTATTTATTCCTGGTTCATTCAGTCCCATTTACTTTCTGCTTTAGATTTTCTGGCTAGGTTGATATTTTCTACTCATGACAGGACAAGTAAGTAATTTTTTGCTTTGTTTTAAGGTTAGAGAGTCATCCTGAATTGGAATTGAGAATGGCATTTAACAGGCTGACCTCCAAAGTTCCCTTCCAGCCAAAATTTTTCTGTCCTTTTGAGGTAAGGATATGGAGTTCTGTCCAAGACACCACAAAAACCTCTCTGAATAAACAAGAACAATCCGATGGTAGCAGTCCAGTCTAACATCCTTCTGAATCCTTCATCTGGAGGACAGAAGTTTTCTGTTCCATGGGTCTAGAGGATCTGGTTTGGTCCAATAGTTTTGGAATGGTGTGGGGCCAGGGTGAGTTAGTGGCAGTCACTGTGGCACGATTTTAAAAGTTGCAGATTTGCAACTGTAATTTTGTAATCACACTCATCTGTTTTCTGTCCAAACTAATAGAGAGTACAGGTTAGAAAAGTTCCCAAAGTTTCTCTGAAATTTTTACCTAGCAGAAATATTCAGTTGAAAGCTGAGGAAAGGTCTGATTCCCTCTTTGCCAGTTTGAACTCCTGCTGAGTGCTGTGAGGTTGCAGACTTGGTAGGTTCCTAAGTTGGCTCCAGGATAACTCTGACTCAGTTCCTGCCCAGGTTCAGTGAGTTGATAATAAGAGCCTTCCACCACCTCCTGGGAGGAAGCAAACACTGGGTGAAGTGCTGGTGATGCCTTGCTGTGGAAGCACAGGGTCCATGACACTGCGACCTTTACAGTAGTGTAGTGCAACACTGCAGCATTAACTGGAAAGCATTAATTTCAGTGATAGTTCTGGCAAAAATCTCCATCTAGGTCTTCCTGCCTCTCCTAAACAGGCAGCAGCAAGGGAGAAGAATGGTCTAGATTCCTCCTGAGTGATTCTTTTTTTTTTCAGTGTCTGTCCTCAGTACTGTGTAGTCAGAGAGCTCATTAGTATAACCCCTTTTTGTAGTGGTGTTTGCCTTTTTCCTATTGGTACAAGTAATATGCTGCTCCTTCTGTAACTTTTACCCATCCTCAGTCCTAGGCATGGGTTTAAAACTGCTTGCAATAGGGGGAAATTATTATGCAGTGACATAGTGAAATTAAGACTCAATAGCTATTCTGGAATAATACCCTGTTAGGACTGCTTACTCCAGAATACAAATGCATTCTACTGCAGAAAAGGGCACACAGAGCTGTTCTGTGCTGGCTGTTGGGAAACAGCTTTTAACACCACATCAGGTGTTGGTCGAGCTCGCTGTGTGTTGCTGGTCCAAAAGGACTGTGCCCTGCAGCCCTCTGGGAGGGAGTGCAGCTTTACCCTCATTTCACATTTTCTGTGGAAGTTTATAGCACCTAACTGACCCAGTCATTCACTTGTGCTGGCATTCCCCTGTCCTTTCTTAAAAACAGCCTCTTGTTCTACTAATTATTACCAGTCTATTTTGGGAAGCAGTATGTCCTCCTTTGATTTTTTTTTTTTATGTGAGTTTAAACTGTTAAAATGTTTTGTTTCGGTTTATTTTTTAACGAGCCCTACTGAGTATTATTACTGTCACAGATGAAAACAGCAATTTAGAAAATACCTTGTAGCAATTTTTAGGAATACTGTATTTTTCCTGGGGACTAACACACTCAGTCACTAGAAATAGAAATTTTGTATTAAAACAACTCCACAAAAGACTAGGGCTAGTGAAATTCTCCTGATACCCTGGATGAAAGGATGTGAGAGTCCTGGAGAAATGCCCACAGTTAGACAACACTGTCAGTCACTGGGTATTTGAAGCTATCTGGGACATGGAAACATTTATATTTTATTCTCACCCTTGAATTAAAGTTCTTTCAATATTCTGAAGATAGTTGCATACTGCAAAAATATTATAACCTTAATAAACTGTTTGAAGATGGAAGGACTGGAATTGTAAGAGCTGTTAACCTAGGCATTTTTATAACACTGTCAAACTATACAGTAACAACATTATTATGAACTAGGCTGAGGGATAAACAGCTAAAACATTTGAGTATCATGTCCTGTGTTTGCAGTTTTGACTTTAATCTACTAGTACCTTTGAAATTTTACTAGCTCACTGGTTAAAAAATACCATCTTGTAGTTGTGTCGTACATTCTTCAGAGCTCCTGGTTACTTTGAAAGGATAAAACCATGCGAGGAAGTACTTGTATTAATATCACATTTCTTCTCTGGAAAGGGGAAGGAATTCAGGCAATATGCTTTCTCCTCATTAGAGGTCAGTAGTGAAGCATGGCAGAAAGGAAGAGCTGCTCTGTCATTCAGAAAACTCCATTCTCTTCTGTTCAAAAGTGATTTTACTGCACTCGTGAGAGGGAAAAACAATCTGGTTTCCAGATGAAGAATTTAAGTACACTGTCTTAAAAGGCATTTCTAGTTAAAATGCATAAGGATGTAGTTTCTGAACATTGGATTCAATATAAAAGTTATTAATTCCTTGGTAATATTTATTTATGTTATATTAGAGTATTAACCACTTGAATACAAGCTAGATGATTTTGCAGGCAAAACTAATAGATTTAAATTGAAAATTTAAGGTGTAATAATTATTTCAGTATTCCTCCAAACAGAGATGCACTACATAAGAGAAAGTCACATACTGCCTAAAGGACAGGGTGTGTTACTGTCATGTTCAGTTCTGACAAATCAGTGCTGCAGAGACATATTGGGGACAATCTAAAAGCTTTAGTTTTTATGACCTCAGTTGTATCTAATGCAGATGCCAAATGTGCAAATGTATTTGATGTTCCTAAATGAACATCTGATCTCCCAGTTTCAATATGCATCATTAAGATCAATCTCCCCTATGACCCATTACAGCCCCAGCCCAAACCTCACCAGTGTTAAGGCTCCATTGCTTCCTACCCACTTTTTTTTTAGGGCCCTAAAATAGTAGTACCTAAGAGACTAACAGTTTATATCATGTGAAATGGTGAAGCAGTTTAACAGTTTAAAAACTGTGCTTTTTCACACTCTTGAATAATTTACATAATCTGAAAAAAAAATTCATCTGCAGATGTCTAATTCCAGAGTGAAGAATTGCTGTGGTTTTCATTTTGGACTTAGGGACAGAATTATTAATATACTCAATCAAGTAAATTAGATATCATGCAAAGCTAGGTTATTTTTCAGGATTTAATAATACAAAAATCAATAGCAGCATTTATTACAGACAGTGGTCTGAGACAGTTTTTCAAAACACAACTTTTCAGTGCACAGCTGCTGAAAAGGCATGAAATGCTCCCAGAGATCTCAGCACTTGAACATAGAATCATGGAGTCATAGAATTGGCTGGGTTGGAAGGGACCTCAGAGATCATCAAGTCCAACCCTTGATCCACTACCACTGCAGTTACCAGACCATGGCACTGAGTGCCACATCCAGTCTCTTTTTAAATATCTCCAGGGACGGAGAATCCACCACTTCCCGGGGCAGCCCATTTCAATGTCTGATCACCCTCTCAGTAAAGAAATTCTTTCTAATGTCCAACCTAAACCTCCCCCGGCACAACTTAAGACCGTGCCCTCTTGTCTTGCTGAGAGTTGCCTGGGAAAAGAGATCAACCCCCACCTGGCTACACCCTCCTTTCAGGGAGTTGTAGAGAGTGATGATGTCTCCTCTGAGCCTCCTCTTCTCCAGGCTGAACAGCCCCAGCTCCCTCAGCCTCTCCTCATAGGATCTGTGCTCGAGTCCTTTCACCAGCCTGGTTGCCCTAACAGCTTCTCCCTTCCCTCTTTAGGTTTTGCCCAATACTCCAATTGAACATTTCAGCCTTTACATATAAGAATAACCAGCACACTCCTTGAGCACAAACATGTGCCAATCTCTTAAGAATGTCCAGGGCCTTTTTTTATTTTTTGAAGAGTTTCCATGAGCTTTGAGGTAAAACCAGGAAGGATGTCCTTAAGAATCCAAAAATTCTGTCCTTGTCTTCTCCACCCTGTTTTCTCAGCTTCGCGAGGAGCTGAACTGATTTCTATTGAAATCAAATAAAACCTTCTTGATGACTTTTTCTGGAAGTTAGGATTATCTCTGAAAATGCAACATCATTTTAATCAGGATCATGGATGCATACCCACCTCCATTCACTGTCCTTTCCAAACTGTCTGGCAACAATCATATTAATATCAAGAGTAAAAACAATGGAATGCCTTGTTGTCATTTTTGTTTTTGAGAAAAGTATGGTTTGTGTTAAGCATGCTTTGTAAAATACCTAAAGAATTAAGGCACTCAAAACTGAATCTTGTTCTGGTGGGTAGAACAGAATTAACTGTTTATATTGAAGAAAAAGGAAATCCATTACCATATTCCTTTTTCCATGCTCTAAGGTGATACCTTTGTTTACCAGTTCCAGAGATGTCAGTATTTTTAAAGTGAAGCAGTAGATATCAGTGAGGTAAGTCAATATCAACTGTATTTTTGAAAGAATCTCAGGAGTGTCTATGTATGTTAAGTTGCTAGAGTTGTCCCCGTTAAGTGAAAGACTGATCAAGATGAAGGTTTAATTTTGGAAGCATTCTAGCAAGAAACCAGCTAAATAAAACAGAAAAGTGTTTGGGATTTGACCCAATAGATGGGCCTCAAAGGTGGGAAGTAACTGCATTTCTTTCAAGGGATGTAGGGACCTCCCTCTTCAGGAAAAATAGCTAGAATAAAATTCTTTAGTTTTCTAATGTATGTAACAGAGTATGAGGCAGTGAGAAAATAAAACCTTTCAGTTCTCAGGCCATTGTACCTCTCCTTCTCTCTTTCTCTCTTCCTTTCAGGTGGGTAATGTCATAGTTGTGACACTTTGGTAGACTTTGTCTAGCTGGTCATTCCTGAACATATTGCAGAATATAACATGAAGTGCACATAGATAGTGAAAGGGCTTGATCTGTGCTCTTCCAATCACTCTCTCTGGCTGCAGTGTTGCATAGGTATCTAAATACCTGATTGTCCTCAGCATGTCCCCTGTTTTATGGGCAGAACCCCAGTGGGGAGCATGTGGAGGAACAATGGGGCATCTTATTCTGATTCCAGGCTGATTTGGCCATGCAGTTTGTTTCTGGGTTTATTCAGCAAATGCAAGGCCAGGTTTTCTGCTCCATTAGGTGTGGCTTGCATAGCCAGCCAGATTTAAATTGGTTTCACATCTGGATTCCCCTTGTCCAGTGCTGCTGTGGGGAAGAGAAAAAGCAGCAAGTATATTTGGAGAGGTGTTTCATTCTGCTCATCAGTCTCCTGCAATTACACTTTTTTTTTTGTGTGTTTGTTTGTTTGCTTTTTCCCTCCTCATTAATACTTAGAAAAAGGAGCAGAAAGGCACAGAGATAGCTTAATATCATTCTCCAGTCATTAAAATATCATGCTTCTCTTGTACACGCAAGAGAAGCCACTACAGTGTAGTGTAGATATTTCCAGTATAGCATTAATCTAGCTAACAGGGGCAGTAGCACTTGGAGTGGCAGCATAGAGCTGCATTCTTTTAAATTGTGGAGGATTCATATTTTGTATCCACCCTTATTTCCTGGTTTGAAGCATGGGAAAAAAGTCCTTCTACACTAGGTTTCAGCTTTCAGCATTTATAATGTAAGTTGATCTTTCATCCTTATTTCTCTTTCAGTGAAGCAGCAGGGAAAAAAGGCTGGTTTGCCAGAGAATTATAACTCTCAGGTACTGCTGCAGCTCACTCTAAAAACCACTCTGATTTCCCAGGCAGTCTCCTGTTTGGCTCAGTTCAATTGTGCTGCTGTTCTCTCCAGGAAATGTTCCAGAGCAATGGTCTAACAAGTGTATAGCAAATATATTTCAGGCCTAACTCATCCTTGACTTGTATTTATCTTGCACTTTCATCTATGTAAAATGACGTTAAACATAACAATGTAACAATCCTCATCTGAAGACTCTCTGTACCAAATAATTTTCCCAAATGATTTCATAATGTAAGACCTTACACAGAGGCAAAACAAGACTCATGCAGAACAGAAGGAAACCAGGATGTCCATTTAGGTACGTTCCTAGTTTTCCTATCATCATGTAGCTGTCTATGGTGAGATAAGATGTCTGTAGAAAAGCCCATGGAACATTATTTTTTTATATACTGTACATTCTTTATACATTCAGCACCACATCCTACCTAATTTATGGGGGAAAACTCAATGCTTTATAGTTTTTAAGACACTAGGTTAATCAAGCCTTGTTTCTCTCTCTAGTTCTGAAACTAGAGAGTTTCATTTCTGAAAACCTGTCCATATTTATTGTCATTTCACTGCCACTTTTTCATCTGTTTTCAGGAAAAAAAGTGTATCAGGATATGATACAAATGAATACTTCTCAATAGATGACAAAACAGTCATCATTACATGAACTCTTTTCTTTGAAAACCACTTTACAGAACATGAAGATGGCATTTCCAATGTATATAATCAGACTATACTCAGGCTTATGCTCAGTAAGATCATATGGGGGAAAAAGGTCCTTTTGCTAAACTACAGTGGAATTTGTTCCACCAAGTAATTCAAAATTAAAAAAAATCAGTTTTTAAATTTCAAAATATACTGACTTTACACTGTTAATTGTCAATTATCTATATAGTAGCCCTGTAAAGTTTTGTTTAGAAATCAGATATGTGAAGCATGTGAAGCAGAGTATTCATCTTGCTCATCTGTGCCATTGCCATCTTGCAGCATAGGGATTCCTGAGTTATCACCTTAGATTTAGACCAAATGTCATTGTTTCCTAAATCTCTCAAAAGAAGTTCCACTTCTGGAGTCTTTACTTGGGAATTTTGGGACAAAGGATTTTGAAAATGAAACTTAGGGGTGTTGAAAACCCCCCACACTGGCCATATATATGGGGAAGTGAAAAGTAATAGGCAGTTTTGTTTCAAAAGGCTTTGTTAGAAAATGACCTGCAAAATACTAGAAATAGAACATAATTAAACATTAACAGGACATTGCCACTTAATAGCTTTAAAGGTTTTACTTGTAATGTGTACATTGCTAAGAACTGTGAAGGAGGTTAGGAAAGAGTTATTTTTAGTTGATATTTTCATGATACAGCTTGTATGTTCCAGTGGCCTTTTGCTGAATGGGGCCTTTTGTTGTACCAGACCTTTGTTTCAAATGGATGCAATGTTAAGTGTAAGCCTTGAGAAGCTGGTAAGTGATCATTTGAAACAGCCAAGGCGATTGTAAGTGTACTTTAATGCCTAACATAGACATAGTAATAACCCTCCCCTAGTTTCAGAACTGCTCATACTTTTCAGTTGTTATTTCTTTCAACAGAGATTAATGGTAGAAAGACCAGAAAAGTGATTCTTGGCCATCTGACTGGTTCTGCAAAATCAAAGCAGCTGGAGCACAATTACCACATATCTCATCCAGAGGGCCCATTACCATCAGTCACACTACTGTCCGATTGCACCATTAGCTTAAGTGAATTCTCAATCAACATCCATTTAATTTTTCTTTCATGAATAATTGTTTCTATGAAGGACAGGTAGCTGGCTCTAGCTCTGACACAAGTCAGACTGGAATGCTTCTTCTCCATTTAAGGTTCCTGTATTGGGATTAAAGACATTTTGCATATTCTGGTCTGTGGTAGAGGCATGTTGTACAAGTGGGGCAAAATTAGTATATTAAATAATGACTTGAAAATCCCAAGTAATCAACAGTAAACTATTATGGGCTAAACTATGGATATTCCATTCAGAGATCTATAATATGTAGTCTCTCTTCTTTGGCTGCTGGATGACCCTCTGAAAGCTCAAAAATTATTTGGTCATACCTCAAAGCAAGAAGCTGTAGAAAAGATGGAAAGGACAAAGTGCTGCAAAGCATTCACCGACAGCCTGCTCAGCAAAGGTTGGATGGCACTTTGGGGAGAAGAGAAAACAATACTACCTATATAGTAATGCATATATGTAAAGGCACACTTATACTGGGACTAATACAGAAGCAGAACAGTTGTGACTGAATCTTTGCCCAGATGAAAAATTGGCATCTACATCTAAGTGGTTTTTTTCAAGTAGCTTTTTCCAGGATGCACAACCAAAGTGTTAAACAGCAAACCATTTGTGATCATCCTAGCAATTTGTGATCCATCCTAGGATAATGTAATTGTTGTGTGATTTTTATACTTTTGACATTGCAAAAAGAAACAGCATTTGTCTCATCAAGCATAGATATGCTAAAATCTTATTACTACCAAACCATAATGATGTCAACCCGGATGTACATCCAACAATAAGGACCCATGTATGAAATGCAACAGTTTGAGGTTTTCTTCCTGAACTATTGCTCGATTATGTGTGGGAGAGTGCTAGGCTGTATAATTCCTTGTGTTTGAGAAAGCAAGAATTTAAAGAATGCTCAAGTTCTTGCCCATTTCCATTTAAGCTGATCTTTCTAATCTTGGGGCTTTACAGAATTTCTAGGGATGAGGAAGAAGAAAGTGGTGCTAACAGAGGAACATTTCACAAATACAAAATTCTATCCTTCAGAGGGAAAGTGTGTTGGATCATGGATCATGACAGTGTCCTGGGATCATACAGAGGTATTATGAACACATCATAGTTGAACTAAAGTAATGTAATACTTAAAAATATACATACATAAAAATCAACAGATTTTTATTGAGAAACATTTACATGAGCTTGTGAGGTTCAGTCACCCTTATGCCAAGTTTCCTGCAGTGATCCAGTCAAGGCTGTAATTCTTAGCTCTATCTTATAGGGATCTGCTCCTGACAGTTGTGCTTTGACCTTTTTTGAAAGCAACCTCTGTATTTTGAAATGTCAAACTGGTGCCAGTTTAGAACACCAGTAGAACTGGATAACTTTTTTCATTAAAAAGTAAGTTAACTAAAAAATGCAGTTTGGGAAGGGACAAAGGCATTCATGATGAGTGTCAGGTTTAAGGAATTGTAATATGTGGAAAAAATTACAAAATTATTTGAAAAATTTTGAAAGGTTTTGTTTTGATAAGTACAGAAATTTTATACCATTTCTCAAGATGGTATTTTTGCATAAACAGTTTTTTTAAATTGCTATATGAAAAAGTAAAACATATACTGCATTCTTCCTGACAATACTTACATCATGAAGAATGTCAGGAATATTTATTTATTTTTCAGTCACTGAGCCGAGGTCTCTACCCACACTGAGGGTTCTAAAAAGAACTTAATGAGATGTAAACAGTCTTACAGCTAACCCTGTGTTTTACTGATCTGACACAATATCTTGACTCAGTTAGGGCTGTGATATTGAATTTAATGAGTGAGTCTAAATATGTAAGAGAAGATTTCAGCTAGAGTTAGACTGAATGCCCCTGGGTTGGGCAATCCCAAGCATGAATAGGTTGGGCGGAGAATGAATTGAGAACAGCCCTGGGGAAAAGTACTCGGGGGTGTTGGTTGATGAGAAGCTCAGAATGAGTGAGCAAGATGTACTTGCAGCTCAGAAAGCCACCTGTATCCTGGACTGCATCAAAAGAAGCATGGCCAGCAGGTCAAGGGAGGTGATTCTTACCCTCTACTCCACTCTGGTGAAACCCCACCTGTAGTCCTGTGTCCAGTTCTGGAGCCTCCAACACAAGGACATGGAGCTATTGGAAGAAGTCCAGAGAAGGCCCACAAAAATGATGAGAAGAAATCCCACAGGGATGATGAGGAGAAACTTCTTTATTGTGAGGGTGACAGAGCACTGGGACAGGCTGCTCAGAGAGGTTGTGGAGTCTCCTTCTCTGGGGACTTTCAAAACCCTCCTGGATGTGTTCCTGTGTGGTCTGCCCTAGGTGATCCTGGGGAGTTGGACTGGATGATCTCTAGAGGTCTCTTCCAACCCCTAACATTCTATGATTCTGTGATCAGAGGGCTGGAGAACTTTTCTGGAAGGAAAGGCTGAGAGAGCTGGAATTCTCAAACTTGGAGAAGACAGGGCTCTGAGGAGACCTAATAGTGACCTCTCCATCACCTAAAGGGAACTTACAAGAAAGCTGGGGAGGGACTTTTTTACAAGGGCATGTAGCAATAGGACAGGGGGTAAGGGTTTTAAACTGGAAGAGGAGAGATTTAGTTTAGCCAATAAGAAGAAGTTGTTTAGTGTGAAGGCGGTGAGACCCTGGCCCAGGTTGCCCAGGGAAGTTGTGGATGCCCCTCCATGGAGGTGTTCAAGGCCAGGTTGGATGGGGCTTTGTGCAGCCTAGTGAGAGGTGTTACAGCCCATGGCAGGGGGGTTGGAACTAGATAAGCTTTTTTAGGGTCCCTTCTAACTCAAACCATACCGTGATTCTATGATAAAGGCTTTGAGGTGTGTCTTTCTATATACTAAGCAGTATAAATGGTTTCTCACTATTAGTGCATGTATGCTTTCTAAATAACTTATTCCTTTGCATTACTGACATGGGGTTTCTGTGACTGAACTGTTTGTTTTGGGAATATACATATTTTCTCCAGGAAGAAGCCCTCTTAAAAGAAATTTTCTGTGTCAAAAGACCATCTTTCTATTTGGAAATAGATTTTTGAAGTGAAATTTGAGCTTTTCTCTGATTGGGCTCTACATTTGCATCCAAGCATTCATAAGCTGTATCAAGTATGCTTTTTGTTAGAAGTCACCCATGGAAATAGTTAAGAGAGAAAAAACATTAAAATCAGAATTCATTTACCTCTCAAAGTCTTCATAACAGACTTACAGAGAAAATACAAACCTTTGTTCTATCTTATTTTTCTGCTCTGTGATTTCAGTACTCACCATAGAAATTTCCAAATTCACGAAGGTAACAGATGACTGATTACTCAATGATGCAGCAGAATAAATCTGTTGTAACCATAATTAAAGAGCAAATGTGTTCCATCCTGCTCATGTAGTGGGCCTTAAATGTGTTACAGAGAGGAAGTAGATATCTAATTGATTATCAGCAGTTCTCTAATAAATTGAGATAATTAATTTTTGCTGAGCACCTCACATACAGATTTAAGTTTAAGCCTAGTAAAAATATTGTTTTAGTTCATCAGAAATTGCTAGCTTCTGTTGTTAACATTTTCAGAGTACTTTTTGTCTGTGTTCTTATTCATCCTTTTTCAAAGTCAATTCCAATTAAAATAGCCTTGAAAAAAATCAATACTCAGAACTGAAAATGTGTATTTTTCTTACAGCTAAGTACACGGTTCTGGATGGAATCACAGTTGCCTGAAGTAAGACCTGTTGGAAGCAACCAGTAAAAAAGAAATCTTTTTATGCCCTTGCTTACAAGTTTCCTGACCTCTTTAACACTGAAGTGATAAAGAAACTGAAGAAGGTGAAAGTTTTCACACTCATAGCTTTATAAAGTGATAGAAAACCTTTCCCTAATTGAGGGCCTAGCATTATTTGTGAAGGTACCAAGCACCCCTCTCAGTACTTGGTACTCTCTCCAGCCCTTGGAAATCACTTTCAGGACATGTTACCAGCAAGGCTTGCCAGACCCATGTGGTCCCTTCAGAGGGAAAGTAAGATTTCATTCCAAAATGTGCTGAAAAGCCAGAAATTCTGGGGCTGTTTTAGGACTTTGGTGGACTCCTCACAGGCTGGCAGCAGTAGGCAGTGTGGATGCTTTTCATCCTGACTTTTGTTTTCTCTTCTCTAGCTGTAGGAAACCAGATCTGTGAGGAGGATCTTCGTGTTTTTTGGAAGTGCACCATGACCAGATGTTTGTGTCTGCTTACCTAAGTGTTAAGAGTGATCAGCTCCATGAAATTCCAGGATGTGAGATTTTCTTTTGCATTCACCATTTTTGATATTGTCATAATAAAAAAAAATTGCATATAGATTTTATGTTCACAGGCTCCTTTGCACTGAGTGATAAAAAATAAATGTTTTTTTCTATAAATACATTAGCAACAAAAGGAGGGCTAAGGAGCATCTCCATCCTTTATTGGATACAGAGGGAAACATGGTGACAAAGGCTGAGGAAAAGACTAAGATATTTAATGCCTTCATTGCCTCAATATTTAGTAATAAATGTAGTTCTCAGAGTACCCAGATCCCTGAGCTGGAAGGCAAAGACAGAAAACAGAACAAATATAATCACAGCAAGAAGCTTGTGTACAGGTATTAGTAGAACCTTTATTAACAGAATGGAGTTTGCTGCCCAAAGAGTTTTCTGTACACTTGCTTAGCAAATGAGCTGTAATTACATAGGGACTTGTCATTGCAGTCATCTTTGGTGGGTTTTTCTTCTGTAGAAATGAAAACTTTGGGAAAACCCCTATTTTGGAAGGAAATTTTGGTTCTGTAAGGGAACTGACATCAGATAAGTGATTGTACTGGGTTTCTAACACTTTGCTGTTCATTGACAGTGCTCTGATACCTCCAGCATGAGTACCCCAGAGACATTTCCAGGAGATGGCACTAAGTGTCACTGTGCCTGCTCAAAACATTATTCTTCTCTGCAGAAAAAAATAGAAGTTTGCTCCTTAGAATTCATGTTTTCAGTTTAGTAAGTGAAGAAATCCAGCTGTCAGTCACCTTCCAGAAGCCTGACTTCCAGGTTAGCTTTCAGTTTGCAAAAATTTGGCATGCAGGTTATACTTCCCTTTGTATTTGGCTTGCATTTACCAAAAATTGGTCAGAAGACAGTAGCAGTATTGAAGTCCACTTTCAGACTGTGGAATTCTCTGAGTTCAAGCACCAGTAATATTGTGGTACTTGACAAAGCAGAAAGTGTTAATATAAAGTTGTAAATTGTCAGCATAATTATTGTAACAAATCATATTTATGGTATACCTAAGCCTAAAAGTGCCAGAACTTGATTAATAATTAATTATAATTACTGTTTAGAATTAATGGCTTTCCAGACTTACAGACTTGAAAAATGATCCAGACACATTTCCCTGCACCTTTACTGAAGTGGTTATAGCTTGATTTTGAAGCAAATTTGACATTTTTTATAATATCTGATAATCCTTGTATTATCTTTATGCTCTTTTTGATTTTTTTTTCATAATATCCTAAAAATATACAAATGCAGCAATAGCTCAAGTCAATGTCTTCACCTTTAAAGTCTGCTTCACTGTAGTTTCTCCTGTGCCCTTTTAAGCCAGCAGGAAGGGGTTTGCATCCACATCAGTGGTCTGTTTAGTGGTAGGTGCTATATAAGCAGAGTCCAGAAAACTAGACACACTGAGGTGACCAAAGAAATAACCAGGTCATTCCTGGGTTTGAGTAGAGAGGATGACCAGTATGTTTTTTAATGGATTTCTTTAAAGAAACAAAATTTTTCCTTCCCTGAATTTTCTGTATTTTAGATGTTAGTTAATATTTAAAATGCTTTGATGTGTTTTTTGTTGCTAGCATTTTCAGTTGGGCTGTTCTGTTTCCTTGGGTCTGGTGATGCATCTCTAAGGTTTTTATTGCTGACACTAGGTGTCACACTAAGAATGTTCCTATTTCTGGAAAGAAACAAAAGCCTTTGACAGTAAAGGAGAATATGCTCTTCCCAGAATTTCCTTCTCTCAGTTTCAACGCCGAAAGTCAGAAAGAGTTTTTGCATTAATTTGGGTGCAATTGAGTCTGTGCCCTTGATGCTTACATTGATTCTCTCCTGGTAAAATTGCAGGACAAAGGACAGGAGCTGTCAATTTGGCAGCCACATGGATTTGCAGTTCCCATTCACTGTAAGAGAAGCTAACGAAGGGAAACAAACGACCTTTGCTTCCAAATGTTGCCCAGACTTTTCTGAGATTTGGAAATGGAGGTTATTATGTTTTCCAGTACTGTGTTCTACCTCCACAAATAAAAGTACAAATGAGCAGTTCTCAAAACAATGTTTAGCAGGACAGATTCTGCCCAGAATTGCATGCTCTAAAACCTAAAGCAAATGAACTGGTTCCTGGCATTTGGTTGGAGAATATGCATTATTCCATCCCTCCTGTGGAGCTTTCAAACTCTCTGTGGACCTACAGCCACTTCCTCTTTTCATTTGCAATGAGTTTCATGAGGACACTTCCGTGGCAGGTAATTCCCAGGAGGGCAGTGAGAGAGGTGAAAGAACTGTCTCACAGTAAGCAGAGAGGATTATTGTGCAATAATTGTGCAAAATTCAGAGTGTGGCATAGGTCAGAGCTTCCAAATATTTTGGTGGGAGCTTCTCTGTATACAGGTATTTACATAAGGTCTAATCTAAAGCTTGTTGAAGTACAGAAACCTGTGCGTGGATGGTGGTGTAGTTTGGATCAGGCATTTTGCGGGGATGTGAAAAGACAGGGCTCTGCCTGCCTCAGGTGTTTGCAGTCAGGAACAGAGAATGCAGATGGAAAGATGGATTCAAAGGAGAACTTTAAATTCTGTTTTTATTTTTCACTCGGCCTTTTCTCATTTGAGTGAGCAGTTTGTACGCCAGGTGTCTTATGCCAGCTTGTACTGATCAACGCAAGAACTTTGTTTTTGGAAGGTTCTGAGAGCTTTTAGAGATGAAGCCTTTATTTGTTTTTCCAACCTTATGTTCTGAAAAAAGGGTTTAAATCCTAAACACTTGCAATTCTGTGTCAACATGTGATAGACTCGAGTTGAAAGCACTATAAAACTTGTTTACAAGGACTTGGAGAGTGAAAAATTGTTTCATTTAGAAAGCTGCAGAGGAAGTAGAATCTGACAGCTCCAGAGCCTTATTTTTTTCAGGCCTCACAGCAGGGATAGTGCACCAGCATGGATGCTCCTGTCGCCTCTGAAAGCCCTCATATCAGCTGTACACATGTGAGACAGAAAGTACAAGAGGAATACAAGGCAAGAGTCAGTAATATTTGTGTTTCATTCACCAGTTGTTTTTTTTTTTTTCCAGAGTTTCATGGTTGAATACATAGCAAAAGAAGATCTGCTCTATTTTTTCTTCTATCACTGTCTGTCTTGATGGTAAGAATAATGATGTAACAGACAGAACTATATCCTATAGTCTTCCTCCTAAGGTAAAACAGATAGCAAAGAGAGAGAGACAGATCTCATAGGTCTATAAATATTGTAGCACTCTGGTACCTACTTGTTTGGCTTGTACCACTCTGATATTTTGAAAAACTGAAACAGTTGTTGATGGTGAAAATGTTCAATATCAGGTGAAATTCTTGATGCTTGTCCCACCCTAATGTCATTTGGCATGAATTTGATCTGTGAACTGTCTTTGCACTAGTACCAAGTAGATAAGCAGTCAGGTTCTAAGGAGCAAAGTCTTCCTGACAAGTGCAACATAGTGGTAGGTTCCATGTTCTGGGTTTGAGGCTCCCTTTTGTGCCCATTAGTCCAAATTTTGGCTGCATGTGTAATAAATTGATAATGTTGTGCAGAAATGGTCAGACTAGTGTCCTGGAGCCTGCCCCTGCCCACATGTATTATTCTGCCACTTGCTTACACCAAACCTGTTGGCTTGCAGGGCTCTGCACCCCAGACATAGAAAGATAATTCTTCAGGGTGAGAATCAATGTCTTACAAATATTAAAACAAAAAGAAAACTTTGACTGTCCAGTTTCGTCCTTCTCCATGCAAGATGTTTAATGAATGTAAAGGAGAGGCTAATTTGCATACTTTCAGATGATGCAGATATCATGAACTCCAGCATGCTCAAAATATTCTCCTTCAGATCATACAGGAGAAATGCAGGAAGCTACAAAAAACCTAACTGTAGCCAAAGGTACTGATGCCTAGTACTTTTACTTTTGATTAATATTTTACCATGTAAGCTTCTCAGGTGCTTTTTGGGTTGGCAGTGGAGGCAGCTTTTTTTCCCATCAAGTGCAGACCCATCAGCCATGAGATGAGAAAGAGGAAAAATCCTGTGTTTTTTTTCCTCCTCAGCAAATCCCACTGACCTTGGTAGGGGAGGGCAGCACTTCTGTAGGCCATCCGTATGTTTGAGATCAAGCTTCAGCTGGAGGAAATTGTGATGGAATTGGCAGGATAGGATATGAGATGTCTGATGTCTGCTGATTCTTGTGCCTTATACTATTTCTTAGTCTGAATGAAGAACAAAAACTAAATGCACATTATAACATTGTGCATTTAAGGTTGTGTCGGTCTTAGCTCTGCAGTTTCAATAACCTTGCTTTAAGATGTGTCAAATTTATCAGACATTGGAATGGGCTGCCCCGGGAAGTAGTGGATTCTCCATCCCTGGAGATATTTAAAAAGAGACTGGATGTGGCACTCAGTGCCATGGTCTGGTAACCGCTGCAGTAGTGGATCAAGGGTTGGACTTGATGATCTCTGAGGTCCCTTCCAACCCAGCCGATTCTATGATTCTATGAAATGTGTTCTCATCTCTATTGAGCCTCTCGTGCCCTACTGAAACTTTACTGACCATCACAATTACTCATACCATCCCAAATTTTGAACCCTCTGAAGTCCACTGAAGCTCTACTGTGAGAGTAGAGGAGCATTCTTATACACCTGCTCATATGCCTTTGGAAAAAGAAGAGCCTCATTAAAGGAAACAATGTTTTGTGTATGTGCAAGATCTTGCTTTCATGTTCAGTCTGTTTCCTTCATACTTTTGAGTACTGTATACCTCTGGGAATCTTTACAAAATTAATTACAGACCAGTTTCTCCTTGATGATTTGGTTTCCTTCTAGTAGCCATTTAGGGGCAAATGATTCTCTAACCACTGAGTCTGAACAAAAGCCCTACAACATTTGGAGCGATTTGCATTCAAAATGTTTGGCTTGGCTCCACTTCTGTATTTCACTCTAGAGCCCTTCTTCTTCATTAGTGGTGCATTAGCTGTACTGTTTTCCTTGTCCTGCTTCTGGTACCTACTCTGACCTGTAAAAAAGCTGTAAGAAACTGTGTGATACTCATTGCTGCAGCCAGTGCAGGCTGAAAACCCAAGCAGAGCTGGTCAGCTCATTTCTGCTGATCCATTCTGACTGCTTTCAGACTGATCTGAGGTGTTAAATTCTCATTTTTTTGTTTTAAAGAAAGGCAGCAAAAGTAAATGTTTTCTAAGAAGCACCCTCTGAGTTCTAAAACAAGATTTGCCAAAAATTTCAATCAGCAGTGCAGCACATATTGAAAGCTAAACGTGGTACATTCTCATGGGGCTCTCAGCAGAGCTGAGTGAATTTCTCTGTGTATTTCTTGATCTACCAGCACAACTGCACTGTCAGTTGTGGCTGATGCTTCAGATCCTTACTACCAGTTTCACTTTGCTCATTTTGGAACTTAACATTTGCATTGTGAAACCAGACATACTCATGAATTAAAATGTCTCCACAGAATGCTCAGGAGCAATGCAGATTTGCTGCATGGCTCTCATACAGGAGATTGAGTATATCAGGCTTCTGTCTTCTATCATACTTCCAGGCTAGTTCCATTATATATATGAAGAAAAGAAAGAGTAATCTGATAATAAATACAATTCCATCATGTCTTCCTTTGGGTGGCTACACAGGAAAGACCTATTACCTTACACAATGCTGTATTATTTCACTATGGGCAGATCTGCTCTGCCAAGAGCAGGACTGTTAGGCAAAGTTCCACCTGTTTCATATTCTCTAAGATATCAGTAAAGCCTCAAGAGTGTGTGGTGGCTTCCCTTCCAAATGCCAGGAAGGGGAGGACTCTGAAAGGACACTGATCACTGCTGTTGGACCATAACTGAAAGTTTTATAATTGAAATGAAAGCTAGAGAAAGAAGCAGTAAGAGAACCTTCTCAGAACATATTAAACTTTAAATCAGTGCTGACTATGAAACCAGCTGTGGTCTCCCTAAGAAAACACTTGGGTGAGATTCCCCTCAATGAAAAGCACAACAAGCAGTATGTGAAGGACAAACCAAGCACAATATTCCAAATACATGAAAATTTGGTGGCTAGATGGTTTACTACCCTGGATTAAAATTAAAAATTCAAATTAATTTGGGGCTCAATTTTCTAATTAGAATGCAAGGGCAGGAAGCAGGGCAGATCATCCTTACTTAAGCATCTTTTCCCAAAGATCACCTCATTCCATCTGCAGATGCCTTGAAATGCCTTGCATTTAAAACAACAAAAAATATCTCTTGCAGATTGCTATTTAATCCTCCTTAACTCTTTTTTCCCCCCTTTTTTTCCTTTAAGCTGCATAGCTGTTTCTTACTTAACTCTTCTCTTACAGCAGGATTGCCCTTCTGCTGCTTATAGTATCAGTAATTTCCCCACCTAATATTTCCTTCTGCTCTCTGCCCCCCAGAGAACCCTTTTTGCTTCTCATTTAGCTGTAAAGTCAATGTTTCAGTTTGATCAGACAGTTTTGTGGTCCCTGACCTACTGCCTCTTATATTGTAAGCAGCATCTTTGAAATGCATTTTTGTTTTGATCACCTGAGGAATGTTCAAAACTGCCAATGCTCAGTCTTCAGAAACACTTTGATGTGTGGATAAATGAATATTTTCCCTTCTGGCTTGAAACATTTCCAGGCTACCAATTTTTAAAGTACTTAACCAACCAGTTTGAAGAAACACATGATCCTTTTTTTTGCCATTAGCTTACTCCTGTGATTTGGCAGAGTAGCCATCAATGAAAATTAGTTTTAGAAACAAGAGGATAGACTGCATTCATTTTAGAGTCCTGGGATTGTGGCTAAAGAAGACATCAACAGCAGTCTCTTTCCCTTTTTTTAAATTTCTTTTTATTTCTCCTTCCCTACTTAAGTGTGCCTAGAAGAGTGTTCCCATTTTGGTGTCTTTCACAGTCTTTTAATTAGGCACATAAGCACCCATGAAAACCTTGTAGAAACCCCAAAGCACAGAGCAGCTCTTTTATGTAACCCAGCTGCTGGATGGCAAGCTGCCACATCCTGCCCCCACTCCTCTCCTCTGACTGATCATTTTGGCACAGCCTCATTTTGACATGAGACTCATTTACTTAGAAGACAATGTTTTGCTTTTTGGATTTAATTTTTTTCTCTGATTATAATTTTTCCCACAGATGCTGCTGCTAACTTTGCTTAGGATGCTCAGTGGGTATGCTGAGCATGTCTGTAGTTGTTATTTAGTGGTTGGCATAAGGTTTTTTTTTCTGGCACTGCATGTCATGTGTAGTTGTTTTGTTGCTCTGACCTGTGGCATTTCAGAGGCTTCCAGATGCCACTTCTCCCCACACTCGATTAGGAATCTGTTGCTGCCTTACTACATTTTTGTGTCCAGTTTTGCTATGGCAAAACTTATACAAAATCAATCCTATTGCATAGGTAACAGGAAAGCATACATTGCAAAGACAGACATAAGTTGATGTTATGTGTTTTGTAATGTTATATTAATGATTTTTCTAAAAGAAAAAAGCAGAAATGTTTTGAAGGTGGCAGCACCCTAGAAGTACCTGAAACTCTTGCTGAACTCTTGTTTCATCTCTTTCATAATCCAGCACCAAAGCATTGCTTCTGTAGACCCTTGGCTCTAAAGCAATATAAGCTCTTTTCTCTACCCATTTCTGTGTCTACAGGTTTTTTCTCCTCTTCACTGTAAAAGTCACTCAGAGATACTCCACTTCTGAGCAGAAGCCTACCCATGTATGACTTCAGTTATTGGCAGACATGAACATTGAAATTCTGTGGGTTTTCAGCTAATGGGTGCAACATAAACATGTATTCTTACAGTGGTTGAAATAGTCTACAGCTGGAGAGACCATCTCTAGACTTGATAGGGTAGTTTACAAACTGTGTCTTTGAAATTGCCTGCTAATAGCTTGCCACAATGCACTTTTGGTTTTTTCAGCTGCTTGATTAGGTATAGTCCTGTATCTAGGACAGGAGCAATGGATATTGTCACAGATGAAGCAAAATTGAATGCACATCTGGCTCTTAGACAGTTGGCTTACATGCCATAAACCAACATCAGCTTTATTTGGTTTTACTTGGAATGACCCTGGATGCTGAAGTTTTCAATGAAATCAGTTTTTCTCACTTGTATTGAAATTGTGAACCTGTATTTTATAATGCAGTTTAGAGGATGACTGTGACTCTAATTCCACTTTCATACTTCTGAATACCTGCATATTCCCCAGTGACTTTGGTTTCAATTAGTTGTATTGATTCAAGTTTATAATTTTACACTAACACAGAATTGTGTTAGGAGCATCTTCAAAGAAAAGATTGCATTGTTGAAATTATAGTAGTTTCAAAGTTGATTTCAAACAAGTAGCTTCCTACTTGTAGCAGTTTGTATGCACAGGTGAATACAGTAAATTTATATATGGCTTAGCTAATGGTAAATGAAGTCTGTATTTTCCTTTGACTCTTGAAGCTTATAAATCTGGTGAACATTGTATTAATTTCTTTTACATTTTTTGTTGTGCATGCTTTACAAATTTGTTGTGGATGTGATCTCCAAGACTCCAAAATGGATCATGGAGATTTTCTCACTCAAAAGTATATTCTTGTGTTTCATGTGTTTCCATAAACTAGCCTAATTTTCTTAAAACCATGGAAACTTCTGGTATCCATGGTGTCCTATGACAAGAATTTCAACTCCACATAATGTCCCAAAGTCTCTCACCTGTGGCTGGGATGGGAACTTTACAACTTCTCTACATCTCTTATGATTTTATAGATTCCTGTCATGATCCCCTTGGTTATCTTCTTTACAGTCAGAGGAATCCAGGTAGACTTAGTTGTTCCTTGACAGCCATTGCTTCATTTTTATTATAGTTGTTGACAATGATCCCTTTCATAATCCCCTTGGTTATCTTCTTTATAGTCAGAGGAATCCAGGTTGACCTAATTGTTCCTGACAGCCATTGCCTAATTTTTATTGTAATTGTTGCAAATGATGCTGCTTTTCCAGTTCTGTTATGTCCTTTTTGGGTCCTGGATTACTGCCTATCAAATTAGCACATCACTACATCTTTTTGTTTTCTTTCCTATTTCTTTCCAAACTACTGGTTATTTTTGCTTGCTTTTTTTTTTACCACTGTGAGGCACTGAGCTGACAGTTTTATAGAGCTATTTACTATAATTCTGAAATTCTGTTCCTGAGTGATAATAGCTAGCTGAGAGCTTCTCATTTACTTCATAAAGTTAGAATAGTTTGGGTTTTTTTCCTGGCATTGCTTCACATTTGTCTTTATGAATGTCATTTGGCATTTTATTGCACAGTACTATGAAGTCCCTCTGCAAGGCCTCTTAGTCAGCCTTCATTTTTACCTCTGTGAACAATTTACAATTTGCCACTTTGAAATTCATGATCATGCCAAAACATGCAAGGTTGAGTATGTTTTCTATGGGGACACCATTGGTGACTCTTTTGTGAAAATTGATTTGTTTTTCCCTTTAGATAGTCAGTTAGCTCTGTGAAGAGCTTTCCTCACATCCTGAGGCAGCTTATTTCTCTAGAAGCTCTTCAATGGGAATTTTATTACTGTCTTTTGAAAATCAAAGTAGTTATATCCATCAGGTTCATGTACCTCTTCTTAACTACTTCACAGAGCAGACATTTGTAAAGCATCACTTCCCTTTGTGAATGTCAGGTCAGCTTTTCATGAGCAGGTCATAGAATTGATTTTCAACCACATGCAGTGAACCAGGTCTTGGGTACCAAAGCACTCCAAAGAAAATGTGCTGAAAGTAATGCAGCAACAATATCATGATACTATAGAAATAGTGTAGCGTTTTTAAACTTAACAGAAGGGAAGAAATCTTGATGTTAAACTCTTAGCATGTTTTGAAATGTTAAGAAGCCCTAATATTTGGTGAGTGGTGGTGAACTATTCAAGAATCAGAGGTAAGTTGCAAAGAAATGAGGCTGTCACATCTACAAACAGGCACCTCAGTATAAATCAGGGCCAGAGAAAAGCTGCCTGAGGCATCTCATCACCAGTGTAAGTCTATGTTAAAACAAATAAGGCAGACAGATACAATGTCCTGTCGTCAGCTCCTTTTCTTGTCAATGCCTGTCTGCTTTGATTTTTCATCCCCTGGAATTTCTATTTTTGCCTGTGTATGTTAAACACTTAACTAATATGCTGTGATACAAGCATTCAGAAATCTACCTGAAAGGTCTACAGAAGCCATTCTGTGTTACTGTGTCTCCTTTGGCAATTTTTGTGTGCTTTTGCTGCTTGTCATTTGGGCTAGAAGCAATCTGCTCTGTGCTTTGGTACTACTTGGCATAATGGGGTCGTGGTCTTTAAACAGAGTTCTTAGGTATTACTGAATTTTTTCCAGGCTTTATCCAGATACTAACTCTATTCACTGTTACAATGTTTTGTGTAGTAAAGTATTATTCACCTGATGTTCCCTGGATACCTTCTGGAAGCACAACATATTTGCTGACACTGAGGCAATAGTAAGTGAGAGGTTACACCCTGCAATGCTTATTTCAGCTGTTTTATGGTTGATTTCCTGTAGTGCTGGTGCTGGAGTTTTGTTTCCATCCATTGTGTCACTCTGACCAAAAACTTTTTCTACTCCCACTTTGATTAGAGACAATTGTGTGATGCATCTGCTACTATGTTTCAGTGCATGAATCTGCTAGAGCTTCTGAATACTGAAGAGTCCTATATGCTTAAGGAAATTTTCATTTAACTTATGTGAAATCTTCATTTAACTTACCTTCTGTGCTCCTTATGTCTTCATCACCTACTAACCTTACAGACTAGCTGGTCAGCTTCCTCTTCCTTGTGTATTTGAACGTGGTTTATTTTAGATGTAAAGCTTTTTGAGAGTTTTTACTCAGACTTTTATTGGCCTTCCTTACAGGATTTTTTACAGTTAACTTCTCAGAGTTTGTTGTTTTCTGTTTTCCTTGTTTGAAAATAATGTCAACTCTGTTAAAGTAAGCCATCTTAATCTGATAGGCTTCCTTGGTGAAATATTTAATCCTACGAGTCTTTCCTGGGTATTTGAGGGGTCAGGAGAGGAGAAAGGAGGGTTTTAGTAGATGCTGAAGGGGCTTTATGGTATCTATTCATATTTACTGCTTTAAGAATGCAGTACTGCCTTTGTGGCATCATTAAGCAACGTTCTGAATATAGATTCTTATCAAAGTAGGAAAAAAATAATACTGGACTTTCTGAGTATGTATTTAGGTTTTAGCTCTCATCCCCATGGGTGAATATTAGGTAGATAGTACCAGTTAAAATTTACAGTTTAGGATCCGATAGACTAGAAGACAACACCCTAGAAAATCCCCAGGACTTCTTCTGGATATGAAAGGAAAAGACAAAAAATCCCTTTCAGACAGCCTGTGTAATATCTTGTTTTCACTATGGTGGCTCAGTCCTGCAGTGCTTTGACATCTGCCAAGCAGTACCAGATGTCCAAGCTGCTTCTTCAGTTTCATAGTGAAGACAGAACCCACGATGCAAATGTGGTTATTTATGTGCCTACTTTACACCTGAGAGCTGGCCAAATGAGATGAAAGCCAATTCCTCTTTCTAGAAACTGCTCAAAATGTATATGAGGGTAGTAAGAGACTGGAATAAGTTGGTTAAGGAGGTTGCTGATGTTCCTTTCCTGGAAGTGTTCAAGTCCAGGTTGGATGAGGCCCTGTGCAACCTGGTCTAGTGGGAGATGACCCTGCCCATGCAGGGGGGTTGGATCTTGATGATCTTTAGGGTCTGTTCCAACCCAAACCATTCTATGAATCTATGAGTTTGATCTGCAAGAAGAAAATTAGTGAACAAGCATTTGCTGTTTTACCTCATGTGCAAACACACTGGGAAATGGATTTACTTTTATTCTGTGGGTGTACAGCAGCTAGAAGAGTAGTGTCCTGATTTGTGGCTGATATTTTTAGATACTCTTGTAGGCTAAATAATGATATGAATAAATTATTGTAGCAGGAATGATGGGAGGGGATGTTCACAACAGTTTGTGTAATATCCCCCACTTGTACCCATGTATAACCAACCACAAAGAACAGCAAGATTAAAGGCTTGCTTACAAGTTAAGGGTACATTTTTCTCATTCTCCAGTTTCTCTTCATTCCTTCAGTTTACCTTGAAAGGCACTAAGGACTATGCACGGTAAATTTTACTAGGTCTCTAAATTGTCAGTGGTGATACTAGTAAACTAGCACTGTTACAGCTCAGTTCTGCTACCATCAACCAAAGTCCATGTTCTGGTCTCCTGGAGACATTCTACATTCACACAACACTACTGTGCACCAAATTATAGTGCGATTTGATTTCTCTTCTCTGCACCTGCTAATTTTCCTGATAGGTAGCAGGAAACTGTAGTGAGGAATGATCCTCCTTACTATTTGAGAACTATTTGGGCTGGAAGCAGTCTGCCCAAGTCTGCTCCAGATGGAGCCTCCTCCATCAACAGAATTTTTTACTAGTGAAATACTGGTACATTTACCTAAATGGGAATGATTTTCTTATCAGTTGCCAGTTTCAGAGCCCATGAATACTGAAATTTTAACATCAAATGTGGAACAATAGCTATCATACAGTTAGGGCATCTTGTCATGATTTTCATGGCTCCTGTAATCTACAAAAGGATTTTGTTACCTGCCTAAGAGAAAAAGTCTGGTCATTACTCAGGATGCTGCATGTGCAGAAAGGAAATGAAATTAAGCTAAGTAAATAACTGGCTTTTAAGGAAGCTGTTGAAAACAAGAAAATAAAGAATCAAGAATGCTCTATGGAAAAAATTTTCATGAAGCTAAGAGCCTTCTACTAGACCAGGTTGCCCAAACCCCCACCCAGCCTGTCCCTGAACACTTCCAGGGAAGAGGGATCACTGTTCAACTTTATTTGTTAAGTATCAACTTGTTTTACTATTTTTATGAGAAAATATTTTTTGGTTCTCTGTTGCTCCCTCACTTTTTATTAGCATGTGACTTGGCAAACTTCAGCAGCTGTGAGTGCAAGAATTGTTTGTCCATTCAAGTCTTGACAACTTTGAATTAAATGTGTTTGTGTATCAGCTCTCTTAATGGACCTCTGATATAGTATTTGGGCCCCTTGATATGCCCATATTAAATTTAAGAATATTTGTCAGGATTTAATGATTTCAGGAGATAAAATATAAGAATTGCTGGAACACACCTTGACCTGTACCCTCCTATACCCATGCTAAGCATTTCTAGGATTGAAAATCTAGGCTGTATTTCTGACTCCTGACAAGTCTGAGCCACAGCAGGACAATTTTTTGCTCGCTCCAGTGTGATCTACAAAGGATTGGGATGCTGCAGTGTGGAGCAGCTAAAATGAACCTTCAGGAAAGGACACACTCATCAAGGCAGGAGGTGTGCCTGCTTTTTTCTGGTGAAACTGGGTGGGTTGGGGGGACTCAAAACACATTTCACAGAAAGCAGCCTTCAGCTGCCCTTGTACATTAAATTGTGATGTAGTGGTTGAGGCCACTCTCATGGTGCCTGTGGCTCTGCAGGAGGAGAGTGTGACTCCCAGTAGTTATTGTTCTGTTATAAACCCAAAACTGCCAATTTCTGATCTTCTGCTGATGGAACAACTTATTACTGACTGCAGACATTGCAGTGTGGTGCCGGTTCTGTGTTTTGTTTTGTCTTTTTTATTAAAAAATTACACTCCGTGTGTGGCTTGAACCAGGTGGAGATTCAAGTCTGGCTCTGGACTATGTGACTTCTTCCTGAGGAGGGAAAGAAAGTAACATTTTTGTGCAATTTTTACACTTGCAGTTTTATTGTGCACAGCTTATACAAGAAGCAATCCCTTTCTAAACAGTGCAGTCACTGATAGCCATCCTCAGTGTTGTAGTCCTGTGGCTCTAGGCTTGCACACCCCTTGGTTTCCAGGTGTTGTGGTCAGAGACAAACTATTACAATTAATGATACCCCTGGCAACAGTACCAGGAAAAGCACTATAAAGAACAGCAACTATAGAACTATATATAATAATATATGTATTTTGGAGGAGGCAGTAGAACCAAGCTTGTTGAAATATGCCAAGCAAGAAAGGCCTTGCAGGTAAATCCAGAGCTATATGGGATATAAAAATTCCCTTTCTAATTTAAATACACCATTTTCATTCCTATAAAAGCTAATACTATGATTGTTATTCATCATTATTCAGGACTGTCTCTAAAACAAGACAATAATCATACCAAGCTGTAAGGGACCAAAATGCTGGATGCTTTTAGAGGCTTGAGAGTATGTATGTACATTGGAGGTATGGAAAAAAAGATAATGTGAATTTTTTTATTCATTACAAGCAGAAACATTATTAAAAATTACGGTCTAGGTGCAATTTACAGTCCTTTGATGTTGTGTTTCTGTTTATGTTTCCATTCAGTATATTATAATGTTACAAGATATTTCTTGTTATGACTTGCCTTATGGAGAGAAGCAGAGAGATGGAGTAGCTATGGAGTTCATGGCTTGGCCTTTGAAATCAGATTATATATGTGGGGTTTTCTGGGAAAAAACCTCTCTACCTTTCCTATATGATACTCTACTGTATTTAGAAGTAGCTTTAAGAGACATAAATCACCTGTTAGGTTTGGATTTAGGGTTGTGGGGTTTTTTTCATTCCAAACTACACTCTCATAAAATGCTTGTACCTATCTTACAGTGGTAATATAACCATTGTCTGCTCCTAGCTAGACAATGTTCAGGTCTAAAGCTTGGTATAATTTATCATCCTCACACTGAAACAAATAAAAACCCAGTTGAATCACTATAATTCCTTCCACAGACTCTTCATTCTTCTCTGTGTGCCTTCTGTTGCATATTGTGTTGTTTCAATATCCGTCTCTTATTTCTTGCTGCAGTATTATATTTTGCTTCTTTAAAAAATATGTCTTCTT
The DNA here is from genome assembly GCF_036169615.1 of Heliangelus exortis. Taxonomy (NCBI): domain Eukaryota; kingdom Metazoa; phylum Chordata; class Aves; order Apodiformes; family Trochilidae; genus Heliangelus; species Heliangelus exortis. The sequence goes on from NC_092423.1 coordinate 114,881,792, forward strand.
TCTGTCAAACTTGTTTCTTCTCTGAATTATTCCTGCCTTGCTCTTCTCAATTGTCATCTTTATTCACCCATCTGCACAGGATCCAGTCTTGTGCAGGGACTTATACATCTTAGAGTTTGAGTCTTTTAGGGATAGAAAGATTTCACTTAAAGTTAGGCAAACTTCCTCAGTGAAGGTCCCTTCACAAAAGCAATTCTATGTAAACAAGTAGTAGTACATCACTATTGACCATATAATAAACCCACAAACACAGTAAAGAGATAAGCTTGATGACCAATAGATCTTTTCTATCTGTAACTTTTATTAATGAGCCCTAAAAAAAAAAATGCACTGCTCACTAAGGCTTATTGCTTAATCACACTAGTGCCACTAAACAAATAATGTATATGCCCCATCTGGACTATTACACGATGCAAGAGAAAGGCTAAACGAATTCTACATTTAAGTCACTCTTTTCTTTAGCACAATAAAGTAAATTAAAATCAATGATGGATTGTCTTTGAGAACATAATCACGAGGGCTGAATACATAAACAATACACCAAATGAAGAGCTATTTAATCACATTTTTTCCTGTGTGTGTCTCAGTCACTATATCATGAGCCAATAAATGCCATTTATTTTATTCAAAAGAGAACAAGAAATGCATTTGTTCAGTGTGTCTGTTTCTCACTCTTCCAAAACGCTCTGTTTTCTTTGAAATATCTTTATTTAAGAAAATGTATAATTTTTAAAAAATTATTACAAACATCTGGCATTGTATACAAGATGTAGCAGTATCTTCACAAGGCTTAGTGCAGTGCAGAGCATTTGTCTTCATACAGTGACACATACAGTGTCCCAGGGAGTTTGAAATGCTCATCCTCAATGCCCAGGAATGTAAAAATTCCTTCCACTAGATGCTTGGGGGTTTTTGGGGTTCTTTTCAGTTGCGATAGGAATTTCTTCCAGCTGTTATTTTTGGTCTTTGTCTTTTTGTAATGTTATACCTTAGTGCCTTTACATGAGCTACCTCAAAGCCTCCCTCCTGTCAGGTGTCTTACGTTACTCATCAATAAACTGTCCTCAGCTTGCATAGTTTTATAGGTACAAGGCTACTGGTAATGCAGAACTGAGGTGTGAAGATGAATTACTGGGGTGAAATGCTACTCTGTGTGGTTTTGAAAAAACTTGATATATTGACTTTTGCATGTGGATCTCATACAATAATGCAAATAAAAATGATGTCTGCATTACAAAAATGCACAGAAGAGACATGATTTGTTGTCCTGAAATAAACTGATTTGGAAATGGGGAAATAAATTTTACAGAGGTGAACTTAGTTGCATGGATTTTCACTTGTTGATTTTGAAAAAGCACTTTTAAGCAAGCAGGTATAGAGATGTAATTCTATGTCAACCCTTAATACTATGGGAAAGAGACCCTGGGAGCTTAAATGGGATTTGCAAAGCTGGTAACATCTGATCATTCATCTTTAATGTCCCTCCCAACACAGACAAAGAAGATGCGGAATCTCTGAAATTTATATTTTGTGTCTTTTGTTTGTTTGGAGTTTCAGTGGTTATTAACTCACCAAACACTTCCTTTCCCCTTTAATCACATTTGCTTCTCATCTTTGTGAGGAAGTCGTGGGAGTTGTTTCTGGTTAAAAGTCACTAGGCCATGTTGTTATTCTCCTTTAGAGACACCTCAAGAGTAATTTCTTTCATGATGCCACCAGAAGACTGCTATCCAGTTACAGGTAAACTGGCCAAGTTTGTGCATATTAGTGTTCTTGTAAAACAGAAGTAATTTTGAGGCAGGAAGCTTGTATGTGTGATCACTACTTAACACACTGGGTCTTGAAACTGAGTGCTTTGTAACACACAACTGTAATGCAAATAAAAAATAACAACTTTTTTCCCTCTGACGTCTCTTAAATGGAACACATGGTCAGGCCAGGTTGTACATCCAGCTGAGAGTTTGGCTGCAGCAACAGACAATCTGGTTTCCAGAAAGAACCTTTCACCATCAATCACTTCATGTGGTATCCAATTTACTTCTTGTGGTTCTTTTCTCCCCATGCTCCTTAGCTGACTGTAATCTCCTACAGATACCACAAATCCAACATAGTGCCTGTTCCTGAAGAGTTCTCTAGGAGTCAGTTATTAGTTTGAATAATAGCCCATCATGCTATCAGATCAGTAAGGTGAAAAGCTTTGGCAGCTGGGAGGCATGGAGACCAAGTTCCTGACACCTCCTGAAGTGAGAACTTAACTTCCCCCCTCGTATAAATTGGCAGCATGTGAGAAGAAGGAGAACAGACTGTTGAGTGACCTGGCCACAGGGACTTGAAAGAACTAGAAACTTAATTTCTTATAGTACAAAGTGATCCTAGGAAAAAAAATTACTCAGAAAGATAATGGGGAAGTGATAACGCAGACACTATCCAATCAAAGCTAAAGAGAATTTACATTTGATGGCATGTTTGGACCTGGATGTGATGAACTCTTTTTACTTTTGAGTTGCTTGTTACTTTTTTTGGCAGTAAAAAGGATATGCTCTGATGTGATTACCAAGGCTGATTGGGACCTGCAGCTGTTGAAGGCCTGATTCTTTTCAGCTGGAATGTGTTGTAGCAAATGAATACATTGTGAAATATGTGTGTGAAACACATTGTCATATGTAAGAATAGAGAAAGTAGAAGAGGCAATGGGGTGAGCCACTTGGACTGGTCAAAGTTTACCTAATAGTGTTTTAGCTGGGTTTTGACTAATCACCTTGGAGATGTGCTGGTTTTGTAGAAGTTCAATATCCCATATTGCAGGTTCTGTTTCAGAATATCAGAACATTTTCCACTGTGAAGCTAGATGCACACTGTTATCCTCAATAACCCTCTCATGCAGTGTGCTTCATTTCTCTGCACTTCCTGGTTACTAATGGAAAGTTGATTTTCCAGTCTCAGAGAAGAAGTGAGGGCAAGGTGAGGACTTAGAGGCCGCAGCTCCGCCAGGGTCCTCTTGTGCCACTGGAGTCATTGAAATTCAATACAAGCAAGAGCAGTCTAAAATGATCTCATTTACTCTGCAATCAAATCTGACTTCAGGTTTCTCAGGCTAGTGGTAGGAAGGCAGCAGAGAAGCAGCTCCTCCTTTCCTCTTAACTGTTCATCATGCAGCTGACAATACATTTCCGAGCATGCTGCCTCCTAGTCCTGTGCATTTAAAGTTCAGTTCCTGGGATTTCAAACATCCATAATTATGCACTTAAAATGTATTGTTTCCAGATGGTAATGCAACCAGTTATCTCAAACAATGAAAAAATCCAGTGATTTAATTGCTTGTGACAGATGAGTAGGAGAGCTGAAGGAAGAGAAACATGTAAAAAGAATGCTATATAAGACCAGTGGTAAATTTTAAATACAAAGAATTTTGGTATAAATGTGGATCCACAGCCTTAAAAAAAGGTTCCCTGCGTGTACAGATTTGAGGAAATCAAGAGGTTAAATTTTGGAGTAATTTCAGATTTCATTTCTCATATGCCCAGATGATTAAAGGTTGCACAAACAAAGGAAACCACATTTTTCTTCTTGAGTGCAGAACTTGGTCCTAAGGCTTCAACAGGGGATAATCAGTATTTTTTCAGCTTCATCGTTCTCTGACGCATGTTGATTACAGTAAAAGCACTTTGAATTTTCTGTGTGTTTCATGGACCCAGAATTACCATCATTTTGAGCAAAAGCATACAGAACACATCTCTTCATTAGTTCTTGCCAAATTGTTTTGGACAAATATGGCATGTCAATAGTATAGTTTTACAAGTACAAAGAATGCTGCTTGGCTCTAAGGATCAGTAACAAGCTGCATCCTTCTGATCTACAGGTCACAGCATTTAGCTGTCTCCAAGAAATGCTCTCTTCACATCATGCAATGGTAATTAAGACAATAAGGCCATTGTGTATTATGAATTATCACTTTTCCCTAGCACTGGTAACCCACAGAAGCAATGAAAACAGGTCAGCAGTCTCAAGTCTTCTCTCTCTTTTCCCCTTTCCTGGAAACACAGTGGTCTGAGCAGGCTACAGGTCAGTGTGCTAGCTGGAGAGTCCCTTGGTGAATCCTCTTGCAGCCCTGTGACCCTTCCCTCATGTCACCACAGCAGTGTCACTCTTGTCAATGTGGTGGACTGCCTGCCAGGGCACTGCAGCAGACACACAACTCATCCCATCCCTGAGCATAGAATCATAGTACATGCCCCTATACTCAGCTCTGGTGAGGCCTCACCTCGAGTCCTGTGTCCAGTTCTGGGCCCCTCAGTTCAGGAAGGATATCAAGGTCCTGGAGCAGGTCCAAAGGAGGGCAACCAGGCTGGTGAAGGGACTCGAGCACAGATCCTATGAGGAGAGGCTGAGGGAGCTGGGGCTGTTCAGCCTGGAGAAGAGGAGGCTCAGAGGAGACCTCATCACTCTCTACAACTCCCTGAAAGGAGGGGGTAGCCAGGGGGGGGTTGGTCTCTTTTCCCAGGCAACTCTCAGCAAGACAAGAGGGCACGGTCTTAAGTTGTGCCGGGGGAGGTTTAGGTTGGACATTAGAAAGAATTTCTTTACTGAGAGGGTGAGCAAGCATTGGAACGAGCTGCCCCGGGAAGTGGTGGATTCTCCGTCCCTGGAGATATTTAAAAAGAGACTGGATGTGGCACTCAGTGCCATGGTCTGGTAACTGCAGCGGTAGTGGATCAAGGGTTGGACTTGATGATCTCTGAGGTCCCTTCCAACCCAGCCAATTCTATGATTCTATGATAGAATTGCTCAGGCTGGGAAAGGCCTCCAGGATCATCAGGTCCAGCCTTGTCCTAACCCTACTAGCCTATTCCCGATGAGCCAACACTAAACCATATCTCCACGCACCAAATGCAGATGATTTTTAAACACATTCAGGGATGGAGACACTGAGGAGCCTGTTCCAGTGCTTAACAACACTTTTTGTAAAGCAGTTTCTCCTGCTATCCAACCTAAATTTTCCCTGCTGCAACTTGAAGCCATTTCCCCTTGTCCTGTCATCTGTCACCAGTGAGAAGAGACCAACCCCACTCTCACTTCAACCTCCTTTCAGGTATTTGTAGAGTGATAAGGTCACCCCTAAGCCTCTATTTCCCCAGAGTATACAGCCCCAACACCATCAGAGCACATAAGGAATGGTCAATCATGCAGTTCCTGTACTCTTAACAGAAAAGGCATCTGTCACATAATGGGGGTGACTTTTTGATCATGTCAAAGATCCCTCATGTTCATGGAAAAAGCTGGGGTAATAATGTGCTTCAAATGCCTCCCTAGCAAGCTACATGACTTGTCTGGCCCAGAGGTTCCCTAGGAAGTGAACTTTCTATACACTGTAACCTCAGATAGCTATCAAGTGCTTTGAATATTCCAAATCACAAGTGATTTCTCATTTCCATCAAATACATGTTTTAAGCTAGCACTTAGCATGTGTTCCAGTATACATAAACCATAAAGAGATTTTCTTTTACTGAAATGTATTCACTTTTCTTAGTTTTCTTTGCTAGTGGGCATATTTATAAGACAAGTGAAGTCATGCAGCTTGCTCAGAGCAGAAGCAGCCTGGAGGTGTATCCATTCACTCCTATTCTGTTCTTCTGGCTATTTTAAATGAGATACACAGAATCGGGATTTTACCTACAAATAAGGGCCCCCGGGACAGCTAGAACAGTTGCAGATCAGGGGTGATCTGACCATACTCCCTCTCCAGGCAGAGAAAAGCCAGCTGCCAGGAGGGCAATGGTGTAAGACATGCTATGCCAGTTGTCTGCATTAATTGGCTACCCCAGCTTTAGGGCTGCTTTGTGTGAGCAGCACAGCACTAACCAGCTGCAGCACAAGTCTGGATTTGGTCTCCAGACCTCCTGACAAAAGCTGCACTATTGACTACACCACTATTGGCTTTTAAACTGTCTATTTACTGCTGGAGACCTCATTACCAGTGAAAACATTCCAGCCACTGTGACAGAGCGGGTTTTGATTGCCTTGTCCAAGCCTCCCACTCAGTGGAGCTTGATCTGCCTTGGTTCTGTTAGCACCAGCAGAAATACACTAACACAGTTGGGATAGGATGCTTTAACATTGCTATTCTGTAAGTGGTGTAACACTGCTGCCAAAAAGAACAGCCATGCCCTTTCCCTGTTCCCCAACTCTTGTTCTTGTCCCTCTGTTGCTCCCTGCCTGCTGCCAGTACGTGTATCTGCATTGCCAAGCAATGAACTAAATGGTTCCACTTCAAAGTTAAAGGGAAAGAAAAAGTAGCAATGATTCATTCTAATCCAGATGAATTCAAACTGTTCTGCTGTTCAGCAATGAGAATGCTTTTGTCAGCCTGAAGAAGAGGGCAACTGGGAGGGCAGCACTTTGTATTTAGAGGCAGATGAAGGGCAAGGCTGCTATTCTTGGCTTACACTTTTCACAGAGATGAGGTATAAATGTGATCCTGTTCCCAAATGCCCTCAAAATGACGCTGTTATTCTTTTCTTGCTGCTCCCCACCTCTAAATCCTCACTTAAAGTTTTTTTTTAAACACATTCATTAAAAAGTGTTTTTATTGGCCTTTGTCATCTGAAGTGTAACCTGGAGTCTGAAGCTCTAGTCTCCTTAGTTTGATCATACCAGTGTTCAATAACTGAAACATGTTTATTTACAATGCATGACACAGAAAGCATTCTTCTAATGAGACTGTCTTTTCAGAGGAATGTTCACACAAAGTATGATCCTTCTACACACCAACAGAATATTTTTTGCATGTGCAGTGATGATGGTTTCCTGGTAACTGCCTACTCACCAAAAAGCAAGGACCACTGCTTTTGTTTTTTTCACTCCCAGAGATGCACCTAATCAACTTATGATGGTTAAACTTGGTGATCTTAGAGGTCTTTTCCAACTGTGGCAATTGAGTGATGCTGTGAAGAAGAGTATGGTTTTGCTGGAATCAGGAAGAAGTTGAATGTGCAGATATGAACACAAAGCTGTGCAGTTCTACCTCCCAGATTTATGGCACTTTGCTTCAAATCCCCATCCAAAAGAAAGACTAATGAGCATTGCTCACTTAGAGTAGAGCTTGCTGAATGAAAAGATGCCATCTTTTACATGTTGCTTCTCTCTTGCCACTTTCTTAATAATATTTCTTCTTTCTCTGCTAGAAAAGAGCTGATCAAACCTGGTAACATGTCTATGGAACAGTAAACATTTAATACTAAATTACAGATTTCAGATTTCAATATTTACTGTAACATTTGAATTACAAGTGCTCCATCACAGCCAAAAAACAGTGGAGCTGTATGTGAGGAGTCCCTGTGTGTCCCCAGCCTGACTCAAATTACCTTTCTGTTCCTTGGAGCTAACAAAGCTATTCACAGGCATGAAGAATGAACCACAGACAGGTTAAAATCATATCTAGAAGTTCACTGCAGTTTCATTATGATAGTGTTAAGTTCCATGTTTTTGCTCAAAAGATGACATTTTCTACTGAATAGTGACATTTGAAAATATAAAACTAACATATTACATTTCTCCTGAAATAATTGATTCAACAAACAAGTGACAGACACAGATATTTCCAGTTTCATTGGCTTTTACAGAGACAGCATACAAACTGTTATTTGTTACCAAGTTTTAACCACTTTTTCCCCTTACATAAGAAAGTGAATAAAACAAACATAATTATGAGCTGTTCAAAACAACAGCACAATTTTTTTTGCTGAAGGTTAGTTTTTTATGCTTACCGTGGAAACGTTCTTTGAGACATTAAGACCCTAACAGAGATTAGGTTAGCAGAATACAGTCTATGCTTTGAATTTTTATCTGAATACATCAAAACCTATGAGAAAACTTTCTTAAGGATTAAACGGCAGACTCAGTACTTGACATGCAAATGCAAATATGTCCCTGATTTCAAATTACTAGTTTTAAAACATTGTATCAAACTCCACCATTAAATGCAATCCTAGAAGAAAGCACTTAGACATTTTAACACCTATAGCAATCACTGCATCTATATACAGCTCCATTAAATATGGTATTAAAAATGAATTGGGACTTCACTTAACAATCAGAGCACTGTAAATTTGCTGTGGTGCATTAGAGAATCTGGCCCAGTATGTGCCACAGTTGTTTAATTCATCTGAGGTTGGCAGGGTTGCTTTTTTTTTTTTACTTAAATGTATTCACACCCATGCAAGCTGTCAAATTGGAATTACATTTAGGGGCTTAGACAGAGCTGCAGCTGCAGCAGAGATGGGGGCAGGGAGAGGGGGGGGGGGCGGTCTTACACCACGTCAGCTCCTGCTGCCCTGGACTAAAAATTATGCCCCCTTAGCTGCTGGCCTGGTCCTGTCTTCCCTGAGTATTCACTCAAGGTCTGCTTGACATGGCTGTTATTTGGACTTTAAATTTCACACAATCTTAAAGGACTTAGAGATACCATTTTCATTTAGCAATGGGTGAAAACCAGATATTGAAAAGAATATCCTTGTAGCTTTAAATGAACAAGATCTCATCTATCACCACAGCCCTATTCTGTCTGCTGCTGGAGCAAACTCTTTATTAGAGCTTGCAAAAGTATTTGCAGTAAAGCATTTATTCAGAGAATTTAGCCTTTTATTTTTTGCTTTTTTCCTATTGCAATTTATCTGCAAACAGTCTGATTTTTATGAGCTGACCTAGTATTCAGAGTTATTCAGTGATTTCTTTATGTGGCTGTATTAGAGTTTATGCACTGCTCCTGAATTTCTCACTGTGGCCATTTTTCTAAAGTATGAGCTAGTCATAATTTCCTATTTGTTCAGGGGAGCATTAGAATAATTTTCCTAATGTTGCTTTTGTTTTCTCCAGTAATCCTGGAGCACTGCCTAACTTAGGCCAGGATCTGTTGCCTAGAGGCATCCATGCTGTCCAGAGTCTTCATAAAAGTATCTCTGGTGACACAATGGCTTTCTTTCTCTGATATGTCACCTTCCTTTCATGCCTCATGCTGTCTTTGTGTTAGAATTTTTGAAGGGTTTCTGTAATTTAAAGGGATTTCCTGGTATCCTTGTTATTGCAGTGCTTATGTGTCATCAATTTCCCTTCATTAATTTGTCAACACCATCTCAAAATCAATTGCCCTAATTTTTTTCTCCCGAGAGACTTGGGGAACATGTTCTAGAATCTTATTCCTTTGTTGGCTGGAGTCCCCCAAATTGTCAGCATAAAGTCATCATAAAAATACTGCACTATAGCACCATAACTTCAAGTAACGTCAAATGAAAGCAAAATTATATGGCTACATTATCTGTATTAAAATAATTAAGTAAAATTCAACTTCTCAGACAGAAGTGGTCATCCAAGCTGAAAACTGATCAATACTACCTTCTTGATCAGTATCTGGGATGCATGGTTATGTTTAACAGTCAGAGTATGTGCTATCAGATTCTGTAACTGCTTCAGCTTCCATTAAACTGATGTATTACTGTCATCCTTACACACTTCACAGCTTTACTTTGTCATCAAGAAGACTTGATTTATTTTTCTTTATGAATACTAAGTTTTCTTTGTTATTACTTGACTCCTGGAGTTGGCCTTATACAACTAACAAATATTAGCAAACTTATTTGGTAGGTTTTATTGCCAGAATGTATGGGTGCTGAACAGTGCTTACCAATGGGCTATTCAAAATCTTCAACAAAAATAGCAGGTGACAGAGTGGTAGCTACCGTGTGTAGGAAAATGATGGAGAACACAAAGGAGTGTACTTACCTCACTGTGTATGGATTGTTATCATGCAAACCCATGACCTTTGAACAGTCTGTGAAGAAAAGTTAAAATCCATAAAAATAATGTCACGGACTCAGACAAGCAGAGAGCCTGAAGATGAGGTTCACTTTGAAGGTTAGGAGGATACTTCTGTTGTAGACTTTAGCTTACTACAAGCATCAAATTTTGATACAATTTAGAGAACCAAGGTTAGGAGCCTACATTCCCCACATTGGATGTGGTAGAAATCTTGATATTTCAGTCTCTTAAGTTGTCTAATAGACCAGAGGGGAGAGAGCCTTTCACCTTCCTCCTTTCCCCCAGTTCCTAGAGAAGGATCATTTCAATGTTATCAAAATTTACTTGCCCCACAGTAACTACAACAGAGGAGATCTCTGTCTAAAAATTCCATGTAACTACATCTATGACAGTAGAATACTGACATTTTAGTATTAATTCAGATGCTAAGTTATGTTCCAATGAACCCAGCTATGGAAATTGAAAACTGAAAATGTATTTATTTCAGACAGACACATAATTATATACCTCTAGTTTGCCTTGTCTATTTTAAATTACTTTATGCAAATCTCATTTTCAAGGATTATGTATAGAATAAAATTAGATGAGCCCTTAAATAGCTAATATAATGTAATTGTGGAATTACTGTGTGTGTGCATAGTGTGCACATAAGATTTAGACGTTAATTAGTAAATCAGGTTGATTTAGCAAACAGAAATTTGTTCTGATGAAAAAGTGAAAGAAGAGACTACTTCATAGAAAGTTATTGTTTGTACTATGAGCTCACTGAAAGAAAAAATTAACATGGCAAAAAATACTTTCATAAAAAAATCAGCAATTAGATCATATAAGTAGGTACTCATTGCTCCCAGAATCTATTCTGATGGGTTTGTACAAAAAGATGTGAGATATTTACCATGTATATGGACTGTATAATAATAAGGCTGCTTTAGGTATCAAATCTCCCACTTTCTCATATTCACCTGAAAGTAATGGAGTTAGGGTAGTTTGCAAAAGATGCAGATGTAGTTTCTTAATCCTTCTTTTGAGGGATACATCTGGTTCCAGAGGGTTAAAAATTCAGTCAGACAGTGTATTTTCCTTGAACCAAAATTCTCCTAGTGCATCCCCTTGGATGGGTATGTTCATAGGCTTTATCCAAATGGCAACCTGGCACTTTGTAGGAAAATAAAACTCCAGTTAAAACCATTTTGGCTTTGCAGACATAACAAAAGAAAGATTTTTAAACTACGAATATAATAACCATAATTTAGGTCAATTTTGTAATTTGGCATCAAGCGGACAAGTAACTTTTGCCTTTCTTATGAAAAGCTGACATCCAATGCCTCAAAATAGCTGGAAACAAGTGTGAATTACTGAGAAAAATATTGCCCCTACTAAAGTTCACAACAGAAACTCTAAAACAATTGCTTAGAAGAACCTGTCATCTCAGCCTACAAGCCCTACTCACGCTTCAGGAATGTGTTCGTTGCTTCCCAAACTCCCATTGATTTCAGTGGGAGTTTTGAATGCATCCAGAACAGGAGGTACTGCCCACATTTTTTCTCCTGTGCCAGAACTTGTGCTGCAGCTTGTGATGGTTTATCACCAATCCCCAGATCCAAAGTGTCACTAATCAGGTGACAAAAGATGAGCAGAGCACGAGTGCATCAGGTGCCACGAGAATATTTCAGACCATCCCAACATCTAACCCCCTTTGGCTGTGGATAACACAGCTGGTATCAGTGTTATCTTTCAAAAACCTAGTGCAAGTGCCTCAGCAAGCAAAGCAAAACAATCCATTCTATACTCAATTTTGGATGATATCAATACAGCTTTGCATTTTGAAGGACTTTTCTATATAAACATGAACATGGTGAGAGAGTGGAAACATTTTTAAACAATGATGAACAAATCACTGAAAATGTTTGTTATCATACATATGCAGGTGGACACCTGATAAGCTGTTCATGGTTTCAGTGGGAAAAAAATGCATGTTCTCCTTTGTGTTTATTCTCATAAGTGAAATGTCAGTAAAAAACCTCTCAGCTCGCAGTGTACCTGCATCCATCTAGACAAATGATTCATCAAAAAGTATCTTTTATTACCAAGAAATACTCTGAGGACAGAAAAAGCTTGGTTTATTGTGTAAACACCCTTTATCCATCTTTCAATAGGTGTTTACAACAAGCTTTGTTGTTAAACCCATTTTTGTAAACTCCACTGTGCTTCTGCTCAAGTTTTTTCTTATTTAAAATTGAGGATTGTAGCAATGTGTACTTACACTGAATGTTTCAAAACTAATCATTTAGTGACCTATAAACAAGAAGAAAGCCTTATTATTTTTCAGCATTTCATTCTTGTGGTTAACATGAGAGAGAGTTGCAAAGATCTTGTGCTTCATTCTAGCCTGGCTGTTCCTGGTTATAGGGATATGGTGGCATGCTTTACACAAATGAAAAAAGAAAAGAAGATGTAAAGACAGAAAAAACAAGCCCAAAGATAAGCTGGAGTCTACTTCTGACAAACAGAACTGAATTACAGAAGGTCAGTCTGTGTACTTAAAGCACTCATGTTTTCAAAAGCATTTCTATATTGTCAGGGCATGGAGGGTACCACCAGCCCTGCCTTCTCCTGTCCAGCCCCTTGGGACTCCCCCACCCTCCCCATGGCTCAGGACCCCATTTCAGCCTCCCAAGTGGTGTCAGTCCCTGCCCCAGAGATGCCTTGGCAGTGGTAGCCTCAAGTTTCTCACAGCCCTGCTTGTCCAGCCATGGGCCTGACCCACAGGCTTATGTCCTGGCCTGGCACTGACCCATCCTCATGCTCCTGCCCAGCCACAGAAGGGCTGTGCATGACCCTGTTTCCCCATACTGGACCTGAAAATTAAAAAAAAATAATACTGTTTTAAATATAAAAAACATAATTCTCAATGAACATGCATTTCCATTCCATAAAAGACTAATTTTTAATGAAGAATACAGTTTCCTAGCAGCAGGTGTTAACATGGAAATGAAAAATTAGATCACAATATTGCGTATCTGCTTTCAGAAGGATAAATTGAAAATAAGATTTACTAAAAACACTGATAATATCTTGAAACCCTCATTTGTCTTTAAAGGTATATTAAATTTCATGGGGTTTCTAGTTTGCTTGAGGTAATTCAAGACTGCTTGAGGAATACACAGTTTACTCAGTAGAATATTTTTATAAGCTATTCCAGCTGTACGTCTGCCTGAAGTGTGACCAGTTGATAGCTATGTGGAGGTGTATTTTGATCCTTGTATCCTCTCATTCTGGGAAAGCTTGAAAAGTAATCACAAAGCTTCCAATTCCCAGTCTTTCCGCATTAAATGGCAAAAGTAAAGGCGAAATCTGAGGCCACAGGAATCTGTTCTTAAGCTTTGATTCTGCAGACCCTGAGTGTATTTACCTAATCTCTGCACGGTATCTAGGGCTACTCTCTGTGCTTAAAATTGAGTAAATAGTTAAAATTTACTTAAATTAAAAGTAAAATTAAATTAAAATCAAGTAAACAATTTTTCCAGGATCAAGGATATCCTCTGACACGTATTAATTTTTATCAGTAGTATCTTCTAAATAATATTTGTAACTAAAGATGGCCAAGTGAGTTATGAAGGAGGTGGTTCTGCTATCACGTGTGATTATTACTTTAGCCCAGTGGGCACAGTAAACAAAATGCACTTCCTTAAGCTCAGGTCAGTGACCAGATATGTTTGTTGCAGCCTGAGAAAAACTCCAGCACTGGCAGAAAAGTAAAAGGCTTATTAGATAAAGAGTAAAAATTATTGAAGAGTTACAATGACAGTCAAATATTATGAATTTATTTTTTTCCTCTTAATATGAGATCTTCTGCTGATGGCTTTAGGCCTTTAAAACTAAAATTTTAATGTCTTTGATTCTGAAGAGTATAACCTACCAAGGAATAATCCTATAGGAAATAGAAGTTTTTTTCTAGACAGCTTTAATATCTCTTATCCTTATTTGTGAAGCCATTTTTCTGTAAGTGTGAACTGCTCTGGTTTTCTGCTTTGAATGGTGTGAGATTAGAAGCACAAGCTCTGATATCCAACAATTACAGCATAAGGAATCCTACACTTGTGTCAGTGTAAGGCCATGACCATGTGAACGTATCGTAAAGCTTTTACGCACATGATTTCTTTTCAAGTGCACTAAATTTACATCCATACAGCACATCTTCGTAGGCATTAAGCTAGTCCACAGGGCTTTTTAGTGCTTACACTATTTTTTTGTCATGCACAATGCTATATTAGGTCTGTCTTCATTATGAAACTGGAAATTAATTTCTCTAGTTATTTATCAGCTTCTCTACCGAGTTCTTGGGTAGAGAAATCTATAAAATACAGTCCTTCCTCTTTTCTTTGTAGATTATATTATTCTTATATTGCATTTTCTGTTGTGTTCTAGAAATCCTGTGCCTTCTCATAACCATACATCATTTTTAACCTCCTCCTGACCCAGGTTCTCTCTCCTGTTTCTCTCCTATACTCAGTGCTTTCAGCTGTAGAGAAAATGAATCCTAATGGATTCATTGTTGCTTGTGCTCCTGTAGAAGTCATGTTCTACAGCATCTTCTTGTTAATTAACATTTTTTACTGCTTCCCTGACCAGGTAGCAGCTTTTGGTTGTGGAAGCTTATACTCTAGAATAAACTCACTTTACCAAGCTGTCCTTTTCATTCTGGGACCTTCTGCTGGAGGACAGAAAGTGAGAAATACTTCAGGAACATGGGAAAAAAACAGCCAAATGTTAAAGATGCATAAAGCTCTATGAAACTTCTCCCAGTGAAGCCGTGAAGTTCTGTCATTTATAAGGACAGGCAAGGATGCATGTAGTTTGAAAAAGGTTTGGCTTTTTTTCTCCCCACTTTTAATACAGAATTTCTAAAACTTACTGTTATTGGTTCTGGAATTCAAGTTCACTAACACATAGACTAGAAAATGTGAAGACAAATGAGTTATATTCTATATATCAAAAAACAAAACCAAAATCAAACCAAAAAAACCCCCCAACTATTGGCTTTATTTTTTTAAAAGGAATTTTCTGCATCAGTCTGTAATTCAATTTGAGCACTGGTAGTCTCTGAAACAGCAATACCCACTTGGTTATCCAGGTTGCTGAAACAATGGCTTAGACAGGTGAAAAGTGCCTTGTTCATCTTACCCATGTCTTCAGACAGTTCTGCTTTAACAAAGAACATGGGTTAGTGTCAGCTGCTATCCTACTACTGGAAGGTACCTGCTTTTTTTACTGCAAAAAGAAGAGGTAAGGCTTTAGCTACTTCTCAGAAGAAGAGTTATGATGAACTGATGAACAAGCAGGGGCTGGTTATGGTGAATGCAAGTAAAATCTCTTCAGCACTAGCTGTTGTCATTTAGTTTATCTAGTTTCTTACTCATGCTGCAGTTTTTATTATTAACCTCTGCATAATTAGGTTTAACTAAAAATATCTTGTAGTGTATTAAATACTTCAGTGAAGTCCAAAGAGATGGTGCTCACTCTAAGCCCTCTGTAGAAAAACCAATTATCCATAAAATTTACCAGTTCAGGATGGCACAATGGATTTTTGGCAACTATCACCTTTTCAATTTACTTCCTTATCTTCAAGTATTCATTCTTCAAAATAAATATGTTCTCAGAACATATAACTTTAGTCAAGTTCAGCCCCAGGTAGAATTTAATCTCAAAAGCCACACACAGAAATACAAATCTCAGGCTGGTTTATTGAAGTTTTGTATATTGTGCTATGTGGACTATCTTTTCCACTCCTCACATACATACTTAGTCAAATACATATATCCTAGATAAGCAGAATCTGGTTTACTTGTCTTACTTTTGTTCCTTTGGTTTAGTACATAAACCTATCTTAGTGCATTCCTACTCAGAAGGGAAGTAGTAGAAAGAATCATCTTCCAAATCTAATCTGACACAATACTACTTGGCAGTAGCTTTGTAATTATTTTACTATTGTCACTACTATTTAATGCTGTAAGTAAAAGTTGTATGCAGTTTGGAGAAACAATACTGTGTACTTCATATAAACATTGATCAGATATCTTGCTAAATGCCTTCCAGATGTTAGTTGTTTTTTTTTTCCTCAGGGTAAGCTTCAGTGTTCTTTGGCACAAGTCTGTGTATCAGGAAACAGCAGGTGGTAACAGGCTGTAGGAAAGCACTGCCTGGTGAGTGGAACGTGGCACTTCTGCCTTAATGCCTGTAAAAAAAAAAAAAAAAAAAATCTGATTTATCCACAGTTTGATGGGGAGAAAACGAGAAAGGTATTTAACACTTCATCCATGTGCAAAAATATTTTTAAGAGACATTGTGCATACTTGTATCTCTTTTTCCTCCACAAAACATTACTTGTCTACAACTAGTGTACATATCTCCAGCGATCGTGTTTCTCTCAGCCGCCCATGGGAAGGCTAGAATTTTTCTTTGCAACTCTTGGCAGATCCCTTCACCTTTGCGAAAAGATATTATTGCCGGGGCTCAGCCCCTCTCCCCGGAGGTCTTTCCTTCCCAGTTGACACCCGCGAGGGGCAGCAGAAGCCGGCGGCCTCCCTTGGCACAATGGCGTTGCCAGGCAGGGAAACCCCATCCCCCAGCACCTCCTGTCAGCGACTGGAGAAGGGATTAAACAACCCGAGCGCCAGCCGCGGATACCCAGGCCCTTCACTGCCCCCGGGGAAGCCCTGCCCGCGCTCCGGCACCGCATAGGGGGGAGGAGAGGGAAGGAAACGAGCGCCCCGAGGAACCTCTCGCCCGCCGCCTGTCACCCCCCGTGGGAGCGGGCACCCATCCTCTGCCTGAAGGTGTCCCCGACGAACAGAGACCTGGGGGCCTCCTCCCCCCCGCCTCCTGCCCACCCTGGGATCCCTCCTCACCCCCTGCAATGGTCCCCTGCCCGTCTCGGGGTTCCGCGGCCGCCCCGCCCCGCGGTAGCCGCCCAAGTCCCTTGAACTTTCCCGGGGCGCTCGCAACAAGCGGTCCGAGCCGGGCTGCCCCGACCGCCGCTGCCCGCGATCCCCCGTCCCTCCCGCCCAGATCCCCTCCAGCACTCCGTCTCCTCGGAGCATCCAAAATCCCCGCAAACCGCCCACCCTAGAGACCCTCCGCCCCCCTTCCACCGTCATTGCGTCCTGAGCAGAGCCCACCGGCCACCGCTGCTCTACTCCTCACACCTACCACAGTCCTCCCACCCCCTGCCCTGACTAACACGCCCACCCGCGGCATCCCCCACCCCACCCGCCAGCCCCCCGCCTCCCCGCACGCGTTCCCTCTGCCCACCCCCGCTCCGGTCGGCACACGCCCACCCCCGGTCCGCTGCCCCTTCCCCAGAGCCAGACCCGCGCCGTGCCGGGCAAAGTCCCCCGCTGCTACCGTCTCCTCTTCCCCGGAGCCGCGCTGACCTCCTCCCGCCTCCTTCCCGCCGCCGAGAAATCCCCACCACAACGGAGGGGGAGCAACGAAAGGCGGGACACACAAACACACAAGCCCCGCCGCTCTGTCCGGATGCGGTGAACCCCCCGCTTCGCCTCCGGGGCCGCCTCAGCGCGGGAGGGAAGGAAGAGGAGCGGCGGCGGCTCTCCGGCGGCGCGGCGCGGCGGGGTCAGCTGCCACCATGGGCTGCTGCACGGGGCGCTGCACGCTGATCTTCCTCTGCTCGCTGCAGCTGGTGAGTGCCGAGACGACCGCCCCGGGGCACGATTGGGCTTCGCGGAGGGGCGGGAAGCGACGGGTGCTCTCCCTTGCTCCGGGCATGGCAGGCATGGCAGCATTGGGAGCGGAAAGCCGCTGCGCCGGCATCGGAGCTGTCCGCGCCGAGTGCGAGTCCGGGCACCGCTCCCCCCAGCCCCGCCCCGTCCCGCTCTCTCCTCGTCCCCGACCCCCGGCCCTTAAGTTTTGCAGTGCGATGGGAGGAGAACGTGGCGTGGGGAGAGAACAGACCCGTGGTCGGGGAGGGGGGAGGCGGCGGCGCCTCATCCCGGGCGGCTGTCAGCGCTCCCCGCATGAGGGACAGGGAGAGATTTCCCCCGCCCTCCGGCTTCGCTCCCTGATGGTGCCAGACAGGGGCTCCCCCCGTCTACTGAAAGTAGATGCTGAGGAGAAGAATGAGGAGGACGGTGCCTCAGTTCGGCCGGCAGCCGGTGCCCGAGGGCGGGCGATGGCTCAGGGCTGCTGTGCCGGGGGGACCGGGCCGGGCGGTTCTGGACCGCCCGCCCGCATCCCCTGTCAGCGCGATGTGGGGAGGGGTGCGGGAAGCACACACTCATCTCCAGCGCCTTCCTATTCTCTGTTTTTTTTTTAACTATGATGAAAGAGGAATCTGCCCCCTCTCGCCTGTGACTTTTCTTGGGATTCCTTTCGTCTGATTCAATATTCCTCCGTGTGCAACTGAAAGAGCGGAACGGTGCATCTTCTCTTTGTTTGCTGAAGTTGGCGTATTTGTTTCAAAGAAAAGAGTTGTCGAGACAGAACACCCCCAAACGATAATAATCCTTCCTCTGGCTCATTAGCCAGATGGTAAAATAACGCTCTTTCTTTAGGAGTAATCCCTGGTCCCAAGAGTATTTTAAAAGATTTTTCTCTTTTCTACTGACTCAGTCATCATTTTGCCACATGATCTTTCTTGCGATGAGTGCTGCTTCCTGTGTGTGTCTGTAAAGAAGTGGGATACATTTACTGTCGATTTTTTTGTTTTTGTTTGGTTTTGTTTTCCTAATCTTTTGTTTATTTTTCTAGTTTTCTGTTACAGAGCTTCTATTTCAGGGGTAATACACTTAGATGCAATACACACAGTTACTTCATTTGAAGATCCTCATGCATTTTCAAGGCTGTGAGCTGGTGCACCTCCATTGTTTTCAGTGGAAGCCTGGACCTTTCTATTCAGATATGCTGTAGTATGATGGAGCTAAGGGTGGCATAACTACTTCAATGACATAACCATGCCAAAAAAGAGGGAAGACATGTGATTCTGTGATTTGTACTTTTAGTGTGAGGAAAGCTTACTTTTTTTTTTTTTTTTTTTTTTTTTTTTTTTTTTTTTTCTTTTGCATTTGTTTTGCAGATATGGTCCTATTGACTACAGTCGAAGCCAAATCACTCCTGATTTACTTAGGTGCATGCAGGAGAGAAAACAAACCCTTTTTCTTTAAGTGTGCCTCTCCACTAGTTATGAAGGTTATAATAGCAGTATTTACTACTCTGTAGAATTACTTGAAGGCTATAAAAACTGAAGTAAAGTGTGAATAGCCACCATAATCTACAGAGAAATACACATAAAGTCTTTCAGAAAAAGATTTGTATTTTTTAAGACACCTATCAGGTGATACAACAACTTAAAAATTACTTCAGTGTATAGTTTTTCACCACACTACTTAACTTTTATAATAATGTCCCACTGTAATATCCATGTATTTCAAGCACTGAGAACTTTGGTATGGCAAAATGCTTTCATTCTTATTATTTTTATTTAAAAATAAAAGTTGTGCTTTAGATTCAAGAAGTAATAGTATAGATATGAACTTAAAGCTTAGGTACTTTCCATAGTGTCAGGAGTGGTAGTGTTCAGTTCATATCTGTGGTATTTGTCACCACAGGAGGTTTTAGATCACTTTCTAGCATCTCAGAGGTCATGAGTATAAAGCATGCAAAACAAAACTGCATCCCTGGACACTACTGTCATTGAATGAGATTTATTTTACCTTGCATCTGTTTAGGAAGGGGTGAAAGAAGTATTAGACTATGGATAACATTTAGATTAACTGTTACAAACCCCAAAGCCCTTTTAATGCTAATCTGTAGCATTTCAGAAGTACAAGCGATTTATAGGACTTAAGGAGTATATGCATGTATTTCAAAAAAGAAAATTGTTCACCTTAGTTATATTCTGGTCGTGTCAGAATAGGACCTGGGACAGTTCAGGCTTAACTTTAACTTTAGATATCATCTGAGAAATAGATACTTCAGAAAACAGAGTGGGCAACACCTTTTACAAGGTACATGTACTGTGTAGTTTTTCTTTGGTACAAGATGACTTGAAGTAAAAAGCCAAATTCCTGGAAACATGTTCATACCAAAGATTTGGTTCTTCTTCTAAAGAAAAATTCAATGTTTAGTGGCCTCAAAGCACAGTTTCTTGATTCCTTAGAACTATTCTCTTCTCTAACTTTTACCTTATCTGCATGCTTACATCATATTGGGATAAAGAATTACAAGGTAAAGAGAAAAACGGTTATTGCATGACAGCCAATAAATGTGTTAAGTGTATTAACTTCAAGGAGATTTGTTTGTAATTTTCAGCGCTGTTTATCAATTGGAAGATTTTGACATAAAAATGACAATATCAATTTTCAGTTATGTTTTGATCCATGAAGATGTTTATTTCTGTCTGACAGCTTTTATATTTTATAATAAACACATTTCATTGTTGAATGCAGTAACCCCAAGAACAGTCTGCGGTTAGTTTTCTATCATTTAATGATAACCTCATTCTTAAACATCAATATTTATAATTATGTGTAATCTAGGACTCTGGAAATAATCACCAAGACAGGAGGCTAGGTGGCAACAGGTCAGAAAAACTATTAGCTGCATGGTTTCCTTGAACTTCTGAAGGTGGATTCTGCTTCTGAAAGCCAAAGGAATTTTGTCTAAGGAGAACAATATCTTTTAATTTTGTACAAGGAGAACAGCATGGCCAAAACCTTCTACTTTGGTCTTTCATTGTTTTGCTCTTCCTGACTAAAGCATTGTTATGTGACATTTCCAAAGTTGTCAAGCGAAGAACTCAGAAATATATGTCTATCTTTTTGTACATTAATCTGTCATTAAGACTATTAGGAACTATGTATACACCAGGGGAATAAATCATAAGGATATATGAATCGTTTGGATTGCAGATATGATTCTTCCTAGTGTCACTGGAAGTCTCAGGTGTTGGCCCTGTCTGTACTAGAAAATTAAATCAGCTGCCAGAGAGAGTGACTGTACTAGTTGTGTAGCCACCATGCTATGAAATATTGCAACAAGAAGACAAAAAAATAAGAAAAATATTAAATTCTGGAACTGGTGAATTGGTAACGAATTGCAGTGAGATTTAGCTGTGTGAATCCAATTGGTGTTAATACATTTCACACAGTGAAAACTTTCATGGTGCTTTGAAAACATGTTTCTGAGTGACTACCACTGCAGGATAATTTTGTTTCAATATTTACAGCAAATGGAAGTTTTTGGTACCTAGGAGTATACAGATAATATAAGCATTAAGAACAGAGATCATGAATGAGATTTTCAAAGTGGTGAAAGGAAGATTTAGGGAAAACACTTGGCTAAGTCCTTTTCGTTGATTCGACAGTCTCGTTTCATGTGTTTATCCTTGATCTTCCTGCACTGTGTTCATTGTATATGTCTTGATTTGTAAGTCTATGTTTTATCCAGTATAGTTGGTGTAAAATAGCCCATTCCCTATTTAACTTGTTACTTTTAACATAACTTTAAGTGTCAGGAGATCACAGTGGGATAGGGTCCCAGTGGAAACACAGCTTCTGCATATTGTTTTGACTAGTGATTGTTGGGGAGTGCAGTTGGTCATTTTTACAGGCTAATTACTCTCAATATTCAGAAGATTTATGCTTGTGATTGTGATTAACATTAATTATACTGATGTATGTAAATCCTTACCCTTGGAAATGAGACTCTATCCATCAGACTGAACAATAATGGCTCATCATTTGTTACTGTACATAGTGGAATTTCAGCAGTTATGTGGGGAAGTGATAGATGCCATGCGTAGATTTTAATCTCATTTTAAAACATTTTACAAAGCTGGAAACTCTAACTTACGATTTTGGCTCTCTGTGCTTGTATGTTAGAACTGACAGATAGCAGTTACTCAGTTAACAGCTCAGGGATTCAAGGGATTTGATAAATCTGAGAAAGTAAAACCTCTGAACTGGTAAATTGCTGCATCTTTTTTATGTTGGCAAAAGAATCACTGGCCCATTGGTCTGGAGATGAAGCATCTGTCTGCTGAGAAAGGAGGAGAAAGTATGAGGGGGGTGCCTTTTGTACTAGGAGGGGTGAAGAACTATGGGGATCTTAGCCCCAAACAATGTGTTGGTTGCAGGATGGCCCTCTCTGTCTGGCAGCTGAAGTGGGAATGGGTTTGATCAGAGAACTCAGACAGCACCCCCAAAACAAGGAACCATTGATGGTAGCTGTGTCCCAGTGGCTGATACACTTGTATGGGTGTATAATTGCATTATTTAATATTAAGTAGAACTACTTAAGTTAGATCTTTGCAATCAAAAAACTCTACGAGACTACGTTATTTCTAGGATCTCTCCCATCAGGGACAAAAGAGTAAACTAGCAATATGTGGTTTTCACTTTGTGCTTTTGGTTTATTTTACAAAACTGGTGGGAGATATCTCTTACATTCCCAGTGCATCAGCACCATAGTGTTTAAGCACTCCATGCACCAGAAATTCAGCCTCAGCAGTGAAATTCCCTCCTGCCAAAGCTGTGCATCTTTTGGTTTAGTAATCCAAAGTTGGGAATTCAAAGCCTGAGGAACCCTAAGCTTTCAGATGTCTCTGAAACTTTTGAACTGGGGAATTTCTTCAAGAA
The DNA here is from genome assembly GCF_036169615.1 of Heliangelus exortis. Lineage (NCBI taxonomy): Eukaryota > Metazoa > Chordata > Aves > Apodiformes > Trochilidae > Heliangelus > Heliangelus exortis. The sequence goes on from NC_092423.1 coordinate 114,904,255, forward strand.
GCCGTGCAGCTCTTGCTTAGTTTTAGGCTCTACAGCTCTTCAGTTTTTGATGGTAAATTGTCACATAAAAATGTAATGAATATTTTTGAAGTGATGAAATTAAAGAGTTAAGATTTGAATGATAATAATGACAATTATGTCACTGAAAAATGGGAATTACATCACTATCATTCCTATCTACCAGATCAGCGAGTTTTGGAAAGAATTATTTTAAGAATATTGGAATATGCTTTTGTTTCAAGATATATTCAAAAAGTCTGCCAAGACACAGTTCTTGAAACTAGGAAACAAAGATTGTGGTTTTGGAATTAATTGAAATTCAGAAGGATGGTATTGATGGATCCAAATGGAATTTGGGTAGGAGTTGCAGAACTTGAATAGAATACACATCAAGTTTATGTTTACAGATCATACGGGATCAACTGCACTTGCGGCTGATTAGGTGGTGCATAAATCTTGCAGATTTTGTGAGGTTTGGATCTGAAATAAAAATTTGTAAGGCTAGTTAATCTTAGGTTATGTTTTCGATTTGTATGCATCTGAGATGCATCAATGTAAAGTGGATTCTATTAGTTCTAGGGCCAATTTGGCAAGTTGACAAATAAGGATCTTTAATTTTTCAGGTAAAGCTGTTAAATTTTGGCTCCTCTGTGATATCCAAGTTACTTTTTCACATAAATTAAATTAATTTAATTGATTATGTGAGCAAAGAGAGAATCAAACAAGTTGTACAGGTCACTGACCCTGATACTGCACAAGTGACTGGAGGTTTTGCACTTCACTTGAATAAGGCTGGAATCAGTTCACATGTTAAGTAACTGGTATTGTTAAAATGATCTCTTCTTGGATGTGCTCAGTGAAAAGACGAGAGGCATTGGACCCAGGATGCAACAAGGGGGAAATTCTGGTTAAAGTTTAGGAAAAATATACTGAGAAAGCAGTTATAGATTGGGCCATTTTTTCCAGAGGAGTTGTAGAAACTACACCCTAGAACAAATTCAGACAGCAGCATATTTCTGAAAGACCTTATCTAAGTGAAGTGTATCCACTGTTGAATTTGGCCTTGCAATGAGTAGAAGTTTTACCAGATGACCTTCAGAGGTTCCTTTCAGCTTCTGTTATCCAATGATCATTATATGATCTTACGAGAGCTTAATTAAGAAAGGCCTTCAGTTCTTTATTAGGAGGGAATTTCAAATGCACAGTAACCTGGGTTGTTTTGAAATAATCAGTGTCTTAATTTATTGTGGACATAATACTGTAGAAATAGGCTTGAAATAGGAATAACAATCCTAGCATTCACTTCCATCTGGTACCAAACTTTAGTGTTAAATTAAATGCATTGTACCTGTGATAGCCTTGCCATTTATTGTTTCACAAAGAATAATTCTGTGATACAATATTGTATGTCACACCTGTTGAACTCATTAGTACTGAAGCACAATATATTTTATTCATTCAGTTCTGTGATTAATTGCTAAGCAAGACTGCAGTCTTTTGAGGCAAAGAGTGTGTTATTTCTAACTGTGCAGGGAAATGAACTGTACATTTTTGGTTCTAGATGAGTAATATAAAGGAGCAGTTACAGGTGACTGGGTGATACAAGAGGCAGAAAGTATGATACAGAGTTTTTCACCTCTAGGTCATGTTTTGAAATTTACTGCAAGTTAGACGAGGATAAAGGTCGTTATGGTTTATATGAAATATTAGTGGTTCTAACAAAGAGTCAGTATAATAATATCATCTCCATATTAGCCCTAATTTCCACCTTGTATGTTATACAAGGAGGGTCAAGGTGGGTGGCCACAGTAATATGAAGACCAAAGCAATCTTCTGCCCATTATTTTCTCCAGGTCAACTTTTCCATGGTGCTAGCAGGACAGCATAGTGAAGTTTGCACTGCCTTTGCACATACTGGACATGGTATCTTTGCTAGTGTTGTCAGCATAGGGAGGCAATTATTAAGCTTTATGATTGATTTTATGCAGACTTCATCTTTTCCACTGTTTAAAAAAGGCCCCACGTTGGGCACCAATGAATCTGTCAGCTTTAGCCAATAACTAGGTGACAGATGCTGTCTGTTATTCCCCCACTACCCTCCCAGGGGAGGAGAAAAAGGGGAATAAGAGAGAGACAAATTAGGTTGGGAAAAAAAACCAACTAGTCTAGGTTTAATGAATTAGTAATAAAGGCAGTGAATTACAAATATATATGCAAATATGTAACCCATGCTCCCCAGTAATTACTTTCCAGCCAAAAAAGTCCCACATTGGACTCAGCAGCAGAGGGGGGGTGCCCAAGTCCAGGGTCTCAGTGACAGTGCCCAAGAGCCTTGGGCAGCCAAGCCAGGAGGAGGTGGCCTATCCCCATGAACAGTGCTCCTCTGCAGGGAGGCAACAAGATGAGAGAGCCATGGCAAGCAAGCAGACCCCCAGCTAGCCAGACAGCACCCTGAGACAGAAAAGCCATGAAAAGAGGGATTCCTGAGGCTCCATTTTATACTGAACACCATGGTTTGGATCATGCACTGCTACACTTAGCGAGGTGCGAGACCTGCAGTTCCTTGGCAGAGCAGCAGTACCAGCAGCATCTCACAGGTTTTAGGATGGATGTCATAGGGTTTTTTTGGGGTGTGTGTGTGTTTTGGGGTTTTTTGGGTTTTTTTGTTTGTTTTTTTTTTTTTTAGTCTGTTTGGGTTTTTTCTTTTGGTTTTTTTTGTGTTTTGTTTTTTGTTTCCTTCCATGTACAACCACCGAAATCTTTGTAATCTCACTACGGGTCTGTGTTTTTGGCAGGTTTGTAAAATACAGTGGTAAGCTGGATTTAATCACTGTTCTCTGATCTCCAGAACATGCATGGTGCTTAAGACTCTGGTAATAAAAAGGTAGTAAAAAATTTTATTTTAGCCTTTTTACTTTTTACTATACTTCCTTATCATCTTGTCTTTCCTCAAACACAGCCATACCTTGCATGTAATCTCAGCTCAGATGGATTTTTTTAATGCTGTGGTGATGTGGGACTTGTTCTTACAAGTTGCTGAATGCCCTCCAGCTCTCATTAAAGTTGCTGAAAGTCATTCCTTTACATATAGGCTTTTTAGAATAGTAGTTTCAAGAAAAAGCAGCAGTGAACTCCTTCCACCTAGTAAATGCCAGCATTATGGTAAAAGGAAAGGAAAAAGAGAAGTTTTCTACTTTATACAACAGTGAGTTTCTGCCAGACAAATGTCTCTTACAAAAGTTACCATTACAAAGTAGTAAAATTGAAAATTTTATAAAAAGGAAGATAACCGTTAAACAATTATTTATGTTGAGAGTGGTCTCTCAAATAATCACAGTTGGTTCTTCCACAGATCTCTCCTAAGAAGACTGAGAGAAAGATTGTTTTTCTTCTTTTTCTTTTCTTCTCTTATTAGTACAGAAGTTTTGGTTGAGGGTAAGTATAAATATATGTAAAAAGTATATGTTTGACTATGAGCCAAATGGAACTTATCTGAGGAGGACTTTCACACAACAAAGGAATTACAGATAAAGCAAAGAAAGAATAATAATTAGGAGATGAGCCATGAGCAGAAAGATCCTGACATGCTTTTATGGGGAGGGAGATTGTGCGGAAACATGGGATGAAGATTGTAGGAAGGCAGATTTGGATGAGTGTAAAGGAAGTGGGACATGGAATCCCTCTTCAGCAAACAGATGAAAGCTGGGTCTGTGTGTGGGAGGAATTCCTGTCCAAGGTTTCACTGAAAACAAGATCTTAAGAAAAAAGTAATTACCTATCTTTTATAACATGCCACTGCTGAAAAACCACTTTCTAACTTTTCTGTTGTTAAGTTGCTGTATTAAGTGTCAGACCTTTTCAATAAAAAGAGCCAATGATGCAAAATTATGTTATTTTCGAGGGAGATGAGTGGCAATCTTTCATATCCAACTTTAGTTTTTGCCTTTGGTTGAGCCTTGAATACTCTGTGCTGTTCTGGGAATGCTGCAGCTTCACTACCCTGTCTGCAGTTCCTGGAATCTTGTGTGAGCAAAGCACTTCTGGAGTTTGTAAGTGTGCAGCTGAAGCTCAGAAGAGGCCACAGTGGAAATGAGTAGACTCATAAATCCTTATCGGCCTCATGCATCCCTACAAAAGAAAAAAAAAAAAGACCAAATAATTAAATGCAAATTATTAGATGGATTCAAAAGAGCTCATATGTCTAAATGCATTTTGGAAATGGGATTCTATTAAAATGAAATACATAGAGAAAAATCCTTTTGGAAGTTTAGTCTCTACAATCAAAAATAAAAAGCTGAAGAAGTCTAAAGCTGGAAACTGTAGTGCATTATAATGCAGGAATAACGTCACAAAAATATATAATTCTACCTCTAACTGAGCTATTTATTATTTCCTGCTAAAAACTTACTCTCTTCTGTAGAATGAGCAGAGTGTTTGATTTCTCTAATATGTATTTTTTTCATGAATTAAGTAGTAGATGTCATCAAGGTCAGTGTGTTTAGAATTTAACTGGAAGAGAAACTTTGCTGCTCCTACAGATTGAATTATTTACATCACAGAAACTTCAAAAGGTTTTCTGTACTCTGACACAGATGGAGCTGCTCAGAAAACTGAAGAGAGGTGGTCTCCTCATGGAGAGCCCCTGAGCAACTGAAATTCCTTTAATCAGTAGATAGTTAACCAGCTTTACATTTGTAAGATGCTTGTATCAATGTACCTGCTAATTTGTACATTCAGGAAACCTTAAAAATGACCATATTTGGAAGACATTTTTGCCAAATCCCACTTTTCCCAGTTTCTTATGTTGGTGAAAGTTGCAGCTTGGTGCTCAGCCTCATCCTGCTGATGAACAATTTCTCTTCTCATCAATAAGGAACTTTTGGCTCCAACATGAAGGTGTGGAATGAGGTGCTATTTCCATTCTTCTGTTCCTCTTTTTTCTGGAGCCAGATGATATGTTCTCAGCTCTCCTCCAAACTATTTTCAGATCAAGTTCCAATTTCTGATCTTGATATATTTAATCAAGGTAAGATTCATACCCTGTTCTGCCCTACCCCAAACCAATCAATACTGTTCAAATTTACTTGTGGCTGTAAATGAGTCCAGTGAACACTGGGTTTAAGGTTCTTCCCACCCTGAAAAAATCTTTCACTTCTGTGGTTGAGTTCTCCCATAACCTGTGTCTAAACATAGAATGGTTTGGGTTGGAATGAACCCACAAGATCATCTTGTTCCAAATCCCCTGCATGGGCAGGGACATCTCCCACCAGACCAGGTTGCTAAGGGTCCCATCCAACCTGGCCTTGAACACTTCCAGGGCGGGAGCAACCACAACTTCCTTGGGCAACCTGTGCCAGTGTCTCACCACCCTCAAATTTAAGAATCTTTTCCTAATGTCCAACCTAAATCTCCCCTCTTCAAGTTTTAAACCATTTGCCCATGTTTTCTCACTACACACCCATGTATAAAGCCCTGACCCAGCTTTCTTGTAGGCCCCCTTCAGATATTGGAAGGTTTCTATAGGGTCACCCCAGAGTCTCCTTTTCTCCAGGCTGAGCAACCCCAACTTCCTCATCCTGTCTTCATAGGGGAGGTGCTCCAGCCCTCTGATCAGTTTAGTGGCTCTTCTCTGGACATGTTCCAGGAGCTCCATGTCCTTCTTATGCTGGGGACTCGAACTGGATACAGCACTCCAGGTGGGTTCTCACATGAGAAGAGTAGAGGGGGAGAATCACCTCCCTTGACTGGCTGTCTGTGATTCTTTTGATGCAACCCAGGACCCAGTTGGCTTTCTGGGCTGCAAGCACACACTGATGGCTCATGTTAAGCTTCTGGTCCACCAGCACCCCCAAGTCCTTTTTCTCAGGGCTGTCTGTAAGATTTTCTCCTCTCAACCTGTATTCACGCATGGGATTGCCTTGACCCAGGGGCAAAACCTTGCACTTGGCCTTGTTAAACTTCATGCAGTTTGTATGAGCCCACTTTTTGAGCTTGTCAAGGTCCCTCTGGTTGGCATCCCTTTCCTCCACTGTGTTGACTTCACCACACAGTTTGGTGTTGTCTGCAAACTTGCTGAGGGTGCATTTGATTCCACTGTCCATGTCACCAACAAAGATGTTAAACAGCACTGGTCCCAGTACTGACGCTTGTGGAGCACCACTTGTCACACACACAGCATCGCTCTAGAAAACTGGAATATGTTTGCACTTAACAAATGACAAATAAAATTCCTCAGCTAAAGCAGGAAGTAAGTAGTGCTGTTCAGCAGAGCATTTCCAAAACCAAGGATGAATTTCAGTCTTAATGATCTACATGCCTATATCTCTAACTTCTAGCATTATTCTGAAACTGTGGTCCGTTTCTCTTCACTTGCAGGAAAATGAAGCATGTGGTTATGAACTTTCTAATTTGCATCTATACAATCTAAGTAAGTTTTCTTTTATTCTAGGCTACAGTTACTCATGGTTCTTCTCATGGTGTTGGTTCCAGAGCCTTAAAAGAAGATCTGGTTAGTTCAGAAAAGAAGGCAATATAAATGAGTGGTACCTGATACACACTAAAAGTGTTTTTACTGTAATGCTATTGTTAGAAGATTTGTAGAAGAATTGTTGAGTGGAAAGGAAAAAATGTTTCTAAGTCTGAACATACAATGACATAGTAGACGTATGAATGACAGTAGCCTAAAACCAAACTTCATTCAAATGTCAAAAATGAGTTTAAGTAGATTGAAGTGTCTGAGATGCCACAAATGCCTTTAAGTTGTGTTACCAGTGTAGAATCTACTCATAGTCGTTTGATGAAAGTCAAAGCTGACTGAGTTGTGCTAGAAGCAACCACAATGTGCCAAAGTTTATTTAAATTAGCTTAAGTGATGAAGACCTTTCTTTCTCTAATATGTGGGGTTTTTTTTCATGAGTGAAGTAGATATCATGAAAGTGATAGCTTCGTTGCATTTTTGTATCCATGAAAGGTTCCAGATTGCAGTGTTCAGCCAGTATGTGATAATTATTTACAGTGAAAGCTGAAGAACGTCTCTGCTTCTGCAGGGCCTTGAGGTAAAAAGAGGTTAATCTGAGATCTAACTGAAAAGAGATTCTGGCTTGTTCCTTGTAAAGGTGTGTATATATATATATATATATACATATATATGAATATATAAATATATATTAAAAATATTTTTAATATCTGTTTTAATTATTTGCTGTGTAGCTTTCTTACTTTTTTTTTTCTTTTTCCTTTAGTTTATCTGACTTGTGAAATTTTTGGTCATGTGAATCTCTTAATTTTCTGTGATATTTCTAGGCTGTACTGTAGTTAGTGCACATGCCAGACACACTGCAGTGCTCTAATACTGCTGCAGTTTCATACTGCTTATTTATCTGTTGAGCAGTAAAAATAAATTATGCCCCAAATCCAGTGCTGGTTTGAACTTTTAAAGACCATGATAGGAACATTGTAGCAGGGATTGGCTCTGGACTAGGATGTGTATCTGAGATACACCTTTCCTCAAGTGCCTACAAACCAAAACAGGTAATGGAGTTAAGAAAAGGAAGCATGCAAATTCTTCCTTTTGCTTTAAGCCCTCCAGGAAGTCTCTGGAGTCCTAGTTCAGACTGTCTTTCTACTTGGTGCTTCTTCGTGTTTCTGAATGCAGTTACTATAATTCCTTTTTTATATTGGTCACAAGTGACTATGAGCACATTAACATTTTGATAGTCCTCTGTATTTGTGTGGGCTCTTAAACTGGAGGACACATTTCTTTTTAATTGATTACTGTTTGCAGGGTTTCTATAATTCATTTCAAAGACAAAAATCTCTGCTTGAGGAGGAATGTAGTAACTAGGTCTTCTCTTTTGGAAACATTATTTTCAGTTGTTGACAAATTTGGGTTGATCCTGACAGGATTAGCTCTCCTGAAGAATGAGATTTGCAAATATTTAGGTTTGCAGTGATTTCATCCTTCGTTGGGGGTTCCCTCTCATGTTGTTACTTCTGGACTCAGGATGCTGGAGAGGACAGGAGTTAGGCTCATAAGGGTGTTCTGGGGAATCAGAAAATAAACAAGTGACCCTAAAATGCTGGAACTGATCGTTTGCACACAGTGAAGGGACAGCTTTGTTTCAAAGAAGAGTTTTGTTGTCTTTCTGCTGATAGAAAGAAGCACTGGATAGTTTGTACTTAAAGACTTGTGAGTTGATAGTTTTCTTGGTATTTAACCTTTGTGAACCCGTTAGTTCAATTTTTGGTAACTGAGAAGTTTAAGCCTATTCACTACAATAGGAAGAAGAAATCCTAATCTCTTGGGAGGCAAACCTTCCTTTTTGGATGTATCTTTTGTCTGAATGACAAAAGAACATCTGACAGTGAATCCCAACTATCAAGGCCGAAGAATAATTTCCAAGGCAACCTATTCATACGCCATTCTCTTCTTCTAAAAACAAAGCCGTAAATTACCCTGGTGCTCAAGGGGTAATTTCCGTGGTTTAAAGAAAATAAACTACCAGAGGCCTACCAGTATGACTGTGCTTAGTGTTGAGCACCTCCAAAGCAGGAATTACAGATACTCTCCTTGCATTCAGGCATCACTACCCAGAGGGATTGAGCTGTAACCGAGACAGCTGTGCCACTCACTGACTGGGCTCTCAGTAAGTGCAGGCACTCTTAGGGGGTGCCATTAGATTAAGTCATTGAATCATTAAGAAGCCTGCAAAAAATGAGTGCCTTCTTCTGGTCTGAAAAGTCTTGTGGTTGAGAATCTACCCTCAAGGGGAGATTTCTCTCACACTCACTGACTCTCTCAGTGTTACCAGCCAGCGTTTCAGTAGCACAAGATTTGGCTTTGTAACATTTCACAGATCCCTACCTCATGCTGAGTAGTGCTGGTCATCTATTATTAATACTTTCGCCTTTTTTGCTAGACTAAAAGTATCTTATAATACATTTTCTTATTAAATCTTCCATTACTTTAAGATGCTTTCAAAGTCTGTTCTCGTTTTATTAGTTGGGAACACAGGCTTTTCAAATGTCAGAAGTTAATATATGCTGATTTATGGATAAGCAAGAAAATACTTCAGATTTTGGGTCCATTTTGTTATATAATGGTGTCTTTAAGCCTCATACACGACTTTTATGGAATATTGCCCTTTTCCCTATTTGAGTGCATATCTATATGCCATTACAGTTTTCTTTAGTAATACTGGCTGTGTGCAAGGGGACGGTTTCTCCTGTTGTCACAATTACTCTTCAGCACCTACACAGAATGGGAAGAACTCTAACCTTGAAGAAGTAACATCATGTTTGTGTATACAAATCAATGGAGAGACAGCTGCACATTCCTTCAGCCTTGAGATGGCCAAAGGCAAGCCAGTTTATATCCTCCAATTATGGAGCTAGTGTGGTTTGGTGTCTTAGTTCATGAACCTGTGGAGAGATTTGTAGCTCAGGCAGTACAGGGTAGAATCACAATGCTAATTCATCCAGAAAGCTTCTGGACAGAAGCTGGCCTGTGTCTGGACAGGCTGGAGTCAGACTGGAAAAGATCCTGTAGTAAGATGAATACTGTTAGATAGATACTTGTTCTCTGAAGAGATGCTATCTGAGTTTCTCAGCTAGTGACATTGAAGTATTTTGTGTTAATTCTGATCAAGGAATTGCTACCAGAGAGCCAAAGGTGTTGAGATGATGTTGTCACTGAACAATTTTAAACAGTTTGGACTCTGGTGATCTCCCTCTCCTAGATCACCTATAAGGATGATTAAGCCAACAAAATCAGAGACTGGAAAGTTATTGATTTGCATACAGAAGAGGGAAGGGAAAAAGAGAATAAATAAATAAATAAAAAACCCCAAACTAACAAACTTATAAAGAAATTCTAAGCATAATAAAACTCAATGGTTCCTACATATATATTTATTTAAACCCTCTGTAAACTTCTTGTGAGCAAAGAATCCTGACTGAGTTTTCTCATACTACATCAAAACTAAGGTCAGATTCTGCAGTATAGGTTGGTATCACACACACCCATTGACCAGCTCAGAAATGTGGCTGCTGTCGATGCACTACAGGTCCCTTTTTGGACTGGATGCTTCATACCTTTTTCATGGGGAAGGTAACAGTGCCTGTGTGTGGGGATCTAGGATAAAATCAGGATATGCACCTTAACAGGGGATCTGGGTCAGTGACCTGTCAAACAGCCTCGTTTAGATTTTTGCATTCATCAGAGTAATAGTAATAATAGCTGCTTAGCTTGTCTGAAGCCAACTGGCATAAAAAGTGGAGAGTTAGCAAAATGTGATGACACACATTCTTTGACATACTCAGAATGTGAGGCAGCTATAGCAAAGAGATACATTGGGAGAGCAGACTGGGTCCACCAGTTACTGTTCTGTTGGATTCTGGCTTATTGCTTTGATGAGAACCTGATTTGTTCATCACAGTCAGGTTTCTCTCTCCTGTTGGTTATTCTTGGGCAGCAGAACAGAATAAGCCATCTTAATCCATAATGCTGTTGTAATGTCCTTTTAGGATTAAGTGAAAGGTAAGAATGAAGAGGAGGATCATGACAGAGAAATACAGCAGCAGAATCTCAGGAGTATTGCATTAATACCCTGCTGCTGATAGCTGGCTTTATCTAGAGGAGTTTGCTTTTCTCCTGTAGCTGAAGCTCAGCAGAGCGGGGCAGATTGTCAGAACTGTGCTGGAAATTACACCATATTTTTCAGAGTTCCCCTGAAAATCTCTTGCTGTTTTGATTTCTGGAGTTCTGTTTTCTAAAACTCTACACAGGAACTGTTGGTAGAATAAACCTCCCGCTAACTATTCAGCTGATGTAGGTCTCATTTTAAGTGCACTATCTTTGCTCTATTAATTTCTAGTTTCATTCTTGCCTTCTTAGTAATAAGCCTAAAACAGACACTGAATTTTACCAATAACCTTTCCTGCTTAGTTCATGTATTTTTTTGCAGGTTATTTTCGATCTTTTGGGAACTCTGAACTTTTCCCCACAGCTATGCTCAAAAGTGGATTTGTGGCCTCTTACTGCCAGTGCTGCTTGTAGACTTTGCTTGAGGTCACAGGGAGGTTGGGACAAAGCCAGGGAAAAAAAAACAAACAACCAAAACAGACTTATATCTTAAGCACAAGATCACCATTCATCTTTTGTAAGCCTTTCTTGCCTGATGCTTTCAAATTCTCTGGAAAGTTTGCCCTAAGATTAAAGTGTTCATGCTTTTTCATAGCACAAAGATTTTTCCCTGGGAAAGTTTGGTCATGTAATGCTTATCTGTTTATGAACAAGGTAGGTGGTGATGATACAACTGAGATCATTGTAACTTGCTTTTTCTAGTATTAGATTATTCCAAAATAATTTCCTCGGGCTCTCTAGCCTCTGTAAATCTATTAGCATCAATGAAGTTATTGTCATTTGCACATGCTTAATATATGTTTTAAGACATGACAGCTGCATACTTGATAGTAAGTGTCCTTCATACATTTGAAAATACATCTTTGACAATGCATGCATATTTAAAAATCTTTCTTACCTCTGGATTGTAATAAAAGGCTTACTTGGGTTTGAGATTATAATAACATCACTGCTTTGAAATACGGATATTGTAGTTTCTTATACAATTATCATCTTTAGAAGGTTTATCTCTTTCCACTCTTTCCTTCATCCTTGTCCTGTTTTGGAAAATTTAAATATCCTAAATGCAGCAGGACCCTCGCAGTTTCTACCACAAGATTGTTACAGGAAAGAGTCAAAATAGTCCCGTAACTTCTGACCTTTCTAGAACATGTTTCTATGTCTCCTTTGAAGGAGCATGGGGGGATGGTTGTAGGGGATTTGAAAGGTACAACCAGCAGAAACAGATATATTCACAATCATTTCCCTTTGTGTGTGTATGAGAAGCTACTGCAGTCAATGATTCTGCTCATGAACAAGTGAAACTGTTGCTGTTCAGATGACCATCTCACACCTTTCAAGGCAAGACCCATTTGTGGTTCTTGGCTGTTACGAAGGATCAAGAGGGATCCATGGGGTTTACTTGAGACCAGAGTAGCTCAGTCACCCAGAATTTTTTAATAGACTTGTATTTATGTACCATTAAGGATTTATGCTCCATTGAGAATGAGGTATGTTTATGCACAAACTGGATGGGGACGAACTGCAACACTGTTTTTGTCAAGAATATAAGCCTGTAATTATAGATGTCCCCACTTCAGCCATTCTATTGTAATTTGTATCTTTATTACATGTCTTTTATTACGGGAGGAAAGAAGAAACTATATAGGATGTGACAGTTACAACTTCATAAACATCTAACATATTGCTGGTATTCACAGAGACATGGTTTAGCTATTTATCAAATCTTTCTCTCATTTCTGCCTATTCTCTCCCATCCCATAATCTCTACAGGACTTGCCAGAGGTCTCAGAGACAGTTCCTCTTGTTTCATATCCAGAATTTGCACTCTGTGAGTCAAGGTGTGTAGCAAACCCACAGATTCATAGTGGGAACCTTTGTGGGAGTGTGGGGGAGAAACTGCTAATTCCTCGTATTTCCATTTTTTGCTTCGAATTGTGTTGAATTAGTATAGAAAAAAAACCGTAAACCAAAACACATTACACTTCAAATCATAAGTGTGACCCAAAACCTGTTAGAAATCAATGGAACAGCTCTCATTGGTTTCAGCTTTCGGAGTCAGGCCCGCACACAATTTTCTGCAATGGTTTTTTTATGTTTCGTTTTTCTTTTGCGTTTCCCCTTTTTTCCAGACACTTAAATGCATTTTATTAGAACTTCTGTGGAGATGCAGAATTCAGGCTTCCCTGAGATGGTTTATTGAAAATCTCAACCATAACATTGCATTAACAAAATTCTTATCATTTAGCACTCTTACTTGACAGGGTAGAAACTTATGTCTGGAATTGTTTTCTAAAGACCTTTCCAGTGATGTCAGGAGAGGCACATTATTTATGCACATTATGCACCTTATGAAAGGTTCCTACCCTTGTAAGCCAAACCTGCAACTCAGGACAAGAACCAATGTATTCCACAGCATCTTACTAACCTAGTGGTGGAAAGTAAGAAGCCATAATAGGTGGTCAGTTTTCTGGAAATGTAAGACAAGATTGCTGAAGTAAACATAATTGCAGTTATTATCTCAACGAGTGGTAAGAACAGAGGCAGTGGGAATAACAACAAGAAAGGCAAAACCTCATTTTAATGATGTTTTCAGATACAGATGCAGATATAGATAGGCAGTATCAGCCTATCTTTGTCTAACCTATTCATAAGAAGAATATGTACATACGCAAGCTGGTGTAAGTTTCCTTACAAAAAGAAAAAGTGTCCCAGTGCCTTGTCCAGACAAAGATTAATTTGGGAATGGTAAGGTAAGTATCCTCTTCTCCCCTTAGCAGCACCTGTATGTGGAGCATGGATGTGCTGCTCATTCACACTGCTGTTAGGTCCAGTCCCAGTGTATGTTAAAACTCTTTTGAAGCAATTTAGGACAACTATTTTGATTTCTTTTCTCTGTGGATGGCACCTTTCTCTATCTTCCTGCAGTTTTCTTCAGACTGAACAGTTCAAATTCCAATTTTGTTATCCTTCCTTGTTCCTGATTGTTTCTATTGCCCTTATCTGGATTTTGATCCACCTTGTTCTTGGAATATGAATCACTTGGTTATCTGCTGTAAACTGGAGTCCTTTCCTTCAGAGCAGCTATCTAACCTGTCATTCACCTATATAACCTGTCATTTCCAATCTGATATTTATGCATATACTGGTATGCCCTGTACTGATACCTTCTTACCCTACTGGATTTCTTTCTTCATCTTAGACCGTTTCCACATTTCATTAAAATTATAAATACTATCATCCCCTTTAATATGACTACAATGGTTCCTGCCTTCACATCAACCATAAACTTATTAAGTACATGTTTTACTCTAGCAATCAAATAAGTAAAGAATCTGTAATATAATTTATTCTGTGGAACCAGGACAAACATCCAGCAAGACCAGTTAATTTATCAGTGACCATTGGTCAAAATTCTTCTGTTACTACAGAACTGGCTTAAGATTTTACAACTTCTTTGAGGAACCATTTTGCTGATGGAGCCTGAGATATGATCTATCTGAGAAGGTTTATCAAGTACATCCTTGCTAATTTAGTAGAGCAGGCTTCAGATTATGTTCCCTGGGGTTTATGATCAAAGCCTGGACTGAAGTTGAGGTGTGGGGGGCAGTAAGAAAGTGTCTGGTGAAGAGAGGCACTTCCTCTGTGAAGGGGGCAGGCCTGGGAGGCAGCTGCCAATCTGAACTGGCAGCCTTTGCACCAGTGGCCATGAGACTAGAATTTAAAGTTCTGAAAGGAGTGAGGAAGACTTAGAAACATAGAATCATGATGGCTGGGTTGGAAGGGACCTCAGAGATCATCAAGTCCAACCCTTGATCCACTACCGCTGCAGTTACCAGACCATGGCACTGAGTGCCACATCCAGTCTCTTTTTAAATATCTCCAGGGACGGAGAATCCACCACTTCCCAGGGCAGCCCATTCCAATGTCTGATCACCCTCGGTAAAGAAATTCTTTCTAATGTCCAACCTAAACCTCCCCCTGCACAACTTGAGACCGTGCCCTCTTGTCTTGCTGAGAGTTGCCTGGGAAAAGAGACCAACCCCCACCTGGCTACACCCTCCTTTCAGGGAGTTGTAGAGAGTGATGAGGTCTCCTCTGAGCCTCCTCTTCTCCGGGCTGAACACCCCCAGCTCCCTCAGCCTCTCCTCATAGGATCTGTGCTCGAGTCCCTTCACCAGCCTGGTTGCCCTCCTTTGGACCTGCTCCAGGACCTCGATATCCTTCCTGAACTGAGGGGCCCAGAACTGGACACAGTACTCAAGGTGTGGCCTCACCAGCACTGAGTACTTGCAGAATTATAATCCTAGCCTGCAGTACAGCAGATTCTGTCTTGCTCATGCATCTGTTTGGGAGGATCCAATGGAGGTGCACTGAAGAATAATTAGGGTCCATGAGAGCTTGTTTGTCTTCAAGCACAAGGGGAAGGAGGAGGGAACAGGCTGTTTAGAGGGATGGTGGTATCTCCATCCTTGCAGATATTCAGAACCAGATACTACAAATAGATTTTATATGAAAGAAATTCTTTAGCTGATCTGTCTCAGCAGTTGACCAGTAATTTGATAAATATATATGGAAGCTGGAAGAGGTTTCAGAAGAATGAAGTGGTTAGTATGGATATTGCTAATGGAAAAAACCCACATATTTTGAGAAAAAAATTACTCCGGTAGCAATTTAAACTTTAATTAATCTTCAGTGTCATATATTTATTTTCTTTGTCCTCACCTAAGCTGCTAGATAAATATTTTTGAAACCACACAATTAATGTCTTCTCTCAGTGGCTTTGTGTATGCCTGCTAAATAAATTATCACAGAGGTATGTTCTAAAGTAATTTTTCAGGTGAGATCTTCCCCTTGCTTGGAATTCAGCCAGGAATACTGCTGATAATTTACTATTGTAGTATGGGGGTCAGATGTGATAAGAATTACAGATTTGCTGTAAGTTCCTAGGGTAAAATCTTGGCACTAGTGGACTTAAAATTTGCATAGATGTTTTCTTCCCTATTCTGATTTTTGAGAAGTTGAGTTACACAGTTTATTCAGTTTGAAAACCATATTGTATCTGCAGTGTGGCAGTCATCAGGGGGCTTTAGGATTTTTTTCTGAATATTTAGCATAGCATTTTCATATTTCCTCCTACTGATTTGGATTCTTTAGTGTCTTCAAGCTCACCGCAGTTTCAAAGTTCGTGATAGTAAGAGCTTACTTTTAATTATCAACATTTTTCTATTTTCAGGATGTGCTCTGCTCCTTATAAACAAATAAAAAAGACCAGCACCTTGTTAATGACTTTAAGGTCATCTTGTTACCCAGCATCCACTCACTGTGGACCTACAAAACAAACAGTGATGCTGTTTCAAGGACCATCACAAGCATAACTTAAATACACTTGGAACTACAGGTTCTTTGGGATCAAAGGTTTATACATGATATGAATACATACTGCTTTCCTGACTGGTGAAAAAACAGCCTTAAAGAGAAGTAGCCAAAAGAATATAGGCTTTGTTTTGTTTTTAATTATCCCAGTGGTTTAGATCATCCTGTTCAGTCAATGGAGTTCAAAGAGCCTAGTTTCAGATAAATTGCAATTTACTACTTCATTCCTAATCTCTTAAATTTGTAAAACATCTGGCACCATGGGGCTGGGACAAGGAGGACCATCCATAATAAAATTCATAATATCATCTATCCTGTGTAGATTAGAGTATATGAACTATATAGATACCTAATATGTGCAATATAATGGTATGTTCTGTATCAGCAAAGGTAAAGTGCAGATATGAAACTTTATACATTGACTTGTGAAGTGTCTCCATTAATACATTGGTTTAATAGGAAACCATTCTAATAGTAACATATTTCTAACAGTCTGTAAAATGTTTCATCTTTGAAAGCTTACATATTAATGATAGCCCATTTTTCAGCCAGATATTTTAACAGCTAGAAAAGCAGCAGGATTTTTGGTAACTGATGATAACAGATCTGTCAATATTTTTCTTGTTGATGCAAGCTATAAGGCTCATGATATTATGCATTCCTCTGTTATAGGATGAGACTATTTTACTTGAAAAAATTTGAACTGGTAAAGAAACAAAAGGAAAGAAAAGCTTTTTTAAATGGGTAAAATACCTTCAGTAAGAAACTTCTGGCAGAGAACATTACCTTTATTCATAAATTCTATTGTGGTCCCTCTCTAAGAGTTGGCACCTCTTGACATACCTTCAGTCTTCTCTGTGGATGTCTAGATAACTTCTGCTTTGTGTGAAGTGACACTTTCCTTGGTTCACATATGACATGAATCTCTACTCTTAATGCATCACGACAGATACAGTACAGGTAAAGAACACTTGAAAGAAAGAGGACAAAGCTGTACAAAAATTACCAAGAAGCATTAAAAAGCACTGTCAGATTTAATTTGTTTGAATTTTATGCAGAATATTTTGAACTGAAAAGTTAAATTTTTACCTAGTGCAAAACCTGTTGTTTATTCAAAAGTGTGCCTGTGGTCTAACAGTTATTACAGAGAAACTTCAGCCATCCCTGTAGAAAATATGAGCACAATCATATGTGGAACAGGAAAATAGAAGTATTTTAGAAGAATATCACTAAAGCTAAAAAAGTTATCCCAGGAGTATGTGTTTAAACATTTTTTAGTTACTTTCTGCCACCAGCTCTTTGAGTGCTTAACTCTTGGAAAGGAATTGCTCTTTGAGGAATTGTTGAGAAAATCCAGAAAAGCAATGGCCCAAAGAACCGGGGGCACTGGGCATGTAGACAGCCCACCTGTTTTGTTTCTAATAGTATTTTAGCAGCTAGTGGATTTTCATGGAGTAATTTTTTTACTGTTGAATCATTATTTTTGGATAAAAACGACTTGTATTGTAAAATTTTTTTATCAGTATGTTATTCATGTGCAAAATTCAGACGGCATTACTGCAGCTCTCTCCAATAACTCCTTCACAATCAGCATATGCTTAAGCAGAAGCCTGTGAGAATTGTCTTTGATAATAATGAATGCAAAATTTGAAAGAGAATTTCAGCTGTCACTAGATAGGATGCTATTAATTCTGGGTAGGTTTAGCATTTGAAATGATGCACAGGGAAAACATTTCCATGCTGAAAACCAAACAAGTATTTGTTATTTTGTGTAGATTGGCAGGCACAAAATTTAATGTATTCATGTAGCTGAAGTTAAATGGATGCATGAGTGTATCTGAGGCTGAGCTTTAAGCTATGAATAATTGTGTCTTACAAATTTTATAGGGGCTTTTTTTTTTTAGCATAAAACTGTATTTTCCCTGAAAGGAATGGATAAGCAAATTGTGGATGTGACATAAGGGCTAAGTAGTGAAACCACTTCATACTTAATGTATCAATCTTATCATAAATTGTCTGGAGACTCTAGTGTCTGCAGGAAAATTACAGTAGGCACCAAAAAAAGCTGGCAACTGCATATTCAAATTTATAGATGGAAATAAAAAAAAAGTAATTGTAGGAATTCTGTGGTTTATTATATGCTTTCCCAGTCTTCCTTTTCTTTCTGCAAAGAGTTTCATTTAGACAATTTTTATGTATTTGAACTCGTCAACAATTTTTATACACCTCCTATTTCTTAATGTTTTCTTTAGGACTTGCAAATACTTATTTTTAAGAGGTTTCATGGATTATTCTCTACATGTGGCTATCATTCTTTCTCCTATTAAATGTAATGTGGAAGGTCAGACTCTCAGGCTGCAGCAACAGCAAAGGGATGTATTTCAGCCAGTGTTGGATGTAGTTTCTTTTTGATGGGAATGTAATTTATTAGGTTTCACATATACCATAAAATAACTCGTGACACCTGTGTGCCAAAACAGATAGCTGTTTTCCCTTCCATAAACCTTTGACTTTGCTGTTCTCTTCACTGCCTCTCACTAAGTGCAAAATTTGTACTAGCCCTTGCCCAACAGATGATCAGAAAGTATGTTTTAAGTGTGTCCAAAACCTGTGGAAACATTTTTGGGGATCAGTTGGTTCCAGGTGGTGTTCATTTTGACAAAGATGGAGATGATTTATCTGAAGTTTTGTGCCTTCTGAGAGCAAGAGCAGCAGGTATTTCAGCATGAGTGAAATGTCTGCACTTACTAGTAGGTGCTGGTTTGAAATAAACGTTGACACTGGCTTTCCCCTTCTCCCCTTAAAATCCAACCTGACCTTTTTCCTATCACCTTAACGTAGTCCAATGTTTCCCTACTTTTTTAAAATCAAAGGGCTGTGTATCCTTTCCAAAGATGCTGCTGAAAGGTGTAGAGTGTTACCACAATTCTCATGATTCAAAACCACGCTGAATAGCTGAATACCCTTTTTTTTTTTTTTTTTTTTTTTTTAATAGTCTTTCCCCCTTGTTTTATGTATATGGATAATTTATGTAGAGGACCATGTATATATAGGTAAAAAAATTCAAGTCCTAATTATTTTGTAAACAATTTTCTGATCCCTTCTAAGCCACCAGCTCTTGGGACTGCTAACATGGTTCTAACAGAATGAAAATGTTCACAACAGAAATAACGGTGAACTCTGTTAACAATAGCAGGGTTATAACAGAATTTGTTTTAGCTACACAGTACTTTTTAGTGAAATTTCCAGAGTGGCCAGATATGAGAGAAATGCAGTAGTAGAAGATTATGATCTAGGAACTATGAACACAGTCAAAACAAAGGCTGCAAACAGTGTGCTGAGTACGTATATGAACTGTAAATTATTCAGAAAACTGCAGGTTAATTGGGTTCCCTTTGCTCTGTGTGGGGTGGATTTCCAGCATGAATTTTCATTTGTGGAAACTGTGGAAGCTTAAAGAATACAAATGTGACATATAACCATTTAGGGAGAGAAAATTTGTTTGAACCACACATGACTTGGTAAAACATAATGACCAAGTGGTGACAAAAGGTCTGGGCTTGCACCGCAGACCTAAGTTACTAAAGCAGCCTCCCGAACCTCTTGGTTTACACACTGTTTTCTTGCAGTTTTGTTAAAGACATGAAAAGTGTTTTCAAAACCATTTTTCAGGAACGTTTTCAGGGAGAATTTACGATATGTATAAAACTGTGAATATTCCCAGTGATTACTTTTTGCAGTAAAGCAGATTTATCTGTGGCTACTCTGATAGCCTGGATATTGTTTGTTTAATACCTTCTTAAAGACAAGCAGACAAGTTACTTGGGCAGTAGAATGGAGAAAGTAGGTGTTCCTTGTTGTACTTCTGCTTCACTGTAGTGAAGCCAGGAGGATTCAGACATATAATAAGTAGATCTAAGAGAAAAAGAATTCTTAAACATTGTTACATATAAAAAAAGCTGGAGGCTGTAAAGAGATCTTGTAATGTTATTCAGTGTGTGAGTTTAGTCTTCACTAGCATTACATCTGATCTATGGTTAAATCAAAGGACCTTTCCTGCATCTCTGGGCATCAAGATCCAACTGGGGCTAAATTCTGCCCACTTGCAAAATAATTTAAGTGAGTAATCGTTATGGTGACAAGTGTTGCCTTTTCCTACTGATTTCATTAATGCACACCTGCCGTTTTGCATATTAATTATAACATTTCTGTTCCACTATTGCAATCAAGCAGTTTAAGACTGTTTCTTGTTAATTTGATGCTATGTGCACAGGCCATGTGGTGCTAAGAAGGAAACTAATGTTCTTGCTTTCACTCTAAGTTTTCTTTGAAAATATCTTAAAAATTGAAAATCAAAAGCTGATTTTCATGTTGTCTAATTGTGTGTATAGAAAACAAGATTTAGCAGTTTACTATCATTATTATTGTACTGGAGTTGTAGCAGTTCTAGTGCATTTCCTATCAAAGTTGACTGTAATCCTGTTAATAAGATAAATATGCTTTTTTCTCTTTAGTTTCTTATTCTTTTCTGTCAAATGTATGCATACTAATAGACATATATCTATGTATTTATTTACTTTCTGGCTCATTATTGCTGTAATGTATTAGCTAGCATATTCAGAATTTTCTGTTCATTTGTTCTGGTATCAGTGCTGAACTCTTTGGGAAGATATGGAATATATGTGTGTGTGTATATATATATATATATATATATATATATATACACATATATAATATATGTCCCCTGTAAATGTAGTAATTTTTGACAGGTAGGTATATTTTGAAAGGCTGTGTCTGAACCAAGCTCCTAAAGGCAGATTCATAAACAGTTTATAGCAATGCTTATTATCTTCAAGAACATGATGGTGGTAGTTAGAAAGCTCAGGGCCATTTGCATCACACTTGGCACTATTTCAATCAACAGATGAATATTCTGGAGCTTCTGGTTGGGTTTTGGGTTGGTGTTTTTTGTAGGGTTTGATTTGGTTTGGATTTGATACTGTATGTGTCCTCTGAAGCTCCAGGACTGAAATTCGGTGCAATGATTATCAAGTTGAAAGATCCAGGGGCTAAGTGGCAACTCCTGCTTTTTTATTATTATTTATTTAATTTTTATTTTCAAAAAAGTACAAGTGCAAGTGGGTGTTGTTTTGTTGTGGTTTTGTTTGCTTGCTTTGTTTATGTGACAAATACCACATTCCTTTGCTTTCTGTCTTGAGGTGTACCTTCATATTTCCATGAAGCAGTGATGGGTCTGCAAAACTGAAAAATTAAGATGGATACTCTGAACTAATAATAATCAAGTGATTGCTCTCCTGTATGATATGCTTTACTGCCTCACTATAGTTTTCATGTGCCAAATATTGATGGTATATACTTCCCTACAGGGGTTAAATTTTCACCTCCTTGCCATGAAATGATGAGTATTTGGAGTTCTGAGTCCACCATCATGAATATAGCCCCCTGTTACTGTGTGCAGAGTTCTGCATGGAAGTGTCTTTCACAACTGGTCTCATCTTGCTGTACTAGAGGAGAACTTGTCACTGCTTTTCAGCTGATCTCTGCCCTAAAACCAAGTGTGATAGACTATTTTGGATATGGGGATGCAAGATAAGCATAGGGCACGTATATCCTTGTCCTGGTTTGAGCCTGGCCGGTAACAAAGGACCATGTGGCTGCTCACTCCCACTCCCCCATTTTGGGATGGCCGGAAGGAAATCCACACATAACCTTGTGAGTCATGACAAGGACTGTGAGGATTCCACCCACCAGTTATGGTCACAGACAGAACAGACTCAACCTGGGGGAAAAAAACAATTTAATTCATCAAAACAGGGCAAAGAGAAAACAAAAACCAAGAGCTTAATTACTTTACTGCACCCCTCCTTTCTTCCTGGGTCCAAATTATTTTCTTCTTGATATCTCTGCCTCCTTCCCCCACTGACACAGGGGGACACAGAGTGGAGGTTTTACAGTCTGTACAGTGCAGGCTGTTTTCTGCTGCTCCTACCTCCTCAGGGAGGACTCCTAACAGTCCTGCTCCAATGTGGGGTCCTTCCCACAGGAGAAAGTCCTTCATGAATCCCTCCAACGTGAATCCCTCCCACAAAGCTCAATCCTTCAGGAGCAGACTGGTAGCCCACAGACTACTTCAGAAACAGTCCCCTCCATGGCTGCAGGTCCACAGCATCTTCTCCACCATGTTCCTTCAGGGTCTGCCTCACCATGCTCCTCCATAGGTTTCAGGGGCCAGACTGCCATCTCACCAGGGGATATTGGGAAGAATCTCTGTACAGGGCACCTTCTCCCTCTCCTTCCTCACTGACCTTGGTGTCTCTGTTCCAGCAGTGCTCTCCTCTGGTGTTGCTCTCCTCTAGTGTTGCTCTCTCCTCTGGCCTAATCTCTTGTCACCGGGTGTTTCCCCTTCTGGAATATGTTAATCCATTGTCCCTGATGGCCTCAACTTTAGCCAGAGGCAGGTCCAGCCATTTTGGAGCTGGGAGAGTTTCAACAGCTGCTCACAGGAGCCATCCCTGGGGCACTTTCCCTGCTACCGAAAAGGGCACCACATCAGCTCTGGACAATCCTTCACACTGGTCTACTTTTGGAAATTCAGTGTATTATTTGAGTGTAGGCTGGCAGGTCAACCTTTAGACTCTGGAGTAATATGAGTATTCCTGGGCTCACAGGTTGCCAAAGTTAAAAATGTTTTAAGGTGAATGTACAGTCACTGACTAAACCCACAGAAATATGGATTCTGGGTCAAGAGGCTGTCCAGAATATTGAAAAGAAGACAGATGGATGAGAACTATTATTTTTTAGATGAGTGTATGTTTACATGACCAAAATCTTCTGTAGTTCTCCAATTGCAGCTTTTATTCCTTCTTAGCAACTTAGTTTGACTTTGGCAGAAAGTAGTTGATGATGCATGAGAGAAAGTGGTACCCACTAGGTTTTTTTCCCCCTCTTCATTCTAACACATTGCACATGGATATCCTCAGTGTCCCATTTTATGTATTTTTACTATCAGTGCAGAGAAGTGGAACAAATGTGAGCAAGAATGGATTTCATTTGCTATTCTACTGCCATTATCCTGTTAGTACTTTATTACTCACTGAAAAGCTATCCCGAAGTAATGGTATGGTGCTGTTTAAGAGCAAAGTTGTGATTAACAGCAAGATTGTGATATTTTTTCTGTTGTAATAGGCAACTGCTAACTTAAAACATAAGTTATGTCATTTACCTTACTGGGAGATTAATGTAAGCAGTGTGGAAGATACCTGCTGTTTGCAATAGAGCTGATGACATTACTCATTAGTCATATTTTCTTCCTGTGAATGGAAGCAACTTCTGCACAAAGTGATCTCAGTTTTTACGTGCTTATGCATTATTGATGGGAAGTGATTAAACCATTTATATGAATACATTTCAGGCCCCTGGCTGTTTGGAAACCACTCACAATTGTTCTAGGAATCAGAGCTACATGATCAGTTGTTTAAATCACGCAGGATTATCTCTTATTTCCCAACTGGATGTTTAAACCTTACTGGGAATGTAGCCATGACAAAGCAACATAATATGGACAATTTTGTCCTTTCCTTTTCCTGTTAGCAACTGTTTGACCTTTCAGTTTCTTGAGGCAATGGATGGCCATGGTTAGGGCTGCTTTGCCAGAAGCATCTGGGGGAGATTGTTCTGAAAGCTGCTGAAGTGGTCACTTTCCATTGAGGCGTTCACTGTGCCAGTGAGATACCAAGAATTTCATGAAGGTACACTACCCTGTCACTTCAGAATCAGACTGTTAACACTGGAAAGAGTTCTGGATGTGTTTTCGTGGCTGCTTATGCAATTCAATAATTGTCCAATATACAGCAATCAGCCTGGAGAACAGCCTGAACTCTAGGTGGTCTGATAAGCTCAGAAATATGGATTGATGTCCTTTTCTGTCCTTAGTGAACTGAATGAAACAGATACCCCTGCTTCCTTTATCCTCCTCTAATTCTTCTTTTCTTCTCTATTCATACAAACACTTATTGTTAGAGTCAGACTAGATGACAACCCAGTGTTTAGAGATATGGGTTTGATTTTTTTAATGCTGAAGTAGAAGGAATTTAACTTGTCTGTTGTAACCTGGGAAGGTGCCCTCGGTGCTCTGAAGCAGGAAGCTCTGTAGAATGCTTTTTAAAAAGCTGGTGGTGGATGCTGATTTGAAAAATCTAGAAAGGTGAAATCTCCAGTGTGACTATCCAACTATGAACTTCTCAAATTTCAGATCCCCTTAGTTTCTGGATTTGAACTGATTCAGGCATGACCTAGATGTCAAACACTTCCCCCCTCTTTAAGAAAATATGGCATAAAGCAGAAAATTGTAGTTTAAATTTCTGAGGGAGATCTAAGGAAGCATCTGTGGCTGACACTGAGGCTGGGAATAGTTAATGCCTATGCAGAGTTTATCAGATTCAGAGTTAGGCATCAAAATTGCTTTTAGTCTGTAATCTTAGAATTTCTGGTCCATCTGATTTTGTATTCTTAAGATATTTCTTTTGAGAGCACTGGATTGTAGCATCCTCCTTTGAAGGATGTCGTAGGATCACAGGTCCTACATCAGGATCAGCACTCGGTTAATGAAATTTGTTTATTGCAATAATTTTTGTCATGAAATATTTTCACAGTGCTCATGGGGAAAAAACGTTTATCAAAAGAAATGCTGCAGAAGCAATGAAAAGGCAGTGCAAACCTTACTGAAAGGAAATGTAGTTCCCAATCTGAAGGAAGAACTGTGGGTGGTTTTGCTTCTCTGTCTGTCCAAACTGATCTTGAGACCTTCTCCAGTACTTTGAACTCCTGTTTCTGCTATCTCTGTGCTTTTTCCCCATTTTTCTCCTGTTGTTTCTGGAGTCGTCTTTCATAACATCCAACATCCTTGCATTGTACCATCCAAAGCTCACCTTGGTTTAAGAAAACTGAATATAAGCTATAACTTCCTGCCGATCAGGTTGTATATATGCCTGATGTAAATGCCTGAGGAATTCTTTCCTTCCCTTTCCTAACCAGACTTGTACAACACATCCACTGAGTAGTTCTTGATCTTTAAACACCATGTAAACTGCTTTACTGAAGTCCATGGGATACTTGTTATGCAGTTGTTTATATGCTTTATATACAAAAGCAAATTCCATGTCAAATTGCTTGCACACCAGACTTGCACAAAACAAAGCCAACATTTCTTAGTTCCAGCTGTGTTCCTTGTCATAAGATTAAAATAATTATGAGCTGAATAAAATAAGGCCTAAAAATCAAATAAAATTTGCATGAAATATAAATTAAATAGTTCAAGAGCTGAAGTAGAAAACTGGGCTGTCTTCTTTGACATTTGTGGCAGCTCTGTGGTCCATACATGCCATCAGTTAAGAGCCTACATCTGGGCTAGGTGCAAGAAATTATCTTCTTTTTGCTGTATGGCTTAGCATATTTGTATATGGATATCAATATATTTTAGATAATTTAAGAAATACTGAAAGGAAGTAAGAAATTTTTTTTTTATACTTTTGAAGTCACTGGTGTGTAGACTTGAGCTGTCCTAACATGTATTATTGTCTGGCTTAATTCTAGTGGTTTATCTGAAGCATACTACTGATGTTTTCCAAGATGAAGGTTTATTGATTATTATGGTACTCTCAGGGAATCATTACAGTCTTTCTAGCACAGGTGCCTGTAACCTTTTGAGAACTGACTTCTATTTAGATGAATTGTCATTTCTTTGATCTCTGAAGAGCCATGGGAGGATTAGAGGTAACATGGATGTTGTGTTTTTTTTGATAAACAGCTTTTCATTGGGCTGAAATGCATGTTGTTGTGCTTTTAATTATTCAAGAAACACTTTAAAAATGCAAAAGCAAAAGGAGAAGAAGGAAATCTGAAGAAGCTATTAATGACCTCAAAGCAAAGCCGGAGAATACAAAGGAGAAGAAATATCTCCTGTTAAATAGTTCTAGCAAAGACAACACAGTTAAACAAGCCCTGAAAAATGTAACAATTGTTTTGCTCAGAGAGATATAGAAAGTCACCAAAACAAGAAATTTTTGGAACCTTGATACTGGCTGCTAAAACCTAGTCTGGTAGAATTTACTCAATTTACAAGACAATTTATTTGCACAATGACATGGATTAAGAAAGTGATGGTGTTAAGATTTCTGGATGCATTTTAAAATCTTTGTAGCTATTGATAAACATGAGTGAATTATTTCTTGCAGCCTGAGTCAGTCATAAATTTATATTTATAAATATAAAACTTTAAAATTAAAACAGGTTAAGTAGCACTTCATAAATAAAACATGATAAGTTTTCAATGACTTAAAAACTGTACATCAATGTTAGTGGCCCATGAAGAGTGCAACATAGTGATAAATGGTATAGAAAGGAGCCTTTTGAAAAGACTGCACATGGAATCTCCCTCTCTGACCAAGTGAACTTTAATAGGCAGGTTTTCTACAGGCTCATTTAGTGTCCTGATTTCTAAACTGTGGTATATGAGAAATTATTAATTGATGTCCTCTATTAATGATATCTAAAGCCACTTCATCTAGCCCTGTTTTTCCAAATTGTCTGTGCTTTAATTAACAAAGTTTAAAATGACCAAAGAGGAAAATAGGCTTTTTCATTCACTAAGAAAAATAGAGCAGTTTTTTTAAAAAAAAAAACTAAATTGGTGTTGTATTGGTGGGGTGTTTTTTGGGTTTTTTGTTTGTTTGTTTTGTTTGTTGGTTTTTAATTGATCTACAATAAAGATACATGTATTTATTTATTGGAACTGTCAGTAAGACAAAGAAAGATTTTGCCCATTTGTCATCACAACTCCTTCCTGAAGTATAAATAGAATTAGAATTATTTTTAAACACAGTGGATATAAGGACTTCAATTTTAAACCCAGGAAGTATCTAACAAGTTCTGTCTCTTATTCTAAAGTCCACCATTATCAGAGGTTAACCTCGTTCTTCAAATCTGCTGTAAAGGGCCCTTTTCTGTCATTATCTCAGAAATGTGGAAGATGAGAATATTAACACATTTTAAGCTTTGCAGCACTGCTTAAGAGCTTTGTTTTCTATCTCTTTTTTTTTTATTTTATTGTTTTTAATTATTTGAATGCAGAGTAAATCTATTGTGAAGAACACTGTCACAAAATGTGTTTGTCCCATTCAGAGACAACAGATAGGTTAGATAGATAGACTGATTTTCTTAGTTTGCCAAAAGTTTGCTTCTTTCTGTTACAAACATAAGTTTGTTGTTTGGAATATCTAAGAAGCCTGTGAAGAAAGGTGTTTGACATTTCTCATTTTCATTTTTTCAGTTTTGAAACTGTAAAAGACGCTCATTGCATTTTTATTTTTTTTTTTGTAGAAAGCTCTTAGAGGTTTTATGTCCAGAATATTATCTATGAATAGAAAATTCATCTTAAATTTACAGTAAATTATGTGTATCACGTTTTAAAATGCATGAAAAGAATTAGTGTTTCATGTTGAAAGGATATGTTCTATACATAGGATGTCCATGCAGCCTTTAAAAAAGAGTGTACTTTAGTTTTCTGAAGTGTAAAGAAACTATCAATACTCTTACTCTGTATTGCAAGCCCTGCTTGAAATACATCACAATTTGAAAGTAAAAGATATGCGTAGTAATTATATATTGTTTTAGTAAATGGAATAAAATATGGAATATACATATATAAATATGTATAAGCACTTCAGTCTCACTTAAATCAACTCAGTTAAGAAACAAAGCTGACTTTACTGAATGCTCGTAATTCTGTGATATGGAGAATGTTTTTCAGGGTTATAAGCAGGCTTTTTTTTTTTTTTTTTTTTTTTTTTTTTTTTTTTTTTTTTAATTTTTCTTTTTTTTTCAACCAGGAACAATACTACGTCCTTGGGGTTCACTTTGGTTCCGATGCTATTTTCTGGCTTACAAAAGTAATATGGACAATTATCTTCTAAAAGGTTGCTTGTGGTATGTTTTGTTTTCTTAGAAAATCTCTTTCTTCATCCTATTTTTATTGTGTCCAAACAATACAGTAGTATGACCATAAGCATCCCCACTTTGGAGGATCACTATAGGCAAAGGGATGTAAATGTGAACAAGACCTGATCTCAGGTTTTGTTGCTGTTGGGTGCTAAACAGTAATGGAAAAAGAGTTCAAAGTTAGCTATGGATCTAGAAACCTAGATCCAGTACATGTTAGGGAAGACTGTTGCTGTCATTCAGCATCTAAATAATAATGAAGCTATGAATCAACAGCAATCAAAAAATAAATCAACGATGCTGAAGATCCATGCAATTGTATCAAATTAAGATTGCTTAGGTGACCACAAACCTCAGGTTTCCTAATACTTCAGGGCAGTAGTCAAAAGTTAAAATTGAATTGATTTGGACCTTACATTACATTAAAACTTAAACACTGTTAAGCAGGTTAAATTTATTTCTCATTTTATTTCCAGCTGACTTTTAAGAAAAATATAAAAGCAAATTCAGTTATGTCTATTGTAAATATGTAATTCAACAAGTAAGTTGGAGAATATTTTGCTTGATGTGTAAGTGAATGGAAAGACTACACATGTATTATTAATACATTTTCAAAATAAGCTCAAAGTATATTTTGCATTTATTACTTTATAAAATATCATGGTATATGAATCTTACTGTAGTCTCAGGTTATTTTTTTACAGTATATAATTAAATACATTTAATATCTAAGTATAATTAAGCACAAACTGTTTGGCATTTTGTAGCTGAGAGCCAGGCTTGTTTCAGGAATGATCTAAAAGGGCAATTATCTTTTACAAACAAAATGTTGGCAATTGTGGTGGTGAATGGCTGTTGGGAAGGTACGTGCAAGCACTGTTGCCTTCCTTGGAAGATTCTAAAATGCTTTATTTAGACCCAGTAGAGAAACTCTTAGAAGAAAATAATACCCATTTCACTTCCCAGCAGCCACCTCCCTTAATTGACTGAGTATTTCTGTCAAGCAGAGGTTTTTAGTGTGATGGGGTGATGAGGCTGAGGAGCTTTCAGACACTCTGTTTTACAGCAAATGGGCTCCTGATGGATTAACCCTGTGCCTCATACTGGAGTGCACTGGGCCCTGATGACATGAACCGGGGTCCTCTGCCACCGTGCAAGCAGTTCAGTGTCCCAGGAAGACTGACTGAGATGCTACCAGGATACAGTGCTCTTCAGGCAAGAATTCAGATCTGGAAACCTAGTCCCCTTGGATAATTGTCCGTTCCAATATATTTCAACAAAAGTAGACTTTATTTTATCATTAATTCTCACAAATAAGGTTGCCTTGACCTTAGAACTTTGTTTCCACTGTAGGCAGATACTGGTATTTCTCTGAACACTTTCACTGCTGGTAAATTTTAATATTCCAATCATACTGCTGTCTGTCTTCTGATATGTCTGCATCTTTTATTCAGGAGAGCTGTTTGATACTGCTAATTTGTGGTACATAAACTGCGGGCTCTTATTGTAATGATACTCAGAAGAACAATAGCCTTGCAGTGTTTTACAGGAACCCAATAGCATGTGTTAAAGTGATTTGACTGCAAAGCTCCTGGGTTTTTGTTTTTTCAAATGATTTTGTTTTTATTTGTATTTGAATATGTATAAATACAATAGTTTATAAATGATACGCTACAAATCAAGTAACAGAACCAAATCATCTTGTATGGATGCTATTCAGTGAAGATTTACACATTGTAACTACTCCAGGCTTGATGTTAGTGTACTATATACATAGAAAATCTTATTTTCCTGTTCTGTCTTTTTTGTTTTCTATGTGGCATCCTCAGTAAAGTATCTGACAGTGAAGTTTTCAGTTTCTTAACACAGCCTTCATCATCTATAGCCCATCCTGTGCTGAACAGGAAGCACCATCATTTTTGAGCAATCATTCTTATTAAAAACCCGACAAAACTATAGGTATTGCTTTCAAAGTTAGGCTATCTAGGTGCAACACTCCATACATTTTCAGTGCTCAGACACAGGGGAGTCCCCCTTCAGGGCAATATTTGTTTTATTTTAGTATCTCCCTAGGTTTTGAAATATGGCACTTAAACTGAACTCCCTGAAGTCCAAAAGAAAAGCATCCACAAACGCTTGCACGCCAGAGCCAATCACCCTGCAAGGGGATCTGAGTGCACTGGTTACATTCTTGGGAGGAAGTACTCACACCAGCCATGTAAAATCCTGTATTCTTGGATAGTGGGACGAAAAGACCTTGTCTTCCATTGTACAAAGGGATGAGTTAGACTTCCACCATGATTCAGATTTTATGTTCCTTCAGAGAAAACCACTTCCTTTCAGGATGCTAGCAGATTCTGGCAGCATCTTTATCACAGACACTGAGTGTATACACATGACAAATAGCTTTCTGGTTTTCCTTTGCCATGTGTATTTGTACTTTTCTATGAGATGTTTGAATTAAGAGGGTTTTTCCATTCTTTGCCTTCAGCTGGGATTATTAAAATATTATACTTTAAGAATCCTCTTTATTTTCTGGAAGAGCATTAAAATCATTTAGGAGGAAATACTTGCCACTAATGCTATTTGGCTAATCTACAAGATTTAGGATATGAAGAATTACTGCGTGGCATATGTAAGACACATGGGAACAGATGATTCCTTCTTTGGAGGAGCTCCTGCTAACGCATTTGCCAGCAGACTGGTAAAGGGAGAGACCAGCAGTTATCAGCACACAGGTGGACAGTAAATCATTTAGGCTTCTTAATTCAGGTTTGGGAAGAATTGATGGAACACAGTGTTGTGAAAGCCTGAGAGATTCATTACCAACACAAGCAAAGCAATGCACACTGGAAGGAATAATTTGAGATTCCTTGGATCAAAATTCTTTGTGTCTACTATTAGATAGTTTTAGCAACCTGGACCGCTTTATTTTTGTTTTGTTTTGTTTTTTTTAATCTCAAGGAGATTCTGTGTCACTTTGCTTTGTACAGCTAGCACTGTCATAGTACTTAGCAGTAAGCACTTAGCAGTAATCCTTGTGGTTTTTTGCTAATGAGGTAGCTTCTCTAACACCAGCTTCTCTCAGAGGAGACACTTCATTGCCAGGATTTTTTGGGAGGTCAAATTGGAGGCACAGGCCTTTAGGAAACATTTTGGAGTTTGCAGTTCTTGCACAGTACACCGAGTGTGCACTCGGCAGCAGCGGCCAAAGGCAAAGCTTTGCTGAGCCAGCAAGCGGAAGCTTAGCAGTGATTGTCAACAGGACTCATTAGCTTAACATCAGTAGCTCAGTTTTATAGGGAAGTTACTGCTTTGCTAAAATAGACAGGACGGCTGCAGTTCAGCACCGTTCAGCTGAATTAGCAGTGAAATTTAATAGTAAGCTACACAAAAGGAGCAAAGGGTCACAGAGAAATCATCGGTGGGTGAAGGCTGGAGGCAATATTTACCCAGGGAGATCTAATCAGTACTCAGGTGGTCAGGAATAGGGATGGTCAGTTTTAATTAGACCTTAGAGACAAGAGAAACATGTGGCAAGCCACTTACTGTTCATTTTGGGTAAATGGAAAATACAAAGTGCCCAGCACTACAATTGAGGATGTAATTAAGGGTTACCATTTTTCATGCTGCTGTTTACTCAGTCACTAATTGGCCCAGCCATGTGTTTTGATCTAAGCAAGATTTGTTTAGCTAGTTACAATAAAGTTCCCGGTTTTCAGTTTAGACAACAATTAATCAGAACTGTGGAAAAAGTACAAGAAAGACATGGAGCTGTTGGAGTGGGTACAGAGGACTACAAAAATGATCAGGGGGATGGAATGCTTCTGCTATGAAAAAAGGCTGAGAGGATTTGCCTTGTTCAGGTTGGACAAAAGAAGGCCCAGAGGAGACCCTGTTGTGGCCTTTCAATACTTAAAGGGAGCTTATAAGAAAGATGAGGACATGTTTTCATGGTTTTTTGTAGGGTCTGTTGCATCAGGATAAGGAGTAATGGTTTTAAACTAAAAGAGGGTATAGTCAGGTTATATATAAAGAAGAAACTTTTTATGATGAGGGTGGTTGTGGGAGCGGCAAAGAAAACGAGTGCAACCAATATGGTTGATAAACGAACTTCTGGTTTATTGCACAGCAACTTTCGCTTATATAGAGCTTCCGTGACCACACCCCAGCCACCAACATAACTTTTTATTGGACACCCGGTGTGTTTACCTGTAGCACAGCGAATCCCTGGTGCAGGTAGCACCGGAGTATGGGCCGATCTAATTGGCCCCCCAAACATGGGGTTGAGCACAGTAAAGGGGTCACACCCCCTATGTCTTCGAGAATATTCAGGAGTATTCTCCAACATTCTCCAATCCTCTCTAACATTCTACAACAGGTGGTGAAACGCAGGAACAGGTTTTCCAGAGAAGTGGTAAATGTCCCATCCCTGGAAACATTCAGGGTCAGATTGGATGGGGCTCTGACCAACCTGATCTAGTTTAAGGTGTCCAGGCTTACTGAGGGGGTTGGACTAGGTAAGCTTTAGATGTCCCTAACAACTCAACCCATTCTATTAGCCTATGATAAAAAAAAAAAACCCATCATTTTACCTCCTCTGTCATCAAAGGAATCCCAAGAATTATTAATAAAAAAACAACAAAAGAAGCTAAGATTATGATGATAGTGTTCTCTTTCATATGCCTGAACAGAACTAATCAGATATATTCTCACTTCATAACCAGATGCCATCCAAAATAAAGTTTTGTTATGTAGAGATTGTTTTTTTCTGAAGATCCAGACACAGTATATATATAACTGAAATCTCAGGTACTATCTGACATAGGCACTGATTCAATATCATGACATCTAAAAGTAGGTTACCTCTTGTTACCTCAGCATGCTCTAGCAAGAAAAAAGCTCTTAATTTCTGTATAAGGGTGTTAATGGCATGATGGTAACTAGTGAAATGTAATCTACTCCAGTTTTACTATACATTTTATTTTAGAAATTCTGGTCTTCCTTCCTCATGATGCAATAAACTTCAGTTCTACTACTGTATATTTAATACTGTATTAGTATAATGTCTGTAGTAACTAACACAGGGGCTTGTACAGGCTAAATGATTTTCCTGTTAACAGAAGCACAGAAGACAAACCACAAGTGTGCTCAGCTATGCTGGCTGATATAAATGAAGTGGAAATTTACTTCTGTGGGCTGTGAAAATGTGAGATATTTGTCTCATTTGATTGCAGGTGATCTTTAGGCATGTCCACTGGGTTCAAAGAAATCTAGGCATCTATTTTTTTGTACGTTGCTAAAAAGGGATGTGACTTTCTGGCATATAATGATGGAGGTGGTACCCTCTTGCTACAGAAAGGAAGGATGCACACTGCATCTTCTGCCTTTACCTGTCCTACACATTGAGTAGGATGGCAGCACCCAGAGGCTTACAGTTCCTAGTAAAGCACTCTCTCTGTTTGCTGTTTCTCTGTGAGACTGTGCTAAAATTTAATGTGATCCTAAAGTTAGGGTTGATGAGGCATTTTCCAGGAAAATATTTCTTCTGAAAAATAATTTTGCCAGTCCCACCCCCTTAAGCACACCTATTTGAAGAGAGAGTCTGTTTTAAACAGAATTCCTATACTGTAGGAAAATAAAGGAGTTGTAAAAATCATACTCCTTCAATACTTTGAAAAAATTTCAGATGAACCAGTGGTAGAATAGTGTTCTTGAGCCTCAGGCTGAGAAGTAAGCACTCATCTTGTGCCATTTGCTGCTATGTGTTTGCTAAGACCACACTCTGCTATGTGGTCTTGAGTGAACACAGACACATCACATGTACAACATTGTCTAAAACATCCCTTCTGGACTTTCATTTAGTAGTGACAGTACACAACAAAGGTAAATCTAGTAATTCATTTGCCCTTTACTATTCAAAATGTCCAGTTTCAGTTTCAGCCATGTGTGTGTGCCAGGTGAATGACACAAGAACACTCATGGCATGACTGTAGCATTTCACTGCCACCTTCTGTGCCTGCCCTGTTGCATGAAAGACAGGTACCTGAAAGGGTAGGAAGCCTTACAGACAGTATTTATGTATGTGTGCAAGCTCAAATTGAGGAAACACATCTAGTAATTTGCTTTTTGATAGGAGTTTTCTGTGGTTTTCTGATCCTGGAGTGGTGGCATTCAACAAGAAAGCATGGATGAGTTGACTCTGTTTTATTTACCTTTTTTTTTCAAGTTAATGGAGCTTTTCATGTGTACATGAACAAGGTCAGAGATTATGGCAGTATTTATGGGCTTGGTTCAGAGGGACAACATACTTAGTGTATGTCAGGACATGAATCTATAAAGTGAAAGGGTGATGGATATGCCAAGCTGCTTCTGTTCTTCCTGTGTTTTTTTTCTGCTTTGGAGTCTTGTAATTGTGGTTTCCACTCTGGTGCCATGGAGTATTTAACCCTTTAAAAGAGTACATTGCAATCAGTCAATCTTACACTGCATTTTACTTTCTCAGAGAGTTCTGAGGATATTTGAAAAATATGAAATCATGATATTTACAAAAGACCACTGTAAAATCTTTGTTAGACTCATGTCCTTGCTTGTTCTCTGCTTCTGTGTGCTCACCAAGGCTGTTGTTTGAGGCTCTTTTAATATTACTGAATATGACAAATATTCAGAAATGGTCCTTACT
This sequence comes from Heliangelus exortis, assembly GCF_036169615.1. Taxonomy (NCBI): domain Eukaryota; kingdom Metazoa; phylum Chordata; class Aves; order Apodiformes; family Trochilidae; genus Heliangelus; species Heliangelus exortis. The sequence continues at coordinate 114,938,970 of NC_092423.1, forward strand.
TTTTGACTATGGGATTCCGCACCTCCCTGTGGTGTGGAGCTCTGAGACTGGCTGCTGTATGACCAAAGATCAATGGTAAGAAGTCAGTTCCTCTTTATAGAGGATGTGAATCCCCCCCAGAACTCTGTGCCTATAGAATCATAGAATCATAGAATTGGCTGGGTTGGAAGGGACCTCAGAGATCATCAAGTCCAACCCTTGATCCACTCCCACTGCAGTTACCAGACCATGGCACTGAGTGCCACATCCAGTCTCTTTTTAAATATCTCCAGGGACGGAGAATCCACCACTTCCCTGGGCAGCCCATTCCAATGTCTGATCACCCTCTTGGTAAAGAAATTCTTTCTAATGTCCAACCTAAACCTCCCCTGGCACAACTTGAGACCGTGCCCTCTTGTCTTGCTGAGAGTTGCCTGGGAAAAGAGACCAACCCCCCCCTGGCTACCCCCTCCTTTCAGGGAGTTGTAGAGAGTGATGAGGTCTCCTCTGAGCCTCCTCTTCTCCAGGCTGAACAGCCCCAGCTTCCTCAGCCTCTCCTCATAGGATCTGTGCTTGAGTCCCTTCACCAGCCTATGTACGTGCTGCATTACAATTTCACCTTGGAAGGGTATTGTGACAGTGTAAGCCATGTATACTCTATCATGCACACAGCTCAAGAGACACTGAAAAATGACAGATGTCTAACCACAAAATATTCCTCATTTGCCTTCCTGACAGCCTATTCGTGTCTCTTCAGTGTCTTCCACACACCATGCTCCCCTTTCCATCTTTTGGCTGCAGGCAGAACCTGGTTTTCTATAGCAGTCCACCCTTTCTTCTGGAACTTTTCCCTCCTCCAGTCTTGTGTGAGCAGAAGTCACTAGAATAGCAATAGTCCCAGGCTGGTGGTCTTAGCTGTGCTACTAGGACAGTGATGTACCATGAGGACAGGATCAATCCGCTGCTGATGACTCTCTCAAGGACAGATGAAGGGAAAGACACAGCAAGTAACATGCAGGAAACCCTTCAAGCAGGGCTGTACATCAGAAATCAGGACTTCAAGCAGATTAATTTCTCTGTAGTCACATTTTTGATGTATTTTCTGGATGCCACAGGCTAAAGCTTCATAATAAAAGTGAATTAGTGTTTGTTGGGGAAATGTATTCAAATGCATTTTTTCCAGTTGTTGATTTAACATTTCCTTTGAAAGCAGCTGTGGTCTTTGGCGAATAATTCTGTGACAATTAAAATGAAATGTGCAAAACTGCTGAATTATCTCTGTCTCAGCACAATAAAACTGGACATACTTAGTAGTGTGAGTAGATCTTTTCCCTTCTAATTTTCTAAGGTTATCACAAGAGCCTTGAAATATAGCCTATTTGTGCAGGTCTAATTTCCAGCCAACTCAAACCTTGCTTCATAGTTTTTTTTTTTTAATATGTTGTATGAAAATGAATTAGGTATTTGGAAGGAAATCACTATATTTTAAAGTACCCAAGTGAGCCTTTGCTATGGGGATCAGGCTGTTTAATTGCAGATAAGATTGCTGCAAAACTGCAACTCTTTTTCAGGAATTGTTGGACTGGGACAGGTCCCTAACTGAGTAAAACCAAATGTATGGCTGTAAGTGCATGGCCTTTTCACTCTCAGGTGTCACTGATTCTCCACTTTGGATGGGAACTAGACAAATACAATTCTGTTTTACTGTTCCATGTGTTCTATATACATAGTAAAGACAGGTGATTAAAAATTTGCAACATTTTCACTGACTCATGGCTGTAATGAACACTCAGAATCATAGAATCACGGACAGTTAGGGGTTGGAAGGGACCTTGATGGATCATTGAGTCCAACTCCCCTGCCACAGCAGGGTCACCTACAGGAAGTCACATAGGAATGTGTCCAGGTGGGATTTGAATGTCTCCAGAGAAGGAGATTCCACAACCACCCTGAGCAGCCTGAGCAGCCAGTGCTCTGTCACCCTCATGGTAAAAAAATTTTTCCTTGTATTTATTTGGAACCTTCTATGCTCAAGTTTATATCTGTTGCATCTTGTCCTATCATTGGGCATAAGTGAGAAGAGCCTGGCTCCATCCTCCTGGCTCTCTCCCTTTACACATTTATAAACATTAATGAGGTCACCCCTCATTCTCCTCTTCTCCAAGCTGAAGAGACCCATCTCCCTCAGCCTTTCATGGTAAGGGAGATGTTCCACTCCCTTCATCATCTTGGAGGCTCTGTGCTATGCTCTTTCAAGAAGTTCCCTGTCCTTGAACTGGGGGGCCCAGAACTGGACAAAATATTATAGACGTGGCCTCACCAGGTCAGAGTAGAGGGGAGAGGAGAACCTCTCTCAACCTTCTAGCCACCCCCCTTCTAATGCACCTCAGGATGCCATTGGCCTTCTTGGCCACAAGGGCACATTGCTGGCTCATGGTCATCCTTCCATCCACCAGCACCCCCAGGTCCCTTTCCCCTTCACTGCTCTCCAAGAACTCCGTCCCCAACCTGTACCGGTTCTTGAGGTTGTTCCTACACAGATGTAAGACTTTACACTTTCCCTTGTTGTAATTCATTAAATTCTCCCTGCCCAACTCTCCAGCCTGTCTAAGTCCCTCTGAATGGCAGCACAGCCTTCTGGGGTGTCAGCCACTCCTCCCAGCTTTGTGTCATCAGCAAACTTGCTGAGAAGACACTTTGTCCCAATATCAAGGTTGCTGATAACTCCATTATTTCTTTTCACATCTACCCTTCCCGACTTGTTATTTTTATATATACATATTGCACATTGTCTTAGTAAACTACTTGGGACAGGTACTATGTCATTCCTGATTATTTTGGTAATGCCTTCGGTGAGGCATTGTTTTTTAACACAATACCTGTTTTTTAAGCACGTCTTCATTAAAAAAATAACTTCACTCTTAATGTGAAGAATAACTTCTTACAGGAAAGATGAAAAATAGTTTCTGAAAGAATATTAGTAGTGTAATTTTAGTTGGGTTCTGATGGAAATACTTTTTTGAAAAAATCATGAAGTGTAAACTTCATGTCTTGTTTTCAAGCCTGAATTCTACTTCAAATTTTGTGTATATAATCTACAAATGTACATTGTACTGCCTCAGGCTTCGATATTCACAAAGTAGAATAAACAAAAACTAGTACAAGTGCATATAATGTAGATATGGGTGTGGCTGTTTGGTTTTGGTTTTTTTTTTTTTTTTGGATTATCTGAGGGCTAGTCTTTTAAAGGATAAGGAAACCACCCTACAATTGAAAAAAACCTCAAAAATCTGCATAGGAAATACTTTTAAAAATGTTGATCCTGGTGACTGCCCTAAGTATGAGTATATTAGTAACTAATGAAAGATTGGATGGCAGCTTTTTTTTTTTTTTAAGTGTAGAATTGTTGATGTTGATTTAGATTTAGATTTAAACTGGCTCCAGTGCTTTAGAGCCAGTTTAAGCATTTGTAGTGATGACCTTGCACAAAATCTAGCACTTGCGAAATTTGGTGATGGATGAATTGTCAAATCAAAGTCACAATGACTGAATAGAGAGAAATTCCACAATGCAAAACCTTGCCTTTAGGAACTTGTATTGGTATTTACTGCTCTTAAAGTAGAGCTACTTCGTTGCAAATAGATGAGGAAGAGAAAGACATTATTTTATCATTTGCTAAAAATGTCCATAAGCAGTCAGGAAAAAATGCACTAGCAATGGGCTGGATACAACAACCTTATAAAGTGCCTTTCAATGTTCATCTATCAATTGCTGTTTTAGCAAATGCATATCGTGTTTGAAAACAAAAATAAATACAGAAACATCTATTTAATGCTTTTATCTTTAATATAATGTATATACTTCTACAAGCAGTACTTTGAATAAACTAATATATAGTGTGTGATGGAGTGTTTGCACTTACAATTATTTTTTTCTTCTTGTGTTATTCAGTGTTTCTAAATAGAGATTTTTTAGGTGATAAAATTAAAATATTTTTTTTTCCCTTCATATACTTGAATGCTAGCAAATGAATGTAGAACTTTATGGCTTAATTTGAGAAGGCTCTGCAGCTTGCAATTGGAAGACATCAAGCTTCAGGGAAAACCACATAAAAAAGAAAAAAAAAACAGCCAACTTTGGAATAGTAGAGATGGAATGTGATAGGATACCCTATTGCCTGGAGCTTTGTTTCTATGTTTCTGTATTGATTGAAATACTTTAATTTTACATTCTGTCTCAGCTACAATTGTGCATCCAATAATACAGTGCTGAGGAAGCCAATATTCTAATTAAGTTGTTTTGTTATTAAAGAGAAGTATTTAATGCTACACATTTGTGTAAGTACTTGGACCTTTTAGCTTATTTTGGAGGTACATTAATTGAACCAGGATAATTTATGTCATATAGTGGCATTCATACAAAGTATCACAAAATGATCCAGAAGGAAGTAACTTCTAAACAGGCGAGACAAAACAAGCCTTTCAGGTGTGATTTAAGGACACAGATTGCCTTTGTGTCTAAGAAGGGACGAGAGGGATTGAGTTACTGACAAGATAAGTAGAGAAAGCAAAAGCGTGACCTTTCCATCTGGGGAGGAATACAGGGACATGAAAAGGGAGAAGCAGATCACAAGGACAGGAGGCAGTGGTTGAGCATGAGATCAGGGCATGCAGAGGAGAAGGTCAGCAAGAAGTTTTACTTTACTGGAATATGTTTTTGAAAGTAAGATAAAGTTTTTTCCTTTCGATTCAGAGGTGGACATGGTAAAAATGGAAGATACATCTTGTCTCACGGAGTAAGATCTGTATTTAGCTAATGTCTTCCTGTTGCTTTTAAAGCTGAGGGTGGAGAGGTAGGAAAAAATACAAAAAGAATGGTGGTGAGCAAGGGTGTGTGCACAGTGCGTGTGCAGTTACCCATCAGCAAAGTAACACACAGAGGAGGACAGTGTTTGGCCTGGTGTCTCACATAAAGGTCTGTGCTCACATGATAGGAATGATACAAATACACTGATCCTGTTACATCTGGCTAATGATACTCCAAGCATGCTGATACATCTCACACTCACACATCCATACATAAAGACAAACATACTCAGATGTCTCCAGATCTGTAGTTCCTGAGAATAGTTCATTCTCAGGCACTCCAGGCCATGCTTTTTCTTGTAGCTGGCTTTTTGCCCTACTTGTTGGCATTAATTTTGCTAACATCTCACACATGCACTCAAATACAGGACAGAAAGCACATTTAAGCATAGTTACAGAGAAAGCAGGAGTTGAATTTATTAAGACAGGGTAGAGTAGTGATCAGATGCTGGGCCTTGCAAGACAGCTGTTCTGATCAGCAACTTGCTCATACTTGGCTCTCCATTTTTCCATGCTTGTTCTTTCTCACCCATTTTTATCTTTCTCTGTCTCTGAACTTGCCTCCTTCCCAAATAAAAAAACCCTGCCCCTAATTCTTATTTCCTTGCTAATCCCAGTTTCACTACATGCTTACTGAAATCTGGTATTAGTGACAGCATTACCCAGGACTTCTCAGCCTCATATGGTATCTCTGATAATGCCACCTAGGTGCTCTTGGCCTTGCAAAACTCCTCTCCACAGAGGTCCCAAGTACTTTATGTCTCAGTGAAGTTTGGCCATTTCTCACATAGCCTTCCCTCAAATAACCATGCAGTCTAACCATCCTTCATGGCAATATCTGTAACTTCTGTCAGTTTCTCACTCTGGTATTTAGTTCCTGTCCAGCAAGTTCATGTGTCATCTTCAGATTTCCTCATGTTCACTGAACATCAAGTCAAGGACTACTCATTTACCTGCATACCATAACAAGAACTTATACTGAAATCAAATTTACTGCAGATTCAGGTGGGACAAGGTTTTATAGCCTTCCTGTATCAGGTAAAGAGTGAGGGTGAATAAAAACCATCCTCACACCCTCCAAGGACATTGCAGCTGTAGACACATTTTGTGTGTATCTAGGAATAACACCCATAGATATATCTGTAGATGCAGAAGCATTTTCACTTTCACTAATGACTGGAAGAGAGATCCTTGTGAGAACCTGGTGGTTGCTGTAATTTAATCTTTAGTGGACACCATATACCCCCTCTTTTTATCAGCAGTAAATGGAATTTTTCAATGCAGTGGAAAAAAAAACAGTTATACTTCTGATAAGTTTATTGTTCCATATGTTGTGATACTCTTTGGAAATGAAATGTATTTATCATTATCACAGTGTTATTATACACTTTAAAGTATGCAGTTGTACATCTGTTTACTTTAAATAGTGAGCAGCACAATCCATACTATCTGTCAAATTATCTACACAATTGTCATCTTTGTGTTGTCAACTTCAAGTAATTTGCAGCTCTCTTGAAACTGTTGGTATTTAATAAAGCAGAATCCTCTTCTTATGTCTTACTTTATAACAGTTTTCTTTACACATTCTTGTAATTAAAAACTTGGCACATAAATGTACCTTTTCTGCTGTCATGTGGTGGAGTTTGCAGCTTGCCTGAGAAATGTACACTCTTTTGTTTTAATGTACTTGAAAGAGCAATCAAGCAAATGTAGCAGATTAACTGTACATCAAGGAATTCTGCTCTCAGTCCAGCCCACTGAGCAGTAATTCAAGTTCTGTTTCACTACTCAGATAAGCTTGTACAATTTTTACAGTTTAAAAGATCCCTTCAATCAGATTCACTATGTTACAATTAATGGTAAAATATCTATTGCCTGGATTTATTTTTACATCCAGAGCACCTCAACCCTTCAGTAGAAACATCAGCAAGCATCCTGAAGTCTCCCAGTGTCTGCATAGAACACTCATGAGTAATTTTCTTTGTAAAATAAGTCATTACTCAACTTTTTCTTTACTCTGGATAAGTTGCATTATCAAAGTCAAATTGGAGATATATAAATGCAGAATATTTTTTATTTAATACAGAGCTTTGCATGCTTCATGGAAAGTTCAGAAAGAAAATTGTTATTCAGCTCTGTTGTTAAAACACAAATGACACAAGTACTGTTGTGGTGGGTTTATTCTTAATTCTGTTTTATGGCAAGAGTTTCTGCTTAGGAAAGTAAGTGCCCAAAGGCATGTATATCAGAAATTTATTGAGAAACCTTATTAACTTAATATCTTAAGCAGTGCAAATCTCCTAGATAGGAAAAGCTGTATCCACTAAAACAGGAAATGCTTTCTGCCTATATTCCTTCAAATAATAATAATAAAAAAACCAAACAGCTGCTAACAGTCTCAACACATGTGTATGTGAAATGTAGTCTTTTTGCCCAGTCATCTTTGCCAAAAGCTTTGGACACTGTGAATGTATTTGGCTATGTTATGAGGAAGTACAAAGTCATTCAGTAGCTACAGACTGTTTTAAAAATTTAAGTGTCTAGGATTTAGATTTTTTAAGATTGTGCAGAAATGTGCACCATGATGGAACCTGAATTTTACGTGCTGTTTCTGAATGAAGAATTAAGGCAAGCCTGCTTCATGTGATTTATGTAAAAACCACTTCTGATGCATTTCTGGCTCTTGGTAGTGCAAGGGTAGTGCATACCCTAAGATAAATTTAGCAAAAATGATGTACCTGTGTTTTTACAGAGGATACCCAATACCTGGTGCTAAACTATAAAACTCTGTAAACATTTCCCTTATGCTAAATTAGGCTCCTGTATACTTGCACCTTATTTTATTGTCATTCATTGTTGTCTCTTTGCTCCTGTTCTCAACTGCATTTCTAGCATGACTCTCATATGGACTGAATAGCAACCTGTGCTTTATCTGGTATTTGCAAGCAGGAGACTTGTTCTATTGGTTGTCTATTGATTTTGCCATTGTTCATTTTCATCCTTTGTTCAGAAGAACAGAAAGATGGAGCAACAAGTTAAAGTGCAGGGATGATGCTTCAAGAATGTAGTAATGGATCACTGTGGGTCATTAAAAGGAGGTTATATTCCAGACAGAAGAGGCTGAGGGAATTGCAGTCACAATACTGAGTAAATTTACATGAATACTGGTAGCTGCTTCACTATTTTCAGTAGTCTTTTCTAAAGAAAGAAGACAGTTTTCAGAAAGGCTCATTAAGGAAGTGTAGGAGAAGAAGGATTTAAATCGTTTCACAGGACTAGCTAAACCTTACCTGTAAGAAATGGGATTCAAATTTGGCTCTAAGACTGGGCAGCTCAATGCATTTGGCTGCATTTTGAAAATTGTTAGGTGTTTCATGTGCTAACTTTCATTAGAAGAGCTACACAGGCTGTGCATGTGCACACCAGTAGAAATGAGAAGTTGCACCTGATGCTGTGCTTACAGTGGATAACAGGAGGGAAACCATCCATATGTGCCTGCCATTTCCACATCATTTCCACAGTCAAGTTATTCATCTTGTGTTTAAAAGTATAAAGAGAAATATAGAAAAAAAGTCTTGATGCAGGTAGCAACTCCACAAGAAGGGATGCTTCATCTCCCTCTGCCTCAACAAAGGAAAAATCCGGGAAAGTACTTCTCCTCAGTTGCATGTCATTCCCTTCTTTTGTGCCAAATTTGCACATACTTCATTTCTTTTGTTTAAAACCCGTGGAAGGTGGCCAGTATTGCACAATTTTGGTAAGTCAGAATAGTAAATTCAGATCACAAATCCTCAAAGCAGTTAATAAAATCATTGCAACAGACCACCCACTGAATCCTGCTGGGGCTCCTGAGAAAAATAATTAATCTCAAACCTACTTATTTCAACACTGTTCACTCACTGAACAAATGAAATATGAAGTTCACTGCAAATATGTAGTTCACATATTATGGTTCTGACTGAGAAAAGTACTTAGGCATAATGGAGATGCCAGGGCACTTTTCTTATAATTTTCCTAGTGTTAATTCCCCTAAGGGAAGAGCTAAGCATAAAAGCTGATGACCCTGAGAAGATGTATTGTTACTATTGGTATTGCTTTTATTTTTGTAACAATATTTAGGAACATGTATAAATCAGGTTCCTATTTTGCTAAGCATTTTGTATGCAAATAGTGAAGAGATTGGCTATTCCTATTCCTTTACAGGCTTTACATGATAAATAATAAGATGAGGAGTCCAGCAAATTAATGAACATATGAGTTCTCTTTGAAAAATTGTGTTGGCCAGTGTCTGTGTGCTGAGTTTGCCTACAGGCACCCTATCTGAAGGTAATTCTTCTTTTAGCAAGCTTATCTGTTTTGAAAAAAAATTACTAAAAACAGAAAACCTTTCATTTGAAAATATTTATCTGTAGGCAAGTGAGCTGTGAAACTATAAATCTCTTGGTAAACTCTTCCTGCTGGATCAACATTGATGGTACACTAGGCAATTTCTTGCTATGCTCTGTTCTTTCCTGGGAACCAGAAAATCCCAGGAAACACTCATTTTATCTTTAAAGCACAGCAGTAATGATCTTTTTACAAGTTTTCATCTGACACAGGAGCAACTTCGTGTTTGCAAATGTTTTCTTCCTCTCATTAAATAAGTTCAGGCAGTAACTCATTTGAAATTTAACAGGAGACTTGTAGCAGCATACAATAAATTAACTATTAATTCAGAGGACCATTTCTTGAATGCTAAAATTTCAAACCAATTAACTTAATAATGATTTTTCATGTTGGTTCCATCCTCAACACATTAAGTCCTCCTTACATCTTTGTATTGTCTATTGATTCATCTATTATACCAGTTTATTTCATTCTTCTGTTTACCAGTTGCACCCATGAGCCTGAATTTATTGTAACAGTTAAATGACATTTAACTCACTGTAGCTGGGAAACAGAGCCAGCAGACAAACCTATTGTTACACTAATGGAGGTTTTTTTTTAATTACATCTCACTAAGGTCAACATTATCTTCCATGGTATTCTCAGACACAATGACAGGTGTGATAATTTAAAATCTATGTACAGTTTTGGAGTGTTTGCTTACTTTCAGACATTATTTTCCTTTGTTTCTAAAGAAGATTAAATGTTTAAAACAGTCATAAACAAAACAATCATCCAGCAAAATTGTTCTGGCCAGTGGAGGTAGTTTTCCTTTGAGACATTTGAGGAAGCAGCAGTGCACTACCCCTATTTCCAAATGAATCAGAATAAAATTATTGGGAAAATCATTCTAGAGACATAAACCAGTTTGGTATAAGTGAAGACAAATTACCTAATTTCTGTGGAATTACACAGATAAAAAATAGGTCTTATTTTTTACATTATTTTTGAGACGTAGGAGAAACCCTACCCTAGAGGGACCTTCTCATGTCTTTGCTGAGAAGCAAGAACAAAAGCTTTAATGTCTCAGTAGATGAAATAGAAGCATTTGATCTCAGATATTCCTGACTTAAATGTCAGATGATTTACCTTTGGCTTGGACTTCATGTAATTTTCAGGAAAGTTAAACGAATCCCAGTTGCACCATTTTTTTCAGTTCAGATCATTCCTCTTTTCTTTTTATGAAATTCAGCTGGCAGTCACATTGGGGAACTCTTTGCCTCCAGGGAAGTGCAAGGCAATGTTCCTGAGTTTGAACCCATTCTCCTGTAAGTATACAAATGCAAAATGATCAGCCTTGTTTTGTGCAGTGAATAAGAAAGCAAAAGCTGCCAGTCAGTGTGGGATGAGGAAACCTAGATCCTCTGCAGCTGAGCAACTCCTTTCATGTTTGCTGGGCACATGACCAATGAAACAGTTATATTTGGCTTTCTAGCTATAAGAAGAGATGATGGCCCACCTTATTTGGTACCATCAACAAGGAAACAAATCTCTTTAGGAATATGAGGAGTAATACTTGTAAATACAGTATTAGCAGTATTAGCTTCTCTCTTGCTAGAGGGATGTAGACAGCCACGCAATCAGACTCTGCTACTGAAGCCAAATGTATTATGCAGTTAGTAAAATCCATTTCAGAGGTGACAGAAATGTCTCCTGAGTGTGAGCTACCCATACAGTCCTCACACTCGTCTTTGTGAAAGATCTTTTCTTTCCCTCACACTTTGCATTCATGGAAGAGGTTTGAATCCCTCTGTCTTGCATAGAGGCAGGCTCAGGGCTCCTCGCTGGTTCTGGAGAGAGAAGGCTGCTGGACAAAGGAACTCTTAAGAGCTTTTCATTTTCACAGTTCAGCAGTACAGAGTTACTCAGCTTCTCTTACATTGATGAACTGGATGAAAAAGGGGTTATCGCAACAGCCACAGCCTATGTGGCACCAACTGCCTCCAGCCTTTGTCACAAAGCCTGAAAAGAATATATTATTGGAGCCAACAGTTGTCTTGGGTTGTCAGTCAGTGCTGCAGCAGCCTGTTTGGAGAGAGCTAAGGCTGGAGAGTCACCTTCCTCACATCCCTCCAGCTTTATTCATGAGGAGTGTTTGAGGAGCGTTCTGCAAAGGTGGCAGAGAAGCCACAAGGGATGTTAGAAAAGGGATGGGAGACCTCGCTTAGGATTCAGCAACAAGCCGAATGAGATGGCAGACCTTGATCTGTGCCTTTCTGAAAATCGAATAAATGTGTCCCATGAATCACATGATTCTTGTGAAATAGATTATGCCTACCTGTCCAAGAGTATATAATATTTTCAAAAATCTGTTGTTATTTATAGTTCTGCAATTGCTTCCTTTCCTGTTGCACAACTTTTAGTGAAATACTATACCTGCTCTCCCAGTAATGATTCCTATGAAGGCATTCAACAACATCCTTAATATCTGAGGTCTCAGCCTGAACTGTCCTGGGTCTTTTAAGGAATTTACTCCTATGGGACTCAGAAATGATCAAAGGAGATTTACAATCATTCTTTACAAGTACAGAGAAAGGCACTCCTTGAGTAACCTATCTCAATTTAGCATTATTGGCAGCTTGACAGGTACTAATAATGTAATTACCTTTCCCAAAATCATCAGTGCTCATTTGAATGTGTACAGATACTTTTTAATCTAAATATTATCTATGTGGATATATTTTGAGTTTGCACTCGAGATTCATTTGTTGTTACATGTAGTTGAAATACCAACAAACGAGGTTTTAAGAGCACATATATTTTCTGTGGTATGCCAAGAGAAATATTTCTTAATGTTAGGAGTATTTAGAAGTGGTTGTCTCTGAATCATTCTGATTTTTATGTAAGAAAATCCCTCTGGAATTTACACAGAATTTCAATGCAATCTGGTACCAGAGAACATCCAAGATCAGAAGATGCATCTAGTGAAGACATAAAATAGCTATCTTAGCCTAGTGAAATAATAGAGCAGACTTTAAAAATATGAGGATCTTCATAGGGGCTTTTTGTTTTTCACTTTGAATTCTTGCAGCTCTTGCTCTGGTATTTTTTCTATACTTTAATTTCTATACTGTTAATGCCACTGGGAACTACTGGTGAGTTGAGAAAATCAGAATGGCTTATCTGTGAATCCAAGGTGACTTTTTTAAGAAGGTCTGACAAACTGTTTAGCAATCACTGTAAATCTATGTTAGATGAATTATAAAATAGTTTTCAATACAGAAGTTTGGCAGGAGTTTGAGTTTGACCCAAATTATTTCACTGCAACCTTGGTGCAGTTCCTCGATAGGAATAATAATAAAAAAAAATTATTTCAATAGAGGGCTGAATTATTTGTTATGGACAGTTTTATGTAGACTTTTTCTTTTTAGTGAACAGTTCACCAGCAGATAAAGCACAGCTTATCTATTATGCTTACTTCCCATAAAATAAAAATAATACAAACGGAAAACAGACTTCCCTCTTTGATGAAAGTACATTTCTTCCATACATTGCAGAGCACCGGTGGTTTTCCTTCCCAGTTTTTAAGAAAAATAGGAAATAATTAGTCCTCCAGTTCCTTAGAGCAGTAACTGAAGAACAGATCTACAGTGTTGATCTTTTTGGTGGAAGATGACATTAATCCTACAGTTTGTGGGTATCATCTCAGCTGTGCAGAGGAGACTCAATTTTTAATAACTCCATTATCAAAATCCATTGATTTTGATTGCATCAGCTAATGTTCAAGATTCTTAACATGAGAAGATGCTTGATACAATTTGGAACTGAGGTATTCTCATAACCCTAGATTTAAAATGCCTCTTTGCCCATGAGGGGGAATGAGATATGACACTTACTGACCTGGGTGGATGCTATAGTCAGCATTCTTCTTTCACAAGAGCACTAAGTGTTTATGTTTGTATTTGCATATATAATACCATTTCTGAATGGTGAGTATGGTTATTTCTCTTTGTCTCTGTTGTCTGAAGTTGCCTGAGCACCAGGGCTTTTCTTGGGACTTTTCAGGTAACTTTTCTGTATTTCCTGATTAGCACATTTGCTAAATTCAATAATTAAACTGTAAGATGTTTTTTGTGCAATTACTTATTTTTATCATTCATTTATCTCCACCAAAGCTCTCAGTGTGAAGGAGAGAACTGCCAGGTGTTCAGCAGGGTGATGCTTATATGTCTACCAAAGAAGTTTACTAAATTTCCATCCTTTCACCTTTACTCACTCACCCCAATCACAAAATAGTTGACTGCATTTGAGAAACAGCAAATGTAATTCACACTCCCCAAAAGAGACTCTTTCTGCTGTAAGTGTAGCCCTTTCTGCAGTTTACTTTGTTTTCCTTTCTACTTTCATGCTGAAGTGGTAGTTAGGTGTTCTATTTCAGAACGTTAATGATTTTGTCAACTCTTCCTAGCTTTGTATCACCATCACTTCCAAACACAGGTGGACCAATCAGTTTAAGAAAGACATGGTTTACCTGAATTACAAATGCAAGAAAAGTGCTGTGGCTAATTTTTCATCTTTATTCTGTAGTGATGCCATCCCAAAGACAAGGGCAGCTTAGAGGGTATTATAAAATAATAGGAGATATCTTTGTGTAAACTTCAGTAGTTGATTTGCTAGAGAATGCATTATGGCCAGTACAAAATTCAACTAAACTGTCAAAAAGCTGTTTTATGCACCAAAAACTACAACAATAATAGTAGAAGCTCCACAATTTGTTCTTGGTTTGCTGAGGTTTGCTATTCAAATCTCTGCCAAAACAGATTATATTTATTTGGGAAAATTAGATATTTTTGTGGCTGCAAGAGAAAAGTAATGCATGAAGCAGCTATAGCAAAACTGAATGGATGCACGATTTGTGGAGTAGCCATTCCTGATTAGTCTAAATGGAACATTGTAATGAAAAATAACTTTTAAACTAAGGCAAACTATAATACATACTCCAATGTTAATATCACTCTGAAATTTGTCAACTTCATAGAGCATATTGTTGGAACTAATTAATATGTTGTTTGTTTTTTTTTTTAATACTCCAAAGACCTGGAGTTAGTACCTTGATAATTAGCTATGTTTCATATTTAGAAAAAAATTAAAGATGACTAGAAATGCTGAGGCATCATGCAGGTCAAATATGCATCATTATTTTAGCTATTTAATGCATTTTAGTGGTAGCTGATAAGGTCCAAAGTGCTTTGTAAGCTGGACAGAGAGGTTCTTTACCATTATATATCAAATCTGTGGGCATAAACAGATTTACATTTTTCTACTTCAGTTATAAGAAGTTTAAACCTTTCAGTATGATGCTATAGTAAATATGATATCAATATGATGCTACTGCTGACAGGGATATCTCGTGATTAGGCACAGTAGGCTTTTCAGGAATAAGTTGCCATTTTATATGATGTGCTAGGCTGAGAAATAAAAGTGATTTTTAAGAATAATATGTGGTGTCAAATAGCTTGACAGAAAACCCTGTTTCTTAATTTTCATGGGCTTAGTCTGAGCTGCCTTTATCTTCTGCTGCCTAATTTCTGTTCCACCTTCATTTGCTGCCAAAAGGTATTCAGCTCTGCCTGAGGTCTGTGTCATGAAGAGCTTTGACACAATCTTCTGTCATATACAAAGTATGGGATTGACATGCTCTGCAGGACCAATAGCAATCAAATTATAGAAATTTTAAAATTCAGCAACAAAAATTTTGGAACCATTTGTGTGCTGTCTGTTCCAGACTTGAGTTTTTGAAGTTTTGGACACCCATCCCCTGCAAATCAAACCTTTTCAGTATCTCAAGTAAGAAAAACCTTGGAAATGAAAGTATTAAGAATAACTTGGCATTATGGAAAATGTCAATAAAACATTTTTTTGCCAACACCTCCAACTACTTCCCCCTGCCAACTGTTTCTAGTAAATTTTCCTTAGTATGAGCATGTTTCTAGTGCTGAGATATTACATATTTTTCTGAAGGGCTATGTTGCAAGTCACCATGGGAAAGCACAACAAATTTTCATTTCTTGTAGTGGTGCTTTTGCCATTTTCTAGGAGGAATGAAGACCTATGCTGACCTGTTGAGCAAACAGAAGCTTGCTGAGGAGATGGACAACTCCAGCCCTAGGGTATCATGATACAGAGGAAAATTGTTTCCCATGTCAAATTTACGGTGCCTAGAAGCAGGTCCCATTTGAGTAGGGTTTAATTTAAACTGATGCTCAGGAACCTCTGCTCATGAGGAAAATAGATCATGCATAGAAAGGCTGTGAACAGAATACATCCCTTCTGGGGCCTTTTTGGTGCATGTAACGAGGACAAAGGCAATGAAAAACTTCTGCTTTGAGTACCTTTTACACCTATAGAAGACACGTAGCGGAGAATTTACGTGTCATTTGGACCTGCAGTATAAGACTTGTGTGATTTGTATATTCAGGATCAAGACTGTGCTATCTTTTATTCTCCTAGAGGTGTGTATTGGTTGGCATCATGTTTTAAGGATGCTGAGAAGATTAACAGTTGACTTCCTTAATCAGATTTATTTAACTGTGAGTGCAATAAACCCCCCACAACTCACTTGTGTCATTGAGAGCTTCATGCACAAACCAAGCTATTCCACTCTTTTTCTGCGTAGGGCAAGTGAGAGCACAGAGTCTGAGAATGACCATGAAAATAGAAACAAGTGTTTAAAAACCAGTGTTTTCTACTCCTTTACTTGATGGCATTCTTTGCACCAGCACTTTGTGAGTAGGGCTGCAAATGAGTGGTGATTGAATAAGGGGTTGTAATGAGCAAACAGCTGACAGATGTGTCTTGGGGGCAAATCAGTTAATTGCAGCTAATACAAAACCTCCTTTCACCAAGCCTGATTGGTTTTTGATGCTAACTTTTTTGTTGCTAGGCAGCTGAGATCAAGCTGTGAGTGGGAATGCTGGGGTAAGTAACTTCTAAGGTAGTGGGGGGAAATGACTGGGTTTCCAAAAATGTTGGTGGTGGAACAGGATGTGGGATCCATTCAGTTATCTATAGCTGGGTAAAGCAGAAAAGTCCATGCACTGGGAAAGTGGGAGCAGAAAGGGCTCATCTTCAGGAAATTAAAGTTAGTATCGTTTGAGAGGTTTTTGTCTTATGTAAAACAAACAAGGAGCACCAGGTCAATTGCGGAGAAACACGGTTTCTAGATTTCAGTTCTGCTGCCTTACACCTATCACAACAAATTATGTTAAAGACAAGAAAAATTTGGAAGAACATTTACAAGTAGGTTTTTTTTTTTCTCTTTAGGTGAAAGACTTGTGTTGGGTTTTTTTGGGTTTTTTTAATCTGAATGAAAGAGTGCTTTCACCTTTATCCTTCTTCATCTACATGCAGTCAAGGAAAGATCAAAAAGATGTTCAGTATATTGAAAATTTTCTTCTTCTTAATTTATTCATATATTTATTTATTTACCTATCTGTCTTTTGTTTGTTTGGGTTTTTGCTTGTTTGTTTTTTGTTTTCTGTGAAGAGAAATTTTTAAAATTGACTTACTGATCATCCTGGACCATCATGCTTAGACTTGCTTTGAGTAATTTACAATCCATAATGAAAAGAAATCCTTATCTGCAACTTTTAAAAATATTTTCATTGAGATTTGTGTTGTTGAAATTATTTGCTAAATAACTTTTAGGAGCAGCTGAAGGTCACTGGCTTGTCAGTAAATAGCTTGTGCAAGCACTGCAGAAATTTGGCAGTGGTTATGAAGTTGCATTCATAGGTATTCATATATCTTCATTTTATATGTCAATAAGTATTACCATTTCAACTGCAACATTTTATATCAAAAGTACAGATTCTATTCATTATAGGTCAATAAGGGATAATACAGCATTTGACATGTCCAGTTGGGCAGGGAGTAAGTCTTATGTACAGAGAGTCCCACAGAAGTCAGTAATACCCAGAAGTGTTCTGAATTTTGGCCAGTCCATTAAATGTATCTGGTTTAAAATAACTATGGAAATTTTGTGTTAGTTGTCTGATTTAAAGGATTTAAGGTCACAGTCATGCAACTTTTTTTTACATAAAGGTAACCAGGGACATCCCTGTATTGTAATCCTAATATTGTATTAATGAAAGAAAAAAAATGTTAAGAATATTTTATTCCTATTAGTACTATATTTTTCAAAGTTTTTAATTGTCATGAGATATCAACACATTTAAATCTGCATATTTAGAAAAAAATAATAAATCTCATTCAGCTTTTTTATCTCTATGGATTATCTCAGTCTTTCCACAGAATTACTGTGTCCTCAGTGATATATGAAATTCTCTGAAAAATCCAATATCACGAAGGGTGTTGCTATGTTGGTACAGCAATAAAAGTCAGATCAGGTTGTTTAAAGATGCGAGTTCTTTTTTCTAAGACAAAGACAGAAATTTGACCTATACAGTTCATTGGATCTTCCGTAGGAGAGTAGTGAATGACAGAAAAATAATAGTTTCCAAATGGTAGCTCTGGGAATATTCAGGGCCACCAGCAAGAATGGAAACAGCCAGAAGTTGCATTGATGCTATTTAGTTTTCAGCTCATTAACATGCTTTAGTGTACATGAGTAGGACATATAAGGACAAATATTCTGCTTATTGTGGTGTTTATAGGGGAATATTATATATAAAGGCCTGAACTGATATTTTTTTTTAAAATATTTTGAAGTCTCAGAGGTTTCACAGGGGCCTTACAGTTTAATGAACCACAGAAGGAGTCACTGTGCAGCACAGGGATGAGCTCTACAGTTTCTTTTCCCTCACTCCTGATTCTTTACCACTCACATGCAGAAACTAAAGATGATTCCTATGTCTAAAAAGAAAGAAGACACTGAATCTGTCATCCTTGGTATATTCACTCATGTGTTTAATCAGATTCTTACTTCTATCTTGCTGTTTTTCAACCCAACTGAAGCATCAGAAGCCATTCATTGATGCACATAATTACAATGTGGAATTGATGCCTGCCTGCTGGATTGGTGTCTCACCTTCATTCTTCACAGTCTGGCGGTTTCTTGTGTTGCTTTTCACATTCTCCCCTGCATATATATTCTTTCTATATCTCTCTCTCATGTATTCAAACCCTTCTTACCTAAAACCAGGTGACAAGAATATTCAGATGAGTTAATAATTTCTGTATATGCTACAATTTGTTCCCATGAACCGAGGGCATTAAAACAAATTAGAAACTACTTAATATGGGGTAAAATGATTACCATGTGAGTAGTCAATTAGCAAGGTACAATTTGCAGTAATGCCTTAAAGGTGAAATGTGAGAGCTTTTAATACAAAAGCAAATTAACTCAAAGAAAGTTCTTCCTAGTCCTCAGATCATTATCAGACTACACAGACAAACAACCATGACAAGTACATTTCACTACAGATGTCTTCAAGATATCTTCTTTCATTAGTGCTTTATCAAGGCCAAATTGGGTGCCCATCCTCTCTAGGGATGATAAAGCTTAATCAGGGAAGACAGCTCCAGGAGGGTAGACTCAGAGGCGTGAGCTGTCACTGAGTGCAGAACTTACCTCTCCTCTTTGGGCACTAGAAGTTACCTCCTTTTGCTTATCATGTGCTGAGGGCAAAGACACTTTTGACTCCAGAAATGAAACTGAAGGCTCCAAATGCAAAGATGCAGGCAATGCAGTCAGTAAGATGCCAGCTCTCCGTGGAGCTGTGGTGGTCACCCTTCAGACACTCTTACCTTCAGTCTCTGTTGTGGGGAGGGAAGTGCAGGCACTTGCCATCACTCATTGCTGTGTGTCTGTAAGATGCCAAAGGTCTGGCAATCCAGCTGGCAAGCCTAAAGTCATCCCACCAGCAGTGCCTTCCTTATTTGTGTGTTGGTGGTTTTGTTTTAAATACAACTCATCCCATAGTTTCAAAGAACAGTGCTGCCTGGGAGCTTGAATTAACTCTAATCTGACCAATCTGACAGCAACAAATGCAACATACCACGCATGGGCATAAAATATGCTGGAATAATTGCAGCCATCTTTTGGATGGGTAGAAAGTCTGTTTTCTTAAATACCAAGGTGGCTTAATAGCTTCTGAATGTGACCCTAGAATTAACCATCTTATATTCTTCACTCTCTGTGTGAGCACTGCTGCCTTGGAAAGCAGGAGGTGAGGCATTGCTTGGGTACATTTACAAAACTGGTCCAAGGTGCAGACTCAGGCCCTGCACATGGTGTCTGGTTGTCATTTGCCACAGCTGGATATATGTGACTCTGCCTGACTTAGAAGAGTATTCCCCAGAAGTCCACTTAGGAAAAAGGCTAGAAAGAGAATTCATTATTTTATTCTGACCCCTGGGCAATTTAATATGATCTCAGTACTGATTTGTTGTTTTTTTTTCAATAGACTCAACGATTTGTTTTCCCCAAGAATCAGAGTTTTTAATGCTTGTTGTGATGTACTAGCCACAAAACGTCCTGCATACAGAGACCATGGGGTTTCTTTGCTTCAGTTCCTTTTTCTACATCCAGTAGGTTTTTCTAAACCACAGCAAGTTTGAAAGTCTGTAAAGAAAAAGGGCTTTGTTCTGTGGTGCTTTGATCTTGTCTATCTATGAAGTCCTTTGTTAAGAGTTCTGAAGACAGCCTGCCTGGTTAAGAGGGCACTTAACTTAAAAACAGGAACTTCTTTCCCTTTTACAGAAATATTTTAGCAAATATTTACTGCATAATGGATGCACAGAGAAATGAATCAGCCAAAACCTTTGCTAATGTCTTGTCCATTCAGCAGGAGTCTTTATTGCAAGCACAACCCCAAGATATGCTGGAAGTTGTGCAGAAAGATAACGTGTCTGTGCTTGAAGAAGCTTAAAATATAACTAGATCATGTACAAATGATGAGACAGAGCACAACAGATTGAAAGCAAATTGAAGTAAACTTAGATCTGTGTCTTATTGGACTTAAAATGAGAGGCACTTACTGACACTTCTGTCCAAGCTTCAGTGAAGAGAGAAAGCTGAACTATAGTGGTAACAAATGTGGGTGCATTTTTTAAGGAATAGCTGCACAAAGAATCTGTTACAAAATTGATAGATTTCTTTCCATACTCATAATAACTTTTACTGATAATAATATCTGGCATGTTGCCTTACTTTTGTAAATGGGGTTGCAAATTAAAAATATATGACCTAGGTTGACAAGCAGAGTGCTTCCTGATCATGAGCCTTGCAGCTGTAATACATGGTGCTATAGCTCTTCAAACCTGTACAGGAAGTCAACAGAATCTGCCTGACTAGGAGAAATGTTTGGACTACAGCTACTAGCTGTGCTATTTTTAAAATATCTGGTGTTTTTTAACATATCCCTCTCTGTGGCAGCATCAGGCCATAGAGGTGAATGCTTGTAAACATATTTGCAGAGGTCATTGTATGTGGTTTGTGGAATGTGCTATTTGATGTAGTATGCTCTTTGCAGATGTTTTTGCCTGAAGGATGTGATTGAATGAGTTGTCATATCAGGAGACTTAATAAGTAATTTTTTTCCATACTGATATTCCTCTAAAATTCATGAAGACCAAGCCAAGAGCTGGTGTCTTCCAAGAGGGGTTTCAAAAGTCCTGTCTAATAAATCAGATTGAATTGCATTCAGGAACTGCTGTAGCTTGAGTTTCCTTCCATTCTGACTTTAGGTAAACTATGAAGGAAGGGTAATACAAAATTCCACCACAAACCACAATGCTTAAAATATGAGAAGTATGAAGTATGAGAAAGTGGAAAGGAAGGAGCACTGAGAAAGAGGTGGGTTTGCTTGATAGTTTTCACCTATGCAGCCTTTGGTCCTATATATCTTTGCAGAGTATATAGGGCTGAAGTGTTAAGAAAATTGCTTCATGAAAACCAGGAATAGGTAAAATGTAACCCATACAAAATTATGAATGGAAACAGCTGTGCCTGCCTATTGAAATAGACTTTATTGCTAGGCACCTAGCAGTTTCATTCCTTTTCACTGTAAAATATATAATACCCACACTGACTGTGAGGGACTGGAATACAGAACAGTACCAAAAGTTGTGTAGTTCCTTTCTTGCATCTGACTCAGAATCTGACGGATAAAATGTGCCCATCTTCAAAGTCCTGAGACATGGGTTATTTTAGAGTTTTCTGACCCAGCAAAACCTGTGAGTCTTGGCCCAGAAGCAATCCATCTGAGGAGCATGAAATCACTTTCTGTGTCTGCAACTGACCCTTCTGATCCTTACTTACTATTTGACATTGGAATGTGAAGTACAGTCTTGCAAAGAGGATCTAGGCCTGGGTAGCACAGAATTAACTTTTTGCATTCCATAGTGGGTGGAATTGCTTCAGAATTTAAGTGCAGCACAGAAGTGCTTCCACTTGTTTAGTATTTTATCTACTACAAGTAATTTTGATGATGGGGTTTTGTGACCAACAAGTACTTGAACAGAAGAACACATTTCTAGCTTGTGCTATTGATTAATTTATGGACTTGGATCTAAAACTGTTATTTATTATTAGGAGGAATTCTTCTTATGATGCATGAAATCTTTACTGTTTATCTTAGTCATTGTTTAGGCCATGGTCACTCTCTGCCTGGAGGAATACACTGTTAGTTGGGCCTAATCCAGAAGACCCTAATAGTGTTTATATGCACTTTTTCTTCAATTTTTGTTCTTTTAGATATGTATTGAAAGGTGGTTAGGAATTTCACCACATGGCTATTTTGGACTGAGAGGAAGATTGCATTGCAGGAAGCATAGCTTTCCAACAAATGCAAGCTGCAATTTCTCTTGAAAATGAGATAAAGTGCTCATTTGTGATGTGGGAGGTACTGTTGAAGCCCTGATTGCAATTAATCAGAATGGGAGATTGTACTTTGGTCTTCTCCATCTTGTGCAAGTGCCCTAAACATAGAAGTCATAGAAAGATGAAAAAGAAGTGGGTGAAATAAGTATTTCTTTCCCCCACCCCGATTTCATACATATATCTGAAAAGTCGTTTTTCCTTTCTTTAAGCTTTTAATAGCATAAGATTTTGCATCTAACTCCATCTTTTCATTAGTTTCCCACACATATGTATCATGCTCTCCTGTTCTCTTGAACTATTACTTATGTCCCTCCAGTCTCCTTCTGTTGGGGTCTTCAGGCTGCTTCTAACCACATGCCAATGAAGAAGCTGTACCTGTAATTAGTAATAATAATGCAGGCAGATTTTAGCCCATCAAACAGGCTTTCCTTTTGTTTTTATTTCTGAATGGCTTTCAGAAGGACACTGGTTTTGTGTTTCAGAAGAACAGTTATGTAAGAAATACAAAGCTGGATGTATCTTAAGTGTGTTGAAAGTATCTTAGTGGAATGAGAGAAGAGCAAAATTGTTTTCAGAGGGGGCTGGTAAAATTTAGCTAGCTAGCTAATGTAAGCTGGCAAAATCCTTTTCCTTTAAATGGAGGTAAGCCAAATTATCCCAGCTGATCTGGTGTAAACATTTTTTCCATTTATACAGTTCTCCTGATATATGTGCTTCCCTTGCGTTCCTTACTTCCCAGTGCTAATTGCAGACAAGTTAGCTTTACCAGGGAAAATAGAATTTTGACCTTCTACATCCATTTAATTTCTTCTCTCTCCAATGGGATTTCTAGCAGGGCTGCCAGGTGTGAATTAGATTTTCTTTCATTATCAAGAATAAACCAAACATCATTGCACCACTCTCAGATCATCAAACAGCCACCAGATAGAAGGTACTCTGAGCTTTTACTGTCTTGTGTCATTGCACTCTAGTGACCCAAGAGCAAAATGGTTTGTTTTGCCATAAAGCCACTCAGTGTCACCTCTTTGCTTTTCAGCTCCAGTGGATGAAATCATGGGCCACATTTAGAGCTCATCTCTATTGACCAGGTCATTGTCTCCAGGCAGCTGTTGTTTTGTAAAACTGCAGTGCAATAAATGGCACCTCAGCTTTAAAGCTGCAGCCCAGGGATGCTGTGCAAGGGGATGGTTTGTACGCAGCCTGTGCTGCTACCTGGGTAAGGACACTGTCAGGAACTTGCTGGGGAATTGTCCTGGTCCCTTGTTCTGGCTGCCAAGGTGCCCAAAAGGAAGAAGGAAACTTCTTTAAGGATTCTCCTGTCAAAGGTAAAGGCTTCAGAAAAAATGTGCACTGCAGAATGGCTGTTAGTGAGGCAGGAGTGTAGCAGGGTGTGGGAGTGGGCCCAGAACAGCCCAGTCACAGATGTCTCTCCAGTGAATCGCTTGAATGATGCCTGAGTTGTGGGGCAGTGGAGATTTAGATTAAGCCTCATCTGTGGAATTTCTTCTGAGTGAAGCTTCAGGTGGGTGCCTGAGCACAGTTAATACCTAATTTTCCATTTCTTCTGGTAGTGTAGCATCTGGAGGAGGTCAGAGAAAAATGTAGCTCCTTACACCATTGGTTTCCCTTGGCATTCCTCACCCACATAGACACAATGGATTGCACACATCTAGCCTCTCACCCCAGCTTAAACCTTTACTGTTTTTCTACTCTTTTGTACTGTCTTTCTGATTTCTGCTGGGGATAAACAGCTGGTGTTTCTAAGGACTGTCAGGTACCCACTGAAGTACTGTGAATGAAGAGGCTTTGTTGGTGATCATCCCATTGCTTGCAATGGGCTTTGGAAAGATTTGTGCTGTTTGTCTCGTACTGATTTGTCCTTTCCTCACTCTTATAGCTGGGCCTCCCTATGTCTTTTCTATCCTTTCCTCACTCTTCCTGGTTTCTTTAGGACTTTGCAGAATTTGATCCCGCCCCCCCCTACTCCCTCCTCATCTACAGCTTCCTCTAACAGGGCCCTATGATCAAGAAAGAGTTTTAGGAAGAATAAAGAGAGTAATTTTCCTTTATACATTTAGTTTTCTCCTTTCTATAATTTTTTTTTTTTTTCATGGGATTGTAAATAATTATTTTTCACTATCATTTTACTTTCTTTTTACTCATTGTGTTATTTATTGAAAACAGAGAATTTAGAAAAGCTGGTATCAGTAATTGTTTTAAGAGTCAGATAGCTGCCTGTGCTTTACTCTTCCACATGATAGTTTTAGGTTGGGAAATCCTTAGTTGGGGTTGGAAATGTCCTGTCATCAAGAACAGATGATAGCAGGATTGGATGCTTCTATTACTCCTGCATCTCCTCTAGAAGCTGTTTGCAGTGCTGCAGAAATAGGGGAAAGGGAAACCTTTGTAGCAGAAATATTTGTTTAGTCCTGGCTTTTAGGGTTTGAAAAATGAAAATACTCTTCTCTCTTTTAGCCTTTTTGAACTGGAGCATCCTCTCTCTTAATCTGCCCAGGCATTTGGCTTGTTTTAAAGATACCTTTAAGCTATATATATATTGAAGATTGTTTCCTTTGTTCTTGACACTACCCCTGTAATTTTGGTTTTTTTATAGATGGCCTCTTATTTTCTGTCTTGTTGGTCTTTACTCCAGAATACTAGGGGGATGTTGAGTTTGTCCTCTCTGCTTCTACAAGGCTTTGATAGGAGATATTTTTTTCCTTTATTGATCTTTTAAATAACATTTTCTCTGTGGCCCATGCAGTTTAGCTGATCAATGATGTGGCACAACAGCTATAATGTGGGAGTTTGTAAGAAAACCACATACTAGAAATGCTTTGTCTATCCTACTGGTCTATTACGTGCAACCTGTTCTCAAAGAATCCACAGAACACCAACATATTCATGGGAGATAAATCAAATTAACTCCATTTCTTCTGCATCCTAACAGACTAAGCATGCACAGATATTTATTTAACTCACGCAGCATGTTTTGTGACAAATCAAACCCAGTAATGACTTCTAAATGGCAATGACAACAATGCTGCAGAATGTACAAACTCCCCCATCGTATGCAGAGTGGAATTCAAAGCTGTACTCAGATCAGTCATGGTCCTCTCATCCTCAGTATCATGAAGAGTTTGCTTGGAAAGTACATTCCCTGTGCAGTGCTAAGTTGTGATCAATACAGTCCTGAAGGCTGAATCTCTTCTTTAAATTTTGAAAATACAGCCTTTGTTTAACAGTGTATTTGTTATTAGCTTTTGAAAAGGTGATGTAAGATGAACCCTTCTAAGGCAAGTAGCATGCCTTAAGATCACCTCTTACACAGTTTCATATACAAGGTGAGAGCCTTCTAAGAGACTGAATCAAATTAATTACCTGTGGCTATATTACATTGCTCTGATCTCACTGAGCTGACAGCTGCATTGAAAGGCACACTTAGACTCCATAGTGCTGTTACATTATTCTGCATGTCTGGAGAAGTCTTAGGGGTCAACACCAAAGAAAATCTCTGCTGTCAAAGAAAAAAATGGGCAGAATTTGCTGCTTTCTGAAAGTTCCTAATATAATTTTGCACTTCAACCCATAAAATGATGGCAAGGTGTAAAGGGATACAGGCTTGGATAAATTCTGCTGCAGATATGGCATTATTTCTGTCTTAATATATTTCTGTCTTTCTTATATTTCTTAATGTTCTTATATTCTTAATATATTTCTTAATATTTCTGTCTTTGCTTTGTTAAAAAGCAAAGTTGTGGGAATTAGGACTCTGTTGCAGCCAGAATATTGCTAAGTGGCTTCTCAAAGATGCTTCTAGCAGCTTAAATGAATAGCTCCTGCCTACCCACTATAGTTTAATTTGTGTGCACTACTGACTGGATGGGAAGTAATTTCACCTACAAGTACCAAGTATGGAGTTGGTGCATCTGCTAATACCAAGCTGCAGATTAAAATGCTTTCTCAGGCATTTCTGAGCATTGTAGAATCACAAGCAGAATTGAAGAATTTTAGGAAGTGGAAGGGAACTCAGGAGATCATGTAGTCCACCCCCCCCCCCCCCTCCTAAAGCAGCTTCATCTAGACAAGGCTACACAGAGGGGTGTTGAGTTGGGTTTTGAATATCTCGAGAGAAGAAGACTCCCCCACCTCTCTGGGCAGCCTCTTTTAGTGCTTTGCCACCCTCAAAGTAAAGTTCTTCCTCATGTTTAGATGGAACTTCATATATTCAAGTTTGTGCCCACTTCCTCTTGTCCAGTTACTGGGCACCATTAAAAAAAGACTGGCCCCATCCTCCTGACACCCAGGCAAGAACTGAAGCAAAAGTCATCGGAAGTTCCTAGAAGCATGAGAGGACAGCCTGTGTGATGTGGTGGTGTTGTAGGTTTTAGGAGAGGATGTCATTACAGTGACAAGAAGGTCTTCAAGCTTCTTAAAACCTGGGGAAAAATATTCCTTTCAGACTGAAGGGCAATAGTTAAGAGTGAAGGATTCAGAACTTGAGTAGTTAATGCTTTGCAAAATCAGGGCATCAATTTTAAATGAATTTGCCTCCTTTAGTGCTCTAAATAAATATATTTAGATGCATAGACATATTAGGGGTGTATCTATATGCAAACAGATTAGAGAATTTAAAATTTCAAATATTGCTTCATTCCAGGTAAACCTGTGATTTTTTTTCAGTTGTTTCTCTTGAAAGTGACATTCCTCAAACCCTAGACTCAATGTAGATGAGAAAAGCCTTTTTAGGATCCTGCATTGTGTTCTTCTTGATGATGGTGACACCTGTTAATCTGAAGTATCTGAACAACACATGACAATATTCACTATCACAGGTTGTGATTATAGCCTATACAATAGAATTGTGTCTTTCTCAAAGGCTCTTGACTCTTAACACAAACATTAGTGACCTCTGGAAACTGTGAAAAGAAAAGGTTGGCAGTTTCAAGTCACTTAAGGTACAAACAGCCCTGCAGTGCCAGCAAGAAGGAAAGACAGCATAATGCAAAATTACAAGTTGAAAAATTACTTGTAGTAATTTTTTGAAAGATATGTACACGTTCTCTGTTATGCATGTGTATATATACAAATACCTGAATATCAATACCTTCAGAGTCCATGTGACATTTGCTTCTATACACAGATCTGACAGAGAATTCATTTTTACAGGCACTTTTCATTTTCTGCACTTCTCGAGTGGTAACAATGCAGAATAGAAATGCAGAAGAAAAAAAGAACCAGGATATATCTAGAATCATGCAACAGCCTAATTCAAGAAGTAGTTCTGAGGGAAACTATTTCAGAGGTAATAATGTGTTTTTTCAGTGGTGAAAAAAATACCTGAGATTTTTGGAACCTTTTTTATTTTATTTTTCTAATTTTAGTAACTAAGAACAGAATAATTCTAGAAGAACCTAATATCCTAAATATTTAAAATCGCTTCATAAAGTACAAAAGACAAACAATAAAGAGACCTGCACTGTATAGTAGAGGATGAATAATGAACAGGGGAGGAAAACCAGAGATGATCCAGGACCACTTCCTATGGCCAGAACAGTTTCTGTAGAGCAGGCAGAGAGTAGAGAGGCTTTTTACCAAGTCCTGCAGTGACAGGACAAGATGCAATGAATTTAAACTGAGAGAGGATAGATTTAAACTGGACATAAGAATTTTTTTACAGTGAGGGTGATGAGAACCTGGCACAGGTTGTCCAGAGAAG
This sequence comes from Heliangelus exortis, assembly GCF_036169615.1. NCBI lineage: Eukaryota > Metazoa > Chordata > Aves > Apodiformes > Trochilidae > Heliangelus > Heliangelus exortis. The sequence continues at coordinate 114,966,742 of NC_092423.1, forward strand.
TTGTGGATGCCCCATCACGGAATGGTACAAGGACAGATTGATCAGGATTATGAGCAATCTGATGTAGTGATATATGTCCCTCTCCATGGTCGGGGGGTTGCACTAGATGACCTTCAAATGTCCCTTCCAACCCAAATAATTCTGTGATTGTTGTGAATACAAGTCTTTGATTGGAGGGAGAGACCTAGAGGAAAGGTAAAACTTCCCTCACAACATGCATGTACTAAAGGACAGTAAGAGTAAAATTATTAAGCTGTGAATCACAGCCATATAGTGGAACATTTTAATAAGATTTTCCTCCCACTTTTCTTCAACAAAATTGTGGAATTGTTGGACCAGTTGGATAGGAGCTGAGCACTTGATTAGCCATTTTTTTAAGTAAAAAAGAAGTAAGAGTTAATGCAGACTGCAATGTTGACGAGACTTCTCCAAATTTATTCCAGTAGGACTTAATAAATCATAATAAATAAATCATAATAAATAAGTCATAATAAAGGCCAGGCTGATGAAACGGAAAAGTTTGCTGACCCCACATTCATCAGGCCTTCACAGGTTGTCCTGAAACAGGGTGTTAATATGCCTCTCAGAGGACAGATGATTCCTATATTGCTTTTGGAGCCAGTTTAGTTCCTTACTGGCAGACACCCTAAGCCCCCTTTGTCGGGAAACCTGTAAAATACCTTCAAAAGACAAGCCTAAAATTCATAGACTTAGCAGAAACATTGCTTTTGACATGAACAATTTTCTCCACGCTCTTTTCCCAGCTGAAGTGGTCCTGTGTTGCTGTTGCTAATTGCCTCTCTCTTTTTTCCCTGTCCCACAGGGACAAACAAGCTTTTCATCTGTCTCCTTGCTAGATTTGCTCTGCCTCACAGATGCCAGCTATGCTTTTCTTGCAATCAGTTATCTAAATGATTAACATAATTAACTTAAACTCAGTGCAATTGTTCCCAAATTGTATTTAGCCTGAAGGTTGTCTTGGCTTGGAACTGGTATATACAACCCCCCACCCCCCCTCTTTTTTTTATGTGTGTCTTTTTAGGTTTAATTATGTCAGTTGTTTTCCCTTTATTTTTTTCTTTATAAATGAGAATTCTAGACCACTATAACTTATTTGATGGACCTGTAAAAACTCAAGATCAGAGCTAGTGGTTTGTCTTAAAAGCACAAAGTCCTTTTTCTCTGAGTTGTTGATGAGATTAAGAGTTTACAATAACTGATCAGCAACTCAGCCAATGCAAACAGTAACTACTGCAGTTTTACAGCTAGCAACCATATTTTTGAGTGATTTTTTTTATTTCTTTTGCAGGCAAAAATAAAATTGAAAACAAATTTTTAGATGTCTGTGTTTGAATTAAATTATGACTTCCCCTAGATGAACTGGCTGCTTAGCTGAGGAGCAAACAATATGAGTTTAAAAGTCACTTGAGTTATTAACCTTCCTTTTTGCTTCTCCTATTAACACAGATAAACATCAGGCTAGTTATCTCTGTTTTTCATAGTTAGTTCTCTCTCAAATATGCTTCTGTCCCAGAAGTACCCCAATGCTTCAGTAAGACTGTCCTGCTGTAATAAAAGCTGAGGAGGCCTGTTCTGAGACAGACCTGATGTTCTGGTGATTTAAATGGAAACTACATCAAACTCCAGTGATTGTGCTAGTGTAACATAAAATAACAGGTAAGCAGTTACGTGTATAAAACCCTTTACAGAACATTATTTCTGTTGGTGTAGCCATTTCAATTAGAGACAGATGGAGTGAACTGAAATAACTTTATATACACTTAAGCTGTGTAGGTAGATGACTCTTTGCAAGACTATCTTAATTTGCAGAGTTATTTAGAACAACAGAGTGTTGCATTAAATCTCATCCTATAACATTGCTGAGAGAACTTAAGGGATAATATAGAAGAGAAGATTTTGAAAATGACAAACTGGCTGAAATGACAAATCAGTGGCTATCTGAACTTGCTGTCTGCCTGCTCAGTCTTCTGTTTGGTGTTACTGTGTAGAACTTGCATTCAATGATTTGCAGTAATTTGGGGCACAACTCATCTTCTTGATGATTCTTCATGCCACAAGGGCTGAAGGAGTTCCTTTTGTTTAGCAGAACAAGACTGAATTCTAATGAGAAAGTTAATGTATTGGAAAATTACTCCAAATGGAACAAAATCACATTTTACTAACTAATTACATTTATTTTTCATTCTTTAACATAAAAAATACAATCATTATTTCTCTTTCTTTTGCTTGGTTATGGATGCTTTCTTTTCTTTGAAAAGTGCTTTTGTGCTATAAATTTTTTTTTATTATATTGTTACTACAGAATATGTAATCTACGTCAAATCTGTCAGCTATTAAACATTTAATTTGAGTTTCCTCTGATTTAGAGTTCTTGTGTCAAGAAGTCCTTTTTTTGGTTACATTTATTGAAGGTTATTATTAATTTTGAGGAAATTATTAATTTTTCCATTCTCTTGAGCCCCACTTGGAGTACTGTGTCCAGTTTGGGAGCCCCCAGCACAGGAAGAACACGAGGCTCTTGGAGCAAATCCACAAGGGAAGGACCACAATTATGATCAGAGGGTTGGAGCACCTCTCCTTTGAAGCCAGGCTGAGAAAGTTGGGGTTGTCAGCCTGGAGAAGAGAAGGCTCCAGAGAGATCTTTTAGAGGCCTTTCAGTACCTGAAGGGCACTACCAGAAAGATGAGCAGGGATTTTTTACAAGGGCATGTAGTGAGAGGACAAGGGGTAAGAGTTTTAAACTGGAACCGGGCAGATTTAGGTTAGACATGAGGAAGCTGGCCCAAAAAGGCAGCAGGTAGAACTCAGAAGTGTACTTGACTTTTCCTTATTACATTGTAAAGCAATCATGAGGGAGGGTCTGAAAAAAGTCCAATGCTTTCGTTTAACTTAACATGCTGAAATATGAATATCTGTTCAGTTATTGGCCTGACAACTTCTCTGGGAGTCCTGCAAAGGCAGGTTTTCTTTAAAATGTTCCTTGTCCCTGATTTCTTTCTGATAAATAAAATCTTTATTATAATTTCATTCTCTGTTAGCTTTCATCTTTAGTCAGAAGCTGGGAGATCACTGACAGGCATTGGTTTTTAAAATGCTAAAAACTAATAAAAATAAAAGGAATCTGATGTAGTTCTATGGTGTTTTGAACACAGAAAGCTGTCTGGAAACATGATATAATTTGGTTTTAGATGCTGACGAGTGATACTACAGAACCAAAGAGATCTTTGAATCCTGTATCCAGTCTACCAGTCTTTTCGTTTACACATTTTATGCTCTCGCATTGTAAAGTTGGAGAATAAAAACTGCTGTGAGTCAAATTCAATGGGTCTCCAGACTGATCCCACTGCCCTCATGGTCCTTCTGACAAGTGAGAGCAGGTGAGTTCCCAAAGCCTAGGACTTGGCAGGGCTGAAGGCTTTCAGTTCCCAACCCAAAAACCAGTGAAGAACTTGCCTCCAGCTGCACTCCCAAGACCTCAGTGTGGTCTGGCCTTGCACAGAGTTATATCAGGGAGACCACACAGAACACAGAAACCACTGCTCAGTTGTTGGGCTTCAACCTCCCCATCTCTGAGAGAAGGCTTAGAAGTCACAAGAGCCTCCAGGATAGCCAGGTTACTAGGGAAGGCTTATTGATAATGTAATTTCATGAAGCACTTTGATTTTGCTTAAAAATAATTTTTAATGAAACACATTTTTATAAGGGTGTTTGTAACTGGCTCTTGTGTTTGATGCAATTTTAGTTTTCAAATTACTAAACAAGGAACAAGTCCAAGGCTTTAATGTACCTTTCAGAGTATGTTGCATACTGTGAGACGTTTAAAAGAAAATACTGTATCCAGATTTTGGATTATTCCAAAAGAAAATGAAGACTGAAAAGAGAGATGCAGCATCTTTGACTCTATTTACCTGATTCAACTGTTTTTAAGAAAAAAGAATGATACAAAAGAAGGCCCTGTGGCTGTAATTAGACATAATTCCACATGTAAGTTAGAAATTCTATTGTGTGTTAAAACAGCACAGCATCCATAAAGTGCTAAGATCTGATTTTCATATAAGAAGTATTCCACCCCAGGCTGGGGCTTTATAATTGATGTTTTGAAAAACCCATCAAGACTTTCTTTGGCTCTGGCTTTGTGTGGCCCAAATTTATGAGTATTTCTTGGAAATGTAGCATATTTTGAGCTACCTGCCATGACTTTTTAGTTTCTGTGTTTCAACTCAAATGAAATGTCATGTGCTATAAAACTTAAATGATTTAATTCTTCCAGAACTTTCTTGCCCTTTCAGTGCTTACAGACTATTTCCACAATGTTTCTCTGCTTGCTTTTCTAATGTCAGCTGTTATGAGCATTTGTAATATGGACTGGAAGTTGCTTAACTATTGATACAACATTGCTGGTTTACCCTTCTCTCCTCTCTAGCCTTTATTGCCCCACCAGAGACTTTCTGGAGGAATCTGGGAATGCTTCACAGTGTCATCTACTTCTGCACACAGATGAGTCAGAGAGGATTTATTGAGGAATGAGTAATAGGCCTTCCCTTACCTTCTTCTGAACAATAAATCACCTGCATATCCACAGCCCTTCTGCAGGTTCAGCCAGAGCAGTTTTGATGTAAAAAGCTACTACAAGACTTCAGGATGATCAGCTGTTGCTATTATTGATAATATTGCTATTTCCAATAAGAGCGTCAAAATGTCTAACACTCATCTGATCATTATTCCATTCGGTTCTTGGGGAATTCAATTTTAGAGAGCCTGACAGAGGAAAAGAAGAAAAAGCTATGCAGCAATTTCTCCTCTCTCCTGGGAATATGACAGTGTAGTGAATGTAGCTATGCATGACTTGCTGTTTTAATTAGTGGCCTGTTACAATACATGTAATGAGCCTAGATGGAAAGGCTCCTAACCCGGCTATTATCGTGTAAATTGGGCTGAACATTTCTCTGAAATCAGGGTAAGATTTGGGCTTTTCTAATTAAAAAATAATAATAATTAATTGGAGCGGTGGTTAATTAAGCTGGAACGGCGGCGTTAAGTTAGTTGGCAAATCCTTTTTTCTAATGCTCTAAGAGGAGGTGTATGGTTTGTTGCATTCCCTGGTTGTAGAAGAGAAATTGGAAGCTTTCTTCATTAGCTGTTGTTTTTATTATGTGCAGTATTCCACAAGAAGGAAACAAACTAGGGAAAGATATTAGCAGACACAAATGCCTCTGTTTCTTTCCACAGCTGTACGTAGCACAGACTCAGAGGTGTCTGAAGCTTCAAATGAACTCTTTTTAGCAGGATGAAGCACCATCTTTATTGCCATTTAGAGCTTTTTGTAGCACCAGCGGGAATCTGTTAAAGAGCACCTCTGATGAACAGTGCTGCATAGGGGATAATTGCCAGCTTATTAGCACCAGCCTGACCACAGCTTCACTGCTAGAATTTGTGAGTAGTAATTGATGTTCAGAAAGTGAAAAAAGAGAAGCTGTCATGAGAACAGCAGGGTTTGGTTTTGTTGTTCAGTAGAATCGCAGAGGTTTGTTAGTTGTTGCCTAATAGCCTTCTCTTCTTTAAAGAAGAGGGTGACAGTATTCCTGTTCTTTCCTACAGCTTTGGCATTTTCTTCCAGTACTTTACCATTCTCCAGTAAGTGCTGGGTAGCTTTCTGGTCACACTGGTTTGCTCAACATCAGAGTGCTCTTGAAGTTTGAGGGGGAAAAAAAAATAAGCTCAAATACAAAGTGTAAGACTTTACTCCTTCTTTAACACCAGCTGACACAAGATGGGTATCATATCAGTAAAAACATCTAGGTTTGGACCAGCTGTATTGTTTGGCACTCTCCCTGAGTAGTGTCTTGAAAATTTAAGGAATGTTCACACACAATTGAATACTGAGAAACAATGATAGAAGTGACATTCCTGGTCAGATTGTGTAAGTCAGTAGAAGAGCCACAGATAGAGTTGCTCACCTTGTTTTACCTTCTGTCTTAGAACACCGTCCGTAGTTTTCAGGAAACAAAGAAAAGTCACCAGAGAAAAGCTGAACGGGACTGTCAGTCCTGGTAGAAGTCTGTGGAAGGAGTAGAGAAGGGAGAAAGGACTACCTCTTATTTAAGCACACGAACTGATAATGTGAAATATTCATAGGCTGAGATCTGTAGGTTGTTTTAGCTATAGTGACATAAGACAGGTATCAATTAGAGAAAATTTCCATAACATAATTAAGAGAGAACACTTTAGTGACCTAATTTTTTTACTTTCACTTGAAAATTCTCCATTGACTTAATTAAGCTTGTCTTGGACTCATGACCAGAATCAATGTGATTTTTTTTTTTTTTTTTTTTTTTTTTTTTTTTTTTTTTTTTTTTTTTTTTTTTTTTCCCATTTCACAGCTAGCTTTGCCCATCAAGGAACTTTTCCCAGGTGTAACATGCTCTACTTAAGCTTCCTTCTGTGTTATTGAACTACTAGTTCCTAGGATGACTTAAAAGCACCTTCAGAATTTAAAATATGAATAATATGAATTTTCCGAATTAGTAACTGCATATTCTTAATTCACTGTGAATGCTTCATCATTCCACAAAACCCAGATATTTTACATACTAGCAGACCATTGGAAAACATCTAAATTTTTTTTTTTTTCCCCTATGTCATTGTACTAAGGGAGAGGAGAAAATGGGCATTTACCAAACTCGCAAATTTGAATAATCAATTCATTTTTTGTCATAAGCAATCTACTTACTGTTTCTGGAGTCAACATAGATATTTTTAATCTACCAGAGTATGTACAGTAATCCTGCCAAAGGAATCATCCTGGATTATTAATTAAACCAAACTACACTTAATTGAATGCTGAGGAAAAAAAAAGTTTCCTTTATAAGGGATTTTTGCGTTCCCTGTGAATGTTTTTGTTAACCTGATCCCCACTTTTGTAGTGTCTTGTCCTTTCTATAGCAGGAAGGAACATTGACTGCCATTGACTTTCAATAGTTTTCTTCACTTTGTTGCTTGGGGAATTTCAGGCAGTGACCCGTAGTATGGGCTCATGTCCTTCATGTCTGATTAAATTTAGCCAAGAGACAAAGGATCCACCAGATGTGCAGATAGTCAACAACTTTGTAATGGAGGGCAGCATGCTAATAAAGCCCTTATGCAAGTACTTATGCAAGTAGTACTCAGTTCTTTTGAATATGTGGTTATTGATTTCCTCATGGAAATACTCAAAAGCACTTATCTGAATATTCAGTGCCTCACAAATATTACCTAGTTTCTTCTCACAAAACTTCAGTAGGAGGTTTTTTCAAATAAGTATCTGTTTCCTTCCATTGCATATTTCTGTTTTAAAAAATAAGATCCTGGGAGTCTCTCACCCAAGTATCCAATATAGGAAGCGTAAGCACAGATGGTTGCAGTGAAAAATTTAGATGAAGTTACTTGCAAGAGTATCCTTTAATTTAGGTTCTTTGAAACTTCTGAGTATATGGAGTAACGTTCTTTCATAACACGTTGTGATTTGAAGTGCCTTATGCTTGTGGACTGAGTATTTGAGTAATATTTAATAGGTATAGTTTTAGAGCACTGTTCAATAAAGAAGTACAGTCACTCCCATTTCACAGACCCTGTAGTATGAGGTGCTCAGCTAATGGATTTATGTTGCTCTGGGATCTGAGCTCCCAGCTCTGCTTAGTACTCCACTGAGCCATATCCTAAATCTTCATCCAGTGTAACTTTAAGTATCACTGAAATGCTTCAGTGGGAAAAGCCTAATCTTACCTTTCAGCCAATGGATGATTAGAGACCTCTGTGTAGTACAATTTATTACATTTAAGGTGTGAGGTACCTAAATGCAAATTAAGTGTAATGTTATGTACATACTTATTGCTATTGATTACAGAGGAAGACTGTTGTCTGTCCTGAGATTATTTTAAGTTTAGTACCTGAATTGCCTCAGCAAGTAATAAAAAAACAGTGAGGAGCTAGTTCTTAGAGCTCTGCTCTGAGGAGAGATTGACAACCAGTCATGGACTAGAGCTATTAGCATGGGAACTTTGTCTTCTAAGAGGGCTTTTGTATAATGTATATATAAGGGGGTCTCTATGCCAGCGTCACAAAACTGATCTGTCTAAATAAATGAGGAAGAAAATAAATCCCCGTGACCCTGATGCCCCAGAGGCTCTTTGATTAAGTAAAACTGTCACCTACCAATGTTATCTTTTCACTTTCATTTTGCTCATTAATCTTCACTACTGCTAACAATAGGACATATTTAATGGGTATGTTAAATGACTTGTAGCCCTTTATCTGTAGATTGCTGGATTCTCTCCAACTGCTGTAAAAGTGATTAAAACATGTTACCATCTCCTGGCTGCTCAGTAGCCAAGACACTCCAAGTCCTCCCCCAGTCAGTGATAAGCAGATAAGCTCAAAGAAATCTTCACCCAGTTTTCTACCAAAGTTTTAATAACTCTGAATGATATTTCAGAATATGAAATTTCGCTTTCTACCTGCAGCTTTGCAGGTTCTGTCTAGAATCCTAAGGGCTATTTCCTGAAGGTGCCACTGGATTTGTTCAGTGTGGAGTCCCTTCCTGGGATCTGCTACTGAGATGAGAGACTTGATGCTTCTAAGGCAGAGCTGGGCCTTCATGCATCAGATGGATCTCTGCTCATAGCAAAATTGCAGCTGGGTTGAAGCTTCACAACAGGGAGGCTGGAGGTATGAAAAAGCTCTGCTTAAACTGATGCTTGTAGCATTTCCAGATTGCCTACCATGAATTCAAGAGCATGGAAACCCAGGGAGTTTTCAAAGAGGCTTGGTCACTTGAACAAAGAAGAAGGGTCTGATCAACTAGACTTCAGTTAAATTTTTGAATTTGTAGTTGTCATGATGTGAACCTGAGGATCTGGATTCTTATTTGGATAGAGAAAAAAATTTTAATTTCCCCTTTGAACAAGGATGAAATATCTTTTTAAACATCAGACTTTTCTGTGAAAAGGGAATTCTAACTTCTGTAATTGCCTATTCATCAGCTGCTGTAGTAATTGCAGAATAGCCAAGGAATGGCCTTTTTTATCATGATTTTAATGTTAAAGTTCAGCTCACTTCATTTCACTCTACCTAGGTTCTTATAAGCGAAGTCAAAGTTTTAGGTTTTTTTTATTTCTCTCTGACTTTCAGCTAAGGGGGGATGTTCAGAGGAATCACAGTAGTTCAGGTGGAAAAAATATGTATGAGCTGTCTGAATACAGAAAGAATTAATTAAGAATATGCATTACAAATACACTTTTTTTCTAGAAGGCCATAAAATTGGTTGGCTGAAGCAACCTATTTTTTCTTTTCAGTGGGAGTTGTGAAGCGATGTAGATTTTAGAGTTCAAAGTACTGTAGGATTAATTATAGTCCTAAACCCATCAGACTTTCAGGCAGCAGAACCTGATCCTTGAAAAGAATGAATGGCTCATGAAAAGAGACTGCAACCTGAGTGTGCTGGTAAGAGGGTGAAAAGTATGGCTTCATCTTCTCTTAAACAAAGTCATTATGTTGCAGGATTAGGCTCCTTATTTTTATTAAGGATATGCACCTTGAAGAGTGCATGTGAATTTAGATGTGGCATTGTTGGGAGCAGGTAATATATTCATTAGTCTGATGAAAGGCACGAACCCTAGTTTTAAAATTATTTAGATAAGGTTTTATTAACAAGTAAAAAGTAGAAATTTTTATAACATTTACAGAAATATTAAGTTTAAAAGGTTATTTTGCTTACTGAACCTTTTGCTTATGCAAAGAAAAGCACCAGCGTGTTATGCTCATTGAACCATTAAATGGGAATCCAGTAAGTGATTAAAATTAATAGGTCAGCATGAAACTTGGGTAGATGCAGAGGAAAAAGCCCAGGGTGACTAGCTGTCAAAATGTTACATCTGCTTGTCAAGGAGAATGGTGTAACCCATTTTTTTTGTTTTGGTTTTTTTGTTTTTTTTTTTTTTTTTCAGTAGTCTTCCTATTTGGGCTTTATTATAATTCCTGTGCGCTTGTCATCTTCAAGTTTTAGATTAGAATTAAATGGGAAATGTATAACTATTCTATGTAATAATACACTTTGGAATGTATTGCTATTTAACTTTCAAGACATTGATTTCATCCTCAGTGGTGTTAGTTTTCTTGAACATAGTAAGACATAGCAGGCAAGTTACATTTGCATTAAAGGCTTGCAAAGATGTTTGCTGTAGGTTTGCTAGCTTGAAAACTGTAGAGGAGATTGTAGATCCAAAGCAAAAACACAGAAAAAGAAAAGAAAACAGCTGAATGGCTGCTGCATTTGATGGAAATATAAAAATGAACAAAATGAAATAGTGTGATCTTCAATTTCTAATGCTATCTGAATAGACTTGTGCTTCTGCTAATGCGAAATATGTAAAATCAGGCAGGAAGATGTGGTGAGTTGCTGATTACTTAGGTGTTGTTTGTTCTGTTCTGTTTTGGTTTTATTTAGTTTTTGTTTGGGTCTTTTTGTTTTTCTGTGAAGAATTGCAGAGCTCCTGCGTATGAAGAATTTTTAAGCCATTTGCTGCTAAATAAATGACAGATCTGTCTATGAGATTGCACCACACTATTACTGAATCCTAATGGCCACCACTTCTGGTGAAACAGAGACAGCTGCAACACAGCAGAGAATAGGCTGGGCCCACAGTGTAATCAAGTACTTTGGTGGAGGTTCTAACACTTTTTAGTAAATGTTTTGGAGTCCTACTCATTTACCTTTCTCATTTACAACAGCAGACTGCTTTCCTATTTCTGCTATACCTTCTTGTGGCCAAGCCTTACATACATGATATCAGAAACTCTCTATATTTTTTTTTCCCCAGGGACTTCAATTAAACTATTGGTATGAATAATGCATATGTTTTGAATTAAAAAGTAAAATAGACAATGAATGTTTTTACATCATGTCCTAAGTCAGAAATCTGAAACAGGCACTAAAATTTAAAGAGCCTGACATAGTCTAATCCCTTAGTAACAAAAAAAGGTGCATAGCACCACATCTGAGTTTAAGTGAATGTAAATGACAAGACTGGATTCTCATCACAGTCAAGTAAGAATGAGTCTGAAGTAACTTCCCTGAAAGTGTTAATGTAGATTTACACTAGTGTAATGGAGAATTGAATATGGATTTTGAACTTAAATCCTTTCACCTCTCACTCAAATTTAAAAGTAATTTACCTGGGCCTTTTGCTATACCAATTCTTAAATCAGGAAAAGCTCACAATAAGTGCATGATTCATGGACATGATAGCAGAAACACCAAAGCAGCCTGCTTTGAACACACCTGCAGTACATCTTGACTCCTTCTGAGTCAAGATACAAATACAAAACAGTATTTGTTCCCAATGCAGTGAACTTCCCTCATTTTAGGTCATGTATAACAAACCAGATTGCTGGTGTTCACAGTAGATGGCGATGCATCGATTATTGATTTGACCTAATTAACTCCATGATGTTAGAAAACAGGCAGTAGTACGAATAGCTCACATGTCTGTATTAAAGTATATAATTTAATATTCAGATCCTCTAAAATGGTGTTTGGTCCTGCTGTGCACTTGATAATTCTTAGGAATTCATTCAAATTCATCTTTGAAGCTGAGATGCTGCGTTACACTGCTGGTAGAAGGTGGACAGGCATCTCTTTACCCACGAGTTCTGAAGTCTTTTCTTTGCCCTAGAGGGATTTTGTAACTGCATAAATGGTCCTCTAGTGTACAAGAGGAAAAGCTGTGTGATGCCTTGAGGTGCAGAGCTATACCAGGTTTTACCTTTTGCATGACATGGTCTGTCATCTTAATGTGGGTCTGCTGCAAAGCCCAGCAGCTGTGCAGGAGAAAACCAACCTGAATTTGTTTCAGGAAATGACCCCTCTCATGGGTGGCAGAGTTTCACTTCTGAAGAAATGGGACAATCTCAGTCTAGCTGCTGAGCTGCCTTAGCTCAAATAGTCTTGACAGGATGATTTTCTAGGCAAAGCAAGAAATCTACTTTTGTTAAAGGACTTGGCATAGACATTAGTAAAGTAGAATGTGGCCTTTCATCAGTATTTAATCTTCATTATCCAGCTACTTCATGCCTTTGTGTACATTTATATACATACAAGCTTTATGTTGAGAGTGCTTATCTGAATAATTGTGCTGTTTATTTTCATACATGTTTTCACTTACCTCTAATTTCTGCTTTCTTACCCAACTTTGTAATTTCTGTCTTTAAACATCATCTTGGAAGCTACAATAATACCACTTCATCGGTTTTGCTCAGCTGAAATTATTATACATGGGGACAGTAATCTGTCAGAGCTGGTCCTTTCAGGTATGCATTAGCCACAGAATATACTTAATGAAGTAAGGGTTCATTAGGAAGAGGTAAAGTAATTAAGAAGAGAATTGTCTGTGACCTGCAAAGGAAATTTCCGAGCTTTTTCATTTTCTCTTTACAGATTCAGAACTGCTAAAGAAAATTATTTTCTGATAGGATCATTATGCTTCACTGAAAAATAACAAATGTGGATTATATTGCTAAACAATCTGTGCTTTATTAAGGGTAAAAATTATACTGTACTATTGTGTAGTTAATTTTTAATACAAATTCCAAAATTATTTGCAAAAGTGACTCTTGCAAAATGGAAAATTAAGGACAGAGAGGTTAAAGACCTAAATTTTAGAAATGTGGAGCATTTAGACTTGCACTTGAAGTCATGCTGAGGTGTAAATATTCAATACCTCTGTAAATAGGACTCGTCCATCAGCCTGAGTATAATTCAGATCTCTTCACCCTCTTCTCTATGCTCAGTCTCTTAGACTGTGTGTATGTTCCAATATATATTTAATTACCAAAATAATAATTAGAAATCCCTTACAAATCTCTATGATATAGTTTGGACAGAATTATGATAGGTGCCAAGTGTCTTGGGAGGTCCTGCACAGTCTCGTGGGGGTGTCACCATGGTAACACTGATGGATGTGGAATGTCCAAACAATGTGTTTAAAAAGGAGAGAGAAAAAGAGGACTCCTACACATTATACTGGCTGTCAGTATCTGTTCAAACAAAGGGAATGCAGATAGAATGTTTCTTAGTGAAGTTATTACTGCATTGTCTCAGCATAGTAATGATGCACTAAAACCTATTGATTAGCAGCTGAAAGCTAGAAGTCAAAGCAGTGGATATGTAACTCTCTGCCATATCCTAATTTTCTTTGTTGTTGCTCTTCTTTCTTTGTCGTCCTGTGACTACTGCAGTGTGGCTAAGAAGCTAATTTTTGACAAGTGTTATGCTTGTAGTTTCGTTTTTATTTTGGTACCGAGCAAGTGTCCAGGTCTTCAAGTGGCTGCCTATTTCCTTTCCATTGTGAAGGTTAACCATGTTTAGAGATGGGCAAGAAGTTTTTCAGAAAGTCTTGGTCTTCAAAGGCATCAGTTTATTGAAGCCCAAATATTTACATGTTTTCACAAACTTTCAGCAAAACACAAGCATGAGAATAAGAAGCATAAGAAGCAAATTTCTAATTTTCAGGCAGCTGTGCCTGACACATTGCCTCCAAGTGGTGATTTCAAGATTCCAAGCCTGTTTCTTGTGAGGAGGGAGATGGGGATCTCAGGAGAGACAGAGCTTCAGGGAAGGCTCTTGTCAATTCAGTTCTGGCTTTGGAGCAGGAAGCTCCACGTTTCCTTTCCTTCTGACAAGAGGGCTCCCAGGTTACTGGTGGAACAGCTCTGGAGCTGGAGGACTTGAGAAGCATCAGTAATCCTGCCTGGGGTCATAGTTCCCAGACCTGCTGGGCTCCTGCTCATTGGTGCAGAGTGCTGGAAAATCTGCTGGTATTCCCTGTTATTTAGATACTGTAGTTTGATTGCAATAAATGGTATTTTTATCTCCTTCTGGAGGAATTTCAAAAGTCTAGTTTCTCTTTTGTGTCAGAATAGATTATGTCATGGTTCTGCATGTAGATATTCCTTTTTCCTTAGCAAGGTTTCTTTGTTCTACCTTCCACACTATCTGCTCTGAGGGAATAGGAGAAGAGGGAGGAAACAATGAGAGCAATACTTCAGCTTTGTAAGTGAGGAATGCCTGCATCACATTGAAATGCATCTCTAAGTAGAAATAAAACAAGGAAATAGACAAGTAGAGCAGAAGCTTCAATTTGCTAGCTTCAGATTTGGAATTTCCCTGTGCTGAAGAGCAAGTGAAAGGCCCAGCCATAAAGTATAGGGAAAAATTGTCTTTGCAAAACACGTGCTGATCTTTCCCATCCCTGATTTCATTTATTCATTCATGACTATACTTGTTAATCTGAAAAACATAACTTTTGTTACTGAAGAGCTAAGTGGTGACCATTATGTTTTCTTTCTGCTTTAGGTTTCACTCTTTTGTAGTGAGCTCTCTTTGTAGCTGGAGACACCAGCCAAGAATTGTTTATCTGAGATCCTCTGTTACAAAGATAATATGCAGTTTTAAAGTGCACCGTATTTAGAGATATTTGGACCAGTGATTATCTAAACATTAAAGTTATAAAAGAGGAAAATTAAGAAATAAACACTGCCGGAGGTATATAAATGGATAGTTAAAGGCTTTAAAACGTCCTTTTTTGCTTTCATTTCCATATTTCTTAGCACTCCATCACCTGGAGAAGAGAAAATGGTTGTCATGGAATGTTTTGTCAGGAGTTAAATCCATCTAAACCTCTGACCAAGCCTCATAAACTAGTAAATATTAAGTCCTTAGAAAGCATATTTGGCAGGGCATAGAAGTTATTGTTTTTTTTGATTATGTGCATAAAGTTGTCACTTCTCTATTTGCCTTTTTGTACATTAGCTGAAATGCAACTGATATAAATTAAAGTTTTGGGGTTTTTTTTGGTTTTTTTTTTTTTTGTTTGGTTTGGTTTGTTTTGGTTGTGTTTTTTTTTTTTTTAAGTAAAACCTTGGAGTATCAAACATAATCAAATGCTCTAATCCTGGATATAAATTGTGTCCTCCTGTAAAGCAGGATGTACGTGTATTGGAAATAATGTCACTGTTACTCTTGTCTACTTTGTGGGAAAGCAAACTGTTGGTCTTTGTTATAGATGCTTGGATTTTTAAAAAGAACCCCATATAAGTTTACAAAATCAAGAATAGTACAAGAAGGGATTGCAAGGTTTTACCCATTCTGTCTTTTGGGTATGATACAGGGCGAAATTACCATTCTTTTACAACTATGCTTTCTATATTTGAAGACTGTTATCCTGCCTCCCCTCAGTCTAAGCTGATTTCTGCTTTCTCACAATCTTTTGATCAAGTTTTATAGATCTGATAATACGTGCTGTTTACTTCTGAATACCTTTTGCCAAAAATCCATATCTTCCCTAAATCACCACGCTCAAAACTGTGAAACACTGTAGAGTAGGTTTTACCCAAGCACAGGTGAGCAGGAGGTGGATTCCTTTGTGTATCTCACAAATGCTATTCCTCTTTTATACAGTGCACATGGTACAAAACTGTTGGCAAGAGGAGAAGGGAAAGAGAAGGTTTTAAAGGCCACATGTCTTTCACCTTTCTTAAACAAATGGTCCATCAGAAAGCACTGGGCTAATCACATGAGTAATACATGGAGGATTATGACTTCAATAAATGCTATCACCTTGTGTCATCTCAACATTTTTAAATACATTGAGGGATTTTAATGCATTTTTCTATCTGATTTAATTTAATACAGTTTCACATCTGGGTAGGCAGAGATAAGTATGGTGGTTATTTCAAAGTTTAAAAAAGTTGCTAGGTCAGTAGTTTGCAGCCAGGGTTTCATAACAGTCATCATAACACCAGAGCTCTAACGAAGTGGAGTGTGCAGCTGTAATCCAGGGAGAATCGTATTAGCATTTCTGCATTGCTAATTCTGACAATGGTAACATACTTCAGTTTGATAAGAATTTCATTAATGCATCACGGGCCTGTGCCCTAGTTTCACGTTGCTTTAATATTAATGACAACATGCCTGAGACCAGATCACATTTAAATGTCAGTAGAATTGGTGGGTGGACCAAGATGAGAATAAATTATTCACACACAAACAAGTGCATTAATGATTTTCTGTAAGACTTTTAACTTTTGGGAATGGCACTTGTATACCTGACTAGAAGCACTTAATATGTCTGGCAGGAGAAAACTGCAATATGGCTGATTTTCTTGCCAGTATAGGGGAGTAGCGTATGTCTGTTTAGCTTTCTTATGAAGGAATAATGTAATTCTAACCTCAGACTGTAAATATCAAAGATATTTTAAACAAAACAGGCTTTTTTGTCAATTCAGGGAAAGGACACCTATAAATATTTCATTAGCCAAATTCGTTAATTTCAATTATACATAGATTGAATCGAATCCAATCACCCTTCATCTCAGCTACAATTAAAATATAAAATGGGCTGAATGCACTCTGGGATATTTGAAGCTGACAATTAATACAGTAATATTTCAAATTAATTTTACTGTGCAGTGTTGCTGTTTATATGAAATACATTGAAATTAATGAGGACAGGTCAATTTCATTCATATTCAACCTTGCTAGTCCTGTGAAGATATGTTTTGCCTGAATATGAAATTTGGCCCAGTTTTTTTCCAGTTCCCTTTGATGTATTGATATACAATATGCAAAGAGAAAAGCAAAAGAATGATGCAAAGATTTTCTGTACTAGAAAATGAAACAGACAAGATGAAATACTGAAGACCTGTGAATGAAAGACATGACAAGCTGCTTTCTTGTACTGCTCCCAATCCCCTGTTATTTTTTTTTTTCTGTTGGCTTTTTTTTTTTTTTTTGTCTGAATGAATTATTACTTTCTTTCTGAGTTATCTTCACCTGAGTGACACAACTGCATGTATAAGAAATCAGGAAGGTGAAGCAAAATGTAGAATTAGCCTACTGAAATTATTCATCTGTGTTGAAGTTTTTTATCCATGTTAGGATTTCATGTTTAGAGTTTCTCAGCCTGACTGTTGCATGTAGCTGTCACTGAACTGTCACTTACCTCTGTCTGTATAAATGTTTTAATTAACTCTCTGCGACCAAGAAAGTAGAACTCTAATTTCAAATCTTACTATTTTGAGAGGGCCAGCTCTGGATTGCAGATCCATCTCCAAAGTGCTTAGCTGAGAGCTGGGGAGGGACTGTACTAGAATCCATCTTAACTACTTAAAAAAAAAAAAAAAAAAAAAAGAGGTTGTTTGTTTTCAAAAATTTTAAATGTAAGACATTTTCTTAGTGTATTGTTCAAAGCTGTGCTGCACAGTCAGTGGGATTATGAAAGGCTCGATGGAAAATGCACTGAAGTCTACAGGAGTCTCTGTTGGTTTTGAGAGCAGATCTTCAATAAGAACACTGTTATATAGGAAATGTTAGCTTCACTCTCTGAAATGTCATTTATGGTGTGATTTTCTGGGATCTAGTCCTCAAGTGACTGGAACTGATGTGCTGCTGTATCATAACCCAGATTTTCTGAAATCTCCTTGCTCCATTGTGGCACTGATAACTGAGAGGAATGGGACATATATGATTACTTATACACTGTGTGTGAATAGCATCAGGCTTCCACTTTCAAGGTGACATTAGCTCTCAATTTCATTCAATGTGCACAGTGGTACTCCTGAGAGAAGATGCACCTTGGTTTTCTGTCCTGACACTGTAACTGAAGAACTGGGTACCAGCAACTGGTGAAAGGGTTCCTGTTCTCTCTGGGTGCCGTGCTGGTACTCCAGACAGTGCTAGGCAACTGGAAATGAAGTGGGTGAAAGATGGTCAGATTGGGCTCATCCCTCAGCCAGATGGATTTTCTTCTTTCAGACAGGAACCAGCTGGACCTTAAACTTCTCATACAGTTGTTAGGGGGGTTCCTCTATTACTTAGATCCTCCTACTCTTATTCCCACCTTTATTCTGACGTGTCTCTGTTTTTCTTTTTAAAAAAATAAATATTTGTTGTTTTTTCAGTGGTCACTGATAGAAGCATTTAAGTTTACCAGCAACATGGTCTGTAAAGACCTGTTGGATAAGACTTCTTTCACTCCTGGACTTCGAGTTGCAAATATCTTCCTGTACTCAATGACTCATTTTGTGATGTTCAGAAATCTCTGTAGAGAATGAAATCAGTTCCAGGGATCTCTTTTCTGACTTAATACATAGTTATGCATATGTAACTGTAGCAAGATAGTTCCAAATTTGTGCATTGATTTCATTTTACATTCGGATGTTGATTTTTCAGTCTTTCTGAATTAAAAAAAGGGACAGGAGTAATTCAGTGGAGGAAAAAAAATCATATCAGTCAGTTCAACCACATGAATACCTTACCAGCTCTATACTAGGATTACATAAATCTTGATATAGCCAGCAAAGTGTAAAAAGCAAACACGTAGTGTGTTATGAGAAGAAAATTAGATTTAAAAAAATCAGGTTTAATATCCCTGAATGAGATTAGCTTAGGGAAGAAGAATTTTAAATGTGATTATAAGCCAGCTGCTATGGATTATTTACTTGATTTGAGATGCTGAGGAGAATGGATATTAATCTTTAATATAATTGAAAAGTTGGTGAGGGAGTTCAAATAGTTAAGGCACTACTGATTGTGCTGAAGAGTGTATAAAGCAGGGTTGTATCCAATATTTAAGTCTAAAATCATGCTTGGCATAGGTTACAACCTTTGCAATTATTTTTATGAAATAAGAGAAAGCTTAGTTGAAAGACTTACTCATTAGTCTAATGCTGCAGTGGATGATATCCTCATAAGAAATTATTTTTACCATGTTCAAAGATTTTCCATGTATATTCTCATTGGCTTATAAAAAATATTTATTGATACAGAGAGAAGTGTGATATGTTCTCAATTACATGTCGTAGTTCTCAAAGATGGATATTTATGCAGTGCATTTGTCTATGAACATAAACCCACATTTGCCCTTAGTCTAGAGACATCAACACTTGAGATATTTGAAACTGTTTCATTAGCAGCACAGATTTAAGATCGATTACTACTGGCTGAAACATTATTCCATTGGTGAACTTGATAAGGAAGTTATATTTCCTTCACTGTACTGATGATTTCTTTCTTGTGGAAATGAAGACTCTTCAGCTCCAGAAAAGGAAAAGCTCAACCTTACCAATACATAGGTGAATAGTTGTTGATAACCTGATAATGATTAATCAGGTGAACTGACTGAATCTTACTTCAAATCATGGAATCATGATCAGGCCTGGGCTGTCTCAGATCACAGAACCAAGGTGTATTCTGCTTATCTGCAGTGGTACCCAGAGAATTTATTTGGCACACAACCTTTGTCTGCATATTTTTCTTATATAATGGGCAATTACTCTTCTAAAATCACATATTGATAGAAAGAAACCCTCAGATTAATTGACAGAAATATCCCTTGAGCTGAGTTGAGATGCTACATCCAGCTCTGTAGATTTCCAGATGTAAATAACTATCAAACTCCAACATATTTAGTTTTTAATCTAGGGTATATCTCCAACTGAACATAGAAAGTTCTGAGAAGTTTGTTGATTCATTGCTAAAATATCAAATAGATATGCTTCTTTCCTACCCAGATAAAGGGCCCCTTTTTTTTGGAAGGTGAGAATGGTGCATCCAAGGGTAAACAGTGATTGTGAGAAGCTGCTGCCACTGTTCCTCTGAGAGATCCACGCATGTTTAAGGTGCAAGTCTTTGGAGCACTTATGCTAATGTAGTGGAAATACTGGTTTACATAATAAATTAGTGATTTTGAAACTGTAGTTGAACTACAGTTGCCAAATCAATGTGCAAGAGACAGTATCTAAAGCAAACCAAACAAACTTATCTAGTGAGGGATGCTCGTTTTACTATGTATTGACTTGAGCTGGGATATTCAGCTTGTTCCCAATACTGGATAACACTTTTACATATAAAGGGCTATTACCATTTCACTGTGGCACAGTTTCAAACCTGCTGCTTCCAGTTCCAGAATGAAACCATTCTGTTTAAAGTCCCTTGGGCAGAAGGGGGAGTTGACTGTGCTGCATGTAAATTAAACAGCTTTTCCTGTTCTGAATATGTTTTGAGTCAAATCATAAGTTCACTGATATATTTCTGAGAACTGTATCTAATGAAGGATCTCTAGAAAGTGTGATAGTGCACTATGAGCATTAAAGGATCACATTGTTTTGAGTGGGACTGAGGTGGGGCTATATGTAAGGAAGAAGCTTTTATGCTCAGGTCACACCAGGCTGTTAAATTCTGACAAAATACTGGGCCACATTTATCCCAGAACAGATCTTTAGCCACCTGAAGAATTTTACCAGCAAAATATTAGATGATAAGTTGATATTCAGGGTATCTTACACCTGGATTTAGGCACCCAGGTTTTGTAAAAGAACAGAAAATTTCTGGTTATGTTTCTCAGTCACCAGTTTTCTGTTCCTGGTTTTGATCAGGCAGTGGTGGGTGAAGTGTTTGAGGTAGAAATACACGTGAGACAGATTCTAGCAGGCTAAGGAGGTTTCAATCACATTTCAGATGAGTAAGCAGTACAGGTTCTAGTGTATAATTTAGAAAGGTAGCCCTCCTGGTAATGTTCTTTTTAGGAATACAGGGGGAAGACTGAGAAATGCCCTTCTTTTTAAGCTGCAAATCTGTGCAGCAAGTAGCTTGTCATTGAATCTGAAATGAATGAGTAATGTGCGCTTGGAAGGGGGGAGACCTGGAGTTGTAGACCCAAAGTATGGGTGTACTGAGACTGAAAGCAGAAATAGCCTGGAGAGAGGGATGGTGTTTCTGTAACCTTGATCAGCATGACTTCTTTCAGTCTTCACTAAAAAATTTTGCTGCCCTAAAGGCCGCAGGGTTAGATCATTATGTGTAGAGTCTACTGGCTGGTATTCTGGGCCGCATAAAATTTTCTACATTCTAGAGATATTAAAAGGCAGTTTTTCATTTGAAGTCCTGTTCATTTGTTTCCACTCTTACACTGTGTTAGTTAAAAGTTTTATTCTGCTTTCTTAGCTGGGAAACTAAGCATTTTTCTTTGAGTCCAATTGAGTGATCTGCCCTCTGTGTAATTTCTGCTTATCGCTGACACCTGAGTTCTCTTCAGTAGAAAACACAGCTGATGCTTGTCACATATTTCCTCAGTGGTTTCTTTATCTTCATCCAATGAATCAAGGGAACACCAGTATCTTTCAGTCATGTCACTGTCTGTGGTGACAGAAAACTTCTTCAGTTTTTATTTTTAATTAGGTTATTTGAAGGGTATACATTGTGTATGTGCCAGACAAGATGATTCAAAGCAGTGTCCTCTGTTACAGAAATAGAAAGTAGTAAGACATGTGGCTTTTCATAGCTATTAAAACAGTTCATGCTCAAATTCCTGGTCACTTTCCCAGTCTAGATGAGTTTGGCTTCCTCAACCTTCTGTTATGCCACAGCAGATGCTGTCATTAAACAAAATTGTCATCTTGCAGTATTGCAAGTTCTTAAGCTTGAGGGGACAAGTTCTTGTACCTGATTTGAAATTTTGTGGAAACCAGTAACATCCAGCAATAACGGGGCTTGGTTAGCTCATAGTAACATTCTGCAGAGATGGGTTGTAGTGATCTCTGTCAGTGGGCAATTCTGAAGCATTGAGGGCTGCATGCCAATCTGTGTCCCATCACCATAATCCAGCTAAGATGGGATAAAAGTGTGAGCAACAGGAGACAAAAAAGTAAAAAACCGTCCGTGTTATAGTGGTAAATCCTGCATTTCTAGGAAACATGAAAAGCATTATTTGCTGCTATAGGATAAGTTAGTTTCAGGCAAGAAACCAGGAGTGAATATATGAAGGGCTAGGTATCCAAAAGGACTGTATCTTGTCTTTCTCATGACCGTAGCAATCTTAACAGGTGCAGTGTGAGCAAAGAAATTGTAGAACTTTTCTTTCTCTCCTTTGAAATCCTTCTATTCTCTCATTATCACTCTCAAGAAGTTCTGTACTTTTATTCCTCTTGCTAAGGAACCAGTCCTAAAATGAAGAGCAATGGTTGGTCCCCAGGTTATTTTACATTTCTGAATGTAGTATCTAAAATACTCTACAGAATCTGAATAAAGCCATTTTTTTCTGTGTTGAGATTGTTAACAAAAGAAAAGGAGAAACTCTCATGGTGCTGGTGTTGGAAACCTTCTTCTGAAATTGTTAGAGAAAATCATCATCTGCAGCAACAGCAATGATAGTCTCCATGGTGACAAGAAGAGCTGACAAAAACAGCGATTTAAAAGGCAGAAGAATGCTTTTTGTTGCTTTTAAAGGAAAGGAATGTATCTGTGACAGTTTGAACAATTTTGAATATTTATTTACCTTTGGAGACCTCAGCATAAGGGACAGCAGTACCCTTCCTTTTTTTCCTTTCTTTTGTACATCTCCTTGCCACTCACATGTTTTTCTCAAGACTCTGTTCTCAAGCCTGCTTGGTGCACTTGTAGAACAAAATTCATTATTAGGTTTCAGCTCATCAATTATAAGGCCTGAAATGGTTTCTTATTTGGAGAGGAAGTTCTCTAGAAAAAAATACTTAGACTGTAATCATACATTTGTGAAAAAAGTGAGAGAGCTTAACCAGACCTGTCAAACTTGGGAGCTATATATATATAACTACTCAAATATAACTACTTAAATGCATCCTCAAGTATGTTAAATATTTGAAAGCATTTCAGTCGTGACCAAATATAGCATACTTTCTGTGTTTTGCTGGAAGCAAGGAGTTGAAGTCAAAAACCTATGTGCATATCATGAAACCAGTAGTTTTTCCTGTTGGTGTTCTTACTTCCCATTTTCACTTCAGTTCTGGCAAGGATTAGAGATTATTTTAGTGGATGGTTCATAGCCTCACCTATAAAAACCCTCTGGAAACCATTTCAAAGCATCTCAAGGACAAGAAAGTGATTGGAGTAGTCAGCAGGGATTTACAAAGTGAAAATCATGCCTAGTCAATGTAATAGCCTTCTACAGTGAGGTGACTGAGTGACAGAGCAGGGGAAAGCAGTTGATGTTTACCTTGACTTGAGTCAGCATTTTTACACTTTCTTCCATAATAGATGTAGACAAGCTGACAAAAGTCAGGTTGCAAAAAAACCCCAAACAAACAAAAAAAACCCAGATACGTATTGAAAACTAGTTATATGGCTGGTTCCAGAGAGTTGTGATCAATGGCACAAAATCCAGGTGGAAGAAAATCATTAGTGGTTACCTGACTACTGACAAGAGTCAATAGTGGGGCTGAGGTGTTTACATCTTCATTAATGACCTGGATGCTGGGACATAGTGTACCTGCAGAAAGTAGGAAGATGATTTAAAACAGGGAGCAGTGGCAGATGGAAGAGGGGGACTGTATTTACATTTAAAGTGATCTGGATAGGCTGAAACAACAGACAGAACAGAAGCCGATGAAGCTGGACATGGGGAAATACCACGTCCTGCATCTGGGGCAGAATAACCATCAGCACTAATATGTGTTGGGGGCTGACTGGATGAACAGCAGTTTTGCAAGGGAGGACATTGGGGTACTGGTGAAGAATAAGCTGACCATGAGTCTGTGATGCACCCTTGTGGCAAAAAAAGGCCAATAGTATTCTCCACTGCATGAGGAAGGCAATTGCTGGAAGGCTGGGAGAAACATTCCTACAGAACATTGTGAGTCCTAAGTCCAGCACTCATTGGGAGTCTGGGATCCCCAATGAAAGAGAGATTGGGATTTACTGGAGCAAGTCCTAGTGTTATGAGGATGATGGACTGGAGCATCTGTCATATGAGTAAAGCCTGAAAGACCTGGACCTGTTAAGCCTGGAAAAATGAAGGCTTAGGAGCGATCTCATCAATAGGAATAAATGGGAAGGAATGAAGAGGAAGGAGAAAAGCTTTTCTCATTAGCCACCACTGACAGGACAATATATGATGGACACCAATTTAAAAAATAGAAACTTCCATTTGAAATCGAGAAAACATTTTTTTATTATTTTGAAGGTGCTCTAATACTGGCATAGACTGTGCAGAGAAGTTGTGGAGTCACAAGGATTTCCCATGGCTTTTCTTTCAACCTTCCTTTGGTCTACATGTCCCTGGATACATAAAATACATTTTGATTGAGGATTTGAATCTGTATGAAGTACTGTGGGCTCGTCAGGAGTGAACTGCCCCTAACTTACCCGGTAGCAATCCCAGTGCTCAAAATAATACTGGGGCTATTATTTAATTGCAAAGTTCTTGACTGGATGGTGAGGTATGGCCCTGATAGGACTGCTTAATGACACAGCTTCATCCAGTTCCATTTTTGCACAAAGTACATTTGAGTAGAGCATTATTTCTGTCTGCTGGGTTTGTAGTCTCTGCCTTATGACAGTGGTGCTGTACTGGAAATTAGATTTTAAAAGACAGGGCTGGTTATAAAACAGAGGCAAATTAGGCACAGTACTTACGGTGGAAAAAAGCAGACAAACCACTTTATTGGGATCTCTGCAAACTCAGGTTGTCAGCTAGTGCTACCATTACTTTCAACTAATGGATGAATGAGGTTTTATCTTCTGCTGAAGCAGGGAGAGAGGTCCTCATAGAGGCAGCTCCAGTTATCACTTACATTCCTGTGATTGCCTGCTTCTCCCTCTTTCCATTTCCCTACAATCATTCACCTAAAAGGAGTGTCCCAGTCCTTGCCCAGCTCTAAACTGGCAAAGCTCATGTTATGTATTTTAAAAACCCTGAGCTGCCTCTTGGTAAAAAGAAAATATCACTCTTTTCTTTACTAGCTCTGCTCCTACAAATAGAAGATGATCAAGACAGGAACTTATATGGATACAGAGACATACTGTAGCATAACTAACTAGCACAACCGATTTCTAACACAAATTCATACTTGCATATTTTCATTCATGATTTTGCAGAGGCTTGAATAATTTCCTGATTTTTTTTTCCCCTACAGATTTCTGTTCCCTCAGATCCACTGTTGTGGCAGAAATCTTTTATCAGTGCCTCACTTATCCTAGGATCACTATTACCTTAAACTTTGGCTTTTATTTGTAATCAAAACCAAAAATGATCAGAGAACACCTGGAGACCTGATAGACCCAGCATCTAGAGGAGAATGCACTGGAAGCTTTTCTCACTGGGTATCCTGAATAAAGGCAGGGCCATGGGCTGCATCCAAGTGCTTGTTGCTTTCCTCCAGCCCAAACTATTCTGTAGAAAAAGAAAAGGTATTTCAGTAGGCACATTTATTTTTTACCTTAGCCTCTGGTTTACCTTAGCCTGGTCCCACAGACTAAGGTGGGACACAAGGTGTGTACCAGCTTACGCACTGAGGTGAAGGATGGAGTGGTTGTTGTTCACGCTGTGCCCATAGCAGAGCTGAAGCTGTTGAGATAAAATGTTCATCTCTCCCACCATGGAGGTAAGGGCAGTGTGCAGCTGGATGTATGCACAATGAGAGAGTGATATGTGGCCATCTTACACTTCCATATTTTCTTTCAAAGCATTTTGTGAACTTGTGAGGGATATGGCTCAAGTGCCTTATTGATGGTGCTCACTTATCATCTTCATGCAGTAATGATCCATATCCTCTTATATGGCACTGTCACTTGTTTCTTTTTTTATGCAAGTGAAATGTATTTTCATAATTTAACCTTTCATGTCATTCTTTCCATGATCCATTTACACTGTGAACTGTAAACCCATAATACGTAAGGACGATATTGTTTTAAATGAGAAAACCAGCTTATTTTTGGGAGAACCTGATAACTTAGAGAATTACATGAACAAAACAGGCACTGGAAAGCTGAGATGGCAACATCAAACAATATAATGAACAGAGCAATTGTTTTAGGAACAACAGAGGAACAGATAAGATACAAGTTTATTGTTACCCTTAGGGCAGCACTATGAAACAAAATACAGGTTTGCCTGTTTTCATTAGTGAATTAAAAATAAAGAAAACATCTTAGAGTTATGGGAAAGAAAATTTGTTTTCCTTTTTAGATTAAATTTCCTGAGGGCAGAAAAGTATATAGTGTTTATTAAAGTTAGTACTTCGTGGATTTTTTTTGTGTGTGTGCATAGTCTTTATTTACTTTTCCTAAAGTTATGAGGTTGTGATGCTGAACTTCAATGAGTGGATTCTGTGTCTGTTTGCAGCATCTTCAGAGCTGTACATCAAAGGAAACTTCAGGGCTGGAAGGCTCTAGTATTTGTTTAATTAGTTAGATGGGCTGATGGATTTTATGTTGAGCCCATTGAGAATCTGCAGAATCATGTACAGTTGTGTTTTAGAAAAATGTGTAAATAAGAGTTTTGAAAAAATGTCACTAAAACCCAAGCTTCAGACTTAAATCGCAGGTTTGAATTTTCTTGGGTCCAAACTGAAGGGCAGTCTATGCAAGCCTCTAAAAAATATTCATTCACATATCAGGGTGATCAGGCATTGGAATGGGCTGCCCCAGGAAGTAGTGGATTCTCCATCCCTGGAGATATTTAAAAAGAGACTGGATGTGGCACTCAGTGCCATGGTCTGGTAACTGCAGCGGTAGTGGATCAAGGGTTGGACTTGATGATCTCTGAGGTCCCTTCCAACCCAGCCAATTCTATGATCCTATGATTCTATGATATTGCGAGATTGCACTTTTGTCTTCCCAGACATTAACACAACACAGAAGCCACTATACCTGGGGTCTTGTGTAGCTAGCAAACTACAGCATGTATCTCAGTAGTAGACCAGATCTAAACATCATAATTAAATCAGCATTAAAGAGCTGAACAGGCTCCTGAAAGTGCTTCTCTGGCTATGTTTCAACAATCATAATTTAGGAAGGCGTTTTTCTCTAAGTTATATTTGATCTAATTTGCTTTTATTAGTTATTATAGAAGTAGAGCATAAAGGAATTATACCTTCTTGCCTCACGCATCTCCAGGACAAAATGCCTTACCAGTTCTTACTCAAATTAATGGAAAGGATATCACTGGTTTTGATTAAATTTATTTTGAATTTTAAGACACGATTTCTGGGATTATTGGAATGAAGAGATGGTAAAATAAAAACCTGGCAGGCTTGTCAGTCTTCTTAAGAGGCAAGAGGATGGTAGTGCCAAGAGCAGATAAATGGTGTGGGTGACACACAGTTTTTCAGTGCCAAGTTCACTAAAGCCTGACATTTTTATCGTAAGTTTACTGATACTGATCTCACTGGTAATATTGTTTTCTTCCTTGTGTTTTGAAACATGCCCATGCTGATATTTGATAACTTAATGTTCTGTCTTCATCTATCTTCATGCAAGATAACAACAATCTTCATTGCATGTCTGCACATAATTAGTAACAAGAAAAGTGCATTGAACAACTTTAGAATCATTTTTTATGTCTCCCCTTCCTTTTGTCTGTAGCTATCACATAAAACTCTTTGGTGCTGAGATCTTCTGCTTTGTGCCTGTAAGTGCTACCATTCCAGTAGGCTGAAATGGAGCCTGTTTCATTTGCACCTGCAGATTTTAGGTAATATGAGTGTCCTTTGTCAAATATTACCTTTGCCCAGTGAGAGCTGAAGATGATAATTATATCCAGTACATGATCCATGAATATTTTTATAAATAGAAACAGAGAAATCCATTTGATAAGTTTCAAATTCCTGCACTCGGTCAATGTTCATAAATTTTTGAATGGATGAAGGGTCATTTGAAATTATTAAATTATTAATGAACATTGACAAAGTTAACATGAAAGTATGGAGAACCTTTCATAAATGAAGAGGCACTCATTTATATGTGAACACTAATGACTGTCCAGTAATGTGTCCCTGCTGGAACATATAAAAGGTACAATTAGTCATAATGTCAGGAGACACAATACTATTGACTTTAATTAGTAATACAGAAGCACAAATAGCAAAAGTGAAGAATGCTGAGAGGAGTAAGGTGTAAATGTTGCAATCTATGTGATATTTTTGTATAAATGGCACCCTGAACTATTTTATTTCACGAAAGAATTTGTAAAATCATATACATACTTTAGGAACAGACAAAAAAGCATATGTATTTTATTTTTTAACAATCTTTTTATTATTCCAAAATTTTAAAAAGATTAAAAAATTTTTTAAATGTAGTGAAATTTAAAAATAGACTTTTTGTGGGGGGTTTTGGTGGGGTTTTTTTTGTTGTTTTTTTGGGTTGTTTTGGGTTTGGTTTGGTTTTTTCTTTTGGTTTTGGTTTTTTTCCTGTGTATTTCCTCTACCTTGCTTGAATCATGACAGCTCTTTAGGGAAAGGAGCATGTCCTTCACTCTTATCACTAGCAGTGTAACTACAAAGGCACATAGTTGTGATGCAGGACTCTAATGTATTTATGCTACTTTTGCATCACTTGTTTAAAACGGGAGTCCAGGACAGGGATCTCAAACATCTTGTAGACAATAGGACCTCACTTTCTCACAGTCTTTAAGTAGAACATTTTCATTTTACTCTTTAATCATGTGAGACAGGCACCATGGTCCAGGGGTCAGCACGCTTAACAGGCATGTGGGTACATCAGGCTCACGTGCCTACCCCAGTGAATTGCTCAGCAATATGGAACAGGTAATCCCTGGTGGAAAATGCACACCCTGGAGCCTTGAAATTGGATTGAACAGTTTATAATCTGTGTTAGGCAAATTTTCATGGAGGAGTGATTTTAATTTTGATCATAATGGTATGGGGTAATTTGTCTCTAATTTGAAGTACTACTGCAGACAGGGCAGACAGTTGCCAAAGCTGAATTCATGTTTTTGCAGAAAGTTTAATTATCATCAGAATGGCTTCTTTCTGAAAAAACTGTCTTCCTGAAAATCTTTCAGAAAGGAAGCACTGGAAAATTAATTCCTGGGGTGAATCCTGCAGGAATTGAAATGGGCCTGCAAAAGAGGATGGATTTTATAGCAGTCTTCCCACACCAGTGAGAGAGTTATATCTCACATGGAGTTTGTGGATAACCTAGTAATAATAGATGTATTTTTGACTTAGAAGCACTCTGTTTCAGATGTGCATATCGATTCAATGACTTGCTGATATTTGTACAATGGGCCAGGGAGAAAATATGAGAAGTAAAAAGTAGGTTTCTCTGTTCCCAAGGCATAGCCTTTAAGATACATATCTCTTCTCATCACTCATCTCCTTTTTCCTCCATTAGGTACTCTTTTCCTCATGTGGCTTAGCTCAGCTGACCTTTTTTCTCTCCTGTTTCACAGGGCTATGGCATCTATTAAAACCAAAAAGGAGGCACAGAAATATCTGAACTCCTCCTGTTTTGACATCGTGTTGCTGGCCATGAGATTTTCAGAAGTGAATAGACTGTTCTTTTTCTGTGCAAAAGATATAGTAAATTTGTACTTTAAAGTATGACTCATGTTGTAGAGTGAGGATGGCTTATTGTGGGGAGTGGTTTCTGATTCTCTGGTTACAATTTTATTTCTCAACTTCCTTCTTCATATTTTGCATCCAGGGGTGCCTTGCCTTCTGGTCCTCTGCTTACTCTCTAGATACAGCTGTGCTAGGCTTTCAGGATGTAATAGATTTCACTTTTGTCCCCAAAGAATAGGGGTAGCAGCAGAGAGGTATATTAAGCAGGTTCCATAATGCACTGATACGCTGCCTCTTGCAATCTGGATCCTGGGAGGGGGAATTGCATCAGGTACTGTGAATGGTCCAAGAGTGGAGGAGGGCTGCAGCACCACAAAGCCCTGACTTTTGTTTTGTTGTTTCTCCAGGTTTCACTGGCACGTATATTATATACTCATACATGAGCCAAGAGTGTGCCCAGGTTGCCAAGAAGGCAAATGGCATCCTGGCCTGAAGGAGGAACAGCATGAGCAGCAGGGCCAGGGAGGTGATCTTAACTCTTGAACTCAGCCTTGGTGAGGCCACACCTCGAGTACTCTGTGCAGTTTTGGCCACCACATTATGCGCAGGACATTGAGATGCTGGAGAGGGTGCAGAGAAGGGTGACCAGGCTGCTTAGGGGTCTGAAGAACAGGTCTCAAAAGGAGAGGCTGAAGGAGCTGGGGATGTTCATCCTGGAGAAGATGAGGTTGAGGGGAGACCTTATTGCCCTCTACAACTACCTGAAAAGAGGTTGTATTGAGGTGGGTGTTGGCCTCTTCTCACCAGTGAGAGGTAATGAGTTCAAGTTGCACCAGGGGAGGTTCAGAGTAGACATTAGGAAAAATTTATTCTCTGCACTGTAGTACCTTAGCTGCTGTTGAGACTTTCAGGTGCTTTTGGTGAAGAAATCAACACAGTCTGTAGTTTAACATACCTGCAACTGAGCAGAATGGTCAAAAAATACAAGCCTGCACTTCACAGATATGCCCTTCAGTAGACATGCTTACAATTAAAAACTCTGCTCTGCTTAAAGCTAACCTTAGTCAGGGCAGAAGCCAGATTCTCTTCTGATTTGTTGCAACATTTTTCCTTCAAAACTAAGTCTCAGAATAGGAACATTTCACATTGCTCTGATGCAAGAGGGAGAGCTTGTAAGGTTGTGTGCAGCAGTATCGTAGATAACTTCACATAAATGTTGACTTCAGAATTATAATAAAAAACATTTTTAAGCTCTTTTAGTTTTCTCCTGCTTTTCCAAAGTAGCTAAACATGACTTTGCTGTCCTGCTAACAGCTGGCTTCAAGGTGCTTTGTTCGTAACAACTTGTTATGATAATTTTAATGCATTATTTAATGTTTCACCTGAAATCTTCTATGTTGACAATCTTTGCCATGCATTGCTTGCAATGTTCTTATCATCAGAGGGCTTTTCAGTATTCAGTCAGCATGATAGGCACGGATAAAAAGTTGTATAGTACAGAGCTGTACCAAAGGAAAATCTATGTATGCAAGGATTTGGTACCATGGTGACAGTACAGTCAAGATGTCTAACCCTGTACTTTCTGGGACAAGGTTCTTGGCAGCAATTATTCACCATTAAATAGCAGGAATTTCCAAATAGTGAGTAGTAGACTTAATGGAGAACTTAGAGAAATGGAAGAGTGTATTTTAGAGATTTTTATGCAAGAGATGGTAATCAAAACTGTGAGGTGAAGCTCATTTATTATGTGAAGACAGGTTTATTTTTGCTCTAGTATTATGAATGATAGATGTAAATTGGATGCAGTCTGATATCTTGATTTTTCTTTTTACATGAAAAGGAAAATTAAATTTTTAATATAATTTGCACAATGAGTAATAAAGTGACACAGGAAGCAGAGACCAAAGAACTGCCATATAAAAAGAAATTTTACTTAGTCAGGTTATGATCTAATTTTGCATCTAATCGATAATAACAAAATCCCTGCTGACAGGCAAAGAGCTAGAGTAAAAAAGAAATTTCTTTTACATAACAATTTCTTTCGACCAGGAACCAGTTGGAGTAATGCCCATTTGTATCTCTATATGATTAAAAACGACCAGTTCTGCATTTGTTCGGGGTACAATGTATGGTGTTCAAATTAAAAAAAGTTACAAAATTTATTTATTTTAATATTGTAAACGTTTGTGCATAAATTGGCAAGACCACTGGTGCTACAGAACATACCAGGCAGGGAATGACTGGAGGTCACAGCTACCTTGTCATGCAGGTGAGTTGTAGCAGAAAGGGTATCTGTGGGAACAATGAGGAGATGCACATATAGAGAACAGCTGCTTAAATTGTGGAAAATACTTTTTCTGACTTCACAATCCATTCAATATGTTGAGTGGGTGGGGAAAGTAGAAGGAAAACTGGAATTTCATATTTCTGTACATGATACCAAAGCCTCCTGTAGCACGATGTTTTCTGTCCTCCTGGCCCTAGTCTCTCCTACCTTTTTTTCTTCACCTTCACTGGAATGATTATTTTCAAGTGTTTGGCCAAAAGGGGAGGAGAGGAAGGTTACCTGTGTGGTAGCCTTGGCTGTGTTGTAGGCTCATGGCCAACCTTCTTCCTGCCCTGCCTGTGCCCAAAGTCCCCTGTGCCTACTTTGCCACAGTAGAGATTCAGTTTCTTCTCTATGCAGCTGCATGCCTGCCTTTGGTTTTCACTGTCTAAACTCTTTGAGACTGGTCTTGTCATCCAGTGAGTTTATATGTGAACTCTCTATATGAGCTTACAGATATTGTGCCATATACTGTGACCTCAGCAGTAGCCTCTGGCTGTTAACTTAAGGAGCTACTTATCATGATGACTGAGTCTTCCTTAAATGTCATTGTACATTTTTGGGCTGTACAAGCTGACAGATGAAATCCTTAACCTGAGCTATTCAAAATCTTAGTGAAGTCACTGAGAGGCAGGATGGACTGAAAAGACTGAGGAATGATTTGTCATAAAATTTAATTTGTGCTATTTGTTTGCATCTTCAGGGCATCATGGAAAAATTACTCTTTGGGAGAGATGGAGTATAAAGAGACCAGTAAATCAGGATGATGTGGAAGGTAGATTGAAAAAGAGGAACTGGCAAATCAGGAGAAAAACTTGTTGAGGCTTATTTCATCCACGGGGTTTATTAGTGAAGGGGAGGTAGAGGATAAAATATGCTGGTCTTTGATACCCATCCTGTAATTTAATGTGTTCATGTGCATTACTGTATTTTCTTCTTCTCCACACTATGCATAAGTCAGAGATTCCCTTTCATGCTGATAAGGATTCAGATTTATAACACTTTTATTTCTAATCTGTTAGATTAGAAACCTAATGTACCTATTATGTCTAAATATTATATCCATATATTAAACCAATTATGAAAAGCCCTTTCTCTTGCAGCCTATGCTGTTTATGGTGTGTATGCTCAACTTCTGCTGATATGACTATGTGAATTTCCCTTATTATTTCCATAATACATGAATGTGAATTTCCAGCTCCTGACTAAAAACATCTGGAACATTCTGACACTTAATGCACTCAGACTGATTGCATTGTATGACCCTGAAAGCTTTAAATTACTTGGTAGATATTTTTTGCAACACCATCAGGTAATGGGTGGAAATTGGCTGAATGGCTTGTTTCACTATTTGCTAGCATAACCAGCACTGTTTAACATTGGGATCAAGAGTTAAACAAGATTCTACTTTTGATATTCAGATTATAAAACATGATTTTGATTCCTCCTCTTCCCTGCAGCCCTATCCTTTGGAGTCAAATGGTCCCATTTTTATTTATTTGGGCAGTAGAGAGTCTCTCCCATGGCTTTATTGAAGGGACCATCTGAATTGCATCTATATTCATGAAGTTAAAATGGAATCTGAAGTGTGTAATAGGAACTAGGGAAGTTAATGGAAGACCTTTGGATGGGTGTGCATTTTTTTCTAAGTACTCATTGCATCCCTCTTTGAATTACTACCTTTTTTTCACAGTCTCCTGGAATAATGATTAGGTTTTGTTCTGTATTTGGTCAGAAGGATAAGGAAATTGTTTTTTTTAACATAACCATTGTAAATGAAATGAAGTATGTGTGAAGTTCAAAACCTCAAATGTATCATTACTCTGAAAGGCCCAGGAATACTAATGAAATTCAATACAACTATATGCAATTTAAGGAATTTAAAATATTGAATGTAAAACTGCAAAGACATAAAGGAATAATTTGTGTAAGCTGTCAGTCAGAACAGGAATACATGTTGTAAATTTTTTTCCATTTGTCATAACTGAAGGAAAAGAGATGTCAAGGCACACTTTTGGTTTATTTTAAGGGCAGGATAAATGAGTTACGACTCGTTATCAGTAACGAATAAGAGAATCTTTTAGTTCAAAGACCTTTATTTAAATCCCAGTCTAGGATGCTTTATTACCTGAAGACTGCTGGGAATCTTTTTATCCTGATAAAAAATAGTGTGAGGTACTAAAAACAGGAAGATGAACAAGTGGATAGATGTAGAGACTTTGTTGCTTTCTGATGTCCTGTAGTAGGCCAAAACTCTTTGAGTACTGTAGTGCTTCCATTATGATGCCAGTTCTGTTTTTTCAGCCCTTTTTATATCTAGATTTCTACCTCATAATCTTTGTCATGGTCCCTGTGAGACCTGGGGTCATCCATAAATGTGAATTATTAGTACTGTGAGAAAGAGAGTATATACCCAGTAAAGTCCATCTGAAAGAAGGACACCCAAAGCCCTGTTCATATAATCCACAGCTGAAAAGTGCACTTTGTAAAAATGTTTCTGTTGTCATGAGTTGCTGGTTTATTCAATTTGCTGTATTCTGATTTCTTTCTGTGTTAGACTGGCAACATTAACAAATGGGGAAGGAATAATATATTTAAAGCCTATAAGGCACTGCAAATATCAAAATTATCTACTCCACATGTGGGGCATTACTCTGAATCTTTTAGGGCACCATTTGCAGTTTGTTAGCTCTAGCCAGAATTGTTGCTTTGTTGCTGTGTTCCACTGAAGAACATCACAGAAGGTAAAACAAACTTTGGATTATACTTTACAATCCCAGTCTTCCTTTCTCACTTGCTTTTGGGTCACGAATGTTGGGTTCAAAAATGGAGGGTAAGAGACTTGCTGCATTGCCTAATGAGTGACTGAAAATGATTGAACTGGAAG
This sequence comes from Heliangelus exortis, assembly GCF_036169615.1. NCBI lineage: Eukaryota > Metazoa > Chordata > Aves > Apodiformes > Trochilidae > Heliangelus > Heliangelus exortis. The sequence continues at coordinate 115,001,346 of NC_092423.1, forward strand.
GAAACCTTGGAAATCCTCTAAATCCCTCCACTCATTTGGCTCTTGCTGTTTCTGTATCTCGCTGAGCTGTTTGCACGAGATGAAATATTTTTATTTAACTGAAGAGGAGAGTGAGTCAACCTGAGGTTATAAAACTTCCGTTTGGGCCTGGAGGAAACTCATTAATGTCCACAGCATGTGGTCCTCTCACGCTAGGACTGCCACCTGTCATCGACTCAGACTGAAAGCTTTGACTAAAAGAAATGTGTGGGAGGATACGTATATAAATTGCAGAATAAAAGAGTATAGCTGTCCCTAGGGAACGAGTGGAGAATATTTGAATCAAAATGTCTTTTAAGCTTCCCCCACCCACTGTTCATTTAAAGCGTATTTAGAATTTTGTTGCTTTTTATTTTCCTTATCTGCAGTCTCTTCCTGTGTTATATCTTTGAGATAAGTTGCCTGGAGTTCAGAAAGCAGAAAAAAAAAAAAAAAAAAAAAAAAAAAGTAGTGAGTTTAACTGTGTAAGAATGTAATAATGAAGAATGAAGAAGAATTAAACAGGATTGTAATAAGCCCCACCAACCTGGGGAAGTCCCCTATTAATAAATCAGAAGAGCATTAGATTCAATAAATGAATCAAAATATGTGTCCTGTGTCGTTATGCTTGAAGAAAGAATTTTTGTAATAGAAAGTACTGTTAGTAAAGAAAGCTTTTTGTGACCATGGAGGTTTTTTTGTTCTTAATAAAGGTGATGCCACTTGGCACTGGATTTCCTAGGCAATTTGCTACATTTCTAATGAAATAATAAATTGAAGCTACTGCAGGGACATATGTGCACAGGCTTTTATTGCTGTAGTGTTTTCAGTTACCCTCTTTGATGCAAACAGTCAAAGGGCAGATATCAAAGAGCAATTGAGAGAATCTCCTCTGAGTCCTCTGGTGTAAATCTCTGCTGGTGGAAATTTCTTCAGTTGTTTTATGGAGGTAGAGTGACAGGTGCCAGCTGAGGCTTTTGCATCCTTAACATCCATACCTGTGTCAGCAGAAGGCTGAAAAAACTATAGGATACACTGGGTGTCTCTGGATCATTACTGCCATTATTGTGATGGGGTACAACAGCATTTCTCAGAGGCATTTCAGAGCTTCAGCCTTAGTATTTTCCCATTGTATTGAAAGGTATTTTGCCTCCTTTTGGTCCCACAAAGAAAATTGCTTTGCCACTGTTGCTGGTGTAACCTGATACTTTTGCATGTTCCCTTTAAATGGTCCTAATTAGGGGTACCTGAAACTTCCAGTGAAGCTTTGGTGTATTGTTGGGTTGCTGACCTGCCAAAATTTAGGTTTGACTGCATGTCCTTGCTGCACTGTTATTACCACTATTGTCAGACTTTTCTACCAACAGTCATAAATTTGATATGAAATCAAAATAATCATAGAATCACAGAATCATTTCACTTGGAAGGGACCTTAAAGATCCTCTAGTTCCAACCCCACTGCATGGGCAGGGACACCTCCCGCTATACCAGGTTTCTTAAAGCCCCATCCAACCTGGACTTGAACACTTCCAGAGGAGGGGGCAGCCACAACTTCCCTGGGCAACCTGTGCCAGTGTCTCACCACCCTCACAGGAAAGAATTTCTTCCTTATAGCTAATATAAGTCTACCTTCTTTCAGTTTGAAACTATTCCCCCTTATCCTGTTGTTGCCCATGTAAAAAGTCTCCCCCCCCCCCAGCTTTCCTGTAGGCCCCCTCTGGGTACTGGAATGCTGCTATAAAGTCTCTTTGGAGCCTTCTCTTCTCCAGGCTGAATCTTTTATTTTTTTGTTAGAATTTGTATGTAGTCCTATATAGTGGTTGAAGGGATGGCTATTCATAGCATCTTGACCCTTTCTACTGTTACGGACAGTACTGTCTTCTGATTTCATCACTGCCTGAGGAGATACAGACTGATCAAACACAAGAACTGAAAGGAAGACAGACAGAGTGAATCCTTGTTGTTGTTGTTGTTGTTGACTACATTAGCCTTTATTGTGTCCCATTCATCAGGAGGCCCATATTCCCTCTAGTCTTCCTTTTACTACTGATGGATCTGTGAAATATCTCCTTCTTTCCCTTCATGTCTCTTGCCACATTCAACTGCAGATGGGCTTTAGCTTCCCCACCCCCATAACTGCCCCTCTGACAGTGTCTCTGTGTTCCTCTTGGACCACTTGACCCTCTCACTTTTTGCATGTTTCCCTTGTATGTTTGAATGTAGTCAGGACCTTCTTTTTCATCTATGCAAACCCCTCGTTGTCTTTGCTTGACTTCTTGCACATCAGGGATCCAGTCATGGTCTGACTACCCTCAAAAATCAAAAAATCAGCTGTCCTAGACCTCTTCCCTCCAGGATCATCTCCCATGGGATTCTTCCAAGTCCATCCCTGAACAGGAAAAACTTTGTTCTCCTGAAGCTGAGGGTTGTGATCTTACTATTTGCTTTGTTCTCACCTCTCACAATCCTGAACTCTATCTCATGGTCACTGCAGCAAAGACATCTTCACATCTCTGACCGGTTCTTCCTTATTTGCAGGTGTAAGGTCCAGCATGGTATCTCTCATCTTCTTCATCTTCTCTGTCAGGAAATTGCCATCAGTGCACTCCAGAAACATCCTGGGTTGCCTCTGCTCTGCTGTGTTGTCCTCTCAGCAGATACTGAGGTAGCTCAAGCATCATTACTTTCTATTGTAAAATACTGTGGGAGCTCCTCTGATGTGGCTGCTGTGCTGGGTATTGGAGAAGTGTGTAGCATGGAGGGGGTTTGTGTCTCAAAGGACAAGGGGAAAGTTTGTGGATGTGGAGAGAAAACTTAGAAGGATTGCTCTGGAACTGAACACTTGATGAAACTTCTGAAGCTATCAGCCAAATACTGCCCACTGAATTCAGAGAAACGGGTCTTTCTGTAGTTTTTGAGGGCAAGCAAGATCAAGTTAAATGCACTGCTACCCCTCCACCCCTCCATTAATGTCTCCTCAAAATGCAAATATTTTATAGACCTCTGGAATTTGTCTAGCAGCCAAAAAAAAAAAAAAAAAAAAAAAAAAAAAGCTGGCATACCCCCTGCTATACTCTATGTTCGTTGTTTCTCTTCAAAACTGGTATTTTGATTTTTAATGCACTGGATAAATACTACGTTGGAGAAAATTCATCTCTGATGTCAATCTGTTATAATAGTGTGACTTTAGTGAGGCAATGTAAGTGGTGCATTTGGCTGATAAAATTTACATAAAAATTACATACAAGGATTTGATGTTTTTCAAGCTGTGTAATTGGAAGGCAAACAATTACTACAATAGGTCAACAACTGTTTATTTCATAAAGTGCACATTATATTGTTAGAGAAATTATAGGTTGTTTTCCGTGCTGCTGCACAGTGCTTTGTGGAATTAAGAAAGGTCACGGAATATGAAAATTTGGAAAAGCTTGTGACGCTTTCCTTATCTCAACAGATGTATTTTCATCAGAATTTTAGCACTGTAAATTCAAATGTTGGGGTTTTTTTCCTTCCTAGTTTTATTTTCAAAGTGTTTGAGAGAATCTTTTCTTGCGAGGTTGGTTGCCACTGAAGCAAAATATATGGCTGTCTTAGTGAAAGGAGAATTTTACAAGATAATGCTTTTCAATCCTAGTAATCTTATCCTATTCCAGGCTATATGAAAAGATTCAATAGGAGAGACTTCTCCTGGGCCTAAAAGATTTTTCTTCTTTCAATTTGTTCCTTCAAAAATGGGATAAGTTCACTCATAACAAAACTCAGTACATATCAGTAGACTGCCACCAGGGATGATACATATATTTTCATTTTACATATATACATATATTTTCATTCTGAGGGCACTCCCTCAGGATATACAAGTCTTTCTTTTATGCTCTTATAGACGTATTCTTGAAAAATCGTAGAAAATCAAGAAGGGAATAAATAATGATGAATGTTAAAATGACTTGTAGTATTTATCATATTTCTACAGGAAAAATGAACAGGCATCCAAGGAACAAAAGCAAAATGACCTAAGTGACTTCTCTGTGCCAGTATTCAACTTTCATCTCAGGCTTCTTGTTTCTGACTGGGGAATGCAAAGCAGCAAATTGAGTCGCAGGTTTGAAACTAAAGCAAGAAGAGCTGTCTAGATTGCAGTCCAGATTATGAGGAAGGCAGCTGTCCAAAAAAAAGCTCAAAAAATGGTTACCAAACAAAAGTCTACATAGTTCAGCTATTTCTTTTATCAAATTTACTTCCAACAGCAAGAACAATGTTTGGTTTTGAGCTGTACCAAGAGTTGCTCAAATTCTGATAAGTTCATTGCCATGAACACTGTATCTCAAATACTGGGATTCACAACACTGAAAAGGTCTTTTTTTGCCAGTATTTCACTGTGCCAGATGAATCTTGCATTTAGCTTCCCACATTTTGCATACAAAGACACTTATATTTTACTTAATCAGGGAATCAATTCAAAACCTGTTCTTTACACATGGCTGATTACCTCAATACATTGTAAGGTATTAAATGTGTGAAATAGTCTATAAAACAGCTCTAGCCAATTAATCCCAATTTCACAACTCTAAAATGGAGATTTGAAAGTACCTGCAAATACTTTAGTACTGACCTTTCTAGTCTGTGTACCCTACCTGTCAATGCCATTTATTACCACTACTGTTTCATTCCTCCTTTATTCAAATTAAAAGCCTTCCAGACATTGAAAAACTGAATTATGGTGCTGCTTCTTGCAATTGTCACACTAGTTAATTAGCTCTTGGCATGCCTGAGTGTCTGAAAAAATTGGGAAAATGATTTGTAATTGTTCACTGAAGTACAAAGAGGTGCTTAAAATAAATAAAGCCACATAAATGCAGAAGAATAGATGTGTATTTCAACCTAATTTAAGTGAATGTTTTTATTTTATCAGCAAAAATTAGAAAAGCTCATTTATATGCAAGCTATGTGTTCACCACCTCTGCCTGTACTTGGGCTTATTAAGGTTATAAAATGTAACAAAAATGGTGAAAAAGGAAAAAAAAAAAAAAGATTTTATAGAAGTAAACTGCCAAGTAAATTTTTGAAGAGTTCCTCTGACATTAAATTGGTTGCTTTTACTGGTTTACATTGTAAATGTGGTAGACTGGAGATATGTGAATATCAGCTGGTACTTCGAGATCTCTAAAACCATAAACTCCCAGGTTTGGGCCACAGGACTTCTCAGGGTAACTTGAGGAATCTTCGTTGGCACAAATCAGCATTAAAGCCAGCCCAAGTCACCAGAAGAGAATTTCCCTGACACATTCTTTTTGGTAGCTGTGGGACTTGAGAAATACAGCAGACAAGAGCAAACAATACTTTTTCTTTCCTTAGTCTTGTTTCACTTCTGCATGTGAAACAAGCTTTCAGTGAATCCCCAGAGTGATTTCACCCTACCTGTTGCACAGAGGAAGATGAGGCTTTTGTTACTACTTTAAACATCATGTTTTTAAGGGCTGTGTCTTACTGTAAACCAACACGCATCCAAAGACGGTCAAAGCAAGAGGATTGCACTGATACAGACCTGAGACAATTCAGGGAGATTATTTTCCTTTCCAGGAAATCCCAAAGCACCTGTTTGGGAAGGTGGTTTCAGCTGCCCATTTTTCCTTCCATGTGAAGTACTCACAATGAGCATGGGAGAAAGCGTGCTATGTATATGCCAAGAGGAAGGTAGAGGCTGGCGAGTAGGAACTTCAGAATTCTTGTTGCCTGGTAGCTTGCTGTTTAGCAAGTGTTCATTCTCCCAAAGTGTCACATGTCTACAAATGAGGATGCCAAGTGCCTTGTTAATGCAGAATTTAATGTACCGCAACAGTGTTGTCAGATAATTAGCTTGACAGACCAATAGATTTTCCAATAAAACTGATTGTATAATTTTTTTTTTTTTTTAACTGACAATTATTTAGATCAGGCATTCTAGCCTTCTGATGAAATTAAAATCAATCTGGAAATAAAGACTCAGAGTCTGTAGGCACGCTTGTAATTTTGGTCACCTTGTCTAAGAATTATCTCTGGCTCACTTTCCCTCATTGCTTCCTCACTTGCTGTAGTTCAGACTTCTTCAAGACAAATAAGGTGCTTATAATTTGATCAAGTAAGCCAATGTGGTGTGACGTGGTGTAGAAAATATATTATCAGTAGTCATTTCAAATAGAAGTATTTACAGCTGAAATTTTTTAGGTAGGAAATTGTTGTCTTTTCTGGCACTCTAATTTTAGACCCTTCTTAATCATGACACATTTTTGACAAAAAATACCATATAACATATAGCAGAAGTACTTTTCATTCACACTCTGTCTATGCTTTAAAGAGTAAGTCAGTTTAATTAAAATGTTCATTGTAGTTGTTGACAATCGTTCCTGCTGGAGCTGGAGCTGAGTGCTGTAGCTGGGATGACAGCTGGGAAGCTGGAGCCTCTGGAGTGAGAACCCATGAGGAATGGTGTCTTCTGCCTGCCCTTTTGGGATATGTCTGAGGACAAAACTCATCTTGGTCAGATCACTCATGAAATCCAGTTGTAATACATAATCATAGACTCATAATAAAGATTCATAGAATAATTTCTTTAGAAAAAATCCATCAGATCTTTGAGTGCAGCTATTAACCTAGCACTGCTAAGTCCACCACTAAACCATGTCCCTAAACACCACAACTGCATGTCTTGTAAATAGCTCTAGGGAGGGTGACGCAACCTCTTCCCTGGGCAGCCTGTTGCAGTGCTTGACAACTATTTCAGTGAAGAATTTTTTCCTAAAAAAAAATTAGCTGAAACTGAGAATTCACCTGTAATTGGATAGAGATATAATAGATGAACAACAAGTAATATCTATACCCTGTTATCTCATTAGCAGTTTGACTTCAGGGCATAGGAGGAAGGTTTTGCAACAGAGGCACACGTGTATTGCATGTGTAGAGAGACCAATGCTCAGGGGTGGGCAAAGGTAGGTGTGGGTGCAGGTCAGCTGTAGGTATGGTGCTTTAACAAGTGGTTTGGTGACAGTGAGCTGGGGGACTCAAACCAGTTCATCTTGTTAGTTCTGCATGAAATAATTGCCCATTACCTAGATTTTTAACTGGATATTTAAATAAGCAAGATATTTACTGTGGAACTTTTCTGCCAGGTAGATTTAAGATAGAAATGAAGTGTGGCAGGGAACTGTGGAAAGAAATGTGGGCAAAGCACCAATGACTGAGGAAAATACATAGTTTTCTCCAGAACCCCTCTTGGAGCTGCTGGGAGGAACGGGGGCAGTGTGGTAAAATGTCCCCTTAGTAGATCCGGCTAAAAAGCAAACAAAAAAACAAACCCAGCAGATGGTTGGGTTTGAATTTCAACTCCTAGGGCACCTTTACCTCTGTTTTTCTTACCAGTATTTCTTCTGGCATGAAGCAGGTTTTGAAAGCATGCCTCTACCTTTGTGGGGGTCAGAAATCCTCATGGGAAGGTGGGTGCATGCTCCAGGGGAAAGTGGGAGCCTCTGTTCCATGGGCAGGCTCTCCATACAAGCTGTGGGGACTTTGCCTAGCAAGGTAAGGCAGAAAGTCTCTCTAAAACTTAGTTCTCTCCTTGCTTTGTCTCCTCATCTTTCTGTCTCCTATCTTTCTCCAAGATTGCACGTTATCTACTTTTTTCCCCCCGTTGCACTCTGATGGGGTCACAGACATTTTAAAATGGATTGCAGAACTGCTGCAGAGGAATGTGAGAGACAAGGGAGAGCACTCTGATGGAAGGATGAAATGACATGTGGTTTGGCTTCCCGTGCAGAGACAGCTTTGATTGAAGTGAAGCACAGGAAAGGTGTAAGAGCAATCACAGGGAACTATTACAGATCTCCCAGGACAGAATGGAAAAGCAGACTAGGAAATGTTTATGCAGATGAAGGCAGTGGCTTCATGCATAGCCTAGGACACCTCGCATGGGAGATATGTTCAGCACTCCTCTGAGTCAAAATGGTTGTGTTCCCTGTAGAGTTTTAGTGGGAACAACTTCAGAAAAGATTTTCCTGGACTGCATGAAAACTTTAGGATGTTACTGGTATGAACAAGCTAGACATGCTATTGCTTCATAAACAGACAAATTTGTTAATGGGGGTGATAAGCAAGGCAAAACCCAACACAAATGGCTCTTCTGCTGGGTACAAGTGGACCAGTGTCCCTGTATAACCATGGCATCTGTTTTTGCTACATTAGTCTGCCCTGTATGCAAACCCTTAGGTACCTGCAGCACCTTTGGCAGGCTGTCCAAAGGCTCCTCCTTTAGATGAGCACACAACTGCTAGAGAGCTGGATGCTCATGTAACTCCCTCTGTACAATTTACTTCTGCTCAGAGGCTGTCCCAGTTACTCCAGATGAACTTGTGAGCAATTTTTAAAGTGCTTAACATTGCGAGGGACAGTAGTTAGTGACAATAGCAGAAGAATATAAAAGAAATAAATGTTGAAAGGTCTGAGGCATCAGTGTTTTCAGAAAGAATATTTGTGAAAGAAATAAAGATGGATGGGCAATCAGGCTTGCTGAAGGTTCTGCATATGTTTTCAATAATCCAGAATGAACTGTTCTATTTGGCAGAGAGCCACGGAAATCAGAGGGTATAATCTTATAACTAGGAAATTAGGAACTATAAAATGTTTTAAATACACAACAGGGAATAAACATATGTAATAAATTACTGTTCAAATGAGGAGAACTAGCGAGACAGCTCCTAGTCAAAGGGTGAGAATGAGAAGAAAAATGGAAACTGACTGAATCTTTGTATTTTCTGCAGACTTTTCCAAACCATGGCCTCCTGGGTACTTAGAAAAATTTTGAAAGCAAGAAAACATTTGTCAATGGCTTAGATAGCTTAAAAAAAAAATAATAATGCTGTCATGATCTTCCACTGCAGCTTGTACTGGGCCAGTGCAAAAGATTTTGAGTTTACAGAGATGTATAGATGGAGTGTAGATTTATCATCTCACTGTATTTACCTGAGGTGAGACATAACATCACTTCTGAGTAGAGGGTAGGGTTGCATGTCTATCTTTTAAGGCAGAGGGTGCTGTCACCATGGAAAATCTTATTCCAAATACAAGGCTGGGTGGTAAGTAGGTAGTTCCAGAAAATGAGTTTGAAATGCATACTTTAGCCTCATGGATAAAAAAAAGTGACAGAATTTTTTGTCACGCCAATATTTTTGGGGTTTGTGTTTCAGGTACTTCCTTGATAAACCCCTTTTTGTAGAATCATAGAATGCTTTGGATTAGAAGGGACCTTAAAAATCATCTATTCCCAACCCCCTGCATGGGCAGGGACATCTCCCACCAGACCAGGTTGCTCAGAGCCCCATCCAACCTGGCCTTGAACACTTCCAGGGAGGGGGCAGCCACAACTTCCTTGAGCAACCTGTGCCAGTGTCTCAGCACCCTTAAAGGAAAGAATTTCTTCCTAGTGTCTAACCTAAATCTCCCCTCTTCAAGTTTTAAACCATTTGCCCATGTTGTCTTACTACACACCTATGTAAAAAGCCCTACTCCAGCTTTCCTGTAGGCCCCCTTCAGATATTGGAAGGTTTCTGTAGGGTCACTCCAGAGCCTCCTCTTTTCCAGGCTGAGCAACCCCAACTCCCTCATCCTGTCTTCACAGGGGAGGTGCTCCAGCCCAGCCCTCTGATCATTTAGACACGTTCCAGGAGCTCCATGTCCTTCTTATGCTGGGGACTCCAGAACTGGACACAGCACTCCAGGTGGGGTCTCACAAGAGCAGAGTAGAGGGGAGATTCACCTCCCTCAGCTGTCTGTCTGTGCTTCTTTTGGTACAGCCCAGGACCTGGTTGGCTTTCAGGGCTGCAAGCACACATTGACAGCTTATGGTCCTCCAGTACCCCCATTCCTAATGCCTTCCATTCTTAAGACTCTTTGGTTCGCTGTTTCTATCTGTGTTAGAAGTCAAACAGATAAAATTCTACCATTTTTGGGGGAGAAACTAATGAGAATAATATTATCAACCACAGTTTGACTAAGGCAGTTTGAAATTCTCAAAACATAACCAGGATATTATTTTAAAATGAAAATTGGCAGAATGACCTAAGACAATTACAATTCTGTGATTGTCTTTATCTTTTTCTGGTGGGACAGATTCTTTAAATTGTGTTAGCTCTCATACTAAGCCTCAAGTTAGCTTTGGAATTTGATGGTAAGGATACTGAATGCAAATTTGTCTGAAAGAAAGCTATTTCCATCTCATCTTGACAATTAAAGACAGTGGGAAAACAGATCAATCCTCATAGGTTTTTTTTCTTTAAGAGGTTAGCACTTTTCCTGTCTTTTTCAGTTTCTGCTCTGATGGATTCTCTCAGTTCTCCCGTTCAAGCAGCATTTTCACATTCTGTGCAGCATGTGAGAACTGAAGCAATGTTTTAGAATAAAAATACTTGTAAGTGTGTTACAGTTATTTCAATTCATATCTTCATGAACAATGTTCCTTGTGATATGCAGCTTGTGTGATCAAATTTTATACCTATGTAAAGACAAAGAAGAAAATTTGAGCTCATTTTTGCTCTATCCCTGATTTTAAGTAAAAATACTTATGATTAGAGTGTCAAAAACTTCCTGAACATGAGTAGTCCATACTATTTCAACAGTATAGTTGAAATATATCGCTCTGAAATAAATATAAAGCTCTGCAAATATAGTTTAACAAAATTTTCCCCAATCTTTCCTTGATTTTTTCTGCATGTATATTATAATATTACATATAACAACTGATACTATTTGTTATATTTTCATATTTTATGCTAGACTAAAAAGATTATCAAAGTACTCAGGTTAGCACAACATCTTTTATATTTGCACATGCATCTTTTTTACTTTAAAAGGTTATTCTTTGCAGCTTCTATCCAGACTTCAAAGTGTGTGCTAAAAATGTGCTTCTCTGTTCAATTATAACATAACTCAATCAGTGAATAATGACCAGGAAATATTAGCACATACTTGTTTCAATCCATTTAGACACAAAAAAATGGCATAAACACTTAATACTGAATACATTTAAAAGAATGGAAAAACCTCCTGGCATAGGTGCCTTAGACAAGTGATAGATTAAACCTCTCTGATAATGTAATCACTATGAATTATGTGGTCCATGTTGCACATTGTACAATATGTTTCTGGTAGAATTTTTTGTTGCATAAAACATGCTCTCTCTTTCTTTATATATTATGGCAGTTAGCTTAGATCTCTTGGGAGAAATAAAAATTGATGTTTATTTCTATTCTGACTTCCAAACAGGCAGAAAGGAGCTGCCTAAAGCATACATGTTCTCTTTGAGGAATTGTAATGTAAATAGAAGTACAGAGAATGCTGGTTTAGCTTAGCTCAGTTCAGTGGCTCATATTGGTGTCCTTCAGTGGCAATGATGGGAGAATGCGGTGTCAGAATCCTGCTTGAAAGTTTTATGTATAAAAAATTGTGATTTGAAAGACTGAAGACCTCTCCAGAGTGACAGGGTTTGTTCTACAGAACAATTGAAAGTGGGGCAAGAGAGGAACTTGATGAAAGAACTGCAGAAAATGAAGGATAGTGAAATGAAAGAGGGGAGGCAGAACATGCTTGCTGGTTTATAGTATTTCAGCCAAAGCTCAAACAATATGGTCAGAAATGTAATCGCTACCATGTGTCAGAAGAGTTTCAGCAAAAGATGGTTAAAGGAGTGTGAATGTATGATAGGGGCATCACACAGCATCAAGAGGAAATTGAAATAAATGTTCATATCCCAGGGCGTGAACACTGTCTTGAAACTTCTGATCGATTGCATTCTGTAGTGTTCATCACAGCTCAGCTTCAGAAGCAGCCAGACAAATGTGTCTATATGGAGTGAATTCATGAATTATATTTGAGCTGAGAAAGAGAGGGAAAAATCAGACTTCATAGGGGAGTCAGCAGAACAAAATGTAATATCCTTCACTGCAGTTTTAAACCTGTGTCTAGTCCAAGAAGTAGTTCTTAGCTCCTGTACAGTGATAAAATAAAACAATACTTCAAGAAGAAAATACCTGCTCATCTTGATTGCAGGAGGAAGTCATGAAGGGTAAGGATCAGCTAAACAGCCCCTCAAATATTTTTCTCCCTGGAGACTGAACTCCTTGCTCCTAGGCAGAAATGTCTCAGAGATCACAGGGCTGCATCAGTGGTACATCCTATTCCGTTCACAGCATCTGTCTCCTGTAGTCACCTGGCAGATGCTCCCCTAGTTCCCTGCACAACCCTCCCTACAGTTTCCCTCTTTATTCCCCCCCATCTCTGGCAGCCAAGCTCATGCTGCGCACATCTGGCGGGGAGCAGCATCCCCTCCCCTCATCAGCCTGGCACAGCTGCTGCTTCTAAATGGGAGCTGGCCAGACAACTGTTCCTAATGATTCCCCTGACAGCTCTTTTCCACTTACTGATCCAGCTTTCCTGTTCACCACCTGCTTGATTTCTCTTCCCTGAACACACAGGCTGCTCAAACCCACAGTCTGAATCCTCTGCTCTCAGCATCCTGCTCACCAAACCTGGGCTACTGCTGTCCTCCCCTGGCCAGTGCCCTATACTTTCAGCCCAAGAGCTAATGCTGTTACTACTCTGGGATTTAAAATAGCAAATCAATGAATGGAAGATAATTTTTATTCCTTCTTGGTTTGCTGTGTTCTGATTCAGATCCTGTGTCTGCAGGATAATGCTAGAAATAGGACAAGGCAATGCCGAGTGTCTGTGTTTTGGCCCAAATCCAGGACTAAACTGGAGCAGTTGCTCTGTCACCCAGTGACCTCTGCCCATCCAGGAAGGTGAATCAAAGAGGATACACGTGGATTGAAGTGAAAATTAATTTAATCAAATAGCAAAACTAATAGTAATGCCAACAAAGTATACAGGGTTATATTCAGCCCAGTCCTCAGGAGCAGAAGAAAACACCCAAGAAGGAGAAGCCCCAGGAGGAGCTACTCCTCATCCTCAGCAATTCTTTAGCTTTATAATGAGTATGAGGTTTATGGTATTCAATACACCTATCAGGCAGCTTGTTTCATCTTCCCCAACATAAGCTCCCAGCTGACTTGAAAACTGCTACTGGCCTGTCTGGCCTTCGATGGCTGGTCTGTGATTCTGTCCCAGTGAGACCAGGACCCTGAGGTTCTGAGTTATGAAGTAAAGCTTGGAAATTGGGGTCTTGAGATCACTACTGGGCAACCACTATCTCTTACCTGTGAAAAAGATGATACTAATAATATTGCCCTTGTGTGATGGTGGGGGATGTCTCATAGGTGCAGTTAATCTCCTTATAGTTCACTTCTGCAGTAATGAACTTGGGAAGGAAAACTGTGAAACACCCTACCACTTTCTGAGACTTAAACCTGATGCAGACTTTATTTTGGAAATTCATATTTACAGTTTTACCACAGAGCATGGGTAGTCAGGAATGTTGTTGTAATTTCCTTTTAGTAGGAACTGCTTTCTATTTTGTTTTATGTTTTGAACTTTGCTTTCCATTGTATTCTATAATGGTTATTTTTTTTCTCAAAACCAGAGAAACCCAAGACCCCTGAAATACCTGGAACATGGAAAATTCAGCCAGGAGATAGGAATGCCCATTTTCAGTGCTAGATTCTGTGTGTCACAAGGGAAGCAAACATCAGTATCTCATATTCTATATGAAGTCCATCATTCCAGAATGAAAACTTAGGTCTACCCTTTGTATCTTACCTTTTACACTTAAAAATACTGTAAAAAAGAATTACTGTGCCAGTCCACCTATGTGATTGAATTAATCCATTTTAGGACAGTTCTCTTGGATGCAGGACAGCAACATCTAAATCTTGAATCTGAATCAGGTCAAATCCAAATATATCTTCAGCTCCCATAACCCAGACTTAATCCTTGGCGGTTACATGACCAGCAGCACAGCACTTGCCTTCCCTGGATTATTCCAAAATGCTGGGATGAGCACAGGTCCTTCCAGTAGAGATAAGCCCCCCCAAGTAACACTATTATATTCCTCCTGCCTATGCTTTTTGGGTATGCATTCAAAACTTTGAATGGTCAATAACCTTTTATGTGCACTGGTAGAGTGGAATGATTGCAGTTTATTTATATATCCAGAATATAACAGACTGTAACTTTATAGCCTCTGAAAAGCCATCTGAGGAAGTGAAGTAGGAACTCCAGCACTGCTGGAGGGATCACTCTCTGGTTCAGAAGAAATTGCAGAGGATAAAGTAGGCACACAGGCGTTCTGGCAGAAGAGAGTATATAGAGTAGGGAGTACTCAGTGGAAAAATACAGAGAGAGGAGGACCAGGATGATTTTCTTCAAAGCAGCCTTTGTTGATGCCATCATATGTGACTCAGATGAGTAGACCTAATTATAACACCTCCTGCTTTTCAGTTCCACTGGCTTCCCATCATTTTTGTGAAATTAGTTTCTTAGCAGGGAATGTTTCAATTTTCTTTCCCTCATTCCCACCAGCCTAATGATTCTCTACCACCTTAATAAGTACAATGAATGTGCTCCATTAATGGACAGGGGCATTAGAGAATAATGTAATTTCTGAAAACTCTTAGTACATTTCACAATTAAGAAGAAATTGATTCAAAGTCTTTTTCAAATAAGAAAAACCCAAGTCATTTCCCTAGTGACATTTACTGCCCTATGTGAAGTGGATATTCTAGTGAGAAAGCTGCTTTGATTTTTTTCACATGTTGGTTCACTTGGATGAATCAGCTTTTCCTGATCCCAGAACATGGCTGAAATACTCCTCTGCAAATGGTGAAGGGCTGTTCTTACTAGGATTTTATTCCAAATTTTGGATTCCAACCCAACAGAAATAGTGAAAAATTACAAATCCAAGTGACTGAGGTTTTTTTATGTATATGAAATTTTAATCTATTCCTATCAATTTTTTTAAATAGCAATTATTCTGTGTCACAAATTTGTGATATAGTCTGTGTTCTTTAGTTCCCTCTCAATTTTATTCTAACAGATGGACGTTTTTCTTGCAGTGCTCAGCCCTGTTTAAGTTATGAATCTAAAAACATCCATTCAACCAAGCATTTCCCCTTTGACAGTGAAGGGTTTGTCTTATCCAGTCAAGTGCAGTCAAGACAGTCATGGCATAGTGAACTGGTCAAACCTCAACTATATGTAGTGTTAAATTCATGTAGACACATCAGCATGTGATTTTTCATTGCTTTACATGGCTCACTTTTCAAGTCTTTCTGGATTTCATGCTTAGGTAACTGAACTCAAAGAAGGAATGGAGATGTCTGTACATAACTGTGGAAACACATTCTAATTGCTTTGCTGAAATGGCAACAGGTAATAGTTGGACTGAGTCCAATCTGGGTGGACTTGTGTGCATGAAAATAAGGAATAGGATAAAGTGTGGTATTGGAATCTAAAGTTTCAGGTTCCTTTTTTAGGACCTAATTAATTCAAACTGGAACACAGAACTATATCCTGTGCATCTTGCTTTTTCATTGAAAGCAAACATTATGTCTATTTTAGCATTAATGCTTCTGAAGGGAATCTCCTGATGGTCTCCTCTTGGCTGCACTTTGCTTTCTGTCATGGGGCACTCTCAGAGTAAATTAACTTTTCCTTCAAATGAAAAGCAGAAGCATTTATTCTATGAGACCAGACTGGTTAAAAGTGATCCCCTCCATATGCTGTAGACCGGATATTTTGCTCAATAGACCTGCTTCTACTACACAGCATTGGTTGCTGTTTTGCTTTGGTTGCACATACAAGCTTATTTGTTCTAGTAATGAGTCTGAATAGACAAAATGAAATTTTTCTTTTTAAAGTATTCCTCTTTAGAAGGAACAGAACTCACTCATTTCCAGTCTCAGCCAATATGCTCCATGTGGTTTTTATACTCTTTGATATAACCAAGTATCTTTGCTTTGTATCTCACTTGTGTTCCTGCCAGCTGCAGCATATGTCTGTTCTAGAAAAATATTGTATGTGCTGGAAACTTATCAGATACCTACATGGATGTTTTAACTTGGTTAAAATTATCATCATTCATCCCCTTCAATATGGTGGTTTGTTGAATGTGTGAACTATCATCACAGAAAGCTAAATCCTCTTTTGTGAAATTTTATAAAATAAAATTCCTACAAATTATATATATTTTTTAAAATCATGAGCACTTGTCCTCCTATGTGTTGTATAGTGACAACATTCTCAGTGGAGGACCATCTTTCCCTTGCTCTAACTATGGCTAGTACTACAGAAGAGGTTAACAGTTTAATTAATCTCCCATTATTTCTTGTCATGGTCGAGGCATCTTAAGAGGACTGATAGCATCAGAAAGAGAGATAACTGATCATTTATGTGATGAGAAAGAGCAGGATTTACTAATGTGAGGCATCACGCACAGCAGCAGACCATTCACTCTGAGCAGTTAGGATAAAATCCAGCCATCTGAAATACTCTTGGCCAGCCTCTTTTAAGGCCATCAGAAAAACAAGGCCAGTTCTGGTGGTTTTCTCCATTCTCTTTTCCTGTTTTAGTCTAATGATGTACAGTGAGTTACAATACACTGTATGTGTCTGCAGTTCATTTGTCTTGTGATTGTGTAATATGACATTATTCCATACAGTCCTGTTTTGGTTTTTTTTTTGTGGCTATAGAGACTGAATTTGTTTTTTACTGAGGATTCTAGAGAGTTGAATTCATGAATCATTATGCATGAAAAACTGGAGCTTTCTTGACAAAAGCTAACAAGAATAATTGTTTCATCTAAGTATAGTTATTTTCAGAAGATTTTAAAGTCCTTTCTTATGAAAGAAATAAAATCTATGTTACCTAAATAGAAAAGCATTGGTTTTGGGTGGCTAGTTAATATAGTTTAGGAAAAAAAAATCTCAAAGGAATACATTGGCAAAGAAAGAGATTGATTGGTTTAATAAAGCAAATTTATTTTAATATGTAAGAATTTGTTGTGGCTTCTGCTTATATCGATACTACCTTTTATTTTGTGCCAGTCTCAAGTCATAATAATCTGCCTGTGGCTGTGTCTTTGGGAGCAGGATCCTTCTGAGTGTCCAGACACATAATTGCCCCTGTCCTGTCAGTAATACTGTTGAGTAGTTAGGAAAAAGTTGTGGTCCCAAAGTAATGTGTCTAGAGTTGAGATACCATGTGGTGAAATGATGTGTTATCAAATGACATGATGCCAAGAACTCAGAAAATAAAAGGGGGTTTCTTGGGTTCAGGTCAAACTTGTAATTTAGTAAAACCAATACTTACTTTTTCCTTCTGATTCCCTTCTCTATCTCCCTTTATATGATTTTTATAATGCCAACCTTTTAAACTCCCACATTTGTTTCTTTTTCCTGATACTAATTATTTTGTCCTGCTCATTTCATCTACTTAGAAGGAGAGAAAAAAAGAAGAGTGTTATTGATTCTTTCAACTTGCTATGCCCTATCCCATGCCATGTGTGTTCCTAAGGCTCCTAAGGATCTTTTTACATGGGTGCAATTTCAGAAAAAAAAAAATTGGCATATGAAATTTGAGTAATTGTGAACATGTGCAAAGATCCTTTAACAGATGTGATAACCTCTTCCAGCTGAACAGTTTATTCAGCAGTACACCATGTGGCATTGCACAGTGGTAAAACAGATGTGCTATCAACACAGTTTAGTGCTCCATTGATTTATTACCTGGGACTCTCCCACAGAAAGGTGCTTTCTATCAAAATGTTACATAAGACCAGAAGCATTCCAAATCCTTCTCTGTGAAGCCTTTTACTTTCAGTGACAAAACTACTTACAGGAGGAAGCAGATACCTGGTCAAGATATCATTGATAAGCTTAACTGTTATAGATTGTAAGTATGTAAATTAACATTCTTCCAGAAAGTCTCAGTAAGTTCTCAACTCCTATTAGAGAAATATCAAATCTGTGATTTGACCTCTTGCATGATAGTATGATTACTTATATTCTTATGCTCTATATTTCACTTGCTTTTCTAAACACTTGGGCAACTCTGACTTTGTGGGAAATCCATGTAGAATCTGTGTTTTAGAACATGTATCTTGTCTGCCATCTAAGACTTGTAGGCTGAACCTGTGTAAGTAAACAAAGGTGTACTGAGGAATAATCAGTGCCAAAACCCCCGGCGAGCTCTGCTAGCATTTGGTATTAACTTTTTTTCAGAGAGATGCATGCAGAAAAATACTATACTGCAAAATCAGAGATTGCCTTTCTATGTTGCTCAAGGAAAATGAGCAAAAGAAATGCACTTCATTGACTTCCCTGAAATGTCTCTGAAATACCTAGAGTAAGAAAGCCAGATGGTGTGAGACCTCTGGTCAATGCCTATCTCTAATTTAGAGAAGAATGCATGACATCTCAAATCCCAGATGAGTTTGAATATAAGTTCCACCAAGGAGTTTGCAGTCATTTATGCAAAGATGGCACACCACATTGCTACACTGACAAGTAAATCCTGGTCCAACTGGACTCAATTGTAGCTCTCTGGTGTCCAGGTTTTATGTTCACAGTGTACAAGCTTACACAATTAACCTGTGGATGAGGAAATGCCCTTTGGCTATGTTGATAAATATTTATTTGGTCTCACATGACCTAATTGGTCCCTGATGGAGTTAGTCAAAGTGCTTTCCTTTCTGCTGGACAGATATATAGCAATCCATTTCCTTTTCCTCTTTCCTAATGATGACACAGGCTTTATTTTTTGGGGGGTGGGAGATGTACAAAATCCTGTGTCTCTTTTATATATATGAATATTTTCAGCTTTAGCTTAGTTTTCTATAAAATCTATGTTCACAGTATCTAATAAGTTACATGAAGTCACTGGTTCCACTGAAGTTACATTCTCTCTCAATGGGAACAACAAACCTGAATTTCCTTTTGTTCGGATTTTGATGAGCAAGGACTTGTGGAAGACACTGCAGCAACAGAACTGTGAATTCTTTGTCCTTCCTGGTGCTGGTGCTGCTGCTTTTCCCACAGATGGTCCAAATATGTCAGCAGATAAAAAGCCTTTTCTTGGTGACATCTGTGAGACAGCAGACATCACTTGGGCCAGCCTATTGCCAATGCCAGCAGAGCCTGTAGAAATGACCATGCATGAGAGAGAAAGCACATGAAATGACACTGGGAAAGATACTGGCTGGTAACTGTTGGGGACTATTACTGCCAGGGTTATTTTTTGACTTTTTATGGCTTGGGTTGGGTTTTTTCAGGTTTGGGTTTTTTTGGGTTTTTTTGGGGGGGGCGGGGGGGCGGGGGGTTGTTGTTGTTGTTGTTAAATGGGGTAAATGTTGCAAAAAGGAATCTTTTAATATATAAATACTCATAGATGACAGGTCTGATGTACATGATTCTGTGGGACTGAGAGTATTTAGAGTATAAATTGGCACTACAGAGAAGTATCTGCTTGCTCATCTTCCAGGGATGTTTTTTTGCAGACACAGATTATGAAATAAGTTGGAATGCTTCTATTAAAATTTAAGAAAACGCACTGCAAAAATGTATTCTCCAAGTCAAACACATTTAGCAGCCATCTTCACACCTGCTGCTGGCTGTTCTTAGACCTGCCCTCACGAGGCCTGAACATTTTAGCCTGGTGTTTAAGGGCCTCAAACATTGATTCTCTGCTGTGGTCAATGAAGGGAGGTCACAACACCTTACATTAGGCAACCCTCAAAAGAATTTGGATGTATTCCTCTTCTACTTATCTAGTTATATACCTCAGGGTCTGGTTGTGCTTGTGATTGCACTTTTCCTATACCATGCACTGCTATGGCAACCAATGAAACTACTACCCTACATGTGGTATTCTTAAAAAATTATTTCAGTGTTCTCAATCATCACCTCAATCATTACTTTTCTCACTGCAGGTAATCTTACCAGATACTCAGAGACTGTTGGAGGAGTTTCAGTGAGGTACTATTAGACCACTTCTTTCTCCAAACAAACCTGTGTCCTACACCACCACTTGTCAGGAATACTTTCTGATTGATTTGTACAGCCTGCTATATCAAAGATATCACTCCTCAGAAGATGTATGCCCTTAACAAGGGCATTTTTCCCCCTTTCATTCCAGCTTTGGAATCGTACAACCTGTGGCACATTAATTGCTATGTGCATTTTTACTCTAAAAGAGAGCATTTACTCAGAGAGCTGCTGTCTATAGCATTTTGCTTTACTGACTACATAGGTATTGCAGTCATCAAGAGCCTTCATGCTGCACTGCTTATATAGGTTACCTCCACATATGCTGGCAGTGCTCCCAACCCACTTTCTGTATATTGGCCTGGTTACAGGTTTCGCTCATTTAGATTCAACAGTTTTGGTTGGTTTGCCAACAGAATGGTTTCAGTTTCCCCACAAATACATTTGCAGGGTAATATCCTGCTTCCTTTTTGGACAGAGTTAAATTTTCTTCCTAGAAGCTGGTCCAATGCTGTGTTTTGCATTCATGATGAGAACAACATAGATAACCTACAGATGTTTTGATTTGTTGCAAGCTAGGGCTTAGCCTAAGTCAAAGACTTTTCATCTTCTCTTACTCTGCCAAATGAGAAAGTGCTGGGAGGGAGCACAGCCAGGACAGCTGACCAAAACTGACCAAAGGGATATTCCATACCATATGATGTCACACTCAGAATATAAACTGGGGAGAATCGTTGGCCAGGGGAATCAATCACTACTTGGGAATGGGATGAGCATCTGTCAGAGGGTGATGACCATGTCTATCATTGGCTGCCTTGTTTGTTTTTTTAAAAAAAAAAATATATGTGTGTGTGTGTTTATTAAATATATTTATATATATTATATATATATACACTTAAATATATGGATTATATATATATATATAAAATCTTCCTTTTCATAAAACTACCATTATTAATATCTTTAAATTTTATTTCCATTATTAAGCTTTTCTTATCTCAACTCACAAGTTTTTCCTTCTTTTTCAATTCACCTCCCCATCCCATTGTGGGGGGGGAGGAGTGAGTAACTGTGTGGCCCTAAGTTACCAGCTGGGATTAAATCACAACTGGGGGAAAGCCTCAAATGTAGTTCCAGTTCACCTCTTGCACAGCTCACTGCTCTGCTGAGGTTCCACACCATCACTTATCTGACTGGGTTTAGACACAGCCAGTACAAGCTGATGAAAATTTCCATTCCTCTTCATTTCTTCTCTGCAAAATAGCAGCTTGCGTATTTTGAGATATTTTTTGCATATTAAAAGTTCTTGGTGTTGTCATCAAGTTTTACCATGTCTTAAATACTACAGACCTATACTGTCTGATATAAACAAACTAATGTTTATCAGCAGCAAGTCTGATGTGTATGTGTAATGTATTCTGATGATATATATAGATTTACTTTAGACTATGATCTGTCCTGTTGGGGAACACTTTGTGGAATAACCATGTAACAGAATTTTGTCTTTTGAGGGTTTTACAAAAAGCAACAACTAGACTAAGCATTACAATTCTGTGGTAAAGTCCTGACTATATATAACATATATATATATATATATATATATATATATATATATATATAAATACAGTTCTGTCAGCCATAAAGAGAGCACCTTCTAATTGCTAGTCAATATGCATTTAATAATAAAAAAAAGACATTATCCCAAACAGTATTTAGAATAGGCTGAATGACTTCAAACAAAAGCTATTAGTAAGTCAAATGTTGTCTTCTATTCCAATTTGTTGCTGTTGTCACAATCTGTTTCATTTTATTATGCATAGTTCAGTATGTTAGTATTTACATAAACACATTATCCTCTAATCAACTTTCGGAGATAATTATTCAGTACCTATTTTGATTATAACACACAGTATGCATCACTTAGTGCTTTTAGAGCTGAATAAAATACAGGCATCTTGGTATCTGTTCAGATTCTCCAACTTCCTTTCAATAAAACTCTTGAGTATGTTGCAAGGGAAGTTTTCATCTGTTCATTGACCTGTGCTGTTGACTATCTTTTAAAGAAAGAGGAATCCATAGAGATACTGAAGTGAGCTTTGCACATGGGAAGTAATTTTTCTCTATTATTAAACTTAAGGATCTTACAGTCTCCTTAGTGCACCATGATGAACTTTTCCCTTATTATATTAAATCACTGCTTCATTGATACTAATTTAAGAAGTTAATTGTTAGTTGAATGCTTTTTTTTCTGAACACCTTTTAGCATATGGGAAGTAAAAAGATTCCACTTCCCTAGGTATACCATAATGTTGTCTAACTGAGGCATTCCCTAATACACAGAACCTGAAAAAAACCATCTCAATTCAAAGAGATCAAGAAACAAACTCAAGGTCAGCCATCTGAGGTAGCTTTCTCTGCACAGCTGCTGAGTCAAAAACATGAGAGTTTTCCCTTTCTCCAGGCTTTACAAAGGGTTTTATGATCTGTGGAAGAAGAGCTGGGTTTCCTACAGTTTTTTCTTCCAGTTAATTGATTTTGGTGTAGGCTTTGATGTAATCAGTCTGTTGTTTTACCAAACAGGACTCCTTGCCATTGCCTCTCCTGCCTGTTCCTTCTACCTTGATTTCTTGAAATGCTATCTTTGAGAATTTTTCTCCTGTCTCATATATCAATGTGCAGTTGAAATAGCCAATCAGTCAAGGTGAGGGACAGATATAGAAAGGTGTTAATGCATGAGGTGATTGCACACATTTCCTTAGTAAATCATGTTAAAAATTAGATGCTGGACTATTTTTTATGCAAAGTGTTACAGATGTGCTCTTCTTATAAGTGTCCAGTTTTGGTGTCTTCTAGTGTAGATGTCTAAGATTTAGAAATGCTTTGAATTTCAGTATCATGGAATGATAGCATCATCTAACTATAGAATAGTTTAGGTTGGAAGGGACTTTAAAGATCCAAGCTCCCTGCCATGGGCACCTCCCACTAGACCAGGTTGCTCAAAGCCCCATCCAACCTGGCCTTGAACACTTCCAGGAAGGGGGCAGCCACAACCTCCCTGGGCAACCTATCTCAGTGTATCACCACCCTTACACTAAAGAATTTCTTTCTCATGTCTAATTTAAGTGTACCCTCTTCCAGCTTAAAGCCATCACCCCTTGTCCAATCACTCCATGCCCCTTTAAAAAAGTCCCTCCCCATCTTTCCCGTAGCCGCCTTCATGTACTAGAAAGCCACTATAAGGAGTCCCCAGAGCCTTGTCTTCTTCAGCCTGAATAACCCCAACTCTCTCAGCCTTTCTTCTTAGGAGAGGTGTTTCAGTCCTCTGATCATAATTGTGGCCCTCCTTTGGATTTGCTTCAGAAGCCTCACGTACTTCCTGTGTTGGGGGTTCCAGAACTGGATACAGAACTCCAGATAGAGTCTCACAAGAGTGGAGTTGAGGGGAAGAAGAATTTGGAATACCTTTTTTATCTCTGATTTACCAGTTATGTGCATAAATATACATATTTGTTCTTGAAATAGACTTGAATGTAGGCTATAGCTTTGTTTGCATGCAAGAGGAACATTCCTGGTCCATCAAAGCAGGTTGTGTGAATGTCAAGAATGGATGCTCATTTGCTCCTTCAAATTGATTCCTAATAATTTCTGACCTGTGTGTGCTCATTGAATGTTTATACCACTGGAAAAGTAATAGCAATTCTTAACTTATAACACCTTACTGAAGTATTTAAGATGGCTTGAGAAATGATTTGGTTCTTGGGTTCATTACTGTAAATTTCTCTGATATGTCTGTGTTGCTATATGTTGATTTATATAAAGCATGTCCCATTCATAGTGAAAATAACTGAAATGGAGAGACCTTAGCAATAAGCCTCACTTAAGATGCTAAAGCAGGACTTAAGTGGTGTGCAGGTGCTCCCACAATTTGTCTGTATTTGAGCTACAATTGAAATAGTAATAAGGAAATCTGCTGCTGCTTCTTAGGCAAGTAGCTGGGATATATGCCTACTTGATATCTGGTCCCATCCGATTACACTGACATTTTGACATCTGCAATTTTTCAGCATCTATCTTTGGAAAGCAAAACTATTCTTTTTGAAGACTGTATTATCCTAGCTATGAAAAATGCTTGTTTCATAGGACACATACAATATATGGTGATGACTCTTTCATCGAGTTAGCATTTCTTTCTAATCACGTCATGAAAGAATATGTGTCAATGTCAGAAAAATGAAAGGAGCAGAGGAAGCATGCTTTTGCAGTCAATCAGAATCACATATTTTGCAATATTTTTTTTTCTTGTGATGTTAATGATTCGTTCTCTTATTTTTCAATTGCTATAAGAAGTTAAGTATAGGTAAAAACTGATCTGGGTAGTGAAGCTGTCTTACTGAAAAAAAAAAGAGGTCTATTAGTTTTGTATTTTGATTGAATCATTTAACATATTTTCTTGTAGGCTGTCAGTAGAATTAGTCTAATTATGGTGTTGTGGCAGACTTTAGCTAAAATGCTAGTTGTTAACTACTGTCATACTAATGCTTTGCTGCATGTATATGGAAGATACACTGTGAATTAAACTGTTATATTAACAAGAAAATATACTTCCTTACAGTAGTAGGAGTATTTAAAAAAACCACAAAACTCAGCAGCATAAAGGCAATGACCTTGTGTATCAAATTACTATTAAAAAGAAAAAGTTTAACAGCACTAGCTAGAAAACTCTGTTAAGAATGATGTTTCCATTGGTCAATGAGTTATACAGATACAAAGTAAATTATAATCATGCTACAATGAAATTCACTGCTCTGAAGATGATTAACACAAAGTTTATATGTCTCTTGAGTTCTTAAGCCTCATTTTGATGGGTTAAATTGGAATTTAATGATACAGAAACTTCTTCCTTTGGGTCTTTGCACAGGAATATTTCAGCTTCCTCAAGAATATCTTAGAACCACCATGGCTGATTATTTCATCTGAGGAAGGGCACAGACCACAAGTGAAGAGGATCTGAAAGTCCATAAGTATGATACATAAGTGATATATTGAAAGAAACTCCAACAAGTGAATCCACAAAAATTGTAAGATTTGAAAATAACCAAAAGTAAACATTATGTATTGATCAAGCATAGTTTAGAACACACAGAAACTTCTGATGGTTTTCTAAAATCTAGTCCAAGGAAGAATAAAAGATTTAAATTGCTCAATATGGGACTAGTTCCTTGACTAGACTCGTGGACATCATTTAGCCTTTACGGTGTCATTAGTGGGAGAAACTGTCCCAGATCCTAATCTTATTGCTGTAAGAGAGAATTTAAGGGAATTTCTTCACTTTCCATCTGTAATGCATTGCCTACTAAGCAAGAACTCAGGTTTCAAACTTGCCTGTAAAAATTTATAGTTTATAGTTATTGTGCAAAGGCATTTGAGAGATGCTTGAGTGCATCCTCAGGCATTAAATCACGATGGACCACCTCTGAAACACCAACTCTATATTTGTATGATCAACTTCAGGGCTGTCTGCTATCCAGCTCTGTGGAGCAGGGTCATAACAAGCAATTTGCACAGAAAACTTGCAGCTACCCCTCCCTGGAAGTGTTCAAGGCCAGGTTGGATAGGGCTTTGAGGAACTTGGTCCAGCGTGAGGTGCCCCTTCCCATGCTGGGGTGTTGAACTAAGATGACCTTTAAAGTCCCTTTGAACCCAATCCATTCTTTGATTCTATGGTTTTGAACTGTATACAATGATTTCATATAGGTGTGTGTATTCTCACACCTATTTCCTCTTCTAGAGTATGAAGAACAGTTTGCAAGAAAATTTCAGCATTGTCATCAAGATGAGGTTCATGATCTGGCATACAGGAAATGTAAAATAATTTAAGATCATAGAATAGTGCTGCTCTTCACATTCCTCCAGTAAATAACTATTTCCCAGTGGCTTTTATGGGAGACAACACAATAAATCCTGTACTTGTATAATAGACAGTGCTCTTGCATATGAATGATTTGATTTGCAGAGATTTTTTTTTTATCTTAGATTGAAACAAACATATTGAACATCTACTCAGCTCAAAACAGTTATTTATTATTTACAATGTAGATGTTTTAGGACATTGTTCAGGTAGAATTTGCTTGTCTCTGAGCTTAACATTCAAGACAGCCTACAAGATAACAACTCAGAGAAACTGGAAGGAGAGTAAATTCTGTTTGAATCCTAATGAGCTGCAAGGATGAATCTCTCAGCAGAGCCTGTACAGAGGAGCTGCACTGTCAAAACAATTTTCAAGTAATGCTCATAGAATTTAAAGCAAATCAGACATGCTGATAATAAAATAAACACAGACTGAATAAAAATAGGTGTTTTTAACTCAAGCATGGTTCATGCGAGATTCATTGTGAGACTCAGAAGAGGGAAAAGTTGATTTTCTTGCAGACTAGGATCCCATGTAATTTCATTCAAAAGGTTAAACTTAAGAAAGATGACTTAGTAATGGAGTTTTATATGTTTAAAAGAAAGAGACAATGAGTTCTTTTCTCAGATTGTCTTCTGACAGGAGGAAAGAATTACAAAATTGCATTTCTTCTCTGAACAGATGAGGAATATAATTTGAGCTATGAGGAACAAGAGAAAGAATTCTGGAAAGATTATTACTGAGTCTTCCTTCCTCCTCAAATACTTTTGTCTTCCACATACTTTCCTTTAGACCTTTTAATGTTCTAAGTCAAGCTTAATTCAAAGAGCAGATTATTTTTGATGTTTTGCTTGGGTCTTTTTTAGTAATGATTACTCTTAAAAAAGCAAAATATGTAAGATACAGTTTGTTTATATTTTTGTGGGTAAAGCCAAAAATATAAACAAATACTCACTCATAGTGTATTATCATGATACAATTGATTTAGCAGAGCTGTGATATTTACACCAGACCTCCTGGGATATTGTTCTTCTTGATTTACATTGTTTTAAGCATGCCTAACTACTTAGCATTCCAAGGGGTTACTACCAGCTTGCCACAGTGATAGACTAAAATCAGGGTGACCTTTTTTCTTGCTATGGTAGAAAGGTGTTTGTTTCCTAATACTGCTTCTGAATAACCATAGGATAGGAATATTTATTCTTCAGCTTCTCCAAGGTTAGAAGTACAAGGTGTCTTTAAAGGAAGACATGAGCAGTGTGTGATATTTTGGTGAGAGACAAATGAGCTTGATACTACTGGGTTCACTTTGAATGCCTTGTAAGGATAGCCTTATATCCATCTGAGATCACCTGTTTTCATTTATTTTAGCTTGTTTCCTTGATTCCAGTTTTGCTTAAAAACCTTTCTGTCCAAAATTCTGCAGTTTGCTAGACTGTATACTTATCTCACAGTGTGACATCTTTAATGATTCTGTGAAGCACATTTTAGTCTGTTCTAGGTCAAAGTTAATTTACGTGCCATTATATTCATCCAAAGTCTGGACATTTCAAGCTTCATATCATCAGGCTACAGAAAAAGACCTGCTGTTTAAACAGAGACAGTAGTCCAGTTATGGCTATACTCTTCTGCTTTATTTTGAAAGTGAAAATAAGGAACGAGAATTTGCAGGACAATGGCACCGGATAGATGAAAAAAGAATCTTCTTTAAATATATTCTAAAGGAAAAGGTATATGTCTTTGTGTAAGATACATATGTCACCTTTGCTACAATCTTAAGTTACTGCTTATTTACACTTGTGTTCACCTGCTCTCTGAGATTCTTTTCTGTCTGGAAGTAATCTGGAACCCAGAAGTGCTTCTATCCTTGTATGAACAGGGGAATATTATGTTGTTTCAAAACAAAAAAAAAAAAAAAGAAGAAGCATTTCTGCAGAAGTGCAATTTGACTTTCTACTTTGCTCCATCTCTGCCCCCATCTATGGAAAACAAAGACTTGCTCAGTTCCTTCCTTTTTTAATTTGCTACAACATTCAGACATGCACATCTCCTTTTATCTTCCTCTGCTGCTCCAGAAACATCACTCCTTCAGCTAACAATTTAGTTTGAAGAGGACACTCCATTTTCACCAACAAAACCACAGAATGTCTCTGAAAGCAGCTAAGGAGACGATGAGACAGGAAAGCTTGTTTAGTTTCTGACCTGACTGTTCATGCATGTCAGTATTACCTTGGATAAACCGTGTTTTTAAGTACAAGCTTGAGCAAACAATGGTATGAAAATTGCATCAACCTACAAATAGCTCTGAGAGGCACTGTGCCTCATACCACAATTCAGAATAATTGCTTATTGGCCTCCTCTTGCTCTTGGAGGATAATAATTGGCTGCTTACCTCTGTCTGTAATAAGACTACTAAACACCAGCACGGAAAACTTAACATAAATATACACTTTCTCATCTGCCTTGTTTAGCTGTTCAAGCTTTCATATCACTCATCCTCTATTTGATGCACGGTGTGCAAATCCTTAAGTGCTTTCTCCATATTTGGACTCTTTATCTCTCATAACCATACCAAGATTTAATTTTCATCTCTTTACCTTCATATGAAGTTTGAGCAAAAATGTAGCCCATAAGTGCCTGATTATTTTTGCTCCCCATTTGTGTGAATGGAGATGGTAAAGTTTATTCACACTTCTAAAACACTTAAGAAGCACTGATTTAAAATTATATATAGTGCATAAAATATATTTACACTGTGTTTATGTTATAATGCCATAAATGTGTAACCCGTCCTCTCCCATATATGAGAATTGATCTCAGTATGAATGACATTCAGTGATTTTCCAAGGGAAAGAAAAGGATTCCATGGTGGGCTATGGAAAGATAGCATGCTAAAAATTTCATTTAGTTGATAGTTTGTGTCACTCCATGCTATAAAATTGGATATATTATCCCTGAATCATTACAGGCACATCTAAACACCATTGTAATTTCATATTGGAATGCAGATATTGGATCAGTAAATGGTTTTGAAATTTCCACTGTTAGTTATGAAGCGTTTCTTTTTTTGAAATTTATACCCTCATTTACCCCAAATTTGAGTTACTTATTGATTGACCAAAAGTATAATTCAGTGACATTACTAGCAAAATAAGAGTATTAATTCCTTGAAAGTACATTGCCCAGTAGGAGTTATTTAAGGATGAGGTCAATAGAAATTACCTTTCAATTTGAATGAGTCTTTTGATTTCACCTCCAAAACTTCTGGTTGACCATGAAGCCCAAGGTAATGGCACCAGTCTAAAATGCCCTTCTAACATATGGCATTTCCTTTGCCTTGCCTTGAGGACTTTCAAGTTGTTTTGCTTTCCTTGTAAATGCTTTCAATGTAACAACTGTGATATTTATACTCTTTTATTCTGAAGAGCATTTCCCCCATTCTGTAGGAAGCTCGGGCTGCTCCACATGTGCTCCCAAGCACATCTTGACATTTTGAAAATGAACACAGGTCCCAGGAGGACATACAATGTGCTCAGGCTCAACAGCTGTTCCAGTTAGCAGTATATACAGTCAAATTAGAACATGCTAAGTGAACATCAGGATTAACATAAAGTTCTCTGATATAAGACCCCACAAAATACCAGTCCTTGGTATGCCCTGTAACCTCCAACTTCAATGGTGCCATTACAGGAAACAGATGGCTGAGTCCATGCGCATTTCTTCAACCAGCACCATCTTTGTAATTCTGCAAGTTTAAAAAACAGATATAGTGGAGAGTAATGGAGAGTGGGATGCTGAGCACTATGCCACTAATCCTCATAATGAATGTTAATAATATTAAAACTTATTGATCAAAATGTTCTTATGTGGGAATTATAGACATGCCAAAGTTCAGATGAGCAACCTGGAGGAAACAAAAATGGTTTTCAACAACTCACGCCATTTTGGTAGTGATGACTGCTACAAAACATGCATTTCAGTTTCCAAAGGGATCCTGGACAGTGACTGGTTTCCTTTTTCTTCATCTTGTTCATCAGCCCATCATCACTCTATATACTTATTTTATCATGTGAGAAATACTAGTAAGAGTAGCGTTGGTTTATTTTTTTGGGCAGGGAGTGGATTTAAATTATTTTTCTCAATATTTCCATCTTAGCATGGTATTGTTCTGAGGTCTCATCGGGGCTGCTCTTCCAAGCTGACAAAGCTTTGTTATTTACATCATAGGAAGCTATGAAAGAGAAGTTTCAGCTTCTTACCTTAATTACTGAATTTGAAAGTCAGTGGGCTCTGTTCTAAATTTAGAGGTGCCTGCTAGAATGTAATTCTTTAACTCCAATGCATTTTATATATTTAAAGAAAAGCAAATATTCTGCTAACTTAAATGTCCTATGTATTAACTTTTGAATAAATGGGGTTTTGCTGTTTACTTCTGTTTCATCGCTGGCTTTGATTTCTCTTATAATCACATAATCAACTTATTTACAATGGTATTTTTACCTAGCCTGCATGATCAAATGCATGGTCCTATAACTTTTTAATAATTTATTTCAGGTGAAGGATAATCCCTCTGAATTTCAGGAATTTGTAATGTCTTTCAACTTATTCATTGTTTTCTTTATAAACTGTGAGAGTTTGGATTTAGACACTTGCTTAGTAAATACTATCTGCTATTTTACTGCA
This sequence comes from Heliangelus exortis, assembly GCF_036169615.1. Taxonomy (NCBI): domain Eukaryota; kingdom Metazoa; phylum Chordata; class Aves; order Apodiformes; family Trochilidae; genus Heliangelus; species Heliangelus exortis. The sequence goes on from NC_092423.1 coordinate 115,031,913, forward strand.
TTTCCATGGAAATAACTGCAAGAAAATCAAAGTATTAAAGCTTTAAAGCTTTAAAATATGAAACCTATAGTTGTACATCTTGTAGTGTTAAATATGATTTTTTAACACTGGCTATTTATTACTCACATTGTCTGCCCTTTTCTGCACACACACACTCACACTCAGCAGAGATTTTGCAGTAGTCTCAGTTCCCTTAGGGCTGTGTCATGAGGGCCACAATAACACCTAAGACAAGAATTATTGCTAGGATAAAGCAGTTTGTAACACTGAAAGCCTGGTTTACAGTTGATTATTGATTGGTATCCTGATGCAGTCATTCCCTTAATATGGAAATAAAGACATGGTTGAATATAGGGAGACATTTTCCCCAGTACATCTTCTCTTTATTTTGCTTTTCTCAGGAGACACACAAGGATGATAATGAGGAAGGATCAAAACACCATAGCTTGATAATGTTCTGCTGGATTGGTCCTGGACCTATTTTGCAAAATCATAGAGCAGAATAGTTTCAAAGAGTTCTGCAAGTATTTGTCATTTCTTTTAAAAAGGTCTAGAGAACTAGATTTATTATATGCTACAATGAACAAAAACCCTGTGCCGAGAAAAGACTGAAAGTTTTCAACTGCACATCCTTTATTTAATAAGTGTAAAATATATTAAAAAGAATAGCTATATAGTGGACACACTATACAATTTATTGGGATTTTGGATAAACCCCAGAATGTACATCTTGGGCCTTGGGAAAGAATTTGTCTTCCCATTACTTTAAAACTCAAGAAATGGAGATCAGTTACAAGAAACAACCCATTTTACTTAGCCTTAAGTTAACAGAGGAAATATTTAGTGTAACCAATGTTAGCATTAAATGTAGGTGCCAAAAATAAAAATGAAAGAACATGAGGAAAAGATTGATACATATTCCTGTATATAGCAATATATAGTCTTAAACTAGAGCTGTCAGAAAATTGCTAAAATCATCAAAAGAGTGCAAGGATGAAAACTGTGCCAGTGGAAATAGGGTATGCAAATAAGTATTAACATATTTGAAGTAAAATATATGTTAACAATGATGTGGATTTCTTGAGCAGTGATAGAGTAGTTACATTGCTTAAATGTAGAAATGACAGAAGTGATCACTCAGTATTTCTTCTCTGTCTTTGAGAAAATAACCCAAAGATGTAAATAATAGAGGTGTTTGAAAAGATAATGATGATAAAACATTTCTTGATCCTGTGATAATTTGAAAGGATGTCTAGCACTAAATATTAAAATATAGACATTTTGAAAGGAGCATGTGCCTGTATCTTGTACTCAGAGATTTTGAAAGAATAAGGCAAGGAATTCCCATTTGATCTTGGTTTTCACCATATTTTGAACCACCAAAGAAGTTCCAGAAGAGAGCTAATGTTATGTAGTAATCTAGAAAGAGTCATAAGTAAATTGTTTCCTACTGTATTCAGTGCTTAGGAACACGCTTAATTGGAGACCTTATGAAATTTCCATGAGGAAAATAAAGCATTATGAAAATTATATGGCACACTTAAATACACCAAAAATACATTTTTGCTCTCAAAATGCAACCATTTCCTTAGGGATTTTTGCTTAAGAATATTAAGTTTAAAGGCTATGTTTCTAATGGTTGTATAGATGCTTTTTTGTCCTAAGCTGCCCCCCATTTCAATGATGAGAAACAGAAAGCCTAAAATCATGATTTATAAGATATGCAGGGATGCAAAAGTAGGAAAGTGGTAAGTAATGAAGACAGGTATTGAAATTCTAGTGTTCTTGTCTCAAAAAAGCCCTGTAGCCCCAAATTATATCAGGACTGTTCTGTTATTTTGGGGTCTTTTTCTAAAACAGACTCTATCTGAGCTGATACTTTTTCACGTCTACTAAGAAAACAAAAGCTTTATTGTGGTAGCTTTTAAAATGGATTAACTGTGTATCTTGGGAAAAGAACTCTGGTTAGTTATGTCTGACATGCTTTTGACCAAGGTGGACTATATTTAGCATGACACTAATAGCAGTGCTTTTGGTCATTCAATGAAAACAGTTGTGGGGAGAAGTTGATGTGGTAGTTTTTTTAGTAATAGTCTTGTGTTAAAGTATCCTTGTGTCTGAAGCATCAGCCATTCCCATTTAAATAAATATTTCCTCACTCTAAGTAGATAGTTAGATTCTTTGAAAATAATATGTCAACAATTAAATATTTTATTCACCAAATATTCAACACTGTTCTCTAGTTTAATCACTGAAAGATAATATTTTCTTTTAGAAGAGAGCCTATAAACCTTGTTAATTTCAAAATATTCTATTATTTCAAATACAAGAGTGTAATTCTTAGGCAGGCAATATTGGACTTTACCAAACACAAGGCAATGACCAATTTTGCAATGGTTCTGAAAGCAGAGAGATCTGAAATGTAAACAAAGACACAAGAAGAAAATGCACTAAAGAAATAAAACTAGGAAATACCCAGAGAGTTGTATTTGATGTAAGAACTTAGTCTTTGCAATACCATATTCTACAGGGCCAAAAAAACCCATGGGCAGAGCTGTTTTCAGTCATAGGAAACTGCTTGGAGTTGCAAGCACTGTTGTCAGAAAGCGCTGCCTGAGCAGCTCCATGTCCTGCCTCCTGCTTTTTTTTATCCTGGTGCTCCAAGGATTTGGTGTCTCCGGGACATGGGCTGCTGTAGGTTAGTTTGTCCTACTGCTGGGTTTGGAGGTGAGAAGCTGCAAGCCAGTCCTTCACCAGCCATAAGGACCTCACAACTGGTGACTGCCCAGTGCTGGTGTGGGGAGCATGGGTTCCTCTGGGTGATCTTACAGGCACTGGTGCTGCTGGGAGAACATCACACATAAACCTGATCTCCTCATATGTGCACGTGCTCCTCTGCATCTAGTAGTTTTCCTGTGGGAAGGGCACTTGGGTTATATTGCTTTGCTGCTATTACAATATTAAGATTTTCTTACTTAAACCACATAATGGTTTCGTTGTTCATAAATGGAATAATTTTGAATCTAGATAGACTGTATGTGTGATTGTGATGAACTGTCAGAATGAGTTCTGTGCAATTACTTAGGGACACTGAATAAATTATATATATTTATGTATTTTAAATATATAAAATTAGCTACCTTCCTCCTCCACACTTGGATATTGCATAGATATACAGGACTTGCCTTTGTGTCTGATGCCAGCCTTTTCAAACTGTTCATGAAAAGCTTCGTGGGGTGAAGTGCAGGAGTGCAGGACCATGCTATATCTCTTTTGTTTTAACCACAAGACTAATTCTTAATCATAAAAAAAAAAAAAAAATTGGGTACTTTGGGATATATTTTAAAGGAATGCTTAGAAATGGAAATCAAGGAAATAAATTCTGCTTCCACCTCTTCCAAATGCTTGATTGAATGACTTCATTGAAACATTTTCTGATAATAATAGATTCCTATTTCATTGGCTTCTATTGTCTATAAGACCTCTTGCAAACTTTGGATGGGGAATTGAAAATGTTAACTTCTAATATAATGGAAAAATGGAAATGAATACTGAAGACGGCTAAACGTGTAATGTTACAGCATGATCTAGTTACAGAAACTTTACACACAGTAAAAAAAATTGCACTCATGATTTAGTGTTCCCAGTAGACAGGCTCAACGATTTTCATTGACTGTGATTGAAATCTTTGCCGTGTGCTGTAATCTTGTGTTTGCTTAACAGAGTAAGTTCTCACTGAAAACAAAATGGAAGAGCTTTATTTCTAGACACATGCTTAAAGTATGAAAGGAACGTTGGACAGGAGGAGAAAAAGAAGATAGAAAGGTGATAGTTTCTTGTGTGTTCCTGAAGCCATCTACCATCTCCAGGCTTTCACCACAAAATGACAGCTTTAATTTACAGTTGAGCTTGGAGAAATTTTTATAGCTCTGAATTGAATTCTTCTATGTCAGTCTTACAAGGAGAAGTCATCAGAACAAGCACATTTTTTATACCACAAGACACTGTAGGGTATATACTGTGAATTTAGAAGCAGGATCTTGAATTTAAGTTTAGAGAAAATATAGTGAAAATTCTGTCATTTAGAGAGTCAGACTGGAGATAAGATTAAAGGGGTACCTGAGGACATGTCTATCTTCAGTATTATTCCTATCCATTCTACGCTGTAAGAAATGAATTTGCCTTGGTGTGGAGAAAAACAGAAATAAGATGGGTCTCTTTGTCAATGAACAAGTGTTCATTGTAGAATATGCAGCTAATAATTATCATGTTATTATGTGTATTTTGTTTGAAACTTCAAATTTAAAAGCCAAAAGCCAAGTAAAATGTCTTGTAAATGCCAATGGAAGTAAAATACAAGGTGCATCCATGCAACCAAGTAGAGAAGGAAAAGAAGCCCATCAGGGTCCTCTGGGACCTCTGTAGTATACCTGTGGTGCAAAGGCACAACTGTCCTCGTGTGTGCTTTGCTCCTCTTCAATGAATGAGGTAAGTGTGAAATAAAAGGTGAAAACTGTGCTGCAGCTTTTCAGAGTTGTGATTTCACAGTTTTTACAGCAAAGAGGCTATATGTATTCATTGTCTACTGATGGGAGGGGAAAGATGGAGGCTGGGTATGAGAGTATGTGGAAGTGCTTGAAAATGAAAAGCCTCCTGGGGCCATGCTTGTGCATGGTATTTTTAAGACTGGGTTTGTAAGCCAGGTTCCATGAGCAAGTAATCCATAAGAAAGTAATCCATGAGAAAGTTGAACTACAACTGAGAAAATTCATTTGGATTTTGTCATCCTTTCAGTTTGGAGAAGTTACAATTTTCTGAATAAATATTTTCCCTGATTCCAGGTCTTCATCTGAATTTAAAAGGTATTTAAATTGAATCAGCAGTTTTCTGACTTCTGTAAAAGAATGCGTTATAATGAACTAAGTGTCCAAGGCCAGGTTGGATGGACCCCCCATGGCAGGGGGATTGGAACAAGGTGATCTGTAAGCTTCATTCCAACCTAAACCAGTCTATGACTCTATGAAATAGGATGAGTTTACTGCAGAGAATGAAGTAGTGATGCCAGCCTCTCAATGTTTTGTAATTAGTCATAAGACAGACTGATTTCTTTTATTTTTTTTTCCATCTTGCTGAGTTGCAGTATCCTTAGAAGTCATAATAGATTGCAATAAATTATTCCCAGCAATTCAAGAACATTCAAGAACCTAAGAGTATCTGTACCAGATCAAGGCAAATATTAGATAATTCACTTTTTTATTTATAACAGTGTTTTTAGTGAAAGAGTATGAGAAACATACAAGGAATTTAGTGAGATTCTTACAGAGACTTTGTGAAAATATAATGTTAATACATTGCCCACTTAAAACCAAAAAGGATTTGGTTTGGACACTTAACAGTTTTTACCAGAGAATTACAGTAAGCACTGTTTTATCCCTTCCCAGCACACAATGCAGCCTACTATTGAGCATCAAACTATTCCCTGTGTTTCTCTTGCAGGGAACAAGGAGTGGAGAGATGGCAGAATGTAAAGGGCACAAAACCCCAATATAAACTGCCTCTTTCCTGTGTCCTGTGGTTTACTTTGGTTCTTCAGTAAAAGTAGAAGCAAGTCATTGAAATTCATCATTGCTACTTGTAAAGTAGCCCTAGAGCAGAGCAGATAGCTGTCAGCCCCTTAATTCAGGCCATGAATAAAAGGTCTGTAAGGTATACTTTTAATAGTTTTAATTTACTTTATAGTAAAAAAAATTAATATTATATAAAATGAAAGTGTCTGTGCTGTGGCGTATTTCTAAATAAATAATCTGTTTATCAGCTTTCTGAGCACTAGATAGCAAAGCATAATTTACATCATTTGTGTGGTTTTGGAATCCAAACTTGTTCACAAGCATTAAGCCAGCAGCAGCTTAAGGTGTACATGGTTTACCTCAGACTCTAGGAATCTGTCAGAAATAGCACAAAAATGCAGCAGTCATTAAGAGTTTACAGCAGAGTATGTTGGAGGCACACAGGAGAGATTTGATCCCAAAGAAGTAAAGGGAAGACCTGTGTATTAGTGGGCAGTGTGTCCCAGAGGAGATGTGTGAGTGTCAAAGAAGACATTACAGCAGGATGAAACAAGAAATGTGGCAGCTCAGGTGGAAGCAGGAATAAACATGCTTGCAGCCTCTCCAACTCTGAAGTTACAAGGGATGTGAGACGACAGAGATACGGGAGGTAATGCCTCACAGGGAGAAATACAGTACATTTTCATTGTATCAGCTTCCTCCATATTACTCCCATCTGTTGAATCACTGGATTAAAGAGGCTTCAGTTCTGACAGTGGATTTTCGGAAGCTCCTGCAAGATAATGAATGTTTGTCATTTCTTACCATGGCATCAGATAAGGCAGACTTGCCTTGTCTTTATGTCTATTTCAGCAGTGATAAGAACAGAGATTACAGCATGCTTCCCCCGGGGTCTGAAAACTCCCTGTCACATTCTGATTGCTTACCCTGGTTGAAAAAAAGGTGTCTCTTGCCAGGGAGATGAAGCTGGAATAAATAAGCCTACAGTGACTGAAATTCACTGGATGTATAAGCATGTGATGGCCTAATGTGGTTACTGGTATTCAAAATGGTACCTAGCACTGTATTTTCTCTCCATAGTCTTTCCTTTGAGAACTTGCATGTTATATGAAGCAGAAGGTCTGCAGCAGGACTTGTTTTGTTTTGTTTTGTTTTTTTTCCTGGGTTTAAAGGCTTCTCTTCCTGTTTTGTGCTAATCCGGCTATTTTTGGTAGATAAAATATGAGTTAAAAAGGAAGGCAAATAATATGCTTATCTGCTTGGTCTTTTCAAATACTCTTTTGCCTAACTTTTAAGAATGACCTCCACTGCTGTATTAAACAAAAAAACAAACCAAACCAAACCAAAATTAGTAAATATGAAACATACCTATTTGATATTCATTATTTTGCTATTCGCATTTTCTCACTTTTGGTAGTATTTGTGCTCAAATAAGAGTTTGGAATATTTTTTCATTTCCTTTTGTGCTGAATCATGAAACCAAATATAATACTGAAATTTCAAGGCCACCGTCCTAGCTCTACTGGGAAGCAGATTATTGTTCCACACTGACATATATCTGCAATGTTATAAGTAGAATAACTTCTTGAAAGTCTTGAAATTAGAATTAGATTGAATTTAGAATTGAATTTAGAATTTAGAAAAGGTGGATTTGGCAGAGCTATTCCCTCCAGCGTGCAATTGTTGGACAAATGAGAACATTTTCTAGGATTGAAAACTACATGCAGGAAATTTCTGTCTTTTGCAGAAAACTAGAAAAAGTAAATATTCTAAGACATGCTTATTGCCCCATTCATAGAGGAGTCAAGTGACCCCATAGTATTTAAACTGAATGTGTTGTCATTAATAAGAACTTTGACAGCTCCATAATAAATATCTCTAGATTATTATCACTTAAGAGTTGTACCGTGCTCTGTAGTCCCAATAGTTCTGGTACAGCAAATACCAGACATCTCTGGAAATAATTGATTTTTCTGAAGTGTTACTTTTTTCAGCTGTGGAGCCAAAAATAGTGTCATCTTCTGTAGATGCTTGAGGTGTATTTACTTCTTAATCCTTATGTTTAATTCACTAATTAATTGATTTGTTGGTCTTCCTGCAAGTTTCACTTATCAGATTCTGGTTCATCTGACATTCATCCTACTTAAGTTAACATGTGATTTTATAAAGGAAATTGCATGGCGCAGTGATGCTCCAGTCACATTATAAAGATCTTCCTTTATCTCATAAAGCTGAGTGTGCATTTTGGAAGTTCAATCATTTGGCAAAGCTATCATTCATTTATGTAGTCCTGTAGCTCATGCATTCCTGAATAACCCCATTAACTTCACTGTTCCTGGGTGTGAGTGTTTCAGGTTCTGGTGGTGGTATGACTGCCCTCAGTTTTGCCAGAGCCTTTGCTCTGAACTTGTCTTAGCTTCTTTTTTGTTGCTGTCTCCTTTTGTCCCCCTCATGAAATGTTAACTTGCTCAAGTTTATGTATTCAATCTTAATTTAGTCCTATCGGGTCTGTCACAGCAATAAAATCTCATATTTTGAAGACAGAAACATGCCTTAAAGTTTCTTATATTTGCACAATTACCCTCTTTCCACAGATACTGTCAGCACATCTGAATTCACTAGAAGTCATATACTGAAAAGCACTGAAAAAAGAAACAGTTTTACTGTGAGGGTGACTGAGCTCTGGCACAGGTTTCCCAGAGTGGTTATGGATTCTCCATCCCTAAAGATATTAAAAAACCATCTGGACATGGTCTTGGGCAACCAGCTGTAGGTAGCACTGCTTGAACAGGGGAGTTGAACCTGATGCCCTCCAGAGGTCCCTTCTCACCTCAGCCATTCTGTGAAGTCTTTTTGCCCTGCTAATGTTTAATTAGGACCTATGAATTAACATAAGCTTTGGTCTTCTGGAATACCATCCAGTCTCTTTGTGTTTCCTGTGAGGCAGTTTGCACATTTTCAGATGACAGCCAGGAGATATTTGCACAGCATCTGTTATAGTAAGGATTATGTCTGAAACAAGTCATAAAGTCTCACTTGAGCAGCACACTGGTTCTGGAATTTTTGTTATCCATAAACTGTTGATGTGATGCAAATAGTCTGGAGGATTGTCATGGTTTAAACCCAGCTGGCACCAACCAGGCCTCTGCTCACTCATCCCAACCCCCACTGTGGGATAGGAAGGACAAAATCCACCTAAAGGCTCATTAATGAAGGCAATGATAGGGAGGTTTTCACTCCTCAATTATATTTAGAGGCAAAACTGACCAACTCATCTTGGGGAGAAAAAAAAAAAAAAGTTCCTTTGCAAAGAGTCCTGACCTCAGCACAAGATACCATCCTTATTGCAGGGCACTTCATATTTAGAACCTCGTTCTACATAGTATACATAGTGTTCCATAATTTGATAACTTCAATGTGAAAAAAGCACAGAAATCTGTGGGAATTTGGGGTTTTATTTCTACAAGAGAATGTCCAGTTCTTACAGTACATGTGAAAATGTAGGATTTAAAGCAGGATATTGCTATTTTGTCACCCAGTTCTTCCATGTTTGAGAATAACCTCAGACCTCCCATTATTTTTGATCAGAATGTTCTTTTATCTCTAAATGAACCATAAAAGCCCTGTTAGCCTACCTCTCTATGTTCTATATACATGTGACTCCCAATTTATTTAGGGGAATGAGGACCTGTTCATACATGATTAAGTTTACTTCCCTGCTCTATGAATGTGTTGAGTACACCTTTACAGCCAAATTGCATTGAACTCTACCTTTTACATTCCCTTTAAGTCCTCTTCATCATTGTTATTTCTAAAGTAGCAAAGGAGCAGGATTAACGTGTCAGCCACTGACACTAATTTGGGCACTCATACAGTACTTTCTCTACCTAGATCTCCAACAAACCTGTAGTTCATAGTTCAGTAACCTTAATACTTACTATTCTCCTGTTCTTTTCTTCACAGAAGCAGGAAAGACTTTGAGAGACAACACAGAAAGCTTTGCAAAATGTAGCCTCTTACCGAAAGCTGTTCACACAGTAAACTTTCCTGATGTATTACTTCAGATGAAACAAGATCAAAATAATTTGTCATGCTATTATTCAGTCCTATCCTTTTATTTCTCTTAGTGGAAGAGGTTAGAAAAGAAAACGAAACACTTGCCCTATTTTTTTGTTTATAGCAGCTGGCAAGAGGATGCTCTTGGGATGCTGTGTGTGTGTCCAGGCTGCATGATCACATATTTGATCAGGTATGGTTCTTGAAAGAGAAAAAAAGAAAATTTAGTGCAAAGGGCATTCTGCATATAACCACCGGTGGCTCGCATCCAGAAAGCGATCCAGGATCCCTAAGAATTAGGAGATGCAAGCTTGTATATGCCAGTCCAGATCCTGAATTATCTTTTGAGAGTTTTCAGGATTTCAGCAAACAGCAGGCAAAATTGATGAAAGCATTAGATAGTCTTGATTATCCAAAGAATGAACAAAGCAAAGCTTTGTATTTATTATTTTTCAATAATCTGCTTTAAATGTTGCTACCTTAGGTTCAGTTGATTCAGTTACTTCAGTTTACTTTCCTAACAGTGTGAGTTGACTTGCTCAATTATAATGTCATGAACAGTCTCATTTCACTTCCCTCAAAGAGTGAGCTGGGCTGTTCATGGTGATGAAATAGAGCTCTGAAGGGAGACAGTAGTAAAGAAGGCTATGGAAGAGATCTGGGTCAATTTTATAACTCACTAAATAACTTTTCCTCCTGTCAAAGGAAAAAATGCAACACCCTTTTCAGCATGTGGAAGTAGCAAGGGCATCCTCTGTCCTCACCACGAACCTTCTTGGCCAAATAACTCAGAAGTTGGAGGGATATTGTTGCTAGGCTGTAAACAAGAATGGCCTTTTCTCTGTTGCATGTGGCAACATGATTGGATGCAGTATCAGAGAGTTTTATTGCCAAACCCATATGCATTGAAGGGTCAAAGGATTCATGATTGTTTCTAGTATGCTTGAACTTGGCATTTCATAGCAAAGGAATGAAATGCAATGAGCAGGGATCAATTTAAATGCATCATCAGGCTTCTGAGCTAGTGCCAAACTGCTTGGTTTTCCTTTTTATCTGGCTAACCTAAGCAGATGCAGTTTATTGTTGTTCTACTTTTGTGTAGTTGAGACTTGAGAGAGGCATTAGAGAGAAGTTTTCTGGAAAAAGAAGACAAAAGTTATTTAAGCAGACATCTGAACTCCTTTCTGCTGTGGAAATAGGCCCTGTGCTGCAGTCAAAATAGGAGTAACAGGCAGCACATGTTTTTTATTACTTAGCTGCCTTGGCTTAATACTTATTTTTTCCTGCAGACACTTAGTGATTTGAGATATACTGCTTCTTTGGAAACACAAACTAAACCCTCAGAGAAGATGCACCATCCTTTGGGAAACATCATGTTACACAAGATCTGGTGTGAGTCAGTTTGTGCTGTTTGATGTTTTATGCCAAAGCTCATATCAAACAATTTGACTCAGTTAAACTCAGACCTTGCACGAACTGTTTGATTTGTCCAGTTCCTTGTGAGCTTTGAACATTTGTCTTCCTTAGTCATGGAGAGAGAGCTCCATCTGGTTTAATTTTTGTCTTCTTTTGGAACCTACCCAGGGGTTTATAAGGCATTAAGGAGTACTTGATGTGTTTCAAGAAGGTAGGGTATTGTTCTTTGGCTAGAAGAAACATGTCAGTCATCTACTGGAGGGTTTAAACAGAGGCTCTAAATACTGTTTTATCTGTTTGCTTTACAGGAATTTCAATTCATCTCATGGCCTGCAGCCTGGGTCTCCCATCTCAGTATCTCTTGCTTCACATGCTCAGAGTCTGTTTGTTCATGCCAGGGTTGGACTGGGTGCAAATCCTGCAGCAAGTGTTCCCGGCATTTTATTTTTTTTCCCTCTCTCCTTTTGTTTTGTTTTGTAGTGATTTGGTTTGGTTTGGTTTGGTTTGGTTTGGTTTGGTTTGGTTTGGTTTTGGCTGGACACCATAGCCATCACAAATCTAGGAGGGATCTAGGGTTGTCAGCATCACTGTTATTATCAAGTGCTTGCATTACCAGTTATCTCCTTGCCTTACCTACCAAGTCCTGGGAATTCAAATAAGTCTAAAAATGTTTGTCTAGTTAGGTTAACACCATTACTTGTCAGTAAGGGCTTGACTCTACCATTTCTTAAGCATCAGTTGGGGAAGCCTGTAAAGGATCATAGTTTCCCTGGATGTGTTCAAATATACAAATAAATGAAAACCCACTAAACCTTATAATTATGAGAATTTAGCATTTGAAGATATCTTTGAAGATATAATGGTATGACAAATAATTTTTTCTTTCACATTAAAGCCACTGCATATGTAGCTTGATATAATTACAAAGAAGACAAATTTTAATTTTCTTTTCCATTTTCTCTAGTACTTTTTGACATGGGCCTTATAATTCATGATAAGATAGAAATCTTTAAAGATCTTTAACCTGTAACAATCTCTTACACTCTCTGATGCTGTATGTGCACTGGCATTTAAATGAAACAACCAAGGGAGTCCAAAATGCCATTATAAGCATGTTCATTCCAGCTGTTTGCAGGATTTTATAGGTCAACCAGCCAAGGGGCTTCACTTTAGTGTTTTGGGATCAGTTACAGCTTCATTGGAGGGCTGAAATTCAATCTTAAATCACTGTGCTGTAACGAGTTGGCACTACAGGGTTTTATTACAATAGTTGGTTTCTCCTCTGTCTTGACTCACTGTGGACTGTAACTGCATTTTATAGTGTCTGCTTGGTGCAAATGTAGCAGGCAGCCTCGGGTATATTACACTGGCATCTGTAGTGTTCTGGAAAGTGGGACTGTTTGATGCCATCCTTTATACCATCGTAGTCAGGCGATTATCAGGCTCTTCCTTCCATACTGATGAGATTCTTAAATAATTTACTGTTGTCTTCCTGAGGCAAGTCCCGCAGCCTTGGTTCAGTCACAGCTGCTTTTGACTTTTTCAGGAGTTTTGTCTGAGCCAAAGCTGGAGGCTCGAGCTCAGTGTGGTGAGCGTGTAACACCCTCATATCAAATCCATCACTCGAAAGATTCCTGCACATCACTGGTTTTAGCTACAAGGCTTTTGTAGTACACGTAATAAGGAAAACATTTTTCCTTTAAGAATTACTTTTGGTTTGTGCCCATCTGATAATGCTAAGTAGTGATATTGAAAAGTAGGTAGATATTTCTAAAGTTGTAGAGAAAATGAGCTAAGGAAGAGATCCTTTTCTTTGACAGTCATTTAGTTCTGGGACAGTAGTAGAGTCTATTTGCTTTCAAAAAGAAGTGAACAAATACTGGTCACTACTTACATGTTGTTTTCCTTAAGCAGTTGTTTAAGAACTGATGATATATTATTGGCGAGTGACACTTCTCTTTCCTCTGAAAATTCACTTTGAATTATTTTGCCAACATATTATGTGCTCTGCAATACTGTGTACTATCACCACAATCCTCCCATGAACTCATTCAATCAAACACTTGCAGGAGAGGTGTAAAGACCATTATCCCATTCAGCATACTTTCCATATGAGTTAAATAGCTGATGAATAAAAGTGGTGTTCACTGTTGAAAGGCAACGTAGAATTACTTACAAAGAAGGATGCTTTTTGTGTTGTACTTGCCTTTCTTTTCCTTTCTTTGTTTCTGTGTACTTTGGCCTTCACTAACCTTGGCTGTCATTCTTTTATTCAGCTTTCAGCATATATACTTCTTTTGCATTATATCTTATCCAATCTTACAGCTACCCAGTTGACAGCCAATTACCTATCTATCTGACCAAGACTGCAAAGGCACTTTTGATATTAGAACATCATGGTTTTTTTCTTCTTTGACAATTACTTGTCAGACAGCTAGCAGTTTCTCTTTTGCTCCATGAAACTGAACTTGCTATAAACGTTAGTGATTTACTCAGAGCCTTCCTTGAAATTCAATAACCTTCATGCCACATAATCTTACAAATGCATTTAGTGAGCTGTTATAAGGGATTACCATCTTAAAATCACCTGAAAGCTAGTATTTCACCTAGACAAGTGAATTCCAATGATTAAAAATCTAATGGGGCTCTCCTTTGTGGTCAGATGATTACTTTAACCATCTCTGAAGGTATAAGGAAGTTATTTAAGTCACAATTTAACATTTCATAGTGACACAGACTACACTCATCTTTGGGTATGAGGACTCCATTAAAGGGTGGTAAGTCACAGGAAAGGAGTCAGTAACCTTTATCTGAGGGACAGTAACTTCCTAAATAGCGTTATGCAGCCAACAGTGACCATCTGATACCACCTTTCCAATTCCTATTTAAATGTTTTCCCTTCTGTTAAAAGCCTGGAATTTCTCTCATGTTAAATCTTACGTTCCTTCTTACTGAAAACAAGCCTGTCAGTAAAATTCTGAAATTACAGCAAAAGTTTAAGAATTATATATTAAAAGTGTTTTGTGCTTTATAGTCAGTATCTGATGTGACTTTTTTGTTTGTTTGTTTGTTTTTTAACCACTTTCTTGTTTCAACTGTTAGTTTCCTGTTAGGAATTCTGGATTCTAGCATTTGGCAAGTCAATCTTCTACTCTTCAGTGCTGGGGTTTTAGTTGGATAGATTTTTTTTGTCTTATTCCCCTAAGTTAGAAAGCGTGTATTCTCCAAGATAAGGTAAAAATATGATGTGAACCTTGTGCACTTGCCCAAGGGTTTTAGAAAAATGTTTTCTTGGAACATCTGTCAAGAAAAAGGAACTACATGAGTAAGAGGGCTGGAATGTGAAGACAGAGTAGAGGGCAAATGTGGCTAGTGCTAAAAATGACCTTGATCCAAGGTCTTCTCTATTCCAACCCCTTACCCAGGCTACAGGGTTGTGTAATCAGCTCCCACTGCTACTCTCATGCCTCAGCATTGCCCTCTTCTGTGTCCTTGTGTGTAGCTTTTCATGGATGTGCAGTAATCTGGAGAGGGACTACGAGGGAAGGAAGAGGATGGGATGGGATGGGATGGGATGGGATGGGATGGGATGGGATGAAAAAGTGAGTGCACTGTTGAGTTCAGCAAAGGTGTCCTGGGGCTTCGGAACAGAGAGCACAGTGGGGAACCATTTTAGTTTTTAACAGTTGCGTCTAACAAACTGGACTGAACTCTGTAATTCAACATGACATATTGGAAGCTAATGGTAATGGTGAAAAGATCAACAGTCCTCAGAGATTTCATATGTCCAGGAATCTGTTTCTGGAGCCATGGGTTAAATCTATGGCCATAAAATGAAGCAGAGATTTTTAGTGGCAGGATGAGGGGTAATGGTTTTAATGTGAAAAGTGCTAGGCTTGGATTAGGTATTAGGAAGAAATTCTTCAGTGTGCAGGTGGTGTGACACTGGAACAGGTGGCCCAGAGAAGTTGGGAATTCCCCCTCCCTGGAAGTGTTGAAGGCCAGATTGGATGGGACTTTGAGTAACCTGGGCTAGTGGGAGGTGTCCCTGTCCATGGCAGGGAGGTTTGAACTGGGTGATCTGTAAGGCCCCTTCCAACTGAAACCATTCAGTGATTCTGTGATTAATTTTATAATTGCTATTAGATTCCTTGAATAAAAGTTGGATGGATATAGAATAGATAATTTCCTGGTTATTGTAATTTCTAGGGATTGCATTACTTGACAAATTGAAACAGATTTTTAGTACCAAATGAAGAGTAGATTTTACTTTCCCAGTTTTGTAAATTTAGTAATTTTGTAGTGTATCAAATTTGCAGATAATTCTATATATAATTTAACTTTTGTTTTTATATTAAGCAATATTATGGGTTTTTTATATCAAGCCACTTTTAGGTCTTTTATACATGAAACCTCTTTTTTCTTTGTCCTGTAGATCCTTCTGTATGGTTGTAGACCTATTTATTCATCTCAAACTAACATGTCATTTATAAAAGCTTCCCTATTAAATTATAAAACTGACTCCTATTCACGAGGTTTCTGACAGAAGAGAAAATTGAGTTTTTACACTCATTTTCAAAATTGACTTTAGAACTCTGTTGTGGTGTCTCATCACTCAGCTTCATGTATTCATATTTTGAAGTAAAATAGAACTTTAGCATTTAAAGGAGGAGATTACTCCATAGGGAGTGTTTGGTGGAGCCTGCCCTCAAAAATATTTTTTGATTTCTCTGTTGGCTAGGGATATAAAGTAAGCATTGCTGGTTGCTGCCTCACACTTTATTGTGTTAGTCCATCACCATAAGTTCATTGAGTCTGTAATTGCCCTATTTTATCCATTCATGATGTTGCAAATGTGCTGCATATTCAAAGAGATTCGCTCACCTCGACTTTTTGCTGCTCTTAACACAAAAGGGCTTGGGCATGGACAGAAGTTCAGTCTGTGTGACTTTAAGGCAGCCCAGTCTTGTAGTTTAGTACCTTCTCCTTGGACTAAGCAGAAAGAGGTACACAGAATATTTGCTAGGCATAGTGAAACAAAGAGGTAAAAGAAGACAAATGTGGCACATCTTCACTAAGTGATCTGATATAGTCCTGCTAGAGCATTTTGCTGCTAGCCCTTGGCTCCTGAGTTGTGCACTTTACATTACAATATTGTTGGTGCTGATGATGGCTAAATAACAAAGTGCTCCTTTGGCAGCAGTAATAAGAGATGTTTTATCTCCTCTTCCAAGTGCTGTTAAGATAAGAAAATGTTGTATCCTGTCAACTTTGATAGGTTTCCAGAGGTTCTTATGATTTTTTTCACCTGATTAGACACAGATTTCACTAATAAAAGACCCTTGATTTTTAAGAGTTTGCCAAAACTGAAACCCTCCTGTTTTATTTGCAAGAAAGGCTTGGGTTTTCTTTCCACTTTCACATTAATAATTTAATAAATGTATCAAACAACAATTTATGATGGACACTCCAGGACTTTGTTGTCTATCATTATTAAGAGTAGTGGAGTTGCCAGGCTCTCCCAGCATGTACTTTTCAGGAAAGTGATATGACAATAAACACCCAGAAGACCTCAGTTGCATCAGGCATACCCCATTTTTCCAGCCTGGAAGTCCTCTGCCTTACTAAGCTGATATCTATCTCCTAGCAATGAGATAAGTTGAGCGAGCTCATTTTGGGAACTTCTCACTTGCCTTCAGGGTTCAGCATTTTTGACAGACGAATCTGAATTTTTAAGAACAGTATGAAAATGGTAGTGAAAGCAGAAATTCTCTTGGGAAAATTTCTCATTGAGCAAAACAGCCTCTTTATCATCAAAATGCTTTTAGTGAAATTTTTCAGTGTTTCAATTTCTTTGCAATGTTATGGCATGCACACAACTCCAGAGAAATTGTCTTTGTCAGTGTCTGCTCCTTCTGAGTGCAACAAGTGGCACAGGCTAGTCTGGTGGCCACTTGTGACTACTGAGATTTTGGATCTCAGATCCAAAGGATAGTACTGGCTCTGCATATCTCTGGAAAAACAGCCTGTGATTGTGCACAGTTTCCTGTCTCCTTCCTTTTGTTCTGATGATTTCTGTGCAGTGAATTACCTGAATCACAGACTGGGCTGGGCACTGCTTTTGCTCAATTGCCTATAACTGAAAGTCTGTGGTCTTCACCTCTTCTCGGTGTTCTCTTTTGGATGAAATACTAGGCAGAGGAAGAGCACTTACATGCTTTCTCTATTGAGTGCACATATTGGTATAAAGAAAATATGTTTCCTCTGTCATTATAATGAATTATAAGTTTTTTAACTTCTATCTGCACTGTGTGCCAGAAGGTTTTATAATTTAGAAGAGAATAGCAATTTAAGTAGGATAGACGTGCCTTCAACCTCTTTCATTCCCTTAGATTCCCCCCCCTCATCCCCCTCTCCACTAATGTATTCTGTGTGCTTTAGGGATGAGACAAAATACTCAGAGATGGTGACAAGAGCGAAATAAATGAGGCTTAGATGCACATAGCCTGATAATGAGAGCACTTATTAGTGGGGAAGGAGTGGTGCTGTATATTTGGTGTCCTGCTCTCAGGACTTCTTTAGTTTTTTACATTCTGTCACTGCATATAAAAATAAAGGAAGAGCCCCACAGGCAAGAAATACAAGCAACTCTCCCAGTCCTGGATAAGAGCCATAAGCTGTTGGCTATAGACTGATATTTCTGCTTTTGCTCTATTTCTGACTCATTAAATGCAAATTTTTCGTTTTTAACTGGTGACACAACTTCAAGGAGAAGCTTTCCCCTTTGGTATTCTAAAGGACAGGAGATGGGAGGAGAAGAATGGATACCCCAGTAGGCAGCAGGAGAGGAAATCGAACCTCATTTCTTTGTTTCTGGTGGGTGCATTTACCACAGTAGCTCATAAAGAGGCTAATTATATGTCTATGTATACCTACAGTGCATATACACATTTGTACAACAATCTCTGAGAAGGTACTTGTGGCCTCTGTGCTATTTTGTGGGATCACAGTCCTGCTAAGTGTGCTCCAAGCCATCTTGGCAAATAGCAAGGAGACACAGATGAATGTAAATTTTGTATCTGAAAAGCTACAAGCTTTTGTCCCTCCGGCAGCTCCAGGTGTTTCAACTCTATATAAAATGTGTCAGAGTCAGGCAGCCATCTCTTGCAGTGAACTATCTGTGTGAATTTATTTCCTCAGGCCAAGGATTTCCTCATTCCACTCTGGCCAAGCCCTGTGCTCTCTACACCAGCAAATTCACATGTGCCTGGGTGCCACTGTGGGTGCCAGGCTGATTGTGACCAGTAGTCTTCCCAGACAGTTTGTCCATGTCCAGGAACCACTTGAAGTGGGTAGATAAGTAGTTTGCACACATCTGCCCAGTTTGAGAGCCAAAGACATTTTACTGGAGGCAATCCTAAGCCAGGTCACTGCTCAGAGAGTCAGAGGACACACTCACTTTATTGGTGCAGGTGAAGACGCAGGCTACATGAGAGTTTCAACAAATGTTAGGGTGGAGGTGACTGATAAGCAAATTCTAGTCTGATTTGGCAAATCCACCCTATGCTCACTTGTTAACATTGGGGCTGAAGGAAGCAAATATATTGTCTCTGACAAATGGTGGTCTGTGAATTATTTGGGTGCTTTGTTAATCCTGGAAGATCTCCGCTTGTAGTGGTGGGAAGAGACAGGTTCTGGCTCTGCTCACAGATATTATGAACATCTTATAGTGGTACAGGATGGGACTCTTGTTACACCGTTGCTAATACAATAAACTGTGAGCTCTGCCTGTGACAAGGAGTTTTTTAAATTCTCCACCATCTCACACCTGGATTTGGGGTACTGTGTCATGTATCCTGTGGTTTAGGGAAGCTAGAGGCAGGGGTATTCCCAAGCAACAGGTCACAGTCCCTGTTGTTTTTTAACTGGAGCTGTTAAAAAACAAGTGGTTTTAATGTGTCCTGAATAAAGTCCCAACTATACAGGCCATTATTCAGATATCCTTGAGTCTAGTGCAAGGTGAAAACATGAGAATTACATCGATTGCACAGTTGTTGTGCACCGGTTAGGACACCCACATACTTCCAGGAAGTTTCCAACCACACCATTAGGCACTGAAATTTCCTCTGAGGTCCTTGCAGAGATGGACCTCATTTTCTGACTTTGGTTATTAACTTCTGTAGTTCTTTATTTAGGGAAGAAAACTTATTATTGATCCAGATGGACAATGAGTTAAAATGAGAGAGGACAGAGTGAGACAAAAGCAAGGTAGATAGCTAGTGCCACATAAACCAAGAATTTAATCCACTTAGAATCATAGAATCAGAATCACAGAATCATGGAATCATATACTCATAGAATGGGAGGGACTGGAAGGGACCTCTGGAGATCCTCGAGTTCAACCCCTCTGCCAAAGCAGGATCACTGAGGGCAGGTCACACAGAAATGATTCCAGATGGGTCTTGAAAGTGTCTGGAGAAGGAGACTCCATGGCCTCTGGATAATCTGTTCCAGCATTCTGTCACCCTTAGAGTAAAAAAATTATTTGTCATGTTGAGGTGGAACTTCGTGTGTTCTAGTTGCTGTCCATTGTCACTCATGCTATCACAGGGCACCACTGAAAGGAGACTGTCTCCTTCTTCTTCACACCCACCCCCCAGATATTTGTAAACATGAATAAGATCCCCTCTCAGTCTTCTCTTCTCCATCCTAAGCAGCCTCAGGTTTCTCAGCCTTTCCTCATAAGACAGATGTTCCAGTTCCCCAATTACCCTGAGTAATGTTCCCCCTGAGATTCTCTCTTAACTACAGCAGGAAAGAGCAGGATATTTTCTGTTAAGATAGAACCATTTTACATGTCCAGGAGGATAATAATATTTCTACATAGTCTCATGTGTGATAATTTTTATTTTTATATATATTGGGCCAGGTGTCTAGCTGATAAAAGTCAATCTGACTGCACTGATTTCAGAGAAGCTGCCCAAAGTTGATTGTTCAACCTCTGTTAATTTAATTTTTTTAGATTTATCATATTTATTAACCTCAGCACAGAGAATGTGGTTTTTGTGCCTGGTGTAAAGGGTTATTTTTGTACAGAATAGATTCTGTTCTCAGTGACACTTGGCTCCAAATTGGAGGCAAGAACTGAATCTGGCTGTTATGTGTACAATTAAATGTTTTATGTGAAATGCCCACATATGATAATACTATGGTTGGTGTTCATAGGGCTATGAATATCCCATCTGTCTCAGTTATAAATAATTTAAGTGCATATTTTAGTAAATTTTAGGGTTTGTAAAAATGTAGTAAAATCAAGTAGATATGTAATAAATGCTGGCAAGCACAGAAACGCAGTTGTTTCTCAGTAGGATTCTGTATAGCTCCTCAAAAATATCTTGCTATGGCTAGAAAAACATTGAACCAAGTTTAAACTTCCACAAATACGCTGCTGAAAAAAGCTGATTTTAGTGTCTTTAGAACAATAGACTGAATTATAAGAAAAGAGAAACAAATCTGTTTGAAGAAATGAATCAGGCTTTGTTTTCTTTTTTTTCTTTTTTTTTTTTCCTTTTTTTTTTTTTTTTTTTTTCCTATTTTTTCTTTTTTTGCTTAACATTCAGACATGCAGAATTCTCTAGGAACTGATGCAAGGATGGAGACATTCAACTAAATCCCTCCCCCTGTGCCTCAGATGCCCTGAATACAGTGGAATGGCAGCAATTAGGCTGCCACGGTGTCTCTGATTTGCACTTGCCCAGAGTAACCAAGTGACTTTTGCTGGAGTGCAGATAGGTTCTTTGGGTGGTGGTTTTGAAGCAGATTACTGCCAAGGTCTTCCAACATTTTCTACAGCCTTTCAGTCCATGAACCCATTGCAAGGAGATCCCAGCAATCTTCCTTAATTTCTGCATTTTGGAACCCAATAACCAAAAGGGTTGTTCCTCTGCAGGAAGAGATTGAGGAACTTGCAGTCAGGTCTAGTTGAGACTAAATCTAAGAAAACAAAGACATGAAATAGGGAGGGAGTGTGATGATGCTTCAGTAACAATAGCAAAGTTAATGTGGCTTTGCTCAGTCTAGGTGAATCTCCTTTTAAGACAAATTTTGTATGTAAATAAATATTTTCAAGCCTTCGATTTTCCAGCATTCAAAAATAAAATAAAACTTGTCCATGTGTTGGTTTTAGAGGTACTTTTATACTATATGAAGGCTCTACAAGTTTTGCCAAGTGGTCTTTCATTAGGACTGTCTACCAACCAGTAACTATTTCCAGATACCAGGGCACAGTAACACAGACAAAGGCTACACCCAGGATCTGTGGTTTCAGAATTTTGCTGTACTTCTGTCTAATGAAGTCCAGTGCAAATAACAAAATGTCAAATATTTTGTCTCACCCATAATTAAAAAGTGGATGTTCTGTTTATGTTTTCTTACAGCTGGCAGCATTAGAGAGACAGATCTTTGACTTCCTTGGTTTCCAGTGGGCTCCTATCCTTGGCAATTTCCTACAAATAATAGTTGTCATTTTGGGTTTGTTTGGAACCATCCAGTTTAGGCCTCGATATATAGTTGTGGTAAGTCTCATTTACTATCTATTATTTTTTGCAATTCTTTTTAAAAACTGTCACACTATAAAACAGGATTTTCTTGGCTTCAAAATACCAGGTGATTTCTGTAGAAACTTTAGGGGTCTTCATGTTTTATTGCAAATTTAGGACTACTGAGTGGCGTTTATGAGATTTTGGAAGCTATCAAGAGCGGGGTAACCTTGATAATGTGTTACCAAAAGGATGACTGTAATACAAGTTCTTTGTAAGATCCTTTAAAGAATGAAACACCTTGAAGGGTCAAGGGACCATATAAGGTTACATGATGCATAAATGAAGAAAAGAAATAAAAGTTTTTATTCTCTTTGCAATAGACAAGCAGAATGAGTGCCTATTAAAAAAATAGATTGTAATGGTTGGGTTATATTTACCTTGTCTTCCACTTAAACAGGGAGAAGCAAGGACAGTAGAAATTCCTTTGGTCCTGTTACCCATGGATTCCAAAGAAATCTGCTTCTCACTTACGTTTAACTTTACCAAGACCTGTATCTATGGCCTTGAGTCTAAATGGCTGTAAATTGCCTTTGATGCTTATAACTTGGAGCTTCACAGATTTTTTTCTCATGTTCTCAACATAGTCAGATGTAAAATAACTTTCAAAGCTGTGAAGGAAACTGACAACAAAAAATATCCCTCTTCTTCCCCCACAGTCTCTCCTGAATGGGTGACTATAATGTCTTTACCTGGCAATGTCTCTATTTGGAACATTTCAGTTGTGTTGTCAGTAATGGATTTGAAGAGGCTAAAGTTACTTTTTTTTTTCCCTTCACAAAAGAGTGAAAGAAATGTCTACTGGGGGAAAGCTCATTAAACAAATACTTAAGAAGCTTCATCTTTTCTAGTCAAGCCTGGAATCCTGTAATTCTTTGTCATGTTTCAAAAGAAAAATTAAACAAAAAGTGCACTCAGGGTTCTCTATACTCACATTAAATAAGCTTCATGAGCACATTATAAGTAACTGAAAATGGATTGGTGTAAATAATAGCACTTTTATCTATTACCTGTGGCTGGAGAACTGGACAGTAGTGTATATATATCCATAATTGATGACTCAACTTTCTGCTTCGTGTTTCCATTTAATACATAACACATCTAAAGCAAGTGAGGGTAAACATCTGTAAAATTACCCAGGGAACTGGTGACGGAAGAGCAGCACCACAAAATCTCTTGCCCCTCAGGTTCAGCTCTGCTGTTCAGTGGTGAAAGCTCTGCTTTAATTTTCAAATGGAACACAACAGATGGTGACTTTTTCTACATCTTTTCCCATGTAAATGAACATTTTAGACTATATTCAAGTTGTTTTGAAGTAGAGGTAGAAAATTTGTAATTAAAGAATCATCCCAACAGGATACTTTATCCTCAAATTGAGCTGAACTCATATTCTGCTTTAACTTTAAGCATGTTTTTAAGAGCTCAAGCTAAAATAGGTGCATATACTCACTACTTGTGAAGATCAAGACTTTAGAGTGGCTGTTGTCCCTACTAATGTATGTAAGGTTCCCAATGAAGTAGGAATTGTTTGAGCCAAATCCTGAAGGAGTGAAAGTACACAGGTTGTTTTCCTGACATACTGAACACCAGCAGAATGCCTCCCTCTTCCCACTCTTCTTCTCCCTGAGTGAATAATTCTCCACACCCTCTCCAACAATTCTAGCAGAGGTTAATTGGACCCCTCAGTAAGCCAGATCCACTGCTAAGCTATCAGAAAATGCAGCTAGCAAAAAGTGGAGAGCTTTTTTCTAGACTGGGGAGCTGAATCCAGTCTCTGAAGTTCCCAGTGGGTGGCAGGGCCAGCATAAGGAAGGGACCGGGACTGCGCACTCATAAACCTAAAAAACCCAAAAACCCAAAACCAAACATACAAAACAAAAACAACATCAGAAGAAATGCTCTACAGTATATTTTAAGCAGTGTTCAAGCAAATGCTATACTCTTGCAGTTTCAAAACATGTGAAATATTTATGCATCCAGAATTACACCTTGGATATCCTTCCTGGTAATTCTTGAGTTATTATTGTTCTGTGGTGTTGATTCAAGCCACTTTCCTTTCCATCTTTCACAAATGTGACTAAGTAGGGCCGTGTACTGATGTCCCTGAGGCACAGCCAGGTATTACATGAAGACAATCTTGTGATTCAGTAGTTGTTGGCTTTACCTTCAAGTATCCCTGAGCCAACATTCATTTCTCCTAATGCCAAGACACTGTCAGAGGGGGTGCTTCATTTCAGATTACATATACACATGTGGTAGTTTATTATATAAAGCTAAACTTAACTCACAATCCTCATGATATTCAAACTTAAAAATTTCCCTTTTCTTTCTCACTTTCAGTTTAAGTGATTTTTCCTTAGTGCTTTCTTTTTGTGGCATTGTGCCCGTCTAATATGGATGATTTACATTTAGAAGTGGTTGCATTTCAGTGGTACATGAAAAGTCTCTCTGCTTTGTTTTCAGTATGGCCTGACACATCAGGACTGTCAGGGTAGGACACAGGACACAGAGCAGGAGAGGTCAAATAGCAGGTCAGGTCATGAAACAAGTTTGCTGAGATGCTTGTGGAAGGAAATGAACCCTTAAGAGTCAGTGTGAACTTGATACTTACACCCCACCCACTCCTCTGCTGACTGCAAGTGTCTGCCAGCATTCACAACCCCTTCCCCTGCTTGTTGTCCCTTGACACAGAGATAAATGTGGGACTGCAGGCAGTTTCTCTACTATCTCAAAGGAGAGGTCTTTGTAATGGATCTAAAAGTCAAACCCCATGTAGAAACCCAAGCAGGCATTAGTGTGATGCCACACAATAGAATACTGTTACTTTTTTAAAAAAACAGCCTTGCAGGCATATACATATAAATTTATGCACATAATGTTCAGAAAATAGTGCAATTTTTTTTCCAGAGGAAACACTCAAAAATTAAGAAAATCTGTTACTAGAGCCCTCCTGTGCAATGTAAATGTGATCCTTTTATATATTTGCAGTTTTGAACAGCATAGATGCATACCAATTTTTTGGGGGGACACCTCAGTTTTAGGGAAAGAACACACTTTGGGGGGGTTTCTGGTGATAGTAGAGGAAAAAAAATTATTTGTATAAAACAGAAGACATGGGAAGAATCAGGCACGTGACACCAAAAATAACTGGATTGCTTTTGTTGGGAAGGCTGTTCTGGGTAGCTCTGTGTTATCTCTTCTGACATGCTCTCCTTTACCCTTGCATTCTGGGTTGTCTTGAGACCTTGTGCTCTTATTTGCTGAAGTTCTGAATGTTCAGCCACAGGGAGCTGGACACTGAGCTTATAGAGCTCTGTGTAATCTCAAGTGTTCTGAAAAATGAATTCTTAAGCACCTGAAGTTGGATGCCTATAATGTATGAATACTTGTGAATGCAATCTCTGCATGTATCAGAACATCATTTGCATTCTGAGAGCTGTATCATTCCCTTATAACATAAAATAAATTAGTTAATGTTTGTTCAGCTATTAGACATTACAGTGATGAGCATCTTAGAAAATCTCAAGAGGAAATTAATATTCTGGCTTCAGAGCAGGTTCTGAGCAACAAAGGAAAATGAAATATTGAGTTAGATGTTCATAAAATGTAATAAGGAAGGTAGGGTCTTTTGAAATAAAAATATACCTCTGATGATTAAATTTATGTTTGCATTGTAATGCACATCCTCAAAAGATAAAAATTAGGATGGCATATATAAGCAGAATCCTGACATTTCCTCATTTTGTTTATTTGCTTTTGCTGTCTTAAAACTTATCTTCTAATTTAGTCTTCTCTAGGTACCTATGCTGCTATACAAAAAAAAAAATCTGCTACTTGTGTAACAAAAAGCTGCTTTCAAATGTGTAGAACTTCATTACTTTTAAAAGCTATATAGTGCTAATTACTGAATAGGTAATTATTATGTTCTTAATGTGAATGGAGCTCAAACAAATCCCTGAAGTTCAGTGAGAGTGTAGGAAGAGCCTCTCCATATACCATGGCTGAGTTTCAAGGTGCATGCCTGTTTTCAAAGAATCATAGAATCATACAGGTTGAAAAAGACCTTAAAAATCACTGAGTCCAACCATAAACTGAACACTTCCAAGTTCACAGGACTTTGCACCTACACTTCCTTTCAGTCATCCTCATGGTGGATAAGGAACTGACCCAGCCCTGACTGTGTAGAAGTGCACAGCTTGGCCTGGGAAAGCACATTCAGAGAGTTTTTTGCCTGCATGGTTCAGATTTGTCATTGGTGCCCATGGGACAGAATGAGGTTTTTAACATGTTGGACTTTATCCAGCAGACCTAGTAGGTTTGCTGTTGTTGAAATGACAGATTTCGTGGACAGATAAAAAATTCCTTCTTAAAAGGATGAAGTCTCCTAAATATTCTGAAATTTGCTTTTTATGATCAGCTGGGTTTGTATTAAGTGTTCATTAGTGTTGAATACTCTTCACCTGTTTTTCTGAGGACATATGTTGGAAAATCAGGAGTTACTTATGACGAGTTACTACAAAGTCAACAAATGTGATAAAATGGGATATCCTCTTTTAAGTCAGACTCATTAATAAGTCAGACCTTATACTTCTCACAGATCACACCTTTTTGTATTTTAAATTAATTCAGTCTTCCGTTGCCAGAGGAAACTGCCCAGTAGTGTTGCTCTCTATTTATTTCTTAAGCCACAGCCATCTCCAAACACCCTAAGTACTTCTTAAGAAATAAAAGTAGCTAACCTGTTTGGCATACAGAAATGACTGTATGCATGTGGAGGTAGTCACAGTGGGGAAAAATTCAACCCTCTCACCTGAGCCTTTAGTTGCACATCTCAAGGAGGGGAAGAATGAGGGGAACACAACCCAAAACTGCCCAAGACAGCACACCACCCACCTGACAGCACCCATCTGATGGAAACAGGATCCAGCATATTGTAAATTAGGGTGTTGAGCTTTACTGAGTATATTGAAGGAAAAAAAATAGCATATGAACCTCGCCTGCTCATGACTAATTACACCTTAAAAGGCGCTTGGGAGCAGTTCTCCCTCATGAAGGTTCTAAGCACATAAATATAAATGAAAGTGCATAAATGTAAATAAAAGCACATTTTTCAGGTGGGTGTAACTCCAGTGTGGCTGAGTGGGCACCAAGCTTGTTGGACAGAAATGCCCTGAGGGGTACTGCTTAGAGAGTTAATTGGGGATATTTTACAGTTGGATAAGGGCAAACAGTGCCTATGTAAGAAAATAGTGCAAGCTGGTTATGCTGACAATTAAAATGCTAAAAGGTGGTTTAAGGTAGACAAATTAATCTCCTGTTCAGACTGTGGGTGCAGCATGAGTTCAGTCTTGTGCTATGGTAGGGCACTGGAGAAGCCAGAAGAGACATGGCTGGGTTGCACCTGGTAAAGGTGCAATGTAAGATCTGGTTCATGGCCACAAGTGCCAGAGTGGTGAGCTATTTTTAATGTAATTAAAATATCTTTTACCGAAAAACTCTCAAGAGATCAGATTTACTCTTTAGTTATTTGATTGGGCTTTTTTTGGTTTTTGTGGGTTTTTTGGTTTTTGTTTTGTTTTGCTGGGTTTCTTTGGGCTTTTGGTTTGTTGGGGGTTTTGTTTGTTTGTTTGTTTTGCTTCGTTTGGTTTTTTTTGGTTTTTTTTTTTGGTTGGTTTTCTTTTAATCCAAATTATCAAATCAATAGATCTTCTGTTTTGGTTGCTGGTTTGGTTCCTTATTTTGTTTAGTGGTGGGTTTTTTTCTCTCTCTTTCTTGTGTCTGTCTTCATAATATAAATATTAATTTAATAATATTTGATTGTTGATATTACTCTACTATTCCAGAATTTCTAGAGATAAATCATAATTTAGGAATGACTCACGGTTGCCTCAAAAAGCCAGTGTTCAAGTCAGCATTTTGAACTTAATTGTTATCAGTAGGATAGTGCATAACTGTAAAGAATAAATCTGTTTTATTGGTGTGTACTTAGAACAGAAATGATTAATGGATCTGTAATTTCCTAAGGTTCTTAGTGAACTTCTGAAGGGAGAACTTTTCTGAGCTCTGTGCTTGGCTGCTCCCAGAAGAAGGATGCTTGTTGATACCAGGTTTTTGTAATTGATCTGCTCAGTGTAAAGTTTCATCTTCACTTTTTATTTTTCTGACATTTTGTTTTCATCTGGCTTTGTGTTTAGTACACGGTGTGGACTGCCCTGTGGGTCACCTGGAATGTTTTCATTATCTGCTTCTATTTGGAAGTAGGCGGACTTTCTAAGGTAGGTCACTTATCCTTCTTCAGGTTTATGGGAGGGTGTTTTAACAGCAAGACTCTCATTTTTTAAGAGGCTGGAATCAGAGAGAAAAAATGGGGTTGTTTAATCATGAAATATGATCTTTGGAGTTCCCTTCCAATGAGAACTCCAGTGTTTGAACTTGTCTCCAAGAGTAAATAGCCTTTGGTTTGAAGTTATATAAATGCAAGGACTCTAAATTACAGTTGCTTTCTCAAGTACCCTCGGTGGTGGGGAGGAAGGTTATATTCAGTGGGAAATCTGAGATTCTTTTTGATTGCTGGAAAATGAACCATTTTGATTGAATTTTCAAGTGTGTACGAAAAGTCTGAATTTCTGAGACTGCTTTGAAAGCAGATGAAGATAATTACTAAGAAGGTTAATGCAGTAACTTGTTGAGCAAAGTGGTCTCACGGTCAGAATGTTAATTCTTTGTGAAAAAGAGCAAAAGGCAAAGGATGACTTTTTTTCATATCTGAATAAAACTTTCCTTTATGTGACACTCAGTGCTTTAAGTCACTGATTCCTCATTCAAACTTCTGATTAGAGCAGAAACATAAGTTGGATACATTGAGTTCCATGTTGCATTTGCTCAAGGTAGCAATTAGTTTGGCATAGGTTATATTTAGCTGCATCTACAGTGAGTTACATACAATATCTGCTGGTTTTTATCCTCCTATTGGACACAGAAGGTATTAAAATTTGTTTGCCACATTTATGTTTACATGATCCCAGGCACAGTATGCCCACAGAGAATGCTGATTCCAGTATTATTAATAGAATAAATGTCCCCACTATTGGCTGTAGGATTAGTGATACAAAGTACATTCTTGTGAATTCATGCAATGCTTTTAGAGAATTGTGAGCTCCACCCAGTTCAGATGGAAACACTTGTGAGCTTTGTACTTTTTTGGGTTCGGCATTACAACTCTTAGATTTTGGCTGACAGCAAACAGACAACTGGTGACACTGATGTAATAAGAAATAAAATTTAATTTAGTCAGTAAAAATTCCATTAAAATTAAGGCCTTCAGTGATAAATTTATTTGGTGATAAAGTCCCATAATGAAAACTGCAACCAGTTTTTTTTTCTCCAAATGTGATGTAGTTCACCAGAAATTATAGGCTTGATGAGGAAATTACTACACTTCATAGACTATCAAAATAAATGGTTGTATTGGTATGTTCTGACTTAAAAATTTATTAGAGGAAAGGAAAAGCAACACATGGAAGTGATGATAACCCTAAGTAGTTCTTTATTTTGAATATATAGAGAGTTTGTATTTTTTTCAGTCAGTTGAGTGATGGCTGTTTTTATAATGACTTTTCTTTTTTTATATAGCTAATTAATGTTTTTTATCTAAGTGATTAGGAGGTGAAGAAAAACATATATTTGACTTCTGAGTTTGTGAAAAACAGAGTTTTCTTTCCCTTGGTTGCAGAGGATTCTGATTCTTAGTGTAAGGGAACTGTGGGCCAGGAAGTATGAATTGAAATCTTAGTTCTTTCAGTTTCACCACTGTGTTTCACTTGAACACATATGACAAATCACAATGCAGAGAAATAATAGCACAAATATTACTCAGTTCTTGGCAAAAATCCTTTTTTATTAGAATGTACTTTGGTTGATCTCAGAATTTTGGTGAATATTTATCTCGTGGTTTATAACATTTGAAAAATGGTTTCTCTATGAGGTGACTGACAAAAAAATAATTTTGACTGAAGTTATCTGCTCCTGTATAGGTTACATCAAAGACACCAATATCAGAACCAACCTAGTGGTTTTAGAATGAAGAATTTTTTTCAGTAAACCAGGAAATCTGGGGTCAGCTAAGTGCTGTTTCTAAAACCTATGCTAAATATGATACCATCATCAAGAGACTGAGGTCTTTCTGTACCACACACATATTTCAAATTTCTGAGCGTTTGAAATTGATTTAATTGGGACCCACATTTTACTCAACATGGTATCTTAAAAATGATGATAGAGGTCATCATTGCTTTGGATGAAGCTGTTCCTGTTTTGTCAGGCTTAATAGAAAGGTAATTGTTACCAAAGGACGTGAGTGTGGTTGCCAAATCAAGTGCCATTAGAAGCTTTTCAAGGATAGCTGTTTTCTCAGCACTGAAATCTTGGCAGGGAATATTCACCTCTTTTCTTGCTATTGTTCTATATTTCCATTTTATTTATTTATTCTGAAATGAATGCAAATTTATTTATTAATGTTTTTAACTTTTGTTGATATCCTACCAGGGAAAATTATGATGCTGTCTGGCAGCTGACTGATTTCTGTAGGTTTGTTTATTCTTAATCACTATTATGTTTTATTTGCTCTGAAAAAAACGAGTAAGGTGTTTCTTGGAATCCTGTGCATTTTCTAGGTCTTCAGTCATGAGTGTTAATAGAAAATAAAATTTTGTGCACTATTAAATGGTAATTTTAATTCAATGGCTTCACATGGAGTATGCCTACAGTGTGGACAGACTTTTTAAATGTCCTAATAGAAACCCCCTGCTGCTGAAAATTTGCTCAGATCTTATTCTTGCAAAGGAAAGTAAGATCTGCTTTCAATGTGTGCTGTTTGAATGCTGCTAAGAAGTTCCACTACAGTTAATGGAAAATTTGAATAAAAATAAGGATGTAGGTAATCTAGGCCTACCCTTTGCTGTTCAGTTATAACATATAATGTTCAGATTTTCCTGGTAAACTGATTTATTTTTTAAGAAACATTCTGACCTTTAGTTTAAAACTTTTGAATCTAGCATGCCATTTTAATTTTCTTGATAAGGAATGTGTCAAACATGATGTGAACTTCATCCTTTCCATTCTTTCAGGAAAGAATTATGTTTCTTCACAACAGTGACATGGAAAAATCAGTGTATTTTCTATTGAAAACACTTTTTTTTTTTTTAATCTTTTGCCAAAGCAAATGAAGTCATGCATACCCAAATTCCCACTCAGGTTGTTTTTAATAATCTGGAGTGCTGAACTGGTAAATCTTATGGGAGGAAGCTGGTGAGCAGGAGTTAAGTGGGAACTGAAAGACTCTGTATATGACTGTAGGCTTGTTGTCTAAGAATTCACTTGGGTCTCAGTCCCTTCTCCAATTATATAATATTATTTTATATTAAGAGGGAAAGCTTCAGCAAAGACATTTCTGTGAAAGCACCCTCCAGTAACTAGGACAGTCACCTGGGAAAAAAGATGATGTGAGGTGTGAAAGAGAAATAAACCTGGATCTCCCACAGCTGGGTGTTGGAAGTAGAAAGCTAAAAAATAAGTTTCCTCTCTAGCTACTTTGTAAACAACTTGTAAGTGTAGCTCCTTTTTCAATTATGTTACAGATGTGCATATAAAATTTTAATGTGTTTTCAGGGCTAAAGAAACTGTGATTGATCAGAAATAAAGTAAATATACCCATATGACTCTTTTCTTTTTGTGTCAACTTAGGTTTTTCAATTTTTTTCAGTTCTGATTTTAGAAGTGAAAAAAAATGCCAGTATGAAAGATTAAATTAGCTTGTATTCTTCATTTACTGCTTTTAACCACTTCATGTGGTTCATATGTGAGAAACAAAGTACTGTTATATCATGATCTTTTAATCCTGCACTGTGGGATGACAGATTGCCACACCTGTATGTGAGCTCATTAGTTGTTTGGATTTTATCTTCTGTCTTGATACAAAAATGTATTCTAATTGCCACATTTGAAAGTATAGACAGTTTTAAACACAAATCTCAAGGCAATAAGAGGCAAAAAGAATTTCTCTAAAGTACATTTGAGAATCAAGTCTGACTGAATCTCACCTGATGCAATACCAGAAGATGTTAAAAAAACATTTGAGGTTCAATGGATGGCTTAGGGTAGATGTGTTTGAAAATTAAAAAAATGGATGTCAGCTGAAGACACAGACTTCATTTTTCATCCACTCAGAGTCTTAATTTCATCAGGAGTGGTATTTCAGCTGGGGAACTTGGAAAGTCTTCTTCCCAGCAGGTTTGGAAAGACAGAAAATGGGGGATGGCAGTGGAGGCTCTAGGGTAGCTCAGTTCTTGAGCATGCATGGGTAGAATTTTGGTGTTCAGCTGTGTGACACCAAGTGGGAGGTGATGCTGCCATTGCTTTTCACTCCTGGATTCGTCATCTATTACAGGTAAGACTTGGGGGGCTTTCTGTTCTGTTGATGGATTTTTAATTGTGCACAGACCATTTCCATGTGCAGCAACACATCCTTTGCTGAGGCCAACACGGAGTGAATTTCTTCACTGCTGAACACAGTGCATACACACTTGTCCATCTCAGCTGAGAATTTCTTTCCATACAACTGACTTGCATCAATTGCTTTTGGTCAGCATCTTTCTTAGACCTTTGGGGACTACATACTTTTTACCTTATTGTTCTTCCCACTCCTACATCTCCATTTGCTTCAGCTGATGCCAGAGGCTTCTACGAGCTGTGACACACACAGTAACAGATCCCACTAAAGCAGTGGATGTAGCTGTAGGCATACTGCAATTTCTAGACATTACAAATTGCTGGCTTTAAAGCAGTAGCTGAATATAATCTCTTTCCAGTGTGTGTGCTAATAAAATTCAGCTTGCAGAGATTAAACCTGACGAAAAGATTGTTTGTGTCTTTTAGAAGTCTGGACCTTCTTTCTTCCTCCTCCTTCACCAACTTTGTTATCTCAAAAGGGTTTAAAGAATTTTTTAAAAAGTAACATTCCAGAATCCTCTCTAACATGAGGAAAGCAGGAATACTAATTAAACACCATTAAAATAATTAAGTTAATATAAAGGCAAAGAAAACCTGACCAAATATAAGTTTTAATGTTACATCATATAACACTTTTAGTTCACCTGTCTTTCACTCTTCCCTTGAACCAGCTTTCAGAAGTAACAGTTGTTGGTTTTTGGTTTTTTTTTTTTTTAAAAAAAACAAACACCAAAAGCCCACAAAACAAATCAAACCAACAAATTTTTAGAACCAGTTGCCTTCTTTTGTTATTCTTACTCCCTTTCCTACAATAGAGGCCCCACTGAAATGTGTTTGCTAAAATCCAAACTTCCAGTATGACCTTTCTTATGCAGTTTGCTCCTCCCATCCTGCTGCTCTCCCACCATAAAGAGAAGTAATCTCCAGGTTTGATTGTATTTAATATTTTTCCATAATGTTCTACTCAAACAGCAACCTTTTGAATTTTTAATTGCTTTGGCAATAAACCTGGAATCCAATTTGCTGTGAAGATATGCAGTGCAATATTGAACAGAATGAACATTTTGATTCTTCAAAATAATAGCTCTGGCCTTGGCTGCTGTTAGGTACTGTTAATCATAGATTCAGTGTGTTAGTTGTGTGCCTTTTGATGGGTTTTGCAAACTGTTTTTTGTGGTTGTGTTAGGCTGACATTAATACATGCAGGAGCAGAACCCACATGTGGTAGCTTCTGTTTAGAATATAATGATTGTTTCCATGGGAAGTGAGAAAATGATTAGCCATGAGCTATGAATTCATAATGGTGAAGCTTCAGAAAAATGGATTATATTTATTTGCAATTTATAGTTCTCATAAAAAAAAAAAAAAAAAAAAAAAAAAAAAAGGGATAATTACACCTTCATGCATGCCAACATTCCCGACATTCCTCCAGTTGAATATTTTCAAACTTGACTCAAAGATGTATTTTAGCTGAAGTGACTTTGTGGTTGTTTTTGATACTCCAGATTTCATGTAACCTAAGTAATTTTTCAGTCAGTCTGTTTCACTCTTTGTAAAGCTATAGTATCATGTAAGTTTTAATGAAATATATGCTTAGTCTTGGAAGGAGAATTAATGTGCAGCTAGCTTGGTGGCACAATTTGAGCATAAGGTCATTCTGGAAAAAAATTATGTGGAACAAATGGGACACAGATAAATGCCACCAAACTGCAGAATGTGTCATTCTGATGTTAATTAGTTTGTTTAGGTGATGGGAACACATTGCTGAACAACTTAATCAGAAGTACATTCCAGATGGTGCAAAAATTGAATTTCGTATCCTTTCAGGTGACATTTACAGTGGTTCACAATATTATATACAACCAACACCAATTAAATACATTTTTCAAACAGAATTGGTGTTCTGATATAAACCCTTGATGCTAAATTCTAAGGTTGGCATTCGGAGTGTAGGTCACCATCATCTGTATTAGTTTAAATAACTAAGATGATATGTCAGACAAATTTCTTTTAATAATTAATTTAATATCTATTTTTAAACATCTTTAAAATGATAGATGTGAAATAAATGGTCATCTGACTGCTACATAGATAAACGTTTTAATGCAAGCACTACATTCATTTAAAAAAAAGAGGTAACATGCAGTGTCATGGGGCAGAGCTAAGTAGCTCAAGTAGTTTGAAAAAAGACACCTTTGGATATTAAAAAGGAAGAAGGATGTTGTCCAGTGTGAACTGGGTTCTGTGATGCAGGATTGCTTGCCACAATGGGTAGTGATGTGGAGAGGGAGAACCCCTGAATACTGAGAGCACATCTGTGTTTGGGTTTTTAGATGTAGAACAAGAACATAGGGAATAAGGATATGGAGCATATAAGGGCAGGAAGGACCATCTAGTTATCTATTCTAACCTCATGTGTCTGGAAAAAAGTTGAATTAATTAGCTTGTTCATGGAGCAAGGAAGGGAAATTTCTCTGACACATGGTGTGGTGGTAAGCAGGTAAGGCAAATCCATCTGCAGATAAGGGTGAACCTAGGCTTCATTGCTCAGGGTGTTATTTTATCTACTTATTGACAATTTGATTTGTGTTGTAGTGACTGTTATGCCCTTATTGTAGAAAAAAAAAAGACTTGCTGAGATTTTGATTTTCCAAAACTGAACAAAGTATTTGAGGTGCAGCCTCACCAGTGCAGAGTGCAGAGGCACAATCACATCCCTAGTACTGATGGCCACACCATTTCTTAAACAAGCCAGGATGCTGTTGTCCTTCTTGGCCACCTGGACACAGTGCTGGCTCATATTCAGCCAGATGTAGGACCCCCAGGTCCTTTTCCTGTGGGAGCTTTCCAGCCACTTCTTCCAAGACTTTAACATTGGATGGGGTTGTTGTGACTCAAGTGCAAGACCTGGCACTTGACCTCATTGAATCTTGTACAATTGACCTCAGACCATTGATCCTGCCTGGCCAGATCCTTCTGTACATATTACATAGGTAGATGTGTTAACACTGGCCAGTCTTTGACCTGCAAAAGAAATAAAAAAGTAGGTGACTGCTTATCATCTCTAGATGTCTTCCAGGTGACTGAGCGTGTATCCTTTGGAATTCATGAACTCTTGTCTAATTTAGAGAAAAAGGAAGGGAGGCTACAAGTTTGCATTTGACAACCAAGTAGATTTTACTAACTATGCAGAACCTGTGTATCCTCTCAGATTTTCTTATTCTACAGGATTTTCTACCATCTCGGTATTAAACATACATAGTCTTAAACTTTCTGAGTTAATGTCTGATTTAAATAACTTTGCTTCAGGGGTCTGGTGTTGGCATTTTGCCTATGACTTTTACAAACGTTGTAAGTCTAATGGGCCTACCTGAACCTGACTTTCACCAGATGTTTCAAAAGAGCATGTAGAAGAAATCTTTTCTGGTCAGCTCCTGATGAGTGAATATTTTCTTGGTGCACAATAAGGGGTTCTATAGGGCAGCATCCCTGCCTTACTCCCTCTATTCATTTCTTTTGAAAGCTTCAGAGAACAAAAAAGCTCTAGTTATTTCAATAGCATACCTTGGACAAACCTTAATTATTTTTCCATCTCGTCTGTTTCGACAATATTTTTTTTTTCATAGAATGCTTAATATTTATGTTGTGTTACTCTGACTTAATTAAAAGAGGGTTTTGATTCTGTAGGTCATAGGAAATAGTCTCTTAATCTTTGCGGTTCAAATCTTGGAGCAAGTTTATCTCCTAAATTTGCTTTCTGTGTAATAATTTATGTAACCTCCATAAGGTGAATGGATTTTGAGAGCTCTTTTTAAATGCACAAAGGAGTTCGATGGATTGTTCCTTGCCTAGATTATTATACTCTTTCTTTTCCTTTTTCAGCTGCCCTTCAGGGAAATTCCTTGCTCATGTTGATGATGTGACTGAGTTTATTATTCATGAGTATCAGCACTCCTTTGAGCAGGCTTCTTTGGTTTGGATTAATGGGGAAGGAGTGAGAGAATCCTATAGGGGATTTGGCTGCCCTCCTGCCCTTTGCTTTGCTACAAGGTTTATTGTCAGAGTGGCTTTGATAAACCAGGGATAATGCTGGATCTTTTTGACTTATTAAATCGAATGGAGGAGGCAGAAATGTTGGAAGGCAAGTCACAGTCATGGCACCAGTGTTTGCTTGAGACTGTCTTCTGTGGGCAAGTGCTGTTTATGAATGATTTTTTGCCTCTTGTGTTATAGCAGGGTTGCATTCTGAATACTTAAATTCCCTCTCCAGTTACAGCTTTAGAGAGCATGTAGGCATTCTTTAAGATATTGTTTTGGAAGAGCCTTTCTGTGCAGGGGGAGAATACATCATATCTGTCTGCTGAGAACTGTTGCCCTGTGTTGCTGCTATGGAACTTTGGGGTGTGCTTGCAAGCACCTTTTGTTTGTTTGTTTTTTGTTTGGTTTGATTTGATTTTTTTTTTCCCCTCCTCTGGTAGTTCAAGAGATGCAGGCTTGATTTGGGGGTTTTGGCTAAAGATTTGTCTTGTTTATCTCAAAGATATTTGAAGGCCCTGACATTTTTTTAATTCTGAGACAGCTGCCTGCAGAAGCTTCTGTCTAGTTCTGCTGTGAGGGGCATAGGTGTTATTCTTAAAACCCAGGTTACTTCTTTGCAGTACATAAAACACAGTTGATTCATTTGACTTTTATTTTCTGTGAATTGTGGATGGTTTTGTTGTTTTTTTTTCTGGCTCATTTTAGTTCAGTTCACTACTTGTCCTCAGTTTGATCAGAAATCAGATATAGAACAACAACAAAGGGAATAAGGATATGGAGCTATAAGGGCAGGAAGGACCATCTAGTTATCTATTCTAACCTCATATGTCTGGAGAAAAGTTGAGTTACTGACCAATTGTTGAATACTGACCAATTTTCTCATGTCCAGTATTTTCAAGGCAGATGGTTCTCCTTTTGAGCCATCTCATCTTGATGAAGTTAATGTTTCTTTCTCTTTACCTGTTACCAAGGCATTCACAAGTGCTTCTTATTTTGTCAGCTTCAAAGGCAGACTGTTAAATATAAGACTGCATTTAGTGAGGAAAAATCTCTACATCTCCAGCTGTGAAGAAACTGATTTCTATTAGATTTTCATGTTGAATATACTTGCACGTTATTTATCTTCAGTCGTTCATGCTGTTTTGGGACTATTTTCATATGCTTCATAGAGACTTTGAGTTACAGCTACTCTTTGCTTAAGGGTATCTCCTGTCTTTATGCCTTGCTTTTCACATGAGCTAGCTCAACATTTTTAAATGTTGTAAGCATATAGATATTGTGTATACCCTGCAAATATTAGCACAGTCAATGTAAATACTCATTTTGGAATGGGCAGGGATTTACACTTCTTAACCACTTTTTAATTTGTACTTTTAGATATTTTTATGTATTTCAGATTTCACTTCACTCTGCTATAATATATTACTGATTGTGAAAAGATCTACATCTTAAAATGTGCTTGGAACACACATTTACCTAATTTTAATATATAAAATAACCAAGTGGATGTAAAAGGTTGTGAGAAAGTTTTAAGAATTCCTACACGTTAGCAAAGCCATCCATATCCTTGAATTCCTTAATTCCTAAATGTCTAAGCAATACCACTTTTACACCTTTAACTAGGCACCTTACTTAAACATTCCAGTGTTATACTAAGTTTTATCCAAATATTTTATTTTCTAGGATACAGTTTCCAATTCTGTTGCATGACCTGTTTCCTGCTTCCAGAGTATATCACTTTGCTTGTGCCTATAATTTAATGGATTTTGTTGTGCTGATCCCAGCTTACCAGAGTCCAGATGGCCCTGTACAGCTGTCTGCTTTTTCATTATTTACCCTCCTCCCTCTCCTTGTGTCATCTGCAAATATATCCACTGCAAGCAGTAATTTTATATTTACTTCCAGACCACTGATGAAAAAGTCCTGCTAGAAACTCTTCGAGATTATTTTTTCCATTGATAACTGTCAATTAACTAATTTTCAATCTATTTAATTTTTAGTCCATTAAAAATTTATAGCCACTCTAATTTTTTCAATAGAAAGTTTAGTGAACACCTTACAGATTTCAAGTATATTATGTTCTTGCAGCTGTTTCTATCAACTCAGTTTTTAACCTCTTGAAGAAACGAAATCAAGTCTGTTTAAAAAGTTCTAATGTCTTATTAATTCTTACTGACCAGCATGAAGTATACTGCTTTTGCAGGTTCCCAAGCATCTGTTTTTATGTCATCTTTCCCTCAATTCTTTTGGCACTGGTGCTAGACTAACTGTCCTTGAACTATTGCATGTGCACATTTAGAACATTACATAAGCTTTAAAACTCCTCATGAAGTTCCCAAGCTTTATTAAAAATTATCTTCTTTTTATTCATAGTTATCAAAGTCCAATGCTGTTGTGTGAACGTGAGTTGTCCAGGGTTAAATACTGAATATTATTTATAAAGTGGTAGGTCATTTCCTGTGCTTTAGAAGGTGCTTCTTTCTCCTCTCCTTGATTTAGTAAAGGACAGAATGAGAACAGAAATCTTTATTAATGATGTCTGCCTTTTCTGCCTCTTAAAAAAAATTCATTCTTCATCTGCTTGTAGTCTGAGATCACCTCTGTAATTTCTTTTGTTCCTAATAAGCTTCATGAACAATTTCTTACTGCCTTTTACCTTGCTAGCATGGATTCTACCTGACACATTTTTCTTCCCCATTAATTCTGTCCACTGTATATCCTCTAATTTATATCGATTTAAATATTTTCTCCATTTTCATTCTAGTTTCTTGAGGAACAGGTTGGCACAATCAGTGTATGTTTGTGTCTGCTTGCCTGGCACCAAAAACTTTTGTAGCCATTGACTGAAGAAATTTTCATAAAGGAGAAATCTTTTGTAATTAAAATTCTTGTATGTGTGTCATTATGAATTTAAAAAGTAGCTGGAAGAGGGGACAAAATATACTCTAGTGCCTCCACAGAGAGAAAACTTGCTGTGAACTCTCATTAGAAACTTTCTAATTTCTGCCTTTATTTTAAACTAAACCAGAAGAAAGACCACAATGAATCACAGCATCAGAGAAAGTTAAGAGTTGGAAGGGACCTTGAAAGATCATAGAGTCCAACCCCCCACATCAGAGCAGGGTCACCTACAGGATGTCACGTAGGAATGCATCCAGGTGGGTTTTGAATGTCTCCAGAGAAGGAGACTCCACAACCTCCCTGGGCAGCCTGTTCCAGTGCTCTGTCAACCTCACAGTAAGAAAATTTCTCCTTGTGTTTGTATGGAACTGATGCTCATCCATTGCCTCTTGTCCTGTCATTGGGCAGAACTGAGAAGAGCCTGGCTCCATCCTCCTAGCACTCAACTTTTACATATTTGTAAACATTAATGAGGTTGCCCCTCATTCTCCTCTTCTCCAAGCTGAAGAGACCCAGCTCCCTCAGCCTTTCCTCATAAGGAAAGTTCCATTCCCTTAATCATCTTGGTCTCTGCACTGGACTCTTTCAAGCAGTTCCTTGTCCTTCATGAACTGAGAGGCCCAGAACTGGACACAATATTCCAGATGTGGCCTCACCAGGACAGAGTAGAGGGGGAGGAGAACCTCTCTAAACCTATTAACCACCTCCCTTCTAATGCACCCCAGGATGCCAGTGGCCTTCTTGGCCACAAGGACACATTGCTGGCTCATAGTCATCCAACCTTCTGTCCCCTAGCACCTCCAGGTCCCTTTCTTCTCCACTGTTCTCCCAGCTCAGTCCCTACCAAAGAAGACCCTTCTGTATTTCTCTCCTTCACCCAAAGCACCCTAGCTTTGGAACTGGAATATTCCTTAGCTTAATCCCTAAAGCCTCTGAAACCCTTTTCCTCCCTCACTTGTTTAGTACCATGGGCTCTCACTTTCTCTGACTACATCAGGATGGTATGGAAAAAACGCATTTTCCCTTACTGAGACGTCTTCCCCATACTCTTAATTTGCACAACATTTTAAATGAGGAGCACATACCCAAAGGGATGTGGTAACCTAAAACAGAGATGTAATGTGTGCAAATTGTAGTGATTGTTGTCCCATAATATTATGTATTCCCACACTTAGGTTTCTGTATTGTTTTCTTCTGCAACTTCAATACAGCAAGACATATGATTAACTGAAAATGCATGAGTAGTCTCATTAAACTCAATAAAATTACTCACATGCTTACTACCTGTTTAAATAATTTGCAGAATCAGCATTAAAATAAGAGGCGATCCATAGACCTCTGCACTTCTAATATATTTAATATTTTAAGGAGAGGAGAATTTAATACAAAAGCTGAAAAAGCCCAAACTATTCATCAGGTGCAAAATGTTGCTTTATGCAATACAGCTGAATTGCAGAAAAATTGATATATGCTATATATAGCATATTAAACAAATGCTGATGTGTGGGTTGGTCTATTTTATTCTATATTTTCATATTAGGCACATTCCAACATTGTCTAATAGTATCTCCTAACAACATTTTCAAGTCATTTAGGTTGCATTTACTTGTATTGATCTTGTTTATATTACTGTGGCCCCTCTTCTGTTTTCCTTGTGCTTTGTACATTTTCTCAAATACATAACATGAGGTGATAGAAATTCAATAAATTGGAGTCAGAAGAAGTCAGGGAAGGATATGTAGATATATGAAGCCTGTGCCTGTGTTATGTTTCTTTTTTTTTTTTTTTTTACTTAATCATCTGCCTTATCTTACTATTTTAGTGCAAATCTAAAATATTCAGAGTTTTAAGAACTATATCTTTAGGTTTTTTTATTTAAAAAAAGCACTGAAAGTTAAAGCCATTCTTAGAGTGAGAAATAGGATTGGAGCCAAAGAAAGCATTAACTTTGTTTGAAGAAGACTGCACGATATGATGTATTTTATGGTCTGCAACCCACCCAGCAAAGAGTAATTCATTACAGTTTGTCCTGCTACATCAAATCACCAAGACTGGGTGTAGTGTAATAAATAATCTTTCTGACATAGTTTGTCATTATATTTGTACTTGCATTTGGAGTCCCTCTGTGAGTATGAAAATATAAATGTGTTCCTGCATTTAAGCATTTTGCCAACAGTAAAATAAGTTGGTGTGTCAAATAAGTGTGATTTAATAGTTCACAGAGTTGTATTCTGCCTTTCTAACAGAATTATCACCCCCTTTTACTTGTAATTCCACTTGCTTTAATAGATTATTTTGTTAGTCCCTTGAGTGACTGTTTAATTCAGATTTTACTATAGATAAAAGAAAATACAAGAGCTTATGAATAACTCTTATAAATAGAAGGTAATTCATAATTGCTATATATTGTACTGAAAGCAAAATATATTGTTTCAATACCTGCACATTTTTTCTCCTGCTTATGTATGTACTATTGGTAAATACCATTTTTAGGAGAAAAAAAATGTTTTATGAAATATTGTTAATATTTAAAATTTTTTTGCTTTCTGCTGAGATGATATGAACTGACAAAGCTAAAGGAAAAAGCATTTAAACCCTGATCATATAGATTAGATTAAAATTTAGCCTTGTTGGCCAAAAGAAAAGTAAGATACTTGTGTGAAAAATAACCTTAAAGGAGAAATAGGGTTTTGTTTCCTTTTCTAAGCAGGAAGAAAACCCAGAGGGCAGTGATGTAAAGCTAACTTGATATCAATAATACATTTTTAGGAATGCAGTAACAGGTTTCACATTGGCCTCTCCATGGGCTAGGATGGAGCTTCTCCTTTAAAGACTCTGCCATGGTGGCAATGCTGGAAAAGCCACTGTCTGTGAATCTTGCTGCCTCTCCAGAGGGAGGAGAGAGCAGCATCTGTGTACTCAGAACTTATCTTTGTCTGTCCACAAATAGACCATACCTCTTCCCATCCTTGAAGGAAGGATGCTGGAGTCCTACCTCATCCACCTACCAGTGTAGAAGAAATTTTGCTATGATGTCCTTTTTCCATGGAGTATTGTCCACCAGCTCAAGGCACTGCTTTCATCCTGAGCTGTGTAGCTTTCCTCTATGTATTTCTTTCATCCCTTGCTTTCCAGACAACCACTGCTTAGATATTTGACTCATGGAAGACAATCTTGCCTTTACTGTGTTTTTAAAAGAGACAGCTCACCAGAGTGAGATCTGTTCTGTAGATACCAGTGGCCCTCAGGTACCCAGAGTATTATACAAACAAAGCCTACAAAAATTGTTTATATTTGTTGGATGTTTGAAAAAAAAATTGGCCTTTTATGCTTGAGTGAGTCCTAAAACGTGTTAAAGATCTTTGCTACCAGGATAGACTTTCAGTCTTATATTCAAGAAGTCAAAGTCAAGTGTAAGATTTACATTTATCTAGTAAAAAGGCAGACTACAGATTCCTGAAATCAATGGCTCTCAAAATTGCCCAAACATTGAATGATATGCATGAATAATTTAAGACTGTTTTGTTAAATGTGCAAAAGTCAAGTTATCCTTGCAGTGAGGCTCATTGTAAATCGCCAGCAATTTACTGTGTTTCTGAAAACCACAGGCAGCAATTTATAGACAAGATTAGAGCTGTTACTATACACATGTGACGTTTCCTTGATTTAAGCTGTCATTCTGAAAAGCTGTTTACTGACAGTTGGAGTTTGGAATGAGGTTATAAACTTTACTGAAGGACTCCTTACCTCTGAAGCTGAGCTATATTTCTGCTCGGGTAGAGAAGAGCACGTAGACCTCCCACTGCAACTGAAGTATGTATGCAAGCAAATTAGCACTTTCAAGGGAAATTATACATGGTCTTTTTAGACATTCATGTGCTGAAGTGATGTCTGGTGCAGTGCTGACATTTTACATCTCGTAAACACAGGAATATTTCTGAAATACATTCTTCTGGGGTATGTCAGAAATTCTAACTGGAAGTGTTACAGATGGCTGGCAGTCTAGCAGTGTGCTAC
This sequence comes from Heliangelus exortis, assembly GCF_036169615.1. Classification (NCBI taxonomy): domain Eukaryota; kingdom Metazoa; phylum Chordata; class Aves; order Apodiformes; family Trochilidae; genus Heliangelus; species Heliangelus exortis. The sequence continues at coordinate 115,075,012 of NC_092423.1, forward strand.
AGCTTCATAATTGTATCTGCTTCCTCTAAGTGATGGTTGTTGAAGTAATTTCTGAAGACAATCTGTTGGGTTCTACAGTATCATGTTAGGCCAGAGAGAGAGGGGATATTAATCTTGATTTGAGGGGGGTTTGGTGTTTCGTTTTTGTGGGTTTTTTTCTTTTTTGTTGTTGTTGGTTTTTTTGGTTGGTTGGTTGGTTGCTTGCTTGCTTGCTTTTGTTTGTTTGTTGTTTTTTTGTTTTTAAAATTTTTAACTAAACTGGAAGTCTTCCTACCATTATATCCATTATTTTCCCATCACATATAGATGTGCAATACTTGACTGAAGGAATATATTTTATCACAATCGACTACATTCTCTTTGACATCATCAAAGTTATTTCATTGTGTTACCTTCTTTGTCTCTCTCTAGTGACTTTAAGAAATGAGAAATGCACTCAGACATGCACTAATTTAGGTATCCTCATGTTCTCCAGAACTTATGTTTCACATGAAGTAATTTCTGCTCAGGTTCTCTGTCTTTTGAATAGTTGCTAAGTGTTTTCTGGTAGACTCTCATTCAAATCTTTTCCAGTTTTGCAGGCTATTGGTCTGGATAGGTCCTTGGTATAAAAAGTCATCACAATTAATGAATCATCCAGAAACTAACAAAATAGAAAAAGGGAACTTTAATTTCTTTTGCTAAAAGCCTATCTGGTAAGTTATGCTCTACAAGTATGATAAATCTTTCCCAGCATTTTCTCTGTAAGTTTCAATCTGAAACTTCCTGATTTGTTATGAGGAAATCCAATTCTTCTTACCAGGGTCTGACATCCCTAGATTTTACATAGAGGACTTTGCATAATAATACAAATCTGCTTTCAGTAATATTCTGAGGATCGAGAAAGACAGTCAGTCTAAAATTGTATTGCCTGGAATACTGGGGACATGGTGTCCAAAAGTGTAAAAGTAGAAAATAACACTAGTGACAGGAGATTTTCCTTTGACATTACCCTGTAGATAAACCAAACTTTTATTCCTTTGTAGGTGGGCATGAAGAAGAGAGACTCGTAGTGCTTCTCACATGGAAAATTGTTTGACTGTATCGTTTAGAGTAGAAAGGGATGACCAACACTGGAGAACTATTTAAAAGAAGGTGCACTGTAACTTGAAAATTCAACATTTTCAGAAGAGTCTCTTGAGAAAAGAGTCTAAATATATATTATCCTAGATAAAAAGAGACAAAGGAAAACATGCAGACCACTGGGATCTGAATTACATGTGAGAATGCATTAGAGAAGAGAATCCAGAGACAGTCAGGTTCAACTCTATGAGCCAGGGATACTCGAGAGCTGATGAGTACTTCTTATAGGCAGGTGGTAACAAGAGGAGATAGAAATGTGTGGCAAACCTAACTGAGATTACAGTAAAAAAAAACGGGGCTTCCTTGTAAACCAGACAAGCTACAGTTGTTATATGCAGGTGACAGTTTATTCTTCTGGGAACTAGGCCACTCCTGTTATTCCAGCCAAACCAGTTAAATGTTTGGGCCAAGATATTATGTTATGAAGAGGTTCTTAAGAACATCAATTAGAGGGGGCAAAACCTAGAATGAGCTGAATTATCCTTCAGTAAATAAAAGTCTGGCTTCAGAGTAGGCTTGGATTATTTCTTGTATTTGAATAGACAGAGTGTTGAAAAAAATGTCAGTTAACACCTAGGAACCTGATTGTCCACAGCAGATAATTGAGTCACTTTCCTGCTAGCAAAAAGTCTCTAGTCTTTCATTTATTGAAAAGGCAAATTGATGTCTTGCTGTGACATTTTACTTATGTGTCTTTGATGTACAGTACAGTCCCTGTGCCCAAAATGTGTATATGCATATGCACAGAATGGCTCCTTTTCCAACTTGCTTTATTAAAAGCTTCCTTTTTATTTTCTGTGAGGGGGATGTGGGGACCATGTAGTTCTGTTTCCTTTGGTGGATCATTAGTCAGCTCTGCCTGCACAGGACCTTTTGGCATTGCAAAGTGGTAGGGGCCATAACCCCTTTTGGGGCATGGAACTGCTCTTATGAGAGCTCATGCCCCAAATAATAGGTATGATAAGTTATGCAGTCTTTGAGGAAATTCAGTGATGTGGCTTTGTGACAAGCAAGGTAAGAGTAAACTCTGACTAAAGCTGTTCTAGAACACTTTGTTTTTTTGTTCCTTGCATTTCAAATCATCCTACTCCAAATTAATATCTCTTTTCATCTTTGGTCTATCTGAATATCAGCCATCACCCATTTTTTTCTCAAAAATGAAAACTATGGCAGTCCTTTAACATATTACTGATTTTCTTTCCCTTTTAACTTCCATGGACAAGAAGAGAAAATGTTGAAACTTCATTACTGGAATAAAAAAATGAAGTGGTCACTGAATACAGATTATTATCCCATTTAGTCTAGTATTATGTGAGTCATTTCCTAAGTCAGATCAATATTACACGAGCTAATTCCAAGTGGCCTTGTGAAATCTTTCATCATCTTTTGATTTTTGAGAAGTATGAAAGGCAGCTTTAAATTGGGTCTGCAATAGTAATTATTTTACCAGTCAGACTTCAAGCATAAAAGACATAGGCTGCATGTTGTAAGATCTGACCTGATAAAAGAAGTATTACTTAGAATTATTTGAAAGAAACAGTTCCTTTGCTCATATTTTCTTATTTAAAAAAACAAAACCAAAACCAAAATCTTCCCATATGATAACTGACTGAATGCAAATTTCTAGCTCTTTTGAACTGTTACAAACAAGCTTTATTTCCAGTGTTGACTCTAAACGAAGTAGGGTGCCAAATTAATTACTGTAAACACATTTTAGAATTAGCATTAAACACTTTGTTCTCGTGTGTGAGCTCATTTACTCTCTCTCTGCTGCTCTACATTTGCTAGTCCCAGCAAACAACCACCTCTGGGCTGTTTGCTCTTGGTCTCCTTCTGATCTCCTGTGGTGTCTTATGTTGTTATGTCTAGCAAACAAGAAGTCTTTAAGCAGATACTTGTAAGCACCAAAAATCACCAGGAAAGAACAATAAGCAAATCTTAAATTGCTACCACACATATTGCCCAGTCTCAAGCATAAGTACTTGGATTAAAGAACAGTCAGATTAAAAGCTGTTCATTTAGAAGAGTTGTTTTTTAAAAGTTGATTTTAACATAACCTAATGATATGGTTGATGTCTCTTTTATATTACTCAGTTTATACATACATTGCATTTGGTTTTGATCTGAGCAAGGTGCTTTCAACTTTTAGCATGAATTTAGTAGATTTTTAGAATCGTATAATTGTTCTGGTTAGAAAAGACCTTTAAGATAATTGAATCAAATCATTAACCTAATTCTTCTGAGTCTGGTGCTAAACCATCCCCTAAGCACCACATCTACACATCTTTTAAACACCCCAAAGGATAGTGAATTTACCAGTTCCTTGGGCAGCCTCTTCCAGTGCCTGACAACCCTTTCAGTGAATTTTCCTCTAATATCCAACCTAAATTCCCCCATGTGTGACTTGAGGATATTTCCAATTTTCCTGTCACCTGTTACTTCTGAGAAGAGACCAGCACCTACCTCACTAAAATCTTTATGTTGCCTTTCTCTGGACTTTCTCCAGCACCTCAATGTTTTTGTTGTAGTGGGAGGCCCAAAACCAGAGACGGTATTTGAGGGGCTGTAGCTTGGAACTCCCAGCTCCAAAGTGTTCTGTAATAAAAAAAGTAATCTTGCAAAGAAGCTTTTTTTTCTGTTAGTGTCATTATTATTTTACCTCTAAGCGTGTCAAAACAATGTAATAAAAAAATCATGAGAGTGAAAGTTTAATAATTAGTGACTTGTTTGAAGATCCTTGGTTTCTTGGATGTAATTAAGAAGCTAAGTAACATCTCTAGCAATGGAAGATCTATGTCATGGTTAAAATTTTCTGGAGCGCACAATTTATAACTTGTTGCTATTGTCAGTTTCTGACTTTTTGGTTTGTTATATCTTTGTTTCTTAGTAAATGCAAGGATGATCTTATTTTATCTGTTCCCATCAAAAGAGTAGTAATGGAACAAGTTACTTTATGGAAAAGTCAGCTTTGTAAAATCCATTTTCTGCTATCTGTGGATTTCTGTTTGAATATGTCAGGCAACATCTTCCCTTAAAATCTGAGTGCTCTCAGTCCTGTCACTTTATCATCAATTTTTATATTGGAAAATGTAAAGCTGCTTTGACATCTACCTATCAAAAATTTTTGAGAGGCATGAGTCAGCTAGGGTCAATTCGCTAGGGAAAATACTTTTTGATGAACAAAGAAGGTAAAAAAAAAACTGCTGAAAAAGATGAAAGCGTATTCTTAATCTCATTAGTTTGGAATGACAAGATCTTTCAGAAAACAACTGAGGTAGTTTGTACTTAATTTACAGAATATATTGTAATGAACTAGTCAGCTGATTTTTGTCCTGTGTTGCCTTCAAGCATCCCGTGTAGACTCATGGGTTCTGCTATGAAAGTGGGATAGGGTATTGCAGTTGTGAGTGGGTGTGGTGGTGATTGCAGACTCCACATGAAGGTGGACAAAGGATGTTGTGGTTTGAATTTAGTGTATTATTCACTTGCCCATCCCATCAGTTGTGTTTGTACACAATATGGGAAAATGTGTCCATAAAGAGGGAGAGTTATAAATTCACTAGATTACATGGATTTTATTGTTGGCTTTTGGGGATTTTTTTTGCAAGTATCTGGCTCCCTCACTACAAGAAGGACATTGAAATGCTGGGCTATGTCCAAAGAAGGGCAATGAGGCTGGTGAAGGATCTAGAGAATAAGTCTGACGAGGAGCAGGTGAGGGGAGTGGGATTGTTTAGCCTGGAGAAAAGGAGGGAACACTTTATTGCTCTTTGCAAATAATTGAAAGTAGGATGTATTGAGGTGGGATTTGGTTTATTCTCTCAAGTAACAAGACAAGAAGAAATCACCTCACGTTGTTCCAGGGAAGGTCTAACTTAGATATTAGGAAAAATTTCTTCACAAAGTTATCAGGCACTGGAAGAGGCTTGCCAGGGAAGTGTTGAGTCACCATCTCTGCTGGTGTTTAGAAGATATATAGATGTGGTGCTAAAGGGCATGGTCTAGCAGTGGACCTGGCAGTGCTAGGTTAATAGTTGGACTCCATGATCTTAAGGGTCTTTTCCAACCTAAATGATGCTATGATTCATTCATATATATGTGAAACATAGAAGGAAACTTTATTTGAAAGGTGTTCTTCATGTTTAAGCATTCAAAACAAGCCTTTGTGAATATGAGTGAGAGTTAGAAGTTGCTAGTTTGCTTATAATCTTAATTCAAGAAAGTCTATTTGTTGTAGAAACCTTTTTGCAAGTCTTCTCAAAGCAAGTGTTCTGGCTGGTCTTGTGGAATTTTTTGTTCTTGCTTTTCTTAGTTCAAATTTTAAAGTTCATTTAGTTTTAGCAGTAAGCTTGAGGTTTCAAGAAAATATTGAAACTAGTTTGTTCACCCAGGTTAGTCTTCTAGGTTAGTGCAAGAAACTTATTTTCTTGGTTTAAGCTGTTCTTGCTTTAAACTTCTTTCAATAAGCTCCATGTGGCAGATCTCCATTTCTGTGAGCAGTTGAATAGAGATGCAGGCCCTATGAATATGTCTGATTTGGAGAGCTAATCCTTTTTTACCATTCAAAGAATGATAAAGAAAAATCTGTTTCTGGATTTTATGTCTTTGATTGTCTAAAAGAAGTTGAACTCCCTGATCTTGATGGAGGGAAATACATGATTTCAATATTCTAACTACAGGTTTCTAAGACACGTTTTTTTTCTTTAATAATTATTAAAGTTTAAAACCATTTACTTTCTTGATAGACACATCTATTTGAATTATGTCTTTCACTTTAATTGCCATTCAGTCCAGCTCTGTGTGTACCCTATATTGGGAAGTCCTACCTGTAGCATGTAAAAGCTTTTGTGGTGCATGCTGAGCAGCAGCCCTCTTACTCCTACAATTGGAAGAGGGTGAAAAATAAAAATTTAATTTTACCTTCACCTCTGAGAAATCTTAAAACTTGTCCATTTCCCAGCCATCAAACTGCTGGCACACCTTTCCATACTGGAATATAGATAAATTAAACTGTGGTCCTAAAAAAGCTGACTCTTGCATACTATTTCTGAGGCAATGATTGAAGTAATGAAAGGTGCCAGTTATTTGAGAACCACAAGATACATTTACCTGAGAGGTCAGGTAAAAGGAGGAGTTGGCACAGAAAGCTGTGAGGTTGGGAATTAATTCCAGCTGGTTTCTTGGTATCGATTGCACAGATTGCAAGTGCTCATATCTAGGCCAGAAGGCAGATACATCTATTTGCAGGCCATTTGCCTCCTTTTGTTTCTTAATTAATATCACAGATTTGAAAACTTGTGATAATGAAATTGCCCTGTTAATTAGGCTACTCTTTAGAAGTTAGGTTTTGATATCTTAGGTTATTTTCCATTTCAGTTAACAGCAGTCTTGTTAAAATTTATGCTTGTTTTCCTTTTGCAAATTTTTCTACAATTAAATAATTATACTGATGTGAGAAATAAACACATTTTCTGTTTGGTAACCATTTTCATGTGAGACTTAAGAGTAAAATATTGATTTTAAAATCTTGCTCCGTTTAACCATTGATATCTTATATGAGAAAAAAATGGGTGATTTTTTTTTATATATATTTCAAACATCTGGAAATGTTTTACCTGATATAAAATAAAGCATCACAACACTTTGATACAACTTTTCTTGACAGAGTCAGTTTCACTGATGATGGTGCAGATTTCCTACAGAATGAGGGAGATGCTTTAATTTTTTTAAGAGTAAAAAACAATAAAGGCATAGCAGAAAAATAAGGAGAGGCAAGAACACCAATGAAATATCTACATAGATGTCTTGGTGAGTGTTTTGTGAAGTTCTGATTAGTGTAAATTAATGTCCTGGTTTGATGTTCACCTTCAATTAGAAGACAATCCTTTTTTCTTTCTTTTTTTTTTTTTCTCTAGTAGGTAATGGCTTTGTGTTAAAAGGTAAATATTCTTTTGCTTAGTGTTGTCATAGGTTGAATTCTGAAGAAGTTATTCCTAGAAATCAAGGATGAAATCCCATCCCTGTTGACATCCTTTGTCTGGCATGCAGCCCTTTTCATTTCCAGATTCAGTCACATAGCATTTCATTGCCTCCTTATATTTGCATCCTTTAGGTCACTAAAATGCATATTGCTTTATTTTAGCATATATACATATATGCATATATATGTATATATATATATGTACCATATTATTTAAGAATAAGTCAGAAAACAGGGGTGGATTTATAAGAAGGGTAAGTGATCCGTCAGTAGTGTTAAGATCAGAAAATGTTTTATTAAATAATTTTGTTTCATGTTTCATCTTAGGATATTATTGAATGCTTTGTATCTCCCATAGGAGATGGGTATAGACAGATGCAGTAGGCATAATTGTTCATATATACAGATATAAAAAGCATCTTTAAAATGAACACTTATATTGTCCCATTTTTTTCCCCTTTGTGTGCTATTGTGATTTTCCTTTAGGAACTGTCCAGGATACTGTATTAATTTAAGGTTACTGCAAGGGGTAGAAAATGTTGTTGAAATCTGAACATATTCTAAATAAACTTGTCAAAATAAAGGAATGTATTAGAAAATGCTACTGTGGAATCTGTGAATCTTTCACAACCTATGACCTTATGTATACTCAAGGATAAATATTCATATAGCAGCTCAAGTGATGAAATAAGATACTTTTTCCTTGAACCACTAAACAATAGGTTTTTGTACTTTGCTCACATTTTCCAAAATATTAATTTTGAGGAAGAAAAATGGAATATATTAACTCCCTCTAACCTGAGATTTAAATTCTTTTGAAATTGTTACAGTAGAGTTACAGGTTCTAACTATAATGACTCCTACCTCTCTGTTGTACATTTTACACCACTTTTTTCATACATTTTAATCAAACTGTAGAACTCAGAAAACTTTAATAACATCTGATACTTGGCTGCACAAGTACCCTTCTAATTGAAAATTTCATCTCAGTGGCATCACTCTTGCCATTTTTAATAAATCTTGACAAATTTCACAGTTCCTGCCTTCGCTTCATTATTTTTTCCTCAGGGTTTTCTGAAGACTTTTCCCCTTTTCAAACACAGTGTAATATAACAAGGTTGTTGGATAAATCTTGCAAATCAATTAGCTGTGGGCCATGTAATGAGAGATACATCCAGTTGGTATTTCTTAGGCCAGCCAAGTGAAGCAAATGTCTCAAAGCAGATAAAAAGTCCCCAAAGAGCCGACTCATTCTGTTAACCATGGTTGCATTATATGAGCTAACAAGTAAAAGGAGGCTGAATTAAGAAAAGTGGACATAAAAGTGGACATCTTCAGTCTTTTGAATAACCAAAAGCCCTGTCATATAATCTCTTTCATAAACTAATAAATTTATTAGATATCATGTGATGATATGATGGGGTAATTTTTTTTTTGCCATATCACCAAATACATTAATTTTATGATCCACCTGCCACATAATCATTTGCAGTTTCAAAGTCTGGATTTGTTGGATAACATGATGGACTCCTCTTGTCACTAAGAATTGTTTATGATCTTCAGAAACCCCCTTACCTATTTGTCTCTTATTTTACTCATTCTTTGCACTTAAGCATTGTAACTTTGTGGTGCAGAGACTCTTACCCAAGACTTCCGATTTGTAAATTCAGGATGCCATATCATCTAGCACAGAAGAATGAGTGTGGTTTTCAGCTCCGTCTCTCAGACTGAGAGTTTCATTTCCAGAGAATAATCAACAGAGCATCTTAAAGAAAACAGCTGAATCCCTTTTTTGGATCAGCAATTGAATCCTTTTTTTGGATCAGCAATTAGTCACAACAATGGGGAAAGTGCCTGTAATAGCTGTGTGTCATTTTGTCCTGAAATTTAAGTGCATTGAGGGTCTGTAGATAGATCTAATAAGGTTACAACTGAGCCAGAGTTATGATATTGTTTTATAGGACTGTTAAGAACATTACAGTGTTGTAAATGAAAGCACTTTATCTGAGTTCAGAGGTAACTGTAAAAACCCAAGAAAAATGGACTTTCTTCAGGACTTTCAACATTGAGTTAGAACTGTAAATTACAATTGCACAAAGTATGTAGCATTTCTTCTTTACCTTGATTCTTAGCCTCTTCTCACAATAGAAATATGTAAAGTTTCAGCTCATAATTTTTGGATTGAAAAATTAAAAAGGAGGAACTGGCAAGCTAAGACATGGCATAGGCAAAATTTTGATATGTGTTGTGGAAATATTAAATACTCTGTTCTCAGTCCTAGAGTCACAGATAATGTACCGTATACAAGACTTTCCAGCTTTACTTTTTTAAAAACAAAACCAAAACTTAGACTTTCAGAGGAAACAAAGGATGATGGTGCTATTGCTCATTCTGTTTTAGTACTGTGGCCTGTGGTCAAATATGATTTGGACCACTGTTTTCAGATATAGCTCAAAGTTAAATTGTTTCATCTAGTACAATCTTAGGTTACAGCTCTATGTGAAATATTTTTTTTTTCTACTGTATCATTTTTTTTAGCACTTATGACTGTTTCACCATGAATTGAGGTAATAATTAGGGCAATTCAGTGCTTCAATAGGTGTAGTTCATATAATGCTATAAAAATTGCAGTATTTATACATATGATGGGCAGAGCTTTTTATGTTCATAACAGGTAGCTTGCAGATATTATGAATACCTTTCAGAGATAATTTATAATTTTCAAGATAAATAAATGCAAAACTAAAAATACCCTAATAAGGCAGCACCTCTACTTGAAATCTTGATAGTTTGAACCCAGAAGTGCTGCTGTACACCTCACAGGATTAATATTCCAGACTCCTGTCTATAATTATCATTTTGTCCATCTAGAAAATGACATCTGAATTGACCACATTCCATGTTGAACTCCACTCCATTCTCCATCACTTATCAACAGTCTTTGATCACAGGGGAGGGCCCAGAAAACTGAAGGCTTGCCAATGTGATTCCCATCTAAAAGAATGGCTGGAAGGAGAATCTGGTGGACTTCAGTTCTGGTTCCCACAAGAATTATGGAGCACTTCATCTTGAGTGTGCTCACATGGCAAGTGCAGTACAGTCATGGAGTCAGGCCCAGCCAGCATGGCTTAAGAAAAGACAGGTCCTGTTTGACCAACCTGATCGTGTTCTATGACCAGGGGACCCACCTAGTGGACAAGGGAAAGGCTGTGGACATTGTCTGCCTTGATTTTAGTAAAGTCTTTGACATGGTCTCTCACAGTATTCTCCTGGAGAAGCTGGTGCCTCGTGACTTAGACAGATGTAGTCTTCATTGGTGAAAAAAAATGGCTGGGCCCAGAGAGTTGGAGTCAATGGAGTTGAATGGAATTGGTTGCCAGTCACCAGTGGTGTCCCCCATGCCTCAGCTTTGGTACCAGTCGTGTCCAACATCTTCATCAGTGTTCTGGATGAGAGAATTGAGTGCTTCCTCAGTAAGTTTGCAGGTGACACTGAGATGGGTGGGAGTGTTGATCTGCTCTAGAGTAGAAAGGCTCTGCAGAGGTATCTGAACAGGTTGAATCAATGGGTTGAGGTGAATTGCATGAAGTTTAACAAGGCCAAGTGATGGGTCCTGCATTTCAGTCACAACAACCCTATTCAATGCTGCAGGCTCGGGGAAGAGTGGCTGGAAAGCTGCCCAGAGGAAAAGGACCTGAGGGTGTTGGTCACCACCCAGCTGAATATGAGCCAGCAGTGTGTCCAGGAAACCAAGAAGGCAAAAAACATCCTGGCTTGTATAAAGAATAGTGTGGCCAGCAGGAGAGGGAACAAGCTTCTACTCCTGTACTCAGCATTGGTGAGGCTGCACCTCAAGTATTGTGTTCAGTTCTGGGCCCCTCACTACAACAAAGACATCAATGTGCTGGAGGGTGTCCAAAGAAAGGCAACCAAGCTGGTGAAGGGTCTAAAGAACAAGTCCTGTGAGGAGAGGCTGGGGGAACTGGGATTGTTTAGTCTGGAGAAGAGGAGATTGAGGGAAGACCTGATTGCTCTCTACAGCTACCTGAAAGGATGTTGTAGTGAGGTGGGTATTGACCTTTACTCTCAAGTAAATAGTGGTAAGGCTAGAGGAATGGCCTGAAGTTGCAGCAGAGGAGGTTTAGAGTAGATACTGGGAAGAAATTCTTTACTGAGAGAGTAGTCAGGCACTGGAACAGACTGCCAGAGATTTGGAGTCACCATCCCTGGAAGTATTTAAAAACCATTTAGGTGAAGCACTTCAGGACATGCTCTAGTGGGATGTTGACTTTTTGTTTTGGTTGGTTGGTTTTGTTTGGTTGGTTGGTTTTGGATTTTTTGTGACAGTTGGACACAGTGATCTTAGAGGTCTTTTCCAGCCATGACAATTCTGTGATTCTTGTTGAGCCATTGTGACACCGTGGTCTGTAGTCAGCTGAATGGAACAGTAGGAAAAAACAAGCTACAGTTGTTCTTAACATCGAGATGATATTTAAGAATCCTTCCTTTTCCTCTCCAAACTGTTACCATAAAGCTGGTGGTTGGGGGTGTGTCATTTGATTTCTGTATATTAAGGCTAGGATGTCCTTTTTCTAAAAGTACTTAAAATATTAGGGTTTTCTAACAGTGAACAGCAGATTAATCTCTGTTATACCCTGTGAATAACCACCATTTGAGCATGTGGTCATGCAACCACCACCTACATATGGTGGTTGCAACAACACCCTGGTCTGCAGTTCGATCACAATCATGCCCAGAAATTATTAATATATTTTTTAATGTATGTTGCTATTAATCATATATTTTAGTGGAAAACAGCTGATACCTTTAAATCTACCAAAAAATTTCTCTGAACAGTTCCCCAGTACTTTTTGACACAAGCATAACCTTATATTTAGATGTAATTTTTCTGATGGGAAGGTGCTATCCACAGAACTGGGGCACAAGGTGCTGTTTAGAGTGTGAAATTATTTACTTGCTTGTTTCTAAATTAGATGCTCTTTGCAGCAATAATCAAACTGGTGTCTCTTGTTGTGGTCTGCACAATGGACAAATATAACTAGAAAACAAATTATCTGGGAAAACATTTAAATCACTTAATAATTTTTTTTCTGTAAATCTGATCTGAACCAGCTGGTATTTGGCATGGTGCCAAGAAACACAGTGTTTTTAAAGTTGCCATCTTTTAAAAATCTGGTTTTGCCCACTTGCAATCTTTGGAAATAATCTGGCAGAGTTAGCTGGTGCTGAAGTTGAGCATTCTGACTGCTATTTCTGCAGCCCTCATTGTATTTTGACATGATGAGGTATTTTTAAATGGTGTTAAAAAGAAATGTTGTTATCCCACCCAACAGATTGCTAAAATAAGGCTTTCATAGCTGTTATAGTTACTTGCTGGGATGTATTTCAGCATTAATTAATACTGATAAAGAATCTGAAACCACTGTTTTAAAAAGTACTGTATAAATACAAATTATTATTATTATTATTATTATTATTATTATTATTATTATTATTATTATTATATTCCGTGCTTTTACACCATACAAATGCTATATAAAAACCTTCTAAGGAAGCCTATCTCCTCCTAGATGCAGAAACAAACCCAGATTTCTGAAGAAAAGAGTTGCTGCTGTTGTGGACTGCTTGCTTTAGTGTGCTTTGAAAAGGATGTATTGGCTGTCAAGCACCCTGGATATTGAGCAGCCATTTAGTGGGCTGGCAACAGTGGATTGTGCTGTGGCACCTGCACTATATGTCAGAGGAATACAGTCTTGGGTATTACTCAGTCAGTAAGATCTGTCTCCAATGGAGCCAAGGATGAGGGCACTATCATTCAACTCACATAAAGGGTAAAGAGAGGAGAAGTCTGCAGGAGATCAGATCTTTAATTTGTTTTATAGACCAAGTGACACCAGTCAAAGGCTTGCAGACTGCTTTCTCAAGCTTGCTAAACAACAGCTTCTTTGCTGGCTCATATATACTTTTTTCAACACTAAAGAAATAGATAAGGATACTAATTGCATTTGCTACCTTATCTGTAAAAGGGGAGCATGCCAAAAGGGAAGGCAGAAAGATTTTCTACATTAGTTTTGGGTGGATGATAAGGATAATGAATGATAACCACAGAAAGAAGACACTTTATGAGAAGACAGAAACTGTTCAAATTGCTGAAACATGGTTTTGCCTTTTGAGTGGACAGATATGACTAGACCCAGTCTACCTCCTTACACAAAATGATCTTTCACTCTTTGACAGCTCTTGGGAAAAGTCTCTTTCCCTTCCAGTTAATAATTTGCATCAAATATTGTTATATTATTATGTTTTTAATAATTATTTTATTGCAACAATAGTACTGTCTTAAGTAGGTGCATTATTTGTCTTGTGGAACTAGGAGTCAGAAGCTGTAGTTTTTTAAAGCTCCAGGTGCAAAGAACTCAGAAATACCTCTATTTTAGGATAAAACCTATATGAAATCTAGTACAGGATGGGGACGTCAATAACATTTAATTGGACATCTAACCAGCTTGGAAGAGATGCTTTTTCTACCTCAGTTTGGAAGACAGTGAGAAGTATGCATGGCAGGGTGCTCACCAATGTTAAACAAGAATGTTGGCAAGTAGAAGCTAATACCAGGTGTTCACCTACCAGAAGTGTGGAGGTAGGGAAGCTGGTCTGGGGTTTCTCATTCCTTGTGAACTAATAACCTCAACCTACAGTCCCAACATTCCCAACTCAAAAAATCTCCTTGCCCTGTTGTTGTGTTTGAAATAGTGGGTATGGCTGCTGTACAATATTTATCTACACAAGGGAGCGTATGTGGAGTGTTTCTGACCCCACATAAACAGCATAAATGTCAGTGCAGATGAGCACACCTTGGCCTTTCCCAGCTCCCCTGGTGCTGTGACACCCTCTGGATGAATGCTTCCTAAAGGCCTGCACTTATTCCCCATAAGGTTTATGTCATGGGTTTTGCCTCAAAAATTGGGTGTTAATGCATATTTAATAGCATTGTGTGCCACCCACCTTCTTGAATAGTTTGCCTGACTTTGATCATGCAGTACCACGTCTGAGGAGCATTCAAGAAATGAATGTCCAAGTATGGGTAAGGTATAGGAAAAGGATGTATGGGGAAAATAGTTCCGAGGGAGAGCAGCATCAGCAGCAGCCATAATTCTTGTGGTCACTGTCAGTCTCATTTCATGGACTCTTGTGCTTGGAAAGAAAAAGCTGGCTATCATGAGACTGGACAGAAGGGTCAGGTGTCCAGATCTCCTGCTACACTTGGTATTGAAGAAGATGTACCACATGGCTAGTTTTTTTCCTATAGTATCTTTCAAACAGTCTTCAAGCTGGGGAATAAACCCTGCATTTCAGAGGAGTCAAAATTAATAATAAATGATATCAGAAGGAGAGAGAGCACATGAATTTCCAACTTAGTCTAGAATACCTCTTAATCTCACAGTAGAACACTTTCTAACACATATATATATATATATATGGTTATTATTATTTTACTTTCCTATAAGCAAGAATGATCTGGCAAATTACCCGCACCATTGAGTCCACCGTGGAAAAGACTTTATAGTGACATAGGATTAATCTTGTAATGCCAGTAGGTAGTATTCTGTATCAGCTTCCAGAGCACAAGGTACACTGAAAAACATTTTTTTTTCTTTCAGGTTGAGTATCTAAGGACTTTTGACATTATCGAGTACATTATTAAAAAGTTGTGTCATTAAACGTTGTTATGCTAACAGATTTTGAAATCTGGGTTTGTCTTATGGGTTTAACTACACCAGGAACTCGGTGAAGGACACTAAGATTATGATTTATACCAGCTAATGTATCTTAACACTCACTGTGGAAATCCTAGGTGAATGAAGTATGTGAACTAATTTAGTTAATACATTCTGACATCCACACCAAGAGTTAATCAAAAGTAACATGCAATAGGCTTGCCTCTTTTGGAGGAAATTCTCACAAAAGGCACATATTGCAATAAATTCTTCAGCCTCTGCTAAATAGGTGCATTATCTCTCTCAAAAAAATGTCCATGCATTTAAAAATTTTGTCTTGTGACTGAATTATTAAGTAGCAAAAAGTCTCAGCTCAGTTTTCCTGTACTTCGGTTCCTTATCAAGCTACTTACTGCAAACCATCACAGAAGTGAATGTGCTCTTAGACATTAGGGGATTACTGATGAATTTTTGTTATTTATAATTAGGCATTTTCCACTTAATCTCATAACTGCAAATATACATTAAAGACTATGAATGTGCCCTGTATTCTACAACACTAAGCTTACTCAGCAGCTCTCAAAGAAATCTGACTTCCTGGGGATGGAATTTAGCTTTATGCTATAGAAATTGTAGCCCTTCTGATCATTAAAAACTTAAAACTTAGTTCCTGCAGAACGATTTATGTCTTCTCAGTTTCTTGAATCTTTTCCTACTGCAAGCCACCAATTCAAATACTGTGGCAGCCTAAATCTGTGTAACAACTTTTTGCCTTCATTCTAGGGAAGTGAGGGTTGAAGAAGAGGAACTAACATAGATGAAAGTGCTAGGAATAATGTTCTTCCTTTTCACCCCCTCATCACTCCATCTTTTTTAAATGTTAGACACGGAAGGCATTTATCAAACATAATATTTACTCCTATGTTGGAGGTTAAGACTTTCTATCAAATCATCTGAGTCCCACTTTGAAGTTGTTGAGGTAAAAGACTTAGCATCTTAAAGTTTTGACAGACTTTTTCAAGACCCAACAGTAAAGCCCTGACCAATTTTGTCTGATCACACAGCTGACCCTGTCAGGACCAGGGTTTGGACTAGAGAACCCCTAAACTCCCTTCCAACCTGAAGTATACTATGATCCTATAACTAATTGGATAACATAGTTTGGTTTTCCTGCAGTTTTGTTAATAATCTTTCTAAATTGTACATTTATGGATCTTCATGTTGTCCTTGCCTCCTCAGTAATTTGGAGTAAGGGAATGGTAATAATTAGCACATTTAGGAGGATGCCTTCTGTAAATGCATCTGGTACCAGCTGGACTTCCAGGAGACTCTGCTGTGCACATCTTTCTTTATCACGGAGGAATGGGTCCATCTGTGATTTTAAGCTTCCTCTTGCTAGACTTCAAATGTTCCCAGGAGAAAGAAAAAGAAAAAAGATAGCTGAGGCCTGCAAGATTTCTCTTACAGCAGTGTGAAATTATAGGAAACTCATCTCCCAGTGGTATAGATCCATTTATTTGAAGCTTTTTCTCATTTCTTTTGATTAAAGCTTAAAATCAGTTTCTTGGTTTGTGGGTTGGTTTGTCTCTCAGCAATTGAGTGAAATGTGTTCTCAGCCTCTCATTAGGCCAGTTCTCACAAAATTGTAAGAGCCCAGCTGCTACTGTATCAGCTATGACTGAGCTGGCAGAAATGATGCAGGATGATATGCAATAGTGTCTATTGCCTGAAGCCACCAGCTGTTATCAAAAAGTTCTTTTTGGACTCAACTACTGCAGTGGTTCTACTAAAAAAATGATTGGTATGAGCACAGTATCAGCCCTTCTTCTCACAACCCAAAACATAAATTTAGTAAGTCTGTCTTTATAGTTTTATGCCAAATACTGTTCGTCAGGCCATGGTGAGCTGCTTGTGTCATCTCAAAACAGAATGAAGTAACTGATCATAAACCTTGATCCTAAAAGTGAAATTTGTCATTAAAAAAAAAAAAAAAAAAGCCTCAGAAAGGACATTCACCCCCCATTCCACATCTAATTATTGAGTCTGTCTATTGCCATCAAGGGACCCAGTGGAGGCTGAGGCAGTGCTGCCCAGCTCCTCCAATGGATGATGATCTGCTTCCTTCTGGTGTCACCGCAGAGTGACCAACCTGCGTGTCCCTTGCCACTGTACAGAGCAGCCAAGGTTTGTATGCTTGAGCTCATGCATTCCAAGGATTCCTGCTTTGCTGTGTTTTTTATCTGGCTTTATAAGCTTTGTGGTCCATACTGCAGCTCTAAGGATGGTTCAAGGGGTGGGGTAACATGGCACCTCATATTGTTTTACTTTTTGCAGTAGGTGTGACTGTGCTTTCACATCTCTGTCAGTGGATAGGCTCCTGCTGGGAAACATCTGTCTCTGTGGCAACATTTCCACATTTCTCTTGCCATTTCACTTGCAACCCCTCTCCTGTCGATGGCATCCTGGCCTGTATCAGGAACAGTGTGGCCAGCAGGTCCAAGGAAGGGATTCTGCCCCTGTACTCAGCACTGGTGAGGCCACACCTCGAGTCCTGTGTCCAGTTCTGGGCCCCTCAGTTCAGGAAGGATATTGAGGTCCTGGAGCAGGTCCAAAGGAGGGCAACCAGGCTGGTGAAGGGACTCGAGCACAGATCCTATGAGGAGAGGCTGAGGGAGCTGGGGCTGTTCAGTCTGGAGAAGAGGAGGCTCAGAGGAGACCTCATCACTCTCTACAACTCCCTGAAAGGAGGTAGTAGCCAGGTGGGGGTTGGTCTCTTTTCCCAGGCAACTCTCAGCAAGACAAGAGGGCACGGTCTCAAGTTGTGCCAGGGGAGGTTTAGGTTGGACATTAGAAAGAATTTCTTTATGGAGAGGGTGATCAGGCATTGGAATGGGCTGCCCAGGGAAGTGGTGGATTCTCCGTCCCTGGAGATATTTAAAAAGAGACTGGATGTGGCACTCAGTGCCATGGTCTGGTAACTGCAGCGGTAGTGGATGAAGGGGTGGACTTGATGATCTCTGAGGTCCCTTCCAACCCAGCTGATTCTATGATTCTATGATGGATAATCAATTAGGAACATCAAGGTAGATGAATAGTCCCTCTTAACCCTTTAGGTGCTGGCACAGCACAAGACAGGTCCTGATAAAAATGTCATAGTAGACATTAGCCACATGTTCTTCATTTTCTGATTCACTTCTTAAAACCAGAATGGCAGCAGCCCTGAGCACTCTTAGAGGATATTAGTTCAAGATATCCCTGTTCTGAACAAATGTGCTGGGTTTGACTAGAACAGAGTTAATTTCCTTTATAGCAGTTAGTATGGGGCTATGTTTTGGATTTATGTTGGAAAAAGACTGAATTAATACAGGGATGTTTTTGTTACTGCCAACAGTGCTTACAAAGAGTCAAGGCCTTTTCTGCTTCTCACACTACCCCACTAACAACGTGACTGGGGGTACACAAGAAGCTGGGAGAGGACCCAGAAAGGACAGCTGATCCCAGGTGACCCAAAGGATATTCTGTACTGTATGACATTGAGCTCAGCATATAAATCTGGGTGAAATAAGGAAAGGGGGAGATGTTGAGAGTGATGGGGTTTGTCTTCCTACATAACTGTTACGTATGATGGAGCCTTCCTGTTCTGAGTCATAGACTCAGAGAATCAGAATGACAAGGGTTGGAGGGGACCTTAAAGACCATCTAATTCCAATACCTCTGCAAGGGCAGGGACACCTCCCACCAGACCAGGTTGCTCAAAGCTCCATCCAACCTGGCCTTAAACACTTCCAGGGAGGGGGCAGCCACAACTTCCTTAACAACCTGTTCCAGTGTCTCACCACCCTCAAATTGAAGAATTTCTTCCTAATGTCTAATCTAAATCTCCCCTCTTCAAGTTTTAAATCATTTCCCCTGGTTCTCTCATGACACACCCATGTAAAAATCGCTACCCCTTCAGATACTGGAAGGTTGCTATAAGGTCTATTCTGGAGATGACTGAACAACTTCCTGCCTATGGGAAGTAGTGAAGCAATTCTTTCTTTTGTTTTGCTTGTGTGTATGGTTTTCTCTTTATCCAATAAATTTAACTCAGCATATGAGTTTTCTCACTTCTACCTTTCCACCCCATCTGGGGGGGGACAGAGAAAGTAGCTGTGCAGGGCTTAGTTCCTGCTGCAGTTAAACCATGCCAACAACCAAAGTATGTATTTCTGCTGATGTTTTCAAAAGCAGGAAATGTGACAAATACCCAAACATTGTCTTAATCTTTTGGATTTTCTCATGTTTCTGTAAGATGGGGGCAGTAATACCTCTCCATATCCCAAGTAAGTTGTGGAGTTTATAGTGTGCCATACCAAGCAACATCCAGTGTATGATTTAGGATTATGCATTAAATAACAGATATGAAAGTAAAGAGTGAATAATTAAGCAAATGTTTACTATAAAGAACTTTTCCCTTTCTTAAGGGGGAAAAAACAAAGCCTGTGTTCACAGCACTAAAGATTGTATCAAACTGTAAGTGCACAAAGGGGCCACAAAAAGACTGCTGAAGCAGTTTTAGTTCTTGCATTTACTAACTTTCACATGCTTGGGACTTCCATGGAGGAGAAGTTTGCTAAAATTACTAACCTTGCAAATTAGGGGGCTCACTAGTAAAAATCAGAAAGAACTAGTGTCTTTAAAAATAGCACTGGTAAATAATACACTGATATTTGGGGGCTTACGAAGCATTAATGAGATATGTAGAAGGGGTTGTTATTTTAAAAAATAACAGCAATTTATTGCTGCTAATTACTCTCTTGGCACCACATGTATTTAAGATTAATTGGAATGTCTATACTCAGTAATGAGGTCCCATGTAGTTTACACTGACTGACAACATCTTCATTTATCTGGAAAATTACCACACTGGAAAATTTGTAAACAGGACAGTAGCTCTTGGCAACCAAATTTTGCAAGTTTTACTTGTTACTGTAGCTACCGAGTTATGACAAAAAAGATCAGACAGTTCCAGTAGTTAATAATGGCAATAAACAAAAATCCACAGGAACTCTGTCATGAAAGTATAATTTATACACACGGAAATGGATGTTTGACTCCCATGTAATCAGATTTAGCATTCAGGCAGAGACCTGATTTCTCAGTGTGATACAACATCATGAATTAAAACCACAGCATTTCTCAAAGATTTATTTTTATCACTATTTTGCTACTGTAAATTCAGTCACCTAAGGATGGCTGCTGGAAAAGCAATCCTTTCATCTCCATCCTGAAAAGCTGTGAATAAATAATAGTAGGTGTTGATGACAGAGGATTATCTTGTAGTGTGCTCTAAGTGTGAAATGCTTTGTTTTTGTATATATGTGCATTTTTGTGCATTGGAGTATTTCTTTGGCATTTGGCCTATATTCTGTAGTTCCCTTAAAAATGGGAATTTTGTGTCATTCTTTCTTGAATGCATTTACCAAGTGGGGCTGATAAAGAATCATGCATTACAGACTTGTTTGTCAAAGAGTAGCAAATGACTGCTCTTGGTAGAATTCTTTGTTATGTTAACAGGAGACCTTGTCTTCCTAGACACAGGAACATTTTTCATGCTGCAGACAAAAATATCCAAAACAACCTAAGCACTCCTAAACATATCCGGTCAAACCTCATAGTCTTGGTCACTCCTGCATTGCAAAATTGAAGCCATGCTTAGTAAACCTATCAAAAAAAAACAAACCGAAACTTCTTTCTGTAAGGTCCTGATCTTATAGAATTCTTCAGACAATGAGGAGGTCTCTGTGAAGAAGCTACAGGGGTACAAATTTTTAGGTAGGTTGGCAGTCAGTCTCTAAAGTTCAATTAGAAGTGCCCAATCAATCAGAATTGTCTCGAGCATTTTTAGGTGAACCCTTGAATAAAAATAATGAAGTTGTAACATTAATGACCATGAGATAAAGACAGAACTTTTTAGTTTTTCAGTCTTAATTTTATAGTTTCTCATAGGCTCTCACCTCTTTTCAGCTGGTAAATGCATGAATTGTTAGTAGGGAAGTTACAGTAAAATTAGTAGATACACTATGAGTTGTACTTGCTTGAAGTGTTGTTTATCTGGGTATTCTTGTTGGTGATTGAATTCATTTGGAATTGCACTTTAAATGGGAAAAACTTAGATATTTACACCAGTGTTTAATGACAATGAATTAGTCTCTGAACACAGTTCAGTCTGCTACGGACTCCCTTTCCCTTTCCCTCTCCCTTTTCCTTTTCCTTTTCCTTTTCCTTTTCCTTTTCCTTTCCCTTTCCCTTTCCCTTTCCCTTTCCCTTTCCCTTTCCCTTTCCCTTTCCCTCTCCCTCTCCCTCCCCCCTTCCCTTTCCCTTTCCCTTTCCCTTTCCCTCTCCCTCTCCCTCTCCCTCTCCCTCTCCCTCTCCCTCTCCCTTTCCCTTTCCCTTTCCCTTTCCCTTTCCCTTTCCCTTTCCCTTTCCCTTTCCCTTTCCCTTTCCCTTTCCCTTTCCCTCTCCCTCTTCCTCTCCCTTTCCCTTTCCTTTTTTTTTTTTTTTTTAAGGGAATGGGGAGGGGACAAGATCCTTGCTGTTCTGGTTGATTATTTACACATCTCCAAAGCATTTCAAAACTAAACCATACATAAGGCAATCTGTGTTGGGAAGTGTTAATTCTGAGCATTCTGCCCCAAAGAGATAACAGGATTCATGTTCCTTTGCAGCTGGCCAACACCCCAGCAGGAGTCTGTGGCTGAAATCGTGATTCTCATTTCCTTGGTGCCTCTGGGTGATTTTGCACTACAGGGGTAGATAGAAGCAGCACTCACTGCTTTCCTCAAAACATGCCTTTGCCCAGAGGGTGCACAAAAAGAGCAAAACTCATATGCTTGCTTATAGCCCTAAGCATCTGGGCAAGGGCCAGGGAAAATCTGTCTCTTGATTAACAGCATTGTTTATTATATGCCAAATGTTTCTTTTCTCCTTGGTAGCAGCACTCTGACCTTGCTGAAGCAGCTCAGAAAGAGTGGAATAGAAGGGCTGTGTTAATTTTTTTGTGCACAGTGCCTAAGCATGTTCAGGTGCTTTTCTTTGTTGGCAGCTCCTGTTGAGGGCAGACAGAGGAACCAGGGAGAGGGATGGCATCTCACTGGGTCAGTCTTATCACCTGTTTTGTCACTGTATAATCTTAAAATCTCTCAAGAGCTGAAGAAGATTTAGACCTATCTACATTGATGCTTCTATCTTGTGTCTAGGATCATAAAGCAGTATATGCTTTAAGTATAATGGCACAAAAGGAGGTGCTATTTAGAGTAAAATGCTGCAAACCTTCTGCATAGTTAAGTAAATCAAAGCTGAAACTATATCCTACCATGATACATATTTTCAACTGGATTTTGTAGTGGCTGTTGAATGCTCTTCAAGGTTGATGCAGAACCTGAGAAATAGTGTTGAAAATGAGCTATTAAAACTCAAGAGACCAAAACAGAAATAAGAAACTCCAAAAATTTTCAGCAAAAAGACTTTCTGAAAGAGAGATTTGAAATGAGTGTGACTTATGAGGGTGACAGGGCACTAGAACAGACTGCCCAGATTCCAGGCTGTGGAATCTCCTACCCTGGAGATGTTCAAAACCTTCCTGGATACAATCCTGTGCAACCTGCTCTGGTTGACCCTGCTTTATCAGGCAGGTTGGATTGGGTGATCTCCAGATGTTCCTTCTTACCCCTATGATTTTATGATTCTGTGACCAGCTCTGTGTTTCACTATGCAAAGGTAGCAAAATCTCCAAGGGGAGCTGACAGTATAGCACATCTTTCGTCCTTCATCCTCGGAGATGTATAAAGTTTACTTCCTAGTGACTTTCTAGTACTAGGATTTGAAAAAAAAATGTGCTTTTTCACCCTAGAAATGTCTGATTTTCAGGTCACAAGCTGTGCCATTGATTCCTGGTTTATTAATTCTTAATGCTTATTGCTCCTTTTCCAGTTTCCAATCTCCTGATTAGAATTTTGTCTGCTTTATTTGTGGATGAGTTGGTACATTGTGGTTTTGTGCAGTCAAAATTATCAAAGCTGGAAAATTTTTTGCAAAGTAGTGAAACCTGTGACCGGTTTAGGCTCTTGAATAACTATGATCTAAATCTCTTATTAGCTTATTTAAGAGTTTTCATCTGAAAATTTTCCCTGTGTAGGTTGACAGCTTCATTAGCAGTCATCACCCAAACAAATCAAACTGAGCATTCAAAATAATGAGATTGCCTTTTCAGTTTTCTAAAATATTCCTTCTCTTTCCTGGTTATATTAGTCTTGCCTACAATTAGCACCTCTTTTCATGCATGATTTTGAAAGCTGAAGATTAATGCTATTTAAAGAAGATGCAGATTTGGGCATTTTATATCAATAATGACTCTTCACACATTGTTGCCTCCTCAGAGGTTCCCAGTGTATGGAAGATAATTTGAACTATGTGGAACTCAATCGCTGAAGGCATTAGAAAAACAAGTAATGTCATTCTTTCATAAATTACTTTTAGAACTCCTTAAAAGTGAGGAAATGAGTGAAAGATGTGTTCATTACCATTATGATCATAAAGGGAAAAAAATTACTGGTTTTATAGGCCATAAGGGTATATAAAGCAATGTTTGTGTAATATGTAGTACTTTGGAGTAATATATAGTTGTTCAGATGCTTGTTTTCACTCTTACTTTACATGTCATTAGCCTTGCAGGCATATTCTCTGGTAAATATAGATAAGAATAAAGCTTAATCTTATAAACCAACACAGGACATCAGATCCCCTAGATACTCCATACCAGGCTGCAGTTAGGAGAAACAGTGGTTGTCTTAATAACATGGGGGCTTTTTAGTCCAAGAAATGGATGATTTATTGTTGTTCCATGAACACCTTGTGGAAATCAAGAGGAAATTCTTGCTCTGTTTTGACTGAAAGCTATAAAAGTAACAAATCAAGCATCCCCAAATATTTGACCATTTACTTCTTAAAGTAACCATCCAAGAAAAGACTCGTGTGCTTTGCCTCTTCCAACGTTTGAAATAAAGTAGGCAACCTGGTAGCAATCCTGTTTTTTTATGTTTCAAGACATATTTTGCACCATCTGCAAGTTTTGTGCTCATACTAATACCACCTTTTGCTTTACATATTGTCTGACCACTTTTTTTTTTTTTTAGTGGTACTGATAGCTGTTCACCTGATGTAGGTTGGGTGCTCTTTTGGTGAGGCACGTGGTTGCATAAAGGAAACCTGCAGCCTGTACATGTCTCTGTGACTGTGTTCAGTCACCCTCTCACTCATAATTCACATGGGGATGTGGATTCCACTGTTATGCTTTGCTTTTCTCAATTTGTTGTGGTATTTGCTCTGTCATTCTCTGGAACAAAATAGGGGGCCTCTGAAGTGAGACATTGGGGATCTCTTGTTTCAAGAAAGATTTACTTTTACTTTCTCGATGGTTTGGGTTTTGGGGTTTTTGTTTGGTTTTTGCTTTGTTTTGTTTTTAACACAAGTTACAAATCAGTCTGAAAAGGCTTTTGTAAAAATTATTTGAATATCATCTATCTGCATATTTGCTATGAGGACAAGCAGCAGTTTTTGAACTGACATAAAAGGGCACAAGCATCTGTACTTAAGCTCCAGAACTAAGAGGGAATTTCATCCTTTGGGCCTTATCAAACAACAAGCCAAGTGTATTTGTTTATGTTTTCTTTTTTAAAATGACAAATATGGATCACTTTTGGAGACAGGGACTGGCCAATAAGTAACCAGGCTTTATAAATCAGATTTCTAGTACTAACAATACTGAAGGTGGGAATGGCTCAACAAGGGATCCATCTGCCAGAGTTTAATTGATGACTCTGCATCCTCTAAACTGCATTAATGAGCCATTCATATGATTTTCTTATCTCACAGAGAAGTTTGTATGAGTGCTCTAAGTTTTCTTGTCTCACAGGTAAGTTGTATCAGTTCAAGTCAACTTCATTCTTAGTTTCAGTGGAAGACTGTAAAGGAAAAGCAGTTGTGCTGCATATAATGAGAAGACTCGAAATCCTTGTAGGAATGTTGCCAGAGTTGTTTGTGAAAGTCATTGTTTTTGGTTTCCATATTGATTAATGTTATCAAAGAATGTACCACACACCTTCAGCAGATGCTCACAGCTGAATTACACTTGTACCATGATTTGTTATTTCTAGGTGAAATAAAATACCAGCATGCCCCACAGTTCCTACTGTATACATCCCTTTTGAGACAGATGAGAAATTAAGAAGAAAGGGGAAAAAATATCCAGGTATTTAAGGTCTTGGGTCATCTCATCCAGAACTCGTTGTTTAATTGACTCTGACCACTGTCACTGTCTGATATGCTGTAAATTAGAAAATAATTATAAGAGCAGGCTTTTTATTATTTCTCACAATATAAGCCACCTTTCACAGAAATCAGTGTTAGGGGTTGGAAAGCACCTTGAGAAATCATCAAGTTCAAACCCTCTGCCAGGGCAGGATCACCTAGTGTATGTCACACAGGAACACGTCCAGATGGGTTTTGAATGTCTCCAGAGAAGGGGACTCCACAATTTCACTAGACAGCCTGTTCCAATGTTTTGTACCCCTCACAGTGAAAAAGCTTTTTCTTATGTCTATATGGAACCTCCTGTGCCCCAATATGCATCCAATACCCCTTGTTCTGCCACTGGTCATCACCGAGAAGAACCTGGCTCCATCCTCCTAGCGCTCACCCTTTACATATTTGTAAACATTAATGAGTTCACCCCTCATTCTCCTCTTCTCCAAGCTGAAGAGACCCAGCTCCATCAGCCTTTCCTCCTAAGGGGGATGTTCCACTCCCTCAGTCATCTTTGTGGCTCTGCACTGGACTCCCGCAAGCAGTTCCCTGTCCTTCTTGCACTGAGGGGTCCAGAACTGGACACAATATTCCAGATGCAGCCTCACCAGGGCAGAGTAGAGGGGGAGGAGAACCTCTCTCAACCTATTAACCACCCCCCTTTCTAATACACCCCAAGATGCCATTGGCCTTCTTTGCCACACGGGCATAATGCTGGTTCATGGTCACCCTTCTGTCCTCTAGAACTCCTGAACACTTAAATGCATGCTTGCCTGCTAAGTTGCTCACTGTTAAATCCAGCATATTTTTGAATGTCTTGATGAATAAGAAGCAATATGCAGCAATGAAATGTGCTGAATGTGTGGCAAGAAAATAAGATGAAAAAGTATTCCCTGAAGAGCAATATGCTAAAGTAGTGGTCACTAAATTTTGGTAGCCAATAATGGGTAACACCCGTAATGTGCTACAGCAAGCATCATCTGCTTTTCTCCCAGTGAGACTTGGTCTTCTTTGTTTTAATCTCTTAATTCATGACATATACCAGAGAGTTTCCTGGGCAACATGCTTGTGCAGTCTGTGAACTGAGGACAAGCCACCACATGGTTTCTGTGCACTTTGAAGATTTATTTGCCATTGATGCCATGATTAAGTATTTTCACTTTGGATAGATCAGGACAAATGGCACTCACAATTATTTTTTTGAGGACACCTACCACTGCTTTTCCCTGTCTACCTTTGCAAGTGCCTTCTGAGCTTTGACAGTGGAGCCATACCTATTTCTGAGGGATGCTCTGGGCAGCATTCATTTTCTTTTTCAAGATGAGCTCTTATTCCTCCTGGCATTTACGGTTTTATATATGAGAGCACAGATAGTGTAGCCTCAAGGTCATTGAATTTTATCAAGTATATCGCTTCACTCCTCC
Organism: Heliangelus exortis; assembly: GCF_036169615.1. Lineage (NCBI taxonomy): Eukaryota > Metazoa > Chordata > Aves > Apodiformes > Trochilidae > Heliangelus > Heliangelus exortis. The sequence goes on from NC_092423.1 coordinate 115,101,618, forward strand.
TGCTCTGGCAGAAGTGGTAATTATCACATGATATTGTTCTACCATAGTAAGAGGTCCCAGAGTCATGAAGAACAGCTGAGCACAGCCAGTTTACATTAAAACTAGGTTCGAGCAATTAAAAATTACCCAATCTTTCCTCCCTAGTTGATAACACACTGTAGGAGTGCTGCTGACATAAATTAAACCAGTGTATTACAGCATTGCTAAGTATCTCCAGTCTAGACTTGCTTTACTGTTCAGATAAACCAAGTAATTTTAATGTAAACTACCTATTAAAACACAAGCTATTCCTCATCATAGAGATTGGTGCAACAGCTCCGTTGCCTAATGAGATTATAGTACTAGCATTCAAATGTAATTGTTACAGGAAAAGAAATGATAAATGATAGAAACTGAGGTGTAAATTAGAGTATTCTACAGGAATGCCAGAAGTCCATAAGTGATGTAACAAACAAGAGAACTGTGATAACTGATAAAGCTTTTAAAAGAGAGTAAAGATAAAAATTTGAAAGGAGAGTGTAAGTTTAAATCCATGTTCACATTCTTAACTTTGCCTTTGTCTCTGGTATTAAGCATAGACCTCTACCCAAAACACTTTTCATGTAACAGCCACTAAAGTATTAACTTTTTCAGTAAATACTCCTGTTTTCTGCAATGCTCCAGTATTTTTGTACATCATTACCATCAAATTTGTGTTGTGTGAATAATAGCACTGTACTTTGGTGCTTGCATGCATACACCTGTGTATGTATATCTTTATTTATATATATATATAAAAAACGTATCTACATTTAAGTATGTAAAGTTGTCTAGAAATACATCATAAAATCTGTGAACAGAAGAGGAAGAATAAAAGGAAATTATCTACACTAACTCAGATACTCACATTGTACAGAGAAGCAATTTTGCAGGTCCTACTGACAGAATCTGTTACGGAATCTGAAGAAATGACAGCTAGAGAACAATGTATCAGGCAGGAACTTCAGATGACCACTCAAAACCAAGAATTTAAGATATGTGGCACTCATATTTCTGTTCAGGTTTTTCTAGGTTACATAATACATGGCTTTATGTATATAACCTCTTTTGCTGCACTTAGGGCTGATAATCCCTGTGAGGACTTTGTGGGAAAAAGTGTGGAAGCTTTGCTAGTGGCAATGGCGATGATATGAACAAATGTTTAAAATTGTTTATCCAAGTAATTTTTTTTTCAGTGTTAGAATTATAGAATAATTTGGGTTTAAAGGGACCTCTAAAGATCATCCAGCCCACCCCCCCTGCAGTAAGCAGGGACATCCTCAACTAGATCAGGTTGCTCAGAGTCTTGCCAAGCCTCACCTTCAACATCTCCAGGGATGAGGCCTCAACTACCTTTCAGGGCAACCTGTTCCATTTTTCCACCACCCTTGTGGTAAAGAACTTTTTCCTCACATCCAGTCTAAATCTATTCTTCTCTAATTCAAAACCATTGCCCCTTGTCCTATCACTCCAGGCCCTTGCAAACAGTCCATCTCCAGCCTCCCTGTAGGCCTCCATCAGATTCTGGAAGGTCACTATTAAGTCTCCTCAGAGCCTTCTTTTCTCCAGGCTGAACAACCCCAGCTCCCTCAGCCTTTGTAGGAGAGTAGGGTAGACTTGTAGAGTCTTTGTTGGAGAGGTGTTCCAGCCCCCTGGTCATTTTTGTGGCCCTCCTCTGTACCCGTTCCACCAAATCCATGTCCTTCCTGTACTGAGGGCTCCAGAGCTGGATGCAGCTCTGTTCCTCCAGTTATTCTTGATTTAAATCTTCTGCAGAACTGAGGAGCAAAGAATCCATATCAGTTGAAAAATATCACAGTCAGATATTACTCAGCAGAAAAAAAAATACAGCTTAACAACTGTGCCTGAATGGAGGGCATTGGTATTTCTCCACAATTAATCTATTCTAGTGCCCAGGCAAATAACACATTGAGCAAATCTCCTAACTGCATAAACAGACAGTGATGCTAATAGACAAACAACATGCTGCGGGGAAAACAGCATTAAAAAAAGTGTTTTAAGAAGAATAACAAAGAAAACACATCAGAATAAAAAATGTTGATGAAAACAGAATTAAAATTATAAAGGCATCATTCTCATAATTCTTTTCCCAGCATAAATGAGTTTAAGTAGATTCTAAAGGAAAAGTTAATAATATAAATATAGTTAAAAGAAATAAATTCAATATATTTAATACTTCAGAGAAAGCATGCAGTGTCTGAAGGTATGACTTTCTATTACAATAGCTTGTCTTATGTTTTTCATCAGCATGGGGGAAACTCAAGAAGTGAGTGGATATTGTAGTAAACTCATGTTGCTATAGTGAGATAGTAAAAGGGTTCTTAGGTAAAAGGGCTCTGTTAGGTCTGGCACAGAGCAGGAGATTACTAAGCAGTGGTTACAGGCAGAGAAATTTTGCTGGAAATCAGTGTATCCTCTGCTGTAAGGTGCAGGGCAGTTTGCTGGTGACCACCAACACCTCTGGGGGTTTCCACACCATCCAGGTCGGTTCCACTATAGCAAGTGAAGAGAGTTCAAATGGCCACTCCCAGGGCACTCCTCATGCTTGGAGCTGAGAATTCTGGAAAGGAAGGTCAAGGATCTGACTACTGTCTGGTGTGGTGGGTTTCCAGGGGCTTCTGGTTTGGGTAGATTTTGTGGATGGAGATGGTTGCTTAAAGGCACTGGAGAAAGGCCAAACAGCTGGTACTGAATGGGCAGAGTTGCTCTTGTTCCTTGTTTTAAGAGAAACTGTCTTGATCTTTGGGATTTTTACATTGGAAATGCTATGGTTTTCAGTATCCTGACTGATCCCTGCCATCTGTGGGAAGTGGAGAAGTATCCTCCTATGGCCATGGCAGTAATTTGATCAAATCAAATACATTAACCCAGACTCTAATAGGATGCTGAGACCACTGGTCTTCTTTAAACACTTTAGCGTTCATATTTGCATGATAAAAGAGATCCCACTTTTCTTTTAAAGATTGCTCCAGAAAGTCAAAATTATTCAGAGGAGAAAGCCAAGAACAAATACAATGCTGTATTCAGTGACTTTCCAGAATAAATACTGCAAGACTTAGGCTGGCTTGGAAGACAGGGCTTCCAAATGTGGACACCCCATGGGACAGGTACACCCAGTTTGAGATCTGCTCTTCCAGCTGAGGCTCTGACAGTACTCCAGTGGAGTGCTACAGCTACATCCAGATACTGTGGAAAAACTAAAGAACTTGCATGCCCACCTAACAGTTTCAACATGGACTCCAGCAGGAAGGGGAAGTTATAACAAAAGTGTATGAAAGGGAAAAATCTTCCTTCCCTGCATTGTATCATGTGTTCTCTCTTGCTTTGGGTTTGTTGTTTTTTTTTTTGGTTGGTTGGCTTGGCAGTTTTTTTGGGTTTTTTTGATTTGGGGTTTTGTTGTTGTTGCTGTTTTGCTTTGTTTTTTTAAAGGAAGTAATTGGTATCCTGCCTTCTTCTCTCTCTTGGTCTCTGTGTAGCAGATATTGTCAATGAAGAAAAGGAGTAATCCCTTTGGATAGTCACCAATGTTTGTAATCACTTGGTGCCAGAATTTTAATGAGTGGCAGGTTGCCAGTATTTATAGATCTAAATATTGGATGTCAAATGTGTGTCCACAGCATGTTGGTGATTGTGTGTGTGTTTGTTCATCACTTATGGAAGACTGTTTAAAAATAAGGATTTCTGAGCCTCAGCAACACAGATGGAATTGGCTGTACAAGACCCATCTTTTAAATTAACAATCTTTGCTCTTCTTGGAAAGAAAAGGCCTCTATTAGAAGAGCCTCATCTTAGTTTCTTCTCGTTGTCTTAATTGAGCCTTTGAACTGCAGTCAGTGAAAGCTCACAGCAAGAATACAGTATCCAATCAGATTTGTTTTTTTAAATTAATCTACATTTGAATACATTCCCTAATTTACCACCACCACCTGCAAAAGAAAAAAAAAAAAGGAAAAAAAAAAGGGGGAAAAACTGTTTTAAAAGAAAGAGAATATATTTGCAAGTTTAATTTCCCTAGGGAGAAGCAGGCCTTTCAGAAGAACTTTGATGTGTTTCTTTCTTTTTTGTGTAAACTGTAGTTTAATTTTTTTCCACACTTTCGCATTCATATTTGCATGATAAAAGAGATCCCATGTTTCTTTTAAAGATTGCTCCAGAAAGTCAAAATTATTCAGAGAAAACCAAGAACAAAATGAAAATTTAAAAATTGTCTCCCTTTTCAGTAACTTGTATATGCAATCTATGATTTTCAATACTTTTACTGATATGAGCAGACAACTATGTTTTTCAGAAGGTTGCATGAAATATTGTTGCATTGCTATATTCATGTTGATTCAAGTTGCTCCTGTATTTTTAATGGAATTAATCATCCCAGAGATGGAACTTTTTACCTTCGATGTTGAAGATATTTTCAACAAATTCTCTCCAGTCCAAGCAGATGTTTGGGCTGCTCAGCATGCTTTCTAAAAGTTTATTCCATACCACCCACCCTGCAGCTAGGGTGTTATGAACCTGTAAGAGGATGTGGAAAATCCTTGGAGCAGAGAAGAAAATTTCTCTGATCTGCATTTTTTAGAGGTGGAAACCTGTGGTCTCTTTTCTGCTCAGGCCATTTCCTAATTTGCTCCTGACTAGTGAGAAAGTAGAAGCAGCACTACCTATTAATAAATACACTTATGTGAGATTAGATGGTTGCTTATCACATAGGATCCATGTTTTGCTTTCCTGTGGTATACCTGCCATGCAGAGATATGCAGAACTTAGTCTGGGAACCTCAATTTTAATGTGTTGTCTTTTCATATAATAGCTGCTGGGTTCCTCAGCCTCATCAGGGGCAGCAGTAGGATTGTCAGGCAAGCTGCAGAGGAAAACCCCTGTTTATCTCAGGGAACAGGAGCACAAAGAAGTTTCTAGTCGTCCAGAGTTAAAAATCCAACATTTACTAACTAATAAAACCTCCTCTCTACATTATGTATTACGGACCATGGCATCCTGACTTCAAAACACAGTTGAAGACAGATAAATACATATGTGTATGTGTCTTCTGCCACTGAATATTGCCTACACATTCTTGCTATGTTAGGAGTAGCTCCATCTTGCAGGTGACCTTTTGAAGGAGATGGCATATAAATGGCTATTTGCAAGCCCAGCTTCATTGAGCTGCAGGCCCCATGTGTCCTTTGCCTGCCAGCATTAAGTATTATCCAGTACTATTCAGCATTACACATCCCCATACTGGGTCCTAGCTGCCAGCTTTTATCCTAATTATTGATTAAAATCTTATCATTATCTAAACCTATATCATATTCTGATTAGCCTACTCACTTGCAATAATATGAAATATACAGAGCATAATTCCCTCTATCTTATGTGTTATGGCAATGCCTATTTGAATCCTATCCTTTTAGTTTCTTATGTGGTGTAAAAAACATATAGTACCTAAACAGCTCATAGTACTTAATGAGTAATAAATGAAGAGGTGCTTTCCTCTTTCTGTGTCCAGTGTGGCTTAAGGAGGAATAACTTGGGTAATAGAAACACTTTGCTTGCTTACAGTTTTTAGTGAATAGAGGATAGGTGAGTGTCTGAAAAAGAAAGCAGGATAAGAGAATATAGTCAGGGAAAAATACAGTTAAAGTCCTGTGAATGTTCTTTTTTTTTTTGTGGAGCCATCTGATTTCCTGTGTCTTTGGGAATCATACTGAAATTTCTCCTGAATGCAAAATATGCTGTTCCTTCCTCAGTTTAACAATTTTGAAGTGTACGTCACATCCAGGTATGAGGGATTCAAATACCTTTGGAGAGATCTTGATCAGGGACTGAGGGTAAAGGGAAAGTAGGCTCAAAGCAACCTGAGATATCTAGTGGAGAAACTTACATGTTCATCATCGGATGGTAGTTCTGCAATTCCTTTTTCTTTTTTTTTTTTTTTTTTTTTTTCTTCAGTACTAATCAAACCTGACTGTCAAATAGGCAATAATTTTTGTTTCTGGTCTCCATTTAATTGTATCACATGAAAAGCTCTCCCCAGTTTCTGGTTTTGGACATTCAAGAAATCCCTGTCTTCAGCGTTTTGTTAGTAGCAGTAACACTTCAGGAATTTCATTTGGACATTAAGAAAAGGTGGAAATCTTGTGGTTTTACTTTTAGGAATCAACCTGTGTTGTCTTAGATAACAGTGCATTAGTAGCCTTTTGGCTTTTTCAGCAAAAAAAAATTGATGTAGACAAAATATTGTCTGTAGGGATTCAGCCTGACTTATATGAGTAATTTAAAGGTCTTTCCCAAGCACACTTACAGCATCTTCAAGAGAAGACAAATATACTCAGTGTTTCTCAGTAGCTAATGTCAAAGAGAGCTTTTGGAAAAGTGCCTGAATATACATACACCTTACTGGGCTGTAACACCAGGTCATGCCTTTGGATCAAGCCCTAAACATGACTGAGAGAGTGTCAGGCTAACTTTAACTCCTGATTGCCAGGTTTGCTTGAGGGTAGGAGAGAGAGAGAGATTTTTGCAGCCTCTGGTAACACTGGACCCACGTGTCCTGTCTCCTTAAGAAATTCGGGGTGATGGGATGGTCATAATTACATCAAATTCTACTGTTGTGCAACTTTGAAAGCAGACACTTTTTATTCTCAGCTCCCTTTTTTTTTTTTTTTTTTTTTTTTTTTTTGTAGGGTGGTGGTAATGTTTTTTAAGGTTATTTTTTTTCCTGATAACTTCGAGGTCCTTAAAGATGATGACTGTGTGTTATGCTTCAGTCCCTCCTTTTTTTGCTACTGTACTGTGCTCCTTTTACTGGTCATAAAAGTCTTTTCCACTGAAATTTTCACACACATCCTGTGAATACAGATGTATGTGCAAAAATTTTAAATGCTGAAAATGTGTATAATTTTTAAAAGACTGGTGTGTCTCTGAAAAAAAATAGCTTGTTGTATTATTTATCTCACATAAATCTCTTTTCCTCCTTTATGAATGATCCTGTTTCAAAGTTAGAGTGAAGGTTTCTTGTTCAGGGAATTGAACAAGAAAATGTTTATTGCTCACACATTTCTTCACTTTCATTTTGCTGGATGTTTACTGGATAGTTTTTTCTTTATATTTTTTATCAGTTATAAGTGGTAGAATGTCAAAGTTTTCCATACATTTCTGTTGTCCCACATTTTTAATTCAAAATTTGCTGCATGGATGACACCTAAAAATAGACTGACCAGGACAGAGAAGAATGTAAACTTAAATGAAAACCTTAGCACATAATTTTAGATTACCTTTGTTTGTGTTGTTGGTTTGTTTGTTTTTTATGTCTTCATTGATATATGTACACATGCTGAAAGAACCAAAACCAAGGGTTAATATTAGGACGGCAACAAACACTTACTCTTAGAAGGAAAAAAAAATTATATTCTGGTGTGATCTCCAATGTTTCTAAGGTATTGCCCAGTCTAAAGCCTTTCTTGTCATTCTTTGCCATAATAAACACAATAAATGCATTTCTTCCACAGCTATTGGAATTTTCTATCCAAAATTCTTCAGCTGCCAGATGCAAAGTATGATTCTTGATTTCTTTTTACTTTCTTCAGTTTGTATTTTGAAAGTATTTTCCATTTTATGTTAATAAATGAGCAGGTTCAAGTTATTATGTAAACCCAAACACCATTTTATTTTGTTTAGTACAATTAATAATATGAAAATTGCTACTAACTTTTCCTGTATCAGTCAATATACCCTTATTTTTCTCCTGCCTACCTCCCTTTTAAGCAAGACCTTGTTTTTTAAAATAAAATACTTTTCCACCATATAGGAGAGAGAGTATAGTATACTACTGATACAATAGACAGAAAAATCTAAAAAGGTACCATGTTTATATGAATAATAAAACTATCCAGTATCAGAACTCATTAACAGTAATGTTTCAGGATGTAAAACTGTGATGCTTCAATTTGTAAAACTGTAGTAGGACTAGGATTCATTTTTCATAGGTGCTACATTATTCTCTAATAAGGAGCCTGTTGCAATTTCACACACCTTCCTTTGAAGTTCGGTTGCTAACCAGTCTTGGAAGAAAAAAAATGCCTTTGGTTAATTCTTTCATTTTGAAAGCTGCAGTGTTGGTAAAGAAGAAAAGCAAATTACTCCCCACTCTGAGCCAACAAATGTTTCATGCCACTGACTGTGAAGAAAGAGTAAATAAAGAAAAATGGGATCTTTGGTTGAACTCCAAGCCCAAGTAAGGTGGGGGCGTAACACAGAACAACTAAAGGTAGAAAGTGGAATAATGATATCTTCAATTTTAAACATTTATTTTGGGATTTTTATTTATGTATTTCTTTGTTTTATGAAGAAGCACATCCCACTTCCCATGAAAAAGACAAAAGCATTCAAAGGAAGTACAATTTTTGTCATACTATTAATTTTGAGAAAGAACTTACATTTGCCATAATAAATATGCAAAAATGTTAGAAGCAAAGTACATTACTTGGTTATAAAAGAACTGAAAGTTAATTAATGAGATTAAGGATCTATTGGCATGATGCAGCCATTCCCTGTGTGCAAGGGAACTTGCTGAGAAAGGTTTTCCTTCATTTTGTTGGCTTGGCAGGTGGATGATTGGGTTAATTTGACTTAATGGTGCATTACAGCACAGATTTCTTTCCTTGCAGTCATGAGCAGCTTTCGTTGTATAAAGGGGACATTGTGGCATGGTCTATTGGACCAAATGAGAGCAGCACTGCCCTCCCAAAGCCATCACACACAATTGACTCAATGCTTAGTACTTTCTGATCAAGATTTAATAGTACATTTGATCACGTAGAGGTAGAATTTTTCTGGTTGAGTAAATGAAAGTTTTTATGGTTAGATGCACTTGAGCAAAAGCCTGTGTGCTTTTACTGAGATATTACTCTGTGTGCAGAAACACCTCACCTGTCCATAGGGTGTGATTGGGAAATGTCAGTTCTAAGCAGCAAGGGCCTAATGCATAAGTTAACATTTGGCTAAGGCTTTTTAAATGGCTGAAAATAACAATTATGTGACAGAGTGGAAATGTGTTAATGATAATTGGTTCTAAGGTATTGATCATTCCTGTCCAACCTGGGAAAGCAACTGATTAGGCCCAGCAAAATGGAATTCATTGCATTTGAGCCCTTTTTCTGCTGTTCACAGCTATCGCAAATAAAAATGGTAATTTTATTTTTTTAAAGCTATTTCTGAAAAGTATTCCCAGACCTGATGTTTGAACTGTCTTAATTAGCATTGTTTCTGAAAAGTTCCAGTTAAATTGCTCAGACACAAATCCTGGTAAGTAAATAAGTCTGAGACATTTTATTCCAATAAAATGTTGTTATCTTAGGTTAAAATACATTAGAAGAAGTCATGGCTAATCTTCCAGGGTGCCTTTAAAAAAAAAAAAAAAAAATCATGACATTTAACAGTATGGAGAACACTTAAGTACTTGTCAGGAAGAGAATTTTTTCCAGTATGTGCTAATTAATTTATACAGAGATTACTTTTCTTAAGTACATTTTCATTATCAAGGGCTGACTAAACCACACCAGTGATCTTGAGACATGAAATAGGGAATGAGAGGGGGAGAAGGCAAAACTGCACTCTGTCTCTTGCACATGGTGCAGCTGGTGGGCCCCTAATGTCTCTGCTCCTTCTCATCTCTGTAGCCTTCTCATAGATGTGGCTATGCCTACTGCCTCTCAGCTGTGAAAGCAAAACTTTCTTTGTAAGTCCTGTTTTACATATCTCTCAAAGAGTATCTGACCTTGTGGGAAAAAAAAGACCATTTTGTCGTTCTCTCTAGCATTAATTTGAGTAACATTTTTAACTTTCTTATGAGTAAGGAAACTGTAGAAAAATGGTTTGCTGTTGGCTTGACTTGCCTGTTGGTTTTTTTTCTTGTTCATCTTCTGGGAAAAAAAAACTAGTTTGCATTACTCGTGCAACACTCCACATCCAGCTTTTGGACCAGAGACCAAGGGCTGCCTGCCTGTGTTCATTTAGACAGCTGTCAGTCCTGCTTAACTCTGCTTTCTTTGTTGTAATCTCAGTTCAGATGAGAAAGTCTTAGTGTGCCCTACAGTGCAATGTTCACCCTAATATCTCCACTATGGAAGCCAATATTGCAAGAACAGCAAATAGACTACCTTGGGGCAGAGTGAGAAAGATTTCCAAGAAAATCTACAGTATCTAGAGACTGTGTATTACGCTTTCACTGTCTTCTTACATCTGACTGCTTAGAGCAACCATTACGTTGCATCCATTGGGTTGGTGCTGTTGTATGGAAGGAGCTGTGCTATGATGGATGGAGCTGTCTGAAATCTTGTTGGGATGGGTACCTAAATATTGGGCCAGTACATGTGCAGCTGTACTGTGGGAGGTCAGAGCTGCCCTCCCCTCCCCTTTTCAAGCTAATAAAGCAGAGTAGGCGGGTGGTGGGGGGAAACTATATAGATTTAGAAGTAATTTAAGAGGTAGTTTTTGTTCCAGTACAGGCTAAGCATGTCAGACAGATGATTTCACAAAGGCTCTGTCCTCTAGAGATTTTCGCTCAGAAATGAATACTGCCCTTCTAACCTAAACACAGATCGAAAATGCATCCATGACAATATCACATATTTATTGGTTGGAACTTAGAGACCAAGTGTTCAATTTCTGAGTACTTTAATGGAATGAGAAAAGTAGTGTCATGGAAGGACAAAACAATAATACTTTCTGGTTTATGGATCCTCTCCGTGTTCTTCCTTATAAATCATATCACTTTGACATTTCAAATTAAAATACTAGGTGCCTTGCTTTTATAAAACTTGTCTCAGTCTCTCCTTGTTTCTCTGTTCAGGGGAAGCTGCAATTGCAGATTCCATAAGTCTTCTGAGTGCTGTATTTTAACTTTATTTGAAATACCATGAGTCTCTCTTCCATAATGTAGAGCATGGAAATTTCTGTGTGTTTGCTTCTGGACTCATTGCCTTCAATAAATTCATACAACCAGAATGACTTTAAATTTTTTGTATTAAAATACATGAATCATTAAAATAATTATGTTTGAATATAAAATTAAATTATTAGAAATTACAAATAATAACCTGCCTCCTTTCACTGATTTTATAATCTTTGCAACCTGAGATGTGTATAATATACTCAAAGCTGTGTTAGGTAGCAACAACCTCGTTTCATTAATGGTGACAGTTCAGGTTAATTTCCAGTTGCTGGGCTGTGCTGGTTTTCCTTGGCACTCCTCAGGCACTGGAACAGGCTGCCCAGTTGCCTCACAGATCCTGGAGGTGTTCAGAAGTTGTGTAGCTCTGGTTCTTAGGGCCATTGTTTAGTTGTGGACTTGGCAGTGTTACTTTAACAGCTGGACTCAGTGACCTTTAGGGTCTTTTCCAACCTAAATGGTGCTATGATTCATTCATAAATGTGAAACAATTCTATGATTTAAAGTGGTCTGATTTGCAGAGACCTCACAGAGCACCCACAGCTTTAATATATTCCAAGGACCTTTCTGTGCATCTCCCCTAGATGCTAGATTTTGGCTTTTGATCCTAATTCTCAGCATAAATAATACTAATAAAAGGGTCACAGAAAACTGGCTGGTGCCATCACTGTTGGGGGTGATACCTCCCTTCCCACTACCCCTCATACCATAATTTGCCTCTCCTTCCTCCATCTCTACCCCTGATCAGTGCATAAAACTTTTTAGCCTTCATTTTTCGTAGCCTCAATATGTCAGTCTTCTGGTCTCCTGTCACTCAATGCTTCCAGATTTCCCTGAGCAGCCCCATAAATATTCTTTGCATCTGCTTCAGCTTCTGAGCACAGCTCATCTGAACTGAACAGAACACCTGATGTGGCAGATGTCCCACCAGTGCTTTCTGTCACAGCCTACCTGTTTCTTTGGGAATTACCTCTGGTGGATCACAGATGCTGTTTCCTTTTTGGACTGGCATTTCTGAGTCATTCCAAAACATATTAGTGCTTCCATTCCTGGTTAAACTCAGTTATTTCCAAATGATTACATTATAGCATGTTTTTTGTCATTTCCTAAGCGAAAGAATTTTGAACTACTGAATTTTATCTGTTACTAAAAATTCAGTTGGTTCTCCACTTATTATTGTGATTCTTTTTTAAGTGATACTTTCTACTTCTGGTGTTGCCCACAGAGTACATATACACTAGGTCATACCTTTTTTTTTTTTGTTCCAGAACATATATAAACATCTGCCAATATGTAAGTTAAATGTAATATAATACTTATATTTATAAATATATAAAGGGTGAGTGTCAGGAGGATGGAGCCAGCCCCTTCTCAGTGATGACCAGTGATAGGACAAAGGGTAATAGGTGTAAGTTGAAGCATAGAATGCTCCAGTTCCATAGAATGAAAACTTTTTTCACTGTGAGGATGACAAAAGACTGGAACAGGCTGCCCAGTGAGGTTGTGGAGTCCCCTTCTCTGTAGACGCTCAAAACCCATCTAGATGTGTTCTACACTGGGTGATCCTTCCCTGGCAGGGGGTTTGGACTCAGTGATTTCTCAAGGTCCCTTCCAACCCCTAACATTCTTTGATTCTGTGATAAAGGTACTCTGGATGTGTAAAATTGCCTAGAGGTGAATGCATGTGCATCTGTATTTGATGGCAGCCTGAAAGCAGAACTTTAACCATGTCTGCATTAGATAACATGCAGTCAACCTAACCAAGGCTGGAACAGACAGCAGTACAAGCACTAGTCCTCAAAATACACAATAAAGATATTATTTTCTCCAAAATTATAGCTCATTACTTTTGAAACCCTTAGTTTAAGAGAGAATCTTATTTCCCTTGGATCCAATTAATCTTTACTCTCTGAATAAGAAATAAGAATTGGGCCTCTGAAACACTTGCTATTGTGGCAGCCACAAATTACACTGGGGTGCTGCTAATTCCTTGTGGAGCACAATGCATTTGCAGCCTCCTCTCTTTTATTGATTCTTTCTGTTAGTCTGCACTGAGCCCTACAATAGAACTACAGAATTTACATAATAATTTCTAGCAGAATAATTCATTCTTATTCTTATTCCTATTCCTATTCTTATTCTTATTCTTAATTTTTTATCCTTATCCTTAACAATTATTTTCTCCCATGACCTCTTAAGTTGCAGTAGTGCCAGAAGAAACTGAAATAATTATGTTTTTCATCTATTGGTGATGATTTGGTTTCTTATTTTTCTGTGTGTTTTAAAGCAGCAATGTGTGGCCAAGCAAATCCCAGTGTTGTCTCTGTCTTTATTCACAGTGCCTTTGGTTTCCATATGCTTTAGAGTATTTTCTGATGTGCCTTTCTTCTATCTTTGGTTCTCTGGAAGCAATGTGGTTCTTGACCACAAAGTTGTGGAAAAAACAAAATTCAAAGATTACAATGAAAGCCCAAGTCATTTAATTTTTAAACGATCATCAGCTTGGCCTTTAAATTATTAGCCTTTATGAACTAGTATATATACACCACAAAAGCCTCCATTTGTATGTAGATAAGTGCATGCAGATGAAATAGGTTCCTTCCTACCCAATTTCAAAATGCAAATGGTATTTCTGCATGCAAATGCTTTTCTTTTGTTCTTTTTCTTAGTGAGGGCTGTGCAACCAAAATTGCAGGACTATGAAATCATGAAAACTACACAGAGAGTGAAAAAATCTGTTACCAGAAGCTAGTTATGTCCTTGCTCTAGTCTTGACAGTGTATTCTCATTATTGCCTTTTTAAATTATTATTATTATTCTCAGTTTTTCTTAAGAATCTGTGAGGCTTTATACAAACCATTTGACTGCTTTACTTCTATTTCAATCCTCTTTCTCACCCAATTAGTATGTAAACCCTTTCAAGGTCTGTCAGCTACCACAATATCCCCTCCTGCATAAACCGGGTAATTTCATGGAGTGAAGGAAGAATGCTTTTTGTAAAACTGAGATTTTACTTAGCATTCACATTAAATTATATCTTTTTTTTATACATGTTTAGCCTTTGTTTTCTATGCTACTATATCACCTTCTCAATTCCTAGTTGTCACAGTAATATATAAATATATAAATATATATATTATTAAATAGATAATATTTAAATAAATGTTTTCCACATTTTTCTATCTATGGTATATTATTCTCTCTTTTTAACGAAAGATCAGACTGGTATTTTACTCTCATCTTCTTCCTATCCAAGGAGTATAATTTCTTATTCTCAGGTTTCCTAATCAGCATTCTTTTTGTCTCCCTGCTCTTGATCCTCCCCTGGGATATTTTCTGTTACTTTTTGTCTCAGACATTTAGCCCTTTACCATTAAGTCTTTGTACATTTTTTCTTTCTTTCTGTACTCCAGCAGACAAGGGGCATAAAGGAAAGTGTTAGAAATTGTCACCAAGCTCCAGAAGGTGACAGTGGAATGATGACTCCTTGCTTTCCTTGGTTTTGATGTGGCTCCATATATTTTGGAGAACCTCTGCCCTGTGCATAGGTGGGAAGGTCAGGCAGAAGGGCTGCCTCCCACCTCTGGCAGGTGCTCTGGCACCCTGAACCAGGAATAACACTACTTGGTGACCAGCTCTCAGGAAAAAACCTAGTCAGAGATAAGAGGCCAAATTAGTGAGGGGTTTTTTTGTTTGTTTGTGTGGTTTTTTGTTTGTTGTTTTTTAAATGGTAGTTTTAGAGCGAAGTGTTATGTAGGGTAATGATTTAATACTGAATGTATTTAAGTTTATTTTCATAAAATCATAGAATGTCAGGTTGGATGGGACCTCAAGGATCATCTGGTCCAAGCCAGTCAGGTAATACTATAGTTTATATGAGATGTCAAAGCACCCTTTTGAGCTGAGGCTTGAAACTGTCCAAAGTGGGGGAATCTGCCACTTCCTCTGGGAGATCATTCCAATGTCTGACTATCCTCATGGTGAAATATTTAGCTCATGTGTCCAATCAGAATGTCCCCAGGAGAAACTTGTGCCCATTACTCCTTATCCTTCTTACTCCTTGTAAATAAGGAGTCTCCATCTTCTTTGTAGCCACCTTTTAAGTACTGGAAAAATTATTTTATTAGATGGTGGGTATTAATGTGAAAGGTCTACTGCAAGAACCACTTGCAATAGACTGGAAGAGCTGAGTGTTCATTTCATTGCCAAGACCTCAGGATGACGAGGAGCCTTCAGCCTTTTTGGTTACTCAGAAACTTCAAATACTCCTCTGACTTTGTCAGCATGAGATTGCACTCTCTGCACTGGTCACATGCAAAAAAAAACCCAGCAATATGAAATGGTCACTTCTGCAGTCAACCTGCTCTGGATCTCCAAAGGTCTTCTCTGTGGGAACTGACTGGAAGACATTTTGCCCATGGGGTTTGCAGGGGAAGAGGAATTTTTGAACTCCATTCTGCCTCTGCCTCTTCTCCCTCTTCCTCACCTGTCAGTCCCACTCCAACATGCAGGATTTGTATTCCTCTGACATCTTTTTTTTCTGCTTCCTTCAGTGGTGCATTTCTATTAAGACTTATTGTTCTAATCTCCCTCTTAGGATCTTTTGTTACCTTCTCACTCTCCCTTAGATAGAATCCTTCTAAGGTATTCTCAGCTCCCCATTGATTGAAACACCTTCTAGGCTGGCATCTTACCTGAACTTTAACTCTCTCTTATAGATTGTCAGTGAACATCTGAAGTATTATAGAGACAGATAACAAAACAGGTGTTTGGCAGGGAAGGTACTTTGTGAGGGGTTTCCATTTTATTGCATCCTTCTCAGCCTTTGAAAATCTGGAAAAATGAAAATTAAATACAATTTTTGTCACAGTATTATATCAAATAAGGGAGCACTAAAAGTTTAAATTTGGACCAACCTCCCTTGCAAAATCACATTTCCATCTTGTTTCCAAAACTAATGAAAATTTTTTTTAGCATGGGCAAATGGAGGTTTGCACAAAAGACCAGAGTCTGTGGCACAGTGAGGGAAGAACAGAGAAGTAAGAAAGAGGAGTAGAGAACAGAGTAAGAAATTAATGTGCTCACAAATTAATTCTAAGTACCCTTTTACTAATGGCTCATCTCAGTAATGCCATTTTGCAAAGAGGTGACTATGTAGCAGAGAACAGAGAAAAGTGATTCTGAGTTTATCAGGATGCATGGTAGTGAAGGTTGGTGTAGCTTCAAGGGGGACATTTTTAAGCAGCATGATCATGGGAAGTAAAGGAGCCTTTTTAATAACCAGCCCTGCTCTTGTTAATTGATTTTTATCTCTAGTGTTTTCTCTCCCCTGCTCACCTCTCTTTGTTTTTGTGTTGCTTCTTTCTCTTTTTTTTTCTGTTCTTCTCTGTTCCCGTTATCTTCTCCTATTTCCCAGTGCTCTTTCCTTCAGCTCTAGCCCTCTTTCTAGCCTATCCCTTCCCATTAGCCTCTCACTAACTCAATCCATCCTCTCTGCCTCAGTATTATTCCTCATTTATTTCTCTCCAGGTCTAATTTGACTCTGTTACTATAAAGAGTCAGAACACGAGGACAATAGAGATATACACTGCTCTTCACTATTAACTTTTGTCCTTCCTCTTCTCTTTCCCACTTAGCTGAACTTTTAAAACAGTTTTATGATTCTCAGTAGGAGCTACTAAAAATATGTCTTTGCATCCCCAGCATAAAGCATTAGAGATGTCTGTCTGTTATTCCTTCTTTTATGGTGCACACAGAGAAGACACCAGGATTTGCAGGAAGGCCAGGTAGTCAAGCCTTTGTAATACTCCCAAATTAGCTAAAGTGGCTTCATGCTGTTCCTGCAGAAAAACAGTGCCAAAATCCACAGGTGTCTGAATGAGGTAGAGAAACAATTTCAGGTCTGGGCTACTCCATCAGCAACCCTGAGTGGCTACAAGAGGGAAGTGAAAATAATCCCCTCTGTTGCAGCAAGCAAAGAGTGGTGTTTCAGGAGGGATCAGAGCCACAGGAACAAATATGTGACCATGACATTTGGAAGGTATAAATATACATAAATGAGATAAGGCTCAGATGCCCCAGATCTTTCCCAGCTGAGGTTTACTCTGCCAGCCTGCCAGGAGCCCAGCTGGAAAACCATAATATATACAATAAAATAAAATGGATTACTCTTGGCCTTACAATTCTTCATGCCCAAATGGAAACCTACAGTCTGGGACTGAGAACTCAGCTCTGTTTCAGAGATGGGAGACATGGCAGGGATGTAGCTTTAATCCTACTTTGCTGGTACAAACCCAGAGTGAAACATTTTTCCCCAAAGAACCATAAAGAATTAAAAATTAACAGGCTGTATTGATGTTGGGTGTGCCAACTATTACACCATAAAAGGTATTCTGAAAACATAGTTTAAAAAAAAAAAAACAAAAACAAAAAAACCCAAAACACTAACCCACAAAAACCCCTTGCTCTAGAGGAACATAGCATTGCATGGCATTGAGGGCATAGTAGAACTCCTAATATTGGTTTGGTAGATCCTCGATGAAGAACAAACTGAAGAGATCTGGAGACAAGGCAGTTTCTTGAAGTAGATCTATACATGTAGATCAGTCATGTCAGTGCCATGATGAACTCATAGTAACTTATATTTTTCCAGTTTTTGTGGTCTTCCGTACTGCAGGTCTGGCGTTTTCTATAAAGATCTGGGAAGGGTTTTATGGACAGATATGGTAACAGAAAGATAATCATGTGGACCTTTCTGAACTTTAAATGTATTGATAGCTGCCCTGGTTGTAGAAAGCCAGTCTCGATAGCTCTTGTGACTTTAAAAGACCTTTTTGGGCTACAGGGTACAGGATAAAACAGCTCAAGAAGCTCTACTTTCTGATCTTTTTCATCTGGAAGAGTACATTATGACCATGGCTGCAGTAGGATCTTCTGTAACTAAAATTGGTAGAGTAAATTCACTCACTAACAGGGGTTTCTTTTGAGTATTTTTTGGAGGAACTTATAGCATCTCTTTTAGTTCAGAAAGTTACTTTAGAAGACTATTTCTTTTTCTAGAGCATTGATTACGGGTCCTTTTTTAATCATTTAGTCATTTAAGAAACCATGAGTAAGATTTGGGATGCTAGAAACTAAAAACTAGCTTGAAATGCTCAAAAAGAACTTTGCCTTCCCTGCACACATATGGTTCTGTCTGTGAAACACTTGGCACACTTTTACCTGACAGCATTCCCAGTTGCTCCCAATGGTATTAAAAGTTGTAGCCCTGGCAATGACACCTGAGTCTGGTTTCCCTCCTGGCACATAAATCCTATCTCGGTAGCAGCCCTTTTGGAGTTCACTCCCTCCTTGCTTTTTCTGGGCAATGATCTGCTCTTTGCCCTTAGGTCTGACACCTCCAGTGAGGTGGGGTCCTCATTATGCAGCCTCACTGCCTCTCTGTTTTTTCTATACAATAATGTAACATCTCCCTAATTATATTGTAAAAACTGATGACACAGTAACCTTAGTTGCACATAATTATCTTCTTTTTTTTTTTTTTTTTCTCTGTATTCTAACAGTCACAATTTTTCTGAGATCTAAAAACTGCAGGTTGCATGATAATTAGTCACTAAACAGCTGGATTGTTTCAATCATGGCTGACAAATGTTCTGCAGAAATAATTAATTGCTCAGGATGTATAAAGCATTTCTCGTAGAATTATTAGATTTTTTTTTTCATGTTTATAGATGCATTGAAAAATAAAAAGAATAAGGACAATTGCCCCTAGTGCTTTAAATAAAAGTGATAATTTCTCTGAAATTTAGTTCAGCAGTTCAGTTTCTGATAGCAGTAGTCATTTAGAAACTTAATTTTCAGAAATTTATTATTTGCTAATGTTGATTATGTAAGGATGCTGCTGGTAACTTCAAAGTATACCTGATTACTTGAAGATGACATTCACCCTTGTTTTGTATTTATGGATCTGAGAATGTAAGTCTCTTGTAAAGCTTTACAAGTGGTGTACACATGCAGTCTTTTTTTTCACCTTTATTTATATGCAGATAAGGTTTAAACCAGTTGGTATTTACTGTCAGAGTTGCCTTTCTTTTATTTGAAAATTTTTGCTGGTACAACAAAAGTTATTCGTTAAAAAGAATTATGCTATTTTTTTAGTTAGCCAAAAATTATCCTTCTGTTTTCATTCACAAGGTAAAATGCCGTGATGTTATCTTTTACAAAGTTAAATGTGATACAAGGAAAAGAAGACAAGTTTTCCAGAGTTTTTTTAAATATAATGAAGGTCAAATTCTCATCCTAAGTATATTCAAGAAAAGGTCTAATCTGTCTGCCTTGGGAATGGATTCCTGTTTTGTTTTGCTTCACTACAGTTAGTCCAGAAAAAACTAATACATAAGAGCACAATGTATTATGTTTCTATTTTGTCCATGAACTAATTGAAGAATTTAGTTTTCATACAAGTGCTAGGTGAATTCTTGACACTTTATCAAGGAGAACATGGTAAACACAGACATTTCTGCCAGGAAAAGCCAGGAAATTAGAGGCTGTAGGATGTACCAGACAGGAGTGTCTGATACATTTACTATTATAAATGAGAATTGTATTTTATATATATATATTTTATTTGGAAAAAGTAACTTGAAAAATTGTTAGGATTTTAAACATTTTAAATAAACCCCGGAAACAAGCCACCACAATTTTTTCTGCTTTTTGTCCTCAGCCTGGGCTCCAGTGTAGTAGAGAAATCAAATATGCTATATTTGATGTCCATATATCACTTTATCTCAGTGATTTCATAGCCAGTGCATTTCAATTTCATACCCATCAGCTGGATTCAATAGGCTATAAACATAAGCCTACATCCTATCTTTCTCTTCAGGTATACACGAGAACTTTTTTTCTTAATTGTTCCTGAAAATTGTATCTTTGAAATAATAATGCTGTTACCTGAGTGTAATTAATTTCTCTTAACATTTACCCTCCCCTGGCAGCCGTTTCCACAAAGACAAATACTGGTGGTAACCTTTTTGTCTTAGGAAAACCTGGCTTCATACCACAGGAGAGTAGCCAGTCTGCCAGATTCATGCCTTTATCTTTCCCTGTGCAGACAAGGATGGATACTGCTCAGAGAAACAGTGAATTTTGTCTCACTTGGTTTCAGAGATATTTCTAGCTATTTCTGAATACACTGGAGCTGATGTTTGTCTGTTTGACAATCTTAAATCTGCTAACCACTTGTTTTCAGGTTTTATAGGCTGAAAAGTATTACATCTCACTAGAAAAATTAATAGCATTTCCCTTACTCATTCTGCACATTTGATTTTGTATCTTTAAGCTACAAGGGATGAAAAGTTAGTGAAGAAATGTAGTGTGTTATTGAATAATTTATTTCCATGCTATTTTTAATGGCAAACACTTTGAAGTAAAATTTCTCTTAGGACTTGAAGTGAACTGTCATTGATATTCCTTAGCATTATTCACTGCCCCAAGATCACAGAGAAAATTGCTGGCTCAGACATAGTGTATTTTGGGGGTTTGGACTGTCATATTTAACACAATTCTGTAACTGGCACTAAGTGCAGAATTCAGTCAGTCTACTTGGAAGAATAACTACAGTTATTAAAATAGACACTCAGAAAATATTGGCTGGTGGACATTTCAGGGTTTTTTCAGTTTTATGGAGATTAATGGTTTGATTTCTGTGCTTGGAAGCAGAAGAAGGAAATGTAGGAAGTGACTTCTTTAATGCATTAAGATGGCTTTTCTGGAGAAAATTGGAAAGCAATATCTTTGCAGATGGGGTTTAAAGCCTACACGTAGTAGGTCTGCAAAATTTTATATTGAAGAGAAGGTTAGGGATAAATCTAGTTCATTATAATGCAAGGAGCAGAAAGGATTAAACCCCTGAGGAAAGGATCTTTTTAGTTTAATTAATGCAGCATAAGTAATTTGCTACAAAATGCTAAGTCAGTCTAGAGATACACTGATTTTTGTGCTCTTGTCTACTTTAGGAGCCCAGATTACTTTCAAGTGTAGTTTGGAAGGAATCAAATAATTATTAAATCATTATTTCATAGATGCTGTTAAATTATGAATACACTAAAAATATTTCCTCCTCTAAATGGGGTGCAAATATACATGTATGTAAGTTATGAAGAGAGTATTCAGGCCTTCTCAGAATGTCTTCCTGGGCAGAGCAGAGACTGTGTGTTATAAAATGTCTGATGCTCATAAGAAATAATGTTTATATGTGACATGGTTTAATCCTGTCTGGTAACTAAGGACCATAATGCTGCTTGCTCACTCCCTGCCCCTCCTTTCTGGCAGGATGGGGAGGAAGATTGGGGAAAAAAAAGTAAAACGCATGGGTTGAGGTAAGAACAGTTTAAAAAAATTGAAATGAAACAATAGCAATATTAATAATTACATGGAAAAAAACAACCCAAAAACTAAGGAAGACAAGTTATGCACTGTGCACTTGCTCACCACTCACTGACAGATGCCCAGCCCTTCCTGAGCAGCAATTGTCCCTCCCATCCAGCTCCCCCAGTTTATCTACTAAGCATGATGCCATATGATATGGAATACCCATATGTTTAGTTTGGGTCAGCTGTCCTGGCTGCACTCCCTCCCAGCTTCTTGTGTATCTGCTTTCTGTCAGAGCATGGGAAGATGAAAAGTCCTTGACTTAGGATAAGCCCCAGTCAGCAATAATTAAACATTTGTGTTTTACCAACATTATTCTCATCCTAAATCCAAAACAGTTCACTGTACTAGCTACTAGGAAGAAAATTATCATTGTCCAACTGAAACCAGGATAATATGGAAGGCAACAGAGACGAGGTTAGATAAGAGGAATGATGGTCTGATGGAGCAATCTGTAAGCAACAGGAGTTTTAGATTTGGACCAGTTCTAAACAGCAAACTGGAGATTTTTGAACCATCTACACAGAAAGGTGATGATGCCACAATACAACAACTTTTAGGAAACATAAGCCTTATTTGACCCTTCTATGTAAAGGTGGATTATAAATTTCTCTTACAAAGGAAACTTGAAGGACACATTTCCATGGTTTCTTTCAGCAGTTTACTCTCACTGTAGAAAATTACCTATGGCTTCACAGAATCATAGAATCACAGAATGTTAGGGATTGGAAGGACCCTGAAAGATCATCAAGTCCAACCCCCCTGCCAGGGCAGGATCCCCTAGTCTAGGCCACACAGCAACACATCCAGGTGGGTTTTGAATGTCTCCAGAAAAGGAGACTCCACAACCTCCCTGGGCAGCCTATCCCAGGGTTCTGTCTTCAGTGGTTACTGCTAAGAGCTCTTAAGTGGCTGGATGGTTTGTAGCCTTACTGCTGCTCAGAGAGCTGTTCTTTGCTATGCTCCCAAACATCCACTGGCTTCCTTCTTAAAATCCCATTACACTCTTATGAAAGTGTCCAAATCCATTTTATGCACTTGAACAGATTGTCCAGTTCTGGAGTACTTGGTACCCAAAATGCTTAATGCTGTCACTGATGCTGCCTTAGGGAGATCTCTGGCATGGGGCACGTGTGCTTGAGGGAAGGGATGTTGTTCTCCTCCAGCCAGCTCCACTCAGGAGTATGCTGGTGTTTACACCTCTGAGCAAACTTGCATGTGGTTATGATATCTTCCTTGTCAGGCAAAGTTAAAGATAATTAATCCTGTTGACCTTTCCTTATATATCATCCTTTTTTAGTTCCTTAATCATTGAATTTCTTTTCTAATTTATCCTCTATCTGTCAGCATCTTTCAAAATCTGAAGAGTTCAAAGCTGCATTATTTATAGTTGGAAATTGGATTAGGTTTTCACTACTAAAAGAAAAATATATAAATGCCAATCTGTAACAAACTGTTTATTAAAGGAAAATCTAATTATTAATAAGTACTAATATGATTTCTTAGTATGATGTTTAAAGAAAATCAAGGTGTTACCTGCTTCTTAAATTACTATATTTCAACTTTTCAGTCTGTTATTTAGAAATATGATGTTGTCATTTTATTATACACCATCTTCCAGGAACTGAAAGCAGTTAATACATATAAATGGATTTAGCCTCATCAGTAGGTCTAAATGATTTTAAAAAAGACATTTATTAAGTAAATACATCTACTGCAGATCCTGTCTGCTGGATTTAAGATCCTGATTTACATTTCAAAACACTTTGGGGGATGAATCATCTCAAAGTAGTCTACGTTGATTATGTGGGCTCCTTCCATCCTCAGCAAAAAGAGAGAAAATTCTCCAGAGGTCTTTCATACTACTTTTAAATACCCATTTGTAGAAATAACTGGCCTTTAGAGGTACATCTCTCTTTCCAGGAGGAATAGACAATTAGGTGAAATGAGGTAGTTAACTTTTAGACACTTTAGACCTACTGAAAATAGGTGAGATTGATTTCTTCTCCTGAGATTGTAATCGTTAGGTTTCTTTTGATATCCTATAAAAGAACTCCGAGTCTGTGCCACTGAAATACTTCAGATAAATTTTGAATGAACTACGTGGCCCTACAAATTAGATCCATCTACTAAGTAATAAGAATTAGTAAAATTAAATGTAAGCTTTAACTAATTAACTGATAAAGAGAGACAAAATTCCCTTTTTATCTTTCTTGCCTCTCAGATGCCTGAGATTCTTCCTTTGTCACTGTTTGCTATTAATTGACTTGGAAATTGTTATCCTCTGTAAAAATCTTCCTCTATTTTCTTTTTTTAAAAGAAAGATTATTATCGAGGGAAAATAATGGAAGCCTTTATCAGTTCATCCTTCCATTTAAATATTAATTTGTATCTTTAAGAATGGCTATTTTTTTGATTTATAATAAGTGGAAAGTCAAAATTTCAGTCAAAGTGGGACTGTTAAAAACTAACACTAGATATTACTTGTCTAGTGTTACTAAATTTGGTACACTGAGGAAACCTTCTAATTGGAGAAGGCCAAGTTATCATACCAGCTGGTGATTTTTGTGACAAGTCATAACAGGAACAGTGCACACCTCACTCCCAGGCTGCTGCCTCAAATACCTCTTTGTGTTCTACTCAGTTTCATTATCTGTGCAGTCCTCTGAAATAAGCAAAGCAGGTTCAACAGACTAAATCTTTTCCTCAGGTCCACTGTCATCATCTAACCATCAGCAGTTAACAATCTATAAGTCCCCCAGTCTATATCATCAGCAGTTAGTTTTCCTTCAGATGAGTTAAGGGATGTTGATTTTTTTCCTTTTTTAGCCTTTGAATGCCACTTCAAAAGCTCAAAGTAGCTAATGGTAGCTTTTCTTTTCCTTGGTTTTTGTCTTTGGTTTTGCTTATTGTCTTTTGCCTGGTAAAAGTTCATTTACATTTATGGTCACATTGATAGTCAAGTGTCTTCTGTGAGATTTTAAAGAAATGATAGTAAAATCTATGAAAAAAAAAGAACTATAGTCAGCTGTTAGACTTATGGGACTGGGATAGCACAGAACCAGCAGATGGGAAAGAACCTAAAGTTACCAAAAAAATGTCCAGTACTGGGATGTGCCTTCTGGAACCTTACCAGGGACAAAAGGTACATGAATGAAGAGTCATTGTCCCTGTGCTTTCTTGAATAACTTTTTTAGCACTCCTGAGCCCATAATTGTCTCATGATGTACCATGGTCCTTGAGGAACATGCACACAGATGTCTTAACAGGACTGCAGAACAAATCAAATTTCATTGCCAATACAGAACTTATTTCTGTATAGTATGAGTAGACATGAAATTAAAATAGGAGTTTAGAGGGCCCATTGCAGGGTATTTATTTTTTTTATAGAAACTTAGTTGAAGTTTTGAACTGAAGGGTCCATGCAATGGGTTGTTTTGGGGAGGGCCAAGGAAGGAAAAAGAACTGGGAGGGTTGTCCTGTGGGGATAGTGCTTCCTTTAGTCATGCAAAGAAAAGAGAAGACAGTGTCATATTGTGTGTTATGATTGCTCAGCCACCACTTATACAAAAATAAATAGTCCTCTGCAAAACACAATAATTCCTTATGAAATAAACAGGCAGTTTCTGTCTTAAATCTACTCCAAGTTGTCAAAGAAAATGCAAGTTTCTCAAGTAATTCTGCCACTTTTTTCTGCCATAACCAACTCCTAGAGGAGCACTGAGGCAAGCAATGTGATTTCCAGTGCACTAAACACTTCCTTAGCAATATGTAGCTGTTTTCAGATAGTAAAAGAATTCTTTCACTGCTATTGCACTATTTGACTGTGGGCGAACTATCCACATGCTGGAAAACTGAAAGTTTAAGCTTTTCCTTTGACATTTGAGAAATGATGCAGTGGGAGTAATTATGTGATTGCTGCTGGTACTGATGATATCTCCCTGCCTGTCTGGTACTGCTAATCTGTTTTACATTATCTTCTGCTTCAGGAGAAAAAATCATGCCTGAGCTGAGGAGGAAGATTTTAATGATGACATTGCCTTCAGCATTTTTTTTGTGACAGCAATCTACTGATGATCCTCTCTGTACAGATGGTGTCTCTCAGGTGCCACTTCTAGATATTTCTGAAGAACTGGAGGGACAAAGAGACAGAGTAGGACAGATGCTGCTCCTCATTGGTCTTTGGAAAAATCTTTAAAGGAAGCCCAAAAAATACTGCTTTAAATAAGTGTTGGAGGATTTCCTTCAAGGTTAAAGACTCTTGTGTTGTAAACCTACCTGTTTGCAACACTTAAGTTTTTTTAAAAAAATACTTTAAAAACACTTGTGCACTATTAAACAGGAGGTTCCCTTAAGAGGTATTCTTTTATCTGGTGGAATAAGGAGTTACAAAAAGACTGCTCTGAATTAGCCTGGCCCCAAGATCTGGCAGAACGATAAGGTTGACTTAAAGCTATTTTTTCCCTTTCTTAGGAAGCCAGCATGCACAAAAAAATTGAACGCAAGGACTTTAAAATAAGCACGGTTACAATGACCTTGGACTAACTAATCAATATTCTGAATGAAGTGTGGCTACAGTTTTAGTGTTTTATACAGATTACAAAATCAGATACTGAAATAGGTGAAATATTTTTGGTATTTGCAATTTTACAATTTCAAGTAATTTTACCTTGAAAATTAGTAAAAAATGTGTCTCTAAATTCACTCTAATATCCTGAAAGCAGAAATAAAAAAATTTAAAAAAAAAGGAAAGAGATTTCTCTGAACATGACAGGGATTAAATATTAGTAAGATAATATTAGCATTGCTCTGTATCTTTCCAGTCAGACACATGGAATTATTCATGGCAATAGACAATGCTTTAAAATATGAGGCCAGTAGTTATTTGACTGTAAGTCTAATATGCAACAGTAAACCTCAGTCATAGTGTATTTTTAAACTTTTAGTAATTCTTCTATGACTATATATAGCAATTGTATTAATGCGTATAATGTTGCTGATGCAGAAAATCTAATCACCCAAGTGATGCTGTGAATGTTCAGAACTGGAACTAGATGATCTTAAAGATCCCTTCCAACCCAAAACATTCTGTGATTCCAGAATTCTCATCTTTAAATTGTCATATACTCTTTAGGATAGCAACCACTGTATACAGGTTTTAGAGTGATTTTGCTCTTCAGATCACCAGTTTGTGTCTGTTTGTTTATTCACATCCTTTCTTTTTGGTTTTTGTTTTGTTTTTTTTTTTTTAACCATGTTTCATCCCAAAGTTGGACTTCTCTTACTTTCCTCTCATGTCTTTAGGTATCAATAATGGGAATTAAGAACTACCAATTCTCCTTGATTGGGTATATGTACAAAAGAACTAAGACTCATTTTCCTGAGAAGTTCCCTTGTCTTTTTTCAAAGCATCATCTCTCACTCTTTCAGGAACTCTTTCTTTGCCCAGTCTTCAAACATTCTTTTCTGCCCATGAAACTCAATGACACCATTGAGTTCTTTTGCTGCTTGTTCTTATTGCAACAACCCAGGCTGCCCAGCAAGCTGCAATTCCCCTCATGGCTTTTGGTCAACCAGTAGCAGTTTCTAGAATTGTTAAAATCTTGCTTCATGCAAGTTCTCTGTTTTGTTTCAAATTAGGTTCCTCTTACAGGATCTTCTTGTTAGTCCAGCACCTCTGGATGTCCTGCCTGAATGCAGCAGGTAGGAAAAGGTCAGTCTGTGCCACTGAGTTTTTTTCACACATTTTTTTCCTTTTCCTTTTAACAAGTACAAAATATATTTCAATATTTTGAAAACAGTTCAAAATTTCTGATGGCCATTTTCCAAAAAATGTAGTCATTTCACTGCTTCTCAACATTCAATCACAATATTTTTGAAACCCTAGCAAATATGTGATATAAGTAGTTGTATGAGTGGTAGAAGTAATGATGCCTTATTTTATGTTTGTGCTTTGCCATCAACCTCCTTTATGGTTTCTTCAAAATCAGAAAAAGGCATACTCTCCCTAGGGTCCTTCTCCTTCTCCTGATTTCTTATTTTAATGAAAGTTAATATACTTGAGGCCTTTTCTCATTTGCAAATGTTTAAAAATGCCCCGAGGGCTCTGAGAGACAGTCACATACATACATACTGAGATGCTATGAGCTTGCTTTCTGCAGAAAAACCAAGCTAAAACCAGATAAGGTCAGACTTAAAAACATACACCTGTCAGTATTGGTTTCTTATACACCTGTATACCCAGCCATTCAAGACTGAGAGGTTGAACAATTCTCACTAGGAATGTACTGCAAATGCTTGGTTGATCTGAGACAAATAGCAAGCTGGAAAGTCTGCACTATGTATGCTTGACCATTTAGGTTGGAAAAGACCCCTAAGATCATCGAGTCCAATCATGAACCCAGCACTTCCAGGTCCAACTAAAATGTGTCCCTAAGTACCTCATCTCCTCATCTTTTAAATACCTCTAGGAATGATGAGTCCACCACTTCCATGGGCAGCCTGTTTCAGTGCCTGACAACCTATTCAGCAAAGAAATTTTTCCTAATGTCCAATTGAAACCTCCTCTGGCACAATGTGAGGTTATTTGCTCTTGACATACCATTTGTTACTTGGGAGAAGAGACCAAACCCCACCTTGCTACAACCTCCTTCAGGAAGATAAGGTGTTCTCAGACTCCTTTTCAACAAACTAAACAACCCCAGTTCCTTCAGCTGCTCCTCATAAGACTTGGGATCTAGACCCTTCAGCAGCTTTGTTGCCTTTCTCTGGATGTTCTGCAGCATCTCAATATTCTTCCTGTAGTGCGGGGTCCAAAACTGAACACAGTATTTAAGGTGTGGTCTCACCAGTGCTCAGCACAGGGGGACAGATATTGAACATCTATCAATCTCTATCAGGATTCTTCATCCCTTAACTCATCCCTTTTTTTTTTTTTTTTTTTTTTTTTATAATATTCATTCTCTCCACATAGTGTGTCCAGGATAGAATTCTCTTTGCTCATAAAACTGAACTTCTCATTCATGTTATTATCTTACTTATTGAAATATTTTTCTAGACTTGCCAAAATCAGTCTTGCCTTGCTCACAACTACCCATGGGGCTGTTGTAAAGATTGTTATTTATGCACATCTGAAAGTCTAAGCTACCTGTGTGCATTCCTATGATGTTGAGCTGCAGTCATTTATTTAGGATTTACAGAAACTTGGTACTTGGTACAGCACTATCAGGATTTAGTAATTTACCTCCCAACTCAGTGCTTCATCAATGAATATTGGTGAAGCTGCTAGGTACATATTACACAGACTTTCTCATTTCCTTAAAAGTATCTGTATAAACTATATGCAAAAAAATTCTTTTGCTTTCTTACAAGTAGGTGTTTTTCAGAAGGCTGTCTTTTTTTCTTTTTTTTTTTTTTCTTTTTTTTTTTTTTTCCTCTCCTTTTCTCACTCTTTCTTGGCCTTTCTAAGGTAGATATCTTGAAATTAGAAACATTGTGGGAGGGATTGTTCTTGAATTAAGTCTAAATTGCATAGTGGAGGTGGCCTCTCCATGTCAAAGAAAGTGCACTTCCCACAGAAGTAACCACTGACAGTAATCATAGGCATTGATCCACCCTTTTCCTGACAAGTCCATCTTTATAACCCTGTTAAGATAACCACAATGACTTTTTTATTCTCACAGCACTACTGACTTTGCCTGACAACAAAATTTTTGAAGAACAAAGATATTTCCCCCTAATAATCATAAAGTGAATTTTAAAGCAGCAACAT
Source organism: Heliangelus exortis (assembly GCF_036169615.1). NCBI lineage: Eukaryota > Metazoa > Chordata > Aves > Apodiformes > Trochilidae > Heliangelus > Heliangelus exortis. The sequence continues at coordinate 115,130,798 of NC_092423.1, forward strand.
ACTAATATAGGAAGAAAATATTATACCTCCCTGAGTCATAATTCTAGCATTAAGAGTTGCCCTCCTTTTCATTGATACTTCATTCCTCTCAGTATATAGTACCACCTGCATTTGCTGCATTCTGGAATTATATTCCAAGAAAGTTCATTTGGGGACATAAAGGGGTGTCATTCCAGGAAAGAACCTTGCAGTTCAATTGTTTCCTTTCTCCCATACAGTGTTTAGAATTTCTTAACATCTGTAAGCATTTTAGCACCATAGTCTGTTTATGACATTCAGGCATTGTTTCCTACTTCTGTCAATCTCTCATCACATGTTTTTGAAATTGAATTAAGAGTAGCTGTCGACATTTTTTAAGCAATTATTTAAGTGACTATGAAGTCTCACCTTTAACTTGGGATTTTAATGATGGCTTTAGAAGATATTACAGGCTCACAATAACTACAGCAGTTACTCATTTTCCTATCAGAAGTGAGAGGTTGCCTTGCCATATTCACTTACATAAACTGTGTACTGGAACCTCAATTAATGAAATTATTTCGTAGAATCATGGAATCACTGAATGGCTTTGGGCTGGAAAATCCTGAAGATCCTCTATTTCCAAACCCCCTGCCATGGCCAGGGACACCTCTCACTAGACCAGGGTGCTCAAGGCCCCATCCAACCTGGCCTTGAACACTTCCAGGGAGGGGGCAGCCACAATTTCCCTGGGCAACCTGGGCCAGCACCAAATTTCAGGCTACTCCAACAGAGCATCCAATCCACTGGGCTGTCTGAAAAGGAAGCAGAGCAGGATGGTTGTGGTTCTTTTCCACAAAAACCATGTTTTGTGGCTTGCAGCACTCAGAAGCCCTCAACACCTTCAGCAGAGAGAATTTGCTGGAAAGGAATGGCAGCTGTGGAGTTACAGATCTACACTGCAGCTGGCAGAATTTAACTCTTTAAAACACAGTTTTTTTTTTTCTCAAGTAGAAGGTGAATTTATTCAAGTGTACAGGTCAATTGTGATTTTTTTTTTTTGATAATTTGAAAGCCAGGTAGCTCTTATCAATAAGTTTTTTTCAAAGAAACTGTAACTAAACTACTAACTTCACATTCAAGAGGTCAGTGAAATCATGTGAAGGGGCATTTTTGAGGTGACATCTCAAACATCTAAATTTTTGTTTCAAATTTTGGAGTCATTTGAAATAATGACTTTATAAAATCATGTGAAATAACTGTAATATTTCTGTATATCCGTAAGAAAAAAACCCAGTAGTATTGTACAATAGCAAATTCAAGTGGTATTTAAAGCTGTGAAATTAGATCACATCTCTCCTTTGAAATCCTTCTTTTCATGAGTTTCTAAATAGGCCATATTCTTTGTTAAGAGAGAAACCTTGAGACATATGGCTTTTTTATTACTAATTTTTAGTACTCATCTCGTGGAAGTGCATTTTCAGCTGAAAAATTCCTTCCTTCCCAGTGCATTTAAAATGAAACAGAATGTGAACTTTCAGGGATTTTTGTTTGGGTTGTGGTTTTTTTCCCACTAGGATATTTAAATTTTCCATGTTCAGGTCATAATTCTTTACCCTGTAATATTTGCTTTTCCTGTTGGCAAGAGAAAAATTCAGAAGTAATAACTTCAACTTTTAAAAGGATTGTCAAGTTTATATGTCTGCAGATGTTTATCCTGTTTTTGAACTTGCAAAACTGGGTTCTCCCTCCTCACAATGTTCTGCATGCTGTGCAAAGTCATACCTCATTACAGTCTAGGAATGACTCAGTGCCTTCCTTGTGTTTACATGAATAATTGGGTTTTTTTTTAAAAAAAAGAATCTATCAAGTTGGCAAAATCTATTTGATACCAAATGGGAAAGGAAAATTGTTATTCAGTCTCTGGCTCTGGCTGTAAGAGCAGCATTAGAGAAGTCCGCAAGGACGAGGGAGTAAAAAGAGGCAGGAAACTTTCTCTCATCCTGTTTAATATCTCCAGATCTGAAAATTTCCCTGCTTTATCTTATCTACCATCCCCCCCAGCCATGCTTAGCACTGAATTTGTCTGTATCTTTGCTATTTAGCAGACAGACATTAGCTGGCTGTATGTGAGGAATGTAAACATCTCTTCTTCATGCTTCTCTTCCTCTCCCAGAGGATGAAATATTCAGTTTTCAAAACGTATTTTTAAAACAGCACCTGAGAGTAACATTAACATCCACTACAGTTACCTGTTGACTATTTTCATAGACTTAACTAGAGTTTTATAGCAAAATATGCTGCCTTTTTATTCAAGGAAACCTTACTTTACACATCATTGCAGAACACAACTCTGTGTATGTTATACTATACTGAAAAGAAATTCTATGTTTGCAAAGGTGTATGCCATTAGGCTAGTAAGAATTTGCTCATATGTTCTTGCTTTTCTTATCCTTTTCCTCTCGTATCTTCTTTATTTCTTTTCCTGTTGGGCCTAATCCAGAAAACACACATGGATCCCTCATGTCAATGGGATGCTCATAAAAAGGGAGTAATGTGCGTGCCTACTTCTCAAAGCAGCTCTACACTTTTGCAGACTTCTCAAGACTTTCAGCTGCCTTCTGAATTCATCCACATATCACTGCTTTTAAAACCAGTTTTTAAAATAGAAACATTTACAGATTGAAAGTGCTACTTACAGTGGTAATTACTATTATTTATTTTAAAGAATAATGATCTCCAGGGTGTATTGGATTTTATAGATACCCAGTAGCTTGCTGAAAAAGACATCATATTGGCAATGTTTTGATTTTTTTTCCCAGGGACAGTGAAAATTCTTGCTTGGATTCAAATTTGCTCATTCACAGAGATCAGCCTATCTAAAAGTTGATTCTCGTTCTTTCCTTTGTCTGTTGATATTATTTCAAATTTGACAGCAAAATGGGACTATAATTTCAAACATCAATGTACTCTTACATCTTTGTAGTGGTCTCATTTTGTTCTTATTTATTAGAGGAGAATATATTAAAAATTGCATGATGAAAGATTACAGACATATCTGTGATGTTAAAGAGTGAATGGACCATTAGGCTTTCTCAGTGGCTTTATTAATATCTTGAAGTGACCAGAATTATACACCATCTGTTAACAGGGCCATTAAGTTATCCACCTAGGCCTGGGGTTCTTAACACAGACTTTTACAGTTCCCTTCTGAATTAAAAATACATTTCTGGGGAACATATTCAACCACATTGATTAAAGGAGCTCTGTGAGAAAAATATTCAGAATGAAAAAATATGAGTAGACTTATCACCTCACTGATTTCCTTTGGTGTGCTAAACATGAAATTATGCAAAAGATGCTGGACACCATCATATCCTTCTGATTAACCTCATCAAAAGAACTTCAGAAGTTTGATTATGATGAGTGTAGACCTGCTATAGTGTATGTCAGAGAAAAAGAGGTCCTTGTCCCTGAAACAGCCTACTGGAAATTTGAAAATTACTGAAAAGGACATATGAAAACTTTTCTGTGAAAGTCTGTGAGAGTTGTTGAGGTTTGGAGGTAGATTAGGCTGAAAATAAAATTAATCTCATTAAGACCATGGTGCCAACATTGCTGAGGGAGGTCAATTATGCTGCTTTCTTTGACAACAGTTGACAATTGTTCTTGGGAAAACACTGTAGACTCTGTTATTTGTTGGGGTAAATATAAATATAGGGAACCACAGAACCAGAAACTGGTTTGGGTTGGAAGCAACCTTAAATGTCATCTAAATCCAAATCCCCTGCTATGGGCAGAGACACCTACCACTACCCCACTACATGGAGCTCAGAGCTCCATCCAACCTGGAATACACTTATTTTATGTATTTCGTGTAAATGTATAAGTATATGCATACTGTGAACATAAAATTAAAAGTAGTCACATATTTATATATTTACATAAGTACCTAACATGTTTTGAGGAACCTAAAATATGGGTTTATGTCTGCAGTCAATCTTAAATGAGTAATTAAATAAAACATATTAACTGAGCTCTGCTACAGCAGAACCTGTTTTCTGTAGTTGTTTCTATTTCATTTCACTTCCTTTGCTAGGAAAGGGAAGATTTCATGCTTCATTATCTGAACTTAAAGTCTGAAAAATCTGTCTTTGCTTTTTTTTGAATGTGTATCAAATTCCTTTCGGAGACTTTTACTGCTACAGCAGAATGCAAACAAGGTCTGTGATTAAAGGATTGCTCTGCTAAAGCCAAAGTCATTAGCAAATAGCATCACAAAACTTGAGGGACGGGCAAAAATATGCTGACCTGATATCACAGATAATAAATACAGACACAAAAGCATTCTGAGGATGTACTTCTGGGAGCATCTGAAATGAAAATAATAAGAAAATAGACCCCTATCAATTCAATATTCTTCTGCTTCTTATTGTTTCACAACTCTTTTTAAGAAACATTTTTTCATTGAGAGGGTTGTCAGGCATAGAAATGTCTGCCCAGGACAGTGGGGGAGTCACCATCCCTGGAGGCATTTAAAAGGTATTTGGACCTGGTCCCTGGGGACCCGTTTTAGTAGTTGACTGTGGTGTTACTCAAAGGTTGGACTGGATGATCTTGGAGGTGATTCTGTGATTCTTTCTGTATTCTGAGCCTTCAGGAAGGCTTCCAGCAGTGCAGCTACCTAATTCTTGACAATCTGCTGTTGGCAGACAGTTTTATTCAGGAAGCTGTGTAAGAGTTCCCTCCAAAGATTCAGTGGATGCACACAGCTTGCTTGTAGTCCTTTGCACATTCTCTAAAATTCTTCTAACAGAAGTTCCAATAAATCATTAGGTTTGATTTAAGTATCAATAAAATTGAGTATTCCTTATGACCTCTGACTTTTAAGCTTTTGGGGTGTGTTCTCAAGCTATTCCCTTTGATCACAGCTGACCCTTTGCTATACCCTGAAAGATGTGTGATCATCTGAGATGGGTGACTCTGGCACATAGTGCCCAGGATAGCCATGATCTGAAATGATGATGCATGTGTTTTCCACCTAGATTTCAGGAGCTCAGCTTTAGGGAAAGAAGCAAATAATTCAAATAATGGCACAGATTGGAAGTGCCTAGCAGTAGGGCTCATAATTTTTGAAGCTTTTACTCTTCAGATCACTTCCTTATAACAAGCCAAACTTGTTATTGTAATCTCATGGCCCTGGGAACAGAGGATTTAGCAAAAATGCTGAACACAACCAGATTTTCCATAAAACAAAAAAGTGAGCAACTGCATTGCTTCAGGCAAGCAAAGCAGAGAACACAACAGCAGTTGCTTAAACTGCCCTATTAATCTTTAAAAGTGCTCCTGAGTGCAGGTGGGAACATTCTGGTTAGTCTCAAAAGAGGGAGTTATTTTTCTTGTCAGGAATTTTAGCATTCAAGTGAGTTTTCAAAGGTCCCTTTAGGGTGCTTTTTAATGTCATTGGAGTCTGATACAGACCCTAAAATCTAGGACCTACCCTTTCATGCATTTATCTCCAGCATCACATTTATCTCCATATATAGCAAAGGATGGTATGGCATTCTTATATTGGGGCAGAGAAACAGAGCACAGAACCCACTAGAAATTAAAGAAATTAAAGAAAGTATTAAAATTAACTGTACTATTATTGCAAGATTGTATTCTTAACAATACTTTTATCCTCATGCTTTGTTCAAAGCCACTGTGGACAAAATACAATTATTTGGATAATAAGAAAGTTGAACCCTGTTTTGGTTACTGTCTACATTACTGTCCCTCTTCCTCATATGACATTATGTGGGCTGTTGGCACAAACTTCATATCCTATTTGCATACAGTTTACTAGGAACTTGAGAACAAGCTCCTCAAGAAAGGGTCATTTTGCCGGGTTTGTCACATTAGGGTGCCTATGGTGCAAAACACAAATAAATACAGCAGAATGAACAGTTTTAGAATAATCAAGCCAGACCAGACCTGTCCATTTCACATGTAGAAATCCAGTTTCCATCAACATTGCAGGAGTCTTCTCAATAGGTCTTTCTTTAACCAATGTATTTGTTGAATGTTTCGAGCCTGTATATAGTAGGAAGGTACTCTAGGCATCTGAGTCTGATCCTTTCTCCTTCAGGTGTCAATAAATTAAATGCTTAAAAATAGTGTGGGAAAAGCTTCCTACAGCTGTTGGAGGCAGTTTATCTTTGAGGGAAGATATGTTGGTGACAAATTTTAATTTTGTGATATTTCAAATCTATGCAGATACAACTCCCTAGGTATCTCAGAAATTTTGTTTAAAAGCAGAAAGAAAGAAAGAAAGAAAGAAAGTTTTAGGTTAAAATGTACCTGCTCTGACTCACAATTGATTTACCTTATAAACTTTTATAATATTCATAGTTTTATGAATGTTTTGGACAGATTTTTTATGACCTTCGGTTGGAACCTTTTTAAATTTTTTTTGTATACATTGACCTTTTCAAGCCTTCTTTTGCTTTTCTTGTCTATCTGCACTGAGAAGCTTTCCTACAGCTTTCCTACAGCTGGTGGCTAGATATGGCCTGCAAGTGCTGTCACTATCACAGCTGCATTTTGGTCTTGTCTTGATTCTTTATTTCATGCCTTGATAACAACTTGAGTGAGGGACATCTGTAGAAACCATTGACTGCACAAACCTTTATCCTATTCCCAGTCTTCAAAACTTGAAAGAGTGCTTGCAGTTTGCCATCATTCCAAACCTGTGCTGTCTGATACCCCTGGGTCATCAGAGGGAGCAGGTGAGAGAAATTTTCAGGCCAACTGCTCAGCACAGTCACATGTTAAGGACTACATTCGAGCAGAACAGCTTTTCTGGAAAGTCATGATTTCTTTGTGATCCTGATGAATTTCTCTGCTTATGTTGAGCTTCCTACGACGAGGGATGAGTAAAGCCGATATTTATCCAGCCCTGCATCATGCCATGTTTACTTTTGGGCTTGGAGCTTAATTCTGCCATACCTTGTTACTTCTCTGGGTTGTTTCTTAGACAGAAAGACTGCCAGAAAAAGGAGGTAGACCAAGGAAAAAGCATAAGCCGTGGACCTGGGATTAGAGCATGGATCTGAATCTTGCCGAAGATCAGAGCTCATCTGTAGGGCTAAGAAGTTTCAGAAAACATCCCCTTGCTGGTTTTTACAGCTTGTTATTATGACTAACACTGAATGAAGAAGGCAGTATGCTTCTCTTGTTGAATTCTTGCCTTCTGGCTTTCTAAAGAAATACCACTTCACAAGTAATTTTGGTAAATCTAATTTTAATTTTAATTTTAATCTAATTGTCTGATTTGCAAGGAAGTAACAGATCCCTGAGCTTGTGGCAAATTAAACAATGCAGATGAAAAATGTCTATGGTTTAGGTAGATCATCATGTTGTTTTTTAAAATAAATTTCCAGTTCTCATACATCTTAATTTTAAGAGGAGTGCAGGGGGTGGCCTGTAGCCAACTGGGTAAGAAGGATCTTAGTGTTGATTGCTTGGTAAAAATAGATTAAACCAGTGTAACTTTATAACAGTAGTTATGCTTGATATAGAAATCCTTTCCTGTACTCATGGTCTGATGTCATGGTTACAGCATATGCTCAATCTCTAAACCTCTTAATAGCAGTAAGTGGTAACCATGAACCTCTAACATCACCATCTAAAAATTACTTTGCTTCTTCACCCCTTGTAACTGCTCTCAGCCCCTGATACTGAGGTTATATCATGGTGTATGTCTGAAGATATTGACAATGTGACTTTTCTTTTTGTAGTGGTAGTTAATATAGGTGTATCACATGGTCCTGCTGGTCGAGTGTTCATTGAGTTTGCTACCAAAAAGAGATGAATTCCCTGGTTCTAGTCTACCAGCCAGGAGCCAAGTCAGACAGCTGAATAGTCCCAAGAAGGTCAGCCAATGTGCTTCAGTTTAAGTGTGCTCTTCATATAATCTCTTCACTAGAGTTCTGATGATAAGGACAAGATATTGTCTGTATTATACTTTCAGCAGCCACCTCAACCAGGAGAACTTGCTGGGAAGCAGTGTGATCCTTTATTACATTGGTTTAGCAGGAGTGTCACAATTACTGAATGGACTACTGACGGTGGACAAAAGGGACTGACACAAGCCATCAATATGATAACAAGCAGGAGACTTTATTCTATGAAACAACTTTTATACTTGTCATTATCTTGCCTGTGAGTGCAGGCACAGTTTGTGTTACCTTTTAATTGGTTATTATGAGCTGATCATACATACTTGTTGCAAGATAATAGGCTATGGTGTCTCCCCTACTTTGTTTAGTCGAAGCAGAGCCTCCTCTAACTTTATGCAATCTTCCTAAAAAGTAAAACATGTGCTACTCTATTCTTTTGCCAAGGTCTTTTTATGTCTATAATCTACATTCCTTTTACTCAAAGTCATCAATTGCCTTTGCCTCAAGGTTAAAGCTCTAGCACATCCAGGCCAAAGTCTTCAGAACTTAAAACACTATCAGCTACAGACTACCTTCAGCCTCTAGCTCATGGAGCAAGTAAAAGCCATCTGTGTAACACTGAAGCAACAGTTTAACTAAGAAGTAAACAGGAAAAAAAAAAGAGTCAATGCTCAATATTTTAAATTTATTATCCCAATCAAGACAGCATGTGAGCCAGTGACATCCTTTCCTATTTGCTGATGGACTTGTTCAATATTATCTGCCCAGACCTTTAAACTCAGCACTACTGAGGAGAAATGGAGTGTAACTGGTCACATACAGAACAAGCCAGGATCAGAACCTGTGGTTTCAGGAAATGAGAGGGTGGCAAACCAAGGTTATCAGCCAGTGAGAGCCTTTGTCTAATAGCTGATGCTCATGCTTCAAAGTGCTCCTGCAGTTAGAGCAGATTTCATTAACAGCAGAACACATATTTTTAATCTCAGAAGAATAGATAGATTTTATCTCCTTATCTCATAAGGAGAATTTATGTCTCCTTGGAATTAAATACTAAGGAATGTGCATGTGCTTTGTCCATACCAACATACCTGTATCTTAACTACAAGCTTCATTGTGTGTAGTGAATTACCAGGAAATGTTCTGGTTTTTTTCTAGCATTATGTCTAGTAAGTTTTATTACCTATTCACCAGAGGTTTGATGGAAAATCTTTTTTCCTCACTGGTAAAAATAGAAACTGGATAGCAAGTCAGAACTAAAGCATCCTTTTTACCCTTAGGAAATGGAATGGAAATGTTTATTGCCTCAACCTAATTAATGTTCATTTATAACATATACATACTGTAATACTACAGTATGAAGAGTTAGAAAGTACAGCACAAGCAACAATAAAGTCAAGATCTTTAACATTATTCTTTGCCAGGCCTTGTGCTCTTGCACATTCTGTGAAATTTCAAGTTTTGACTGCTGTCTTATGGAGGAAAAGATGCTTCTGCTGCCTTCCCATTCAACATGCTGCCTGTCTTACTGTTTTTTTAAGAGTGTATTTTTGGGCTACTAACAAGGAATGAAAGAATATGAAATAGCATGTCATAAAGCAGAAACACACAGTGAAAAAAATATTTCTGCAATGCATAATCATTATGTCACAACATCATATCTGTTTGTCATACAAGTCTGTTTTGGTGTGTTGGGTTTTTTGCTGGAGTTTTATTGTCTTCTTTACATCTGTTGATTTAAGTTAGTATTAATTTCTCATAAATTTTTTGTGTTGCTATAGGCACTGTGCACAAAGTAGACACAAATGAATGCAAGGAACATAATCTTTATTGTTCCTCTTTAGTTTTAAACTATGTTGTTCTATTATCTGTTAAAATTTATCCAGATTCACCACCTAAAAATAGAATCATAAAATCACAGAATGGTTTGGGTGAGAAGAGACCTTCAAAGATCATCTAGTCAAATTTTCCTGCTGCTGGCAGGGACATCTTTCATTAGATCAAGCTGATCTTCTCAATAGAAAATGTCCATTTGAAACCAAATGTAGAATTTAAATAGATATAATTAAATTAAACATTATCTCCAAGCACTTAGAAAACAGTATTATTGGGACTTAAAGGGATTACATCTCACCTAAAAGAAAGTACCTGCCATAGGAATGATTTCCAATAAGAATCAAAATTAATCCTTGGGCTGAGAGCCAACACAAATCCTATACATAGTTTAATAGCTTAAAAGCCATACACAGTCAAGTGGGATTCTGTTTCAGTAGATGTGTGATTATTGGGCTGATCCTATGTTCAGAAGCAAACTTCTTACAACAAACTAGAGTATTGCTTCAGTGATGACTGAAAAAATGGGGAGTAGGACACAGTATTTACTTTCTCTACATCACTTCCATAAGTCCCACGTGATTTTCCTGGAAGTCCTATTGTCTGTGTTCTACTTGCTCTCCAATTATGACATCTATCTGAGATGTTATCAGCTACTGATAACTGCTGATGTATGGAACTAAGATAAAGATATGTTTATATAAATGTAAATATGCAAATATATGTTTGAAGCTCAGAAAGCAGCAACTTTCCATCCATGATTAAAATTCCAATTGTTAAATGAATTCCAGAGAGACTACATTAAACTGAATCTCTTCCTATGAGGCAGCAGCATTCTTCTATAAAAAATAAGCAGTTTACATTATGTCACCTGCTGAAGATTAAGCATTTTATATACATCTGCTTCATGATTGCCTGAGACAGAGGTAAACAGTACATAATCTATTAAAAAACTTCTAAATATCTGATTGTACTTTCTGAAAGAGTTCTTAACTTTCACTAAACATACAACGGAAAATAAGCCACTTGTGTAGCTTCTTTTGCACCATGCACAGGGTTTCCAAGCACTGAGTTAAAAAATACTCTTAAAAGATACTTAAAACCTGTATATTCAGGCAAAGAGTTTTTTAATTTTCTAAACTTCTGTAAATGATTATAAAGATGCAGGTTAATTTTTTAAGGTCTGGCACATTCAACTCACTTTATGGGTAAAGAATCTCCAAGAAGTTAGAGAGGAGTCTGACTCAGCCACTGAAAAAAAAAAAAGAAAAAAATTGATTTTCGTCAGGCTTTCTTTTATTGATTGGCAGCTTAACATTTATCAGCTCAAACAGCTTACGGCTGCCATTTTGTGAAGTGATATTTTAGAGGTCAAGCTGATACACCAAGTGGTTTTGTTTGCATTTCTAAAACTGATCTTTGCTAGGCCATCATTATCCGCTTTTACCTGCTCTGAGGGCTCAAGACAAACTACATATAGTGAAAAATAATTATGAAAAGTTCTTCTCCCAGACTTTATCCATCTTTTCTGAATATTTTTTTAAAAAGAAGAAAAAAAACAAGAGCTGTGGTGACATCTCTTCTGTTTTTAATCAGAGAATTTTAACTATCCTGTTGCTGCTTGCTTCTCTTATTGCATCACAAGCAGCCTTGAAATACAGACATGACATCTAGTTAAGAATCTCTAAATAAGACCATTAAGCCAAGGAATTATTTTTAATGACCCATATAAGCAAACATACCAGTATTCCATAAATTAGAGGTTTTACTTAAAAGAGGTGTGTGTACTGACCACATGCCAAATTCTTGCATTTAAAAATGTTTTGGCAACATTTACTGAGCTGCTTTTCTATGCCAATTTGCCAAGAGAAAGCTGTGACACCAGCACCAAGGATATCACACTTAATTCCCACAGTTGTGATAACAAAGGGTTACCTAGCAGTATTTGATACACACTATGATACACACCCACATGCCAAATCTGTATTCCTGCTCATCAAAGAGTTACTGAAATAGGTAAGAGTGAAGATGTGTGTGCTGCTTGACAAATGGCATTTCTTACAGTTGACAGTTGTTAAAAAAACTTGATGGCACTGTGCAATCTCTGGCATTGTTATATGGAAAAAGCCTCAGCTGTTTCTTATCACTATATATTTATAATTATATTTTCATTAAGCTGAATTGTCTGTCAGCTACTGATTTCACAAGTTGCTTCCATATCACAGCTGAAAATTTTCCAAACCAGTATCAAGAACTGTTATGCAAAGTCAGAAGACAAATGCCTCATCAACTCTAAATAATCCTCCAGCAAGTCTGCATTTTTAGGGTAAAGAAGTTCTGGAAAGTACAGCAGCAAATCACTAAGAGAGATTTCTTACTACTAACTAGCAGTACCAGAGACTGGAAGGATGTAACTCACCCAGTATTTTTTGAGTGTGGCCAAAATTAAGGTAATTAACAGATCAAAATATCAAGAATATTCCTTCTGCAACTGGAATCTGCACCAAATGTCCCTCTGGTAAGGGTGAAAGTAAACAAAGTGACAGGATGGATTGTCAAAGTGGGATGTAAAGGGAGAATCAGTGTCATGGCAGTGCTGACAAACTGGCATCTATGGAAATGGAGCTATTTGGTGGGCATACAAGCTGACAATTCTGCACATGTTTTTAACAGCTACCTTGGAGCTGAGGTGAGGAAACAGGAAACTAAATGTAAATTATTGAAAAGAATCAATATAAGTAATCTCACATTTATCTCCAATCAAGAGGTCGGTTTTTGACATTTAAATAGTGTGGTACAAGATGTTTACAAGATGTGTTTGAAGCTGAATATAATTTCATATAATTATAGAATGGTTTGGGTTGGAAAGCACCTTAAGGATCACATAGTTCCAAACACGCTGCCACTGGCAGGGGCACCTTCTGCTAGACCAGGCTGCTCAAAGCTCCATCCAGCCTGGCCCTGAACACTTCCAGGGATGGGGCATCCACAACATCCCTGGGCAGTGTCTCACCATCCTCACAGTGAAGAATCTGTTATGTGAAGAAACATTTTTGAGTGCATTTTTAACTCACATCAGTTTCTACAAGAAGGTTTCTTAGCTAAGATCATGGTAATCTGGATGGTGGGCAGAGGGGAGAAAAGAGAGCAGGGTGCTTGGCTGGAGACTTTCATTTGAATCCTTGGCAGCTGAGTCTGCCCTACTGCAATCCTACTTAAAATATACATTTATTACTTAAAATTATTACGGTGGAATTTTGGTTTAGATTGTGTCCAGTACCACAGAGTAAAACTTTCTGGTGACTGTTAAAAAATTAACTCTTAAGTGACATTCTGATCAAGTAGCAATGAAATTGCTTTTCAGGCTGTAAAACTGTAGAGACATAGGATATGGATGAGGTTTACACAGTACCTGGTGTGACAGTTCTTCTGCCAGACAGAAAAATCATATGCACACCTACAGAATAAAATAAATGTTTGCGATTTCCTCCCCATCAGCTTTAATGTCCTATTTACATATGAGGGAAAAAGCAAGTTATTTAACTTATTTTCTTTAGAATAAATGAAGACATTTTTCATTGCCCTTGTTTTCTCTTAAATGACCTAAAGTTAGAGGTTTTCATGTTTTTTTTTTTCCCTCTCTGTCTCCCAGGAAACTGATCTCATGACCTTTAACATCTCAATGCACCGCTCCTGGTGGCGGGAACACGGGCCCGGCTGCATCCGAAGGGTGGTCCGACCTTCTGCCCCTGGCACCCTAGATGATTACTCCTACGTCTCCGTGACAGGCTGCATAATTGATTTCCAGTACCTGGAGGTCATTCACAGTGCTATCCAAATACTCCTCTCCGTAAGTTCCCCGTCTCGTTTTCTTCTCAGATCCTGGCAGCCCTTTGGTGGGCAGCCTGATGCTGCTGGGTGCCTCTGTCCTGAAAAAAGGAGGTGTAGTTGTTGGTGGGTAGCAGCAGAGGTTTTAAATTATATTTTGAATTAGAGAATTATATTTGTGTTGTTAAAATGTGCACTGCTCTTCTCTTTTCCTATATCCCTAAAGCTCTGTACAGCCCCATTCTGGCCTTTTCTGAGGCAGGTGAAAATTAATTCCAGTTCTTGGCTGTCATTCATTACAACAGGTACAGCAAAGGAGAACAGACTAGTCCAGAACTGACTAACCTAAACCTTTTCAAAGTTCACAATCAATGACAGTATTTATTCAGCCCTGCGTGTAAATATAATTTACTTGATACTTGGTTAAGTTTCTTCTCAAAGTGAGATATGGATGTAACACTTGATAAAGGTCAGGGAAATATTAGGAATTAAATACTCATTTATATTTGACCAAGTTATTTGTTCTCTCCTGGGACCCATGCTATTGGAATACTCTGCTTTTATAATATGTGTTTTGTAGCCACAACATCAGTCAAAAACTGTAAGTACAAGAAGTTGTTATAGAAAATCTGCACTCCAGGAAAACACTGGGGCTGAGTGAGTTGTTTTGGGAACAACAGCCCAGACTTGGCCAGTCCCTCCTCAGCCTGATGGCTGTTTTTGCTTGTGATTAAAAGGTTGTTTTGTATGAGCTCCACATGATCACTAGCAGTGGTACCTCTTTCTCACTGTGGTCTCAGATATCCCGACCTATTCTGAGAACATAAATGCTCATGGTTGGTGGTGCTAACCATGGCCATCAATACTTGTCAGGCAGTAGAAGAGATGCAGTCAACAACCCACACCTACAAGTCGTGTGAGCTACCTGGCCTGGGCAACCACAAAGGGTTGGTCTACTCTGTATATCAATCTGTTTTACTGCCTGACCAGTAAATACCATTACTAGCAAAGTAAAAGGGATCTGTAGGCTAAACTTCACTCATTAGTTGTAAATTATTTTCAAATTTTTCTTTTTTTTTCAAGATAGGAGCATTTCTCTCAAGATAATTTCTCTGCTTTACTTAATGCCATTTGTAAGATAGCGAGTGCTTTTCCTTGCCACTACTTATAAACAAAAATTAAGAAACTTGTAACTTGTAACAGGAATTAATAAATTTCCATTTGTCAATCCAGGTCTGAATTAGGACATTTGGTTAGGTGCATCAGTGACATCACATGCACCTACACAAGCCATGTGTCTACTCCTGGCCTGTCAGCTTCTCAGGCACCAGTGACATCAGAAACTTCTACACAAGCCTTCTCCTGACTATTGTTTGGTTAGGCAGCAAAGGCTTTGAGTCATGGTCTTTTCCAGTGAAGGCAAAATCCCTTTTCTTGAGGCCCAGCCCTGTGTATGTCAACACACAGTGCAATGTTTCCTTTGAAAGTAGGCCTTGCACAAGGATTTTGCACAGAAAAATCCTGAAATCTGCACTGAAATTTGCACTGAAATCTGCAAGGCTTACCTGAATGAACTTCCCTTACCCTTGTGAACTTTGTTTACCTGATAATCAAAGCAGGTTGTTTCCCCCACAAGCTCTTCATTTGTAGGTCATTCCCCTTGGGATGTGGCATCTGTCACTCAGCTTCAGAGAGCCTGTACAAGAGATACTGAGGAGTGGTTGCTTTAAAAGGAGAAATATTTCTAATACTTCCTCACTTCTATAAGAAAAAAATGTATTGTGTTAGAAATTTTCTAGATTTTTTGTAATTAGAAACTTAGAGTTCAGTAGAAATACAGGTGGTCATTGAAATCAGGAACTTTTTTTCTTATCAGTGCAGTACATTTCTGGTCAAAATTTACCAAATGAGAGGAACACAAACATTAAAATTAGAAAAATAGAGTAAAAACATTTAATTTATACAAACTAAAAGAAATATGAAAATGGAAAAGTATAAAAATAGTGTAATATTTTTAAACATAAGATGTAACAGACCCTCCCCTTCTTGTAGAGACACTGGTTTCCTGGAACAATCATAAATAAATTCTGTATACAATTCATTGCAAGTCCAAAATGTGCAAGGAACTTGTAAAACTTGACTGTAAATAGTTGCCAGTCTCAGATAATTATTTTGACAGATATACACAGTGTTGAAATTAATATTCCATATGCAAAGTAATTTTTCCAGTCGTATTATCTTGCTATCCTATCTGTGATGCATTATCATTAGCAGAGCACAAGTCTGTGATTCCATTTCCATTCTGAATGGTAGTTTAAGCTTTTTTCAGTGACTGTCACACAGGACAGAAGTCACCACCTAGATTATTATATTTCCCTTCCATTTTTTCCATAATATTGACCTGAGGAAGCTCCTGTTCATTTCAGATACATAACTGCTTTCCTGATTGGGGTACCAATTTCAATTGTCAGGTTGTCTTTTACAGTACTGAAGAGTTGTATATCAGATCCTGTGCTGCTTTATTTTCCTAATAGCTACTCCTAAAAGTCACCTATTTCTTTTTGGACCTTCTGACCTACTTAATTTTCATAACATTTTAATGTAGCTGTAGTAGCTTAACAAACCATTTTACAGTGTAACAAAAACTTCATTGGCATAACAAATCCTTTTATCATGGTAACCCTTGTAAAAACGACTGGGAAGATGAGTGCTTCCATTTAGTAGGGAGTTAAAGCCTCTGTGAGAAGAAAGTCCTCCAGGGGTAAATATTGGATACCTGACAGGATATATAACCAGCTAGCAGCAGTTCTTCAGTTTTGAAAAGTGGGTTTTATTGAAATCTTTTTCTCAAACTGGTATGATAAATTTTACATGCACAGAATGCTGTACCTGTGAGTCCATTTAGCCCCTGCTTCAGGGAATAGGCTTAATACACATTTATTTCATTCTAAAACAGTACGGTTTTTCTTGTTTCTAAAAAAAAAAAAAAAATAAATTATCTTTTAGTGGTGAAACAGTGAGTTGGTACCTCATCCTGATTCTGGGTGGCTGTTGAGGTGTTAGGGGGTTGAAGGTGTTAAGCATTTCTTTAAGTTAGGGGAAAATCAAGAGAAATATTAGAGAGTAGGATGCAATTCATGGTAAAGAAGAAATATTTTTAAATTGTGTATTTAAAATCTACATTTGTTCTATGTTGTAACAATCTATTTGTTGTGTAGGGTAAAGTACATATTGTGCACCTTTTGTGCAATGTCTTTGATTTTGAAATGCAAGGCAGATCATCTTTACTGAAACTTGAATTTTTGAAGAATAAATGGATATTACAGTCAAAATGGTGACTTAGAAGCTTTGAGAAAGGCCTTCATGTAGTGTTTTTCATTATTTCAAAACAGTGAATATGTAGAATGTTACGTGCTAGGTATGCACTGTTTTTAATAGCCTGAGATTTAAAAAGTTCTCCAAGTTCAGAGAGTTTGCAGTTTGAACCTGTGCCTAATATCATACTAAGGTTCTCCACAGCTACACTGTGAAGCAGAGACCCCCCCAGAGCTGGGCTTCAGTGAGGTAGCTCTGGAAGTTGTATAACTTCATCAGCATTGAAAAAGCAAAAGTAATTCCTTTTGGTAGAGTGACAAGCTGACAGAATTCAACTGCTTCTAGAGATGGAAGCTGCTACCTTCTCGCAACTCTGCATTGCAGCACAAGATGAGGTTAGATCTTTATTTGGGTCTCATTACATTGCACATCAATGTATAGAAGAGACATACCTAAAATTTACAACTCTGAAGAAGAAAAGAAAAAACCCTAAACCTAAAACCATGAAAAACTTCCAAGTTGTTTGGCATGTGATGTTGACTGAATGCAGGAAATTTTGAAGATAACCACATAGTCACCCAGTTTTCACTAGAATATAAAGCAAGGAAAAGATATGATATAGAGAGATTAAGAGTAGTGAATCTTTTCTGTAGTGGAATTAAAATCACTGAATATACTCCCCTAGGGTAAAGTCAGTCACCAATCAACGAGGAGTAACTTCTCAGTATTACTACCAACACAGGCAGAAAGAAATGTATTACTTTCCAGAGAATATAATGCAGTTGTAGTATTTCAACAATAAGGAAAAAACACTCCCGGCCACCAAAATTGGAGCTGAGTACTGAAGTCACTGTGAGTCTGAACAATTTTCCTGCAAGCTGGAGAGGGGCCAGCTCTCACTGAGCTGCTCACACCTCTGCTGATGCTCTCAGTCTCCCATGAGAGCGTGGGTGGTGCTGTGCCAGTGCCAAGGATGTTCTCAGGCATGTGGGAGTTGCCTCCTATTGATGCAGCCACAGTGGGCAAGTGTCCAGCCAAAACTTGTTCCTTAGCTGGCAGGAAATAATTGGATGGTCCATTTACCTAGAACGATGCAGAAGAACAGTTTAATTTTTCAAGTCTCTGTCAGGGAAAGTAGATCTCATGTGGAAACATACCTTTTGCCACCATGTCAAAAAAGGTAGGGAAAAAATTCCTGTGACAGCTCAGTACCACAGAATCACACAGAATGGTTAAGGTTGGAGGTGTCCAGGGGTGGAGATTTTACAACCTACCTGGACAACTTGTGCCAGTGCTTGGCAACACTCACAGTAGAGTAGTTTTTCCTTATATCCAGAGTGAACCACCTGTGTTTCATTTTGTGCTTATTGCCTCTGTATAGAGCCTGGCTCTGCCCTTTTTGCCGCTTCCTTTCAGGTGTTTGTATACATTAACAAGATTCCCTCCTGAGCCTTCTCTTCTCCAGGGTGAAGAGCCCCAACTCTCTCAGCCTTTCCCCCAGTCCCTTCATCATCCTTGTGGCCCTTTGTTGAACACTCTCCAGTATGTCTCTGTTGTACTGCAGAGCTCAGAACTGGGCCCAGCACTCCAGGGGAGTCCTCACCAGTGCTGAGCAGAGAGCCAGGGTTATCTCCCTCGACCTGCCTGGCAATGCTTTGCTAATTCAGCCCAGGATATAATTTGCATTCTTTGCAGTAAGGGTGAGTTGCTGACTGGTGTTCAACCTGATGAGACCCCCAGGTGTCTTTCTCCCAAGCTGCTTTCCATCTGGCTCCCAATGTATTTCAGTGCATGGGGTTGCTCTTCCCAGGGTGCAGGACTTTGTGCTTCCCCTTGTCAAACTTCATGAGGTATGTTAAGCTAAAAAAAAAAAGAATTATATTTCTAGTGCTTAACTTATTTTCTATAAAAATAGTACTTACCCATCCAAAGGTGTCATAATATGAGTATAAATTGATGCTAAGCACTTTTAAAAATCGGATCGTTCATGTTCTTAGACTTCTCATCCTCACATTTGCAGATTCCCCTGCTTTAACTGACCAGGTAGGATGACAAATATTTTGACTTATTATTTTTATTATTATCATAATTATCATTGTTGACGTTTTCATTACAATTAATGGTAATAAAGCTGCTGTGCCTTCAAGATAGTTACTTCCTCTTATTTTTGAGGAATTAATCTCTCACAGTTTTCTGGTGCCCTATAAATGTCTTTGTCTCCCCAAAATGTACAGCATCACTTGCATAAGGAAATGAAAAATCATGTGATCTGATCCATTATTTCTGAATGTCTGTCACTGGTCAGTGCCTCACACTGTCCCGAAGATATTGCCTCTCTTTGTGTCTTAAAAAAATCTGCCAAATATTGGTTATTTAATATGAAAATGAAAGATTACATTTAGTAGACTTAAGTGCTTTAGCAACCATATTTAGCACAACAGACATTAAAATGGAGGTCATGAATCTCGTGTAAATAATTAATCGAAGGAAACATTCTGACTATTGAGCTATAGACTAAGATAAGTGGCAATACCAGAGTGACTTAATGTTGGATCATTGACACCGCTTTTACTACTGAGCTGTAAATTTGAATTCTTCTTGTATTAATTTGGATGACTCTTCCTCTCTCCCTGATGTTAAGAATTGCTTTCTTTGTGCCATTTGAGATGCTCCAGGAGTTACTGTGGAAAGAGATTGCCAAGGAGCTTTTGTGCCTTCCTTCTGGCTCTGGTTTGATTCACATTCATTTATGTGCAACAAAAGGTTTAATGATATCACTACATAATGTGGTTCCTCCAGGGCACTACAGCAGAGCCTTTTTTCCCTTTAGTTATGGCCCTGTTATTTTTATAACTGGGCAGAAAATGGTACTAAGAAGCACATCGTGTATGTTGTTCTCCAAGGAACATCCCTGTAGAGGAGACACCAGTGTTCAGGCAGGTTCCTTTCTCTTTTTCCATTTCCTTGAGTCACATCTGAGTGACTAAGGAAGCCAGTCAACATCAGCATGTGGTAGAAAACATGGGAGATAATT
Organism: Heliangelus exortis; assembly: GCF_036169615.1. Lineage (NCBI taxonomy): Eukaryota > Metazoa > Chordata > Aves > Apodiformes > Trochilidae > Heliangelus > Heliangelus exortis. The sequence goes on from NC_092423.1 coordinate 115,150,706, forward strand.
TAGTGTTAAGGTCTACAGAAATGGTGTATGAATAAAATATAGTTGTCCTGAAGGTATTACATCTTTTCTTAAATTTTTGCTTGCAACTTTTTCAGGTTTTTTGTTTATTTGTTAAGGAAACAGTTAATGTTTTCTTTTCTAAAACAAACAAGTGCACAAGTGTCATGGAAAATTAACTTTGCATTGTTTGCAGAGCTGAAATTCAACATTATTCCAAAGGGGCTATGAAAGATAAACCTATTCATCATCTACATCATGATAGCCAGGAAGATTTCTGTCTTAATCACATGAGCAGTCAGTTAAGGTGAGATGTTGGCTACTCAGGGACTCATTAGTAATTTTAGTGATCATCAGATTGTTAAAAATCAGAAGAATATTTTCAGGCTGAGCAGTGTTACAGAGGAGCTGTTGGGCTTTGGAACAGACTGCAGAGAAGGTGGCTCATGCAAATGGCTTTCAAAGTTACCCCCCAGTTCTTTGTAGTAAATGCCTTGTATTTTTACAGCAATCTACGCTTTCTTCGGTTCCTCCAGTGTTTATAGCATTTGATCAGGGATGCATACAGCCCTTTGCCAATAACAAGCTGTCAGTGATAAAAAATATAACCAAGAGAAATAAAATCAGTTAGAGACTATATAAGCACCTACTTTCTAGACATGACCTTATCCTTTCTTGTCAGATTTATTTAGACCCCATTATGCATGGTAGTGCATAGGTTGTATAATACACAAGTATATTTGTCTAATTACCAGTCTGAGTCAATAAAGCCACTACATGAGGTGGAATAAAGAAAATTCTGTGTTTTTTACTTCTCTGTTGTCCTTTACAGGGCATCTGCTTTTTGAAGCAGCTCATTTCAAGGAACTGTAACCACTCACTTGCACTGTAACCACTCATTTATTCAGCAACTTTTATGACATGCATTTGTGAAAAAGAATGAGACAGCTTTGCAGTAGGGTTAGCTAAAGGTGAGAAGATGGGGGAGAGCAAGTTAAACACTTGCAATATAGTAGTGCCTTCACCTCAATAACTAATCATTAGAAGAACAAACTGTTCAAGACATTTTTCAGTGCTTGATATAGATTTTTTTTATGCTTTGTATGAAAATTGCTATAGAATTTTTTCAATATTGACCAAAAATTTCAGTGAAATTGAGTGCAGATATAAAATATTGCTTACATAAAATATTTAAAAATAAAAGTCAAATAAATAGTAAATAGTAAATAAATAGTAAATAAATAGTCAAATAAATAGTAAAAATAAAAATCAATTGCTTTTTAAATTTTTTTTTTAGTTGATTAATATTTCAATAAAAATGATGCAGAAACTCAGGAGAAAAATTAAAGGTTTGGAAACTATCTTTTTTTTCCCCCCTCAATTTTTTCCCAAAATTACCTCCTCCATGGCAGAAGCAGTGTAATAGACTGTATTTCTGGAATTTAGTTATTGTAATTCTTAGTCAGATACTTTCATTCAGATCAATTTCCAGTATTTTCAAATAAATCTGAACTTACTGAACAGAGAACTTCAGCAGCCTGGTGGACAATAAACTTTGTGGTTACTGATTCCAATACAAGGCAGCATCACTGCAAATAAGCAGGAGAGGTGATGGAAGAGGTAAAGACATATTAAAGTTCCCTGAAAAACTTGTTCTCCTGCCTAATCTTTTTAGATCTGGACAGAATGCTGAATTTATGTTACATAAGAAATTTGGAAAGTATAAGAGAAAGTGAGAAGTAGAACAAAGTTTTAAACTTTTTTTTAGTGAATGAAAAAACCCAACATTTTCATTTAAGAAAATTGAAGCAATATTTCCTTTGGATTTGAAGGATATTTTATTAACTATACTGTCTGATGGCATGAACTGTTTGATGGGCTACTGAGACATCAACTACCTGGAAATTCATGTTTAAGCCAGAGCTTGGTGCTCCTAAGAAAATTTGTCTTTGTGCCTGTCAGGACACTCCTGAGCTTTCAGCAGCCTCTGTGGCAATCAGCTCATGACAGGTTTCTCAGAAGGTGGAATCAAATTCATAAGTCTCTGCCAAGATGCAATTCAGGGCAAATAGCTCTGGTCCAGCTTGGCAGAGTGGAGCTTCCAGTCTGCTCTGGTTGTAAAGGTGTTAAACCAGCCAAGGAAATTAACTCCTTCTCTAGGATAAGTGTTCACATGATTGACACCTCTGGCTGAACAGGATTGACACAGTTCTTTTTTTATTTCCAGAAAGCACAACTCTGAGTGATTTGTACATGCATATGTGCTTTTAAATAATTTAGTTGTATTTTACTAAGATCTGATTCCTTAGCCTGCATCTGCATGTGGAGTGCAAAGGACACCAGTAAACCAGAGGCAAGCCTCAACCTACAATCTCGCTGATCCCAACAACAGTAGATCTGTGCTCACTCATATTTACCAGGATGATTCTTTCTGCATATTGTAGTCGATGACCATGTGAACAGACTTTCTTAAGTGAGTGAAAAATATTCGCTGATTAAAATCTGTCCCTGTGTGAGCTTCCACTGACAGGACATTTTTCTTTTAATTTTATAGTGAATTCACAGTCTAGCTCTTCCATTAAAATATGTCACCTGGATGTGACCTGACTGCAGAAATAATTATTTTATTTCCTTTACTACAGTGCCATACCGTTTGCAATTCTCTCTGTTTTGTCCTAGGGAAATATGAGAAGCCAGAGCAGGGATTTCACAAAACAAGCAGTGACACAGCTCATACTCTTCAAGCTTTGAGGGAATGATTTGATTTTCATCAAGGAAGAAAGTCAATGTGCATTGCTTCCCTCAGAACAACTCACAAAAACACAGATAAGGTTTTCTGGGAAACTGCACTTTGATATAGGAAGATGGCTGTCCAGAGCAAGTTTTAAAAGGCCTGTGTACTGTAGATGCTGCCATCACAAGCTTTTATCGTTAATGCTTCTGGCCCCAGTGCTGCAATATATCTGTGTTGCTTGACTGTTCTTTGTTCACAATCTAGTACTGTGGAAACTGTCAAAAAAATGTTTCCATTATATTTCATAGACTTGTTGAATGATTTGGGTACAAAAAAACTTTAAACATATGATTTCAACCCCCAGCAAAGGCTGGGACACCTCCCACTAGACCAGGTTGCTCAAAGTCCCGTTGAACCTGGCCACGGACACTTCTAGGGACAGGGCATCCACAAGCTTCTCTGGGCAACTTGGTTCCATGTCTCACCACTGTCACAGCAAAGAATTTTTTCCTAATGTCTAACCTAAGGCTACCATTTTCTTCCTACTATCATTACATGTCTTTCTAAAAAGTCCCTCCCCAGCTTTTTTGTGCACTCCTTCAGATACTGGAAGGTCGCTATAAGGTCTCCCCAGAGCCTTCTCTTCTCCAGGCTGAACAACCCCAACTCTCTCAGTCTGTCTTCATAGGAGGGGTGCTCCAAACCTTTGATCACCTTTGTCACCCTCCTCTGGACTTGCTCCAATGGTTCCATGTCCTGAACTGGACACAGTACTCCAGATGGGCTCTCACGAGAGCAGAACAGAGTGGGAGAATCTCCTCTCTTTACCTGCTAGATGGACTTCTTTTGATGCAGCCCAGGATATGGCTGGATTTCCAGGCTGCAAAGCATATCAAGACTCCCATCATCAGGTGTAAGTTCCAGCACAAGATGTGCTTCCCTGTCACATGCCTAAGCGAGAGATTTGAAAATGAGGCATGGAGGGGCCATTCCATCCCATGCTACAAATATGCACTTGGTGCTTAGCAGATCTCTGGAGGAAGGTGCCAGGCATGGAAACATCCCAATTTGTGCAAAATCCTCTGATGTAGAGTATGAAGAAAGGCACCAAGATGCATTAGTGATGCCAGAGTGCTGCTTCTGCTACTTCAGTGCCTGCCTGGGGAGAAGTCTGATGCAACACTTTATTCTCAGAGTAGGCGTATAGCTGCATGAAGGAAGTAGAAAAGGGGGACTGTATCTTATAAGACTCATTCAAACAGGTAACAGAGAGCAGAGTGTGGCTGACACTTCACTATAACATGGGAGGCTAATAAAAATTTGTATATAAGTACAGTCAAGATGCATGTTGCCAAATACCTAAGAAGTGATGCTTTACAACAACACAGTAGCAACTGATGTGGAGTTGCCTCATGAATTTACCTTTTTTTAGTGTGAATTTGTTTTTTCAGTGTTTGCCACTGTTGCCTAAGGGAGTAAGCACTTCAAGTACACTTTCATAAAACAAAAGAAATGAGTCTCATGTCATGAAAAGAAAACTGACAAACACAGATGAGAAAGATGAGGGTTGAGATTGTGGCTAGAAATAAGTATATATGAGGACTTTTATGTTCTCTGAAGTTTCAGAATAGACAATGACTGAGTGAAACAGATGCTTGAGGCATTTCGTTGCTGTGGTTTGATTATGATTTGAATGAGTATGATTGCTACTGGTATTGAAAGGTAGACTGATATGAATTACTTTCAGCTGGTACAATTTTTTTCTGGTATTAGTAACTGTTCTGAGAGAACAAAATCACCTTAAAGTAGTAGCCTGAAAAGCAAATTTCATTTCTTCTCTTTGTATATGATGGAGAAGGCTTCTATTGAAACAATTGCTCACGTGGAAGAACAAAAACGATGAATGATGCTGTTGCTTCATAATTCTGATGTTTGCTTGAATCAACATGATGATCAAATAAATCAGGTGTTATGGAAGACATCTCCTAGATCTCTGTCTGAAGCTATGATATTGGAAAAGAGTTTTCAAGAAATCATTCCTACTAATGTGAAACTTTTCTAGATTAACTTTCAATACCTTCTAGGCAAATTCCTGATAGATAATCACGGATAATCACAGATAATAGATAATCATTGTGAATGATAGCAAAATGTGATAGATAATTAAATCAGCCTCTTAAAAGAAGATGATAATTTCCATTTTTTACTTGTGATTAGTTTAATTTATGCTTACCTTATTTATTAATGTATAATCCACCTGATATATTCCCACAAGTACATGTATAGAAACTCAAATAAATAGCTAAAATATAAAGATCAACATAGAAAACTAAAGCTACATTCTGGTCACATACACCAGGTATTTTTAGTGCTTATTCAAGTAAAACAGGGGTTTTCTGAAAAAAGTTTTCAAGAAACCTTGCATGATGGGTATTTGAAGTACCCTCTCCATCAACAATAAGCTTTTATTATGAATTTGATCTTCTTGGTAGTCATCATCTCTAACAGCCAGGGATTGCCATGGTCTCTGGATGCTGATTTTTGACTCAGGAAGCAGGAGTGGACTGGAATGAACCAAGTGTTTCCTTATTGCTCCTTCTCCCTCTCATCTTCCTGGGAACATGATTTCACCAGTTACACCACCTGAAGGTGCTCTCCCTGGGGTCACCACCAGAGGAGTTAGAACACATATTTTCTCTACCACTTGTGTAGTTAAATCTGACTTAATGATAAAAAAGGACATCTGTTGCCTCACTGCCATGATTCTGCCATTACTTTAGGAAGCACATTTTCTAAATATGTTGTTATAGATAAAAATGACCAGAAGCAGAAGTCATGGGAAGCCATGTAATACTGGGGTTTCCCATCACTGACCTCATAAGTAAGCACCCAAGGAAGAAAAAAGAAAGAAAAGGTATGAAAAGAAAGAGAAAGACAGAAAGAAAGACCTATATAAAAGGAAGAGAAGCTATGCCTTTCTAGCTCTTCTGTTAAACTCAGGCAAATAAGGTAGAAATTATCTGAAGAGTCTATCTTTAGAGTCTATAATAGTCTAAACTTTACTATCAATAACATCTACCCCAGACCATTTCACCTAAGTTTTTTTCTTGCTTGCTAGTCTACAACTTTTGAGATGAGATTACATCTTAAAAATAATAAATAAATAATTAAAAAAAAAAAAAAAAAAAAAAAAAGAAGAAAAAAAAGGGAACTTCATAATTGTAATAACTTAATTCGCTTCATTTCCCTCTAAACATCCTCTAAAGATCACTTTGCCACCCAAAATGTTGAACAATATCTGGGGCTATACAAAGGAGGTAGCACTGTCCTGGACTTGCCATGGGCCTCTCATGCCATGTATTCGTGCATTCAATAGAGCATCTTGACCCAGCTGCATTAAGGCACATCTCTTCAGTCTCTCCTAATCAAAGATGAGTGAAAGAAATATCAGATTTGTATTTTTTAATTCACATTCTTCCTTGATATCTTGCATATCAAATGTTTTTGTTGACAGTTTGTATTTCTAACTCAGTATGAAAAAATATAGAGATGTATTTAACATTGAAAAATAAGTCAGTTTTGATATGCTGCAAAACCCCCAGTTCATGCTTAATTATTGCAATAATGAACAAAGATTTTATTGTATCTTACCCCTTCTTAGGTTCAAAATACCTTTTCTATCCACATGGCAGCATTTAAGGCACTGTTTAATGCTCAGGTCCTTACACTCACAGGACATGAGAATTATTTTACAACCATCCCTTAACCTTGTTTCTAGCAGCTCAAGACACAGCAACAGTTATTGTGTAGAAGAATTACAACCCAGGATCAATGGTTTTTGTCCAGCACTAACTTTATAAATGTTTATTGGCAGAATTTGCACCTTTTTTTTTTTTTTCTTTTGTGGGGAGGAGAGTTTTCAAATAATATTTGAAGGTCTGATGTTTCTGGCTTTCTCCATGTTTTTGTTTGTTTGTTTGTTTGTTTTTATTTGATGTGCAGAGATTGTTTGCTGGGGTGTGTTTTGGTTTTGGGTTTTGTTGGTTTTTTGTTTTTTTTTTTTGTTGGTTTGGTTTGGGTTGGTTTTGGTTTGTATGTTGTTTTCCTAAAACTAGCACAAAACTTTTTCCTTAGCACTTTATTTATTAGAAACTTGTAAGTAACTTTGAAGTACTAGATTAAATAGATAGATTAAACTGCTCTATTTCTTTTATTCAAAAGCAAACCAAATAAATCTACTGCAATTAAAAATTTAAGATTTATCTGCATAAACTGCATAGACATGAATATCTGCCAAATTCAGCAGACATTTGAGGTTTCCTCTAGGTTTTGGAAAGCAGTGAGTTCAGTGTCCACTTGATCAGAAAGTGAAACCATCAAAGTTATTCTTGACCAAAACCAAACTACCTGAGAAAAAGAATGTTCTCCTTGCTCCATTTGATATTTTTAGAGAGTTCTGGAAGCCATGTTTAATTCATTTTCAGGCTCAAACCACTGCCTCATATAAACACATTTCAGCTTTCAGTAGTGAAAGTCTCATATTCTGTGCTATTGTCTTGTTCACTGGTTATGTAGACAATATTCAGCTTCATGCTACCAAAATTTAATAGGTGATAGAATACAAACACTTATCAATATACAATCTGAACAGGCCCTTCCAATTGGAAAGCTTAATAGATATAATTATCAAATTTAGTGACTGCTATTACGAGATGCCTTTTGGCCTTAACTTTTTATTTTCTTGTGCAAATCCTACACAAATAAAGTAAAGATGGAACCTTAATCAGGGCTTTTTGTACCAGAAGGTTTGTCTGCTTTTTCTAAACATGGTATTTTTTCTATTTGCTAGCTATAATACTCATACAAAATTATATTTAAACAGCGTAATGTGTAATTTTATTAATATTATCATATGATATATAATTAATAATTATAATATTTTAATTCTCCTTTGCAATCTTACTTAACTACAATATGATCCAAGTAATTATCCTCCAAGGAAAAGTACAAAAGACTTCAGGATATATTTAATCTCCTCATTTTTCCACAGTCAACTAAAATGGATTATGGAAGTCATAAAAAGAGCAATTCACTATTCCCTTCCAAAGCTCTGTATCAGTGGTGCTTATTAGCAGGATGTATCCATGTATCCAAGACCCCTTGGTGTGCATTGCAGAGTTTCAGTCTAGACCAATAAACCCAACAGGGCCAGAAAACCAGTTTGAGCATCATCCTTGCATCAACATCCTTGCATCCTTGCCACAACAACCCCATGCATTGCTACAGGCTGGGCACAGAGTGGCTGAGAGCAGCCAGACAGAGAGGAAACTTGGAGTCTGGATTGACAGGAAGCTGAACATGAGCCAGCAGTGTGCCCAGGTGGCCAAGAAGGCCAATGGCATCCTGGCCTGTATCAGGAACAGCGTGGCCAGCAGGTCCAAGGAAGGGATTCTGCCCCTGTACTCAGCGCTGGTGAGGCCACACCTCGAGTGCTGTGTCCAGTTCTGGGCCCCTCAGTTCAGGAAGGAGATTGAGGTCCTGGAGCAGGTCCAAAGGAGGGCAACCAGGCTGGTGAAGGGACTCGAGCACAGATCCTATGAGGAGAGGCTGAGGGAGCTGGGGCTGTTCAGCCTGGAGAAGAGGAGGCTCAGAGGAGACCTCATCACTCTCTACAACTCCCTGAAAGGAGGGTGTAGCCAGGTGGGGGTTGGTCTCTTTTCCCAGGCAACTCTCAGCAAGACAAGAGGGCACGGTCTCAAGTTGTGCCAGGGGAGGTTTAGGTTGGACATTAGAAAGAATTTCTTTACCGAGAGGGTGATCAGACATTGGAATGGGCTGCCCAGGGAAGTGGTGGATTCTCCATCCCTGGAGATATTTAAAAAGAGACTGGATGTGGCACTCAGTGCCATGGTCTGGTAACTGCAGCGGTAGTGGATCAAGGGTTGGACTTGATGATCTCTGAGGTCCCTTCCAACCCAGCCAATTCTATGAAATTCTATGAAATTCTATGAATCATGTTTCAACTTTAGCATCACAGTTTTGGTGGCCACGTTGGCCACCAATGCTGAGCACAGTGCATGTCAGGGTCTGTGCTCAGGAGCCAGGACAGACAAACCCACCCTGCTTAGGGTGAGCAGAGGGAGAGATGATGAGGAGGACACAGATGGGAAGGTGTGAGCCATGACAGCCACACCAGGCACACCATGGGGCACACCATGGGATTGTGCCTTGGCCCATTTTATGTATTCCTGCTATGTAGCCCATGGAAGTGAGCATGCTGTGGAGTTTTGTTGCTTGAGTTTGCCATGATTCACCACTGTGGATGGGACATTTCCATGGTGCTTGTCCCTGGCACGGATACAAAAATTGTTCAGGGTTTAGGACTATTTTGGTCTCTTTTTTTTCCCCCATTCTAATTTCCCACACCTGCCTGTCCAGTTTTCTTTGTTACAGGGGGGCTGCATTGGCCAGTTGAGAGATACACATAGCCCCACTTTAACAAGAATTCAGACTTCACCTCCAGGAATTCTTGAGCAAATAAACTCAGTTTCACAGGAATATGACTGCTTGGTACCATGTCAGTTTATTACTGCACAAAGAGCACTCTTCAGCTTCTATAGCAGCCATGGAAGGTGTCCAATGTACTCTTGTAGTAGAGTGGCTGAAAGAGTCAGCTGTTTGATTTTGCCTTTAAGCCTTTCAGAAATTCTTCTTACTTTGCTTATTTGTACATTTTTGTCCCCAGATGACAGAGTTGGGACTCCACGGGAGGTCTGTAGACAAAAATCATAAATAATGTTGAAATCTCCCAGGTACTTGGGTTTTCATGAAGTTATGTTCACAGATTCTCATGCCTCTGGGCTAAGAATATTTTATAACCATTGGTGTTTTCTCCTTTAGCCTGTTAGTTCCAGTCTAGAGATGCCACTTGAAAATAGCTGATTAAGGGTTTTTTCTTTTTCACACAGGAGTCATTCATTTTTATTAAAATATTGTAAACTAAGACCACTAAAACACAGCACCATTTTCACCAGAAATAATATTGGTGGAATAAATTGAAATCTGAAGTGGTAAAGCTGATGTAAGTGAAAAATAAGCCCCTAGGTGCTCAGATAAAGAATTTGTATAGGAAGCAACGAGTAAGGAGAAGATTGCCTAGACCTTGCAGTTTCCATGACTTTCACATATTTCCAGCAGCCTTATTGAACCTAAGGCACTCATTACAATAAATAGCTTGTTCCTAGACACTCATTTCTTTGTAGGTTTTTACAGAGAGGATGAAAGGAATATTCCCTCTGGTGAGAAGAAACACATCCACACATTTGCTATAAAGGGTGCCTGATTTCATGAAAACCAAAGGAGTTTCATGATGATGTACTTATTTCTAATTACAGCCACTGCATATCAAATCATCTGAGAGAAGAATGTCATCTAGAAAAAAGAATTTACTCATTTACTTTTTTTTTTTTTTTTTTTTTTTTTTTTTTTTTTTTTTTTTTTTTGTAAATTAAGAGTTTTGAACAGAAACAAGACTGAAAAACATTTGAGCTAGAAACCCTTCCAAACCAATTGTTTTTCTTTCATTTTAAAATTCTTGACCTTTTTCTGGGAGGAAGAGTCTTTCATCCGTAGGTATAAATGTAGGAACTGTATTTTTTGAGGTCTCTTCTATAGCCTGAACAGAGATGAATTCAGAGAGGGCATGGAGAGAGTGGGCTGATGAAGAGGCATCAGACTTCCCTGCTCCCCCTCTCCTGGGAAAAGTTTTATCATAAAATGAAGGTATTTAAAATTGCAGCTATTTCTCTCCTTTGGGCACCACACCGGCCCACAGAGCCTGCAGCCAGGTGGTGAGGAAAAGAGGCAGACTCCCTGATTTCAGCCTTAGGAACCAGACAGGGAAAAATGTCCTGCAACTGAGAGTCTGACCTTGCTTTTGTCAGCCGAGTGCCAATGACTGTCATGTGCATCAGAAACAATTACACATTCCTCTTGCTGCCACTGCTTCAACACCAGCACCTGCTCCACAGATTGGGGACCCCCTGATCTACAGAGGAAGAACTTCTGAGCACAGTGGAGACCGATGACTTCCATCCAGTGAGAAATTGAATCACTTTATCATGTAAAATATGGCAAAGATAAAGAGTAAATAGAAATATCCTCAAATGAGTTAGGAACTTTGTCACTTAGCCTGATGCAGAAGAGTTGGACTTTTGGGGAATGCTGTGCCACATTTTTGCAGACATTAAAATATGAGCTTTGATTCCTCTTCTACTTGAGCAAAATTAAAAATGCAAACAAAGCAAGAGGGATGTGGGATTATCCATACAGCTTTGAAGTGGCAGTTGGAGTGCATCCATTCTTATGATCCAACATACTCAAAACAATAAAGATAAAAGTAATGCTTTACATGAACATCATCTGTGTCTTTAGCATATGCAAAGGCTTTGCCTTGAAAAGTTTTCCACATTTCCATGGTGAATTAAACCCTTTCATTTGAGGAAATAGTCTCTTGAGAATGAAAGTGCATCTGCACAGCACAGACTCACTTTCCCACTCCTTTCATCTCTTATTTTTCAGTTTCTAATTTGTTGCTGAAATCAGCATTTCAGGCTGTGGCTCAGATTATGATTTTCTGATAAAAGAGAACTTTCAACAGCAAATAAGCTGAATTGTGGGGAACAACAAGGATAAATGCAACAAGACAAGAGTCATTTAGGCTTGAGCCTGTCTCTTTACACCTGTCAGAAAGAGCAGACCTTGCCAATTGCCCCAGTCATGAATATGTAAAATTGAGTCACATCCTCCACCTGAGCCATGTTTATTTTGCACATAACGTAGAGAAGTAAAAAGCAAATGCAGTATTCCTTTATTGAAACTGTAGAGCTAAGTTGCTTTTTGAGTTTACTCTACTTGGTGATAGGATTGCCTACCAAGAGCAAAACTACAGGATGTATGTATATGATATATTGATTTGTCCTTTCAGAATGCATTTATGTGAATATAAACTATACAGTATATAGCTTTGTCCTTGAAGAATACATGCACTTATAATCTGTCAGATGCCAGGTCTCTGGACAATTACAGTTCTATGTAGCTGAGCTCAAATTCTAGGTGCCTCAAGGAGCTCAAGTAGAAATTTAAAAAAACAAAAATGTGTTTTTTAATTGTGTTCTGTCAGATAGATTATATAAACCCAGGAGCTGGGCTGGTTTACATCAGCATGCATTTGGTTATTCACTACTCAATGGACTGAATAATCCTATAAATATTTATGAGTAAACCACAGAGGATTTACTCTTTCTTCCAGCATGGGGAGATTTTATAAAGTGCACCATGGTAGTTCAAAGTAAAACCTGATATTTTGGTTACTACTTAATACATCCAACAGCGTGGTTCTGCACCACATATACATACTCTCTAGACAGTTACTCACAGACAAAATTTTGGGGAGTAATTGAGGATAAACTAGTCTATGACCACCTAATTCCCAAAGCCAATGCACACAGCATATGTTGACTGGAGATGATGTAAGGTTGGATCTGCTTTGCACTTTGACCTGAGGCAGCATCAGCTGGGCTCTGTGGATTAGCAGTTTTTAAATGAGTAGTTAAGACTGAGCAAAAATCCTAGTGAAAGGGATAGAGACATATAAAAAACCCAAGAGAATCAAAGTAAACTTAATTGGTTGGGTTTTTACAGGTACAATGGCTTTAAGAATGCCAACTGCCAACTCAGTGACCCTTATGGTCTGTTAAGCTTCCCTGTTCCTGAAATAGTTAATTCTTTTAATTTCTGATACTATCCCATTAACAAGTCTACACTCAGTTCAAGTTTAATATTACTATCATTAAGAGGAGAGTAATTTCCATGTTTCCCTCACCTACCCCTTCCATGATTTACCTTTAGTCATAAAACAGACTGTAAGCAACTCTCTTTGTACAGAAATAGATTTGCTGTCTTCCCACTTTCCTCTTACCTATGAACTTCAGGACATTTTTCTTACAATTTGGCTGTTGTTCTAAGCTGAGGGTTAAGTCATTTATCTTCTGGTTTTGACATTTCTCTCTGCTACTGATCAGTCATCTCACATGCGTTCCACTCTGAAGAGTAGGTATAGGAGAATGTCATTTACTCATGTTTCTGGTGAACTCCAAATCAGGTCATGTTTAAATCAGAACTTCTAATTCCACGTTCAAGAGATTCCAGATGAGCCCCTGTGTCCCAAACCAATGGGAACAGGATCCCATTTGATGGATAACCTTTCAACAATTCTTGTATCCTTGGTAATGGTAGCATGCATTTATATTAGTGTTTCATTTCCAGTGAGTGTTGGATTTTACAGCACATCACTCAGCCATGCCAGGTTGCTGTGCAGTGGATTATATCAGGGAGAGATCTCCAAGCACGTGAGCTGGATTCCCTGTGCATGAATCTTAACTTGAAGATGAGCTCCTGGTCAGGCCAGAGCCAGTCCAGAAGCCAAAGCAAAACAAAACAGAAGAACCTGGTATGTGTCTACTGTGGGTATGAGGTTCTCAGGCTGACCTGCTGGACTGGACAGCTCTGCATGCCCTGGTCCTTGTTGCCATTAAACTTGCTTAACTTTATAAAATATTTTCCACTAGCACATAAACCTACCAAATTTGAAATGTTCCGCTAAAGCTTGAAGCTGCCTTAGCTCAACTATTAAAACTTTTCTGAGAATGAGACAAAAATGTTCCACCCTGCCAATTAGAAAAAAACAAGGAGAAACTTGAACAATAGTTTGAAGTCTGCAGGGAAGAAGAGATGAAGGGGAATCCCCTAACATTCTATATTTTTTCTTTCTGACTATACAGAAATCGAGTGGAGCCTTGTTTCAATAGCTGTCATCTTAAAGATGTCATCTTACTTCTCTGATGATTCTGTTACCACAAAGTAGTCTTCAGCCCTTAGAGCTGCCTTGTGTGGGAGCGGTGAAGAAAACGCGTGCAACCAATATGGTTGATAAACGAACTTCTGGTTTATTGCGCAGCAACTTTCGCTTATATAGTGCTTCTGTGACCACGCCCCCGCCACCATATGACAACAGAACGTTTTATTGGACACCCGGTGTGTTTACCTGTAGCACAGCGAATCCCTGGTGCAGGTAGCACTGGAGTATGGGCCGATCTAATTGGCCTCCCAAACATGGGGTTGGGCACAGTAAAGGGGTCACACCCCCTATCTCTTCAAGAACATTCAGGAATATTCTCCAACATTCTCCAATCCTCTCTAACATTCTACAACAGCCTTGCATGGTCCCCATAGGTGAGCTGCAAAGGCCCAGTGAACCTTTCACTCAAAGCAGCTCCTCCAGCAATGACCAAAAGGCATTGCCTTTTGATCTCATGCTTTTGCTGATGACGTGAGGAGGCAAAGTAAGCAAGGACTCATAGAGAGGGCAGAAAAGTGAAAAATGTATGAAGAAGCTCAGTGATGGAAGGAGATGGGAAATTCTCCACTTCTGACATTAGCTGTGCTGTTCTCTTCAGAGAAGATATATAAACCAAATAAGGAGTACTTTCACATCCTGTATGGAAGAACAGATGCTCTGTTTCTTGTACACATTTGAAAACATCCTTCACAGTTAGTGTTAAGCACCTTGCCATATCAATACCTGAACTATCGTGCATGCCTAATATAGCCTGACATTTCTGGGTTAAGTGTTAGCTGCAGTTAGTGTGTCTGAACTCAAGTGAAAGAGCATTACTAATTAAGTACCAATTTTGAAATACTCCACTTCTCTTAACTTTATTCTTATATGCAATTATGTTGACAGGAATTGACACTAGGCTATTTCATACTAGGTCTAATTGGTGTTTATGCTTTTTCAAGTTAAAAAAAAATGGACACAAAGGCTCATAAAAATTTCTAGATGCTACTCAGGTGACGTGTACTGTAAAATATAGGGCAGATTACACTATCTTTATCATTCTTTTTGAACTTTGTAGTGTCTTGGGTAAATTTTTACTCATCTGTCAGATTCTGAAAATAAAGCCGCAGATGTTCAAAAGGTGCTGAGCATCTCTCAGATAATGCTCTTTGATGCAGATGTGTTGGCTGAGTGATTCTGTTTTTACTTGTCCACACAGGTAAGCACAATGCTGGTGCATAGCAAATGGAAACACCGTCATCTACCAATGAGTAAAATAAGACAGCCCTGAAAAAAGGGTGCTCCATATAGCAGTGGTCAGGCTCCCTGCCTGTATGCACCACACCACATGATACTGTAAGGTGGTTTTCCTCACTCTTTCTTCTCTCCTTTGCCATGGTGAGCAATTGCTTGAAAGCTGTGCTTAGGCTCTAGCCAGTTACCTGTCTGAAAATAATCTTAAGAGATTGGGTCATCACTTTCACCAGTGCAAACTGATGCTTGGCCACTGTCATACAGGCACAAGACGTGGTCACTGCCATGGAGACTTGCCAGAGCTGCTTCAATATAATTTAGTGGGGGAAAAAAAAAAAAAAAAAAAAAAAAAAAAAAAAATTGGTTTAGATACTGAGATCAATTTCTTTTAGAATTTAAAATCCTGAATAAGCAGGAACACATTGTATCTGACTGTCATTTACTAATTGTCATTTTGAGTTTCTCAGAACATTAATTCACTCAAGCTTGAGCAGTGCCTTGTTTGTGAATTATGATTTACAGTAAGCCAAAGTAAGACATGTGGAATGAAGCAGAGAGAACACCGATGTGTGTCACACAGGCATGTACTGCTTCTTTTTAACCACCAGGCAAAGATTTAAATGAGCAAGGAGCCTTCAAAGAAAGTTACAACCCCAGTAAGCAGTAAAAAACCTACTGTCATTAAGACATTTTCTACTAAGCAGACACACTCAAAGCAGTGCTGGAGATTTTGAGACTGGACAAGTACAAAGCATCAAAGGAATGAGTAGAAACTGTAGAAATTCCTCATGGCTTTTATTCAGAAATACATCATAAAGAGAAAGGAACACAGTACTCATCGAAAGAAGAAAATTATCTAGGTTCCATTCATATCTGTGATTGTGCAATCACTACTTGGGCCTGTTAAGCTGGAAAGAATACTTGGTGAAGTCAACTACTTGCAGCAAATAATTACATCTAAATTTTTCTCATATTCATTCATGAATCTTATGTTAATAGACTGTCATTTTGTTAAGAATGTTATTCAGGAAATCTTCCACACAAATAACTTTTAGGCAGCTAGTTGTCTGCACAATATTTTTTATTGTACTAATGACAAATATACATCAGCTGGAAGTGGGTCTTTTTTTTAGCTGTGTGTTTTAAGCCCTGCTCTGTAGTTATGTGAATATGACTATAATAGAGAACAGAACTATTAAGATTAAGTGCTTCAACCTTTGATTCTCTCAGGTAGTAAAAAGGCATATTTTTTGTTGGGATGAGGATGTGTCTAAGCTTCAGATTTCACGTGGGCAAACAAGGATTTATTTTCATTGACATATTTTTCTTTCATAATTCATTTCTGTGCCTTGGTACTGCATGTCATCTTCATGAGTGTTACCACACTTCTTTTGGAAGCTTCTGGTTTGCCCTTCTTGTTTACAAGCCTAGATGCTATCTCCCCTAGAAGTGACATACAATGACCATGACTCCTCACGGGTGCCCCACAGTTCCTGGCTTGCCAGCCTGTCTGAGACCACCCCATCCCAGTATCACTGCTCTGATGAAACAGGGGTGTGTTGCTGGGTGACATCCTTTGCTGCTCCAGTTTGTGGGCTGTGGGGGTAATCCTGGGTAGTGTCACATTGTGATTGCTGGTACCAGTCCTCTCTGGAGAGAGGGTACCTACAGGTGCCTCAGGGATTAACAGGACCTCAGCAGGACCAACTTGCAGGTCTGCAACCAGAATAAAAAAGCTGGGATGGCAAGCAGCGGCACAGTAAAGCAGAGGAACTTGTGGCATTCTGGAGGAGTGCTAGCAAAATAATGGAGCCTTTGGGAGATTTCATAGAGACTAAAACATGTGGGAAGGAGCTATCACACATCTGTTGGAGGCCCAAAGATGAGAGGAGGCTATATTCAGTCAGCATAATGTGCTATTAATATGATTGTAAGAAAGGTTTAAAGTGTTGATTTCTGAGCATGGCGTTACCATCATTCGAATCATCTTTCTGTCCTCCTGAGCTTTCAGCCTTTTTTCTCTAAGACTCCTACTACCTACTACTCCAAATGGGGCACTTATTAAAAGACCATATTAAAAAATATATGAAGACATAGATGTTCCCCTTCCAAAGCATGCAACACAGCCAGTGTGTAGTGCTTTTCTTCTCAAACTCTACACTGAATTTATTTTTTGATCCTTCCTTTTCTCCATGCCCAGGGTGAGAGAACTTCTTCATGGGCTGACAAGACTAACATTCAAGAAAAAAAAGTGTTTAAGGCAACAAACTGAACAGAAAAAGTAGCAAAGCAAGGGCATGTCATGTGGCTGCATTTAAGGACTTCTGGTTTGAGCTGACATGAAATGTTAAAAGATAAATTGTACACTGTATGTTGGTTTTCAGATATGAAAATTGGTGCTTCCAGTGCCCTGATTTGTCTCTTTATCCAGCACAGAGCCCACACTGCCAGGCACTGCCATGAAGCTCTCCTCATCCTGTTATCCACCTTTCTTTTCTACCTTCCTCTTCTGCACTAGCTCTTTACTATAGAGCAGTAACAACCATTGCCTAGTTTTCTTGCTGCTTTTCTGCAAGGAGTTCCTCAGTGCCTTTTTTGAAAGATATTCCAAAAGAAACAACTTTGAGACATGCAAAAAAAATTAGTCACTTCTCTTTGGATCTTTCCACAACAGGTATCAACCCACACATTGGCATTATATGGAGACATAGTGGCTGTTGCTAGCACCTGCTTTATTTAACATACAGCCTGTAAAAAATTCCTCAGTTCTTTCCACCCATTATCATACACCCCACACACACAAAATTTCCTTTTAGTTTGCTAATGCACATAATGTCTTTCACAGAAAGATTTATGTGGAAAACTATTGCTGAAACCCCCAGGACTGTGGAAGGCCTTAGGAATATACATTGACTTATTATCCTCTTTCTATCTTTTTCCCATAAGAAAGTAGTCTATGTGGTTAATTTACTGCAGATGTGGCTGGTGGGGATAACAGGAAAGCAAACAATGGCCAGGATAGATAGCCATGGAAATATAAGCCTGCTCTCAGTTTATCTTTTTCGTAGTCTTCAATGCTATGGTTCAGCATGACACATATTTGCTTTAAAAAAAAATTCATCTATTTCTGCTTGCAATGCCTACTTTAGTGTATATAATAGCTGTTTATTAAGACATCACTGAATATCTTGATAATGCTCCTCCACAGTATTTCAAGAGATCATCAGGTAATGTATCTCTCTATATATAGTTTTTTTCACATATTTTAAAACTATTATCATTCATCCTCCTGATTATAATAGTCTTTACTTCCATAGATTAGCTGTATTAATTCTTCCAAATGTGACTTTGGGTCAGTTTCTCCAGGCTTATGATAACTGCCATTGTGCTCTGGATTCTCTCCAATATTTCCTGAAGTGTGGTGCCCAATGGAGAACATGATAGCCAAAGTATACCACTGTTGTCATCTTACCTCATACTTGCACTAAATTCCCAAAATGCATCGTTTAAAAATTTCACCAAAAAAATAATTACACCAAGAATTTCACCAATATTTCACCCAAATAGTTGGATGGTGACTGTTGGGTCATGATCTTTTTTCTTCATTAGTTGCTTCTGCTCTCATGGTGTGAGTGCAGAGCATGCCAAAGCCTGACCCTCTTCTGTCTTGCCAACCTAAACTCTGACTGTGTCTTTCTTATGCCATCTGTGAGGTACTTCCCCAGGCACCTACAATGCTTGTACAAAACTCAGGCAACAGAAACCAGACCAATGGTTTTAGCTGGCAAGAACAAAGCTAACAAAAGCTCCAGAAGAGGTCTGGGATGAAATTAAATGCCTCTTCTTTTTCTTATTAATCCCCTCTTATTTCTTCAAGCTACTGATCAGGATTTTTAAATTATAACTATCCAAGACACAGAGATATTTATATATACTACCTGCACATTTCAGACCATGCACATTTTTTGCCATTAGTATTAAACTAAAGGTATGTTAGATCTTAATCAGGCATTTTTTTGCCAGCATGGCCAACTTTGTCTTGTTGACATTTTCTTTAATCTGAAAAAGTAACAAAAATGAAGAACTAACACACTGCCTATAAACACCTTCTCTGTTGCCTTAATGGACCCAAGGCAGTGTTCTTCAGTCAAACTGCTGGTTAAAACTGTCTGACATTCTGTTCTGGGCTTAGCTATAAATTGCAGGAAATCTCTCAGCTTTAGTAAAAAAAGATGTAAGGGGAAACCAGAGAACTCATTGGTCTGCTGTGTTTGAGAATGAGTGACCAGAGGAAGAACTGGAACTATCAGGAAATACTGGGCAACCCTGATTTCTCTGTGTGGCTTCACTGACTGTAAAATAGAAAATTATGGCTGAGCAATTTGTTGCCCTATGCCTTTCCCTGAGTGGTAACACAGGGCTTGGAATGGCTCTGCCCTGCTTCACTCTTTCATTTATTGCCTTGTTTTCTTGCAAGAAAAGGTGACAATTAACAATCCATTTAAATCACAGAAGCTAAAAGTAATAGTTCTTCTGTTCAACATCCATACAGGGCCAAAAATTCTGCTTTGAAAAATCTAATCCAATTAATGACAGTTTATAATATTTATGACTGTTTTACACACAAAAAAAGTCTTATTCTCATTCTATCTCATCACAACCATTTTCTGATTCTTTCCACATTTTAGCCTTTGAAATTTTTATACTTACACATATAATAAATATGTATATAGAAGACTTTGATATAACTCTTCAATAACACTCCAGAATAATAAAATGTTGCTACAGCTTTAAGAAGAGTAGAACATGAGCATTCAATGAGAACATGCTGAAGTTCAGAAAGTCTAAAGGAATACAATTTATTCGCTATTGTTGTATCTTTGAGGTAAATCTTTTCTTTTCCTCTTCAGTTTTTTACCTCCTGAAATCTATATTCTTTTATTTCAGCACTTCACCTAATCAATGCATAATGGCCAACAGCTGAAAATGAAAATTAAAGAAAAGAAATCTTAAGAGGGTTAATCTGCTGAATTTAAATCTGTGTTAATGTGTTCGCTTTTGAAGTAGCTCTACTTGAAAGTTGTGCAGCAGAATTTCTTGTTCTGAAAACAAGTACATGTTGTACTTGTCATACATAATTCGTATATAAAGGTAGAGAGCTGTAAATTCAGGAGCCCAGTGCTATATTCCCACGTCTTGAGTCCTGGGTGGGTTTTTTTCATTATTATCATCTTTCCACCCATGAAGACTACATTTCCTACTTACATATATTAAATTGTTTTCCTCAGGATTTCGTTTTGTTTCATGGCATCTTCTCATACTGAGGCAGAAGATTCTGGATTTGGCTTTATCCTTGCATGTAGAAAGGTGCTGTCGGTATCCTAGCACACACACTGGTTTTGTGTATCCTGCACAAAATCATACTGCTTTCCTTTGTTTCCCAGTGCAGATCCATATCCCATTTACTACCCTGTATTTCCCCTTTGTCCCTCCCAGCATTATTGCTTTCCAAATATTTCTATCGCTAAAGTTATATTTTAGATTATTATTTTCAGAATGTGCTGGCCTGGTGAGGTGTTTTGCTGTCTGAATCTCAAGCTCCGGTCCTTGCCCATATTGTCACCTTTTTCCTTGTAATTTTTTTTTTTTTTTTTTTTTCTGTTCAAAGCTTTTCCTAGTTTAGTATAATATGCATATTTCAGAAATGTATCTTCCTCTGGATAAAACATTAACCACATGCACTGACTGGAGTGGGTGTTTGCTGTTTTCTCAGTCCTACTCTGACTGCCTGTGTTTGGACCAACTGAGTAAAACTGAAATTCTGACTTCACTTGAGGTCAGTGCATTTTTCTATGGGTAGATCAAGATAGATCAAGAGTTTGAGGCTTGAATTTCTAAGCAGATAAAAAATCCTTTTTTTTTTTTTTTTTTTTTTTGTCCTTTAACAAGGTCAATTTCATGATGGTGTGGCTAATTTATGGAATTGTGTCACACATATGGATCCATGCTGTGGTTAGTTTGGAATAAGAACAAAATAATTAGCTAATGCACATATGCATTTATTTTAATAATTAATGCATTTATTTCATGCCTTCACCCTACAGCATGTATTTTAATTCACAATCCCAAACATATTTGGAATATAATTTTTTGTTTAGACATTATATATTAGTGATATTGTGTTGCACAAAAAGCTGTATATACTCTCATAGGCAGTTATAATGTGCTATTCAAATATTAATGAAATAATATTAATTTAATTCCTAGCCTTGCTCAAATAATCTTAAATGTCACGATGCTAGCAGTCTCACAAGTGTAAATCCTGCACAGATACTGCCAACAGAATAAATGAATAAAAGAGGAGCACATGCCATGTGTTTAACTGCATAACTGAAAGCTCCCTCTGGACCTGAGAAAATAAAAGTCTAATTTTCTGCCACTAAAAGACATTTCTTCTTCACAGAGAACTGAAGGCTCTACTAGTCTCTATTCATCACTGCTTCAAGACTTCATTAATATCTATTTTCTGTGAAGTTCCAGTTAATAGTAAAAGGCTTAGGCTGTCTTGGAAGGGCTGTGAGCAAAATCACTTAGGGAATTAACATGCATTTTTAATAAACATGGCCTTGCTTCATTCTCATGTTATATCCAGTGATAAAGTACTTTTTTCAGTCTTACTGGAGCATTTTTTTAATTTCCAGATACTGCCCTCCAGTTTTGTTGCTATAAAGAGGTGTAAGCTCAATTTGGAAAGCAAAGACGTCCAAGAAGGCTAAAAAAAAAAAAAAAGAGAATGATTTGCTGTTCTGATAAAACAAATAGAAAAAATAGAAACATAGCTATATCATGGGTTTAGATAATATTGTAGGACAACAGAGGAATTTAGAACAGTTATAACAGGAGAAGTAAGAAGATTAGTTTCTGTGTGAGAATACTGTTACAAACATAAAAGGAAGGGAAGGGAAGCTAATCAAAACCGACTTTAATATTTTATATCAAAGAAACTCAGATAATAAGGTAGTTAAAAACAAACAAAAAAAAGAAATATGACAGTAGTTTCATTTTCAGCATAAGAGGTGCAGCAGTTCTGCTTTTGGAAGTGTCAACATTCCTGAAAACAGAGACATACACATAAAATATCATGAGCAGAGTGTCACACCGTGGTTGAAGAGCTGTGTTTGACAGCCATGAACAGTGACTCTGTAAGAGACTGTAGGAGCTGATGGGGTAAAGAAATGAAAAGGTATGGGAATGAGGAGAGACCATGAGAACACCCAGAGGAACAAGGAGGCAGCAGATGGGGACTTCTGAGACACTGAACAGAGCTCAAGGAAGGAGCCAATGTCACGATCCCAGGCTCTGAGGCACAAAATATGATAGAGGGTGAAGCAGATGCCTTATGAGAGATAAAGGAATTGATATGGGACAAAGAACAGAACATGATCTGTCTTTGAACCTCATCCATCATACCAGGAAGCTACAGGGGAAACAGTAGGATTGGAGCAGCAGGATAAGGAAGCTTTGATTCAGAAGAGTAGGGCTCAAGAGTGGCGTGAATCAGTACCCTGTGATTTTTAGAATTCCCATTAAGGAGGGGAAATGCAGAATTAATTTTAGTGTGGTGTCAATCGTAGTGTCTCTGCTGTTTGTTTTGATAGTCTCTTTATTTCTCTGGAGTTGATCAATAAGTTAGATGTCTTCTGCTCTCCACATTGTACATAGGAAGCGTCACCACTGCTTTTATCTTCTACTTCTTTGCCCTAAGAGATCTTGGTTCAAGAATGCAATTGGATTTAAAGGCTATTTTCAGAAAAAGAGGGCCTCTTGACTCAAGAATAACCTTTTATCTTCTCTTTAGAAATTCAGTACTGCAGAAAGTGTCTTGTAGATGTTTAGACAAAAAGTGTATCCCAGAGTTCCTTCAGAGTTAAGTAATCCATGACTGCAGAGAAAGAAACAAATGGAAGGTATGGGCTGGGACTGAGGAGCTAC
This sequence comes from Heliangelus exortis, assembly GCF_036169615.1. Lineage (NCBI taxonomy): Eukaryota > Metazoa > Chordata > Aves > Apodiformes > Trochilidae > Heliangelus > Heliangelus exortis. The sequence goes on from NC_092423.1 coordinate 115,173,580, forward strand.
AGACTTGATCCTAGATCTAAATAATTCCTAAATATGTTCATAGATGTATCAGCTTTAATTTTGTGTCCTAGTTGCCAGTAAAATGCTCATGGGAGTAAAAACCAAAATGAGGATTAGGAAGACAAAGTTTAAAATTGTGTCTGGGCAACTAAATTTACCAGTATGTATAGGGAGATTTGACCAGTCAGTAGTCATGAAATTGATTCATGTTGAATGCTGTTATTTTTTACCAATTTTAACTTTTTTAACATTGTGGAAAGCCCACAATGAATGAGTTTCATAGGCTTATACAAAGGCATGCTGAATGCAAATCTACTGAATACAGAATATAATATTCTCATTAGAAATGGTCAGTTAGACTTCAGGAATATTTTATTTAACTAGGCTCAATGGTAATGGCAATCTATAGCCACTGATGTAAAATATTAGGATCTTCTAAACACCCCTGATAAAAATTGACAGTCTAGACTCTTGCTAAAAGCATAAAATATGGGTTCTAGAGGTAAGCATAGGACAGCCACAAAATGAGTTTGAACATCATAAATATAAAATGAGGATTCAGAAAAATGGAAATTTGTCTTTTTCAGTAGGACCTCTTGAATCCCTTTCTTTTCTCTCATTACTTTATAGCAGCTGCAAAAAGTCTGAACCATTTTTATTACATGCATATATAAAAGACACAGTTTTGAAAGATCAGAGTGTATTTCTGTCTGTGTGGTTTCATGCACATGTTTAACTGAGGATACCTTTTTCTCCTCCATAAAGTGCTACTTTCCAAATTAAAACAGGACTGACTTTCTTTTAAGCTCAGGGTTTGCTCATTTAATTCAAATGTGGTCAGTCAATATAAGCGTATTTTAGTACAAGCACATAAATGCATGCAATAGGAGGGTTGGGAGCTGGCAGACAAGTCCTCTGAAATTAGTTGTGTCTAAGTGTTATTTTTGATCCACTCTAGGTAAATTATTCTGTTCATGCTAGATAGAAACTCTAGAAGAAACATGTTCGTAAGGGAAACGGGAAGGAAAATAAATCTTGAAGAGGTGCCTGAAGACTGCAAAGCCATTATGATATTGAGAACCATGACTATGAGGAATGGTGTGACAGTCACAGGTGAAAAAATAAGAAGACAGGAGGTGTTTAAACAAGGATTAAATGACACTGTGGGGGAGTGAAGGATGTTAGCAGATGAAACAAGCATTAATTGTTTCTGCTCAGCCATCCTCCTTTCATACATCAAGATAATTACAGTCTAAGTTGTCTGATTACAAAAAGAGAGAGCATGGTTAAAGTTCAGAGTCTGAATGAACACTTGAAAATACTCAGTGGGCTCTTGAGCAGCTCATACTTTCTGCTCACCACAATAATAAATGTATCATTCTATGTCTCTTATTGATTTCAGGAAACTTTGTATCAGCTTTCCAGTGTGAAAGGGTATTATAGTCTCACTGTTGTATATGTTAGCCATATGCAAAGTAATTAAGGGAAATTACAGGGTGAGGTGACCATGGCTTGTAAAACTTCCACATGGAAAATGCAGCTCCCTTAGAGCTCTTGCATGCTTGGTCAGACCAAAGCACTCATAAAGTTCCCTGGAAGAAAAAGGTTGAATTGGAATATGTTCCTGCTTGCACCACTGTTAATGGTTTTATCTCAAAGCGATCTATAATTTAATTATTAAGAAGAATTAGGAGGCAGGAATGCCAGTTTTGTGTGGCATAGTTCAGCTATTCAGAGTGAGTGCACAAGGGCAGCAACCATTTTTGAATGTAAGCAGCAAGACTAAGCTCTTGCTAAGTTCTGGGCAGATGTTTTTGCTGTAAATCAATGATTAAAACTACTGGGCTGGATTTATGAAAAGAAAAATGGGTATTATGCAAGTTTTTAATTTTTTTAAAACTATATGGCAGAAATGAATCTTTTCATATGATAATAGGGGACAATGTCTAATGGCCAACTTTTGATCTTCCCAGAAAACAAATTTATGTGAGGATACAGAAGGGTCCAAATCAATGTGTATTTAAGTATTAAAAACAACATTTTTGCAACAAAATACTTATATGTGCTCTTTGTTCTATTTTTCTCATCTTCTGCTTTCAGTATCTCCTTTTTTTAGGTAACTATGAGAAGAATATGATCTACTTGTTATAAAATGGCAGCAGCTCATTAAATTCTACTGTCCATCTTTTCTCTCATGAAAAATACATAGCTCTATGACGCTTTATGCACTCATTTATTTATGGTGGTGGGAAGCTCATACTCCCCAGGCAGTAAAAACTCACTCTTTCGTTCTCCACTGGGCATATTTCTGGAGCACCAGAGTCAGGTTTTCCTGATGTTGTTGTTTTGTTTTGTTTGTTTTGTTATTTAAAGCAATGAACCTCAAGGAGAGAGGTTAAAGGCAAGCAAAGAGACAATCTGCTTGTCTTCTGTTTCATTTGCTCTTTCTATTTTTCTCTGGCCAGCTTTATCTGCTGGCTATCCAGTCTATCCAGTGACTCCTCAGTTTTTCTCCAAGAACATCATAATACTCAAGAATAGAGTACACTGCATTCTTATGCTCTGTGATGGTACTCAGACTTCTGACACGTATTTCTAAATGTTCTCAACATATATAGCTGCTAATGGTCACTGACCTGCATTTCTTATATGGATTATGGAAAATAAAACTCAACAAAACCTTAGTGGAATGTGAACTATAAAAGCCCAATTCTTTGCTTTTTTATTTTTTCCTTTCTCTTTTTAAAAGAAAGAATTTGAAGTGAGAAGAGCAGATTGATGCAGCATTTTCACAGCCCTAAATATCTTGTCCCACTGACTAGAGTGGAGCATTTCAATCTCAAAATATTTTCCTGGCCAGTTTTCATTTCTCTTCTCTATACTTTCAAGATTTTTGCTTGACTCTGTAAAGAGGAGCTAATATTCAACTAAAAGATACTGGTTCCCTATCAAAACTGTCTGAATGTTGCCTCTGATTATCAGGTTATCTATAGACAGCTATTTGTGGTTTTTTGGGATGGGTCCAGGTTGCTGGATTTTTAAACCATTCCAAGTAACTCTGCAAGTGACATAGTTAATGAAAACAGCAATTATCCTTTACTGTGTCTTTCAGGAGTATATGGCAAACCAATCCTTATTCTAAAGTGTCATTCTGTGTTCATATGTGTTCTTTTATTGTGTGCCAGGCAATATATTTTATGCCCTTGGCAAAGACAGTATTTTTGGTGCTGAGAGAATAAGCACATAATACTACATCTCCAAAGAAAAAAAGGAGAGTGTGGGCTTAATTCTCACTTCACACTGATTTTACGTTGCAGTGTTTCTGCTGCTGCTATCTGAGCAGCATTTAATTTATTCTAGTTTAAGCAAGATTAAACCAAGTGCTCTATTCTGACTGTTGGCTTTATGTATCTTTTTATTACTTGTACAGAAATGAAAACTCATACAAATGTATTGCTTAGGTGTAAAGCTTGTTGCTATGGCCAAACTAGGGTTGTATATAATTAGCACCCCAATGTAATCTCTTTTCTTTGTAGGCTGATGTTAATTTCCTTTCCTAAAACTATTTTTGCCTTATTTTCTCTAAAATTGAAATTTAGATGACACATATATTTAGTATCTATACATTAGGCTTATATTATGTCAATAAAAAATGCAAAATGCTAATTAATTATTTAATGGCCCAGCTGATTAACGCAATCATCTGGTATATGTTAGTGAATTCTGATTTTATAGATAACTCCTATCTCCACCCACGCAGAGCATTTTATTATATTTGTCTTGGGCAGAAGTATAGTAGATGTATTCTCTAGCTCTCAGATTATCCATACACTTGCAATCTTGTGAAGAATGAATCTGATTTTTAATAGAATTTGGGCAATTTTGAGCATTCTTACATTTGCTATAACAACAGAAAAAATATGTAAATGAGGGAAGGAATAAAGTGGGGTCGATTTGCAAAGACGAGATATAAAGAAGCAGTTATAAAAAGTCTTTTATCTAGTGTAATGCAGTGCTTGTGAAACAAATTGAGCCTTTTTGTCCCCGTATGGCACCTTTAGAGCTCTATTGTTGTCCTTATATCCTAGACCTCTGCTCTAACCAACCAAATTTCTCCTTTTGCTGTGCCTTGTTTACTTCGTTATGTGCCATTCACATTTTCCATTTGACCACTGATTCTGATTGGAAGGAAGAAAATGATTCATCTCATAAGAACAAATGAGTATCTTAGTGGAGACAAGAGCAGTAAAACTGAGCAGCTGTCTCCTGTTTTTTTTTTTACTGATAAAAAAGTATACAAACTGTTGGGGTTTTTTTCCAGTTGATAAAATCAGAAGCAAAGTCTGCTACCCTGCAGAGAGGTACCATATCCATCCTAAGCATACACCACATGAGACACTAAATTCATAGTCTAAATATAAATATACTGGATTAAAAGCAGTCACAATAGGTATCGTGACAGAAGTATGGTATCAAACATAAAATTCTAGACTTGAAGAAGATGGAGGACAAATAATGGCTGATCTGGAGAGTTCTGAAATAAATGTGGCTGTTTCCTTTGACTCAAAAATAAGCTTTTAATCAAATATAAAGACATGACTTATGAAGGCATCTATTGGAAAATGAACACAGTAATTTATTTCCAGGGGAAAATTCACACACATTCAAAGTCATGATGAAAGAGCATCAGAGAAAAATGTGATTTTCATTCACATTTTAATAAATAAAAAGAGAATGAGGAAGGGAGAAAAAAACCTGAAGGCTGAAGAAGATTTGAGATTGTAAGTCATTTATTTATAAGGAAAGCTATACCACTGCTTATGGAGTGCAAAGTGGAAGCCTCATCCTTCACAAGGCTTGGCTTTCCAAGTGGAAAGAGACCCTCCAGGCACAGCAACACCAACCTGTTTTCAGACTAGGAAAACAATTTCAGACAACTCAATTCTGAGTCAGCATCAGCTCAGCTTTCTCTCTACTGAAGTGAATACTGGTGCTGGCATGCTTTCCATGCTTTCCTTTATTGTTTATTATTTTAAAGCTGGTTTTTCTTCACCTTTTCCAAAAGCTCAGATGTTGCCACCATCCATCTTACAGCCTGTGTGCATAAGCAGTTCCAGCAGAACTGGAGAGAAGAGCAGCAGATCATGTCACAGGCAACCAGGAGACACTCAGGGTGAGGAATCCTCCCTCACTGGTGGTGGAAGTGCCTGCGTAACTTCAGTCTCTGTTACCAAAGTTTCTGTGTGCTGAAACATAAAATGTTTTGGTTTTTTCTATAAAGGTGGAAACAAATGAAGTCTTTAAATCACCTTGCTCACTTGCTGGTCAGATAAGAGAGAGAAAAGCAGTTAGCAAGAAACAGGGAAGAAAATAGTTCCAAGGATGGGAATTTATTTTTAGACTTCACTGTTGTTAGCAACAACAGTGCAAATGAGAAGGAAGAATCTGAGAGAAGTTAAGAGCGGGGATGAAATCTTGGTCTTGGTGCAATGAATCACAAGATTCCCACTGATTTAAATAATAAGGGAAGTATTTTTGGGGGGGTACAGATTTTACCATATACACAAAGTACATTATCCAGTGCCTCTTAAAAATCTAAAGTGCTGAGAATTTGAATGATAACTAGTTTAGAATACAGAATAACAGCAACTAATGAAAAGGAAATAGCATATCAGTCTCTGATAAATGTTTAGGTACAATTTCCTAGCAACAGCAATAATAACCATGATAATAATGAAAGGTACATGAAACTCTTCACTTGGGATCTCTGCTGCTGGGAGCATGAAAATCATTACAGAACACTGTATCCTACTTACTTTCAAGTTAATTTTACCACCTCACAGAAATTTCTATTCCTGTACACCAAAATGCTCTTTTTCCCTTTTGTGCATGTTCCTTAGATGCCAGTCTTCCTACCATGGCCAACTTTGCTGAAGCCACACCAAGTCTGAAAGCAACCTTTGGCACTATGTCAGCTGTAGAAGCTTCACAGCAGAGCAGGCAATGCCTAGTGCAAGGATGTTGGATTCTGTGAAATACACAAAAATCCTCTTAAATGCATAAATATTTGTTTTGTCAATTTGTACTCCATGTATAAATATTTGAAAGCAGCTGCCAAAAACTCTGGACAAAGATGAGCGTCCAGTCTAACTTAATTTTGAAACACAACAATAATTTGGAGAAGTCCCTTGAGACCTCCTCAGACTGTTTGACCTCCTGCATATCCAGACATAAAGCTTAAAATCTTCAACCTGGATTTCCATGGCTAAGTTTGCATGTCAAATACCAGATTGTTTAGTTCTGTTGTGGTGAAGCTGTGAAGACTGAAAATATGAAACCAGGCTTTATTAAAGGAAAAAAGCTCCAGTCTTTAAAGCCTGAGACTAATTCCTCCACACAAACACACTGTTTAGTGGTATTCTGAACACTCAATTGCTAATTCTGTAAACACTAGATGAGATCATCCGTAGTGAAAAAACATAATTGACAGGAAGAGAGAGTGTTAAAACCAGAATGACTGGGCCAAAAAAACCCTCCAAAAAATACAAAAAAAGAGAGAAGGGTCACTGGAAGGCTGAGAGTTTTGAAAGGAAGCCTAGATTTGCCTGGTGATGAGTTCAGAAGCTTCAGCAACATTCAGCCATTTGCAAGTGAGATCTAAAACTGTTATTTTTACATTCTTCTCTGCTATATTGTGAACTGTCCTCAGACCATCTTTCACGGAGTAAGGAGGGTGGGAACCAGGGAAATTATAGGAGGACACAGGGCATGAAAGGCAGGAGAATTCCTTTTATATGGCTGGCTAATAGTCAAGAAAAAGCAGCTTGGGGAGACTTTTTCTATTCTTCTGAATTATTAGTGGAAGTTTCTAAATGCAGGGGCAGTCAGCAGTGCATCTGCACATTAGCATTAGTGCAGTAATGTGCTCTACAAACACAGTATTGATTTCTTAGAAGAAAAAAGCATACACCTTTAGAAATTGTCCCTATATAACAAGATTTTGGGCTTTTTTGCCTTTTTTTTCTCCTTTGCAAACGGTTCCACAACTTGAAATGGCCTCCCTGGCTACAGCATTTATTACAGTATAGTTCTGCTCTTCCCTTACCCTTTAATTTGACCTTTCTAGATGCAGTCTAATAATTTTCTATCCTATAAAGTTAATTAAGGATTGAACATTTCCACCTGTTAATGCAATAAAGTGTGGTTGTTCTTTCCCTAGAACATATTAATAATGTCACTAATTGAGACAATATTTGTCAGGAAGCAGGATCCCTCATTTTGTTCTGAGTAAGTTTTACCTATGGGAGAAATAGGCTAAGACCTGACACGGTTCTAATGAGAGAATATGTTATAATCACCATGTAAGGCCAGGGATACGCAGTAAAAACAATTATCTGCGAGCAGGAGAGCTTCTGTGGGGTTATAGCATCCCTATGTTGTCACTGTGGACTTTGGCACAATCATCCACTTAATCTGCCCAATTGTCAAGGTTTAGGTTCAGCCAGTAGCAACCAGGCATCTTGCTCCCTCGCTGTGAGACAGGGAGGAGAAAAATCCACCCAAAGGCTCATTAACCGGGCCAAGGACAGGGAGGTTTTCATTCCCCAATTTCGGTAATGGGCAAAAACCAGACAGACTCGACTCGGAAAGAAAAGAACTAATTTAATCTACCAGGAGAAAGCGAAAACATGACGGGATCTTAATACCTTCCCCTACCCCTCCCTTCTTCCTGAGTCTGAATTTCTTCACCCCCGCCTTCCCCTCAGGGCACAGGGCAGGGGCAGGGGGGGTTTAGGGTCAGTTCCCCACACGCTGTTTCTGCCGCTCCTTCCTCCTCAGGGGGAGGACTCCTCACATTCTTCCCCTGTTCCAACGCGGGGTCCCTCTCATGAGGGAGAGTCCTTCAGGAACCCCTGGGACATGAGTCCCTCCCACAGGTGCAGTCCCTCAGGCACAGACTGCTCCAGCCCGGGCTGCGCACAGAGTCACGGCTGCTGCGGGAGCAGTCACCTCCTCTGACACGGGGCCCTACACGGCTGCAGATCCACATCTGACCCTATCCATGATTCCACCTGTGACACTTCAGACGCTTCAAATCCTCATTTACTCCACCGTGGTCCTTCAGGGACTGATCCACTCTGCTCCTCCATGGGCTGCAGGGGCACAGCTGCCATCTCACCATGGTCTGCAGGGAAATCTTTGTTCAGGCACCTTTCACTCCCTTCTTCTTCATTGACCTTGGTGTATTCTCATTGCTCTCTCACTTACTCCTCTCCTCTGATCTGCAGATGTTTTGGTTTTTTGGTGGGTTTTGTTTGGTTGGTTGGTTGGTTTTTTGCGTGGTTTTGTTTGGTTGGTTGGTTGGTTTTTCTTATATATATGTGTATCTTTGCAGTTTAATTTTCTCTTTCATGAATATGTTATTTGCAGAAATGCATCCACCTTCTCATATCTGCTCAGCCTTGGGCAGAGCTGGGGCCAGGATAAAAACCAGGGAAGCTCCCAGCAGCTTCTCACAGGAGCCACTCCTGGGGCCCCCACACTTCCAAAAAAAACACTGCATTAATCCAAGACACCAATATTACTCCTGTGGTGCATCCTTATTCCCCTGCCTTTCCTATAGAGGGGTGTAGTGCTGCAGTGGCTCAGAGCCTTTCACTGATGGGATTTTCCTGCAGTGAGTGGGGGGTAAGTGAGTGGTATGGAGCAGCCTCAGATCTGTTTCTGGAAAGCCACAGAATGACTGTTAAGAGCTTTTGGGTACAATTGATTTTCAGATTAGCTTTTCAGAGCAACATGAACCTCAGCAGAATTGCACTTCTAAAGGGTAGCTGAGAGAGTGACAGTTGTTTGCAAAGCCTCAGGTGGTGGGATGCAACATCCCTAAGGAAGAGATGCACCCTTTCACTTGGTTTTACTGAGGCAATAGGTGAAACAGAGGACACAGTGGACTCAGTGGGGTGATTTGGCAGATCTGAGAGAAGCAGACAAATTTATTTCATGTCAGATCAGTTCCTTATTCACTATATAACAATATGTCTCAGAAGCACCACTTGAAGTGATTTTATTAGAAATGAGAGTAGATTGTCTTCTGCTTCACCTTGGAAAAGTTCAGTGTGAAGTACAATAGTACTTCAGAAGCATTTTAGAGGTGTTGGTAGCATGTGACGTGATATAGAATCATAGATTCATAGATTAATTTTGGCTGGAAAACCCCTTTAATTACATCAAGTTTAACCACTAACCTGGTACTCCCAAGTCTACCACTAAACCGCATCCATAAGCATCACGTCTATATGTCTTTTAAATATTTCCAGGAATGGTGACTGGACCACTTTACTGAGCAGCCTCTTCCAGTGAGGCAATACTCTCAGTGCAGAAATTTCTACTAATATCCAAACTAAACCTCCCTTGGCGTATCTTGGTGCCATTTCCTCTTGTTCTATTACTTGTTACCTGGGAGAAGAGGCCAACACTCAGGGAGCTGTAGAGAATGATAAGGTCTCCTTTCAGCCTCCTTTCTCCCAGACTAACCAACCATAGTTCCTTTAGTTGTTCTTCATAAGGCTTGTGCTCCAGACCCTTCACCAGCTTTGTTACCCTTCTGTGGACATTCTCCAGCCCCTCAATGTCTATCTCTTGTTCTGCCAGGCTATAGTCAAACTCCAGTACCTAACTTTTTAAAATATCATCTCAAGACCTTTTGCCTCTTTGAATCTTAATCACAAAAGATCTATGTGTCCATGAGTTACCTTTGGTATCTTTTATTACACTGTGTACCTTTAAAAAGGTACAAAGCCTTAATGCTTTGCTGATGGAAACCTGTAGCTGAGAAGTTTTGGTCTTTATTATTGTCTGTGTGATACTGGGGCAGGGGGGAGGATAACTTAAAAGTTATGATTATATTGATGTGTAGCTATGTCCCTTACATGATGGTTAATTACCAATGTTTGTACTTACAGAAGCACTATTTTTGCATTTCTGTGAAAGAGAGGGATTGGAAGTTATCTACTCTGAACTCATTCTATGTTGAATAGCTCTGTTTGTAGCTAACGTTAGAGATAATGATTATTGTGATCTTTGCCTTTAGGTAAGTCTTGCACATAGTGCTAAAATAAATATTTGCTAATCCTTTGTATATGTGCCTTTCCTTTCAAGATTTGAAGTCCCAGTCAGTTTTCTTCAGCAAGGTAGGAAAAATAAAAAGCACAGCTGCCTGTGTTTGAGTAATAGAATAGAAGTGCATTATTCTTGGCTACAGTTTCTTTGCTTTTATATGCTGTTACCTTCTGCCTGAATTCAGTGCATTCAAGCATTCTCTTGATATTCATAACTGCTGCTGCCTGCTATTTAGATATCTTCATCAATCTCTTTATGATTGTTCCAAAGGATTGTTCTTTTCCTGAGGATCCAGGCTGTTCAAAGCCCATTGGTGTCCTAAAATTCTGATTAAACTTTCAGTATATCTGACAGGCCTAGCAGTGGGGATTCCAGATTAACCATCTGGAATCATTTGATCTTAAACAGCATTAAAATAGCATTTCAATAAACCATGTATGAATGCTACCATGTTTATAATCCAATAAACGAGATCTCGCTATCAGCTTTTATTCACTGAAAAAATTATTTCTCTCTCAGCTGCTTCACCTGCAATACTTAGGCAGTTTTTTCAGAGGTTTTGCAAATTTATCTTGTTGAGTTTAAATATCCACTCTTTACAACAGTCTGCCACATTTTTATTGAGTGCTTGCTTAAAATATGCCATAAAAATAACCATTCAGTTATTGTAGGGCTTCGTAAAGCCTCTAACAAGTTTTTTAGGAGTAGAAATATTTTTCCTGTACCACGTCCAAAGAGTTCCTATGGACACCCATCCCTCTGGTAATGAATCAATCACCAGGGCAGTCCAGGTGGATGCAGCTGAGATCAGTTGTTCTCCCAGCAGTTTCAGGTGTGCCTTTTTAAAGTTGCCAACCTGATCAGCTGCTAGAGCAAGATTTTAAAGTAAAGAAACTGCTTTCCATAACTGCTTTTTTTTTCTTTTTTTTTTTTTTTTTTTTTTAATTTAGCAGAGCTTTGGCTGCAGGTTTCTTTAGATATATAAATCCTAAAATGTGATGTTCTTTTTTGTGTGATTTTGACTCATTTAACTTCATGAGAGGACAGAAAACTGCTAAGCTCCATGATGGAAGGTGTCCTTGAACTCTTCATCTGAAGACACTAACCATAACATTCAAAGCGTGCAGTCTATATGCAATATAAATTTCAGTAGATCCTTCTTTGAAGGGGCAAATAAACAAGGCAATTACATTAGAAAGCCCAGTTAGTCCAAAATCCTTGCTAAGCTGCAGTTTACACCCAGCTATTTCCATAACCCTTTGTGGAGTCAGCTGGCCTCCTGCATGCAAGCCATGAGAAAAGATAAGGAAGGATTTTGCTCTGGTTTAGCCAGTCCTTTTCCCCACACAGTCTCTAGTTCACCTTTAGGATCTCATCTTATTTCCCCTTACATCTTTTTTTTCTGTCAGTTTTCATCATGCACCTAAAAAAACCTTAAGAAGCAAGATAAAATAAGCTACCTGTTAATGCCTGCTGCATGTTGGCCATGTTAAATTAGCTAAACTGAGCAGAAGACAAAATTTCACTTACCTGAGGGAAGATAATGTTTTCTTACGCACTGCACCAAAAAGAATTCTTTATTCTTGCTATTCCACTTTAAAAAAAAGAAGGATGTTTAAAAGATAGATTAAACAGAGTCTTTAAAGCATTTTATCTGGACAAAGGCTACATTAAACTGATGTTATTAAAAATACAGGAAAGACATGGTAGAATCTTCTGACAGTAACACAGTACCATATATAATGTTCACACCCACTATATCTTCCTTTGAATTAACTGTTTTCCCAAAGTAGGAATTCTGCTACAGTAGGGATTAATTTTTATGTACCATGATTAAATAATTGCTTTTCTGAACAACTAATCTAAGAAAGTTTCAGATTAAGCACACAATTTTGGAAAGCATTTGGGAGATATATAATGCTACAAATGGCTGTAAAAGAAACCAGAAATGCCAGTCAAAATAATTCATTTTCCAGGGTTCTGTACTTACAAATAAACTGAGAAATTTCTGCAATTTACTGCAAACACTACAGCTTCCTTTTCTGACAAATGAAAAAACCAGAGCTAGAATTATTTAGCTGCTGTAACCTCTTGATCTGTCTTAGAAATATGAGGTGGATAGAGTTCTAGGGAGGTTTGTGTTGAAATATTACAATTATAAAATGTTTTTCATTCTGTATAATACTGCCACTTTTTTACTATAATAATCACTCATTTTTATACAGTGTATTTTAGTCAACTAAATTGTAATAAAACTATACAAAACTTATTGAGAAAGGTTTTCACAAAAAGAATCACCCTTTGTGTCACCTCCTCACTGAACTGCAGACTTTCATTACTGGTATTCAGCTTCTTTCTCTATTATCTAAAAGGAAGTTCGACTGTATCTTAACATATTCTAAGGTAAAATTTTACTCCTTTTATACTCTTCAGCCAAGTTTGGAAAGCTCACTTTTAGTTTTGCACATGCTTTCAAAAAGCATCCAGTTTGGCACTGATGCAAGAGTAGGACAAGTAGTCATATCCCGATTCTTCACCAACCTCTTGATATACAGCTCCTTTTCTGCTATTCCCAGCCAATAAGCACTGAGAATCAAAATGTTCTTGAAAACAAAGTTATCAGATACACACACAGAGCCAGGCACCTCTGCTTTCCTTTCAGGTTCCTTTCCTTTCTTTGGAAAACTGACCACTCTCCTGTTTTTTGCAGATGATCTGGAGAAAGTTGATACAGGGAAGGGTGTAAAAATGGTGCCTCACTCTTTCGAGGGTCCAGACCTAAGAAAAAAATACTGCCTACACTCTGCTGTGATTTTTTAAAAACTAAGGCATAAACCAAAAAATAATAACTTTCCTGTTCCTTACCAATGCCATCTTGGAGTCAAATAACTCCTGATTCCTAGCTTGCATTAAGATTGTCCACTGATTAATAGGCTCTGAGGGTCCATGCAGAATCAGGGAAATTGGCATTTCAGACTTTGGATGAACTAGGTATTTTCCCAGATTTTGGAAGGTTATCTCCATAGCTTGCACAATGTTTTTAGTGCAACACATATATTTCAGCCATTCCACTTAGTTTTCATCAGAAACTTGTGTGTCTTCATGTCTTTTGACCGCAGCACAAAATTACAACTTTTGGAAGAAAATTCTCTTGCAATTCTCTTTACCTCTATGGACGACTTCGAGGTTGCTGCATTCCTCTGCATCCTCTGGGAAGAAGATTTTAATCTACATATAACCACCTTCAACCTACATCTAATTCAACTTGTCTTGGTAGAGTGAAGTTGTATTACTTAGATGGGAAGAGAAGCATTTTGTACAGTAAAACTGTACAAAACCTAATCATATTTGGGTCTCTATAAGTGAGGTAAAATGTAGGCAATGAAGAAAAAAATCTAGATAATTTTTTATTACTCTTCCCACTTTGGAAGATATGCCTTTGGAAGGATGCCTTCTAAAATATGTGGTGTCATTGTAGACACATAATGCTATTGCACCAAGTTTTCATCTGGCTATTTTATATATAATTATATTAGATTATATTAATATTATATTAGATATTATCTTATATTATATTAGATTATATTAATATAATTATATTAGATGAGTACGTTTAGACATCTCTCCATCTTCTGGATAGGGGTGGGCATCAGGATGTATGGTTGACAATGTTTCAAAGGTGCTTCCTAGAAAGAATGATAGAATTATCCTCATGTAGAGCCCAGGGTCCACCACAGTACCATGTATTTGGTTTAATGTTGAAGATGTTTGCTATTTGTCACTGTTTGAATGGGAGGAACAAGAGAAGGAGAGCTTTTGGACACTGGGAGGGGCAGAATGCAAAGGGATGGATCTATTCCCTCCCGTTTCCTGCCATACTCTATAAAAGATCATAAAACCAGCAGCTTCTCCCTCTTTTTTCCTCCTACTTCCTACTACCTGTGTTGCTCTTTGTTACCATCAGCTCGCCACATGCTATCAGGTTGTGTTATATATATATTTATATATACTTGGGGGTTTTGTTACTTTACCCTTTATGTTATTACCTTTCCCTTGTGTTAGCAAAATCTGTATCCAATTGTTTTCAGTTTCAGTCCTGAAGTCTCCAGTCCTTATTCCCCTTTTATCTTCCCTTTGTTTGTGTGGGGAGGGGAATAGAGAGGAATTCTCTCCTGGGTTTGTAGTCGGCCCAAACTGCTAAGCTGTGACACTGTTTCATGGTGATTATTAATTTAGCGTATTGGGAAGGTAATAACCCTAATATCCCACCTTAAATAATATCTCTTCACCGTCAGAGAATAATACCACAAACTTTGTTTCTCTTTTCAGCTTTGGATAGATTGCCTGTGTGTCATGTTTCTTGTACAGTAATTGAATCTTTCCCACATAGAGCCAGCACAAAATCTGCAGTGATTGGATTCTGCTTTGCAGCTCCTCTCCTCTTATTATAGCTGTCAGACAAAGTTATGCTCTGTCTAAATTCATAACAACTTTAACGATGTTTTTCATATAGTGGCCTGAAAAGAGACAGTTGAACTGTCTTAAGATTTTTCCCTTACAATGGGGACTCACCAAGAAGTATGAATCATTATTGACACACTCAAAATAATCTGTCATGAACCTTTAAAATACTAATGAGAAAACCCTTAAGTCTTTCAATAGTAGTAATTGTTTCATGTTGTAATTGAATTTGAAAAACTCTGTAGAGATTTTTATCCTCTGGCAGTAACTTATTATTTCAAGAATAAAATTGTTTGATAAGTGTTTTAGATGGCAACAGTCTGAAGAAGCCCTTTGCACTTCATTTTTCTATGAACAATGTGAACTAACAATACACTGTAAATGCAGTCTCCCAGATGCAGAAGTTCTAAGGTGTGTTATTTAGTATAAGCTTTCCACAGAGGTCATGCTTTCTAAATGTTTGATCATCCTTATAATTCTCATCTGGACTTCTCCTAATTGTTTCTTGTCTTTGCCAAAGGCAAATCTGCAAAACATACACAATCTGTCAACCGCTGCCTTATTGGTGCTGCATGTTAGGGCACTTTTGATTCACCCTGAAATTCAGTTTTACATCCCAGCATGCTGTCTGATTTTTTCCCCAACACTATGATATTATCAAGTCATAGTCAGGGTATGATTCATTAGTCTGTGGAACTGCTATGTAGCCTGTTGTTCATCCTGCTCTGTCTTCGAGTGCTTCATTATTCCTACTTAAGTATAGTAATTTGGACTTGGCCTTGCTGAATCATATGTTATTTTTTAAGACTCTTTTTCAATTTGTCAGGATTACTTCAATTCTAATCTTGTCTTCCACAGACCTTACAACCTCTGCCAGCTTGCTTCCATCTGGCAGTATAAAAGGCATATTTTCTCTTCAGGTGACCAAAGTGACCAATGAAACTGATGGATAGTACTGGAGTCAGGCGGAATTCTATGGAATCTCATCAGCTACTGTCTTTTAATTTGATAGAAAACTATTTCAAGCTAGTTCAACTGACATAACAATATGTTGGTCTAAGTCAAAATGCTTACAGAAATCAAGATAATTCCCACCAGTCGTTCCTTCCTCATCCACAAAGCCCATTACCTAGACGAAAAAGAAACAATTGATTTAACATGATTTAGTTTCTGATAAATTCATATTGGCAAATACCACTTTGGCTTCTTAGTAGTATTATTATTTACCCACTAATGATTT